>NC_045138.2:20085933-21441096 GCF_008831285.2 Nymphaea colorata | reverse complement strand
GTTTAATACTTAACTTGACCCAAACAATTGAACTTGTAAGACTTCTTGAATTAACCGTGAAAAACTATCTTGAGGGATATAGCATAACTGACCATTTTTTATGTTACATTAATGATTTTATTTTTTTCACTTTGTACAACAGCATGTGTGACATTTGAATTGAAGGGTATATCATATGACTATTTAGATTCAACCGTAAATCCTACCTACATAAGGTTGAAAAATCAAATATTTGATGGGTATCCAGTACTTGATCCGACTGGAGTTGAGACTCGTGCTCAAAAATTTGAGCACCGAGAAAGGTAGATAAATTGTCGGGCTTGGCCTAGGTTGACCGGAATCGATTCAATTTGGCTTGATAACTTACTTTTAATATTTATTATATATAATCATAATTATATTTGTATATTATTTTATATTACAAATAAAACTTTTTATCTTAACCCGGCCTGAGCTAGGATCTAAAGTAAGTAGTTGGTAGGAACTAACCCGATACCTAAAGCAAGGGTAAAGAAGGAGCGCCTTGCCTTTTCAACTGTCAAGTGTCAATTATAAAAAGTTTAATTGTGTCTCCTTAGAAATATCAAAAAATTAAGTGCGTTTTTAATTACTGCCAAAATTTCAGGTGCGTTTAGGAAGATTTGGAGGAAAAAGATAATTAAAAGAAAGACGGTGACGGCCAAAGCGATGGAAGTCGCCGTCCAGTTTTTGCGTTAAACTCAATCGCCATAGCCATCTCCACGCGCAATCAAGCACTCTTTCTGCTCCTCTTCTTTTTTTTATCCTCCTTTGCTTTCTTCTCCGACTCTCTCATTATAAATATGTTTTTGGCTTCTGCCTCTATCTGATGAGTTATCTATCTGTCTCTGGTTGCTTGCTTCCATTGCATGCCACGATACCTCTTGTTTCTCTCTCCCTCTCTCTCTCTCTCGGAGCCATCACTTTCTGTAGCCATCCTTGCTCAGTAGCCGCCGATCCGTCACTTCATATATCTCGACTTCCTCTCCCTCCTTCTCCTCCAAGGGCGAAGTGCAGAGGAGACTCTGTGCTTTGAGTTTGGGACTCCGCATATTCTCCGAAGTTGGCAGAGAATTTTCCGTCCTCTCCTGCTATTCTTTGTTGGTTCTCAAGTAAGTACTGCAATTCATTCACTTTTTACTTTTCAGTTTCTTTCTGAGATCTGCTGCGTTGTTTAATGTGCCATTAACGAGAGAATCTCGAAAGAATGGTACCACTTCGTGTTCTTCCCTTCTCTTTCTCTCTCCACTTTGTTTACGGTTGCAAAAGGTAGAATTTCTGACGTTAGTGCGTCCATGGAAGGTCTCCAATAATGGGGACATCTGCACTGATTTTTCTTCGCCAAGTTGAATTTGGTGGAGGGAGACATCTCCTTTTGCTTTTGAAAAAGAAACGAGAAAGAAAAAGCAACTTCTTAACTAAGCTTGCGTGGTTGTGAAGATCGCACCTTGTGAACGCGATCTCCTGCGGAAAAGAAGCCATGAAGCAGCAATGCAATTGTTTTAACATGTTTTCTTAATATGAATTCAGATACCAACGTTGCATTTTGACCTTAGGGCGAGAAAATCTAAACGTTTTTTTCTCTTTTTTTATTCTTGAAGTAAACAGACTGTGATCTCCAATCGTTGTTTTATTATCCACAGTCAAAATACGGCGCTTCCACTTGATTTCTTATGGTTTATTGTGCATATATACCGATTTCTTTTGTTTTGTAGTATTCAAGTTTTGGAAAGTCGAACATCTGTAGTTTTACAAATTCAAACCTTAAAATAAGCTCTGGAATATTATTGTTATTTATCTTTTTTTCAAGATGGTGGCACTCTCTCGAAGCTGGTTCTCACTAGATTTTAATGTACTCTAAATTTACATCCATACAATTACATTCCGGAGGTCGTGGTAATCTCTAGTGAAACGCCAGTCTTCTCCTCTCCCTCCCTCTCGTTTACAAGTTTTCGTCTCTACCTGCTTGAAACGAAGTTGAGATATCAATTAGTTGATATTGCACCACAATGTTACTGTTAAGTAAAAGAATAATCCTCACTGAAGTATACATGTTATAAGATAATTTGAGTTAAAACAATCCAAAGGCAATATATATATATATATATATATATATATATATATATATATATATATATAGAGAGAGAGAGAGAGAGAGAGAGAGAGAGAGAGAGATAGGGGAATGATGAGTTGCTGTAATATGATCAGGGGGCCAGGTGAAAATGGAAGGGGAGTCGTGCATCCCACCAGGGTTCAGGTTCCATCCCACGGAAGAAGAGTTGGTGGGGTACTACCTAGCCAGGAAAGTTGCAGATCTAAAGATCGATCTCGACGTCATCACCGACGTCGATCTCTACAGGATCGAGCCATGGGATCTCCAAGGTATTATATGTATACATCTATTCATCGACCTCTCGCCCTCAACACACACACACATGCACACATTTTCACATTTTTTCCTTACAATTAACGATTATTATTCCTTGTTTCGCGCGCACACACATATATATATATATATACACACGTGTAAGAAAATAAGTAAGTGCCATAAAATAATTTAAGCTGTTGAAATTTAAGGAAACTCATTTGTTTTTCCTTTTTGCCTTTCTCTTCTCATTTAAATATTACTTTGGACTTTCGAAAATCAATTGATCTTTTATATTTCAACTTAATCTCCAGTCTGATTTCATTAAAACCTAAAGTTCATATGGTTCCTATCAAGTTCTGGTGTATAAGGGGTCCATAGCTACCTGTCTCGTATATATATATATATATATAAAACAGCTGACAGCACTAGCACTACTCAGGTGTTGTAGAATTGGATCTTGAACCGAATCGGTGAACCGATTAAGCTGCACTGTTCATAAATCGGCAAATAAACTATAAAATCGTTATAAATTTTAAAATATTAAAAGAGAAATTTAAAAAAGTCTTTCAATAAAAAAATGTTAAAAACTTATTTAAAATTTGACAAATGGCTGCACTCTTAAACCTGTCATCGAATCAAATCTGTCTAATTAGAATCGGTCGATCGATTCAAGATAACACCGATTTTAGAATGCACTTTCTTTTACTAACGTTTTTTCCGGCCGTTGATAAACCATCCATTTTACAATGAACAGAAGTTGAGGACGCTCCGTTCTATTTCTACAGATAAATGCAAGCTTGGATACGAGGAACAGACAGAGTGGTATTTCTTTAGCCACAAGGACAAGAAGTATCCGACTGGAACGCGGACGAACCGGGCCACAGCAGCTGGTTTCTGGAAGGCAACGGGAAGGGACAAGGCAGTTTTTTCCAAGTACAAGCTCATAGGGATGAGGAAGACGCTGGTGTTCTACAAGGGACGCGCTCCTAATGGCCGGAAGTCCGACTGGATCATGCACGAGTACAGGCTAGAGAGCCGTGAGAGTCCACAACCTCAGGTGTCTCCTCTATCCACCTGCCCTTCACCTCATTATTCCCATCTATTCATGATCATGTTCTTTCTTCTGCAGAAACAGAGAAAATAAGATCTGAAAATACAGCTAGTTAAATTGTTTCTGATAATATGCATTGCAGGATGAAGGTTGGGTTGTGTGCCGTGCATTTAGAAAGCCAAGCCCATCTCAAAAGCCAAACTCATCAACCTGGAACCATGGAGTCTTCCCCTCCTTCATGAACCAGGCTAGAGCATATCAACTTTCACTATCAGGCCTCGATGATCCTGAACCCATCCACAGCTCCTCTGCCTTCGGCTGCAACATAGACGATCTCGTCGTATCTTCTAAACTTCACACAGCAGAGAGCCAGTTCCTTCATCTTCCCCAACTGGAGAGCCCTTCGGTGCTCCTTCCGAGCCAACTCTACAAGGAAGCGAGCTGCCATTCGTCTTATGATTCACCAAGCACCGAAGGGAATGAAGCAAATGGGTATCACTGCTTTGACAACAGTGAGGGGCATCTTGCTCCTTGGGCATCCATGGACGGCCATGGCGCGTCTCAGCACAGTGAGACTACCTCAGATTCCAACTGCTACAACGTTCCCTTGTTTCACTTGGAGAAGCAGGCGGGAGAGCAGTACCAACCACAGTTTTTTCCTCATGATTCGTTCCCCAACCCTCGGAGCCTCTAACTGCTGGGGATTGTTTGGATTTCTACTAAAGTGACGGAGAGAAGGTGGCGTGGATGGTTTCGTGGGTTCATAAGGATCCGTTCATCTCTGTTGAAAGAAGACAACAGAGAAGGCAATGATCTTCAGGCCTCAGCTGCCATCTTCCACTTTCTCTTTCTTTTTTTTCTTTTTTTTTCCTTTTCCTTATCAATTTTCGTGTCTGTAGTCCTAACAAGAAGAAGGGAATGATGATAATAACTCCACGAACATTTGGTCATACTTCCGCTGTTTTAAGGAAGTGCTAATGACTCTGTTGCATGGAAAATGCGTGTGGAACATAACGATGTAAACTATTCATATGCTTTCTGTTTTTGTTTCGTTTTTTTTGCTTCTTTTTCGTCTTTTCTGGTTGTACTGGATTTGATCTGAACGTGTTTCATCACGATCATAATATATATATATATATATATATATATATATATATATATATATATATATATATATATATATATATATATATATATATATAGTGATTCGTGGCAGCTGTCACGATGTCTTTACCAAATTAGTTTATACATGACATATATTAACTGATTTGGCTTCATATTGGCTTATATGTAAATTAAAAAATAGTTTTTAATATGAAGCCCATTTTGGAGTTCGTCTTATAGGCTAAACAGGTCAACCAATATTGTTGGTCTAGATATAACTTGTATCACTTGAAAAGCATTAGGGTTTTTGAAGCCACCATTGACCTCATAGCTCAGTTAAGATATACTCTTTGTTCAACCCATACAAACATACATGCATGCGCACAACTACAAACATACAAAATTAAAGGGAAAAAATGAACTCAAAATAGGGTGTTCAAACAAAAGAACGTATATTCACCCATTTGATAGTAAATTCAGTTTCGCTCTACCCGTTGGAAGTTGAAGAATATCCAAGTCGTTTGCAAGGGCATATAATCAATTACTCTGATGGACTTCAGCAGGTGGTATTTGAGGATACTTTATAGTTTTATGTGGTAGCTGCCATTCTGTTAAAACAAAGGAAATGTTGTACAACAAATCATAAGGTTTCAAAATAGTACTAGCTTTCTTGGCATAGTAAATTCAATTCAGTATGAACATTAATTTGGTCATCATGGTCTCCTTTTAATTCTTATATTTTCCATACATTATGCACCCATTGAAAAAATTTAAGCCTTTCGGGGTTATAGATAACTAAGAGGAGGAAGCAACTGAAGCAGCATATGATGTTTCACCTTTAGATGTCACATTTGTACATTCACACACATCTGAATAAACCAAATCTAATATAACTTTAGTCTTTGAAGAGCGCTTTTTTTAGAAAGAAATTTTATGTAACATACCAACCAAACAATGATTGCAAGGAGACATCTGTGGTAATAAATTTTTTTTATTAAGCAAATCAATTCCTCTTTGACTAATGTTGTCTAGCCTCCTATGCCACAAATTTAACAAATATTATCAGTAACTGCATTTACCTCAACACTACTGATTTAATACTTCATATCATACCAAGAACCAAATCTACTTTCTCTAGTCAACATTAATGTCCCCTTTATCAATTTCCAACGAGTCGAACTAAAAGAAGTACAATATCCATCTTCAATTAGTTTTCCTACAAAAATCAAATTCATTTTAATATCTAAGACATGTCTCATATCTCTTAAGGTTAATTTGCATCATGTGTTCATCTCAATGCAGACATCTGCTATTCTAAAAATGTTTAAAGTGTCACTGTTATCCATGTGAAGATCACCTGTTTTATAAGATGAAAACAAATTTATACATAGTGTGGCATGAGATGTCCTTGAATCTAATATTCATGTAGAGTCTTCATTCTCAACTATAATACAATAAATTTCCTCATATAAAAGTAATACTATATCATCATCTAAAGCAACTGCAATGTTTTTTTTTTGTTTCTCACTTTCTTAACTCTTCTTTTTTTGTTTTTTTTTTTAATATTTTGTGACCTAGAATGTTACAATAAAAGCATTTATTTATCATCTTGAGCATTGATTTAGACTTGGATTTTAATCTGTCATGTAATTTATTATGGTTCTTTTGTCTACCCCTATCTCTCGTTACTAGCACCTATGAGCTAGTGACATCAATGTACTTTCTCATTGTCTCTTTATTTAAAATATTGCTGGTTACATGCTTCATAATTAGCACACCATCTAGAGCAGAGTAGTTTAGAGAAACAACTAATGTCTTTGATTGATCATGTTCTGCACTTTATCCAAATGCTTTGACATAAGACTTCTTTCCATAAGTTTGAGATTTGCCAATTGTTTATTCAAAAAAGCTCAATGTACAGTACTCTAGTGCTTATATTGCGCCAGGTCTTTTTTGTTTTCTATTATTTTTCTTTCCTCTTGTTGTATGAGTTGTACACGGTATTAATATCACCTCTTGAATAGAGTGTACGGATGAAACACATTCTCCTTCTTAGCAAATGTAGGCTTTCATGTCGAACCACTTAAAGTATATGGTCTTGAGTAGTGTGTGCCTTGCTGTTTCATTTTTTAACATGATATCAACTAACAAAGCCTAGATTGAAGCCATGCTCAGTCACTTTTGGTGTTGTTGGTGGCTTACTCATCATCACGGTTGAATCTGCAAACAATCAAGGTAAAGGATCATCCAACAATTCAAAGAACCCCAACAATGATATTCATAATACTACAATACCTTAAAAGATCACCCCCTTTCTACTCAATGGAACAAAATACTTCACTTGGGCTGAAGATACGTTTATTGATCTTAAGCAGCTGATCCAAATTGGGTTATATAGATATATGTATATATATAGCACAATCACTTCACCTAAAAATCTGATTAGAATGAGAAGCACTGAATAAAATGGTGGTCTTGTTGTTGAACTCATGGAGCCTCAAGTTGTCAACACCTTCTTTTATGAAAAAACTACAAATGAAGGCAGAGACTCTAAGGGGTCGCTTGACAACCATAACTAATAGTTACTGTCCTATGAACTTGCCTAAAGGGTAGATTGATTTACCAATCAAACACAATGTTTCATGAATATACCTCAATTTTTTTGGATAGATTCATAGGACAGTAACAATTTCTTATTGTCAAATGGGCCTTAAAAGAACTATATGTAGAGCAAAACAATCCTACAACAGTCTATTGACTCCAACAAGAGATCAGCAGCCTCACAAGAGAAGATGAGCCAACCCATACATCTCTACTTAAGTTTGTAGTATGTGGGACAAACTTATGCAGTACCAACCACCAATGTTGGATCCAAATGTCTACAAAGAATGCACAGAGGAAGACAAAGTCTCTAAGGTTCTTGCTGGTCTTGAAAGTGATCGCTATGAAGGCCTTCAAAGCCAAAACTTGAAGAGGACGCCCCTACCTAGCTTCAACAGTTCTGTTTGTCAAGCTATTCAAAGAAAGAACACTCTTGCAAGTCATGAATCCATTACAAAAATTTGAGTCAAGTGAAGAAGGTCAAGAGAAGATGGCTTATCAAGTTAGATTCCAGCCTCATCGATGCACCACAATGGACTACAAAAATCATGAACGAAACAATAGTAATAAAACAAAGAAAACCCAAAATAAACCAAAGTGCTCACCCTGCCAAAAATTGAGTTGCATTTGTGAAAAGTACTATTGCAATCTTAGTGGACGACCTAAAAATGAAGTCATTCACTTCAAAGCAAGTTGACGCTGCAAAGTTTGTGGCAAGCAAAGACTTGGAAAATTTTGTCCACCAAAACTTTTAAGTCTAACCTCATCTCCACTAAGACCGTCAAGAACTCATGCCCATCTTTCTCATCACGATCAAAATTCTACTTGAATTGTCGATTTTGAGGCCACAGAATGACCAACAATTCCTTAATCTTGATTAGATGAATAAGAGAAATATTTCATCCTACCACCTAACAAAAAAGACTGAAGCCTCTACCATTCCCTCCATGCTCCTAGTCCCTCGAGTACCAAAGTTGCTTTAGATGCCTCCAGGGTCCTTAATCTTAGTTGATCTTGGTGAAAATCAAAAGAAACTGGTATTTACAATTGTTTGGCCATGTTTTCTCTAATGAGTGTGGTTTTTTAAATCTACTAGGTTACCATTTCGAAGTAGTGATCGCAGATCTAATTAAAGAACTATATCTAGGGACCGGCAGCGGAAACCTTACAAAACATGCTAAAAGGTAGTAGAATAATACAAGAAATGAGCCAGCCATGTCCAACCATGTCAACGTGGCTGACTACTTTGTTGTTATACATGGTAAGAAGAAACTTGAATGGTAACCATATTGATTTTGTGCTTCATAGTTTGTTAATATTTTACTGTAAATGCACTATTCTACTCCTCCAAGTATCTAGATAGAGATTTAACGAAGCTTGTTGATCAAGATGATCATCTAGCAAAAGGCTCATGTTTGAACCAAAAGGCCACCGTAAAGATGATGACAAAGCCTTTTATATTCAGAGAGAGAAAAATATGTGTGGACTATGGTGAAATGAGTCGATATTTGCGGCATGGCACTGTATATATGTACTTTCCTTAACATCCAAAGAGTCATCATCCCCATTACATTATCATATTTTGTATAGATTGTCACATGAAGTTGCTCATGCTACTGCAGCAAATTGCAGCAGAGTTTACGGTTGCTTTGTTTTCAAAGAAAATCCAAGATTCATGAGATGAACAAAGTAAGTTAGAAAATGCTGAAGATGAAGAGAAGATTCAAGGAGGGAGTGTTTCTCCTTTGTAGTCCATCTCAACGGTCAGATCTGAGAAAAATCGAGAGGCAGTTTTTTTTTTTTTTCATGTTGGTTTTCCCCTTGCACTTGTTTCTCTCTCCCCGACAGACAGTGAGTCTCCTTCTTCAAGCGATTTTAGCACAAGAACATTTCGATATTTCTCAGCTTTTTTCAAGTGCAGCATCGATTCCTTGTAAATCTAACAAAAAGCACATCGGTTGAACATGAAATTGGAACCCAACATGTCTTCACTGCAAGCTGTTAAAGAAGCCAGTTTTTCAGAAGAAATACGCCAGATTTTGGCGTGATTTCTTTCGAATCCGGTCGTCATTTTCAACATCAGATATAGGAGAATCATGGGTTAGATAGATTTAACGAGTCGAAGTGAGGTAGACACAACAATATACCCCATGAAAATCAACTTTCAAAGGATTCCGGTTGGTGAGTTTCAACCGGTGGGTTCTTTATAAAAGCCTGTGTAATCGAGAACATCGGCGGCTAAAAAAGGGTCATGGTTGGGAGAAGTGGAATCGAAATCAAGAAGAGAGAAACATCTGTCGACATCGCCACCACCGGGCCGGCCGGCTGGCGACGGCGGAGGAGGAGCCGCGGGGCTTCCCTGAAAAGAAAAGATGAGAGGGTGAGAGGGAAAGAGAGTGATAAAAACAGAGGAAAATCTGGGCCATTCAGATGAATAGGAAATGCATGCACAATTACTACATTGTATTAAAGAAATATGAAAAGATCAGATGCATAAATCCAATTATACAAGGACTTAAAAATAGTATTAGCTTCCTCAGCCCATAAAATTCAATATAAACATTTGGTCGTCGTGATCTCTTTTTACCTCTTATATTTTCAGACGATTATACACCAACTGAAAAATATAAAAATATAACCACTTGAGGGGCGCTAGATTTGATCCACTTGCTATAGCTACCCACCATTTAATTCTGTTAATATGGATTTATAAAACTAAGTTTGGCCCGGGTCTGGTCAGGTTCCCAACAAGGTCATTGACACCCACATTTTTTAGTGGGTCATTTAGCAAATGAACATTTTGTGAGTGTTTAATGAATTTGCTTTAAAAAATATCATATTCAAAGATACTTTAGGGTGAATGAGAGGATCGTCCCACCGCCCGAAGCGAGGCCCGAAGGCCCCTCCATTCTCCCTACCTTCGGGGTCCTGAGCTGCATCGGTGTCAGTGATAGAGCGGTGCACCCTTCAACTTGGATGTTGCGTCATACCACCTTAAGATACAAGAACACAGTGCTCATGGGAATCGAACTAGAAACCTGCCTTATAGAGGTCTCTAGCTCGACCAGCTACGTTATACCCATTGAGGCATATTTATAGATACTTTAGTTCTACTGTTTTATGAGTCTGTTCTAATCTTTGAATAAACTTATGAAACACTCACAAAGTATTTCAACTGTCAAATGACACATAAAGGATGTAACCCGAGCAAGTCTATTTTGGCTGCCCAGTTGGACTGCACATCCAACCCTAGCGTTTGAGCTCACACATCTCGAACTACATAATTTGTGGGTTCCTTTCGAATTTATATGGTGGAACTAATGACCAGTAGGGATCAATTATCCAGTTGGATCTGGATCTAAGTATCTTATTAGATTGAAACCAGAATCAAACCCAAGTTGGAGGCCTCAGCCACTATCTAGTGGCCAATACTAAAGTAGTAACTTGCCTGAGTCCTTAAGTAACCCTATGACTTCTTACCTTCCTACCAGGCTGTTGTTGGGGAGTTGTTTCTCTCTCTAAATGCAGCCTTTCCGGCTGACCATGCTGGGGCCAGGCTGCCCTTTACACCAACATTTCTAAAAATTCAAGAAATCTGGTGCACTTTAAGTCTCAACCAATGCAGTTCATTTTTATGGTTAATTCAAAAGGACAATATAGAGTTTCTTTGAGTGTCACTAGATTCGGCCTGAATCGGCTGGTTCAAATTGAGCCGGAAATCGATTCGATTCTGTTGCCAGCTTTTTGAATGATCTAAGGATTTTTTTTTCTTTTAAATTAGTTTATACATTTCTCTACTTAATTTCATTTAGAAAAATGATTTTTTCTAATATTTTGGCTGATGATTTAGTTAATAAACTGAATTTCACAACACGTATTTCTTTTGGTAACGAGTCATTGACGGGTCGTTTGGCATTAGGAACAACAGTGGGTGTATCATGAATAGACCTCAAAATTGAGGTAGATTCATGAGACACTGATTCAAGTGTTTTATGAATTTACCCCAATTTTGTGACGGATTTTTGAAATGCTTGTATCTTGTTCTTACTGCCAATGGACTCCTGAATTACTAGAAAATTTGTCCATATTATAAGCTAATGAATACTTCATCTAATTTAGTAACTTTATGATTCAGATGATGTGAACTTTGATATGTGCTTTCAGAAGAAATCAGCTGTTTAACAATATAAAAACTTTGATGCGTTTTTTAATGATTATGCAAATTAATATGTGCTTTTTGAAATTTCTCTAGATTAATGGTGTTCAACAATTAATTTGGACCCAATTAAGAGAAATGTTCAAAGCTCCTTGAATAGTAACAGCATCTTAGATGCAAGTAATCAATTTGGTAATGAAACTAAATTTACTAAAATTAAAAGATCGAAACTGTTCTCGTAATCTCCATGAATGAAGAACATACACGTGCACTTAATGTTTCTCTATTATATTTTTTCCAAGGAAAGGCACGAAGAGATAAATCTATAGATCTTTGCAATTAATTACGAAAAAATAAGGATGATGTTTTTAACAATAATGAAAAGTTTGGTATATTTTTTATTATTGCCAAACCTGCAACGATTCCAACATTTTTTGCTTTTTTATTCTTTTTTTGCCGGTTTCAAATGGGTCAATAATCTACCTTGAAGGTGCGAAATGTCAATTCTCTACAATGGTAGGACCTCCATTAAGATTTTGGGACGAAGGCGGTGGAAATTGGGCAACGCCGCGGCGGCGGACTTCCGTTCTCTGGATCTGCGTGTGGAGAAGTCAAGACATTAAATCCCCCCTCATAACGTTAGTAAATTCTACTCGGCCTAACCTTTTTAAGTTAATTTCAAGATAGTGCTGTAATTTTTCAATTTATTAAGACATAAAGTCGGCCTTTGGCTGACCACTGCCAAATCAAAGTCTCATGTTAAAATCAACAAAATTCGATCATAAAAAAAAGAAAAAGAACCTTATGTGCTGCTGCCTTGAGCACAACGCATTTTCATTTGTAATTTGCTTGCTGCTCATATAATAAATAGTTATCTTATTTATTGCTACTATTATTGAAAAAAAAAAAGGTGCCAACTACCTTTTATGTACTGAAGATATCATAAATAGCCTTAATTTTTTGGATGAATGTTTCATCCGACCATTCAATTGAAAGTCTAAAATCTTTTGGCAGTTACACCATGCTATGTTTTAACTTGCATATTACCTTCTTTCTTTTTGCAACACACAGAATTGATGTGGCGAACAACAAAATGGAGACGGGCAAACCGACCAACTCCATTATGTCCATTGTGTCGATTCCTTTTGAGATTCATAACTAGTCTTAATTAAAATGGGACAAGCTCGCCCATTAATTGTTGTTGCACGAGCAATGCCACAAGAGATGATACTTTTTCCTTTTAAAAATTGATCTCAAATGATTCACCAAGTAAGAAACATTTGGTGTTTGTGATGTTGTATAATGACAATGTAATCTTTTTAAGAGTGATTCCATCGCCCTTAAAAAGAAGGTCATGGTTCTTTCATTGTATCAGTTTCATTGGATTTTCACGGAACATGTTTTGATGCTTTTTACGGTCGAGAGGTAGAACGCACTGGGACATGACAGTAATCATTCCAAGATTCAAACCTGAGTCTTTAGAGGTACCAAACCACTTTACCACCCAGCTACCAAACCAATGTTCATCACTTGATTTGCTCTACTCAAATTGTTGGTGTGTGTTTGATCTTAGTTTAATTTGTAGAGGTAAATGAGCAACTGCGGATGCTCTTTGAGCTAATGTTATTATAATTATCAAGGATTTTGATAATTTCATGTCAGCAAGCATGATAATGTTTCAGATTTGATAATAAGCTAAGTAATCAAACATACACATTACGGCATCTCTCTTGGTTTGTTCCTAAATGGCTCCTCTTATTCCTTTCTCCAAGTATAGTACTTAGTTGAGATCTGATAAAGATCTAACCCGACTATAAAATAAGTTTTACCAAAACTCATTTTTATTAAAATGTTTTTTGAAAGGGAGTGAATAACTTTGACATCCCACAGGTTATTTATAAAAAAAAACAGTCAAGAATATATTTTTCCTATTACCCAAACACATATAAATCTATTTCTCAAACTGATTTTTTAAAAAACTAGTTTTCATAGAACCGGTCTTTTTAGTGTGTCATCCAAACACTGAGTCGTATTTGGCAGATGTTAACAAAAACGTGAACGCCATATATTAAAAAACAAAAAGATGAAGCGGGCTTCCTGAAATTATGTACAAATTATTTACCTTAAAGGAAAACTGGGAGCTGTAGGGACAAAAGAGTAAAAAAATGAAATAGACTAATAGAGGGGGGTTTTCTAAGATCTCCTCCTTCTCTGTGTGAGGCAACGTACTCTCTCTCTCTCTCTCTCTCTCTCTCTCTCTTTTGCTGAGAACGACGTCCTCCCGTAGCAGGTCGGAGATCCAGTGGGACAAGAGGCCGAGATGCGTCCATCGGCCGGATCCGTGTCCTTCTCAGCGCTTCTCCTTCTCCTTATTCTCGGCAACTGTGCTCCTTCGTTCGCCTCCGAGTCGGATCACAAGGTACGGGCTTCTGGCACTTGAATACTAGGGTTTCTTCTTTTTTGGTTTCTTTTGTTTTCTTGAATTTCTTTCATTTTTTCTGTGCTACTGATTTGTTCTAATGTATATGCCGTTATAGTTTTCCTTTTTATGTTATTTCAGAATTTAATTATTTGGTGTTTCTGAGTACATCTCACTTCCTGTTTTTCTTCTCCGTGTGGTGCATTGCGAGTTCTATTGTCCGATTGCTGCATTCGAGATGTTTGTTGGTTGTTTTGGGGATTGGAGATTGGATCTAAGCTACATATTCCCGATTAGTGGTCTCCGATGATCTTGGTGCTTAATCGGAGGAACAGGACTACTACCGCCCTCTTTATGGATTTTATCGAGATCGAATTTTTCAAGTTCTTTGAGTTTAGCTGTAGACCCTGTGAATCTGATATATAGAGAATGGAATTCTTCATCTCTTAAGAATTCAAGATCTGTATTGACGTTAAATTGAGTGGAAGGATCCAGTCAATTTCAAGTGATCATCTTGGTTGGTGCCTGTAGAACGGTTTACATGATCATGATCATGGACACTGCCTCGTTTCTTTGGGGAGTTCTTGTCTTAACGGATGATTGTACAGACTTTTCCATCAATAGGGGGACAAGACTTTGGTGATTCGTTGACGATGTGAAACCGACTGCGTTTGCTTTTCATTGTCCCCCCTAATCGTTTGTGACAGCAAAAATTATGCAATCATGAGTCCGTGGCCGACCTTATATCACTCTTCACGGGTCGATATATGACGCTGGTCAAAATTTTTCTCCCGCGTCTGTAGTCTGTACTGATCATCTTTTAGGAGATCTGTAACTCATGGTTTGGCACCGGTCAGATTAGCCATGGTAGAATATCATTTGAAATTCAACCGACCACTTCAAAAGGTCAAGCCATGGCAAATTGTCTCCGTATGTATTAAACTAGTTAGAT
Organism: Nymphaea colorata; assembly: GCF_008831285.2. Taxonomy (NCBI): domain Eukaryota; kingdom Viridiplantae; phylum Streptophyta; class Magnoliopsida; order Nymphaeales; family Nymphaeaceae; genus Nymphaea; species Nymphaea colorata. The sequence goes on along the minus strand of NC_045138.2, from coordinate 21,426,427 downwards.
GTGGTGATAATTCTGTTTACATTTGTGACCTTGGATTGCAGTCCAATATGGTTTAAAACTATTAATTCTGCCTTGATCTTCGTAGTTTTGTGCCCCAACTTTTACTTGTTTCACATCTCTTGCTATTGAATGTTTGGTTGGAGAAGTCTAAACCAGGCACTTTATTATATGTGTTCCCTTTATATGGATCATGTGGTGCTTAGTAACTTTTTCCTGTCATGTCCTCTTATTATTTCTCGATATTTGTGGATAAATAGGTTGCTAGGGTATGTTCTTGCCTTCACCGTGGTGTATTTATTTTTTGAATGCAGTATCAATCAGATGAACCAGTGACGCTTTGGGTAAACAAGGTTGGACCTTATAATAATCCTCAAGAAACATACAACTACTATAGTCTTCCATTTTGCCAACCTGCTGGTAATTCTGCACACAAATGGGGTGGTCTTGGTGAGGTTCTTGGTGGAAATGAACTTATTGACAGCCAGATCGACATAAAGTTTAGAAGTATGTTAGTTCACCTTTATGTGCATTTTACCTTTCTTACCTGGAAAATAACTCTATATTCAGTCTCTACTTTTATCTGTTTGAACTTTGAACACAGTTATACCTGTTAAAAATTGTCTTGAGATCTCTTACCTGGAAAATAACTCTACATTCGGTCTACTTGTATCTGTTTGGAGTTTGGATACAGTTATACCTGTTAAAAATTTCTTAAGAGCTAAGGCTCTATCAATTAGTTCTAGCCATGTTCTGAAGTATTAGATGCTTCTTTGTAAAATTCCACTGTAATAATTGAATTAGGTTATAACTCTCAATTCTTTGTAGTGTCGAGACGAGGAAATTAATTTTGGAGAGAACAATTTTAATAATATGCTTCTTCCTTTTGTGAAGAACAAGAAAGGGGTATTTGAAATTCCATTCTGACTTAACCTGATATCCTCAGGCTTAGTTCAGATGCCATGACCTTCTTCCAATCTGTTGCTGAATCAGACCACTTTCCATGTGAAACTAGAATTCTTTTAACCTAAACTTGGCTAGGTTGAGGCCCTAGATTCAATAAAGCTTGAAATGTGGTGTCGAAATGCTGCCTTATCAATTTCTCAGATTTAAGATGTCAAGCTCTTAGCACACCTTGAGACCAACAATCTTCCAAATCATCTGCCTGGCTGAGGGATTGGCTTAAAAGTCCCTTGTGTTGAAGAAGGTCAAGAGCTCAATATCTGGGGTCAGGGGAGCTTCTCTTGGCATAATTGGAGTGGTGTTGGCTTGGCACCCTGATTGGCATATTTTAACACTGTGTGCTCCTAGCTTCATTAAAATTAAAATAAAAAATATGGGCTATGCTTTATGAACAAACTCTAGCTACATTCCCTGCAAGATATCTTTTCTTAATGTGTAACAATTTAACTTATCTCTCCTAGATAGAAATTGCTGCTCCAGTGACTTCTTTACCCTAGAAAAGGGTCTGCCAGTAAAGAACAATTCCGAGTGCATAATCTGTATAAAGATTTCTTTGACAACACCAAGTGTTGTTATACTTTGCATCCTTTCCAATCTTACATGACAAGTACTCCTTTGCATTCATTAGAACGTCTAAACCTGGGCAGCACCATGTCCATACTTGTGCTCTTTTTGCAATCTCAATCTGATTCTTATGATTCATCTATTGCCAGCATTGCTTTTGGCAACTTCTTAGCGAGGTCCTTTTTTTTTTCCAGAATGTGGGTTTCTTCAGAAATTTCAAAAGATCCCCCAAGTTGAAAGAATCTAAAGTGAAATAAAAAAAACCTTGGAATGATGGGCACATTGTACAAAAATATAAATAAGCTGCCACTAAAGGCTTTTGAACAGAGTCGCATATGTGCTTTTTGGGTTTCTTTTGGGCCTTTGGCAAGGTTTTTCTTGACTATTAAACAGGAAGTTCTGTTCTTCTAGAGAAAATCTTGGGAATTTAGAAAATTTGAACATAGAAATAATAAAATTTTCGTTTTTCTAATAATTGTCTGACAAATTGAACACGATTGAAAAGAGTTGTGAAAATATTAAAATACAAAATTTGGTACATTAAAATTTTTGTTTCTGAAAAGGGGAAAAAGGTTCATTGTTTTCATTCTTCTGATGTTTCCAAATATCTTGATTTATTTGTTTTTTGAGTTTTTTTTATTCTTCCTTTTCTTTATTTTTTTATTGGAACAAATCAGCGAGATTTTTCATGATGCTTCTTATATAAAAGACTCTAAAAAAATAGACATGCACTTCAAATATATAAAAAAGAATTTCTTTTAGATACTTGCAACAACACCCTGATATTTTTTGCAGTAATTTCAGCGTATACCCGCAGATGTTTGGATGTACAATGTTATCCTGAAGAAAGATGGTATGTTCATAAAGAATAATTCTGAGTTTGTATCTATAAAATGTCTAGCTTGACAGGGCCCAATGAATGTTGCACTTGGTATTCATTCCTGTCTTACATAAAGTACTCCATGGCATTTCATTTGAAATTGTGAAACCTGTCCAACAGCACATTCTTACTTTTGTACTCCTTTGTCAATCTTGATCTTTATGAACACAATTTCATGGTAAGGCTTTCCTTCATTTTTTTCCTTTTTTCTTTTGAAATCATTTTAAGTTACCAAACTAAAAAAAAAATATAAAAAGAGCAGAAAAGTCATTGTGATAATAGGAATGGCAAGAATATAAACTATAAAGAAACCATGAAAGTTTTCTAAGATACAAAAGGAACAAAAGAAGGAAAGTGTCCAGGTATGGATATCTGCATCGATGAACAAAATATGCCTATCCACTTCTCATACTTGTGGCTTTATATAATTTTACCATAGGTTTTTTTTTTTCTTCCTTTCAAGTTGCATGCGAATTTTTGACATTTTTGCTTTGCAGAGAATGTTGATCAGACACCAATTTGTGAACTTGAGCTCGATGCTGCAAAAGTGAAGCAGTTTAAAGAAGCAATAGAGAATAGTTATTGGTTTGAGTTTTTCATGGGTATGTGATAGGCTTTTCTTTCTTCTTTATTCATAAATCCTGCTAAGGTGTTCACCAATTTAACATAAAATGAAGAATGATTTTTTACTTATTTTCATTGAGCAGTCACTACTAATTGTTCACATTTACTCATTTATTTCCTTTGATCTACTTCTTGACTGGTTACCTGTTTTTTCTTCCTGCTGTGCCGCTGGCATGCACTGGTGATGAGTGCAGATGACTTGCCTTTATGGGGTACGTTGTGCCTTTTCTCTGTCAATTCTATATTGGCTGCCCTGATTCCTTCATGTTCTTGCCTGAGCTTTCCATTTTCCACATTGATTTCCCCAATGAGTGAATTAGTTTTTGTTTATATTCTTGGTCAGGCTTTGTTGGTGAGCTTCATTCTGATAGAAGCAATGACAATAGGCATATGCTTTGGACACACAAGAGTATTTTGGTTCAATATAATGGTGATCAGGTTTGTATACATGGCGTACTCTTTATTTCTTCTTATATTCGCTATTTGTTGAGATAAATTCATGTTTTTTCAGATTATTCATGTAAATCTTACACAAGAAAGTCCTAAATCTCTGGAAGCTGGAAAGACATTGGAACTCACCTATTCAGTCAAATGGGTCTCCACCAATGTTACCTTTGCACATCGTTTTGATGTTTACCTGGATTATCCTTTCTTTGAGCATCAGGTGAATGAAGGAACTGAGCTTTATTAATAAAGTTTTTTTGTTTCTTTACTTCTTTCACATAGTGAAGCAATTTTCTGAATGTTGTGGGTTAACTTATGCAAATTATACTAATGTGTTTGTCATGCTAGATCACCAATCTGTGAGGATTTTACATCACAAGGTTAATTATCTTGCATTGAACTTTGGTTTCATCGTGCAGATTCATTGGTTTTCCATTTTCAATTCTTTCATGATGGTCATTTTCCTCACTGGTTTAGTCTCCATGATATTAATGCGGACTCTCAGAAATGACTATGCCAAGTATGCTCGAGAAGATGATGATCTAGAAACTTTGGTGAGCTCTCAACTTCTCTCTAACAACCTTTTCGTCTTTATTTATTTCTGTCCTGAGGTGCAAATTCTTCCTGTCAAGATTATGCTTTTTTGTAAAAAAGCTTGCGGACATTTTCCCGACAAACTTACTGTAGCAAGCTACCTAACCTAGTTTTGTTGGAATATCAGGAAAGGGATGTAAGTGAAGAATCTGGATGGAAGCTGGTGCATGGTGATGTTTTCAGGCCTGCTCGTAATTTGGTTTTGCTTTCAGCACTTGTGGGTACTGGTGCACAGCTTGCAATGCTGGTTCTTCTTGTCATCTTGTTGGCTATTATTGGCATGTTGTATATAGGGTATGCTAAACTGAAATTTGCGTGTCCATTTTGCTTGTGATGTTTTATCCTGGCTCTTTGTTATGGAATTGGCTTAATTTTGCTATGTCTACCATTTCTTCCATTACTTTTCCCCCATAAGATTAGTTTCCTTTTCCACTAACTTTTGGGCATGGATACTGCAACATTGTGGGACTCCCCTGTCTTCGCACCTGTCCTTGGGCAATATTTGCTGCTGGGCTGGTTGGCATGTTTATCTTCTTGTCAAGTTTCAAGTAGCCTATCATTTGATGCTCTGGTCCGTCTGAACTCAAGGGAAGCACAATATGCAGTATGGTGCATAATTGTCATGTAGCTCTCCTTGACTTTGATGGATGTGCATTTACTTGTGCTCTCAGGAAAGAGAGCTCCAATCTGACATTGTGTTTAGGGCAAACATGATAGCTCGTATTGCCCTCCAGTTTTATTATATTGTAGAGAATAGCTTCTTGCGTCATCTGATGTATCCTAAATATGCAGGAGAGGAGCTATTGTCACCACATTTATTGTTTGTTATGCACTGACCTCTTTCATTGCTGGTTACGTAAGTGGAGGGCTTTATTCACGAAATGGTGGTATGTTTATTCATGAATAAGCATTCATTTAAACTGATGTTAAAGTAAATGCTGAAATACAGTTTTCTCTGCATGTGTATGGGACTTCATCTAATTGATGTATCTTATGTTTATTTTTCATATGCGTCTCTTCTGACCTCTTTAGTCTTGAAACTGTCAGGAAAAAGTTGGATCAAATCAATGATTCTCACAGCTTCACTTTTCCCATTCCTGTGCTGTGGAATTGGTTTCATCCTCAACACAATTGCTATATTCTATGGTTCCTTGGCTGCTATTCCCTTTGGAACGATGGTAGTTGTGTTTATCATCTGGGCTTTCATTTCATTTCCTCTTGCTCTTCTTGGTACGGTTGTTGGTAGAAACTGGAGTGGGGCCCCAAATAACCCATGCCGTGTCAAGACCATTCCCCGTCCCATTCCTGAAAAGAAATGGTATCTAACACCTTCGGTTGTTTCTCTTATGGGTGGCCTTCTTCCTTTTGGAAGCATATTCATTGAGATGTACTTTGTATTCACATCCTTCTGGAATTACAAGGTATATAGCTTATTCTTTGGTTTGCCTGTATATGTGAGTTCCAGATTGTTTTTCTTTTCTTCATACATAATATTTACTTGCTATGCAGGTGTACTACGTGTATGGTTTCATGCTGCTGGTATTCCTGATCCTTGTTATTGTGACTGTCTGTGTCACAATCGTGGGCACATATTTCTTGTTAAATGCTGAAAACTATCATTGGCAATGGACGTCATTCTTCTCTGCAGCATCAACGGCTGTCTATGTTTACCTGTACTCCATATATTACTATTATGTTAAAACGAAGATGTCAGGCTTCTTCCAGACCAGCTTCTATTTTGGCTACACGCTCATGTTTTGTCTTGGTCTGGGGATCCTTTGTGGTGAGTAATCCTATTCAGTTTCCAATTTCTGTTATCTCTTAGACTGGGGTTGTCTTAACTTTTGACGATTACAACAGGGGCTGTTGGCTATCTTGGGTCAACCTTGTTTGTGAGGAGGATCTACAGGAACATCAAGTGTGACTAGGTCATGGCTGAGAAAGGATCCAGGTTGTGATTTCTGTGGAAGAAAAGAGGTGAACTTGTGTGCGGACTGTCATTCATTTGGTACTTGAACATCTAAGCGTTTCGCTGCTTCAGGAATCTCAGGATTTTGGAAGATTATGCTAGTCTCTGAGAGAATTTTCTGAGCTGCGGTGCATGAAATTTTCACTGTTCACTGCTAATGGCAAATCTCTCTCCCCCACCTCTCTCTCTCTCTCCCTCTGGGCGGTAGGGATGTGGCCTCAATCGAAGCAAAACTACCTATTTTTGCCTTTATGTAGTGATAGGGTTTTTCTTTGACTGTTTGTAATCTTAGGTTACAAATGTATCACACATTTTTGTGCTTCCATTGAAGTTGACATCATGAGAAACATTATTAATCTTAATTATGCAAAGTGATGGTTCTTATGTTCAGCACGGAGCTTTGACATTTTTTGCTTTTCTTTTTCGGGGTAATGAGAGCTAAGTAAAAAGGACTGATTCTGATTCACCAATTTCAGTCAAATATGGCAAACGCAGCCAATTGCATAACTGCACACCACTGTCGACTTAACTTTACATGGATTATGAATTTATACTTTTATTAGTTTAAATCTCATTAACAATTTATTTTTTGTACTAGAATACGTAGTATAGAGAGAGAGAGAGAGAGAGAGAGAGAGAGATGCACTTTAAACGAGTCTCATAAGCAGCTCTTTCATTTTTAGCATTGTTAGTTTATTTTCTCAAAGATTACTGTATTACGTTCAAAAAATTATTAATCTATGAAACGAATGATATTTTTTAAATATTTAGTTGAAATTTCATAGAATTTGAGAATAAAAAGTTCGAAATTTATTTACTTCTAATAGTCATCTTACATGTTCAATAACATGTTATTTTTATTTACTTTTTTAAGCATGAAAATAATTGCCTTTTTAAAAAACTCAGTAACAATATAGGCATTGGTTGTGTGTGTGTCAGTGACGAAAACAATACCCATTAAAATCTTGTTAAAAGAAGAGTTTATATATATGCATGCTAATATGTTTATAAATATTAATTGACGTAAAATGTGTCTTAGTTCAAGTTGTTTTTAAGAAAAATATTGATTTTTCTACTATTAAAAAATCAATGTCATAAGAGCTATTCATTTTTTTATTACTATAGAAACACGTTAAACTCAATTTATGACTTGGTGTTCTATTCCCATCAAAACATTCGTAAGATCAATATCTATACGGTTATATTATAGAAAAAGGAATTTAATAATTGGTTTTGAGTGTTTGGTTTTTGACCTTGATCTAGTGGTTGGAATGTACCAATTACTATATATATATATAAAAGGTATGTTGCTCTGAGTAATACTTAATACTTGAAGCAAGTTTGACTCGATGCTCAGTGTGAGACTAGATGTTTAAGATGGGATTGAAAGTTCTGAAATGCCTGCAACTCGAATCACGATATACTGGGACAAAAGTTTTTAAATGCCTTGATTTTCTTAGTTGGTGCTCAATGAACCCCAGTATATGGTAAGTGAAGGAAAGGAAAAAGAAGCAAATTTGAGGTGTTACAGATATGATTTCGCAGCACCAACATACGACCTCATTGCAGGTCTTAGAAAGAGTTGATGAGATTCTTCATTGCAGGTTTTAATGGAGGATTGTTCAAGGGACAAACGGCTTAAAAATTCAAGCACAACTATGATAGAGAAATTTTGGTATAAAGGGAATGAAGAAAAAAAAAAAAAGCTTTGGTATAAGTTTCCCATATGCATACCACATGATACATATATTATGTAAAGTAGAATGATTTTTCTTTAATGTAAAGTAGAATGTAAACAAACGATATCAATCCTAACAGGCATAGCTTGTTCCTTGAATTGCTCAATTAACATAGTGATTCGAACTTCATCTTGCTAGAGCTCTCAAGCTTATCAGATACAGAATTAGAAAACACAATGAGCCTTATGAGCTCGTCTGATTGGTCGAACAGAGTCCTTGTTCTAGAATGAAATGTATTGTTCCAAAGCTGAAGAAGAAGTCCAAAACAGAATTTTAAAAACAAAAAAAAAATCCCAAAATATCTCAACTACATCTTTTTTTTTCCAGTGCATATCTGTTGGGCACTCCCATTGTCTTCTATCTGTTTTATGTGTAGAACAAAAATACTTGGGCGGTTTAAAAATTGTCCTTGAAGAACAAACTCTAGCATTTCTCTCAATCAAACAAATTTCTTTTGTCTTATGAGTTTATAAGCATGTCATAGAAAATAGGCAAGAATTAACTTATTATCTGAACATGCATATTAGTGGGCATGTAATAACTTGGGCTCTTTCTCTCTCTACCCCAAGCTAATTGTTGAAGCAAGTCTAGTTATTGGTTTGACGTCGAACCAAGAATTAGTAGAATCTCTGGTTCGATTATTGTGGGCATCAAAGCTGGGGAGAGAGTCATAAGCTACTGGAATCAATTTTCAGTCGTGCTGCAACTTTGTAGACGATGAAACAGGAATTGCAAGACAGGTTTCTATCTGTTACTGTAATTAGTAGGCAAAGCAGTGACATCTACAAGCAGAAAAGTTAGCGACAGGAAGACTGTTTTTGAAATTGTGAACAAAAGATTGAGCTTTTACGCAAATTGGAAGAAGACGGGCAGAAGAGTAAAATTGGGAGAACGGAGAGTCGTCAAGGATCTCCTCCTTCTCAGTTCTCCCTCCCCTTCTCTCTCTCGTTTCCTCTCTTCGTGGGTTCTCTGTCAGAGGCAGCACAGTTGTTCTCTCTCTCTCTCTCTCTCTCGCTGAGCAGTAGCCCGTCTTCTCGTAGCAGGCAGGAGATCCGGCGAGACAAAGGGCCGAGATGCGTTCATCCGTGGGATCCCCCTCGCTCTGGGGGCTTCTGCTTCTCCTCCTCCTCGGCAGCTGTGCTCCCTGTTCCGCCTCGGAGTCGGATCACAGGGTACGGGATCCTATCGATTTTGAATGCTCGGGTTTTCTTTTAAGTTTCTTTTGTTTTAGTAGTTTTTTCTTTTTTGCAAGGGCTTTTCCGTTAATGGTTCCTTGTGATCTGTCCATTTGTTAATTTTTTGGTTTTGTCTGGTGCAAAAATTAGATGGCTTGGTGCTATTGAATATATCAGTTTGCTTTTTCGGCGTGCATTTTTTAGCTCTGTTTTGGGGTTGTTGCTCTTTAGGTGTTTTTGCTTTTGGGGTTAGATCTAAGCTACATGTTGCTGACTGTTCGCCTCCATGGGTTGTGGTTTCGGGATTTCTCTGAATTTCGGTGTTGCTGCCCAATTCGAAGAGTGGGACTACTCCCAACTATCTTTCTGGATTTTAACCAGACGGAATTTATAATGCCGTTCGCGCTTTATCTACAGGCTTCGTGAATCTGATATATATTCGTTTATCTGGAATTTAAGATCTATGGTTACCAAATAACGATCCAATCAGTTCCATTGGCACATGTAAGTGTTCATGGTCCTAGCCGTTGGCAGTCTTTATTGGGGCGTTGTTTTGTCTTAAAACGTACAACTGTGTAGGAATTGCGGTCGTTGCAGACACAAGTCATTTCTGGCTGATTGAAGATGAAATGCCAACTGCTTTTCGTTTTAATTACTCCTGCTACCCTTTTCTATGACAGCAAAGTTGTATAGCATAAGTCTCACCTTATGTAGCAGGTTATGGGACAATGTATAACACAAGCTAAACTTGGTGCTGGATTTATGTGTATCGCAGTTGAGAAAAGCTGATTGTGTCATAGAACACCCCATGATTTTACACCAGTCAAACTAGTCACGGTAGGAAATTATTTGAAATTCAACAACCTTTTGCAAGGATGTTAGACGACTCAGGCCAGTGTGATTTAGAATTTTTCATTCTTTCATAGACATTTGATGTATTAATATTATAGTTGTCCACCATGCAGAAAGAAAAAGTTTTTGCTTGGCAATTGAGGCCAAACGTGTTATTAAATATGTTCCCTTTGGATGGATCATGTCATCGTTAGCAACTTTTTCTGTCTGGTCTTCAGACTGTTTCTTAATGTTTTTGAAGAATAGGGTGCTTAGACTGTTTTCTTATCTTAACTCTTGGTGCTTTCATTTTTTTCTCCAATGCAGTATCAGTTGGAAGAACCAGTGACACTTTGGGTAAACAAGGTTGGACCTTATAATAATCCTCAGGAAACGTATAACTACTATAGCCTTCCATTTTGCCACCCAGCTGGCAATGCTGCACACAAATGGGGTGGTCTTGGTGAGGTTCTTGGAGGGAATGAACTCATTGACAGCCAGATCGACATAAAATTTAGAAGTATGTTGACATATCTTTGTGTGGAATTTATTGTTCTTACGTTGAGAATAACTCCCATGTAGAGATTACCTCTTTCTGTTTGAAAACACTTATGCTCTTCAAAACTTTTTAATCCATTTTTTTTAGTCTTAGCCATATGTGGACCCTTCTTCACAAAGTTCTATTTTGGTACTTGAGTTAGATTATAATTCTTAATTCTATAATGGCCAAGAGATAAAAAGTAATTTTCCAGATACAAAAGTCACAATGTTATGTCTCCTCCTTCTGTGAGAAGAAATATAGGTATTCGAAAACCTCAGATCTGATTTGTTCTATGTTCCTCGGACTTGATGTCAAGGGCTATCTTTCTCTCCCACTCCGAGGATATAAGCCTCTTGCAAATGTCCAGAAAATGTGCTGGATACCTGACTTGGGTAAGATATCACACCCTTCTTTTGCTAAAATTGGAGTTTTGGTCTCAACTCTCAAGATCCTTACATCAGGGTCCACTCATACATTTGATAATGAGGTTAATATCCCTTGTTCAGTTGGATATGTATAGCAAGAAGTTATCTAGGGATAGGTGATATTCATTATATGCATGGATGCTTATGTGGAACCAAGTCTGAATCTGAATCCAATTGGATGTCATTTCCTAAATCTGAAACTAAATTTGTTTTTTTATTATTGTTTGATGACCTTTTCATATCCAACTTATGTAATATGGTTTGGTTTGACATTCAATTCGAACCCAATCCATTGCTATCCATAATGATTCTGACAACGTTGGGGACTCAAAGTAGTAGCTTAGGAACTTGTTGCTGATTTTGAATATCTTAGCACATTGGTGATGCCTTGTGGCTCCTAAATTTGAGATAGATGTTTGTGCATAGTCATCATGGTGGTATACACCTTTTTCCTTTTCTAGCTTAGATCCTTGATTTCTAACAAGGATATGAAATCTTATATTTGAATTATGCAAGGATTACACCATGGATTTGTAAATTTTTCATCTTAAGATTCACAGATCTCAAGTCCCTCTTGGCATGAGATCCATGAAATTAAGTTGTGATCTTAAACCTACGGTTTTCAAATCCACAGTTTGTTATAAGTTTACAACCATAGATTTAAGGTGGATGCCTTTCTAAATCAGACCCTTGAATGAAAGAACCAGGGTGATCAAATGCCTCCTCAGTGTCTCATTGTTTATGAAACTTCCGTTTCCTACCAAGCATGCATATTCATGTCTCAACCTGTCCATGTATGATTTAACATAGTTGTGGACAGTTTTTATTTTTCTTTCTTGTTTTGAGTTGCAGACAGTTTTTGACACTTTGCTTTCCAGAGAATATTGATCGTACATCAATTTGTGTACTTGAGCTGGATGCTCCCAAAGTGAAGCAGTTCAAAGAAGCAATAGAGAATAGTTATTGGTTCGAGTTTTTCATGGGTATGTTACAGGATTATTTATTTCTATGCATGATTAGACATTCTATCAATCTTTCATGGGATTAGTGCAAAACAAAGAATGCCTGATTCTAATTTTTATGCTACTGTCTCAAGTTTTAGGTTGTCCCATTGTGACAGATATAGCTGCTTATTAAAAAAAATCACAAATAAGAAGGTAAATAAAGAAAAATGAAAAAAGTGAAAAGATTGCGACACTTTGAAAAAATATGCCAAAATGAGATATCCTGTTTTTTCACATTTCTCCTTTTTCTTCAAAAAAGAATATTATTTTAAATTTTTGGATGTTTCTTTTAATATCTCAATAACTATTTGAATTTGGTCAATGTTTTTGAAAGAATTAGAAAAACTCAAATTTTTTCATGGTTTTTAGTTAGCTTTATATTTTTAATTTTTTCAATTTTTAATACTCTCGCTTTTTCTGAGATAAACAAACTTCCCGATTAACACCCAATGAAAACCTGACAATGGTACCTGTGACAATACTTTAGTTTTTCTCGATAAAGCAAGTTGCTACTGTTAGTTTATTCTTCATTCCTTTATTTGCTTATGTTGTTAACCTTTTTTCTATTTATTTCTGGACTCCTCTGGCATGCGCTGATGATGAGGTGCAGATGACTTGCCTTTATGGGGTATGTTATCTCTCTCTGTGAATGATGTATTGGTTTTCATAATTCCTCCGTTTTTACTGTATGAGTTGTCCTGTTGATTGCACTAAATATGTGAATTGTGGTATTTTCTTTGTCAGGTTTTGTTGGTGAGCTTCATTCTGATAGAAGCAATGACAATAGACATATGCTTTGGACACATAAGAATATTTTGATTCAGTACAATGGTGATCAGGTTTGTACGAACACCATTTTCTTTGTTTCTTCTTGTGCTCCCTGTTTGTTGAGATAAATTCATGTTTTTGCAGATTATTCATGTAAATCTTACACAAGAAAGTGCAAAGTCTTTGGAAGCAGGAAAGACATTGGAACTTACTTATTCGGTCAAATGGGTCTCAACTAATGTTACGTTTGCACATCGTTTTGATGTTTACCTGGATTATCCTTTCTTTGAGCACCAGGTGAATGAAGGAAGATTTGTACTAAGACAATTATTTGTTTCTTTTCTTCTTTTGCCATTTTTCCCAACTTTGAGAATTTCTGTTATTTTTGCTATCTTGCCTTCAACCCATTTCTTGTGCCACCTGACATTACATCAGTAGGTACATTTATCTTCCACTAAAATTGGTTTTGTCATGCAGATTCATTGGTTTTCCATCTTCAATTCATTCATGATGGTCATTTTCCTCACTGGTTTAGTTTTCATGATATTAATGCGAACTCTCAGAAATGACTACGCAAAGTATGCTCGAGAAGATGATGACCTGGAGACTTTGGTGAACTCTCAACTCCTCTTTAATTGTCTCTTTTTCATCTGTTTTTTTTTGTTTTTGTTTTAGAGGTGTAAATTCCTCTTCTCAAGTGTATTACTTTTAAGAAAATCTTGTTGAGGGTCTCCTGACCACCTCATTGTGGCAGGCTGCCTAATTCAGTTTTGTTGGAATACAGGAAAGGGATGTAAACGAAGAATCTGGATGGAAGCTGGTGCATGGTGATGTTTTCAGGCCTGCTCGTAATTTGGTTTTGCTTTCAGCACTTGTGGGTACCGGTGCACAGCTTGCAATGCTGGTTCTTCTTGTCATCGTGTTGGCCATTATTGGGATGTTGTACATAGGGTATGCTAAGTTTAAATCTTGATTGCCATTTGTGATGCTTGCTTTGCCACTTTAACATTGTCTCTCATGTTACTGGAGTTCATTCCTCTTGGATTACTTGCTTTTATTCTTTTCCTTTGCACTTCTTGGAAGCACTTTCTAACCCTTGGGAATGCAAGTCTGTGATATTCATCTCTCAACTATCCACATCTCAACCTGTAAACTGAAAAATTGAGGTCAAGAATTAGAAATTTAGAATAACTTTTAAACTGAAAATTAGGTGAAAGAAAAATAAAAGATCAAGACATTTATTTCATTTGAGGTGATGATCTCCTTGCCATATGTAGTTGTCCTATATTTCCCCATTGTATTTTCTTCCTGTTTGGAATTGTTTATTGTTGTCCCTGATATGCCCTAAATATGCAGGAGAGGAGCTATTGTCACTACATTCATTGTCTGCTATGCATTGACCTCTTTCATTTCTGGCTATGTCAGTGGGGGACTTTATTCTCGAAATGGTGGTATGTTCATTCATAGTTTTTATTTCTTAAACTAACATAGAGATATATACTGAAATATGCTTTTTACTTTCTTCTTTAAAATTTAATAATGTATTTGCGTGTGTATATACATGCATACTTTATTAATCCCTGTTCTCATGTTTATATTTAATGTGTGCCTCTTCTGACCTCTTTACTCCTGAAACCTTGTCAGGGAAAAACTGGATCAAGTCAATGATCCTCACAGCTTCTCTTTTTCCATTTATGTGCTTTGGCATCGGCTTCATCCTCAATACAATTGCTATATTTTATGGATCTTTGGCTGCTATCCCCTTTGGAACAATGGTAGTTGTGTTTATCATCTGGGCTTTCATTTCATTTCCTCTTGCACTTCTGGGTACAGTTGTTGGGAGGAATTGGAGTGGGACCCCAAATAATCCTTGCCGTGTTAAGACCATTCCTCGTCCAATTCCTGAAAAGAAGTGGTATCTGACACCTTCTGTTGTTTCTCTTATGGGTGGCCTGCTTCCCTTTGGAAGCATATTCATTGAGATGTACTTTGTATTCACGTCCTTCTGGAATTACAAGGTACAGCTTGCCCTTAGATATGCTAGTCTTAATATGATTTTTTTTTTCTGTTTGTACATAACTTTTACTTGCTATGCAGGTGTATTACGTATACGGTTTCATGTTGCTGGTGTTCCTGATCCTTATCATTGTGACAGTCTGCGTGACAATTGTTGGCACATATTTCTTGTTGAATGCTGAAAATTATCATTGGCAGTGGACTTCTTTCTTATCTGCAGCATCAACAGCTGTCTATGTCTACCTTTACTCCATATACTACTATTATGTGAAAACTAAGATGTCAGGATTCTTTCAGACCAGCTTCTACTTTGGCTATACACTCATGTTCTGTCTTGGTTTAGGAATCCTTTGTGGTGAGTAGTTGCTAATTTTTTTCTTTCCATTTTTCTGTTAGACTTGGGTTACCTCTAACCTTTGAGGATTAAAACAGGCGCTGTTGGCTATCTTGGGTCAACTTTGTTTGTGAGGAGAATCTACAGAAACATCAAGTGTGACTAGGTGCCGAGATTCGAACAGCTTGTGATTGTTAAGGAGACAAGTGGTCAGCTTTCATGCAGAAAAATGTCATCCATTTGGTATTTGAATATCTAACCTTTGAGCTTCAAAAATCCCTGGATTTTGGAAGATGTATGTTGGTATGTGAGACTTCTCCAGGGTGGGGTACACGAATTCTTCACTGCTAACGGTGAATCTCTCTCTTTCCACCAATCCTTCCCCCAAGGGATATGAGCTCAGTTGAAGCAAAATGACCTATTTTTGTCTTTATATAGGGATAGGATTTTGCTTTGACGGCTGTAATCTTAGGTCGCACAATGTATTCCACATTTTTCTGCTTCTATTGAATCCACAGAAATCATGAGAAACATGGTTAATCTTTGTTATGAAAAAATTCGAGTCATGTGCATTATTGAATCAATTGTTATTTCTTTTTTTTTTCCTTTTTCTTTAATGTTTAATGGCCTTAAATGGATACATTTTTCAGTTAAAGAATAATCTGATTGATTGCCTCAAAGCACTAATAATTGGGGGCATCGAGTTGGATTTTGCCTTTCTGACTGGAACCCAGTATTATTCTTCTGGATTTAGTAATGAAGGTAATAAAATTGAGCAATTAGGGTGTGTTTGATTCTATTTTCTCCATCGGATTCTGCTAACATTGAAATTTTGGGGGATATCTAAATTTGTATATGTATGAATTATTAGAATTGTTTATGTGCAAGTAATTAGATATGTTTCACTTTCGTGGACCAAATACAGTCCACTATTGGATCTGTCTACACAAGTATTATTGGTTGGTTAGTGTAATGGCTGCATCTGACCCCAATCTAAGCTGGTCTCATTCCTACTAGAGATTTTCACTTCGCCTCCATTTGTCAGAACCTTATTTTCGGTGGTTACATTTAGCCACTTAGCTTTTTTATATAGGGTTGTTGTAATGCTGACAGAAAACTTGTTTTGTAAAAGGCACCCCTGTTGTAGCATCGCTCTTTATGCAAAACTTTGCTCACACACATCATATTCTCTTGGCTGTCTATATATTCCATGTGCATTATTTGCTGAAGTTGACTTGTTATGTTCTGGAGAAAAAACAAAGGATTCTAGCGTATCACTAGATTTTCTCTTGCTCTTATTTTCTTGAAAATGAGATGACTACTTGAGATACTATTGCTGTTTCTGTAACTAATGTATTTTCAAAGATGGAAGGTCAATGGCATGAGGCCACATAGTATGTTGGATTCAATTTTAGTTGTCAAATTTCCTCGGAGTAAATTCATAATATGACAGACTGCGCTCCTTGTATTGTACGTCCACCAAATTCTTCGCTTTTATCATAGTTATTACCAAGTGGTATTTCAGTTTAGCGTATGCTTAGGCACTGCTTAGGAACATGGTAATATCCGGGTGAGTGGGGTCAACGACAGACCATTCCAAAAAGATACCCGAAAGCCCCTTCCCCCTCAATTCCTTTTGCTTCTGGGGTTCTGGGTTATGCTGACATTTGTGATGACAGTAGTTTACATTTCAATATCTCCAAATGGAGAGGCACAACACTTGCAAGAATCAAACTAATGTTGATACTCGTAGGCACAACACTAATGACAATCGAACTAAAATATGTTTTTTCACATGCTCCCCACCCAACCAACTATTCTATGCCCTTTAAGAACATATTAATATAGAAAATTATTATTGCCAACATGTACATCATAAATATCTTCATATCTTCAGCAGTCATGGGACTCGATTAAAAAAAAAATCATTTTCAAAATGTCACCCTTTCGCCAATCAAAGGAATGGCTACCCTAGACTCATCTTTAACAAAGAAATTTTTGAAGTATCCGCGGCAGGCATCAAAAACATAACTCAGCTCTTCAAATTCACCCTCATCAGACAATTTTGTTGATTTGCTTTTTTCTAGTTCTGCTCTTAATGTATTCATGAAAAAAAAAATGTTGTTGGCGGTCTAACAAAAGGGTTGAAGCCTTCACCTTTTCCACTTATCTCTTTAAAGTATTAAGCTTTAAAGTATTAAGCATGCTTTCACGTCCTTGGGTGATGTCCCTGCTAGGCTTCAATTTGTGTTTGTTGCTGTCTCCTTCCTTTTTGCTTCCACACTATTTCTTTTCTTTTTAGAGCTGAACATAATTCCTTGAGAACCTGAATCTCTCTATCATCTCTGATCTCAAGGTCAATACCAACCGCATCCGGAATTTCCTCAGTCTTTTTGAAGCTGAACGACTTGCAGGTCTATACGTCCTTCAACAATCTATTATAGCGACTGAGATAGATCTAACCAGATCTAGCTTTGCAATCAGTTTCACCATAGGGCGACCCAGGCAGGGAATATCAAAAGACTGTTGGACAATCTGCCTGCACAGAGGCTGACGGGTCCAAACACTCCTGTTCCAAGCAACAACATGCGGAGCAATCAGGGCCACATGCTCAGAGCTGGCCCTAAAGCACAGCAGACCAGTGTCTAGAAAACCTAACAAACTAGATCTTATTTGCAAAGCAGCAGTTAATTTTTCTTTCCACTAGAGTGGGAGATCTTCTCCTATTGGACCAAGTGAAAGCATTCCCCTCATCTTTTATTTTACCTTTTTCAGCCCACAGAATGGATTAAAGTATTAAAACACATGCAAGCATGAGCTCTTCCTGTCTTTTCAGATCCATCCTTAACAGCATTATATATATTTATATATATATATTTAATTGTATTTTTAATAGGCGTCCATCTATAATAGTTCACCTTAAAAACAAAAAATATCAGCTGTCGTAATAATATTAGGCAAAGGAAAAGGAGGTGGTCATCACACAAAGTATTCGGGCATAAGCAGAAAAAAAAAATCAAATTTAATACAACTAACAACTTTTCATTATCATTCATAATAGGCAAAGTGGGTTGTAGCCCACTAGGCGGCAAGGCAGTCTGTTTCAATAAGGACTTGTGTTTAAATCATAGAATAGTTGCTGTAAGTATCAGTGCAACAAGCTCCATGAGTCCTATGTATAGTGGGAACTAGAAGAACAGTGGCTTCTCTTAAAGAGTTATGGAATGAACCCCAAAAACAAAATATATGGCTACACACATTTGAATAATAACAACCATTATGAAAACATTGAAGTGAACAGGAAAGAAAGTGAACAAGTTTCTTTCCCTCTCTCTCTCTCTCTCTTCAGGGATGGCAGCGGCCCCTTCTACCCAGATGGAGATGACGGTGCTGCTGCCGGCGACTGTTCTTGCAGGTCGAGATTCTCCTTGCATAAGGACGCATCCAGGCATCACGGCCGTCCAGCTTCAGCCTGAGCTTCTCATGGCCTTGGAGGACCAAGTTCACAAAGACTGCAGACTTCAACAGGACTCTTGCGTAGAGGGGATCCTCCCCTGCGGCTTTTACCCTCTGTAGAATCACCGCGTCTACTATATCCCCATATTCACTGCATACGTGGTTCAGAAGAGAAGAAAAACAGCATTAATTCTCATCTGCACCTGTTCACCGCAAACGCTCCCTTTTCACTAGATGTTTTCCAACAAGTCTCTCCATTTGAAATGGAAAAAGAAGAACTATGAAAAGCACTTTTCTTAGTAAATATAATGTGTCGTGCTATTTATTACAAACATTTAGATATCTTCAGATTTTGCTCCAGTTGAACACCATGCACCATCGAGATACAAGATCATTATTTAAGGCCTAGCTTTTGCTTATAGTATCAAAAGGGCGACTTTTTCAAGTTACTGTCTTACCAAAACAAAATTAAGTTTACTTTCTGAATTAGAAAATTAAGACATGCAAATTATTATTATAACTCTCAAAGTTTCATAATACACTGAAATTAGGCTTCAACTACAGGGGATTGACACAGGGGCAAATAAGCGGGCAGTCTTCTTTTCCAATTTCTTTTTATGTTGTAAAAGAAATACAACCAATGTGTAAATTGAACCAATTTCTTTTTATGTTGTAAAAGAAATACAACCAATGTGTAAATTGAAGCACAGTTCAATCGAGTGGTGGGTGTCCCATTCACCCAGAACTATTAAATTAATTATAATAAAAAAAATAAAACAGTCGCCTTCGTAAAACGTTAGAGAGATGGGGAGAGAAGAGAACCTCGTGAAATAACCCTGAAGCACTGTAGGCTCGACGGGAAAGCCCCTAGAGAAGGTGACAAAGAGCGTGCGCTCCACATCCTCTTCTTGGGATCCAGCGTCGGAGCTCTCCTGCTGCTGCTCGGACCCTGTTCCCTTTGATTCCACCACTTCCTGCTCCGTTTTTGGGTACTGCAACGACCTTTCTCCATATCTGGTGCCCGCCGACGGCAATGCGGTTGGGGCTTGCATCATTCCCTGTAGCATGCACGCAGGCGCAGGCATGCCGATTCCAGGACCAACGGGCACGACCACCCACCCCAGAGATGGCTCCTGATAAACGTAAAACCCAATGGTTTGCGGCTGCACCAGCGGCCGTAGTTGTTGCTGCACCAGCGGCTGCGCGAGCTGTTGTATCAGAGGAAGCGCTAGCTGTTGCATGGGCACTAGCTCTGTGGGTCTGATCGTGTTTGAATTGTCCATGAGAACAGAGAAGAAGCAACAACGTGACATACACCACAATGAGACACACAATTAACGTTAAAGATAAAAAACAACTCTCTCAAATTCACCGAGAGTTGTGTTCGTTGCCATATAAGTATTACGTTTGGTTGCAAGTTGTAGATCCTCATTCATTTTTGAGGGTTTTGTTTACATATTCATTTGATTGTCTACTAATTAGAAAGATAAGGTCAGCATTCTTTTCCTTATCTTCATTATTAGCAATCATCTTCCTTTTATGGCTAGGGGCTTCAACCACTGACCCGAGCACTTACTTATCGCCAACACATTTGGAGCGATCTTGATTAACAACTTTCCAACTGCCTCTTCAACATTCCCCTCTGCAAGATCATTCAGCTTGTCTCTGAACAGAAAATTTTATCCCTCCAAATGGCTTAGTAAGATCATCAGCAACTTATCAGATCCAATGAACTTGATATTGATCTTTCCCCTGCGGCTGTAACCTGTTCTCTGACGATAGTGTATTTCAATGTGTTTGGTTTGTTGTTTGCCCCTGGATTACCGGAATGATGTTGGAACACCATTCATCTTCATACCAAGTTCGGTCAGGACCTGCTGAACCCGAAATGCTTCAGACACACCACCTGCGATAGCCTTGTACTGATCTTCAATGTTAGATTTGGCTATAATATGTTTCTTGCTGGATTTCCAAGATAACAAATTAGTTCTCAAATAGGTCAAGAACCCCTATAGGCCATCTATCATTTAGGCATCCGGCTCAATCAGCATTAAATAATATATAAAGAGTAAAATGATCTTCCTTGTGAATTTCAAGACCATAGCTTAATATCCCCTTGACATACCTGAGAATCCTTTTGCCAATGTTCTTCATATAGATCATCATGCATAAACTGACACTTTGTTAGCAGTGGTTGGCCGGGTGAAAGCGGCATATTGCAATGCACTGGCAACACTTCTATATTTATGAGGATTATTGAATTTCTGTTTTCCAACTCTAAACCGAGTCGTGTTGACCACGGGGCAGAGGTAGAAATGGTTTTCGACTTATACATAGCAGCACTAAACAAAATGTCAAAAACGTATGTTCTTTGGCAATAGCTTATTCTTTTCAAGAAAAATTTTGATTCCCAAGAAGTCATTAACTTGAACAAGCAGTTTAATCGAGAAATCGTTCTCAATCTTGTTGTCGATGCGAACAATTTCTCTGGATGAGCTTCCTTCACAAGTATGTCATCAACGTATACCAAGATAAAAATTTCATAAGTCATTATTAATAATGAACAATGAAGAATCAACCTTTGATTCATGAAATCCAAGTGTAGTCAAAATACTTTTTCAGTCACTATAAACTTGAGTGCAGTTTGTGAATGCCAAGGTGCAGTATATAAAAAGTGACGAGCATTTACAATATACAATCCACAGTAAAATGACTCGTCGAGCCACATTCATGACAAAAGCAAACCCAGGATTCATATTGATCAACAGAATCTAAACATGCCTCTAGTTGAACTCCAGCAAACACCAACCTGGAGAGCTCTCTTGTGCATTGATCAGTTCCCAAATACGTTAGCCCAAGCATATTTGCAATCTCCATAAAAATGGATTCTATCAATAGCTCGACTGGAATCTCGGGAAATCTAATTCATATGTGAATTGTGTTCGATAATTCTACCTTCAAGGTCATATATACCATGTTTTCAGTGGGTAGAAACGAGCAAGCTGCCAGCAATCTTCCATTTCTCAGACCAGGCGATGCATTTGATGGGCCTGAAACAACCACTATGAATTTTCATGTTTCTTGATCCTCCACAATTGGTGCACTATATATTTAAGGCTTGATGTTTCTAACTGTAAATTTTTATAGTGAATATTCATCATTGTCATCCAAGAGTTTTTCTACCATCACAAGTCTTTGTACTTCATTATCTTCGTAGTCAAAAGAAAAGCATTTAAAAAATGGGTACATACATGAACAATAAACTCACCAGATCATGTGATCCGTGTATTCATTGAATCATAGAATCATACATCCTCATGTCTATGATGCTTTGCACTATAAGTTCCTATAATCATGTCTATACTTCAAAACATAAAAATTTGAAGGCAAACCATGTGAAAGTGACTCATTATATGACTTGCTGTTCAAATAGGACAATGACATCTACGGTTCGAAATGTGTGCTAACATAAGCAAAGGCTGTTGAAGGAAATTCAGGCACTTACAGATGCTTTATCAAATGTACTAAGCTCAACACCAATTGCAAAGATAGGAAGACCCAGTAACAGAAAACGTCTTGTTTTAACATTACAGATCCTCTTGTGGGGTTACAGTAGCACAGAAAAAATCAACACATATATGTAACACATATCTGATGCCAAATGGATCCCAATCGGATCACCTGTTCACTGTTCAGATCCTCTCTCTCTCTCTCTCTCTCTCTCTCTCTCTCTCTCTCTCTCTCTCGCGCGCGCGCGCTCTTTGTATACCTATTGCAAACATAACTTCTCAAATAGTCAATGGAGAAGCAGGGGACAGATTGGTTGCCAAGCCTAATGAGCAGGGATTGCTTTGCTTCATTGTGAAATAGTCTAAGTGAGAAAAATATCATAGCACCAGTAACTTTTGAATGCACTTGAGTGGGATCAACCAAGGACCAGGCTTTCCTAGTCTACTGGGCTGAGTGCTCTAGCTAAATTAAAGAGAGATAGATGCATCTAGAGTGTAGTTTCCTCTTGGACAGAGTAGGGTGGGGTGGGAAAGACGATTGACTTCTCAAAAGGGAAGCAAGTTTCTAAATATAACAATGGAACTAAACACCAATCTAGACTTCTTTCTGTTGCCTTCACCCACAGGCTTAAATCATGAGAAACTCGACAAGCGACTTCTCTGTGATAACTTCAAAAGTTAGTACACATCGGAAATATAATAAGCCTTACCTAATGGAGAGTGATTAGTGACAATGTTGCAGGCAACAAGTGCAGAACCATAGCCCTCATCTGCCTTGTGCTCTCAACTATTGAGGACCATTTTGTTGCATATACCCAAAAGAAGGAAGATTGGATTTGTTACATTTTGGGAAATACCCAATGTATATTAGTTGATTAAATCTACCTTAGATCTGCAAAAGACAGCATACAAACAACCAAGAAAGAAAAACCAGATACATTTTTCCCTTGGAGAAGATACATATGCATTGGTTATGTGTGGATCCAAATTCCAATTGAATATTTTATTATAAGCTGAAAAGTCTAATAACTCTAAAAATTTGATGCCCCCGCCCCCTCCCTTGTATCTATATATCAGAAAAGCATATACTACATGTGCAATCCTAAATTTCTTTCCAATGTGGTATGTTTTGTCAAAAAGAGTAAAATTAAAAATGGAGGTAGCTGTGAGATATCAAACGCTTATGAGCAAGAATTTGCAATATACAACGTTGCAATTTATGCACCAGGAAAATCATAAGTTGCTCAATAAATATCAACAGTTCATATATGAGTGTCTCACGGCAAAGTAACTTTTGGAAAAGGTGATTATAATCAGCCAACGTTTTCGCTTTGGAGAGTTGCTTTAACATTACAAATTGTGACGCAAGCACACACGCATCAATAGAACTGCAGAATATGATGATGGATAAGGAGAAAGAGAAAGAAAAAAAAAACAGAACTCTGTGAAGAAAAGCGGCTCAAACTCATCGCAACCAGTCTGTAAGCCAGGCTAATGGCGCTCCCATGTCATGTCAAAAAGAAAAAGCCTAAAAAATAAAGAAGAAAACCGGCAACTCAATCAATATTTTCTTGAGTTGTTAACTGAAGTTTAACATTTACATCTGTAACGCATATATGGCAATTAAGCCAGAAGAAGCAGCAGATAGCACGTGCCGAAGAGATGCATGTCCGAGATCTACATATGGTAACTAAAATATATAGATATACACACAATTGAACGGAGCTATGCTTTAAAAGAAAAATTGGATGATGGTGATGCCATAACAGATGAAAAATAATGCTTACAACAACGATGGATAAAATCAACACTAGCAGGATATTTTGCAGAGGAAAAAATAGCATCGACGAAGCTGAGGTGCGAATCCGCAATGGTACTACACTGAATACCATAAATCTTGCAGTGATAGATACGTTGTACTACACTTAATATGAATTTATTCAGCTAATAATTAAAATATTATTTGTCGTCTTTTACCTTCTTACTGTTATTATGTGAGGTAAAATTCGCTGGATTGTACAGTCATGTTAGATATCTCTTCTTCTTTTTAATTTCTGCTAAGATGCATAGCATTTTGTAAGATTTATCTTTAGATTTCTCCATATTGCAATTTAAGTTTTTTTTTCTTAAGTGATGGTTTTTTGGTTTGTATCAGCCTGCCTTCAAGTAGTTTAATTCACAATTTATTAGATGTTTTGTCATGATCCATTAGAGTTTAGTTTGTTTAGGTTATTTATGATTATTTTTATTTACTGCACTGTTTTGTTTTCATAAAACTGATTTATTGGGTGTTTGATTTGTATTCCATGTTTTTTTTTTAACTTATTGAGTAATTGGGATTAATGACTATTACTTGTTGAGATGAAAGCAATGTCTCATATCCAAATCTGAGATTAAAAGGGAAAGTGATATTGGCAGCATCAAATGTGGTTTGATGATGCTCAAATAAGGGAAAATCAAGATGAGCATCAGATGCAAAAGTGGATATTAACAATATGCGGGATCATATGACTCGAAGATGAAATTTCGCTTGTATTATTCTACAGATCAGGCTAGGTAGGTTTGCTTAAGGCGTGCAAGATATAAGATTCTACAACATAGGTAGTAGAGATGTCTATGGATCGTATTTTAATTGGATATCCAACTAATTAACTTTTTAAGATAATCCAGATAGAGAAACAAATTTAATATTAAATCTAGAAATCTAGTTAAATCTGATTTTAAAACATCCAATTAGATTGGGATTCAGGTTTAAATAAATAACCAAACAAATAACAAATATCAATATGGCAAGTTCAATTTTTCTTTATCCAATATCCATACTTTTCAAAAGCCGGTTTTAACATCCACATAAGTTTTCAGATTGAATGTGGATGTGAATTTAAATGTAATTTTTGGATTATTGAATGTGGTTTTGAATTCAAATGTGGCTTTTGGATTGGATTTGGTTGTGAATGGGGGGGGGTAGGTTGGCTTAAACTGGGGGGTAGATAGCAACGATGTCAACGGATCGGATTTAGATTGGGTAATAAACTGCTTTGAATAAGATTGCTGGTTTCAATAAGTCAGAAATGCAGAAAAAAAAAAATTATCATTCATTCAAGAATCTACTTAGATTAGATTTTAAGAAATCACATTCCGTCATGTTGGGATTTGGATTCAGTTTTGAATAAATTACCCAATATTTCAGATTCAATATGGATGTGAATATGAAAGTGAATTTTGAATTGAATTTGATTGTGAATTTAAGAGTCTGATTCGGAAATGGTATAGATTTTTTTTTTCTAAATGCATCCAAATATAAATGTGCGATCATCCAATAAATATAGTAAATTAAGGACACATAAGATTTGAATATGATACATTGACATTCCTAATAGTAGGTAGATATATTTCGCCACGGTGTTTTTATTGCACAAGCGGCAGAAAGCAGACCAAACTGGTGATCATTCCTATGAACACCGGTATATGACTAGGCAGAAAGGCGACCGACCGCTCCCTCCCCCTTCTCCCAAACTATGTCACCCAGGCTGTCGGTGCTGGTGCGGGTGCACATCTCAAAAAATGTAGGTGTGGTTAGGATATTTTATTATTATTATTTTTTTAATTTATTATATATGTAACAAAATAAGCATATTATTACAATTTACTTATTAATGTATATAACATACTTGAATAATTGTATTGCATAGAAAAATATCAAAACAACAGATATTATATAAATAGTTTAGTAAGATGGCATTCTAACGCTCGGGTGTGAGTCGAAGCCACACTCATGTCCGGTGCGCACCCGACTCGATGCGGACTCCGGTGTGGCAGCAAAATAGAAGAGTCCAGTGACTTAGCTCCCAAATCGCCAATTGGTGGGGCTTATTGGGTCGGATGGTGTGCCTGCCATCGACTGGCAGAAAGGGGACTGCCTGCTCCCCCCCAATCACTGATCGGTAGGGTTATTGGGTCGGGCGGCATGCCTGCACTCTGCAGGCAGGAGTAGATGTGAGCAACGAGTCGAGCTACACGAGCTTGGCTCATGAACGAGTTCAAGACGAATCATTTGCTTAACGAATCAAGCTCGAGTTCATGAGTCGACTCGTTTAAATAATTGAGTCGAGTTTCAGGTCACTGAACTCGAACAGTTAAAGCTGGACTTTGCTCGAAAATGATGTGTAACGATTTTTTAAACATCCGACTCATTTTTTAATTAAAAAACTGGTATATTGACGTTAATTAATTATGTAAGTTTTTACAAAAGTTCCTTCAAGTTTGTGACTTTAATTGAGTCAAGTTTGATTTATGGCAAAGTAATAGTTCATATATCCAAACAAGTTTGTCGAGCCTTAATCGAGTCAACCTCGAGCTCAACAGTAACTGCCGAGTCAAGGTCGAGCTGCTTCTGATGAGCTATTCTCGAGCTCAAGCCGTTTTAGTTGAAGGAGCTTTTGTAATTATAGTTGTTGGTGGGTGAACCTGTTCAGTATTACAATAATTAGGGCTTATGACTGGATATTTCTTCTTCAACTATTCCGCAACAACCCTGTCCTAACCTTTTTCTTCCAAAAAACCAATATATACATAAAAAAGGAATCAGCATCCAAGAACACAGAGGAGCTACGAAGCCAAAAAAAAGATTCCGACCACAAGTGGTAGACACCAAAAACTCAGAAAAGCAAGATTTAAACCAAGAAGACAGGCTAAAATTTTTCAAAAAAAAAATGCTAAACAAATAACTAGCGATTTTGGAAAAAAAAAAACAAAAAAGCAAAATGGTAGTCACTAGTTTTTCCTAATAATGAAATTCATATTATCTTATATCTTAAGCGTCCATAAATCCGTACATTTAAGATCAAACCCTTCCTCTAAAAGACTTAAATGAAGTTCCCAAGTCCAACTTGAAGCGAATCGTGGATTTTAATGCCAATTTTTCCTAGCATAGCAGGAAACGTACTTGGGGGGACTCAGGGGCGGAGATGGGATTTTTTTTAGGAGCGAACCAAACAATCCAACCTCTGGATTCAGGTAGAGCGAAACTGAATTCTAATCTAAACAATACATTATGCAACTAAAAATTTTTAATTTTTTCAATATAATTTTTTTTTTTCAATTGGCTAGGGTGGGGCCTCCGCCCTTGGGGGGACTAAGCATGAGTTTGTGTGGGCACATACTTTATTTTATTTAAAAATTTAATATACACACATAATTGAGTTTATTACACATTGGTGCTCTAGAATTAAGAATTCCTGCACTAAAAGCATGTGAGATCAAATCCATGAGTCCAAGATCCGAGGCAATAAACCCAAGTTTTAGATCAAATCCATGAATTTAAGATCCGAGGCAATAAACCCAAATTTTAGAGAAGCACAGTGAGCAGCACCACAGCAAGGCAGCTTTTTGGAACCATCCATGGACCTGAGCCTAAGGCACTGTGGGTCCCACATTTTTTTTTTATTGGGGTCCGCGACCAAAAATTTACTTGGGATTGGTGAAAGAGAAGGTGAAAAAGGGTTCCAACTTGAGATCTTGGCACTCATTGTGAAAGATTTTGGAGATCATATGCTGCAGAGGTATAGTGCCTTCAATGGCATAGAAAATGTACCTACTCCTGATATTATTGGCCTCTAATAATGTCACAACCACTCACTTGCCTGAATGTTATTTTCCCCCTAGTAAGACCAACAAGTTTAGGTGCATTTTTCTATGTTTGGTCAACATTAAATTAATGATCCTCAAGGACAAATCAAAAGCTTCACCTCATGAATTATTTTTTGCAGAATGGATCTTGAGGTTGGTGCCCGCGCCCATGCATTGATCAAAGGCTCATGGGTTTCAATTCCTCTAGATTTCGAGACTTTGTCGCGCACCTGGCAGTGTAGAACCCTAATGTTTAGTGTCCTTGCGCTAGGGTTTTATGTCTACTTTGTCTTGTATCGATCTGGTTGATACCTATGGAAATTGAACTGACTATTGGCGCCGTACTAGCCATTGAATCGATCTGGTTGATACCTATGAAAATCAAACTGACGATTGGCGCCGCACTAGCCATGGGTTCAATAAGCTACATGAACTTCTTGGGGCATGTAATAAAATGATGTCCATTCAAAGTGGTCCAGTTGCTGGACCTTTTATAATATATATGCAGAATGGCAGATGAAGATTACGAGGGAGAAGAAGTAGCTGCTTTTTGACATAAAATCTTTTGAATAATCATAGATGTGAAGTGAGCTCTTATAGTGTTGCAAATAATGTTTTTGAAATGAATCTTGCAGCAAAAGGATTCAGAGAATTAATCAGCTCAATCAATTAATTGGAAGTGAACTAGATTGTGAATGGAAGCAAAACTTAAATATATGTACTTTTTATGCGAAATATCATAGATAGAATGAAGTTTTAGAGAAAAAAAACAAAAAGGAAAACGTAAAAAATAGTATTAAATTCATGAAAATAAGCCAGACAGGTGTTCCTTGAATCGGCCGATACTGTACTGAATCGGAAAAAGTCCAAATCAATTTGAATGGACCGATTCAATTGAGAAAATTTGTGATCTTTTCCAAAAACTTGGGTGGTGCTTTAAAAGAAAGTTTAGATTAATGGGAAACACTTGCATTTATATAAACATTTCCTGAAAAAACTCAGGCATGCAATCTAACTTTATCTGTCCTTAGAGACAGAAATCAGAAACATTTAAGCTTTGAATGTGAATCGGCCTGCAATTTCTACCGTACCTCAGACTTCATTTGCAATTAATGTCTCGTACATGATCAACCCATCTATGCATTATCACTGTGAAGATCGAGAGATTAGTGAAATTTTCTGCTAAAGGGTAAGCGGAAAATATTGCACATATATGATAGGAGTAGAGTGCAGAATCTCTCTCTCTCTCTCTCTCTCTCTCTCTCCTGTAAATTCATGCTTTGACTGTTTCGTTTAAAGGGGCACAGGTAAAGGAGCAGAGAAGAAGACCAAGGTGCATAGGCATTCATTGGTGAAGGTGAAGAAAGAAAGGGCATGTTCTTCTCTTCGAAGGCAAGCTGAGTGCACCATCAGTCTTCGAAGCAAAGCCTTTGAGACAGTGACTGTGCTGTTGCTATTAGCAGGTAAAGCAACAAGAAATTGCTTGAGCATGACAGAAAGGCTTGCAGTTCGACCAGACTGGAAGAAGAAGGCAGCCATTAAAACAAAAAAATTTTTGCCAACGATGCTAACAGGCTTAATTTTGCGTTACTTGTAATCCATCGTGCGTCGTTTCTTAAATTAGTTCAACTAATTGTAAGATGATATCCTTTCGAGAAGGACCATTCACGATCATAGTGTAAATCTTCCATCTCAGAAGGAAGAACCCTTCTCTGCCAGTCTTTTAAAACGACAAAACTTGATCCTTCTTTTGCTTTTTTTTGCCGGTTGTTAGTTTTCGAATTTCAAAGCTTTTATCGGGAAAGAAGACAGAATTCAGTTCTCGATGATCATGACGCAAAGGGACACGATGATTACCGGATATACGGATACACTGCAGCAGTCAATGGCTCAACCCTGCCATCAACCATACAGAAGATTATTTTATCTCCAGTATTTTGCTTCCCCTTCTGCCTGCATAATTTGTATTTTCTGGCGATTTGGATAAAAAAGAACGGAAGCAAAATCCACCAAACAACCAATCGAATCGTAGAACATACTGTACCTCTCTCTCTCTCTGTTCTCAATCACGAGTCACTGTTTCTTTTAATCGTCCACCTAATTATACGAAGTTGGAATAACATGCTTTCAGTTTAACCAAAACATTTTACATTTTTCATGCATCCATATGTGTATAGTAGATGAAATCCTCCAGCCTCTTATACGCGCAGCCCGATGAAAGACGGCGGAGAAATCTATGTTCAACATACATACAGTGAGGGAGAGAGAATAGGCACATCTCAAGCCACGTAAGTGAGGAAAACTAGACTACTTAAACATTCATGTTAAAATATATTCTAAACCTAATCTCAACATGCTAATATTGCCAATTTAATACATGGCATGCTCTAATTCAAGTTGGTCATCTTTTAGATATAATCTCAACAGGTAATCACTGCTAATTGAGTACAAGGCATGTGCGGATTCAGATTGATCTTATGAAAAGAACTTTTGTTCTTATACGAGAAATTTAGTGTTATGACAGTCGCTACATGTTTCTTGGTTTAAGAACACATTGAAACCTAAATCTCTTTCCATAAACGCAATAAACAGATCAAAGACTGTACTGTGGCACCATTATGGTCCCATAAATTCGACCTTTGAACGGGAGGAGTAGCCCCTGAAACATAAAGAGTAAAACATATTTGCTGTGCTCCCTTCCTCGAAGTTAAAGTCCAACCACCAACAGATGTACCACCATAAGGTTTCATGGTCTTAAATGCTTAAAAGAAAATTACCAATGCATAGTACTGCAATGCATCACACTCCAAGGTGTCTTCTCGAATGCAGCAGCCATGAATAGACATAAACTCCAACACATTTATATAGAATCGGGTCGCATACTTTTTATGCATATAGACGATAAGTTTCAAAATCAATAAATTGCAAACATAATCTTTTCATCATTGATCTTTAGGTTTTCGAACTCGCATTTATACAGTAGAAAGCTTATACACCACCAACATAATATATATATATATATAACCGACAAATTATGTGTAGGTTTTGGTGCACGGAAGGGAGACTTTGTTTTCAACGATGACAGGATATGAGCATATGATTCTTGGTCCCTCCCAAATGAGAGGTCCCGGTCGTCCTTCCCTTTCCTTCCGGCCATGCATCGTGTCTCTGTGAGGGGCGCTACCTATGGCGGCTGCTGCTTCTGTTGCAGCTGTAGCCAACCACATTGCGAAGAAGACGATAAGGGACTTTTCTGTTGCTTTTGAAAGAGGCAAGCAACATCACCCTTCATGGCAACGGGATGGAACGGAACGGGTTTGTGACAAAACGGCATTCTCTACCAACTACCGTCTATGATGTTAACCAGACATCATTCAACCAAGAAAAAGAAAGAGCGAAAGACAAGAAGAAATATATATAAATATATATATACACACAAAGGAAGCATGAGAGGAGCATGCCCTCTCCCACCTTACCATCCAATCAAGTCGCTGTTGAATGCTGTCAGTCTGCCATCACTACAGAATGGCAAGAGAAAGAGAGGAGATGGAAGCAACACATAATAGTTTCACTGCCGTTCTGATCAATAATCAGGAAAGAGAGAGAGAGACAAACATGCACACATATTACATTCACTGCTTCTGTCCGGCTTGATAATCACACAACACACAGAGAGCGAGAGAGAGACCGATCCACTGGTATCATTCTGATAAATAACCACAGAGAGAGCGAGAGAGAGAGAGAGAGAGAGCCATCCACTGCTTTGCTTCTGATAGATAACCAGAGGGAGAGGGAGAGAGTGAGATGCGGGAGATCCATGAAACTCCGGCACAGACAAACATACCAAGAGAACAAAATGCAAGTTTCTACACACCCGATCGATGCAAATCAAGGAAAACCGGACACAGATAATTCACACCACCAGCAGCTCCTCCATATTATAGATACATGGCAAGAGAAACCAGACGACATGACACACTCCAAATTCCCCTTCCCCCTCCCATCTGCGTTTTTGTTCCTCATCTTTCATGGTTCTCTTTTGTTTTCGTCCAAGAAAACTAAGAAGAAGAAGAAGACGAAACAAGAAAAGTAAACGAAGGAATGAAAGAAAAGAGATGATGGATGCAGATGATGATGCATTCAGTATATAACAGTCGAAACCACGCGACCCTCAACCGAGTCTCGGTTGAGTCTGCGGGAGAGGGCCGCATCCATCGATTCAATGTCCATCCATTGATCACCACCACCATCAGCAGCAAGGCCGCCACGAAGATGCTGATGATCAGAGGCAGGAAGCCGTTGCAGAGATGGAGGAGATCAGACGGTGAGGGGCTCGGGCTTCTTGCCCAAGGTGTTCTTGTTGTTGTGCATCCAGACCTTGAGGACGTGCCGCTTCACTCCGACCTCCATGCAGAACCGCTGCAGCTCCATGTCGTCGTGCTTCTGGATGCGCCACCCCAGCTTGTCCGCGAAGGCCAGCATCTTGTCCTTCTGCTCCTGCGTGAACTTCGTCCTGAACCTCTTCCTCCCCGCCGAGTAGTACTGCTCCCCTCCCTCCGGCGACGCCCTCATCATCATCATCGTCGCCGCCGTCGTCGTCGCCATCCCCCCAACGGATCCGCGCCCGGCCCCGTCGCGCCTGCCGGGGCGGCGGCCGCCGTGGGAGGTGGCGGCATCAGCGCAGGCAGATGCGGCCCCAGCGCCACCACCTTCTTCCTCGACCCCCCTAGGTCCCACCCCATCACCCCGTCCGCGTACCAGTCCCGCCCAGCCACCTCCTTCCGGTGGAAGTTCCGGTGGCACCCGCAGGCCGCGCACCTCAGCGCCTCGATGCTGCCCTCTTCCCCATCCGGCATGAACTCCCCGCACCCGTCGTTGGCGTGCCCCCCGATCGACGCCGCGTGGTTCTTCAAGCACTCCCTGTACCGCACCTTCCCCTTCAACCCCAGCTGCTGCTGCGGCAGCGCCGGCCGCGGTGGAGGCGATTCCAGCCCCCCGTTCTGCTCCGCCTTCCCGCATTCCGCCTCCGGTGAGATCTGCCCGTACGGCACCACGCTTAAGTCCATGGCTCTCTGTCTCCCCCCCACCCCCTTTTTCTTTTTTCTCCCCTCCTCCTTTTTTTTTCAGCCTTTTTCCTCTGGTGGGTGGGTGGGGATGATGTTGGGGTTTGCAGAGACAAAGCAAAGAATGAAGGGGTGATGATGCCGAACTTAGACCAACCAAAGAGGAGAAAGCTCCGTTTTTCCCCCCCTCCTGTTGCTTTTGAGTTTTGATGAAGATGATGGTGGACTCTCAGAGAGGAATTAAGCCAAGCCCCATGGTTATTCCTCTTTTATGGTGGAGCCTGAGCGAGGAAGCGGAGGGGATGAGTCTAGTGAGAGAAAGGAGGTAGAAGAGGGCGAGGAGGGGCCGTCCTTACTCCTCTGGTCCAACATAATAAATGAGGAGAAAGATGGCGGTGAAAGGGGGAGGAGAGTGGGGGTCAAGACTGTAATCATAAAATAATATTCTATTGATGATTATCATGGCAAGCGCAAAAAAATGCCATTAAAAATCAACCTCCGCCTTCTTCTTCCTCCTCACTGTAAAATGGTTCTTCTCTTTTTACGCAAGCAAAAAAAATCACAGAGGAAAGCAAGAGAGAGAAACGAGGAGACTCTGAGACTGTAACTCCCACTAATTCAGCAGGAGTACCAACTAAATCTGTCAGTTTGCCCACAGCTTACACGGCTCGGGACGAGTCAGCGACCCGAAAACGGTTCCCCTCGTGAGCCGATCCGACTCGAAAGAGACTCGGAATACGGTTCCCCGTTTCTCAGGGAAGGAAAGAGAGTCGTTCCTTATTTAATTAATTTTATTAAGTTATATAGAATAAGCGGTTTTACCATTTTTAAAAGATTTATTTTGATTTTTTAAAGGAATTTATTGGTGTTCTGCCGAATAACGGACAGTTGTTTCTCGCGCTTTTGTTATTTTAAACTTTAATTAGTTTTATATAACATGCGATTTTACTATTTTTGAAAGATTTGATATTTATTTAAAATAAAATAAAAAAAAATCATTGGACTGGCACCCACAGTTTCTGCACCAGGTATGGTTCGGTGATGGGATCTAACAGGATAAAGGTCAAAACTGGGATCGTGGATTAACTGGAACCTTATGTTAAAAGATAACGTTCAAGCACCTTTCCGACGCCATTTTTCCAGTTGTCATATATATATATATAAGGTGAATCAAATCAGCCGGCTGAATGTTGCCGGATTGACAAATATTTACAATCTGTGGGAAATTTTCAGTTTTTGTGTTGTTTTTAGTTATATTTTTATTGTAGTTTCAATATAAATTTTCGATATTTGGCTACCCGAAAACATCGTTGGCAGCTGATCTCAATTTTTCAGATATAAAACAAAGAGGGATAATATAAAAAAAAAGTAAGTTGATGAATGTTACTAAAAGTGAGTTCGGTCGAGAATATTAATAGTACTAGTCCGCATGTTATTGCCTTTAAGATATTTTCACCTTTTAGCCATATATATATATATATATATATATATATATATATATATATATATATATATATAATTTATTTAAACTATCTACAAATTGTCTAGTGAACATGGACATACTTTGTAATAGAAATTTTATACATTTTCTGAACATTTTATAATAAGCAGCACATTGTGTTTATTGAGTGACTAAATACCAGTTTGCTTATTTTTTTTCTAATTTTGGTGGTATAATTGGCACAAACAAATTAGCATGCCAAAAAAAAAATTAGAGAATATAAATGTTCAAAAAAGTTGAAGAAAAAAAGGACAAATTGAAACATGTAGAAATAGCTTTGAACCCTAAGAAGAAGAGACAGAAAGGTGGCTTGGACTCTTCTTTGGTAGGATGACCTTCCTATCACCAAAAAATGAGATTCTAAAAATGTTAAGAAAACGAAGAACTATTTAAACAACTGAGGATATTAACCAGCAAAAAACAGCTGGATTTTTTTTTTAATCATTTGTTTTAAACGTCAAGTCATGCACCTTTTTTTTAATATAATGTTTTGAAGATAATGTTATCCTTTTAGACGGGTTCATATCGTTCACTTGTGAGGAACACGTTTAATATAAATTATATTTCCTTCACTTCTACTCCAAAACACGTTTTGTTCTGGATATTATGCATGCTATATTCTTTATTCACCTTCAAGCAAAAACCTATTCCCAACAATCTTAATTCTTTCTCCTTTCGGTGAACAAGGGCATGATGCAAATGTTTTTGTAATATTTCCTTACTTTTTTTAATTTTCAAATATAAATATACGTATATCTACAAGGACAAAGCGATGAATTTTTTACAATTTCAAAATTTTAATAAGGACCGAGATATAAAATTTCAAATTTTCGTATAAGATAATTTTTTTAAAATTTACATGTAATTTTTTGTTTGAAGGAAGGGTCAAGGCCCATGTCGGCCCCTAGCTCTGCCCTTATATATATAGATCTTTCACACACATTGAGATGAATGCTCGAAGATGATGAATTTCTTTTCCTTTAATTTTTTGATCGGATCTATACGTGAAAAGCATGACAGTCGTCAACTAGAGTGTCACACATTTTGTCATTTGCTTTCAAATAATTAGTAATTTAGCGTTGATACGAATCAAATAAATGTATTTTGCTTTCAATTAATTAGCAATTTAACATTCATAGCTAGATTTCAAAAACCTAAAAAACTTAGAGTTAGAGGTAGAAAGAGAGTGGACGGGCGGAACAAGTGGGTGAGCGGAGAAAGAACAGGGTTACCTAAAACGTTACTGTTGCTTTTTCGCTTGTCCGTGCTTAAGGCTTTTTAACGGAGTGTTTGTCACGGCCTGCGTCTCTCGAAGACAACAGTCTGCAGATGGAGCAGGCGTTTCCTGAGAAAGATGTTCCTTGGGAATTGGGAGCGAA
The DNA here is from genome assembly GCF_008831285.2 of Nymphaea colorata. NCBI lineage: Eukaryota > Viridiplantae > Streptophyta > Magnoliopsida > Nymphaeales > Nymphaeaceae > Nymphaea > Nymphaea colorata. Next base: position 21,391,023 of record NC_045138.2, on the reverse strand, counting down.
AAAAAGATGCACCGGCACCGCTTCCTGTGGGAAAAAGCAACCCGCATTTGCGTCCACCAAACGTGGGCTCCACCGGATTTTCTTAAGAAAATCCTTCTTCGTTTTCTGCTCGTCCGCACAGAACTAAGCAATCTTTCCCAGCTTTATTTGTTAACCTTTCGCGCAAGGAAAAATAAAAATAAAAGGAAAACTTAGGTGTACATGCCTCGGTTTGGAAAAATATTAATCAAGATACGAAGATGACAAAAGTCTTGCCTGTCAGAGGTGGTTATCGTTTGATTTGTATGAGTAACTACGGCTTGATTTCTATGGGCACTCTTCCCTTTGTCAAAAGGAAAAGTTGGATGTATTTTTGTTGGTAAAGAAAAATCAACCACAAATTTTTACCATTAATATATATATATATATATGATAATATTGAAAAATAAAAACCCTAAAAACCACATACTAACAATTGAATTGAAGGCTAATTGGCGGGGGCAAGTGACTAGTATATGGCTAAATCCTGGTTCAATTTCAATTGGTATCAGACCTTTAACTAAGCCGAAATTAAAGAACAAAGTTCAAGAATTTTCAATTGATTCTAACCAGCTTCAAACTAAAAAGAGTGTACCTTTTTTAAACACTTGTGTTTGAATTTTATTTTAAACTAGTTATTGTCACCTCTCATTGCTTATTAGTGAATAGAAGAAGACAGCCAGTAGCTTCTGCTAAAGGTAGCGGTCCCTGATAAACCGTTCACAAATTTTAGTTTAAATGCTTATTTTTTTATCTTAAATTTCTGGAGGTTTTTTATTTTCATAGGAAGACAATAAAAGAAAATAATTGTCGAAGTTTAAAATTTTATGACGCCCGATTCGGTTATTAAAAATTTATTTTTTTTATTAAAAAAAAGGAATTAGCAAAAAAAAATATAAGGTCGGAAAGGGGCTCCGACTGCGTGAACCATACGCATGACATCGGGGCGGAAGGGCTGGGCGATCCGGCGGCAGGGCGCTTCACGTGCAACCGTACACGTGGCGCGATCTGGTTGCTCCATCCACTGAGCAGATTTTACCAAGATTATTAATTACCACGTGGCGACCTGATTTGGACTAATCGAGCACGATTTTCCACGTGTCCCCCCGTCATTGGGTCTCGCACTCTCCGCTCGTGAAAGGTCTACGTCTCAGTATCAGTACCGCCGGGCCCCACCACGTGATGGGCAGTGCAGTGGAGAGGATGCGGACAGCCGTCCGATGCGGCCATCGGACGGCCGCCCAGCGAGTGGGGCCCCGGAGTACCTCACACGTCACGCTCTCCGCGTCCTGGAGGTGGGGCCCGCGCTCCCGGCGAAAAACCTAAAGCGAGCGACGGAAGGCCGATTCACTTTGATTAGAGGCTAAAATTTTCCTTTTTTCCCACAAAGGGACCTCCTTCCAACGGTTCTTTCCAGAAAACGTGCTCATCATTTTTCAAAAAAGTGGATTAAAAATTATTTACGAAAAACGTTTTTTTTTTTTTTAAATTCCAGCAACATAAATCGGCAGAAATAAATAAGTAAATTTAAAAAGAAAAAAGGTCCACATATTTAGAAAGAGGTCAACGGGAAGACTCGGTCAACGCGAGGCTCTGACCGTCCAATTATGGGGTGGCGCTTAATTTTGTAATTAAAAAGAACTGGGAACTTTTGACATTCCTTCCTTAACGAGTCAGAGACACTTTAATTGTTTCTCGATTTCCACTTAATTAATCATAAACAATGATTAAAAGGGAAATGACAGATCGCGTCCCCCGAAACGATCTTTCCAGAACAAACAGCGTGGGGACCACCTTAGATTGGATGACGTCAGCCACACCTCTCTCCCAGACGTTGAAGTCGAACCGCTCCTAAATATTCACTTAAATAATAATAATAGTAAATAAATAAATAAAGGCCATAAATAAGGGCGCCATCTTTTTTGTCGGGATTTATTAATTTTCGGTGTCCGGACGTGCATCCGGCGCGGCAGGCCCTCGTTTTGTGGCCCGAACTCCGACCCGATCCAGCTTTCACCGGATCCGACCTAACCCCGTACCTTTATATTGTCGGACCTGAATCTCGATCCAATCAAGAGATGCCAAATTCGAACTCAGATTTGATTTGGACTTGGAGCTGCATGTCATGGCTGGGTCCCATTAGTAATTGGATCCGTATTTTTTTTTTATGAGATGGGACTAAATGGATTTGAAATCGAGTGACTTGTTTCCCGCATTTACAACTCTCAACTTCAATTACATGTGTTTGTTCCATTAGGCCGTGTTTGAATCGAAGGTCTGCAATGTAACACGGTCGTTGAAAGGTAGGTGAAATTATAGGTCTTAGGGGACTAAGCCCTACCGAGGCCGGCTGGTGGCGCATCGAACCTCAGCTACTAAGTGATTCGGATACTCAAGTTGAAGGGTGAAATAACGCGGCATATGATGAACGAGTGAGAAACAAAAAAAAAAAAAAAAACAAGTCAAGATGTACACAATGCGTCAAACATCGGAAAAGAAATGCTAGAAATAATTCTCTTTTCTATATATATGAAATTGGTACACGACTTTTATATCTTGTGTTCTTGGTCTTATAAAACTCTCAACTAACATCTCGAGGGAAAAGGCAACCTTGAAGAAAAAAAAATTCAGGATTCAAAGTCTTATCCAACTCCACCAGACATTCAAAAGTGCACCGCAAATTGCCAAATTCGAATAAGATTCAAATCGTTTGAATTATTAGCCATTTATGTGATGTAGTTCAACTTCGGAGGCGCCACTTCAGACTAGAAAACAATTTGATATAAATGAGCATAGGTTGGGAAAAGTGCGCAACTTGTTAGAAGCATGATTAAGAGGAGAAGCGGACACATCAAGCCATTATCGTTATTGCTTATCCTCACGCAATCGTGTCCCACCCAAACATATATTCTAGGCAAACACGTCACAATTTTAGCCCTAGATTTTTTCTATAAAAATAAACAAGGAGAAAAAAAGGATGATAGAGCATTGTTGTCATCTAGTATTACTTTGGATATTGTCCTCCTTGTATTATTTATGCTACTAATTTGAAAAAGAGTTAGGGTTGAAATTGTCCCGCATGTATCTAGGTGTCTATATATTGAATAGTGACATCTAGGTGTCTATATATATATATATATATATATATATATATATATATATATATATATATATATATATATATATATATATATATATTGAATAGTGACTCCATACTTAGTGGGCACTGAGTAACATCAAACCTTGTGTCATCTCTAATTTGTATCAGATGATTCATATCCATCTCTTTCTCTTTAGGGGCACCTCCTCATCGCTGGATTTTATGGCACGTTTTGTTTTGAGGGATGTTCACTTTGTTATTTGGCTACGACACTGTCTTTCATTTGCTATTGGGTAACTTTATCCCTTCGTCTATCCAGTCTCTTCTCATCCCTGTTATTATGTTTTATTGTGTTGTTGTCTTGTATATTTTGTTCTTTTATTTTGTTTTTGCAGTAGTTTGTTCTTGTATATAAGGGACTTCTTGTCCTCAAATTTTGTTATGCATTCCCATTTGATCAGCTCTCACTCTCTCACTCTTTCTTCTTCCCACTTGGCTTCTTACTCGGACTTCTCTCCACCAACATTGAGTGGAGGGAATGTGGCGGAAGGACAATGGGGGAGCCCTAATTGCTCTCACCCTTCCGCTGTGATGGGTTGAGCCGAGGCAGCTACTGGCAGCAGTGGAAGAAGTAAAGGAGGTTTTTTTTTTAAAAAAAATCATTAATTAAACAACATATGAATAAAGAACAATTTCAATTATTGATATTTTTCATATCAAAGATTGAGAGAAAAACAAAGAGAAAAAGACTATAAGACTTTTTTTCTTTTATTTAGTATTAGTTTACACATTTTTTTTCTATGTAAAAAATATGAAGGACTAAGATGGTTCTTCATCAGCCTAGCATCCAAGGTGCTTACTAATTTTTTGGAGAGAGAAAGAGAAAGAGAGAGAGATTTACTTTATGAAAAGTTTACTAATGGCAAACAATTACTCTTTATTATCGTGACGAAGTCTTAAATAGTTGATATTGACTTGCTTTGTTTGATATCCGATCTACTTTTTGTGAGATTACCACACGCTTTGATGCGAAATGAAACACTTAGTTTGTTAAATAAACAATTAGAAACTAAGTCCATCTCTTCATAAGTTTATTTTTCTTTTTTCCTTCCCTGTAATGGGACAAGGTGAATAGAAACAAAGCTCTAGTCCCAAGGTGGTGTTGGCATGCTAATGTCAGGCCCCATGTAAAATTCTGGAATTCAAGACCTCAACTCTTCACACAACCTACAGGAAACTTCAACCCTCTAGGTAAGGTAACAGGTCAGACAGCTTTATGATTCTGGGCCAGATTGCTATGTCTGTTTGATATTGACCATTTTCTTTTGTACAATATTTTTTGTGATTTTCTAATATAAAAATCAATCTTTTCCATGAAAACAATTAAACCATGTTTTATGCTTAAACAAACATGTTGGTATATTCATACTTAATTGAATATATATATATATGATACAATGATTGGCTATGTATGGAAAAGTATGTTTGCCTACTCTTTGCTTATAAAAAGAGGTAGGTAAGCACATTGGAAAACTCTCTTCACTATTTTAAAATGAGAACATCCCAATAACATGATAAGAGGATCAATAAATCACCTTGGCAAGCCCAGCCCTTTTAGGTCAATGTCATAGTTTAACCATATAGTATGTATTAAACTTTATAAAACCTTATCCAAACTCAAAGAACCCAATTAAAATAACAAATTGTACCCACACCTACAAAGCGATCCTCATACAGCCCGAGGCCCATAAAGTGGCACATCTCCTGTTCGATTCCCATAAGCCCTACTCTTCTTTAAAAACCAGAGAAGTTGGTATGAGCAGTTTTTTTTTCTCAGTGTTCGACCAGCTGTGCTACGACTATTTGCTTTGACTTGGAAAAATAATCAACATCCATCAAAGCTACTTCGATGGTCGTAGCATAGCTGATAGAACAGATGGTCACATATAAGACATGTTGTTGGTTTGATTCTCGTGAGTGCTACTCGTCTGAACTATAAACAATTGGATCTCGACATTTTAGTCGACCTAATACTTTAGTCGACATGCATGTCGTATCCCAACCAGGTCCAAACACGGCCTGGAACCTGGGGAGGCTTTGGAGCGTATTTTTCTCGGTAGTGGGTTGTCAACCTCGCGCTCACTCAAAAACATCCACGAGAAGTGAGGCTAGCGCTCACCTCCTACGAGGCGCGCCGGCCCAACCAACTCTTACCAGCTGGCCCAACCAAGGGGACATCATCTCTAACATAATGCTTAAAGCTTAGATGGGAATGGACGTCTCTCTCTCTCTCTCTCTGTCTCTCTGTCCCTCTCTCAATAATGGATTAACAATAATTAAAGGAGGCTGAGCGAGTGGAGCGGGAACGAAGACCTCTCCTTATCAGTGAAGATCTGTTCCAATCTCCAAAGAACAAAAAGGAGAGAGGAGGAGGAGGAGGAGGAAGGAGGCGCCATTTGGTCCCACTCCACCGGATGCTCCCACCGACCATCAAGAAAAGGGGACGGCCTTTCTCTCTCTCTCTCTCTACCTTTCATTGCTCGATTCTTCTGGACTTATTCGTTTCTGCAACAATGGCCTTCTTTTTTTCTATCCTTCTCTCCTATTCCTTTCTCTTTTACATCAATCCACATATCTCAAACACACTGTGTGAAGCATATGATCGAAGGCATTAGAAAGGAAAACATGTTTCGTGCGCAAATTAAACATCTTCTCCATCTTTTTGGCTTCGGGATTTCGTTCCTCCTTTTATTGGGGTGATGATCCAAATTGACGGCCAGGAGACTCTGGGTGCCGAAAGGAGATTCCGGAATTGACTTGTTTGCTTAATGGGGGTGAAAGCGGCGAATCGCTGGAAGTGACCGCGGCCTGCGAAATCCTCACCTTTTTTTAGTTTTGAATTCTGATCGAAGATGAAAAATTTCATCTCAGATCTGGAAATTTCCACTCCGAAATCTCTAGCGAGTATCTTGAATCTTTAAAGGACGCAAGGTCACGACGTTGGCATCTGTAATGATCGCCTCTGCTAACCCGTGATTCATGGATTTGGAAGTTAATCGCTCCGTGAATTATGAAGATCGTGGTTTCCAAAATTTGCAGCTGGCAAAGACCATGAGTTTAAGGCAAGCCCCGTGTTTCGATCAATGGAACACCACAAAAGTTTATTATTGTATTTAAAACTATGGATAATTTTGGAAGACTTATAAAAAAAAAAAATAAAAGAGTTGTTAAGTGATTGATAATACTTGTTTCCAGCATTTTTGAAGTTAATAAAGTTAAAACCAAAGCTTGTTGGATCCTTACCCTCAATTTTAGATTTGAAGTGATTAAATGCCTCGTCAGTAGCGGTGAACACGAGCCGAGTCGGGGAGCCCGAGTTCAATCAGCTCGAGCTCCGCTCGACTAATGAAACCTTGAGCTCTATTTAATTTGAGCTTAAGAATAGCTCGACGGAAGCAGCTCGATGGCAGTTACATGTTGAGCTTGAGGTCGACTCGATTAAGGGTCGACAAACTCGTTTGAATAAAATTGTTATTCATCGTTGCATGTTGAACTTGAGCTCGACTCGATTAAGGTTCGGCAAACTCGTAAACTCATTTGAACATATCGACTTGATTAAGGCTCGACAAACTCGATTAAGGCTCGAGCTCGACTCAGCAATTACACATTGAGCTCGAACTCAGCTCGATTATTTGAACGAGTCGACCCATAAACTCGAGCTCGACTTGTTAAGCAAATGACTCGACTCGAACTCGTTCACAAACCAAGCTTTAAAGAGTCGAGCTCGAGTAACTCAACTCGTTGTTCACCCCTACTCATCAGTTTCATATTTGAATGGGCCTAGGCCAGGAAAAACCTGGGCCGGGTCCGATAGACCGGTCCGATGCCCACCCTTAGATTTGAAGTAATTAAATATCACCTGATCAATAAACCAACTTTTTTTTGGGGTGAGCAGGTTCATCCTTAGACCTCATTCCTCTTTTGCCTCCCGTGTTTATGGCTGCATCGACATTAGCTATAGTAGTTAGTTTTGTATTTGTCAACTTCAATTTCGCGCCCTACCACTTTAAGGCGAGGCGAACGAGCTTAACATCCACATGAATTAAATTAGAAACCTGTTGTTAAAATTCCAACGACGATGATTTCACTAATGAACAATCCCATTCACCCAAAGATTTCTTACTTTTAAAGAAACATGCTACTGTTTCTCCGTTTCATGATTCCCTCGTGCAAGAAACTCGGAGGCCAATCACTTCTTCTAAAATCCCTGCCGTTTATTGCTTGATGGACGGTCGCCGTTTGAGCATAAATGATGACCCTTTTTGTTTTCTTCTTTCACGAGGAACACCATCCAAGATTACTTTACTTTGGGAAGCGATTTGGAAGATGAACAACGCTTCTCTCTGATTCTGCGTCCGATCGAATGCCTGCCTGCTTCCGCATCATTAATTAGCACATGCACACTCACCCACCGTCTTCACATCAATGGCTGGCGCGTGGGTGTGGCAGAAGAAGAGCACCACCGCTCCACCGCCATTAATGGCGGCACATTTAATTGCCGTAGAAACTTGGAGCTGTGAGTTTTTCACGGCTCGTTTGTTTTTGTTGAATGCCCTTTACACCTTTCATGCGATCCACGTCGAAACTGGTCGGGGCTACAAAAATTTTAAAAAACGGCTGATTAATTCATATTTCTTTTCAATGAATTTTAATCGTAGTTACAAATAACATTTTAGAATTTTAAGTGGCTAGGTTTTTTAAAGTATAACATAGCGAGCTTGAAAAAAATGAATAATTTTTTTAAAAATTTTAAAAAACTAACAATTAAAAAAATAAAATAAGTGAAAAACTAATAACACAGACATCAAAAGATAAGTAGATTTGTAATAAATAAAAAATAAAAAACGAAAAAATTGTTTGACATTAAAAAAACTAAAAAAAATAAAAAAGTGCAAAAAATTCTTAAAAACACAATCGCGGTTTGCGTTTTTTTCGTTTTTAACATTTTTTTCAAAAAAATATTTTTTAAGTTTTAAACGACCATTTAATTTATTGCATTTTTTCGAAAAAATGCTTTTTCTGTGACTTGATTTTAATGAAGGAAAACTCTTTAAAGGTTCTTAATTTTTTTAAAAAAATAGAAAAAATAAATGCAGTTTTAAATTGTACAAAAAATTACTCGTTGTCCCAAGCATGGCGTGTTATTCAGGTGAGAAGGAGGAAGACTCACGCCTCAAAGAGATGAAGCTTTCACGCAACTTATTGTTTTCGTAAGATACAAAACCTGCTTTCTGTGCCGCTCCCATTGTACTTCAACTTATCTATGGGTTGATTAATGTTTTTGACATATGAAAACTGGCCTACCAACCTTACCTCAACCTCAAGCCACAAGAAGGTGCCATTTTTTAACCTTTTGGTAAGTCTCGGGCCGGGCCTGCCCGATGCTCAGGTCTAGTCATAATTGATCCAAATGAATCGACAAATTAGCTAATTCAGTTAATCGGCTGCCCAACCGATTCACTTCACAAAATGATTTTTCACAGCAACGCTCCTATCACATGAAAGAGAACAACTTGGTGTTTTCTTCTTTTTTTGTTCATCACATTCTATGCTTTAATAATCTTCCCTTTCCCTCCATCCAAACATAGTAAAAGCGCGTTTATCACAATCAAACTGTGACAGACTGCTTGATAGCTGCCATGCACCAACCCAATAGAATCTACTTTTAGACTATAAATGATTAACTAAAAGTTCATCAACTGGGTTTTTACCACCTTAGGTGTGCGACTAAGTCTCTCGACTTGTATGCAGTTTTCACGTGTGAAAAGCGAAAAAGAAAGGACTAGAAGCCTTTTGTTTAGGAACTTGTAGGGAAAAGTGGAAATGCATCTCTGCCTGGAGGCTGGACCTTTCTCTCTTTGTCATACTTTCTATTTCAAAACTCAACATTGCACATTTTATTTGCAACAAATAGGTGAATTTACTATTGACATTTGTTGACCACTAGCCTTTACTAAATAAACTTTGGGTTGAATATTTTTATCAAAATAATAAACAAAAAGGAGTTCTGCACTGGAGAAGATTATGGGTACAAAGGCAAGAAGAACAAATCCTTCTATGTATGCATCTATAAAAGAAAGAGAGAGAGAGAGAGAGAGAGGGAGAGAGAGAGAGAGAGAGAGAGAGAGAGAGAAAAAGAGAAAGAGAGAGAGAGAAGTGCACTTGAAAGATGACAAAAGGTATGATACCCAGTCAGGCCTTGATGTGCTATATTTTGAAAAGAGTACCAATAATTTCTTAGAGTGGACCCTTCTCATTCAGTACATTGCCATGAGTTAAGGGGTGATAAGACGTATTATCTTGGATCTTTGATTTAGTGTGATGTGAGATCTTAGGATCTTTAGATTCTATTAGTTATAATAATTGAATTCAACAAAGATCTTCAATATTTTATAAATTGAAAGATGCATCACAATCCTTGCATTTTGAAGTCAGGGATCTCAAGTCACACTTTTTCTCTTTAACTAGAGATCCATAGATTTGGATGTCAGTTGGCCCTTTTAAATCCATAGTTCTCACATTTCTAGTTTGTTAGAAACATTCATTTAACATGAGCACAAAGTTAGATTAGACCAGGCTTGGAACAAGAAAATTTTTCATTAAGGAGGTCAAACTATAGTTTTAAAATTTTGACAGGGGTCGAAATACATTTTTTCAAAATTATTGAATATTACCTATACAATTAAAAAAAAAATTGAAGGACATGGCCCCTGCCGGCTTCCCTCGTAAAATTTAGTACGAAATTTTGATTACCATAGGCATAATTACTTGTTGAACATAACCCATGATCCGCGGCCGCCCTGTGGAACACATGCTCTTAAAATCTAATTGTAGCCAAGCATGCTAAGTTGCTGCTAGAAAGGTTCCTTTGTAGAGAAGCCAATTTCAGTGCAATCAATGGCTACCAACCATGTGAAATCTGCAACAAAGCATTGAAAGTAACTGTGTGGAATATTATGAGCCCTAGTGCTATAGCTATGAATAACATGATGTCCATGCATGTTATGCCTACTGTCTAGCAAAATTCTGTTCCAAACATTTGGAAGGATTAGCAAGATCTAGTGAAATCTTTATGTCACCAAAATATTGCATTTTGTAAGTGCTCAAAAAAAAAAAAAAAAAAACTCAAGAATGAATCTAGAAGAGTTTGGACCTCGATATTCTATCACCTTAGTTGTAAATCCTATACTAACCTCACAGTGCCAAGACTAAATTAAAATTAATATGGTGTTCGGTAATAGAAACACTACTTCCTATCAGATAAAGTATTCCATGAATGTATCCCCAATCTATGGTTATACGCATGAACATGTTTTTACAACATCACCTAGTCGATGAATTGAATGAAACCCAAAAAAAAAAATTAAAAAAATGTTTGGGCGCCCAACCAAAGTGCTATTGTCATGGTCAAGGCATGTCTTATACTGGGTGAAGAGGAGGAATATTTCATCTTACCACCCAACAAAAAGGCCGAAATCAAGTACCAGACTTACTTTTTGTGCCTGGAAATGATGCACCCACTATACTTCAAGTTGCATGATATTTATGCTCTCTATTAAGCCACTTCTCGTGACTGTCCGGATCTTATTAGGCCAGAATAGGCTCTGCCAGGTGGTTCTGGCTTGTGGACAATGTTCATCATCGACTAATCTGGCCGGGCCCAGTTTCCATTGGATGCCCTCTCACTTGCTCCATGTACTCACAAGCCCAAGTCAACCTACGTTAGGTGCAGGAAAGTACAATAAGGTACCTTGCCCCCTACATCAGACATTTTCACATATTTCTTAAAGTATATATATATATATATATATATATATATATATATATATATATATATATATATATATATATATATATATATATATATACACTAGTTTGACTTGCACAATAGTAGTTGGTATGAGAGCCAAGTTCAACTTATATACTAGGCGTCTTACATTGCAAGTAATGAGAAAAAAGTTTGTATACCAGCTAATCATATTAGCAGCTGGTTTAGACTTTAGTCTTATAATCCAAGTACATGATTTAGAGTTTATGTATGTGCTCAAACTTCTTTTAAGTTTGTTAAGCTCCACACAATGTAGTGGTGTTGCAAACTATTTGCGACAGTGATGTAAAAATGTCGCTAGTATTAGGGACGTAATTGAAATCGTCGATGGCAAAGCAGCGAAGCGATCTTCACCGACGACATTGGTGACACTCTTTGAGCTAGTGAGCCTTGACGCAAATTGTGTGTCGCTAATGTTATAATTTATTGTAGCCAATCTTCTTTGCTTTCGTTTTAATCACTTGTTGAAAGAGAGAGAATATATATATATATATAGCATGGGAAAAAGCAAAAAGGCTGAGAAAGTAAGTCAGAATGGGACGGCGTAAATGGTAATAAAAACTTTTTGCTTTTGCAAGGATGGGGAAGGATCATGGAGGGGTAGAAAATGACAAACGCAATACGTCAAGTAAGATATGATGGTTATCATTTGCCGTCAGTGATATTTATATTCTTATAGAAAAAGTTATGCAAGTTACACAAGTAAAGAGAGTTGCTGTTGTTGTTAACATCGTCCTCCCTTCCCTCGATTCAATAAAGACAAGTATGTCTTTCGGCAGCACTCCGAAGCCAAGTTTCATTTTTGCTACCTTTGTAGGCCGGATTTGAATTCAACATTATTATTATTAATATATTTATGAACTTAACGATTTTATTTGTTTTTGTATTATATAGTTTTGTTCAAAAGCAAGTGATTGTATATATGAGAAATTGGTAGCTATCAGAATCTTAGGAGTTAAATTCATAATTATCTTAACCATTGATCATTTTAAGATTGATGACTAAGAGAAAATCAACAAAAACAAAAGAGATATGATATATTTTAGTTATCGAGCATCAATCAATAGCTTTTTCTCTCAATCACGCTCATGACTGTTTTACACCTAAGGGTTTGATACCTACCAATTTTGAAAAGAGAAAAGAGAGAGAGAGAGAAGCATTGTTTCATATTGAAGTACACCAGTTGTGAGCACATTTTTTTTGTAGAACCACACTTATAAACCTCCGAATGAAAAACTGATACTTTTTATGCATGTAGATAAGATTTTATAAACTGAAAAGTTCCAATCATGATTTTGAATCTTTATAAAATAAGATTTGTACATTTAAGAACATGTTCTTTTCAGTACATGTATTGGTTTATTAGAGTCACCTCGCCATCTAGTTAGGACCATTCAATCCAATGAATAGTTGAGAGAAAAACCAAGAAAAAAAAATGATACGTATTTTTGTCATCTAGTATTAGTTTACACATTTTTCTGTTCATTTTTTTCTCAATCATGAAATGCTTTGGATGGACGGCCCTAGTTAGATGCTTATATATATATATATATATATATATATATATAGTCGTTAAATCCACCATAAAAAGATTATATGTGTGTGTGTGTAGCTGTTGTTAATAAAAAGATTTTTTTAGCCATAATTTTTCAAATGTTATCATCTAACATCTGCATCTTCATAAATTATGAGCATGTGTGGACAAATTATGTGTGTGTGTAGCTTTTTGTAATCTGCCATGTGAGCGAATTATTAAAGGTTGCTACTTTATAATAAGGAGCATGCCTCTCTTACGTAAGTGGGGCATTATTTTGTCCAGCAGCCTGTGTTTGGCCGTCAACCATGCATCAACCATATTCAATATAAACTACAACTGACTGATTGAGAATTTAGCAATTTGGTGTACCAAAAAAATTGAAAAGCATTGATCTATGAAAATATCAGAGGCTATCTTATTTTTCCCAAATTTTTTGAATCAGTGCAAAAAAGCTTTTGAATTCTTTAAACACACATTGCTTTTTTCTCATAAATGTTTTTTCAAATAATTCATCTTAGAGCTTTCATGTTTGGGGTCAACAGATTATTATGTAAGATGACAACCACATATATGTGATATTTAACAAAACAAGTAAATGTTATTATTGACTGAGCAATTAATCAACGATATCGGCATGAGGAACAGACTAAGACATAATTATCCAAGCTAAATCAATTTATTTCGTTCTAAACACAGTGGCGGAGCTAAAAAATTTTGGTTGAGGGGCACTGTAAGTTTAAATTTCAAAGTATAAGGGGCGCTCATATATAAAAAACTAAAAATTGTTGAAGTTTATATATATGAATAAAGTAACTTTTGTGGACTGGTGCGGACAATTGCCCACACAAGCTACAATATAGCTCCGCCTCTGTCTGACGAAGAATGCGGAAAGAAGCCTCTCGCACCTCGACTAACCCATGGTTGCCATAGATGGCAGTCATTTGCAATTTATCGGGACATGGTAGCAGATATTTCATGTTTCCTCATTTCTTCGGTGCTCTTAGAGAAATTCGTTGTGGTACTTTGTAGCAGTAAATGCTGTGGGTACGTTCTTGAACTCAACGACAGAGCTAACCGGCAACTTCTGTAGGACATGGCCGTGCATGTCATATGTTATCTTACGAAAACATCGTGTTGTTTAGTGTGAGTTGATGCAACTCTTAGGGTGAGAGCTTAAAAAAGAGTACGACAAGACATGAAACAACACTCGAGATACTAAAAGCTGTATTTATGGAGATAATAAGTTGGATGAGAGGTTCGACACTCTTCCTAAGTAGTAAGATAAGTGGTAAGATGAAATACTCTCCCTACTCACTTGAAAAACATCATCAGAAAGCTTAAACCCACTTAGAAAAGTGTTCATTTTTTCATAAACGATCAAATTAATTTTTTTATTCATTCACCTTCGGCCTTCGAAAACTCCATGAGAATCGGGCAAGTGTGATTGCCATGTGCTGTAAGAGGCTGGAAGATTTTAAGTGTGATTAGCATACCAACAAATGTAATCATGAAAAAATTGGCATAACTACTATTAAATTTCTACAAATGCACGCATATATCTTTCACAATTAGTAAAATGATAAGTATGGCTGCATACAGAGTCGAGCTGCATAGAACATGCTCGAACTCGATTCAACAATACAACATCTACTCAAACTCGACTTGTACAACTCGTTTTACTCATTTTTGTTAAGTCTGTCTAGTTTCTCTTAACTTGTTAACTCTTGCAACTCGTTTAGTTGCTACTTGTTTAACTATTCTCTCGATATATTTTAGCATTTACTAGCTAGTCGTGCTGAGTCGATCTTGAACGAGTTGAGTTCTTACAACTCGAACTCGATTCATTTAACATTTCAAACGTACATTTTAACTTGAGCTCGACTTGTTTATAAATGAGTTGGGTTCGAGTCGAGCTCAAGCTGGCTTGACTCATTGTACAAAACTAATGATGAGACCATGACATAGAAAGACAATGACATGCACTACGATCTTGTTGAATCTTCAAATGATTTTTCTCACTGCTACATAAATTGGTTCATCCCTTGAGGACATCTTTTTGAAATGAAACGACATTTTTATGAAGAATAAGCGACCCGTCACATCTTTCCAACTCACGTGGAGTTAATTCTTGCTTAGTCCACGAGAAGGCTGAAGATTTCCACTGCGAAAATTAGCAACTGTATTTATTAGTATGCTGTGAGCTTATTCAACAACCAAATTAAGAAACATCATATTAATACCGTGCTCAAATTAATGATCGGGCCAATACATTTAACAACTGATTGACTTGACACATTAACTCTATTTTGCATGAATAACATTATTAATTATAACCATTACTAATTACACTGGTCAATAGAGCATTAAGAGAGATGTCAACAGATCAAATTCAAATCAAATATACTCTTAATTGTATCCATTCTTTTGGATAATTATATACTGAGGCTCGAATAAAAATAAAAAAAGTCATATTCAAAACCAAAGCCAAAATCTGATTTCATAATTTGAATCCGATCTCAATGCGATTTTTACATTCATATCCAATCCGAAGCTGACTTTTGAAACGAATCCGACCGATTTAGCATTGGTTATTAGATATTTATTGAAAGCTAAATCTGAGTTTGAATCTGATCTGATATTTATTTATATCTGAATCTGATCAAAATCTAATCCGATTTTCTAATCGGACATTAAAATTTTTTCCATGTCTGATGTATTTGGAACATATTGACATCCCCAAGCACTGCCCTTCACAAGGAGATCACACTCAATGTAACATGGCAATAAACTGTTTATGTCCACCACAAGAGAAAATCATCAAAAGATCATGCAGATCAGTCTATAAGAAAAAAAAACTCATCATCCTAAGCAGCTAATCATAAGTTAAACAGCACTCTGGAAGGTGAAGAACAAATTGCTAGCTCATCCTGATTGGCAGATCTTCACTGGTTTAAGCGGTCTCCGGCCGGCGACATGCGGAACCATCATGTGTCCTCCATCAACTTTGAAAATCAGCACGGCGGGACGACGCAAACGGTTCACGGAATCGAAATAAATTGGAAGCAAGAGAAGATGGACCACTAGAATAAAGTCCTGGTAATGGGGTTGATGGCATGATCAAAGTGTACAGGGACGCTGGAGCACTATGTAGCTTTTAAATGTGCTTCTGCCCGCTTTTTATTGTGGAGTTAATGGAGGAATCAGTTTGTCCCCTACAATAAAGAGGTCTGAAGCGAGGGGTCAGCCAACAAGGAAACTGCTGCTTGTGCTGTCTTCTTCCCTCTGGAAAGGACCACACTTAGAATAAATCATCATAAAGATGATGTGCTTGGTGGATCTGTTTTAAGAGGATGGAGGGGACGCTGCTTGGTGCTTAGAAGACAAGCATGCATTCATTTTGCTTGTTTTTGGAGATATCACGTTCCTAATAAATTAGGAGCTTTAAATTTCTCCGACAACAATATGCTTCGCGTCAATGTTCCCTTGCAAACTAAGAAATTAATCAACAGCATCCCCACGAGAGAGAGAGAGAGAGAGAGAGAGAGAGAGAGATTTTATGGGGTTAAGCAAGTGTGGTTAAAACAAAAGGAAAGTAGGAGAAAAAAGAGTGGATCACTAGTCTACAGTTTAGAGAGAAAAACAAGAACATGAAGGTTTTTTTCTTTTTTTTTTTTCTTTTAGGAGACAAAGAAAAGTATGAAAAAATGCAAATTTTCATCAAGACATGCCCATGTAAGAATGATCCCATTTTATAGTTAGATCTGGTTGGATATGTTAGAAACATAGCTACAAATATTGCTTTCAGGTTTTAAACGGTAAGCTTCTCTATGGGTATAAAACGGCAAAGTTGTTTTTGATAAAAAATGGAAAAATTTTCTTAAATTTTAAAACAATCGATCATTCAGCCAAAAAAGGAAAGATGGCCAAAATCTTAAAAGCAAAATGTAAAAAAATGTGAAAATAAAAATCTGGCAACTAAAAACTGCAAAGAACATGAAAAAATGTGAAAAGCATGAAAAAATGCAAATAGACCACGTTTTTCTCCTTTTTTATGTTTTAAATAAAAAAACACATTTTTTCCTCGTTTTATTCAGGTGGCCAGTTTTTAACGTTTTAAATACTTTGTTTTAATAATACGTTTTTTATGTGGCTATTTGGAAGCTTAATCTGTGTGAAATTTGAATTCCTGAATCTGCATTATCATCAGTCTTTTTTTTTTTTTTTTATAAATACATTGTTGGATTTAAAACTCCAAAAACCGAAGAATAATATTTAAGACTCGACGTTCATGTTATTCCTTCAACTTCATTCGTCAATCTTTTTCCTTTCACTTCTGCAATTTAACCTAGATTAATTACAAAGAGTAGCAGCAGATCATATCTGAAATATATTTCATGATAATCTGATTTTTATGATTTCTTTTTACAGACTTGAAACATGTTATGTGAGTGGCTGTTCCAAGTATTTCACCCCATGAAGCAGTCTCTTGATTGTGAATCCAGTCTCATTTGCAACGCAGACAACTACATCATGTACTTTAATCTTACGTTCTAACGGAACTTTTCCCCATGGTAAACAATTTAACTGCAAGCAGTCAGAAAAATTAATCTGTATCAGAGGTTAATGCTAGTAAAAATGTGGCAAAAAAAGACGAAGAAAGGTTGATAATTCATTTTTTTCCTTTAGTTTTTTTTTTTTTTGAGTGTGATTGACTTTATTTGAACGTTCCCGGAGACGGTCGGGGCGGGATCGGTAGGTGGCTAGTTTTAAATTTCCATAGTATAAATCATCTGCACTACAAAAGGAGTGCACCGATATACAAGTTGATGCGTAGTTTGAACATCACTCTAAGGTACCAAAAGCAACCCTAAACCCATAGGGGAATGAAAGGAAGGGAGGAGCTGCGGCCTTCACTCATGCAGTGGGAATAGCCTTCGGCTCACCGGAGAGTACTGTGGATATTGGCCATTAATTTCAAGTTTCCTATAGTCATATAATAGTTGGGGTCCGCTTTCATTTCTTTCATCTTTTCATAAAAAAAAATGGAAGCATAGGGAAGTTCAATATGCAACAACCAATGGAAGAAACCCTAACTGCAGACCAGCCCTTACAAGGGGTTTAATGAGGTCTATGCCCCACAATCAATTAATTTTCTCAGTTCAATAATCAGAATTCACCACCTTGGTAGATGCAGATTGAAATGGTTGTGGCATTAATAAAGAAGTTGGTATGACCATTTACTCAACATATTGGACAGAGAAGCACCTCCCTGGTAATTCAGTACCAAATTAATAAAATTTGGACATGATCTCCGAATTTAATGCCGTGGATCCATCCAATGAATCTTCTCATGGCTTTTGCGTGCATATGTTTGTAGGTTTGCAATTATTAACTAAGCATATGTTTGATTGGAATTGTTTTCTAAGCAAGCTTTGGTTCGTAAGATCCGCACCCAACCCAATGTTGATGAAATTATAACCCAAATAGAAAGTGTCTAAATTTGTACTTCAAGGGGTTGTTTGGCAGTGAAGACATTCTGCGAGTGTCTCACGAATGTACCCAAAGATTAAGACATATTCATCGAACAACATAGAATTGTTTTCTAAGCAAGCTTTGGTTCGTAAGATCCGCATCCAACCCAATGTTGATGAAATTATAACCCAAATAGAAAGTGTCTAAATTTGTACTTTAAAGGGTTGTTTGGCAGTGAAGACATTCTGTGAGTGTCTCAGGAATCTACCCAAAGATTAAGACATATTCATCGAACACTCTGTAAGTGTCTCAGGAATCTACCCAAAGATTAAGACATATTCATCAAACCACTCCCAACAGGAGAACAACGACAATATTGGTACTAGAGGTTTTCTTAAGTTCAACGCACGCACACACACACACACGTGTGGACATGCATATACGGGTAAATATGAATTTAGCAATTGTTTGAATGGTAGAGATGAATGTGAAAAAAAAATTTACCTTCAGTATGTCTGGAGTTGTGCTCGATGGGACCAACAAGGGATGGAGAATGTTTGCCATCAAGTTTTCAAATCTGAGATGGCAATAAAGAACTCAACATCATAGCAAGCATATCGTTTTCTAGGTAGACTGAAATGGAAATTTGACAATGAATGAACTGTAAAAAAAATATCCATTGGCATTGGGTTGATCTTCTTTTTCAATTTCAGTGTAGAAAATTTGACATTCTTTGCAGGTAGAGCCCCTTTCAAATTAAATAGCTGCAAAGATTCTTGAGGATAAATGGACCAGCATCTCCCTAAATGCACATAAACTCTCTCTCTCTCTCTCTCTATAAAAAAAACTTCACTACCTGCACTGCAGACTTTTTGGATTTTTACTCCCCTGATTTTTTCAAATTTCCTAAGCATTTAGATAGTCTACTTAATTTGATATAAATAGTTCAAGCTGCTCTCATATAGTTCCAAAATTAAAACAACTCTTCAAGAAACCTATCTAATTAACAAATGGTAGCAACTATGTGTAGATAGAAGTACATATATTTAATTTTAATCGTCAAACTAGGGATCTGGGTTTGATCCCTCCAGATCTGATGCTGCATTTGAAACCAAACTTCAGTTCTTACTGAAATTTATCTTCAAGGACACTGTGTCCATAATGCCACACTTAAGACTCCATAAGCATAACCATTCTTACTTATAAGATTAACTTAATTAATCACTTGCATTGGCAGAGCTAGAAATTCCCGGCTAAAGAGCACTTGGTCCAACAGATATTTAAATAATTAAACAGCAGAAGAAATTCATATATGAAATAACAAAAAAAAATCATGTAGGCTGGTGTGGAGAGTCCCAAAAATATAACAAATTCAATTTAACTTTATGAGCTGCCTCCATTTTTATTTCCTTGTCGAGTTCAAAGGGAAACCTAGAACTGAAGCCTCCAGTCGAGCATCCAATGATCTATTAATTCATCACCGACAGCGTATTATCGATCAATCACGTGACACGATTGAATAGACTGCACTTGATTTGGGAGATGAATCCCTTCAAATGCAGCCATGTGATTGGTTATATATATATATATACATATATGTATATATAATTACATAATTGAAATCAGCCGTCTCCTTCCGTAGCAAGATAGTTATCTTTTCATTTTGATCACTAAAACCTGTTGGAAAAAGTGCATTATGTCACTAAAAGTTGTGGCAAAGCAACTGGAGGTCACTAAAACACTTTTTGCTATGGTTTTAAGCAGCGTAAAATGAAAAAAATAATTATCTGGTATATATATATATATATATATATATATATATATATGTATATATAATTACATAATTGAAATCAGTCGGCTCCCTTCCTAGCAAGATAGATATTTTTTCATTTTGATCACTAAAAACTATTGCAAAAAGTGCATTATGTCACTAAAAACTGTGGCAAGGCAACTGGCCGTCACTAAAACACTTTTTGCTATGGTTTTAAGCAGCGAAAGACTGAAAACATAATTATCTGGTATATTTATATAATTACATAATTACATAATTGAAATCAGTCGGCTCCCTTGGTAGCAAGATAGTTATTTTTTCATTTTGATCACTAAAAACTATTGTAAAAAGTGCATTATGTCACTAAAAACTGTGGCAAAACAACTGGCCGTCACAAAAAACACTTTTTGCTCTGGTTTTAAGCAGCATAAAATTAAAAAAAAAAACTATAAACTGATTTCACTTCATATTTATATAGTGGTTTGACATGCAGGTGTAAACATGCAAGAGACAGAGGTAAGAGATTACTTCACTCTTGGTCCTTTTTAGCAGGACATGTACCATTGTTCATGTCCACATTAGACCCTTAACTTCTCATTCAAGAAAAGGACCATTCAATGCCATGGGCCCTCTTTTTTTCTTGGACATACTAATGCTCCATGCAGTATGCATTGAATCACAGGCTTCAGAATACCCCCCATCATTCACATCACCTTTCTTTGTCTATCAGTTTCTAAGTTCAACAATCAAACACTGGACATAATTGCATCGCATCGGTTTCCTAGAACAAGATCATGGTGTTCTTGAAATATATGTGTACTAACAACATAATGTTCTTCCTACCAAACACCTCTCATAGCGACTGAGCCATGTAATAGGCCAGATCTATAGTAAGTTAACCCAAGAGACGATTTGACCAGGAGCAGAGGCAGGGGCGGCAAGGGCCATGATCCCCACTTGAGTTTAAAAAAAAAAAAAATCAAATTTTTGCTTGTAAATTTTAAAAATTTTCGTTTAACATATATAAAAAAAAAATCATAAAGTTATATTTCGGCACATGTTAAAATTTTGAAACTATAGTTTGAGTCCTGCAATGAAAAATTCCTATCTCCACCCTTGCGTTTGACAACTTTAAATTTTAAAAAGTTGTTACTTGTCCATCTAGAAAGCATTGAAATGAGCATCTACCAGACAAATGTTATTAAAAGAAGAGAATGTCTAATGTATATGATCTCCCTCTTGCTTCATAAGATCCAAAAGAGAATATAGCATAGTATTTATGGTCCATGAGGGGACATTTGGGTAATGGAACTATAACACACGGTTCAATGAACATGCCCTGATCAATTTTTTTGAGGTAGATTCATGAAACAATGTTACTTTTCCATTAGCCAAACGGCCCCTAATTAGTCAGTTCAATGACAAGGACAGCTCAGGTAAGTATGTGGGCGTTCAAACTCAGGGGGTTTGTTATAATGGTGTGGCCCCTTGGCTGTAAGGATGTCGATGGATTATATTCAAATTAAATACATATCTAATAGACTTAACCATTTAATTCATTCAGTTTGAATATTATGGAAAGAAAAAATTGAGATGTGTAAAGAAAATCAGAGTAGGCTTGCTGTTATGTTATCAATAAGGGAGAAATGTCCTAAACTAGAAAAATTTATGCCAATTTAAACTAGGCTCGGCATGTTATATTACTAGAACTTTTAAGAGTGAAGTTCCAAAAGAGTTTGCACGCGCCTGTTGTTAAGTAACTCACGCTCGTCTCGTGAAGAAGGTAAGCCAAGCCAAGTTCAAATGGCTCAAACAAATTAATGAACCGTGCCGCCTCAACATGCCTTGTGCGGCTACTTATTGACCATTTATTAGGGATGTCAATTTATTGGATTACAATCGGACATCTTATCCGTTCATTCAAATCATAATCGGATATGAAAAAATATTAATATCTGATTAACAAAATCAGATCAGATTCTGATTTAAGAGATGACATCCCATTGGATTCATATTCAGACATACATAAATGTCTGACAGATAATATTTGTTTTAAATAGATATACTATATCCAATACTCTTATATTTTGAAAATTAGCCAGGTTCAATTCAAGATTTGGATTAAGATATGAATGTAAAAATTGGATCTTGGATACAGATTCAGATATCGCTTTTCTTCATTCGTATTCGAATCCAAGTAGATGAACATCCAAGAAAATAGATACCATTAAGAGTATATTTGATTCAAATCTGATCCATTCACATCCCTACTTTTGGTCAGTCTCTACCCTCATATCTGGACTCCCTTTTAAGCAGTCTGTATGTCTTTACACTTATATCCAGCATCAATGTGCATTCCTAACATTGGATAAAGATGCACAAGTTGAAAAATCAAGTCAAAGTCATATTAAGAGTCACGGTTCAAGTGGCTTAGAAATTTGGTTCTTGTGACCTTTGGGTTTGATTTCATAAATCGAATATCTGACTTACAATAGTACAAAATCCATTTTGCATCATATCTAATTGATTCCTTGGTTGAAACAATCTCACATGCATGAACCATCATCAAACTAACTGCATTTCTTCGTGAGTATCCCTTCAGAGCTAATGTATTTTAGAGGCCAATGAACTAGATCAGAGCCATTCTCAATGAATCAATAAAAAGTGACTAAATTTCGTTAAATGTCCCCGAGGGGGTTGGCACAATGACTTGGGTTGAGGGCTAGTAGATAGCATGTCTCTATTTCGAGTATCAAGGACATCAACTTCCCATGCTGCAAAAGGGAGTCACTGATATGCAAGTCGCATGAGAAGTTGACACAAGGGAGTCACTGATATGCAAGTTGACCAACGAATAAGTTGGTTTGATATGCAAGTCACTGATATGCATGTTGACTTTACCCGAATAAGTTTGTTGGACTGTTTGACCCGCCCCTGAAAAAAATTCTCTCTCCACCCTAACTGCAAGTGTAGATCAGTTTAATTTCCAGAACTGCACCCAAGTTGGACTTGCTAAACCAAAAATAATGATCCAATTTGCAACCAAATTTAAGTCATAAAATGCACCCACTTGCTTTGGAGTACCATATTGGAAGCCAATTAGGAGGAAATTTTACTTCACATATGGCGCAGATCCAGTAACCGATCTAAACCCACCTTATTTGCTAGCATTTCTTCTTCAAAATAAAGAGGAACCCTATTAGAAAGGGCCTATCATCATTTAATGAATCAAGCATTGAGCAGACTCTTTGAGAAGAACGTAGCGTTCTTGAAATACATATTCCACTAAAATCAATTTTTTTTTTCCAAGAAGCATAATATATACCCATGGGAAAAGAAAAAAAGCAACTCTTATAGATACAAAAATGAAAAAATGAAGAAAAAGCATTTTTAAAAAACAATAAAATTCGCCTCACACAATACGCGGTGGAAGGTGGTTTTGTTAGCCAAATTAAAGAATACCACATAAATTGTTCCACTCATCATGATCAGTTACTTGAACAATGACAACCATTTTGCCGACATTAGTTGGTTGCTGGAAAAAAATTTAAGCCCCGATTAGAAGAACTTCCTCTCAAAAATATGGACCAAGTCTGTCAATGTCCTTGTGATCACAAAAATTTGAGAAAATATGAACTTTTTTTTTTCTATTTTCTTTATATATTGGAGACTGAGGTGTTACGGCATTCCATTTGTGACTGTAAAACGATCGTAATCTTATTCATTATAGTATTTCATTGTCGTAAGTAGGCAACTGAGGTGTTACGGCATTCCATTTGTGACTATAGGACGACCGTAATCTTATTCATTATAGTATTTCACTGTCGTAGGTAAAATGCCATAATAAACAACGTGTTTGTTTTTGGTCTTTAGTACCTAAAGAAATTGGAGAAAGTTCAACTTCATTTTTTTTTTTGGTTCTTAATTTGAAAAGAAAAAAAATCTTCTGGACACTCCGAAAGTTGCCGAACCCAAACAACAGAAAAAAAAAGTTCTCATTGTTTTAGCTACATTTTTTTTGTGTTTTTAGTTTAAACGGCAATTCTTTATTTAACAACTTTCATGAGAAATAGGTCTTTTCATATGCTTGTAGATGAATATTTCACAAAAAAGCATGTTCAACCTTTGAAGCAATAATAGAAACCTGCTATTCTTTCAATATATACAAAATTCAATTGATTTTTTCGAAATAAAACCCAGTTTCTTTATTTTTCTTCCTACCTAGTACTGTTTCAAGTGATTTACTGATATGGATTCGATAATATGACTTTAATTTCGTGTTTAGCAACATCTACAGAGACTCAGTCGACACATTATTCGCTCTTGTTTAGCACTATGGTCGTGTAAAATGTACTCATCAACATCATTTAGTATCCAAAATTTGTCTGAGCTTGTATGTTGCTCCTGCTCGTGGTAGGGAAATAGAGTGACGCTGTAACAGGAACCACATCAATACATTAAATTATTAAACCATAGAATCTCTTCCATATAGAAAAAAGAACCTAAGCCATGATAGGAAAAATATCCACAGAAGTTCTTACATGTGCAGAAATCAGCAATTAGAATTCCATTACGAACATCAAAGAATTATCATGAATCAGTAAATTTCATACTACTGGCAGATTACAGGTGTTGAAGAAAGCCTCGATCAGGTTGCAGACAGGGAATGACATCAATGTGCCTATATGATCTTCTAATCATGCCTTGTCATTTTTGGGTGTTCTAGATCTGAATACAACCTGATTTTCACTACATCTAGCCGTCCTGGATCTGACAGGATTTCGCCCGTAATTGACATTTGACAACACCAAACAACATGAGGCTTCTACAACGTAATCTATATATGCAGTGGGCGTGTTCACAATTCCATAGGAACCACAGTCTGCAACATATAAAATTATGAACCCATTCACATCAGTAAAAATGTCCTATCAATTCATTTAAAGAAACTTTCATATTTATCAGTGTAAAATGAAGGAAGCGACATTCTTGTTCTTTTTCTCAGTGTAACAGTGGAAAAGGTACCACAATGAATACCCAATTTTATGTAGCCAAGGAAAGTTATTGATAAGATGCATTCAGTGGTGAAAGGAAAAATAATGTCAACGATGGCTGCTTTTTGATCAGCAATATCCTTGATGCAGCCCCAGGAGGCAGAAGAATTCTTCACAGCAGCTATGGAATGACTTCAAGAATGATTTCTCCTTAGCAAATCCTCAAGCTTATCAAGTAGCAACCACTCTAAAATGACTTCAGCTGCCATCAACTCAGCATGTGACCATGAAGACTGAGTAGTAATTACTTTCTTCATTCATATGCTGTTTATGAAGCTATTATACCACACTAAAAGGAACATGAATCCAACTTTTAGAATCAAGTGCAGCAATGGAGATGGTGTATGCTACAGTCTTGTTCTTTGACAGTACTTATCATTAACAAGTGTTTCTAGAGATGATTCCTTTCATTGAACTCCATATTCGATCCAAAATCTTGCTTGTAATTTGAACTGGAGTTAAATGATTTACTAGATTCACAAGCAAGGCCATGCATCTGGCTGTTAGAGATATGTTGAAGAACGACGCTTATGTGGGTTTGTCTGATGGCCAGCAGGTGACGGTTGAGATGAGATCAATACATTCCATAGTTGCATAAGTATTCTTCTGTACTTGTGTATACGTAGATTTTATGTAACATCAAAGCAATTTGGAGGGAAAATAGCAATTGGCACAAGTGATAAATTAGATGATAACCCTGAAGTAGTTTCACAGTAAGTTGATGCTACTGAAAAATTCAATGGCGCTTCCAAAGTGGCAAAGACACTAATTACAGAACGGAGAAGTAGGCTTTGAATAGACATGAAAAATGAATACAATGAGACTGACTCGAAGCTTAACCCTACTTTGGAAGAAGGTGCGTCCCTGAGAACAAAACTTGAAGTTAGTTTGATGCTCTTGGATGAACTCAGGTGTGTCAATTAGGAAACACTTGCTTTATTTCACCTATCAAATCTTCTAACTGCTATGATTGCTCTTTGTGATTGTTATAGTTGTTCGCGTCTGGTCTACCATGTAAATATAGCAATAAGTTTTTGAAGTTAACTTTAGTTTCTTCTCTTCATGGCTTGTATTCTGTATTCTTTCAATGTTTTCTATTTTGTCTACTTCAAGGGTTCTGCTACTTAATTCCGTAGACTGTACAGGCATGAGGTAAAGGATACGCAAAACTTTTGGGATAATTCTTGTGGAAAGTTTATCAAATGAAGAACATGATTTCAATGCCAATTGTATATGGAGATTTAATGTTTTGTTTCTTGGACTACAATGTCAGAATGTAGGCATAACATGCTTCCCAATCCACATGAATGGATTATACCAAGTATATGACTAAAGAGTTAGTTACTATAGATAAATTTTTGTCATATTTGTGCTTTGCAAAACATATCTACAGGTGAAATATGTTCCAGTTAGGTTTGCATATGCAAGGTACTTGGTATTTTAGCTTGTGAACCTTGAACTTAGGACCAAGTGAATCTAAACTTTGAGCTGTTGTTCAATTTGACAACTAGTGATCCGCTCAATCTTGCAACTCTATCGCATTCTAATACTATGTGAACAGATTAATTTACAGTGGTCTGCTATGAAGTTCCTAAATTTGCAACTTCAAGTTCCTTTATCGCACACGTAAACTGCTTATGGTGACCTAAAATTCTAAGCACGATCGAGCCTTAATATTTTTTTTTATTTTATAGAGACTTTCCTATTGCCAGTGGCCAAAAGAGCATCTAGCTAGAGTTAAAATCATTCATCTGGAAACACATGAAAATTTATGCTTCTCAACATTACCCTTTCAAGTTGACAAGTCCATAGAGGAAAATTAACATTCATTGACATTCGAGTAATATCACTCAATTGAAACTAGCGACACTGAAGGCTTCACCAAACGAATCCTGCATCCATCTATAACCATAACCTTTGTGACGCCACCCAGGCGTCAACACTCATCCACAATATCCACGCTCAAAAGTTAGCAAGCACAGTTTTATTAACATTATATTAGCGCAAACTGAGTAAGAGTGACATGACACACAGTTCATGTCAGTAAAATACAGGCTTTTTGGTGCCGCTTACATGAGTTTCTCGTCAGTGATGCTTCATAATTCTGCATCAAGAAAATAATTCAATCACTATTACCTATTTTGGTTTCAAATTAAACAATAAATAAAAATATTGGCACAATTTACAACGTCTGTAACTGACATAAAATTTCTTTATTTGTCTTATTTCATGTCAATTTACGTTGGGCATTCCTTTTACTCACAGAGTTCAGGAGCTCCAATTAACAGAAGTAGCTAATAGTACTATTACTCCATGCATCTTCAACTGAGGCGTCAATTGGAGGCCAGTTAATGTCAGTCTATCTTCCTGCTACTCTGACTGTGAGGCAACAGCAATACCCTTCCCCTTCAGTGGTGGCGATGTCAGTGTACTGTTTGTCTTCCTCCTAAATAAAAGTGTTTGACATTGCTGTTTTGTGTTTAAATTTCACAATCTCTAATCCTTCCAATGAAGTAGCCACCCTTGAAACCTGCAACTCTTTCCTCACCTAATTAAATAATCCAAGAAGGAAGACTCTAAGCAACAGATAGAAAAGCATGTTGTCTAAACGGTCTAGCTAGATGTTCTTTTGGCCACTGGCAATAGGAAAGTCTCTATAAAATAAAAAAAAATATTAAGGCTCGATCGTGCTTAGAATTATAACAGAAAAGTTATACCTCCTATTAATAGGGTAGTTTGGCAACAGTAGCACACTATTACTGTTTCATGAATCACCGTTAAATCACATGGCAAACTCATGGAACACTTGTTGTAATGTTCTACAAATCGGCCTCGTTGTTTGGGTCAGATTCATGAAGCAATAGGCAACAGAAACAGCATGTTATTGTTTCAAAACAGTTCAATTGGGGCTATTTCACATTAAGAAGAACATGTGAATGTTCCTAATGCCAATTGACATCTATAGAACATTATGTGTAAGCCTGGGCCCGGGAAAACATGATCCGGGCTGGCCGGGCTTGTTATCGGGCTAGCACATACGGGCCGGCCCGATGCCAATAATGATTTTTTTTTCGGGCTCGTGTTTTTTTGAGTCAGGCCGGGCCAGCCCGATGCCCAGGCTTAAATATGTGTTCCTATTGCTGAATGCCCCCTTTGCGTAGAGCTCTTCCGACTCAGACTGAGTCCATGTGTTGAGTCCATGTGTTGGTAGGTAACCAGTTCTTTTATTCTAGCTAATACGAAACAACTGTTAATCAAACATTATGTGTCTCAAAATATAGATGAACTCTTGTTGAGTTCAGTTTACAACCCATAATACCTTTTATAAGAAGACCTACAACCCATGAAAGCACATGGTTTGGGGACTGGCTTGGAGTTGCAAGGGACCAAAAGATAGCATGTGTATACAAAGATTCTCAAATAAATTCATCATCGATCTGGATTTCTGTTAAATAGAAACTCAAAAGCAGATTGGTTTTCCAAACTTGACGGTGACAAAGTGTTTATCAAATCAACGTTGAAGGTAAAAGTGGATAAAAATTTATTAGTAGAAGAATAATCATGCCTAAATGACAAGTGCTTTTCCCCCACTATTTGGTATTTTGTAGGACATACGGGTAAGATAACCGACTCTTTTGTTTTTTTGTAATTGAAAAATATGAAACACTTGTGCCAATGACTTTCATCTTGAATGTCCACATCTTATTTGGCTTCAATCTAAGAATCAAAAGTACTTTTTAAGAATTTTCAAAACAATACCAGATTTCTTGTAGATTAAGATGCAAAATCCCATGTGAACTTTGAGGTATTATTTTAATATGTTTTGCATTGTAAATTTAGAATTAATTTGGAAGATAAAGCTTGTGGATAGTGCCAGAGATGAAACTTTTTGGCTGAAGGGATACTTGAATCACCAACCTGATCTGGTATATGCACCAATTGTAGCTGGACTTGGTTCAGCTTCATTGCAATGCAAATTTTTGCCGTAAGTAGCACCACTAATATTTGCCGTCGAACAACTTGAAATAAGCAACTTTTTTTTATCTTTTATAAACTCAATGGCTATTGTCCAAAAATTATTTTTTCAAATCATGTGTAGATAAACCAACAACTTCAGTTATATATATATATATATATATATATATAGGAAAATTGAATGGTGACTAGCTTTTTAAAGTCACCCAACCATATAGTTTGCACCATATAGGAAAAATGTGATGGTTGTTTTCAACTCTAGTATTAATTTACACTTTTTCTCATTGTTTTTCTTCAACCCTTTAGATAAATTGCCTTGGTTAGATGGGTAGGAGAGTATAGATAACTAGAATCATCATTTACTCTCTCTACCAAACCACTTAAGGAACAAAAAACATACTCATTAAAGTTAATCATTAAAATATTTCTTCTAGATTCTAATCTTATAGATATAATATTAAGAGTGATTTGGTGATAAACATATATTAAGTTAGTCAATTTTTATATTACCAATGTTTTTGATAGTAGGAAAGATTTTTTTTTTCAAAAATACCTTAAACTAAAACGTTATTTGTATAAAATTAGTTTTTATGAATATATTAAAAGGTTCACATTTTATTTAAAATACTTTTAAGACAAATTTAAGATGGTTGGATTTTATCGGTTACCCAAATGGTTTACTATTTACCAATTACTATATATACATATGTGTGTGTAGGAAGATCAATGCTTTTCCTGGATGGTTAAAGTTTGAATTTATCGTGAAAAAAATTTCTTAAGTTGACATTAGGAATGAAATTTGACATTAAAAAGTAGTTCTTAATTTCACATTAGGGATGGGTTATAGTATGGCAACGGTTAATAGCAACCTTTTGAGCGATTTATCGTGTTTTTTTGTTAATGACGACTTCTTTGCCATCCGCAACTGTTCGGAACAAGGAACCACTGCCTTTTATGTATCTAAAACTTTCGATTTGCTTTAAAAACATAGGATCTAAAATGAAAATCACCAGAGACCATGAAAATGCTTCGAAAAGTAAGGGACAAGCAGACCGTGACGGACGCACAGAGATCCTTTTGCTCTGAGCCTTGTTGAGAGGAGGAGAACGGAACCAGCGGCGGCGGTGGAAGCAACAGCGAGGAGAAAGGAAGGAGGAGCCATGGCTTCTCTTCTACACGTGGAGGTGGACGAGACCGTCTTTCTTCGAGTGACCCACTCCAACCTCTCTCATTTCGCAGCCGACGTCCGCTTCTCCCTGCAGAGCACCATCGAATCCGTCAAGGAGAAGCTTTGGAGGAAGACCGGCACTTCCGTTGACTCCATGTCCCTCCAACTCTACGACGACGCCGGCCAGAAAGTCTGCGACCTTTCTGACAATCAGAGGCCCCTTGGTTTCTACTCTCCCCGTGATGGGTGGGTGGTTTTCTCTTCCTCGACTAGTTTTTCTTCTAGTTTTCTTTCGATCCCCTGATCGTGTCAGCTGTCTTTAAGCTTTGAATGTAGTACTGAATAGGCCGCGTCTTTTTTGTTTGTCTTTTTTATTGCTCCTACTCTGATGAGCATTGATTATGGACTGCCGTTTCTAATGCTAATCCCCTGTGCCACTTGATCGGCCACGCGATCGATATTTGTCTTGCATATTCGACGGGATTCCGTACTAATTCTCCTGAACTTTAATCTCCTCATTGACGTTCTTGTTTATCCTTTTTCCTCAGAATCGTATCGTCGCGGATGTCCATGATTGATTAAAATCGATGTTCTTTTCAATTTTTACAGTAAGAAATAAGAATGGGGTTATTTGTTTCATTAGTTTTAGGTAACCTCTTATCCTTTCATGTTTTTTTCTTTTTCTAATCGTTCTTTAGTTGTTTTTGTTTAGTAGTTGGAAGCCCATTTCCATTGCTTGTCCTTTTGCAATTAAGCCTCAAAATTTCCACCTTTTTTGGACGGTGTGCTTTAAAATCAAGTATGTGAATAGTGATGGTAGCCTAGTTAGCTTTATAAACATCCTTTTTCTTTTTTCCCACCGGCACAATCATTTACTGCATATCCTGTCTGAGTGCATCCTTTTTTAATTCTTTATAGTTCTACTTTCTTGCCTAATATTCAGCTGATTCTTTTTATTTCCTAAATTTAATAATGCAGTTGTGAATATTGACTACAGCTCAACCCTGTGAACCGATGTTTTCCCTGGACTCCAAATAGTAGAGGTGGTAAAAAGGATGTTATTGCAGGGAATGTAGTATAGCATAATCCATGTTATGCTCCATTGAAGTAATAATAGTGGTACTAGGAAATTTGGTCAACACCGGTTGTGGCCTTATAAATGGTACTGGCTCTCTGCCATTTAAATCAGTCTAACTTGATCTCCTCCCCGCCTCTGAACTTGAAACTGCTATCTGTTTTTGTTTCACAAGTATCACAATGCTTCTGCTAATTTTGAACGATGAAATGTTTCTTTTTCTTGAATTGTCCTTGGTCTTCTTACCTTTTGATGTTGCATTTTTCTTTCTACATCTTATACTAATAGGAATAATGTATTTTGCAATGAATTATGCTTTTGATGATGTTTTTTTCTGTTCAATTGTTGGTTTTATCTACCATTTTTACGTAGGAAGGCCATAATTTTATTGCTAAGCTTCTCTTAATAAAATCAGGCACGTGACTGGCATTCTAATTTTTCACTTTACACTATAGTGTCTCCTCTTTTGTAGTATAGCTTTCATGGATACCCTGTTGTTGTTTGAGTTTCCTTCCCTCGGATTTGTGTATCTGAAGATTTTCCTTTTTCCTTCATACCTAGTTGCCAATATTGCTCTCTGCAAACTTTTTTTTGGTCCTTTTTTATTTTCTCGGGAAAATATTGAGAAAATTTCAGAAGTTTTAAAATTAGAAAATATAAAGAAAAAATAAAAAGTTTGAATAGAACTCAAAATATAAAAAAGCAGAAAAGCTTTTCAAAAACAAAAAATTACATGCTTGAAAATATGAAAAAAGGGAGTTCATGAAAGACTGGAAAAATATCGAGAATTTCTTGGGATAATATCATGATAATATTGTGACATCCTTTTTTTCTTTTGTTAATATTTTGAAACTATCTGGATACTTTGCCAAAGATGACAATAATAATAGGATCTATTCAAATCATCGGAGATATGTGTGACTAATGACTATGCTTCCATTACTTTGAAACTGGTACTATTACATGTGTATGCCACTTCAAAGTTCAGCCATCTGATGATTATTTTCTGACAAAAATTTACAGGTATAGGTTGCATATCATAGACCTTGACCCTTCTTCAGTGACAGCTGGAGGCTGGTTGGAGGATACTTCAGCGGTGGAAAAATACACAATTTCGGAAGAAGCTTATGACAAACTCGGCTGTATGCTCCCTTTTTGGCTTGCCTATTTTAAGGATTTTATTTGGTTATATGCTTGTTGGAGAGGCATATTCTTTCTATTTTAACAGCACAAACCTGCTAAGATAATTTCACCTTCAGTGTATTATGAGCTTTCTATGGAACGTAAACTGCCAGCGGAACTTACAGCCAGTGTTTTAGTATGATAAATGGCACACTGCAAATGGTATCATTAATTCTCAAATACATGTTAAGAGGGCTGATTGTTTGAACATCACATCTATTTGGAGTTCTTTCACCTTTTTTTTTTTCTTTTGTTCCAGATTGGAGAACTTATCTCCTGCCGCCCAGGAAGCTTGGCGTATAACTCATGTTTATGTTACTTTTGTTTTCTTGGATTTCCTTCTAATACTTTCCTGTCTTTCATAATTGTGATCATTGTCATTGTCATAGAAGCCTTTTGCATCTCTCACACACATGTCCAAGTGCAGTTGCTTGAGAATGAGAGAGTGGGGAAGAAAAATAAGAAACCAAGAAACAAGGAAAATTTTCATTAGTTCAAATACTCCTTTGTATGTCATCTAATTTTTATTTAGAGCTACTGCATCCCACCAAGTATTGACCTATCCCTATCAGGCCATGACACATATTCATCTTAACCCAACCTCGAGTTTCATTATAGTGGGAGTATACTTATTTGGAACCCAGGACATGGTTAAAGCATTGAAAAAACACACTATAAGGTATAACGGAACTCGAGGTTGGGTTAAACCAGATTTTTCCGGATAACCCAACCTCGAGTTTCTCAAATTTTTTGAGACATGGTTTTTGTTAGGAAATTATCAGGAAAATTTCAGAAATTTTAAAACTTGGGAAATGAAAAAACAAACAAAAAGATTATGGGAAGGTATATTTTTTGGGTTTTTTTTCTTGCAAAAATATAAAGAAAACAAGTAGAAAAACCTTTTGAAAACATAAAGAAGAACAAGGAAAAAAGTTGCGTACTTGAAATTTACAGAAAAGAACTTTCAATGTCTCAGGAAAATATTAGGAATATCTAATATTGCAATCATATTGTGGACCTGTGGTATTTTTGTTTTTAACAATGTTTTGAAATATCAGGGTATTCTCAATTGTTGGAGATATTGGTAATTGTGGTTAATTATGGTCCACAAAGCTTGTGGCATTACTTTCTCCTTGAAACACAGCTTGCACTCATGGCCTTGAGTTCAGTTGCTTGGCTGACAGCAAGTATGAAAATGGGATTGCCTTGAGGTTTTCTATGGCACGACCTATTAATATGCACAGTCTCAGTCAGGCGTTTCCACATCCATTCCGCTGTTTGATGAGGTTTTGGACTCTGATTTGGCTGTCCTGCAGCTGTACTTGGGCCTAAATTAGCACACTTTAAGTAGAGCTACAGTAACATGTCCTGTGTTCATTGTCAATTCTACTGGAGCTTCAGTAACATGTCCCATCTTTAGAGTTAATATCGTGGATGCAATCCCTGTTGTATAACAAGGTTTCTTTTAGAAAAGGTTGGGCAGTAACACGTTTAGGAAAGATCAAGACAAATGTATTAGCCTTAATGGAGCTAAGCATAGTCATGACATTATTCATATTGAAATGTTACAAAATTTTTACCACTTTGAAGACATCTGATAATATCAGCAAATTAGTCACAGTATTTTAAGATTTGCAGATAATGAGATTTTGTGGTATTATTGCAAGATGTTTTCCCATGATATTCTTTATATTCTCTTTGATTTTCAAAAAATCTCTTTTATATTTTTATATTTATGAATGTTCCTTTTTGTTTCTTTTATGTTTATAAAATTTTCTACTTGTACTTTTTTTTTTCTTGCATGAGAGATTGCAAAAAAACTTATTTTCTTGTAGCTCGTTTCCTTCTTATTTATATCTTTTCAAATTTTAGAACTTTGAAATTCTCCTAAAACTTCCGAGAAAAATCACATCTTAAAAAAGTTGTGTGGAAAATCTTGTGCAGAACAACAGATTAGTGACTACTGGGCCAACTTCATTCTTGTTAATTTTGACTACACATAGGATATGCTTAAGCTATGGGTGGCACAGAAGGGTCTCTTTTTTTTCTAGTATCAACCTCATATGGATAATTCCCCTTTCCTCCTACACCCTATCTGCTCTCATTTTCTGTTTCTAATACTTACAAAATAAGCCTGCATCCCCATTTTTTGTGGGCATAAGATGATGTTTCAATACATTCTGAGTCATGTGGAATGGTCAAAAGGACAATTATATCACTTCAAATTTGATAAAATCTCTAGGCAATCCTCAGAATACAAGTATAAACAACTCTTAACTACCAAAAATTGCTATCCTCTTACTCTAGGCTTTTCGTATCTGCTTCTTGCTTTCCTTGGAAAGGGGCTTAGTATGTTTGTTACTGATATCAGCAAAAATTTTGGATTTGGTTATTATAAAATATTATTTCTTCCTCACTATGACAATATGTTGAGAAGATATTTTATGCATGATATTTTTTCTATAAAGGAAAACTATCATCCTTGTGAACTGAAAACTGTTGGTAGTTGTATAAATCATAGGACTAGATTCTGATATTGTTAATTTTGAATAGCATTGCCACTAAATATTCTTTTTCTTTGTTCCTGAAAATTTGGCCATGTTGGTGAAATTTGTAAAAATGGCTTATCCACTTGCAACAATTCTCTGCTGCAGTTACTTTTAGAAAATTTAAGGAGAAAATGGCACCACAAATGTCCACAGCCAATGAAGACAATGTATGCTTGTGACTATCAATAATTTTTTATTCTGTAATCATGCCCTTTTGCATAACATATGCTATTGTTTCATACAAATTTTTTTTCACTACATGGGCTATTGGTGCTTCTATCAGTTTGTGTATGTGATTGACACCAGTATTTCATACATGACTTGCTGACAGGTAAAGGATGACTATGAGGACCTTGCTGTGGCTATCAAGGTTTGCAATTGTGTCTTCTGCATTCAATAAATTGCATACTTCAAAAAAATTAAGTTTCTCCAAGCAAATTTGTCTTTTTGCCATGAATGATTGATTTCCCCTTTCTAAATTATGTTAGATATTATTTGAAAGTAATTCACACTTTTCCAGGTAGGAGACAGATGTCAAGTTGAGCCTGGGGAGAAAAGAGGTGTTGTGAAATTTGTTGGCAGGGCTGAAACACTTCCACCTGGCTTTTGGATTGGCGTGCAATATGACGAGCCACTTGGGAAGCATGATGGCATGTATGATCTCATATGCTTTCTCATTATTTTCCTTTTGAAGTGCATAGATATGCATGTGTTTTAAGAAGGTTTCCATGCGTCCATGTGCATTTTGATCTTCTTACTATGAAACTGAAATCTTGATTTCCACGACAGGAGACTTTGATAGAACCTAATGTTTTGGCTGCTTCTGCTAAGCAGCCACTGAGAGATGGGCATCAGTGAGAAATTTATGCTTGCCCTTTTGATGTCAAAAGAAGCATCTAATAATATGTTAAGCAGCGCATCACATGCTGAAAATAATTAATCAATGTGGTTTATAGTCAATTAAACTACCAAGAAATATTGAATTTGAAAATTGGCTTTGCCACAGTAGTGGAAACTTGTATGGGAGAAATTTTATGGAATGAGTCGTTGAGGCAAATATGCATGTCAAACAAGACATCAAAAGTTGATAGCTATATTACTGTATGGATATGTGACTTGTAAGGACTTCTCCATCACATGTGTGAAACCAGAAAGATGTCTCAATAGGAGGAAGTGGTAGTGATATTGCTGAAGAGAATGAAATACTATATTAAAAATGTAAATCTGATCTGGAAAACAGGAACTAGAAAAATTAATTTTTTGACTGGACATATTGCAGAACAAATAAAAAAAGAAGAAGGAAAAGTTGAATGAAAACCTGCAAACTGGGAGTTCATATAAGTGGGCGTTTTCATGCTCTATTTTGTAAATGTAGGTCCAGGATGACTACTTGTCACCTGTCAAAGGAATAAATCTTCGTCCATGTGTGCATTTCTAGTGTTAACAAGGAACCGTGATAGTGTGGGATAAGGATTTCTTTAAGCTAGTTCAATTGTTAATGTCTATATTCTAATCAATTTTCCTGATTTTTTTCTCTCACTAGATTTCCTTTTTCCTGCAACAACTCCTCTGGCCAACTAAATTCTTCTTAAATGAAAGACTTGACTGAGAAGAACAACCCTTTTTCTTTATTTTTGCTTTCTCTTCTTTCCCTATAAACTTCACAAGTAAGCTTGGGCATCGGGCCGGTACCCGGCCCGCCACGGGCCCGGGCCCGGGCCTTGAAAAATTGAGTTTCGGGTTTTTTTTATCGGGCTTGGCCCGGCCCGGTAAATAACGGGCCGGGCTCGGGCTTGCCGCTATGATCGTCGGCGGCCCAAGAAGCCAGACATTACTATTATAGTATTTTTTTTTTTTTTACAAAAATGAACTTAGGTAGCCTAGGGTTTTGGACTTTTTTGTTGTTAAAGTTTCATCTCCGTCGTCGAGACTGCCTCCTCCCATCCTCCTCGTCGGCCCTCGGCTGCCTCCTTTGGTCCTTCCCGTCGCCGTTGCACAGCCATCGGTCCTCCCCGTCAGCCTTCGGTCCTACCCGTCGCCATCACCGTAAAGGTCCGACTTTTTTTCAACGATTTTTTTTTTCTGCCCGTTAGGCTTCTTCCATCGCGCTCCTCTCCCTCGCTACCGCCTCTTCATCACGCTCTCCCTCGCTTCTCGTTATCATCGCAACCAGTCGATCATTTTTTCATTTCATCGCCAGATTTTGCATTCCAATGGACTGTCCACCACAACCACTCGGTCGATTTCTCTTGCGAGAAGGAGGAGAAGAAAGAAGAAATGAGAAACAGGCCCGGCCTGCCCCGCCCAAAAGCCCGACTAAGCCGGCCCGGCCCATTATCAATCGGGCCGGGCTTCGGGCATTAACCGAAGCCCGAGGCCCGAAATTACATTGGCCCGCCCGGCACATTATCAATCGGGCCGGGCTTCGGGCATTAACCGAAGCCCGAGGCCCGAAATTACATTGGCCCGCCTGATACGGTTTCCGGGCATTGATTTTGACGTTCTTATCGGGCCGGCCCGGCCCGGCCCGATGCCCAGCCCTATTCACAAGGCAGTAAGCTTGAGGATTATGTTTGTTTAGCTTATAACAGTGTTGCTTTGTTGTGGTGTATATGCTATTTTCTTCTGTTGTGGTGCCTGGGGTGTTGTAATCTTCTCTAGTACCTAAACGTAATGCACATTGGGAATAGTATATGCATATTTTAACAGGGTTATTTTTGTACTAACATCTCACTGCATTGTTTCTCTATACTTCTCAACAACATGGTTTGATCTTCTCCATAATTCCTAAACATAGTCTTTAATGAGGGAGGAATTAGAGAGCTGACTGTCATGTGTTCCCGTGCTTGCATTTTTTTGTTCCACATTGTTGGTGGAGCTGATTGTTGTGTTAACTTCACTAGGAGTACAAATTTTCTGTTATCTGACGCTTACCAGTGAAACATCAGGTGCTACCAACTCAGCTACTAGACATTTATGTGAGGAATTCAATGGACAACATGTCGAGTGCTAGTTGCGTAGTGAACAAATGTCCACCGAGAAATTCCAAATCCCGTCCTTATCTGAGCCAGAGACATCACAGTACGTTAGGAGATATAATGAGTGTACAATCTGTAGTCCTATCAAATCTGGTCAGAGATCCACTTACAATAGAGTTGTCAAAAAACAGAAAAGAGGTTATATGTTAAGTCGAGTTTTTCTCCCTAAAGTTGCACTACGCTAGTGGTGTCCCTGAAGTAAACCCATATTACAAATTTGTAAAAGTTCAGTGCAAGTAAGAAAATGTCACATTGTACCAAACATTAATGTCCCTAAACCAGCCAATTCTACTAACATGAAGCCTCCTAGAGTCGGTCGAGGAAGGGGAAAGTGAGGCATATCTAATCTACAAAATCACCTTTTAGGGAGGATCTTCAGCATCGATTAGTACCTGTCTTTTACATCTTAAAACATACAATACCCATCCAACCAACATAGATCTATTTGTCTTGTTGTTCTGCTGTTTCAAGAATTTGTTGTCACTGAATTTGCTCCATTTTGGTTGGATGGGGTACTATGTTTTAGGCAAAAAAATGTAGGTCCATACACAACTCTAAAGAATTCTTCCCACGAGGTGGTTTCATGGATTAGATAGCCCTTACCTTCTCATTCCTTGACCGGCTCTTAAAGATTTCATGTTGGTATCATCGGCTGGTTTAGAGCCATTAAGGTTTAGTACAGTGTCATTTTCTGACTTCTGGTGGACTGCTACAAATTTGTAATATGGGTTTAGTTCATGAGCTCCACAATAACTAGGAACATTCTCAAGTAGTAATTGTACTACTTGAGAATATATTCTTTACAACTTATCCATTTTGGATGGACTCCTTGGCAAATATATTCTTTTCACCATAACTGACTTACTGTACAATAACACTCGACAATACAAATACATTTTTTGACATTTTATGCCTGACTTTCATAATCAAGCAACTCCATTCCTCCTTTGTCTTGTCTGGGTCCTCTGTTTGTTGTGTTAACTTCCTTAGGAGTACAAATGGCAGTATGTGAAAAGCTCAAAATCAATGCTTGTTCTTGCAGTAAATCATATTACACTGGAAACTTTTAAGGTATGAATTATAGTGGATGTCTGTCTTTGACAGCATATTTCAGCTCATTATCCTTGATATTTTGACAAAATTACATTATATTATAATCATAAAAACATGTTTGTTGTGCTTTCAATTTCCTTTTCTTTTGATTGCATTTGGTATTTTTTGTCATTTTCAGTGTCAAAGGGAAGCGATACTTCGATTGTCCTCCACTTCATGGTGCAATGGTTAGGCCCGATAAAGTCAAGGTATCACATGGAATAACATTTTGTTTATTTTGTTCGCACTGTAATGTTTTGTGCTATTTGATATCATATGACAACTTAACAAAACAAAGTTTCTGTTAACAGAATCAATGTTCAAAATCTTGATGACTGGATGCATCTTTGCATACTGGATCATGATTCGGCTGGAGCTGAAATTAAAAGTTTGAAGTACCTTCAACTACATTGCAACTTGCTCTTTAGTTCTGAAAATATGTCAAATCACCTATACTAAAATCAGCCTTTATACAACTCATGAAATTGTTGATGCTCTTAGCAACAAAATGTGGGTCAAGTAGCAAAATTTACTCTGCTACGCTCAATATAATTAGAGTTCTGAAAACTTCCATTGGTCACGAATTTGAGAAGAAGAAATTGGGGGTGCAGTTAAATGTAAAAGAAAAATATTCGTGGACAAGTTTCCAATCAACTAAAACTTTGAATATTTAAAGTTGAACCTCTCAGTTTAGCTAGGGAACTCCAGTGCTGGGTGATTTAAATGCAATTTATGGCTGTATTAATCTATTTTACATCTATGTTGTTGTTCTGTTTTATGTAAATGCAACTTCTGCTATTCTCATGCACAAGACACTGTGGACCGTGCTTTGATTTTGTGCTGGCATTGAATGCAACTCCACTAATTCTAGAATACACTCGAAAATAATGGTTTGGGAGTAGCTTTACTAGGCCTTCCATTACTAGACTAGTGCCTCAAAAATGAGTTTCGAAAGTAAGCTACTGTTTTTTCTATTCAAATATTACTTTAATAGTCAAATCTACTTTCCATGCAACATTACTAGTTATTTGGAGCGCTGTGTTAGTCTGTTAACCAAGATGTGTAGGGGCCTATTGTTTTGCTAACTGAATTTATCCTTGTCTAGATCAGCTACCTTAATATTCTTTTATTTTCCGTCCAGGTTGGTGATTATCCTGAACGGGATCCATTTGAAGAAGATGAAATTTGAAAGGTCAAGATGAATTAGAGTTTGCACATTATCACCTACTCTTCTCCATGAATGTTAAGTGCTGATATTATTTGACTTCTAGTTGGCATTTGACGTATCTTCCCAAATGGTGTTAAATATTTTTAAGCATTTCTGCAAAGCCCATCACATGCTGGTTTGTGTGCGCTATGTTGCTGTAGCTGGCATTATTATGATATGGTATTGCTATGCACAGTTGCACACGTGTCCAACTGTAACCAATGTTCTGAATCCAAAGCCTTTGGTTGAGGCCTTCTGCACTCCCTTTTTCTTTGCTGATTCAAGTTTCTTATGCCTATTCTTTTTGCTTAATAGATCCAAGGGTTAGATTGTTTTGAATTTATCCGCTGCAACACCTTAATGCCAGTATTCTTTTTTGCCTTTAGTTTCATCTTTCTTGTGTGGTATCTGTCTAATCACACTAGCTCATATTAATTCCTTGTACTTTATGCTTTCATCTATCTAGACATTTGCATGAAAAACTATGGTTCTTAAATGACAAAATCAAAACTAATGTCTTTTATATGTCTTCGAGCTTTTGAGCTCTTTTGTTAATTTGTTCTTTTTCTCGTGTGGGTTCTTGTTAGTTTTGTGGTCTTTTTGAAACCAGGAAGAATCGAAAACTGGTTTAAGAATATGTATTCCCTTTTCGTACACTGCTCATTTCCAATTCCAAACGTCAGAAGTTTGTTACGAAGGCAAGAAACTTCTAGTTTGCTTTCTCTTTCCAATTTCATAGTTTCCAACTTAACCTTAGTATTACTTGCGAGCATACCATCCTTGAATACATGTGAAACTCTGCCTTAAGGCATGGTAATCTGTTACTCACTTTCAAGGAGTTTTACCCACTGTTGTAAATATTGGTTTTCATCTCAGTTCAGGAGCTTCGGTGATATGCCTGTATCCACTTGTGTCGGCAATTTTTAAAAATAAAAAATATTACTTTATTCAAATCAGCCTATATGTATCTGAATTGGCAGATGCTTGTAAACCATGTGTCGGTCCTGTGTTGTTCTGATCAGGGCAGACAAAGGTATCACACAATGATATTGATAAGATTGGTTTTACCACTGATGTACTTAATAGGTAATTGAAAAGCAGGAAAAAATCCCAGTGTACGTGGTTGGGAGAAATTTATCGCCACCATATATCTGGGAATCAGACGCTGAAAATTTTTTTCCTGAAATATTCTTCTGTTTTACCATGAAATTCGTAGTGTTCTTTTAGTTTCGGTGTTTCCACAAGAACCTCCAATTCTGTTCACGAATTTTTTCAATCACAGGACAATATGAAAAAATTCTTTTTTTTTTGCCAGCCCCATCAAAGGCCCCCTTAAATGACAAATTGGATTCATATACCGCTTTGAAACGGGAACCCTGACATCATTAGGTCACATATAGGTTCAGATCAGGTTCAAGCATGGGTTCGAGTTAACCGGACAGATGAGGTCAAGTCAGACTCTGCAGAGCATGGACCTTATCAGAGATCAAATGGTTTGAATTCCTACCTTTATGATGCAACCCTTTCTCTGAATGTTAAGTGTTGTGTGAGGTCACTATTTCTAAATGTAGAGCTTCGTTTGAATGAAAGCTGTGGCCAACCACCAGGTTGGGTTTGTAAACCTCACTAATAGCCTTATAAGAATCAACACGTACTGTTCAACAGCACCATTTTCCTCCTCATCCTGTTCGTTATGGTCATTATTATTTCTTATTGTTAAGATGTTGCTGTTGTCATCTCTTAAAACCCACTGCAACTGTTGTTTTCCTCCTCACGGCCTGCAATTCTTAATTATTACTATTTTAGAGTTAAAAATAGTAAAGAAGAAAGGAAAATTAATTATGATAAAAGTAACGTTGTTTCATGTTGGTGCTAACCGTTTTGTTGACAGCAGTACTCTAAAGTTTG
This sequence comes from Nymphaea colorata, assembly GCF_008831285.2. Taxonomy (NCBI): domain Eukaryota; kingdom Viridiplantae; phylum Streptophyta; class Magnoliopsida; order Nymphaeales; family Nymphaeaceae; genus Nymphaea; species Nymphaea colorata. Next base: position 21,348,989 of record NC_045138.2, on the reverse strand, counting down.
TACAGAATTCTGTAATGTTAGTAATCTTATCGCTGAGTAGTAAACAGCAATACTCGTAAGTTTGCACAGAATTCTGTAATGTTGGTAATCTTATTGCTGAGTACTGAGCAAACAGCAGTCAAAGTTGGAACAGAGTTCTCACCTTTTTTAATGTAAAATTGATTGCAGTTCTAAATAATTAAGAAGCTGACTTTGGCTTTGAATAGGTTTTGGCACTTTCATACACGTCTGTTTTGCTTGCATGCATGCGCCTAAATGTGAAAAAGTCGGAAAATTGGCCTGACATACAAGTGCAGACAGTAGCGGAGCTACATTGCAGTTGGTGTGGGCAATTGCCCACACCAGCCCACAACATTTACTTTATTTACATATAAAAATGTCATTAATTGTTCAGTTTTTTTTTTTTAATTATGGAGTGCCTCTTGGTGTTGTCTATCAACCAGAAATTTTTGGCTCTGCCACCGAATGCAGATGCGGTTTATTTCTCAAGGTTATCTGTCAATTCCCACGCATATTCAATTCTTTCTCAAGGTTATCTGTCAATTCCCACGCATATTCAATTCTTTCTCAAGGTTGTCTGTCAATTCCCACGCATATTCAATCAAATGTCAATCAGTGCAGGCGCTAGTTTCACGTTGATTTTTGAAATGGCAAGTTATTTTCACGGAGACACCTTAGGGCCCGTTTGATTGCCCGGTTGAAAAGAGAAAAACGTGAGACGTATCAAACAGCATTAAATTCTTCCCGTTTGATGTTAAAACGAGCGGGTGAAATTTCACCCGCTCGACGACCAACTCCCTTCATTTCACCCCCGACTAATTCCCTCCCCACAGTCGGCATCATCGGTGGAACCGGCACGCTCTGAGAATAAGCTTCTGATGAGATTGGGGGATGAGGCAGTTCAATATTCCTAGGGCCACTAGCGAGAGGATCGCCTCCAGATGTTTGGGTGCTGAGGAGCGCCATAAGCCTGGCACCCGGATTCGGAGCAGGCGAGGCAGAGGACAGGATGTGGGGAGCAGTTGGTTGGGGAAGTTGTGGAGAGAAAACAGGATGAGGAGGGAGCGGGGAGTTGTTGAACGCGGCCTCAATGGCGGGTGGGAGTTGTGAAGAAGAAACTCGCGTTTGAAGATGAAGTTGGTCAGGTTTTATGCCGTTTGTGACGAAGTCCGACGAAGTGCAGAACACTTGTTTGACGAAATGCCTGAAAAGGACATTTTTGCTTGGACTTAAGCCAGATCAATTTACAATTACTGCTCTTTTGCAGATTTCTTCTGATGAAGTTTCATTAAAGGTGGTAAAAGAGCTTCTTGCTTATGTAATCAAGAATGAATTTGATTTGGCTACTGCTGTTTAGAATGAATGCCCTCGTTCATTTTCTAAAGCCAATAATAAAACAGTGAGTATTTTTATGGATGATTTATGGGACTGTTGAATTATTCTTTTCTCTAGCTTCTTGTTTTTTTCACTTGTGCAATGTTTTCAGTGTTATTATGAGTTTGCAAGTTGTAACCAAGATAGTACAGTAGTAGCAGTAATTGAAGAGGTCGTACAAGGATGGATATTAGGGATTTGTTTTTTATGCTTTATCATCTCTTTATTTCATGATATAGCAGAATCAACTGCAAATTAAAGTTGGTTTATGTTTCCACGGGTAGACAAGGGTACCAAAGGGTCAGTTTCAGCATAGCTAAATGCAAGGGGATTTGGGGGTGTGACCTTAAAATGGCATTTCCAAGCATTTATCTGACCCGTTTTCATGCCCATCTGTATAACAAAAGCAGGAGGATGATTTTGATCTTACTATGTAATATTGCAAAGGAAGCAGTTCTGCCACACAAGGCAAAGTCAAACTTGTACTGCTTGAGGGAATACCCTTGTTGTGAATTGGATTAGAAACTGCTACAAAACCGTTAGTATGCACAAAGCCTCATCTTGCTATCCACAGTGCAAGAATAAGACATATTCATCATGTTTCTGGCGACTACAAGACATTCTCATGCAGTGGCATCACTTACTAACAATTAAGCATTTTAATAGAATACTTCTGACGACTACAAGACATTCTCATGCACAAGAAGCACGTAAATTTCTTCCTGTGCATCAAACAAGGTTAAACTTACCACGTTAAATTCTTCATGTGCATCAAACAAGGTTAAATTTACCACGTTAAATTCTTCCTGTGCATCAAACAGGGTCTCAGATTGGAAGAGGGAGAAATTTCATCTTGTAAATTTTTTCAGAAAAATTTACCATGGTAAATTTATCACGTTAAATTCTTCTTGTGCATCAAACGGGTCCTTATAGATGTCACTATAGCCCCAAAAATATGTGAGGAATGTGCTTGAGCTTGTGCTTATATAAGTATAGTCATGTAGATACAGTTAGCATCGTGCCCCAAACACCCATAAATGATAATAATCTAGAATGCTTTAAGAAAAATCTTTCATAAGGGTATATCTTTAATCTCACCCAGATGTGATTTTTTCATCACAAAAGCTATGTTTTCGGCTTCACAAATCTTTGTTCTTTTTTCCACATTGTCTCATTTGATTCATGAAATATAAGCATTTTGGAATTTAGAAAGAATGCCTCGAGAGTGGGATAAGAAATAGAACTTGTTATTGATCCAAATCAGAGTTTGAAACTCATGTAATTAACTTGACGTCTTTAAGTTATTTGATTTGGCTAATCCAAGAACTAATGGATCTTTGAAAAAATTCATTCGGCTAGATGTGGTAGATTAAGAAAGATGCAATGTCAAAAGCAGTTGACAGCTGAGCCACATGAGGCAGGAAACTCTTAAGTACGTATTGTAACTTGTAAGGTACAAGTTTTGAAGCACATAATTGGTTGAAGATCACATGGTGGTTCAAGTAAGAATATTTTTTCTTTTTGAATTGAAGTCACTTAAATTGTTTGTTGGATCTATCAAATGGATTGTTGGAAACGTAATGAAGAAGAAATTGTGGAGAAACACAACAATGGATATGACAAAGAAACACTACAATGGGTGTTCCATAAAATCGAACCCCTTTCTTGATATCGAGGTAGGCATGGGAAAAGCATAAGACAGATCCATTTTCAGTTTCAAACAGGAAATCTAACATTAAAAAAGAAACCGTGGATAATATGATCCATGTAATAAAAACGGATGCATAGCAGATTACAGGTGAAGTGCTTCTAGGATTTCTTTACCCTGGATAAAGAATTCAAGATAGCAAACTTGGCCTGATAAAGAACATTATTAGCCCAGTGCTCCATGAAAGACGAGAAGCTTCCCTTCGGTGCAATAGGCTCATTTCTAAGTTCCCAATCTTATAATGATGCTAAGCTTTGGGATCTACCAATGACAGTATCGCCATTGAATGCACTAGCAATGGTGCAAGAACGGTTGGCGTTGAGTTGATCCTCCATGCAGTGTTGTAAATTTGAAACTTGAATCGGACCAGCCAGGTTGTTGATCGAGTGAATCGCGTGGTTGATTGAGCAGTCAACTCAATCGCTAATGAATAAACTAAATTATTATTATTATACACATTTTGAAAATGTAAAAAGTATAATAATAAAAGTTTTTAAAATTTTTAAAAATAAAAATGGATTACCTATAATACATCCAACCCTTTGTGTCATTTGATCAATCAAATCGATTTGCCACCAACTTGAATCAGCTGTTCAAGGTCGACTGTGTCCACATAAAGAAAGGTGAAGAGATGACCAAGTATGCAACATAAAATCTAACATGAGGTTTAGTATAGGGGAAAGCCAACGCTTTTGTGAAGAGGTGAAGTCATCCTTCTTCCCTCAAGGGTCTCCTTAGATACAAGGTTGTTTCTATTTGAAAATTTTTAGTTGTGTAATATATTTTTTGGATTCAGGTTTAGTTTGGTCCTACTTGAATAAGTTCATGTTTTCTTTGCCCCTAGTGTATGTGTTATTATTTGCTGTTTAGATGAGTAGCACTCAGGACAATTTGTCAGCGTAACATTCATGTCAACCAGTTATGTTATGCCCCTCGCAGCGTGATGCTATAAACTGCATGTACATATGTGTTTATGGTTTTGTACTAGTGAAAAGTTTACTGAACAAAATTAACTATAATTTCAAAGATCATAAGTCTAAAGGTAATTTTTCGCTCATTCACGGTAAACGGGATATACTGTGTTTATGGACTGAGAAAAAAACAATATCTACCATAGCGGGTGAATATTAAAAACCCCATAATTGAGTGTTCAATGGTGGATAGAATAATGTAGATGTACAGCGTACTTCTAGTACTGTTGAAATCATTCAACTTAATTTGAAATTATTCAATTTAATGCACTAAACTGGTAGCTATAGGTATACCAAATCTCCGGATGCTTGTGGCTCATGTGAGCATGTTACCTCTTGTTCAAAGAAGGCTGAAGCTTCTATTCAATTCTTTATCTTTCTATAATACAAGGTCTATTTTTGGTATCTTGAGATGTTGCCCTTGTTGTGCTTCAACTTGTGCGACGGTAACCCTCCATTTGCAGCAAAGACAATTGGTGTCCCGAGCATTCGGGACAGAAATTGGTCGCCTGCCACCCCATCCTGATGCGCTAACCCTTTGGGGATTTATATAGTTCATTTGTCTAAAAAAACTTAGGTGTTGAATAAAAGCTTGTTATGACATGATTTTTGAAAGTCTACTTAGAACCGTTTGTTTTTTCAAGGCATACTCATGCGCTTTTTTCGGCTTTTTTATTAGAGGGCTGGATCATAGAAGCCCGTTGATGTAACTTACATTCTTATTCAATTTTTTAAAAGAAACCAAGGAGGAAACTATTTGAAAATCAACTTGGTACGCGCCTTTTTTTAAAGACCAACTTGTTATAAATTGTAATTGATCCGAGAAAGTGAACGGCCGAATATTTTATAATAAAAGCTATCAGATTCGGTTCTTGTAAGCTTTACACGGAATAAGATATTACTGTACACCAGAACCCAAACGCTAAAAGAACATATATATCTTATCTAAACTAATTTGGATTCACATTTAAATAATTCAAACATTAACTTATTCATATCCAAGTACTTTGTTCCATTACTGTTAATTCTATAACACTCCACTTCGAAAAGTTTAGTTTCCTATGTAAAATTATGAATAATCTTGAAAAACTTATAAAATAGATTGTTAAGTCTTGGTTTTTTGGGGTTCTCATCTTTTTGAAGAAGTAATCAAAGCTGTTAAGAAGCGGATTGCAATACATCAGATTGGATTAGTGAAACTGACAGTCTTGAATGGAATTCAATTTGGTTCTTAGCCAGCTGATATGATCCAAATTCTTACATTTTCTACAAGGAACGCACTGAAAAAGCGTTGGGGCTTAAGGCCTTAACAGGATCCGGATTCAAATTTATTGGCCTCTGATTATGAACCGGAGCCTATGGATCGGAAACCGTAAATCCCTGATCCGAACCGTTTACTTGGCTGAGTTGACTTTGTCTCCGTTTTCGAACTTGGGATTTCGGTGGTCAGATCGGACGCTCTACTCGTCCGGTCAGTGGCAGGCGTCGGGGTATTTCCGCCAATGACTACAAGATTTTTCGAAAAAAAAAAGGTCATCAACGGTAACGACGGATATTGATTTCCGAGCGGAGAGCGGAGATGACCGTTAGTGGGCCCCCTTCCCCGACCACGTCAAAAAAATTTGAAAGTTGTGTCCGCTCATTCCAGAGATTCATTCGCTCGTCTTCTTCGTCTTGAAGATTTGAATTACAACCACAGAGACGAGTTTTCTCTACTCCGGCGAGAAAGCGGAAGAAGGTAGGACGATTCACTGCTCTCTCCCTCTCTCTTTCTGCGATATGGTCCTCACGCTGTTTTGCTCTTCCAGGAAAGAGAACGATTCATCTGAACAAATCGGAATAGCGCACAAACTAATCCTCACTCCAGAGTAACAGGTAGGACTTCTGTTTTACAAACTCTCTCTCTATCTCTCTCTCGCGACGTCTTTCTATCTCTTTGATGTTTCTCTTATATTTGGGAGATTTCTCTTAACCTTTTTCCTCCATACAATAAGCTGCATATGTTAAAACAGGGTGTTGCACTTTTTAATTTTTCTTTGCATTTATGAAAAAAATAAAGATGGGTTTTCATGCCTTCCCCTTTCTATCCAAGAACTGGCGATCAATTGGGATTTTTTTTAATTAACAGATATACGGTTGTTCCCTTTGTATTCATTTTCCGACTCGGCCATTTTTGTTGGTAAGGTCTATTCCTTTTGTTTCTATCCTTTATTTTCAATTCAAGAATGGAAACTCTAGAAAAATAGTAACATCCGTTCCTCGCCCCCTCCCCCCTCAGCCCTCTACCTTTTCTTTTTCTGTGAATCCTATGGTAGTATAGTATGATGCCTTATTTCTGGAGAATTGATGTAGGTTTTGATGTTTTAGACACATGCATAATCCTTTGTTTGTCAAAAGTTATCCAAGTTAAAATAAAAATTTAGAGTTATAAGTAAAACATGTATATGCACAAGTTTGAAAGTTCTGAATTGTGTGCTAAAAGAATAAAATTAAGCGCAAGTCTCCAATAATTTTTTTTATGCTTTAATATCTTGTTTAATTAACAAAATAAGGGGGGATCTAAATTAAGATACAAATGTTCTTGAATAAGAAAATGGTGAAGTAAAATATCAGATCCTTAGTTTTCTTTTCTTCAAAATTTGCGTTAAAATGTTGGTTCACAAATAAATTCTTGCAACAATGCGAAATGTACCACGGTGAGGCTTACGGTGCATTATTTTTTTTATGACAAGCAGCAGTTGATCTTTACAGGGAGTTTTCACCTCAACTTTGTTTGAGAAATTGCAATATGACGAACTTTCAAAACGATCAGCTTCTGCAAGTTGAAACAACTTGTGGGTCACTTCTATATGAACTCCAGGTATTACACGTTTGCCGGTGCTCAGGATTTGTGTCCTGCTAGCAACATTACTTGACATGTTTATTGCTTTTCGAGTGTAGACAATATGGGATGAAGTGGGAGAACCAGACGATGAGAGGGATAAATTGTTACTTGAGCTTGAAAAGGAGTGCTTGGAGGTGTACAGAAGAAAGGTTGATCAAGCAAACCGTTCTCGAGCTCAATTGCGTCAGGCTATTGCAGATTCTGAGGCCAAGCTAGCTTCAATATGTGCTTCCATGGCAGAGCGACCTGTGCTTCTGAGACAGGTGACCTCATAGATTTCTGATGCTAGTTGATGCTTGAGATTGAAGAACAAGGAACATTTACTAGTTTGAACAGAGTATGGTTATTGTCGTTAATATGCATGTCTGGTGTTTGTCTGAACTTTCCAGCAAGATCAGAACATTAGGAGCTTGAAGGAAGAGCTTAGAGCCATTCAGCCTCAACTCGAAGAGATGCAGAGGAGAAAAGATGAGAGAGTTAGCCAATTTCTTGACGTTTTAGAAAAGTTAGAGAAAATTTCCAACGAGATCGCAAGACCAAATGATGTTTCTAGTGGCGGTTTGGATGAAACTGATTTGTCCCTCAGAAAGCTTGAAGAATTCCATAAGCATCTTCAGATGCTTCAAAAAGAAAAGGTAAGTAATATTTTTAAGACACACCAAACTCGAGGTTCTAAAGTAATGACATAAGATCTCATCTTAGAGTCATGTCCTAGCAACATTGCTATGATTGCCGAAAATTTTCGCTGCTATTTGATCCACCAATTATTCAGCAGAGATGCGCTACACATACTCTTTTATATGGTTCTGGATTTGTTGTATACTTTAAGATTTTTTCTGGAGTGTATCAGTGAATTTCTTCGCCTTCTCCAGAATGATAGGCTCAATCAGGTTATGGAATACACCGAAGCTCTGAATTCCTTCTGTTCAGTGCTTGGTTTAGACTTCCAGCATGTGCTGAAAGATGTTCAACCTAGTGTGGATGATTGCGAAGTGCCAAAAGCCATTGATGATGGTGCAATTCAGAGACTTTCCAATGCGGTGGATAAATTAAGAGAGATTAAGAAGCAGAGAATGCAAAAGGTGGGAACTTCACATCCCCACCCTGATGCGGTTTGTTGTGCTTCTTTATGTCTAACTTCTTTTAAGCTGTGACAGCTTCAAGATCTTGCTACTACGATGTTGGAGCTATGGAACCTCATGGATACACCAGTCGACGAGCAGCAAATGTTTCAGAATGTTACCTGCAATATTGCTGCCTCAGAAGATGAAATAAATGAGCCTAATATTCTCTCTGAAGATTTCATCAATTATGTAAGAACCATCCGACAGTCACGTAGAAGCTCCGTTTTGTTTTTACCTTCGTTTTCAAATGAAAATTGCTGTAGATGTTGATTTTAAGCTTTGGTATAGGTTGAAGCGGAGGTTCTAAGACTGGAAGAGATGAAGGAAAGCAAGATGAAGGATCTTGTTCTGAAGAAGAGAACGGAGCTTGAAGATGTATGTAGGAAGGCACACATGGTAGCAGAACCTGAAGCTTCTATTGAGTATACAGTGACTGCAATTGAATCAGGTGTGATTGTATTGTTAACTCTACTCTGCACATTTCACTCATGAGTTGTGGAACTTCCAGTCTTGATAATCTGCTAACTATAAGCAAAAACCTATTTGTAGGGGTGATTGATCTTGGGTTTGTACTGGAGCAACTGGAGGCCCAGATAGCTAAAGCTAAAGAGGAAGCATTTAGCAGGAAAGAAATTCTGGAGAAAGTCGATAAGTGGTTGGCTGCATGTGAGGAAGAAAATTGGCTTGAGGAATACAACAGGGTGAGGTCATTTATTTTCAATATACTGGGAAAGCTGACTAACTAAGAATGCTTTAATCGTCCCAAAATTTATACTTGTTCTTTTTGCAGGATGAGAACAGGTACAATGCTGGCAGAGGTGCACACTTGACACTAAAGAGGGCTGAAAAAGCTCGTGCAGCAGTCAACAAGCTACCAGGTAAATCTTACAAATGCAGCTTTTTTATATTAATATGAACCAGAAACAATAGATGTTTTCGGTAGTGGATGATAGAATGAAAAAAATGATATCCTTGGTTTTTCAGTCAGCTGGCTTTTCTGCATCATGTCATTCTTCTGAGTCTAACCCAAAGCTCATGGTTGTCTTGTTTCTCGTGTCATGGCTCTTCCAGCAATGGTGGAAAATTTGGCAGCTAAGACTACATCTTGGGAGAGAGAAAGGGGCATAGAATTTACCTTTGACGGTGTAAGTACTAGCATCATAGTTCAGCTTGGCTAAGTTCCTTAAGTTGGTGCTAACACTAATTCCGTTATTTCAGTTTTAATGGTTTGATTCATTATTTATGTGATCCACAGGTGCGTCTTCTCTCTTTATTGGAAGAGTATACTATACTAAGACAGGAGAAAGAGCAAGAACGTCGGAGGCAACGGGTAGGAAAAGTTACTACCATCAAATTACATAGCTAAATTATTAGGTAACAGATAAACTAACATATTCCTGAAAACAGGACCAAAAAAGACTGCAGGGGCAGCTCATAGCAGAACAAGAAGCACTCTTTGGCTCAAAACCAAGCCCTTCAAAACAGCAAAGTGCCAGGAAAATGCCCAGGACTTCAATGGGAGCCGCCAACAGAAGGCTTTCACTTGGAGGTGCTATGATGCAGATGCAGTCACCCTTAGTAGAGTCGAAGTCAGGACTCCACGGAAATACTAGTTTATCAAGGCAAACACGGAAAATTGACTCCTTTCATAATCAGAAAACTGGAGATGGTCAAGCCGCACTATCAGCAGGTAATTTTGATATACACATGATATTTTGGTTGCTCTTCTGAAATGGATGAAGTCACAACATCTGAAACTGTTCTGTTGTTATCATTTAAGTAAAGATATCAGAATACAGGAAATGATATTTAAGCATATACACATTGTCTACTTAATCATACTTCTTCGTTTTTCATGTTTCGCTTTTGCATTATTTTCTGATAATAATGTGAAACACGGGTTCTAATGAGAAACTGAATTTGGGTACCATGCATTTTTCCCTTCGAGCAGGACGGCGAGGATTGGATGTTGCTGGCCTTCCAGTAAGGAAATATTCCATCTCTTCAAATACTGATGAAAATGAAGTTCCAGTGCCCGCACAGAGAATGCCATTCTCTCCTGTATCTTCATTCTCTTCAAGGTCCAATTCCGCAAATCCTTTGGATGAACTCAATCATAATAAGCTGCAGAATGCTTCAGTTAAAAGCAATCTGTACACTACACCAAATAAAAGCAGTTCTTTCACTGATGAGGAGAACAGGACCCCGAAAGCCATGCCGATCCCTATCCCTTGTACCCCACAATCGGTAACAGTCCCAATGCAGACTGCTGCAACGCCTGCCCCTACTGCTACTGCTGCTTCACTTGCAAGCCAAGAAACCCAGAGAGCGGCACCAGAAACAGAGCCGGAGATAGAATACTCATTTGAAGAAAAACGCCTAGCTTTTCTCCTTGCTCCTGGCAACTGGGTACCAGCTTAAGGTAGTCTGTCTGAATCAGGAGCATTTGATGCTGTCTGCATCGTTATCACGTTGGTTCTTTGCTTGTACAACATACTTGTCAGCCAAGATTAGTTGGCTCAGCGTTATGGTCCATGCACTTGCTGTGAACCATCATGAACAAATTGGTTTTTTGAACATTATTGCTTTTATTACACGGAAATGTTATGTTACCTTTGAGAATATGAGTAAACTGTGAGCAGCCTGAACAATTTCACACGGTTGGAGTGAAGCGGACAGGGAGAAATAGCAAAGATCGTTAACTGTAGTTGTCAGGTAACATAATAGAATTTCCAGTCAGCACAGATGGACAAGTTTACTGAATATGTTATGGTTGTAGTATGTAGGCCCTGTGTTCGATTTACGTTTGTAATCAGGTTGAATATTCTCTTAGTTGGCTTGGGATGTAGGTTTCAGATAATTTTGTCCTGTGATCAGGATGAATACTTGAATACAGTCATACTCTGAAGCGACTTGGAAGTAATTGGTGCTCGGATTTTCTGCTTCATCCATATCTGGGCATCTAAAAAGTGGGTGCCATGAAGTATTTTTACACCCCAATAAAAAAAAATCAGTACCAGAAATCTTCAAACAGAATTAAATACTCTTGTGCGAAATTGAAAAGAACCTCAGTACAAACCTTTGTGCATTAAATACCTTAATTTTAAGAACAGAGAGAAAAAAACATTATTTACTAATAAAACGTACCATCAAATTACCGAGGGTTCAGCAGAGTACTTCAACTTAATACAATCCCTATTCCCTTCCCTTCTCTGTGGATTTTTAACACCATCCCTCACCTTACAAACATAAAGCAATCACATGCTCGAACAGAAACTAGTTCATTAATAATGCAGGCTGAAATCATACGATCAGGTATGATATTGAAAAAATAGATAAAGAGAATCGCATGGAAAGGGGAAAAAGAAAACGATGAGAGGGAGAGAAAAAAGAAAGGCACGCGTATAGGTTGTTTGGTCCAAAAGAAAAAAATCATACTCTTCTTTTCTACGTCAACCAGAAAAATGACCCCAACATAGAATAATCTTTTCATTTGGAAGATACCCAGATAAGAAAAATCATGCGGCGGACCACCGGGGAAAAAACAGCCGGCGGGCCGGCGGCCAGACTTAACGGCACTCTTCTAATTGCCCCTTTGCGGTTACTTATGTACAGAGAGAGTTGGCCAAGGTTCTCGCCTAGCAACACTGACTACGAAACAGATTAAATTGTTGAGCGTGGCATGAAAACTTGTTTTGAATCCCTTGTTCCGCATATAAAAAAGACCAAGAAAAAAAGAACACTGCAAAAGGAAAAAAAGAACACTGCAAAAGGAAAAAAAGAAAAAATCTCCAACGGTGTTGGGAAACAAAAATCTAACAAGAAGTTGGTTGGAATTTGGAGGTGACTAAAATGAAAATGGGGCACCTTTTAACAAAATAGATAACATAACTGTGGTTTCCCCAATTAAGGAAGGACGAGCACTGCGAATATGAAAAAGTGTAGGGGTGGCTGACCTCGAAAACAAAGTATCTTTGCGGGGGGACTGGGGACGAACAGGGAGAGACTGCGAGGTGAAACTGAGAGGAGTGAGCCACTGCGGCGAGCGGCAAAAGCAAAAACTGAGAGGGAAGCAGGCAGACGACGATAATCGACGTCCATGGCGTCGGCGTCGGCGTCGTCCTCAGGAGGAGAAGGCTGGGAAGAGATGACGCTGTGCGTAAAGTGGAACGGCAAGGAATACACGGTGAGAGTGTGCGCCGATGACACCGTGGGAGAGCTGAAGCGACGCATCTGCGAGGCCACCACCGTCCTCCCCAAGCGCCAGAAGCTGCTCTACCCGAAAGTCGGCCCTAAGCAGCTCTCCGACGACGCCACCATCCTCTCTACTCTCCAACTTAAGCCCACCTTGAAGATGACCATGATCGGGTATGCTATCTCTCCCCTTGTTCATATTTCTCTTTTCCTCTGAGATCTCTTTGCACAAAATCATTCAATTTCGGCCATTATCTCTTTTTCTATCATTTACAACACTGTAACCCTTAGTCTGCTATTCTAGTTGCTTGTGGTCGTTCATGGCTTTGATAAAAGGTGAAAGTACTCATCTGTTCTCATAATTCCTACAAGTATAGGATGAGGTTATTCCTCTTTTGATTTGGATTTTGGAACTCGTCAGCCTTTTCCGTTGGTACCAAAAAGGGACCCCTTTTCAGACAGAATCATGGATATCCACGATATGCCATTTCCACATTATGTAGTAAAGGGAAATTTCCTGTAAAAAAAAACTCAAGTAAAATATGTTCTTTATGAAAACCTGTCATGTATAAATATATGCTTATAAGGATGAACGTTGATCAATTTAACATAATATGTTCATAATTAATAAGTCATAAATGAAATACCTTAAAAAATAAGTTTAAAGTCTTATTTGTTTAGTGCAAATAACAAATGAGAATGTTATTATTTATCATCATCATTTCCATCTTCATTCTCATTGTCATTTGTATCATCTTCTTCATATTGAATATCCTCGCCACTATATTCAAACTCTCCTTCATCAGCATCCTCTTCTTCTCCAATATTGTACCACTTAAAATCTTCATCAAATATGGCGACAGGTTCTTCTTTAGACCATAAATACACCTTATTGTGTGCTTGAGGTACATCTTATCCCAAGCCTTATGCTTCACGCCGGTGAAGTGCATGGCCTGCCTCATTGCGGAAAGTGCATTGTGCATGAGGCAAATGCCTCAGGCACAGTTTCAATTTTTTTTCACTTAAAAAAACAAGATAAAGACCACACATTTTGCTTAGTTGGTACTTTATCTCACTAATCTCTTTCTTGGAGAGTCGGAGACTTAAATCTAGTTCCCATGCTCATTTACTTTGTGATACTCATCCATAAATGCCATCTGTTGATTAAATCAATGGCTCATTTAATTTTGCGTGCCCATTAATTTTGATTTATTACCTTAAAAGAGGAGCAGGTGCGTTAGAAGCATCGCGCGCATGTGTGTGTGTGTGTATATATATATATATAACAGCATTCTTTACCAGTGGCGAAGCCAAAATTTTTTTTTTGGAGGGGCATTGATTCATAAATGTGCATACCTGAAGGGGCACTCACATATGTAACAAAGTAAATGTTTGAAGACCTTCATGTGAAAATAAAGGAAAACTGAGGGCTGGTGTGGGCAACTGCCCACACTAGCTTATATGTGGCTTCACCATTGTTCTCTACGTTTCGGTATACCTTGGTTTGGCTCAACCTAAAATAATATTCATTACATAATATGATGGTTAATTAAATAGATTCAACACGTCTTTTGCTAGAATTCATGATTTACTTTATATTTTCAAACATAAAATCATGATTTCTAACCAATCAAGTTTCGATATAGTACGAGCTGTTGGTAAAGATGCTGCACCCCGGTTTTTTAAATTGTGGCGCACCTGTGTCTACGCCCATGCGACGTACAATGTAGTGGTGTTTTATAAGTTTCGGTATGGCTTCATGTTCTTTAGGCAGAAATGTAGTTAATGGACTTGATATGATATTATAGACAAACTCAAAACTATTTTTTGTTTAAAGTCTTGCTCTGGATCTTCTTTTGGATATAACATTTAATAATATTTTATCGTCGAAGTTTTGATGCATTTTGAGTCATTGGTTTTAAATGCTATCAGTTTTGCTTCTCATACACTGAGATGTTCTAATTCAAACTTAACACATTATGTAGTTTACATTCATAAAATTTGTTTAGCTATCTGATCACTTGATTGGCCTACTTTTCATGTGGTTGCTTATCAGGATACCCTGCATATTAGTTTGTAGGACAAACTATATGAGGTGGTGCTCATTATATATTAACATGATTAGAAAAGAAAAAACTGCAACTTATCCCATAATTATTAGGTTCTCATAATTATAAGGTTCACTAGAGGTATACAAATATTGAATAAGTTTACACATGATTCCCAAAATTCAGTGCTGAATATAGTATTTACAACTGCCATGGCCTTTCTTTCATAGGCATGTGGAATGCAACCCAATTGTCACTAGAAAACATCTGCTTGAGAGGATTTCTCTACTTGACTATACTTTTGCATAGTCAAAACATTTGTTGCAAACCGAGTTTGTGTAGGTTAATTTAATTCGACCTCATTTATAAATTTTCTCAAGTTCAAAATGTAAGCATGATTATAGATAGACTTTGTTATTTCTTGGCATCTTTAAACTGTCCACTTCATATCATCTCTTTCACCACGATCTTAAAGCATTAGATTTACATAGTGAGCAACACATGAGCTCCAATAGAATGTCCTATATTATGCTGCTAACATTGCATATGCAACTTTATAATTTCCTGCATTATCTGTAATAAATTGCACGACATTCTCTGGCTCAACTTTCTGTACAAGTTTATCAAACTATCACACAAAACATCAGGAGTCTTGTGAGTATTAGACAAATCAATAGATTTTAAGAACATTATCCCTAAGGGACAATACACGAGGAATTTTATGTTCTGTTCTTTATGTCTGTCCACCCATCTACCATCGCACTGCATCCTGTATCTTTTCAGTTCCTTTTTAGTTCATCACAATATGCATTGACATCTTTGACTACATTATTAAAAATTTTACCTTGCAATTTATGATACAAGTGGCATTTTATGCCACTGGCCTACAAAAGCGATTACATCTACTATAAGTTGAAAATGAAAAGAGTTTGCTGCATTAAAAGGAATGCATGCATCATAGAACCACCTTCCTATGGTATTGTCTGTTGTGTCGACAATGTCCTTTGAACACATGGTTGCTTGAATCTTAGGCTGAGCACTTATAGCAGTATAAGTGGGAAAAAAAATTCTTGATCGAGCCAGATCCAATACTCGACCTCCTAGTAGGTACTCTACCATCAGTTCCGCTAGTACGGCCACAGTTCTTGCCACGTCCTCGTGAAGCTGTACTTGTACTTGCACCTGCACGTCTTCTCTTTCCAACTAAAGTTGAAGAAGTATCTCTATACATGATGTCTTTCTTTGTATTTGTTCCCAAACTGGCACCAACATCCTTTTCTTCGAGCTCAACATCTTCACCTTCGCTTCCTTCCTGTTCATAAGGCTCCTCATATACTGCCTCAGCCTCATTCATTTCCTTCTCATTCCTCTTTGCTTTCACAACATTAATGAGTTCCATACATTAATGTTTGACATAGGGTGGCACTGGGTTCTCTAGGGTACCAGTGCACTGAGCCACATTGTGGTGTATACCAGCTATATGGTGTTTAAAGCGAAAGATCCTTCTTGATATTGTTTGCTTACAAAAATTACACTCAACTTTTAACCGAACTTTGGGATCCACCCTTGTACACCATTGTTATGCGGAACCTTTCATTCTATCTTCACAAAACAAGTAAAAACCTCCAATTAACTGTCAGAAATAAAAGAACTCAACAATTCAACAGTGAAAATGAGCAATTTTTTACCTCTTTGGTGTTAGAACCCAAAAACCCTCTTTCTCCAAGCCTCCCACCATTTCCATCATGAGAAAACCTTCTCTACCACGAGTTCTCTCAAATTGATGATTTCTTGGTGTTTTTTTTTTGTGAAAACTGGCAAAACCTCTCCCTTCCACAACTCCTTAGAGTGATTAGAAAGAGGGAGGGAGGGAGGGAGAGGAACATTTAAAAATACATGCAAAAGAGGGCCTCAGGCCCCTTTTTTGCATTTTTGCCTCATATTGTACAATATGGAGGAATATCGCCTTTACCATATCATATGATACGGGGGATATTGTTACAATACACGAGCGTATCGTGTATCGTAAGCATACCATATAAGTTTCTAAACCTATACGGTATGTATCGCACGATACACGTGAGTATTATACGATACAGATAAGATTACACTGTCCAATGCGTGCTGTGAGAAGCCGGAGGATTTCTCCATCCAAACCTGGATGGAGAAATCCACAATTCTCTCTCTCTCTCTCTCTCTCTCTATCTATATATATATATATATATATATATATATATATATATATATATATATATATATATATATATATATATAAGTGACATCTTTCTTTTCTAGAAGGGCCCTTGTCAATGACTTGGCACTGCTAGTCTT
The DNA here is from genome assembly GCF_008831285.2 of Nymphaea colorata. Taxonomy (NCBI): domain Eukaryota; kingdom Viridiplantae; phylum Streptophyta; class Magnoliopsida; order Nymphaeales; family Nymphaeaceae; genus Nymphaea; species Nymphaea colorata. The sequence continues at coordinate 21,332,355 of NC_045138.2, read as the reverse complement.
TGTCTAGTTGACCAAGTTGGCCAACTAGACCCTCAAATGGCCCCAGGACTTGGAGGTAGGGACTAGTGAAGGGACTGGCAACTAGCACAACTAGGTGGATGGTCAGACTGATTAATTGTTATGATAACTGAGACGATTCCAAAGGAATGCAAAAGGAGTCAGGTTCTAATTAACGTCAGATTTCTGAATCTTACATATGAATAAGGCTTACTTTTTGTATACGCACAGACAACAGATTGTATTGTGTGTGCCTAGGTATCATCTGTGCCTATGTTCCCTTTCTTAATACCATCAGATTAATGATTGGATGATCAGAGATTGTTGTGATCTATATAGTTTATGTAACCGATAAAAAGTTTTGAATCACATCATTTCAATTTGTAAGAAGGAAACCCAAAGGCATAGAAGGTCAACAGCTGATGATATTAAAGACTTGATGGTTTTGGGAATCTTGATTTTATTTCTCAAGAAGATAATTGAAAGCATGGTTTTTCTTTTAATAAGAAAATCGTGCTGAGTCTCTTATGCAAGGTCAGTGCATCTAGCCTTGCGTACAGGGCAAGGTAAAATTTGGAGAACACAAACAATGTTTCTGACCATATATACATATATAAAGCCCTTGCTAATGGCTCATGCTTTTCTCATTCACTTCACCTGTACTAGATAAATATGCTCAGGCAGTTGGCCTGCAGGTCATCAGTGTGGGGAGATTGTGAGAGGGCAATTGCAATTGGTCATCTTCGTCTCTTTGATACTAACAATGTTAGAGAGCAAGGCGGTGTGCCAGGAGGATTCCTTCTGAAGGCGAGAGAGAAAGAGAGAGAGAGAGAGAGAGAGAGAGAGAGAGAGAAAGCTATTACATAGTAGGGAGTTACGTAGATAGCTATTACACATATAGGAGATCTATTTTTATGGTCAAAGACCTACCGTAACAGAATTCTTTCTTTTTGGGCTGCATGATCACTGTTAGTGTTCCATTGAGCTTGCATGTCATTTTCCAGCTCGCAGAGCCCTAACATTGGTTTTCCAGTACTGTGGAAGATGAGATTTTTGTGGACCAAGTTGATGGCCCAGAAATCATTGACGATTTTGAACTCGTGCAAGAGGATGTCACTGATATCAAAGATAAAGATGTCAACCAACAGAAACTGAAGCGTAGAATCAGTCAATACAAGGTTCTTTTAGCATCATTATCTCTTCACTTTTTCTTATTATCTGCTAATTTTGATGTTACAGACTTACAGTATATTATTGCCGATAGTTTGACATTCCTTTCTTAAGATAACTTAGTTCAAGTTCAGGCTGTTCCTGTTCTGAATATCAAGCATTGCATATAGTTATGCTTATATCCTTTAGTAACAACTGTACTTCATTCAATGTTTTCCCAATTTTAACTGGCTTCTGTTTGTTTGCCTAATGCCACTATGTAAAGTCCTCATGGTTGTTGCTGATTCCTCTTATTTTTCACAATTTTTATCATTGGTGATATGTGCACCAATTAGTCTTATATGTTCCCTTAAGTCATATACAAGTTCACTTTTTCCTGCTGGCTGCTAAACCAATTAAATTCCTTAAGGTCAAGCGGTCCTCAATTTCTAATATTTCAGAGTCTATATATATATGAGAACAGTGAATTGTGCTTTCCAATTTTTGTACCTACCATGCCTACCCTTCTCTTTAACGTTTATTTTTTTGGTCGGTGGGGGGGGGGGGGTGTAGGTGGCGTTGGGGCCCCAAAGAAGATTTAAAGGGGTAGGCATGTCGGCACACAAAATGGAAGGTGCAGTCCACATACATCCGTAGGCTGTCCTCTTTCATGTTTTGTCTGGCAGTGGCCTGTCGAATTGAAGGACCATGCTCTTTATGAAGTAGAGACATTATAACCCCATACATGGGTCCAAGGACAACAGCAAATTGAAATTATATCTTCTTCTAATTGTGGATAACAAAGAGCTATATCTTGTCGGCCATGCCATTTTGGCTCCATCCTGAGGTGGATTAAGAGCTACAGGATACACAATATTCTTGAACAGTTCTATGTTCCTTGTTGCATATTCATAATTCTATTTTGCAGATTACACTTGTCAGTGACATTTTTCATATAGTGGATTTTTTTATGATAAAGGCCATGCTTTATATGTTGATTTAAGTTTCACAATAATAGTACTTATTATCTACTTTGCTCAAAGCATGGCATGTCTTTGTATTTGATGACTAATTTTCAAAGCCTTTCATTTCATATCTGGCAATGACTTTCTTCATAAATTGCCAGTTAGTTTGGTAGCTTTCCACCAGTCAGCTTCTTTAGATAACACAAGCGTAGGTTCTGTTTTGGCTTTCATATTTAAACCCCCAAAGACTTTTTGCCAAAATGGTGTTTGAACTTTTACAGTAGAGGCTCATGCTACATAATTAGTGGTTGTGTAAGCTTAGGAAATTAGATGATACGTAATTCTTCATCTTCCATGATACAAAGAGAAGAATTGACTTCTACCATCTCATAGATGTCACTGTTTTTTCTTTTCAAAGTCTTGCATTAAGTAATGAAAAATGAGGAAAAAAATGAAAATCACAATATTTTGCAAACAAACATTAAATAATAAATATCCTTTTCTTTGTTTTCCAGGTTTTTGAGAATTTTCTTTTTCATTTTATTTTTTTGAGATTTCTTTTAACATTTGAACAGCTATTTCGAATATTTATCAATGTTTTCAAAAATTACTAAAAAACCCAAGAATTTCGTATTTTTTATATATTTTTTAAAATGTTTTTGAATTCGTGAAATTTTCTTAAGAAAAACTATCTTTTCAACTAATGTCTGAGGAAAACCAATAAAAACCTTAGAAGAATATTTATGACAGAACTTGCACTCAACTTTGGTCAAAGCTTTTGAATTTTTATCCAAAGACCTTTCTTGAAGAAGAAAATGAAGAATGATGCTAGTTCAACAAAGCAACCCTTGAAACAAAGACTTTCCTGTATGGGTACCAGTATGCACTCGGGTATGCCTTGGGTACTGTGTTGACCATATTGGGTATGGTCAACGTACCCGAGTATATTCGTTTATTTTTGGACTCGGCCAAAGTTGACCAAGTTCAAAACCGTCCACAGGTTAGGGTTTACATTTTTTTTAACGTTAAAGAGAAAACGCAGTAGAGCCCATCGAGGGCTTTGCATTTCGATCGACCAACGGTGCTTTTAGCAAGGCAACTCTGGCAAACGACGACTTCTCCAGTGAACGGCGACTTCTTCGGCGAAGGGCAACACCTTTTTTTCTCTGACCAACGTTTAAGCATCTTATTTCTCCGGCAGCCTCACCCCTCGTCCGACAACCTCCCATCAACCAGCGGCAGGTAGTTTCATCCTTCGTCGACTTTTTTCACCCTCTTCCTTCTGTCCAACGTTAGTGCTTTTTGCTGGTTTGCTGAGAGATAATTTAACTTTTGTGTTTTTCTGGTCGCCTGATTTCTGTGTTTTTCAGTCGTTTGATTTGTGCATTTTGCAAGTTCACCGTAAGCTTTCATTCGCCTAATTTGTGTGTTTGTCAGTCACCGCAAGCTTTCAGTCGCCTGATTTAGTTGAATTGTATGGCTGTGCCTATTGATATTAATGAAAGGCAAAATGCATCATTGGAGTTACATCACATAAGTGAGTGTGCATTTATGTGATGTAGCTCCAACTGTTGCACTGTTTTCATGTGGCAGCCACAGACTAGGAGAGCTACATCAAGTTATATATATATATATATGTGTGTGTGTGTGTGTGGCTGTACCCCCGCACCTAAGTTTTTTTAAAATGGTCTGTATTGGTACCCGCACTGGCACCCGTACTCGTACCTATGTGACATAAGTAGTAACAAGTTGAAAGCAGGATCACGCCTACAGTTTTGGTACCATGAAATGAAACAAAATGTTATAGTAGCACCTTGTAAATGGTTTAAGCAAGAATCTGAGATAGACAAATAGATTCAAGCTAACTTAGAAATTGCACAACCATTCTCTTCAAACTCTATTGCAGGATCTTCTTGTAAACTTGTAGCGTGAATAACTGAATATTACTGCTTCAAAGCTTGCCTCTCTATCTAGTGTTGCTTATGCAATTGAAGAACAACCATTGTGGAAGATAATAAGTGTAGCCTAATACATAATAAGTGTAGCATCATAAGATGCACCTAGTGATGGAAATGTGCATTCCCAGTTTTAGTAACTTCACATAAACTATGTAGATATGAGCCTTCAAGTTTAGAAACACTGTGAAAATCATATCTTAAAGAACAGAATGATGATGTTGAAAAAATGTTTACCCTTGAAGAAGTTTGCATGAGATCAAATTGGTATATCAGTTGTCTCTGATAGTGGGACCGACATTCAAAAGTGTTTGCTGATTAATGTTATTATCATTGTATGTGATGAGCTAGTGTTTCTGAGTATAGTTGATGCGTCCAGACTCTGGAGGATATTAGGATGTTGAATGTTTGAGGCAGCTATTTGAACAAATTATTAAAGAAGTTGGCCTTGATAAAGTAGTACATATTATCACTGTCAATGCTCGTATATGCAAGAGTGTTGCATTAAACTTGTGAGGTGATTTTCCTTATATTCTTTAGACTCAATGCATAGCACATATGTTAAAGCTAGCGCTCGAGATCTTATGGGATTTATAGTAGAAAGAAGATCGTTGTGCATGAGTTTTCTTATGCATTGAAGATTTAGGAAAAGATGTGAAGAACATACCAATTTTTTTTTGTGAATCACCAACATGTATTGTCTTTATATATCACAAAAAAACGTTCTCGAGTTTTAAATTGCAAGGTTTTTCTCAGGTATAATACCGCAAGCTTGAAAAAAACGGAAAAATACGATAATTTTGTAAAAATTAAACAAAACTAAAAATGAGGGGAAAATTAAATAAGTAAGAAACTAATAACACAAACATCAAAAAATAAGTAGATTTGCAACAAACAAAAATTAGAAAATGAAAAAAAAAAACTGTTTGACATTAAAAAAATAAAAAATGAATAAAAGGAAAAAAAGGAGAAAAACGCGAAGGAAATGCAATTTTAACGTTTTTTAAAGGTTTAAACGGAAATTTTATTTATTTCATTTTTTCACATTTTTTTGAAAAAAAACGTTTTTTTTTGTGAATATGCTTTATAGTTTTTTTTTTTGTTTCAAGTTGTTAAAAATTGCTGAAATATGGTTTGCTTATATCATTTTCATGATGAAAAGAATGAATAAATAAAGAATATATTAGGTCTTATGGTGATTGTTAAAGATTGAATTTTTCATGTGTTGAAGTTGAAATAAAAGCTCAAGCAATGAAGAAAACTATATTATGGATGATTTCTTATGGGATTGACTATTATATATTTTGGATTTTGCAAAGCCAATTTGGAGCATGCTGAAACAGTTAATAAAGATAAGCTCATTTTTCATAAAATTTATGAAATGTGGGATAATTGAACAAATTCATTTCTTAGTTTTAAAACATGATGGGAAAAAAACATTACACTTCATAATTCGGATTTTTTCTGTCGTATACACTCACAATGGGTGGAAAGATGGGATAAGAGCTATACTCTGGTTCATTCTTTTAATCCAAGATATCATTCTAAGAATTGGCTAACAAGAGTGCCTTGATGTGTCCCTGCAAATCAAGATCGTGACATATCTAAGAATGCACGAGCATATTTGGAGAGGCTTTATTCTTATTCTTACATGAGAAGAAAATTTACTTTTGAATATGGAACGTTTTGTAAAAGAAAATTTGAATATTTAGATGCAGCCAGCAAGAAAAGATGAACAAAATCCTTTTTGTTGGTGGGTGTCTTGTGGATCAGAAATACCTCCAGTCCTAAACTTGGAATGAGATTACTATCTCAGCCTGTTGTAGAAATACGAACAAGGAGAGGAAGAGGAACAACGATCACGATGTAACGTGGAAAACCCTCAACACGAGGGAGAAAAAACCACGAATGAGGAGGAGTCGGTGCCCACTAGCCGCCAGACTCTCTCTCTCCTTAGATTATCATTAACTCATAAGGATTAGGGTTACATGACTTAAGTAGTGCCCAACACGGGCTACAAGACGGGTCGGGTATGGATCCGGACCCGAAACATACGATCTATCAACACTCCCCCTCAAGTTGCGCATACATATCAAACATGCCCAACTTGGATACATTCCTCTCAAATGAAGCTGATGGAAGAGCTTTCGTCAGAACATCAACAGTTTGGTCTTCAAACTTCATGTAAGGTAAGATCAACTCTTTCGCATCAATTCTTTCCCGAATGAAGTGACGATCAATTTCAACATGCTTTGTTCTGTCGTGAAGAACAGGATTGTTGGCTAAGTTGATTGCAGACTTGTTGTCACAGTACATCTTCATAGGTCCTTCAATCTCTATTCCAATGTCAGTCAACAATATCTTCAACCATAGTAATTCTGACATTCCCATAGCAACTGCCCTATATTCTGCCTCTGCACTAGATCTAGAGCAAACATCCTGTCTCTTGCTTCTCCATACAACAAGGTTTCCTCCCAAGTAGACACAATACCCTGTAGTAGATCGTCTGGTATCACCACAACCTGCCCAATCCGCATCAGAATAGCCCTCGATTTCCAAGGTCTCTTGTTTCACATACAGGGGTCCCTTGCCAGGATTTTTCTTCAGGTAGCATAGTACTCTGTCCACAGCCTTCAGATGTGCATCGGTTGGTGCATGCATGAATTGGCTCAAAACATTCACCGCAAAGGTGATATCAGGTCTCGTGAGGGTAAGATAAATCAACTTCCCAACCAGACGTTGATATCTTCCCTTGTCTTCTTCACAGAGAGGCTCTCCATCTCTAAGACTCAACTTGTGCCTAGTGTCAAATGTGGTAGGAGTAGGTCTACATCCCAATTTACTAGTTTCTTCCAGCAGATTTAATGTGTATTTCCTTTGGTTTAGTATAAGACCAGTGCTAGACCTAGCAACCTCCATACCAAGAAAATACCTTAGCTTGCCAAGATCTTTGAGATCGAATTCTGTAGCCAGTAACCCTTTTAGCTTGATAATCTCCTCCTCATCATCTCCTGTGACAATCATGTCATCTACGTAGACCAGCAGGAAAGTAACCCTGCTCTCCTTCTTCTTCACAAACAGAGTATGATCTCCATTTCCTTGTTTGTATCCATGACGTATCATCACTCTTCTCAGTCGTTCGAACCACGCTCTGGGAGATTGCTTAAGGCCATATAGGGCCTTTTTTAGCTTACAACATTTTTCTGGTTCTTCATATCCTGGAGGCATATGCATATATACTTCTTTTTCGAGGTCACCATTGAGGAATGCATTCTTAACATCTAGTTGATACATCTTCCACTCCTTCATCACAGCTAGGGATATAACCACTCTCACTGTCTTCATTTTCGCAACAGGAGCAAAGGTTTCCAAGTAATCAATTCCATATTTCTGGCTAAATCCCTTGGCTACAAGTCGAGCTTTATATCTTTCAACACTCCCATCTGGTTTGTACTTGATGGTATACACCCATTTGGATCCAATTAAGTGAGCGGCTTCAGGAATCTTCACCACTTCTCATGTCATATTTCTTCTCAGGGCATTTATTTTTTCTTTCATTGCATCAGCCCACTTGGAGTCACTTTGAGCTTCAGCAACAGTCTTGGGGATCACAGCCAAAGAAAGAGTAAAAACAAAACACTTGTAATCTTTTCCAAGTCTGGAATAAGATACAAAATTACCAATGGGGTGTTGAGTACATGACCTGACACCCTTTCTCAGGGCAATGGGAAGATCTTCATTCTTCTTTTCAACCTCATCATGAGTCTCCACAGTCTCCATGGTAGGACTTGGTTCATCCAGGGAAGGAGTGGCATTGGGATTGGAAGTAGATCTAGCATCACAAGTCATCATCTCTGTTCGAGTACCTCGTCTAGAGTAGAACTGTCCAAACAACCGAGGGCCTTCCTTCTCAATGCTAGTGTCACACCTTTCCTCCTTCTCAGGCACATCAACAGCAGTAAGCGATTCTACTTTCTTGTAGTCCAAAAAATCTGTAAACTGAAGTTCCTGCCTCTGAGAATACTCTTCCCTGCCCACAGACTGCTCCCCCTGAAGAGGATTCTCACCAAAGTAAGAGGCATGTTCCAAGAAGGTAACATCCCTCGTAACATAAACTCAACCAGTAATAGGGTCAATACATTTGTATCCTTTTTGCGTAGGAGAGTATCCAACAAAGACACCTTTGATAGACCTAGGATCAAGTTTCTTGACATTTGGACTGTGATCATGGATAAAACATACACAACCAAAAACACGAGGAGGAAGTAGGAATGGTGGACGATTGCCAGGAAGTAACGAGTGGGGAGTCTTACCATTCAAAACACGACTGGGCATGTGGTTAATAAGATAGGCACTAGTAAGAACGGCATCACCCCAATAGTGTTTAGGAAGATTTCTCTGAAACAAAAGAGCCCTGGTGACATTAAGAAGTTGACGATTTTTCCTTTCAGCTACCCCATTTTGAGGGGGGGTGTAACTACAAGATGTCTCATGAACAATCCCCCTTTGTCTAAGAAACTCCTCAACAGACTGACACATGTATTCACGGGCATTATCGGACCGGAAAGTTTTAACATTCGCACCATATTGGGTATGCACAAGAAGAATGAATGTCTCGATGATACGAGGAACCTTACTGCGGTCTTTTAACAGGTACACAAATGTAGCACGAGAGAAATCATCAATGAAAGTGATAAAATATTGAAAACCTTGACGGGTATGAATTCCCGAAGGTCCCCATACATCAGAGTGAATCAGGGAAAAAGCTTCATTAACACAACTAGTAGAAAGAGGGTACGAAGCCCTCACATGTTTGGCAAACTGACAAACATCACAAGAAATGGAAGACAAATCAAAGGAGGAACACAAGTCTGGAAACAAATGTTTCAAAATCCCAAAAGGTAAATGCCCAAAACGTTCATGCCAGTACATAAAGGACTGAAGACAATCTTCTCTTCTCTTATCTGTCTTGCGGATCGCTGTCATCACGTATGGGAAGACGATATAATCCATCAGAAACTAAACCAATCACAATCCTCTTCCTTGTCACCAAGTCCTGCAAAACACAGCGATCGGCAGAGAAAATAAGTTCACAATTCAATTCTTTAGTAAGTCTACTGACTGACAAGAGATTTAAAGGAAACTGGGGGACATGTAATGCGCCCTGCACATGAAATTTGTCCAACAAGGACAGAATTCCTTCGCCTGCCACACAGGTAGAGGAACCATCTGCAAGAGAAACACGTTCCCTTCCCGAGGACAACTTATACTCATGAAACAATTTTGGATTACATGTCATGTGATGAGTAGCACCACTATCGACAATCCATTCCCCCACAGAAGAGTTACTTTTATCGCGAATAACTGCAAGAGCATGATTAGCTGTAGTTTCCTCTGATGTCTCGATCTTGTTGACATCGATCCTGCCCAAATAAGCCCTTAGTTCACGAAGCTGATCAACCGAAATAGAGAGTTTTTCCCCACTGGATTTGGGCGCCTCAGGCACAGGTGTCTTCCCACTAGAAGACCTTCCTCTATTTCCTTTCTTGTCTGGATGGAGATCCCAACAGTAATCGACGATGTGACCCGTCTTCTTGCAGTGTGTGCATCGGCGAGGGGGTCTAGCCAAGCCTCCAGGTCCACGGCTCACAAGGGCTGATCTCTCATGAGAGAGACCAGGATCCCTCTGGCTTTCATTGATGACCAGCCTTCTCTGTTCTTCTGCTTCAACAACCGAGTATACATCTTCAATACTGGACACCTCTCCAGAATTCAGAATCTGGCTCCGAACACCTTCAAACTCATCATTTAAGCCATCTAGAAAGAGGAACACTCTGTTTTCCCATATCTGGGCAATGTGAAGTGTCTGATCTTGGGGACAGTGCCACGGAATATCAGAATGATAGTCAAGTTCTTCCCACTTGGCTTTCAAAGCCCCATAGTATTCTGCAACAGAAGAGGTCCCTTGGCGGAGGTTATAAACAGTCTTCATTACTTGATAAGTGCGAATGGCCGTCTTCTTCTGGCCATACATTTGCTGAAGGACCACCCACATGTCCCGTGCAGTCTTCTTCCGAAGGATAAGAGGCTGAATCTCAGCGGAGACAGAATTGACAATCCACGTTTTTACTTGATTATCCTCAAGGAACCAAGTGTGCCACACACCACTTGTTCTTGCTGGTTCAGGGTTGCTCCCGTCGATATAGGCCATCCGACCACGGCCAGCAATCCCCATAGTCATAGCCGGCGACCACGAGAAATAGTTCTCCTTTGTGAGGCGAAGAGTAATAACCTGCACAGGGACGTTCTCGGGTCTCACAGTTCCGATTTCAATTTGACTGACCATCGACGAGGAAGAAGAGGCTGCCATAATGACAGACCCACACACCGACGAGAGCAACAAGGGCAGGGAGCAACTGCAGCGTGGAAGACGGCGGCGTCGGCAGAAGGGCGGAGCGTGAGGCGCTTGGAGGCAGCGGGAGCAGAAAACGGCGGCGGGAGCAGAGAGCAGCGCAAGAGCAGAGGGCGGCGCTTAGAGGTGCTCGCCGAGCACAGGAGGACGAGCGGCGGAAGGGCGGACGGGCAACGGGAGGGCGGACGGCGGCAGCTGGACGGGCGACGGGAGGGCGGACGGCGGCAGACAGACGGGCGACGGGAGGGCGGACGGCGGCAGACGGCGGACGTCTTGGCGTCGGACGGCGGCGATGAGCTGTGACTCCGTCAGACGATAAACAGTGCAGGGCGCCTCCTCCAACACGTTAATGCCGGAACTTCATGGCTCTGATACCATGTAAAAATACGAACAAGGAGAGGAAGAGGAACAACGATCACGATGTAACGTGGAAAACCCTCAACACGAGGGAGAAAAAACCACGAATGAGGAGTCAGTGCCCACTAACCGCCAGACTCTCTCTCTCCTTAGATTATCATTAACTCATAAGGATTAGGGTTACATGACTTAAGTAGTGCCCAACACGGGCTACAAGACGGGTCGGGTATGGATTCGGACCCGAAACATACGATCTATCAACACCTGTTATATCTTCATGATGTTGTGAAAGATTCTTTTTTATTTTTATTTTTTTTGTGGGGGTGGGGTGTCCACATATTCTCAAATGCACAATATCAAACAGAATAAAGTTACAAGCAAGCATGCAGAGGATTTGGTTCTTGGTGCTTCAATTTACATCCTTTTCACCAAAAAATATATATATATATATAGGTACTGTATTTTTTTCATTATGTTAATTTTTTTTTTCTGGTGTTACATTAAATTTGTTATGTTTTGGTCATCTTCAAATTTTCAATTTTTGTGTTCTAATTACATGCACTTTGGGATCACCCAGATTTTGGGATGTAGACCTAGAAGAACGTGGCTTCCACACTATTAACATGAGTTATGTCGGCTCCGTTATTCTTTTTTTTTGGGGGGGATGATCTTGGTGATGATATTGAATGAAAGATATTGATGAAACAACAAAAAATCGTGAATATGATTCTAATGAAGTATGAAATATGAACTAAAAATCTGAATACTCTATCACTTGATTATGTCACATTTCTTTGTTTCCCGTTGAGTCATTGATAGAATGATAGTTTGTTAGTTATTAATTAATAATTTTGTTGTTTATGGATTTTGTGTGTGTGTATATACACATATATATATGGCCTTGTGCAACTGTGCCCAAGCTACTTTTTTTTTTCTGCCGCACATGCACCCCTACAATAATCATGTGTGACATAGCTTTGTGGTGGCCTATCTTCCATTGATTTTACCTTTGTACATCCACAATAGCCTTGTTTTTCGGTGAACAATCTTTCTAAGGATTAATTGGGGTTCCTTTTCGGAACCATCAGTAAATCTCCAAGAACTTTTACCTCCTATGTATTTGCTCCATTATGGAGCCCATGATACATAACTGGACATAAATTTGAAGATTGAAAGAGTGAGATGTTCCTATAAATAGATGAAAGAAGAATATCATCAAGATAAAGAAGCTTTTATACTCAGCCTTTCATATCTGGGCCCTTTCCAAGACTTCCTCCAACAGCTAGAAAGCTGTTATAGTCAGGGTGCTAACAGCAGCACTAAACCAGACAACAGCCTGCAAATCAACTCAGCACCTCACAGCTTTTTTCAGCTTGAACACCGCTAGAAATAGAACAAAATATACCATGTAAAATACTGATAAAAGAGCATATATTTCTCACACCCAAAACTTAAAAAAACTGTGGACTAAGGCACAAGAGAAATGAATATTACATGAAAAGAGCTTTTGTAAGAACTTGTGTACAAGAAGGGCTAACTATCCCTTTTATATAGAGGAAAAATTAGCGGTTGGAGGCTTTCCAACAGCTAGAAAAGCTACATCTTTTCCAAACAGAACAAACAAAATACAAATACAGATTTACAATGAAACCCAAAATACGCACACACACACACTTAGATACCTATATGTATAAACAGCATGCAAGCATATACGAGCATATACAAAATGGGTATATATATATATATATATATATATATATATAGTATGAAGAAATTGCAGAATGAAAATTTGATTGTGCTGCTTCATAGCTTTCTTATCTCCAAGTGAAAGCAGAATCACTGATTTGGATAAAGCAGATTGAACTTCTTAATCCATGTCGTGAAGGGAAGAAACTGCTTGTTTTGGATATTGACTACACATTGTTTGACCACCGTTCGACGGCAGAGAATCCTCTTGAGTTGATGAGGCCATGTGAGTGTCAATTCCAGTTCCTTCTTTATCCCCTTCATAATCTTTTCCACTTTATATTATTACTCCTTTCTTCTTTCTCAGATCTCCATGAATTCCTGTCTGCTGCTTATGCGGAGTATGACATCATGATATGGTCTGCAACTAGGTAAATTAGTATTTCCTTGCAATTAGTTTTTATATTTTCTACGTGTTCGTTGGTTTCAAAAATACTTTGTTGTTCCTCGGATTCTTATCCTTGCGTTTCCAGTATGAGGTGGGTTGAACTGAAGATGGGACAGCTGGGAGTGCTCAATAATCCAAACTACAAAATCGCAGCCCTTCTTGATCACATGGCAATGATCACCGTGCAGTCTGACACACACGGTATCTTTGACTGCAAGCCCCTTGGATTGATATGGGCTCTCTTTCCAGAGGTACCTTCATTCCATTGCCATAGAATCAATTGTAGCTTCTCCAGTCTTTTTTAGCTGCTGACACCCTCCATTTTGTGCAGTATTACAATTCGAAAAACAGCATAATGTTTGATGATCTGAGAAGAAATTTTGTTATGAATCCACAAAATGGACTTGTGATTAAGCCTTTTAGAAAAGCTCATCTAAATCGGAAGAATGATGATGAGCTGGTGAGGCTTACTCAATATCTGCTTGCCATAGCAGAACTTGAAGATTTGAGCCAACTTGATCACGTGAAGTGGGAATCATTCATAGAGAAGAACTCAAAAAGACAAAGGCATGGTTGAACAGCTCAAGGAAAAAGATGCAGAAAGTGATAAATGTTTGACTTATATGATGCAACCTTTTATTATGTAATTTGAAGATCTTCTGTTTGTTTGTCGATTGATTAAAACTTGTAAGGCTTTGTACACTTTACAAGTGGAAGTAAGAATTACTTCTGACTTTCTGAAAGGGACGGAGGGAATGATACCGATTGTGGTTGATAGTGGAAAACTGTTGGCTACAGTCGTGCACTGTCTGTAGGCCCATTGATTTTTGAACTGATATTTCTCCAAACATTCTGTGGATGAAATACTATGGTTTAATTTATACAATTTCTATATAAGGGACATCTTCTACTTGTGGGATCGAGATGATTAGGCGGGATTTGTAAGAGCACAAAACTTAGTGGTCCACATGCAACGTTTCTCAGAAAACAAAAATCACTTTTTTATCGTTGAAAGAACTGGGTTGAAAGTGTATTTCCAAATAAACAACCTGTCACCTGTTCTTTCTTTTCAGTTTTATTGGTCGTCTTTGTTTTGCAACTGTTCTCTGTGGTGGATGGTGTGTAACCATAAGAAGCAGCATGTCTTTTTCAATCAGAGAAGTGCATTTCGTGTGGTTTGGGTGCCAACTCACTGGTAAAGAAACTTCCAGGACCATAAAATGCATTTCAGAGGTGCGAGTTAGTGTCAAGTCAAATTTTTAGCATGTCATCTTTTATTCCTTCCATCTTTGGAGATAGTTTGGAAGTAATTCAGTGCGATTTTTAAACTATTCTCTCATGATTTGGAGCACCTTTGATTATTTTGATGTGCATTATACGACGCATGAAGGATGACCTAACCTGCAAATCTGTCTGTCTGTCTGTCTTCTCTTTCTCTGTCTCGCTGAAAATGGTTCTTAATTTTTGTCTGCTATGGCTCATGTCATCTTCCAGCTACCTCCCCGTTTGTGAAAGCATTTTCCCACACCTTTCCCTAATCATTGGTGTTTCTAGTCTTTCGTTCATAGCAATGAGTGGGGTGAAAGATTTTGGCGTCTTTTCACGACAATCCCTCCAAGAATGCAAACGCGCTCTGGAAGATAGCTTCTGATCTAAATGCATGGAGAGTGGCATTGGCTCTACGTTGCAACAACATTTCAGTCCTTATTTCTTTTCAACTGTCTTCAGCTTTTTTTTTTTTTTTTTCAAAAGCGCTTGCCATTTGGAGATGATCATCATTGTTGGCCATCGTAGATATCTTCTTTCCATTAGATTTTGGGTTATGTTACTTTGACATCCTGGGCGCAATTCTTGCACTAGTCCCAATAAGTGCTCTACTGTGGCTTGCAGCTACTAATACTGTTTTAAGCAATGATTCATGATGCCTTAGCGACATTCTTTTTATTTTTAGTTATTTGACACACAACTTCATAAAATTCTCTCTCTCTTATATATATATATATCTATATATATATATATATATATATATATATATATATATATATGAAGTCATTTGGCTATGTTGAGCTCCATCCAATCAAGGCCACCCAGTATATCAATATATAGCATGATGTGGCTGTTATTAAACACACTACCTAATACTTCGTCCGGGCTATCTTGAGCTCCGTCCAATCAAGCGCTGTAAAAAGGTATATATATGACATAAAAGGTTTGGATGGAAAAATTCTCATATATATATATATATATAACTCTTTTGTGTTTGTACAAATATTTGACCATGTGAAATATCCATAGCCAGTTGGAACACAAAAAGGAAAATTTGGGTTCATTCTAGTCAGTAATGAAAGCAATTGTCACCACTACTGCACATAAAGGAAAATTTGGGTTCATTCTAGTCAGTAATGAAAGCAATTGTCACCACTACTGCACATAAAGGAAAATTTGGGTTCATTCTAGTCAGTAATGAATGCAATTGTCACCACCACTGCACATAAAGGAAAATTTGGGTTCATTCTAGTCAGTAATGAAAGCAATTGTCACCACTACTGTCAAATTAAATGCACCTTGCTTTGACTCAATTCTATGTCCAAACATTACGTCAAGGGTCCAGCCATAATTTTTTCATTGAGGAGCCTAATTATAGTTTCAAAATTTTGAAGGAGCTGAGATATAATTTTTTAAAATCTTTATATAAGAAAATTTTTTTTTTTAATTTACATGTAAATGATTTATCATTTTTTTAAGGTCCACTGGCTCTGCCCCTGCATCACATGCCACTTCACTTTCACTGATGCCCCGGCCTAGTTAGTGGTGTGACCCTCTTCGGCTTCTCGCCCATGAAGACAAAGTAGTGACCTTTTGTCAAACTGTGAGCTTCCAAGCAGTGAAGGAGAATTTGATCTCTATATAATCAAAAACGTATTGTCAGATTAATATCATCAGATGACAGTCTACTAATTGATGCATGTCAATTTAAGTTTTTTAAAATGTTAATTGGTGATAGTTAGATTGTTAATTCATTCACTAAATGTTCTCTTTTATGGAAAATTTGTCCAATTGTTACGTTGACTATTGCCCTTTGATTTAAGCGTACTTCCAGGTATTATAAGAAATTATCCGATTACAATGCAATGGCATTCTCCTTTCTTGTCGATAACTGAGTTACCAATCGATTCTTTTCAAAACATTGGATGTGTTGAACCTGTCAATTCAGGGTTGTCTACCAAGTCTCTTTGGCTGTGTTGGATCTGTCAGTCTAAGAGGCATATATTGTCTATATTTTATTACATCTGCTTTCAATGTGAAAGGTCCTCAAGTACTGTTGAATTTGAAGATCTTACTGTGACTGCACAAAAATTAGACTTTTACTTATAAATATTATATTATATCGGCTATGACCCCTCTCGGATTTTTTTTTTTTTTAAATCAAACTTTTACTTAAAAAATTTTAGTTCAAACTTTTTACTTACAAAAATTCTGAAAAATTATGTTTTGGCTTTTGTTAAAATTTTGAAATTATGGCTTAGTTCCTGTGACAAAAAAATTGAGGCTCTGCTCCCTGCATGTATAGACGCACCTGTATGCACAATAATTCTATAAAATGTTGTGTCATTCTTATGCATGTGTTTGTAGGAAAGGACAAGACATTCTTCACCAAAATGATTAGGCTATCATGCAATCATTTTCCATGATACAGTATGGCCATTGAAAAACTAACTTAATAGCATTCTCAGTGGCCATAGGAACAGCTTCAACATATTCCTCCACCCACCTTTTCCCATCTTATTTTATTAGTAGCCTGTGGTTCTTTGGAGATATGTGCTCCAACTCCCAAAGCATCGGTTCCACTCCAAAGATCTTCCTTTGAATTCAAATGTTACCTGTTGCTTAGAACACTAATTAAGTACTGGTGTCTCCTCCTTTTTCTGCAATTGCATGAGAGTGATGGTAAATGGGCCAAACTGCTCAAACAGTCTTCTAGGGCTTAGCTCATGAAAAATGCTTGTTCAAAGCCTGGGGGCAAGCTGAGTCAGGATATTCCTGACTCCACATCCCGTTTGTGTAAGTGCACGTGTAATTTTCCACATTCTGCTTTCATGATAATTGGTGGGTCCGAACAGTTTTTAGATGACTGACTCGTGGGTTCATGTCCCATGCACGGCCTTGCCCTTCCTCATACAATATATATATATATATATATATATATATATATATATATATATATATATATATATATATATATATATATACATTCAATTGCATTTTATGGAGTGAATTCTTCTACATAGAAAAGAATAAAAAATAAGGTTGAGGGGACTAATATAGCACTATACTGTGAAGTAGTGACATGTACTTAATAGCCTGGCTGAATTTGTTCTTCTTTTAAAGCTCTATTCCATCATTTCATTCTCAATTGCATTGAGTTACGTTGATTCCATCAATCTTAATTACTACATTGAGATTAGCTTTGTTTAGACATCAGGATGCCAAACTCACTCACACCCACTTGTTTGGTTATGTCCATGCCTCCAATCTCAGCCACACTTTTGTTACGCTTGCCTAAAAATAGTACCAACAAGCTCTGTAATGGAAGAGAGCTTGCAGGTCCACCTAGTTCGGGGTTTGAACTTGTGACCTTCAAAGAAAGGAAGGTCAAGAGTTTGATACTTGGAGTACATTTATACCATCATCTCCCTTTTTTTTTTTGTAATGAACATGAAGTACTCCTACCCCAAGTGGCAAATCACTTGAGATTTTGTTCGCTGGTCATGTCTGCTCATCTCAATTTGAAATTCTGATAAAACCCAGAACTTGTCAGGTCTCTTTATAAGATCCCGCATCAAATTTCAATGGTTTTGGGTACTTTGCTTGTCACTTTTCTTCATCGGTCCATTTGGCTTACTGCTGCTTCATGAATATTACCTAAAGATTTTAGTTGACTTATAAAATTTGGTTAAAGGTTCTATAAATCTGTATGAACTGTTAGGGTTGATTTATGAAATTGTTTAGTTTGCCAAACGTGTCTTATGAGGTGTTTCATATTCTGGGGAAAAAAAATTAGACAAACTTTTCTAGAGTGTTAACGGGTGTTCTATTTCTATTCAAGTCTCAAAACCACCCTACACCTCAAGAATATGAGAAAAGACTGAAGAGCTTCGGTCTCTCCAAGGTGTCTCCCCTCCTTGCGAAGTGGTGAAAAATTTTCATCAATATTTCACTCCTATCAGGCAGCTACGCTGGCTGAAACTTCCACCTGTCCGGTGACCGCACTCTGATTTTTCTGGTTCCCTGCGAGCATCATATACAGAAAAACTAGAAACCTGTTGTTGCTTCCCTCGTCGGAGATAAAGTGATGCTCCACAGATTTTGCTTTTCAAGTATGGATCTTAGTATCATTTTGTGAGACAATGATACTGTAAGGATTTTTGGGAATACGCTTTACAGAAGCTTTAAATATTGCGTGCTCGTGTGTATGAAAGCGAGTGCGTGCATGCGTGTGCGCGCGCATGAACAGCTTTTCGAGCTCTCAGTGAATGCCACAAAGGCAACAGTTTCTTTCCCTTAATAATTTCACAAAGTTAAAAGAAATGGATTGCAGATGTGGCCTGTGATGGGACTTCTGATGTCGAATACGGGTTGTTGCACTGCATTCTTTTCTCAAACTACTAAAATATTAGCTTTATTTTAGATGCTGTGCACCAGCCACACCTCCCTCTGTCTTCTACTCTCTTCTCTCACTGCCCGGGTGCTTGTACCTTGAAGGTGGCTTTTGGTTTGGTTCCCGTCTCAAAAGCCACCTTGCTTTTGAAGGAAAAGGAAAAGAAAAGGCACAACGAAATAAAGGAATTAGATCTTAGTTTGTTGGTTCCTGTAATCTCATATTTTAATTGAAAGAAACTACACGAGTTAGTGGGTGAAGTGACTCTTCCAGGTGTTGGTAAGTGTAGTGCACAACCTGGAAGACAGATTGTACGGGCCACATAGAAGACTGATTGAAAGATCTGTCGAGCAATTCACAGTCTGATAGAAAACTCACTGTTTTCCATTGATTACAGCAAGTTAGGCACATCCTTTCCTGCAGTGGGTAGTATTCAATGCATAGCTCCTCTCTCTCTCTCTCTCTTTCTCTCTCTCTTTGCTAAGATTGCAGTCTAGTGGCGGTGCACGCCTAAAGAGCATCTCCTGAATTTGAAAATAATCAAAGTTTTCTTGTGATGGTAGGCAGTTTCTTTTTCATATTCTAAGCAACATATGGAGATTTGACTCTATGGAAAGTCTGCTAATTGTAAGCACCAAGACAGGTGCAAATGTAACACATCTTGGCAGACAGATATACGTGAGAAGTATGTCTGTTAAATGGATTGCTGCAGACATGCTTGGCAGCATGTCTGTTAAATAGATTGCTGCAGACATACTTGGCACGCTGCATATCTTAGTTGCTGCTCTTTTTTGGGTATGAAAACAATTTTTGACGTGAAATTGGGTGGATGCGGCTAGAACAAAGCCTAAAACTCTCCCGGTTTTGGGTGAGCAGAGTTGTCACACCACTTGGGTGAAGCTAAGGCTCCCTCTGTCACTCTTACACCACTTGGGTGAAGCTAAGGCTCCCTCTGTCACTCTTACCTTCAGAGTCTATAGACGCGTTGATAGCTAGCGAGATCTTTATATTTTAACTAATAAAACTCATCCTCCTTATGGTACACGAGCGTAGCCGCCTCCAACGCACCTGAAATGATCCATTTATTTGAGCCATGCCCCTTAAGACTTAAGGCTCTTCGAGTTGGGCAGGTAAAAATCTTGAGGATGTCACAGCAGTGTCCTAAAATAAGGGAACACTTCTTACCTGCGGCTGGGATTATTGTAGAAATCATGTCGATGGCAACACCTAGACCTTTCATGGAATATAAGCTTTTCCAATTTAGGATCACAAATAGTTTCGCTTGCACTATATCAGCAACTAAAACAGCATGGTCCTGGTTCTATTGAAATCATTGCGAAATAAAAAAAAAAGGATGTATATATTCTCTCATCGTCTCTTGTGATTCGCTTCAAATAATTGCATAGAAAAAGAAAGGGTCGACCGACATTGTTGGCTTCAAACTGAAGAGTCGGATCATGGTCGTGGAGAGGGCATCCGCCCACCATTGATTCCAATTAGAATTTTATCTATTTCACTCGCATTTTCATTGTTCATGCAACTTTTCCCTTTTTAAAAATTATATAAATGCAAAGTTATTTAAGGATCATACCACTAAGTGGTCTTATGCTTTAAAGACATAAACCTCAAGTGGGATTCAACGACAACACTTTACATAAATATATCCAGTACAATATCATGTAAGATTGAAGGGCCGTTTAACAACTGTCCCATGAACCTATCCAAAAGTTTGGATACATTCATATACTATATACCAATTGTGAATTTAACACAATGTTCAATGAATCTATTCCAATTTTTGAGCAGGTTCGTAACATCAATTTGATATTATTGTCAAACAGGTCCTTTGGGCATGTTCATGGGACAGTAACATATCATTACCAAATGGATCCTTATGATCCAGACCTATGTGGCTTGCTTCATTTTTAAAAGATGAAGAGAGAGAGAGAGAGAGAGTTAGATGACCTAACTCACCAAAGCAAGAAGCTTCCTCTGAAATAATGGACTTACGATTAAGTGCAGTGGACCTACCACTAAAGGGAGGAAGAGGGTTGCACTGCAATATCCAAAGGTTTAAGGGAGCCCCCACCAAGGGAGATGGACCTAAGTCGTCAGGACACCAGAGACGACTCCCCCATCTCTCTTCTCCTTTTAGGCGTGCTCATCCAAAACCTGCCATATAACGATTTTGAGCCCCCACCAGGGGAGTGAGTACATGGACATGCTGCTCTCTTTCGATACACCGCTCCACCTTTGGAGGGAAACAACATGCTCAAGCAGAAAGAGTGGGATCGACTCAAATCTCCAATAAATATCATGCAATTGCACTACAGCACCACGACAGCCAAAACTCTCCACAACCCATTACTTCCCTTTCACTTCTAATGCTTGCCTTTTAGCAGAAAGGAACGGACCGAATGGTAGTGAAGTACCAACAACCATAATAAAAGCATCATACGTTGAAGGTTTTCACTTCCATTTCTTCTTAATTTCATAAATA
The DNA here is from genome assembly GCF_008831285.2 of Nymphaea colorata. Classification (NCBI taxonomy): domain Eukaryota; kingdom Viridiplantae; phylum Streptophyta; class Magnoliopsida; order Nymphaeales; family Nymphaeaceae; genus Nymphaea; species Nymphaea colorata. Next base: position 21,311,227 of record NC_045138.2, on the reverse strand, counting down.
AAACTCTCTCCGTTTTGGGCGAATCTGTGACCCCAATGGTCACAATGTTGAGACTTGGAAACTTTGAAATTGACAGTGAAAGGAAAGCAAAAAAAAAAAGTAAAAGAAAAACTAAAGAAAAACGAAGATTTTCGTGGTAGAGATTGAGACGGACGCCCTAGTATGGAAGTGCACCACGTGACTAGTGTCAGCGGCTCCCCTGGCTTTCTCTTGTGCGAAGAAGTGCCATCTGCACGTGTGGAGCGACGCAGTTTGACGGCGTCCTCCGCCGCCAGTAGCCCTGTGTCCTTCGTTCGAGGCACAGTGGCAGCGGCGGCGTTGTTTACAACTTTACCGGAAGGCCCTTCTCCGAGGAAAAAAGAAAGGCCTTAAGAAGGGAACAGAACGGAGAAATCCAGAGGGGGAGAGACCGTGTGATAATTAACTATAGTTAAGTTTATAAACCTTTACAACTATGACCTTCTTCTCAAGACAACTCCGATTTTATCGGATGTCTCCCACAGACCAAGTCCAAACTAAGGAGAAATGAGAGAGAGGGAGCCTTGTTTTCTCACCACCATCGTCATCTCTAACTTCTTCTAAAGCCCTATTAAAGCCCCACACCACAGCGGGATTGGGTCGCTCAGTAACCATGGTTAACTGCCACCACCATCATCATCTCTAGCTTCTTCTAAAACCCTATTTAAACCCCAACACGCAGGTGTTTCGCTTTAGTTGATGCTCCCCTTGCCATTCCTCTCTCCATGTCTCGAGATTCTCTTATCTTGCTCCACTGAAGTTCCTGCTCTCCCCCACCACCCTCCCGACCAAGATTTTTCCCCCTTTCCTTTTTAAAGAAAGGAAGCTAACACAGAAGGGTGCAAAAAAACACCATGTCCTGCTTCTTTCTGCTTGTCTTTCTTGCTTCTTGATAATATAAGAGGAAAGGGGAGAAGCCTATCAGGAAACACCCATCTACTCTTTGTGCTTTCCTTTTACCACCCCCCCAACCTCTATGTTGTATCTGCGTTCTTTTCCTCCGATTCCTCTCAGCTTCTTCTTCTTCTTCTTCTTCTCTACTTGTTCGCTCCAAACTGTGCCAACCATCCGAGTTTTCTGTATTTTCTTCTCTTTCTAGCTGATGGTGTCTTAGAAAAGTCCCTCCACCTTACCTGTCTAGGTTACCCATCTAATTTTTGTCTTCTGCTCTCGAGCCTATACTGCCAAATCTCTTCATCAACTTCCTTCTGTAGATGGCTGTACAGGACCTGCCCGGTGGGCCAGGGTGCGGAGACGGTGGTGGCAGCACTTCACTTCTTCACCGTCTCGTGGGGATCATGCTGCTTTTCTTCTCCGACCCCGACGGGGAGCTTCTCCGGCTGGTGGCGGAGGAGATGAGGGAGCTGTGGAGGATGGTGACGCCCATAGCTCTGCTTAACTTCGCTGTGTTCGCCCGGTCGACCATATCTGTTGCATGCCTTGGCCGGCTGGGCAGCCTGGAGCTCTCCGGGGGAGCCCTGTCCGTCGGCTTCACCAACATCACCGGCTACTCCATCCTCTTTGGCTTGGCCTCTGGGATGGAGCCCATCTGCAGCCAGGCCTTCGGCTCCAAGAATTGGGATCTAATCTCCCTCTCCCTGCAGCGTACCATCCTCATCCTTCTGACCGCTGCATTGCCCATCAGCATACTCTGGCTGAACCTTGGTCGCCTTCTCACCGCCCTCGGCCAGGACTCCGCCATCACCGCCGTCGCTGCCACCTACGCCCTCTGTTCGCTCCCCGACCTCCTCACCAACTCCGTCTTCCAGCCCCTCCGCGTCTACCTCCGCTCCCAGAAGATTACCACGCCGCTTATGGTCTGCTCCGGCGTTGCTGTCCTTCTTCACATTCCCCTGAACCTCCTCTTTCTCTTCGTCTTCAAGCTCGGCGTCCCTGGCGTGGCCGCCGCCTCGGTCCTCACCAACTTCAATATGGCCTTCGGCCTCAGTGCTTACCTCTTCTTCGCTGGCGGCCGAAAGGTGGCCTGGACAGGGTGGTCTCTGGCGGCGTTCGATGTCCGCCAGTGGTGCCCACTTCTCAAGCTGGCGCTGCCGAGCTGCCTGGGTATATGCTTGGAATGGTGGTGGTACGAGCTTATCACGCTGGTTGCCGGTTACCTGCCGGAGCCGGAGGTGGCGGTGGCCACGACGTCCATCGTTATACAGACAACAAGCTTGATGTACACGCTGCCCATGGCGCTGGGTGCCTGTGTGTCAACGCGGGTGGGGAACGAGCTCGGAGCGGGGCGGCCATGCAGGGCGAAGATGGCGACGATGGTGGCGCTCGGCTGTGCTGCGGCCGCCGGGGTGGTGAACTTGGCGTGGACGGTGGCTGTCCGGGAGAGGTGGGTGAGGTTCTTCTCCGACGACGAGGCGGTTGTGGCGCTTGCGTGTTCGGTACTGCCACTGATCGGGGCGTGTGAGCTGGGAAATTGCCCTCAGACAACGGGGTGCGGGGTGCTCAGGGGGACGGCCAGGCCCTCGGTGGGCGCGAGGATCAACCTTCTGGCCTTCTACCTCCTGGGGATGCCGGTGGCGGTGGGGTTGGCCTTCTGGTGCGGCGTCGGTTTCAAGGGGCTGTGGTGCGGGCTTCTCGCGGCCCAGGTGGCGTGCGTGGCGTGCGTGCTCATGGTGGTGCAGAGGACCGACTGGACGGAGGAGGCCAAGAGAGCCAGGAAGCTTACCAGCATGGAGATGCCCTGCCGCCGCGGCGCCACCGTCGCAGCGGCGGACGATGATCTTGATAGTGCTCTTGATGATGGTGGTGGTGATGACATGGAACGGCAGGCTTTAATAATTGTGTAAAAGTGCATGTAGCTCTCTGCCATATCAGGAGAAACGTCCGGCTTCGTAATGTCCCTTTCTTTTTCTTTTTCTTCCTAAGCGTTCTTTTTCCCTTGCGGTTTTTCTTTTTTGTTCTTCCTTTTACTTTCATGTTTTTAATTTGCATGTATGAAAGACGGGTCCTATCCTTCACTGAGTTTCTTTTCCTTTCTCGTTGTCTTTTTCTGTAAAAAAAAAAGTCCGTTCTGTAATTTTCTTTTGTTACTTCTGAAGAAATGGAAAAACGGTTTTAGCAGTCGCAGCAAAATTGTTGGAAAGATTCCATTGTCATCATCAATACGGTAATATCAACTACTGTCTCTGCCTGCCTACTTCTCCCCCTCTCCGGCGGCGGTTCACCTGCGTTTGTCAGGCACCAAGTATCACGATACGGAGACCCGCCACCCCGGCTGAAGTGTGTTGTAGTGCCTACCCATGCGGCTCCCAGTGCTACCTGAGTAAAGGTTGGAGTTGTATCCTTGCTGCGCCCAGTTCTACCCCGCGCCTAGTTTGTAGCACATAGAGTTGACATGTAGTTAATTTAAAACTAAAACAAAGATTGCCTGCGTGCTACTAACCTTAGCTGCTTTGGAACTCCTTATCTCTCTTCTCCTTCACCTCTTAACATTTCTGAAGGTGGGACACCTCTGAACCGGAGGTTATTTGGCAATTCTGTGTCAAATAAAGTGAGCATCTTCTTCTTTATGTTTGTTGAGGCTATGGCACATGAGATGAGCCTGCCCACATAATTGTCAGACTATTGGTAGAAGCGATTTGAGATTGTGTCCCAATTTTTCTAAGAGATATTGGATCTAGTCCATTTAAATGGTTGTGACATATTTTTTCTCAACTTATAGTTAAGGGCAACAGTCTTTTGTTTCTTAAAGTTCTAAGGTAAGGTAATAGGTTTAAAAAGTATGATGGTTTTCTTCTAAAAGTTCTAATATAAGATATTGGGTTTTAAAAAAAGTTATTGCCACCTATTGTTTCCTATTTTCAGTGCCCGTTAACAGTTAGAAAAAACATTAAGAAAAAGTTTGTAGATGGCCAAATGAGAAGGACGAAGTGTAGCATTAATCCCTTAACATACAGAAGTATGTGTTTTACCGCAATCTCATGCTTTTGAGACAGATTTCGTATTAAAAACTCATTCACTAAACATGCTAGATGTAGTATGGTAAGAGAGAGATAATATTGCAATGGGCCAAGTATGCTTCTATATTTGCTGGGTTGTAATTAAGACGGCGTAGAGCTTTGGCCAAGACTTCTTGAGCCTAAACACGTGTTTGTGGGCTGGTTTCACTTCATCCACATTAGCCTTTCAAAGAAGCTCAAGAATATACTTATATTGTGAAGAACCTATACCGTGTGAATGCCATCGAGATTTAAATTTGGAAGGCTGGCATGCTACCCACCAAATATCTTGGACCTCCACTTTAGTTGAGTAGAATATTAGAAAGCCCAAAGTCAAGTAGAATCTGGATGTCTTAATGGACCACATCATATTTTCAGAATGGCTACTACTACTGGAAGGATATAGTGTGGGCTTGGTCATCAATCAAGTCACTGGTACAACGGAAAATCATAAATGGGAAAGTCCATTACTGCACGTATACGTGGTGAGATCAACCACTAGTGCAACTGGATCATGCAAAATGTCTTCATCTTACAAAGCCATGGCTGAACATGAAAGTAAGCCATTTCATTACTAGATCTCCTTAGGAAATTATGGGTGTGCTTCCTATGCTCAAGGAGGTGGTTATATTTCCAATCAAATGATGGTGAATGCTAATCAGCTCCGCTGGGCGGATGAACATATCATAACTAGAAGCATCGTTCAGCCTTAGTGAACATTCATATGGGATAGCAATAGGATCTCTTGTGCTTCTTGGATGTCTTATCTGACTGGGCAGTAACCACTTCCATGAGGATTGGGCCTGTTTGGCGAACGGAACAATATGTAACTATTCCATGAATATGACCTAAACAATATGTAACTATTGTTTGATTTGTTAGTTAATAAAATGTCTTAAGATGTCTGAGCCTAAGCCACACCTCAAACAATAATTGAAAATGATTATAAGTATACATTGTGTCTTTTAATATTTTTTCAGAGTCTATAAATCAAAGACGAACAAATGAATCACTTCTTAATACTCCCTTGGAGTCTAAAAACTGAACCGAATTCATAATAAACCTCGTAACACTCCTTTTTGGAGTCTTGAAATTGGGAGTGAATACATAGTAAACATCCTAACATTCCTCTGTGGTATATAAATTGGAAGTATATGGACGTTAAACCTCTTAACACTCCTTAGAGTCTAGAGGCTAGAGGTAAAATTGTCATTAGTTATGGATTACCAAATAAATGAACGTCTATAGAATAGAAATAGAAATTTCATTACTGGTACAATATCTCTTTAAATTTGAAATAATCTAAGACAGCTAAGTACCATTTAGGAAAAGAATAAGCACTAAGCTGAAAGTATATATGGTTGTTGAACCTTGCTTACCTGTTGTTTCGTTGCATGACCTAAGTCTATCTTACTATTGTACTACATTACTTATATTTAAGATTTTTTTGGTTATGGACTGTTCATTGGGTCTATCGAACTCACAAATTATGTGTTGCCCTTTTTCAGTGAAACGAGATAGGACCCCAAGCTGGACAGTGGAGTATGCACGTATAAATCGGTCATCAGAGTTACACAATATATAATGTCAATTTATGCTTGATCCATATGAAGAACATTGGCAATATGTTAAGAGAATTTTATGGTTTCTCAGATGAACTATAATTATGATCTACAAATTTACAAGAATAAAGTTTTCACTCTTAATATATTTTTCGATGCCAACTAGGCAGGCTGCCCAAGATGACAGGTAGTCACTTGGGGGTTATTTAGCTTATTCAGGATCAAATTTATTGTCATAAAAGTCCAACAAACAGCAAACCGTGACAAAATCAAGCACTGAAGCTAAATATGGTAGGGAGAGTATTTGAAGCTCTTTGGATATTACAAATCATGGTTGGACTTGGATTCAAGACACAAGAAGTGCTTGTATTCTAGTGCGACAATGTCGGTGCTACATACTTGGTAGCCAATCATGGTTGGGGGATTCAAATTAAATTAGTTGAATCTGATTTACAACTTGTTGATGTCCTTACTAGACCACTTGGTTGGGACAAGGTTTCATCAGTTAAGAAATAAGCTAAACATAATGGGCATCAACTTGTGGCCGAATGTTGAATTCACAAGCTACAAATTATTAGGCAGATTTACAACTACTAATGAAGATGTAGATAAGGATACCACAAAGAATGTTGACCTTACCAAATCTAAGGAAGTTCAAGATAAAGTAACATGTGCCCCAACTTACCATAACATTTAGATAAACCAAAATGTAAACAAGTTCCTCAAAATCTAAAAGATTCAACATTTGTAGTCAAGGAAATACTATACAAATGAAATCAAGCAACTGTCGTTGATAGATGAGAGAGCTGCCTTGTGCCATGGACATAGGAGGTGAATATAGAACCATGTGAAATTTTTTATGTCTTGCGTGCATCTCTTTTCATTGTTTCTATCACGATGGCAAACTCCAATCTAGTAATATCTGTTCGACTATAGCATTTCAAAGAATTGAGGCTTATTAATGGGGAATTGAACTCAATAATCACAAATTGCAGAATGTAATGGTCCTTGCATAGGGTACTAATTTTTTGCATATTCAATTTTTTGGTAAGGAAAGGTTGGAAAGGCCTACCCTCTTGAAGAAAGCTTCTTGTGGATGACATCATGCTTTTATATGATAAAATAACGAGTTAGACCCAAATCTCTATGAAAATTTCGTGGTAAGCTCAAAAACAAATGTATGAATGGATTTAGTTAAACCAATAGTAATAAGTGTATCATCCACATAAAATAATACAATGCAAGTACTATTTTGTTACCAGTCTTGCGAAGCTTGTTTTAGTGCATAAGTAGCTTTGTACAACTTACATACTAGATTTAGATCATTATTAAAACTAGGTGGTTGAAACATGTGAGTTTGTTACTCTCCATTGAGAAAGACGTTATGAACTTCAAGTTGGCACATGCTTCATTTAAGTGTGTTGAGGCTACAAATGTTTGTGTTGATAGTCTATGTATCTATCATATTGATCTTCTTTCCTTGTAGTTGAGATACCCGATATCTATTATAATTCCTTGGCAAAATAAGCATTGTTGTAGAGGACGATCATGATGTGTGAATGACAAGTATCCCAGCTGCGAGGTTGTCCTCTCGTGGACGTAGGCCATTAGACCGAACCATGTCATTTTTGTCAACCTAGTCTCCCTTCTCTCTGTGTTGTTTTCTTGTTTCTACATGGTATCAGAGAGTCATCTTTCTACCTCATTTGGTTTGTGCTATGCTAGAGAACACCAAAAGCAACCACATAGTTGTTGAAAAAATTATGGTGCAGGAACAAATGAGTCATTCCTACAAAATCATGTTAGTCCAGTTGAACAAATCCAACCATCCCGCATGGCTGAAATCTGCCATGTCGTGTCTCGACAGAAACTCAAAGCTAGAATATGTGACTGGAGACCTTCCCAAACCCAATGAAAATGATCCAACCTTTAAGGTGTGGCAATCGAACAACCACTTAAATGTCATAGACTGGTTAATGAACTCTATGTAGATGCAAATATCATAGGGTTTCATTTTCATAAAAATGGTCATGCAAATGTGGAAGAATGCCAAAGCATTATATAGTGGGAATTACAATGGCATAGCCGGATTTTCTAGCTATTAAAGAATGCCAAAGCAGTAGTTATTAGATCGAATGAACGTACAACCATTTTTTGCTGAACTCAGATTGACAAAATACAAGGACTACAGTAGCAAGCCGACGAATTGTGAGCTGCTCAATCTTCCAACTCATTTTCCTCAACTGTCTACAATGATTGTAACTTGTTGCTAGCCTTTCTTGCCGGAGACAGCTTCTTAGAGGAGCTGTGCAACGTGCCGAGACTGCCAAGGTCAACTCCTCATGTGATCTTGATTGATTGGCCAAGAAAACACTATTAATCAAAACAACCTGCCAAGGTTAATAAACAATGTTTTCCTATATATTCAATACAATTTGAGAACATAAAACAAGGAATCCAGTCCAATTTATTATACCCGGACTTTATCTTTCTAGGAATGACTTTTTTCAAAATGCAGTATGAACAAAATCTGCCGATGAAGAAAAGTGATTTGTTCTTTCCAAGTAATTCCCTCTTCACTTGTTCTTTTGAGTCACTTTGTTCACATGTTAGTCTCATGATCATGCACTTTGAGACAAATAAATAGACTCGTGCAATCTTCTGCATTGTGTGAACATGATCTAAAATTTCTCTGGTCCTGTTTAGTACCTTTCGATAGAGAAGTGATTCTTTAGTTCCGAGACCAATGGGTCTTCCTTTCATATTAACCCAACTTCTTATAAGCATATTCCACGCATTTTGGAATATGGGTTCCGTCCGTTTCCTGCGAAACCTTGGACTGTATGGTCTGAACCTCCTTTTAACGAAGAATCTATCAAATCAAGTTGTCAAAATGCTCCACTATTTTCTGGGTCCAATCTAATTATTCCCAAAGCAAACGAATGGGACCCCAGATGGATGTGCATTTGATTGACACGGTCCTTTTAGTAGCTATTGACTCTTCTAGATGATGAATTAGAGCTTCAGATGATGAATTAGAGCTTGATTCGCCACCACCTGGGTGAAGCGCCCCACCATTCCCTTGCCTCAAGTTCACCCACCATTCCCTTGCCTCAAGTTTTAGGTCCTGGGACGGAGTTAGATTTCTTTTTCTTTTTTCTTTTTTTTGGTAAGAAGACTGAACTTTAATTGTCCAATTTTACAAAGGCAGAATATAGTTATAAAAAATTTTATTGGGGCCAAGTGAAGATTTTTCAAAAATATGGCTACTAAATTTTATTTTTACAAAATTTGCAGGACTGCCGGCCCCCTAAATTTTATTCTAAGTCCTTGACACCACGCTCCGCCCACACACATTTGAATTTAGTGATGTGAAAGCATTTCAGTGAATAATTTCATAGAAGGATCAGCTTAATGTGAGTTTTTGCCTTTATTCTAAATGAGTTCAAAATGCAAACGCGAAACTTAATCCCCATTGGAAACGGTCTCCATTTGGTAGGAAAGAATGAAAATTTTCTTAGAAAATTAACCACGTCATATTATGAGAAATCTCCATAAAGCACTTGAATTTCAAGGAAAGGTATCACAGTACCCTTGAATATTTCCGGCTTTTTTTTTTAACTCTTATAGTCATAGGTAGCATTATTGTTTTCTCAGTTTGTCTAGCAGAAGCGCTTTGCCCAGAATGAGACAGAGAGAATATATATATATATATATATATATATTTATTTATTTATTTATTGTCAATAAAAAGGACATCGAGGAGTTTCTAGTATTCTTTTATAAAAGTTCTGCCATTTCTGCTTTTACAACTATTTATGCAATATTTTTGGCTAGTGATGCCCCTGAATGATTTTTAATTATGAGTGCAAAAAGTATTCATTATCACTTCTATAAGTACCCGTTTTAAAATACCACAGCTACTTTGCTCCATTCACCACAATTAATATATGGTCTTTTATAGTACTTTTATGCTTGTACATCCAATTTGAATAAACAATAAACATATGCTACATGTAGTTTGCTTAGGAGGCATGTGGCAGTAGGGACACCTTGTCAATGTCTCATGAATCTGCTCCAACCTTTGGGCACACATTCATATATGGGACAATTACATAATGTCCTTAGTGTCAATTGACCATTAAAGATCTTTTTGTTTCACCTTGGAAGATAAGAAAAAAGGATGCTACTTTTATAACCAATAAGCTTACAAAGTTTCCAACACGAAGGAGGATAATAAATGCTTAACTAATATACTGGAAAGTTAGGTGAGCGAATAGAAAAATAAGGTGGAGGTAAAGATACCAACCTTATTGCCACCTTACTATTCAATTTTTTCATTTTTGTCCTCACAAACAATGACAAAATTAAATCCTTTTCTTGACGCTACTAAAGTGAAGAAAACTGACATAAGTGTGTCATATGTCAAACTTCAATATAATAACTTAATATGGAAGACAGAGAAAGGGTAAAGCGCTGATTTAGTGCAGACTGAAAAAACAGTACCAAATTGAGACAAACTCTGAATAGTAGATATGACCCCAAGACCAAATAATAAGGGTTTTAATTGGCCAGTGAAACAATGGGAGATAAGTTTCATGGTCGAGAGGGAAACAGGCCTGAATATCACTTAAGGCTCTTAAATGGCCGCTCAGTGATAAAGGAGATATGAGTGCAGAGACAGCCATGAGGTTTGACTAGAAGCAGCTATCCTTGAAAGGCTACATGATAGCTCACTCATCGAGCGTTCTTGTGCCACAGATGAATGGGGATAAGCTATCTACCAAAGTTGTGGCATGTAAACATGCATATATATACTCTCTCAAAATGCGAGATTTTTATTGCCATATGTCAATGACTTGATCATTGCAAGGAACTAAGTAGAGTTGATTGATAAGTAATCAACTTGTAAACCCAGCATTTCACTTAAAAGACTTAGAAAAGTTAAAACTTAAAATCCAATCAAAATCCGAACGCAAATCAGGGTGTCTTCGTTTAATTTGAATCTGAGATCCGAGGTGACTTAAGATCACTGGGTTCTTACATCCGCAGATTTGAAGTCAGACTCCCTCTTGTCCGACCACAATTAAGTTTGAGGATTCAGTCATATGCTGAGAATCTTAAATCCTCTTTTTTAGATATGTAGTGGTAAAATCCAGTATTATTTTACTCTGTGTGTCCGACATAGAACATATTTTAGATCAGCTTCAAGTATGAGATCCGAGGTCATCCAACACAACTTGAGGGTTGTTCGATATGTCAGACTTGGTCAATGAATTCCCCTACCTACGAGATATGCACTTGAATGTTTACTGGGCAGCTTGTAAAGAAGCATGCATATCATTACTGATTCTGCTGCAATATTTCTAGGTGACATCTTATATCTTGGAAACTAAAACAAAAGATTTCTCAAAATTTTTAAGGTATAATCCACTATATTGCTTAAGGATCACATGTTCTTGTGTTGAGCTTGGCCTATCCACTCTAACTATCCGCCTTAAAATTAAGCCGAGTACTTAAGAGATGTCAACCCATTTCATACATTTGCTACCATAAAGACATGAACATATGATTAGTCGTTAAGGTTTCTCAAAATATTCAATAGAACTCCTCTCAATTCCTTTTCCATATTTGAGGTTTGTACCTAAGGCTGTACACGAGCCATGCGAGCTCGACCTCGGTCAGCTCAACCCGACTCATATCTTACATGGCTCAAGCTCAGTGGTGCCGGCGAGGGGTTGGCTGCCACTCCCCTGCCTCCCTCACATTTAGAGGTAGAGGGAAGGGGGATTTGTTCCTCCTTAAAGAAAAAAAATGATGGGGATCTGGTTCGTCTGATCTAAAAGCAAATTTGATGTTCTTGAATGCACAAAATCTCTGGGGCCAGTGTGAGTGTGTATAAAAAACTGGTGACTGCTAGGTACTTAGATGCTAAATAAATAAGGAACAATCTTATCCATTGATATTTTATAAATAGACTGTTGAAAGAAAAACAAAGAGAACAAAGTCATGAAGCATTTTTGTCGTTTAGTATTAGTTCACACATTTTTTTTTATTGTTTTTCTATTAACTATTGATCTACAAAAGACCAATGATTGAGATGGTTTATTATTCATCTAACATATAAGTGTGTAGCACAAGAAAGAGAGAGAGAGAGAGAGAGAGAGAGAGAGAAGGGTAAGTTTTCACGATAAGACATGGCTGTATGTGGATAATTTTCACGACAGCACTTGTGTCACGTGGAGATGTAGCCAGAAAGCAAAGCAGAATTGGGTTCCCATATATGAGGTTTTCCATAATGCTATGAAATATTAAATTAGAAAAAGAAAGAAGAAGAAGGAAAAGAGAAAGAAAAGCGCAACAAGATGCTCTCCTCCTTATCCATGCTTCTTTTAAAGCATATCAATCTCTTTCACCTTCAGTTTGGTGCCTTGTGTTGAAATAAAATATCGTTATTGGAAAGTTCCCCATTTAATTTCTTTCACGGACACATTCCATTGCACATCAACATTATTTAACAAAGGATTATCTTATGTTCGATGCCTATTTCCCACCATGCTAACAATGAAAGGCATAGGCCCCATTAACTTGGTGGCCATGGTTCTATTTGGTAGTCATGGAAACAAAAAGGAGAAGGTTCAACCACTCCATTTGTGTCGTCAAACCATGTTTGGTAAAAGGCGTGCAGTCTCTGCGATCATCGCTGGGATCTCTTTTGTTAATGGCCTCGCCAGCTTGGTGGATCGATTGGTCGTTTCATGAAATTGGAGCTTCTTCTTTCTCTTAATTTTCTTGGTTGTCGCTTCTTATATTTTAGTGTCCGACTGCTTTTCCTTTGAAGAATTCTTTCTTTCTGCCTTTTTTACCTCAGTAGCACAAAGGAAAGGTGTTGGCAGAAGAAGAAAAGTAATATCAGTTTAAAAATGGTAGTAAAGCTGGTGAGCATTGGAAGAAAATATGTGAAGCACCTTTTGATTTTATATATTCACAGTAGAGAAGAAATATTCTTTCCTTCCAAAGCACTAGTTCTTAATAAAATACTGAGAAATGAATCCAGCCTTAAAGTGGGTTTACATGATAGATTCGAATATCATCAACTAAATACATCAAGAACGGGATCACATTCAGATAAGTGTAAGATAGAACTTCAAATAGCAAAGTTTATGCTCGATGTATCCAACCCATTTGCAACCCTATCTTAGAGAGCTTTTTCCATTTGGGCACACCCTTAGGAATCACAAGCTACTGTTATTCTTCAGCTTCTGCACTATCTTTTTAAGTTATTGCTGTTTAATTTCACTTATGGTGTCTAGTCATTATGACCACGCTTATGGTCTACTAATTATAGGTTTGGTGAATAGGAAGCACTAAATATTTGTATCGTGCCCTTTTGTCATCTGTATAACATTTAATTTTTATTGTGCTTATGATAATGAACCACATCTTTATGAAAATTGTGGAAGCATAGAGCACAGAAAATATAGTAAAGATGCCATAAGGTAATTATTCCATTTGCACATTTCCCTTTCTAAAGGAGGTTCCGCGTCATTATCATCATGATATTCATCGTCGTTGTCGCCATCGGCATATCATCAGCAACAGCAGACGCCGCAGTATAACCACTTTATCTGCATTCTACTTTTGTACATTGTAGCAACTACTATGTTTTTTACTGACAAATTAAGGCTCATGTTATCAACAAAAGTTCTCTATTCACCTGTCTAAGGGGTGGGACTTATAAGACATTTTTTTTTTTAAAAAAAAAAAGTGAAAATTTTCAATACCCGGCAGTCATGAAGCCACATGCGGACTGGTAGGGGCCTTGCCCACACTAGCCCCACAAATTTCCGTTATTTTCATGTGGGTATCTTCAACTATTTACTTATTTATATATACATTAGTTCCTTAAAGTATGATGTTTGAAATAATGTCCTTTGTGAGCTCAAAATTTTTATCTCCGCCACTGCTGTCCCGATAGGGTGAACGAAGGTGATAGCATACTTGACTCTTCTTGTTGTTGAACCCCTCTCTCTCTCTCATTATTAACTCTTCTTCTTCTTCTTCTTCTTCTTCCTCTCTCTCTCTCTCTGTATGTGTGTGTGTGTGTGTGAGTGTGCACGTTGACGCGCGCGCGCGTGTGTGTATGGAATTCATTCCCTTTTTAGATAAAAGAACCGTATACTCTCCACTCTGGGCACATGCATGCAGGTGGGGTGAGCCTGTGGGCAGCCTTTTATGTTCCATCACATGCACACGTCCACCTGCATGACGCTTGCCAAATATAAAAGCCTTGTTAGGACAAAATCCTAAATAGCACACCACTTGTGCCAATTCACACCTTGGAAGCCTTTTGTTCGCCCTTGTCATCTTTATTGGATTCCAAAGTGAGCAAAGACTAGAAGCCCACCATGCCAATTTTATCCACCCCGCCTACAACTTTTCCATAAATTTAGTTCGACCAGCCAAATTTTCATTAGGACCAATGCAAGTTGCACGCAAATTGTTTTGGCAGAATTAATCCAACTTTTGCAATTTTTATGAGGGAGAAATTAACTCTTAATTTTAGGAAATTAACTTCATCATCCAGCATATATATAAATGAAAAATGCAAAAGGGTATATCACGTTGGGGAAACTAAACACAAAGGTTTTCATATAGCGGATAGAGTCTCGATTTTATTGCATTAATATGATAATAAGAATCATGACAGGTTTCAGACTAAGTAAGGCTTTTGGAAACATATTCAAATTATATATCATCCACACCCCGAAGCAAGTCAAAACCTTAAAGATATAAGCATGTGGCTTTGGGAGTTTTACACCGAAGGCAGCTTCTCCCAATTAAACATTTTAAAACAATGTACAGGTATAGGTTTATTTTTTCTTCTTGTCATGTATTCAGCTCACTCAAACCGAAATTAACCATTTATTCGTTCGAAGATGCATGTTTGATATGCATCCCAAGGTGTGTATGTCAAAAAGGACCAAAACAATGCATTTTACGTATACGATTAAACTTGCTTTTTAAGACTCTTATCATCCTGTTTCATATTTTTAAATAGTTATAATATGTACATGGCTCGCTTTAGGAGCAGTAGCAAAGTCATAGCTCCTGCTTCTTTGAAGTTCTTCTTTCCCTCATCGGCAAAAACTGAGGAACATGATCAAGAGTGTCCACTCTTCACGACATGGAGGAACCGAAAGTGTTTCCACCCACCATGCAATTGCTTCATGACGTTGTTCTGCATATATTGTAGCCATAAGGGCAAGGAAGTGATCTATCGGCTTCCTGAGAAACCACTCCGAGAGGGAAAAGAAAGAAAAAGGAAGATGGTGGTAAAAAGTGGCTGCCATAGACTAAATGCTCTTTCTGAATGTATCAGTTGGGTGGCCAGTGTTCCAGGGGACAACTTTGTGGGGATTACATCTTCCGTTCCCACCTCATATGTGGACCTATCCCTTACCGGGCAGTTTAGAATAGTAACATATTGTTATTGTTTCATGAATCGTCATATAAACTAAGGCACGTCATATAAACTAAGGCACAGTATGCAACACTGCAACAAATTCACGGCACACTTGTCTCATTGTGGAGAGTAACAGTTTGTTATCTATTGCCAAATGGCCTCTTACCTCACAACAAGTTACTTCTTCTGGTTGCCTTTGCTTGATCCGACTGATTTAATGATACCGGACCAAGCACAGACACACTGGATTTAGATCGATGTCTCCTCTAATGTTTTCTTTTTGAAAATCAACATCTTACGTTTTGTCTTTCATTTAAGTTTTGCTTTCTAACTTTAGTTATTCATAGACTTCTTGCCAATTTGGTGGATACAGCTTTTTTCTAGCTCAAGAAACTAGTAACTAAAGCAAACTCGTAGATTCAAGCGTGGAACCCAAAAGCCCTGATATGAACTGTAATAACAAGGCCTACTTCCATTCCAAGCTGGGGTTCAAGGTTTGGTGGATTCTTAATACCGCCGCTAGCAACTTGAGTTTCGACTCTAAAAAGGCAAGAAAGTAAGATAACTAATCATTTAACCAATTCCTTTAAGAATTATCAAAGATTTCCAAAAATCTTTAATAAAGAATCAAAATAACTTTCTCATAATAGATCTTTGCATTTGAGGAGATGACGCAGCTGGTGACGCAAATTTTTTTCATAATGGAGTATTACATGTGCAAGAGAGGACCTTCAATTAATCGAAGTTCACAACTTAATTAATTATATTTTAGATATGAAATTTCAACAGCCTATAAGGAGGGGCCTTCAATTATTTGCATTCAGTCCCCTCATTGGGGTCGATGATTAGCTAATGTTCTCTACTTTATTTTCCTTCTTATGTGGTTCAGTTTCAGCATATTAATTGAAAGGTGAGGCCTACTGAACATCAAAGTTGGATCAACTTAGTGGAAGGTTCTCGTTGTGTGGAGCCCGAGCCTTGTCCGACAGTGCCCAATTCATTATCATTCTAGATAAAGTATTGTATTATATCATATTATATTATATTATATCATATTATCGCATAGAGTTCTTGTTCCATTCATTTGGCTTCTCCTATCTCTTGCCATTACATGAAAAGCAAATTGTTAAGCCTGTATGGGCCCTTGCTTCACTTCAAAAAAAATTTCTTAAAAAATTTACATGTAAATTTTAAAAAATTTCATTGTTTTGTATAAAAATTTTGAAAAATGCTCTAGTTTAAATTTAGAAACTTTAATTCGACCCTCATGAAAAATTTTTTACTCCATCTCTCTATGGGACAACTATTGTTGCTTAATTTCATCTTTTTTTGCATGAATAGGAGGTTAACAACCCAATGTTTGAAAATAAAACTCATAGCTCTCCCCTTCCTCCCTATAAGATACAAACTAGGTTCAGAGTTTGGGTGGGCAATGAGTCGTTTGCAGCTCCCTCCTCTGCCTGACCGTGTATGGGTCAACTCAAAAGAAACGCAGCTAACTCGCCAACACCAAAAAAAAAAAAAAAAAAAAAACTATGTTTTGTAGCCCAAAGAAATAACACTCATGAAAAATCAAAGTGAAGATGTGCTTATCTTACTCTAACCCAACCAAATACACTATGCCCCTTAAATCATTAAAAACATATATAAACTTGACAGGTCGTCGGATTCCATTGCCTTGTTAGCTTTCTCTTTTTCTTTCTCACTCAGTAGAGATGATGTCAACGCTAAATTACGATAGTGGGGGTTACACCTGATGGTTTACGTCATGGGGCTGCCTGCTGGTGATGGGTTACTTTCAGGTTGATGAAAGCCACACGAGTTCAACAGTCAAATCGTCTATTGACTTGTCCAATCGAGGGTTAAAAGGCTCTAGCTGATCGGACCCACCAATGGCAAGACATGGAACACACATGGGTCACTGGCGCGTATTGATCTTGTCGAATGGGTGCATGATGGGAGCAACCACTTGGGACTGGGTCCTGAAAAATGGGCCCAATTTTTAACCAGCTAGTGGTCGAGTGCTTTCGATCAGGCACACTTTGATCATGCTTAAAAAGGTTAACTGTCACTATAAGCACTAGTTTGAGTGTTAACATGCTATTATTAGTATGTTGACGAAGTTGATGTGACTACTTTCTGCAGTTCATATTGGTTGAAGATGAGTCACAAGCCAGAGACCTGATGAACTACAGTTCCTCATTGCTTGGCTTTTAGTGAGTTTGGTAGAACTAGAACACACATTGCCTAGTTTGTGTGTCTATAATATATATATATATATATATATAAGTTGGTAAATACTAAACAACTTAGGTAAGAAAAAAACCAAACTCAATCAAATTAATTATTAAAGCTCCTTTTTGCAATTTAAATTTACAGATAAAATCTTGTGAGTGATTTGTTGGGAAGGAGTTATTTTTTGAATTCAATAATGTTTTTAATAATTAAAAAAGGAAGGGTGCTTAGAACATCAAGATTTCGATAGTAAAAAAGGTCAACTTTTTTTTTTACAGAAATAGCTTGAAATAAAACATTATTTATGTAAAATTGGTGTTCATAAACACATTAGAAGGTCCACACTTTGTCTAAAACATTTTTTAACATAGTTTTAAGAGGACTGGTTTTTATCCCCCTCACATAATGGTCTCGTGTGGACCCATTACTAGTATATAATATCTATATTAATTTGTGAAACAATAACAAATTTATTTCAATATATCTTAAGCATAAAACAGGATACATCGTGAAAGCAAAACAATTTCAAACGAAACGTTTCTTGGTTTCTTCTATTTTACATTGGACATTAGGTCATATTTATAGGTAACAAGTTCGGTGGAGCTTTTTTATTTCTTTTTCATGATGGGGAAATCTTCCAAGAATAAGACCTAGCTGAAGCTTGCGTGTAAGCACTAGCAGTGTACCATGTTTGCTTAACAGCCGGAAAAAATTCCTCTGGTGCTCCATTTTGTTCTGCGCTTTTCTCCTTATTGTATCAGTCTCATCTATTTTCTGGATCACTAAAAGGGTTAGAGGGCCCTTTCCGGAGGTGCATCGGAATTGGCAAGGGTCTCAAGTCTCAACTGAGGGTGACATCAAGGGAAAGCTCAGAACTGAACTTCACGGCCTCCAAAACCTCCCACTACTCTATCTCCATCACACAATCTGCTCTCTAAGGCACAATGCCGGAAATGTATTTGATGTAGGATCTGCCTTCACAACTCTCTACTTTTATCAGTACTCCTATACTTATTGACTAAAGATCAAATATGTCAGACTAGATAATAAAAAACAAACCGTAGTAGAGGACACAATCCATACAAGAAAACAAGATTTAAAGTGGTTCGGAGAATTGTTCTCCTACGTCCACGATGATCCTCACCACTGCACCCACTACAGGTGAGGTTCCATTGTTTACAAGGGAATCGTTACATCACAATTTTAGGAGAGATCTCTCCTTTTGTTTACAATTTGGCTTATCCATGCATTGAGATTTGATTTCCTTAGCTGGCCCGATACTTTCTTCTTTCTTGTTGCTAGAATCATGGGATATTATCAGTTGACGCTGATTTCCTTTTTCCTCAACTCCCTTTCCTTTTTCTTCAACTCTATGTTGCTTGCCTTGCCTTTGTCGTCCATTTTCAAGATCATATCTAAATCTAGATCTCATCAGATCTGATATGCTAAGAACCCCCTCAAACTCAATGGTCCTCAAACTCAATGGTCCTGAGCAAACATTGAGGTTTAAAGCGCCCTCTAAAAAATGCTTCCATGGGTAGAGCTTTGGTGAGAGGGACCACCAATTGATGAGATGAGGGAATATGCCTTACAAACAATTGCCTTTGAGCGACAAGATCTCGAGCAAAGTGTACACCAAATTCAATATGTTTACTTTTCCAGTGAAGCAGCTGATTCACTATCATATAGGTGGCACTGATGTTGTCGCACAAAAGGATTGATAGTTCAAAATGATAGATGTCCATATCTTGTAATAAATGTTTAAGAAAAAGGACCTATACACAGTGTTGGCGATTGCCTGGTACTCAGCTTCAATGGAGGATCAGGCCACAGTGAACTGTTTCTTTGAACTTCAATAGATCAAATTCTGTCCAAGGAAGATAGCATAGGCCTCAGTAGACTTGCCGTCGTTCGGGCACCTAACCCAATCTATATCAGAGTAGGCATGTAAGTGAGAAGATGAGTCATGCTTGAGGAGAAGTCCATGATGAATAGTGGCCTTAACATAGCCCTATATCCATTTTATTGCATTTGCCAATCATAGGAGTGTGCATGAATTGGCAAACCTTCTTGACTGCGTAGGATAGATCGAGCCTATTAATGGTGAGGTATTGAAGCGCCCCAACTGTTTGGCGATGCAGTTTTGCATCAGAAAAGGGAGTTCCAAGCTTTGTCAGTGAGAAATTTATTGGTAGAGGCGTAGAGATAGGCTTGGCGCCGATCATGTGTGTCTGAGTCAAAATGTCAACGATATATTTTTGTTATAACAAGAGCAATCCTTTTGACGTTGGAATAGCTTGAATACCCAAGAAATAATGTAACCGTCCAAGATCTCTGAGAGATAAAGTTGTACTGAGATGATGAATCAATGCAGTCACTTGTGCTATAGAGTTACCCGTGATTCATCAACATAAACCATGATAAAGAGTCGAACCTGATTAGTAATCAAGGTGAACAACGAAGTGTCGGCCTAAGACATTTTAAAGCCCTTTTGGAAAAGAGCCTAATTTAGACCGTGGTACCAAGCTCATGGAGCCTACTTAAGTCCATAGAGTGCTTTATGAAGTTTGCACACATAACTTGGGTGACTTCGATCTTAAAATCCTAGAGGTTGAGCCATTCAGTTAGATTCCTATCAAGAAAGACATTATTAACATCAAGTTGTTTTATAGGCCATCGTAGAGAAGTAGCAAGAGGTAAAAAGTGTGCACGGTAGTTGGCTTTACTACTGGGATGGATGTCTAAAAGTAGTTGAAGCTTTCAATTTGATCATAACCTTTGGCAACCAATTCAAGCTTTGTAATGCTCCAAAGTTCCATCAGATTTACACTTAACCTTGAAGATCCATTTACAACCTATAATGGCAAATGTCTGGTTTGGTGGGATGAGAGTCTACGTTCCATTTTGATGAAGGGCTTGCATTTCCTTGGCCATTGCCTCTTGCCAATGGGCTGACTTGAATGCTTGGACATAAGTTCTTGGTTCTTGGTCAGAGCAATATTGAGTGACACGAGCAATGGAAAGTCGGTAGGCTATTGAAAAAAGGAGTTTGGATCTTCTCATTCCATCCTGTGAATTTGGGTCTTCTTGTTCTATCCTGTGAGCATACTACCATGGGTTCGAAGAGTTGGCATTTGAATTTCTAGAGATGGTGGTAAGGATGACTCAGTGGCCATAAGTGGTGCATATTGAGTGACATTTGGTTCAAGTGTAGGACTAGTTTGATTTGATGGTGGCTTGCAATGGGTAGAGTTGGTTAATGAAGGTAGGTAAATTAATAGGTATTAGTGTTGGTAGGATAGATAACATCAAGTTGTTTTGATGTTTTTAGGAATTGGAAATTTGACTCATTGAACACGTGTCGGCTAATAATCATTTTGGAAGTTTTCTAAGTTGTAACATAGGTATCCTTTGTGGACACCAAAATACCCAAGAAAGATGTGTTTGGATGACTTGGGCTGAAGTTTGTGATCACGGTAAGAGTAAGCGACACATACAAACACATAGAGAAAGGTATAATTTGGGGGTCTTTTGCGTAAAATTTCAAATCTTGGAGTCTTATAATAGGAACATGGCTCAATAAATATGCTATTGTCCTAAATGCACATGTCCAAAAATCTGCTAGAACACCTTCATGTTTAAGGAGAAAGAGAGACCCATTTCAACAAGAGTGTGATGTTCCTTTCAGTTATGCCATTCTGCTTATGTATATGAGGACATGAAATTCTTCTTTCAATACAATGATCTTGGAAGAATTTGTTAAGAGCTGCATACCCACCACCACCGTAGCATGACATAAGAAGTACACATTAGCAATTTAGTTTATCCATGTGTTGAGATTTGATTTCTTTAGCTGGCCTGATAGTTTTTTATTTCTTGTATCATGGGATATTATAGGTTGGTGTTGATTTCCTTTTTCCTCAACTCTCTTTCTGTTTTCTTCAACTCTATGTTGTTCGCACTGCCTTTGTGTAGGGCTGCACAATGAGTCGAGCCAACTCGGGCTCGACTCGAACTCGCTTGAAAAAGCTCGACTCGAGCTTGACTCATTTATAAATGAGTCGAGTTCGAGCTGAAAGTTAAACTCGTATCAATAAACGAGTCGAGTTCGAGTTGCAAGAACTCGACTCATTTAAACTCAACTCGACTCGTTATATTAAATCAATTAAACTGAATAAACCGATTCACCGGTTTAAGGTAAAAACTTTTTTCTCTTCCCATTCGGTCTTCACTCTTCCTTCTTTCTGTTCACTCTTCCTTCTTCTCGTCTGCTCTTTCTCTCTTGTTGTCTTCCCTCTTCCGTCGACCACGACCTGAGGGCACTTGTTGTCTTCCAACTGCTCTCTCTCTCTTCCGCTGCTGCTGCCTTCTCTCGCCAGCCGCTGCTGCTGCCTCAGACGCATCTGTCGTCCCTCTCGCTCTTGCTGCAACTTCTCTCGCCTTCACACTAGGTACCTCTTCGGCCTTCCTTTTTTCTTCTCTTTGGTGTTCTTCTTCCTCCTCCTCCCAATTGATTTTGCCCAAATAAAACCTGCCAGAAATCAGACGCATCCATCGCCTTTCCCCTTCTCTCGCTGTAGCTGCCTCAAACGCCATCAACGCTCGAATTCACTGCTCTTGAGGGACTATTTGCTACCTCCTCCTTTCCCCGTCCACAAGGTTTACAGGTCTTCTCGCTCTCCGTCTCTTTTTCTCTGTTGCTTTGTGGCTTTGTGGCATAGCCCCTTTTTCTTCTCTGAGTTTTTTCAAGTTTTTTGTTGAACTATGTTCAAGTTTTTTGTTGAACTATGTTGCATTGATGATGTATTTGACAAAAGAAAGGACATGATTATGTGCTTGATTACAACAAGAAATAGGTTTGCCTGTTCACATGCAAAGAAGTAGATGGGTGAAAAACATGGAGATGCAAGAAACGAGTTAAAAGGAAGGAGCAAGAAGAGTTTTGTGGCGTAGATGCAGTAAACAAGTTAAGTGAGTGGAGCTCGAGCTCGACTTTGTATAATCAAGTCGAGCTCAAGCTTGTGTTGGGCAGCTCAACTCGAACTCGAGTCGAAATTGATCTTTGAGCCGAGTCGAGCTCGACCCGGCTCATGTGCAGCCCTACCTTTGTGGTGTATTTTCAAGATCAGATCCAGATTCGGATTTCGTCAAATATGATACGCTAAGAGATATAACACAACAAAAGTTGATATGTTGAAGTTGTTACAAATTATTTGCTTGGAAAATAGAAATTTGGAGTTCAAGAAGCTATTTTGAACCTTAAGGGGTAGAGTGCAGTTGGTCGGGTCAGTGGG
Organism: Nymphaea colorata; assembly: GCF_008831285.2. Taxonomy (NCBI): domain Eukaryota; kingdom Viridiplantae; phylum Streptophyta; class Magnoliopsida; order Nymphaeales; family Nymphaeaceae; genus Nymphaea; species Nymphaea colorata. Next base: position 21,288,696 of record NC_045138.2, on the reverse strand, counting down.
GCAGTGATATGATAAGCCTTGCTGATATCATGGATTACTGATATGATAAGCCTTGCTGATATCTGACTCTCCTTACCCCGTCCTTCAACTTGGAGGGCTAAAGACCAACATTCCATTGCCTTGAACAAGCAGCCCCAATCAGTACATTGGTCTGTATCTTCACGAGACTATCCATATAGTGTGAATTCCATCCCAATTGACAAAAAACAATCAGTTAATAGTTGACGTTCTATTGACCCTTATGGATTTAAAGAAGATAGCTCTCTGTCCAAATTATGGTTAATGCATGAAAGAACTACAAATGACATCCACATCTCGTATTTCTTGCCCCCATCTACCTACCTATAGAGCCTTACCATTGCAACTTGCTTCCTTCGTGTATTTATCGTTCTGTCTCACCATGAAATAATAAAAGACATATATTAGGAGTTTCCCGCCGCAATTGAAGCTATCACTGAACCACGTAAAACTAAGTCTTCATTTCCTTGTATGTGTTAATTGTCTTTCTTATCCTTACACAATAGCATGCTAGAAAATTTAGCATGACATAAGAGGTACACATTAGCAAATCCATTCCGTTACTGCAACTTTTTTTTACCTTGCGGCGAAACCGGCCATATCAGCAATACCAGCAGACTAACGCAGTCACCAACATGGTCGTTCAAGAGAAAAAAATATCATTTCTTTTGCATGTATTACTGTTTTTCTTCTTCATACATGATAAAATGCATATAACAGAGCTATGGATCCAATTTATATGACTAATCAGTTGGCCATGTCCATAGCCTATTTTTTCTTTTTTAATTTAGCATGGGGGAAATCGCCCTAAGCGTAAAACCTAGAAGGTCATACCTTGGTAACTTGCTTCGAAACTTTAATAGATGTATGGTAGGGTAGGTTACATCCGCGACCAGAGAGTATAAACAGCAAGCCCAAAGCCCCGAACGTATCATAGAAATCTCGACCTCACAGCTAGGGACTTCTATCGGTTGGCACGATGCCAGTTGGTTTGAAGCAACGGACGTTGCTATAATAATACCTCAGCAATACACATAGAGGTTTGTCTGAGGGCCATAGTCATCGGTAAAAACAACCTCAAGCGGTAGTCAAAATTGTCTCACGGCAATCAGCGGTGCTCCTCCATTCCATCTAGGGGTGAACACGAGCCGAGTCAAGCCCGAGTTCAGTCAACCCGAGGTCGGCTCGACTAATGAAACCTGAGCTCGAGAATAGCTTATCGGCAACAACTCGACTTGATTAAGGCTCGACAAACTCGTTTGAATAGAATTAATATTCATCATTACATGTTGCGCTCGAGCTCGACTTGATTAAGACTCGACAAGCTCGTTTGAATATATCAACTTGATTACGGTTCGACAAACTCGATTAAGGTACTAGCAATGGCATAATCAATGTCAAATTAAAAACCAAAAATTACTGCAGTTATTATTCTAACAATATATAACAAAAGAACTAATCAATAAATGGCCCTTAATATAGCAAATCAATATTTTCTGTGCATATGATATAGTTATTGAATACGAATTTGCAATTACCACTATTTTCATTAGCAATTCAGACAACTAAGATCAAAGACTTCCATCGATTAGCTAGTCTTTGTTTTCATTCACAAAACTAAATTTCAAAATAATGAATTATGTGCAACATCGACCAATCCCATTTCCGTCACGGTAGATAACATCATAACAACACAAGATCAACAGCATGGGCATCATTCAAACAATCTCGAACAAGAACAATGGTTGTTGTTATCAAGCTCGCATCATTGTGCTTTGTCACGGCTACAAATTTTCAAGAATGTAACAAACCATAATCACAAAGGTGAATAACCTAACTTTGTCGCGGCTACAATTTTTCAAGAATGTAAAAAACATAATAAACATATCAAAAATGAATTATAAGATCTCCTAGCTGGCCTAGTTGATAGCAACTCCCTTTGTTCTTCTTCCGACTTGGGACTGTAGTCGCGAAGAAGTTTTCCTAACAGTGCTCCCTCATGTCCTTCCTGTTGATCAGGGTTAGCATGGCCCTCCCCTTGTTGCCCTCTTCTTCTGCTGGGCGTCAACACTATCTGTGCTCATGTCTCCACGGTGCACCTTCCATGCATTAGCCATGCCCTTTGCCCGAGCACCCTCAATGGTGTGGGGTTCCTCTTACAAGGCCTTGTATAGTTGGAGCGTGGGGCTCTCTGCTCATGCTCTGCCGGTCTGTCCATCCAGTTGAGGGCAGGTCTCACTTCCCTTTGGCTCGGGCACTACGATATGCCCTTGCATCTCTCGTCCTTCTCACCTTGTCGGTCATTTCCTGCTGAGGGAAACTTGGGATTGCCTAGGCGCTCCCTGCGGTTCTGGACCGTGGGTGGTCTGTCAGGGTGCTGCTATATGCGTGCCAGTAGGCTCTAGCATTCTCAGTTTTCCTTGGCTTATACACCTCAGTGGAGTGTGGTTGTGATCTTGCTTCAGGGCTGTTCCTTGTAGGCAAAGCTGAAGGATTGCTCACAGGCTGGTTGGCATACGCTCGTCAATAGGCCTAAGCGTCTCCAGGCCTCCTGGGCCTGCTTTCTTCGCGCGGTTGCGCCTTAGCCTTAGTCACAAGGCTGCTCTTGTTGGATTCACCAGAAGGAACCACTACCGGTTGGTTGGAGTATGCGCGCCAATAGGCTCTGGCATCTCCAGTCTTCCTAGGCCTAATCGCTGGTTCCGGTTGGGATTGAATCTCATGCTCCAGTGATCTGGGTGCTATCGGGAGTCAGACGCCACGTTCTTCAAGTCGCCAGCTACTACGACGAGATGGCTCAGCCCCTGGTGATTGCGCCTGTTTGGCGGGGCTGGCACGCCTTTCTACTGCGTGGGCTTGCAGGCTTCTACTACCTGCATTGCTCGGTTGGGAGGGTTCACGGTCAGAGTATAATGACACTCCCAGTTCCCGACCTTAATTGCCTCTCTTGGAAGAATGTGCAAGATCTCTTGCGGCTAAACCACTCGTCCTGCTACTCCTAGCTTCCCCACTTGGGCGATGTTGGTGATGCATAAAACTTCGCTAGAGCGGCTGAGTGACACGAGTTTAATCACTACAACATGTCGAAAGACACTTCAAGATCACGTGGTTACAAGAACCAATACAGGAGTATCGGTACCAACAGGGCAAGCAGCCCTCGAGACCATCGGAGTTCAAGTCCCAGCCAACCAGAGTGGGATGTTGTCATTTATGCTTTCAAAAAGGGCCAATTCGCATACAAGTGGATCCTGTGATAAGGATCGGAAGTCGTACAAGGCTCTCAATGGAGATACAAACTAGGTGGGTCAAGTTCCGAGTGCGAGGTGCGCATCCAAGACTTAGGGTTAGAAGAATTTCATTTTCAAGTATAGATGAACCCGCAAAGCCAAGTTTTATGCATCACCAACATCGTCCAAGTGGGGAAGCTAGAAGTAGCAGGACGAGTGGTGCAGCCGCAAGAGATCGTGCACATCCTTCCAGGAGAGACAATTAAGGTCAGGAACTGGGAGTATCATTATACTCTGACCGTGGAACCCTCCCAACCGAACCCTGCGAGTAGTAGAAGCCCGCAAGCCCACGCAGTGGAAAGGCGTGCCAGCCCCGCCAAACAGGCGCAATCAACAGGGGCTGAGCCATCTCGCCGCAGTAACCGACAACCTGAAGAACATGGCATCTCACTCTCGATAGCACTCAGATCACGGGAGCAAGGGATTCAGTCCCAACCGGAACCGGCAATTAGGCCTAGGAAGACTGGAGATGCCAGAGCCTGCCGGCGCGCATACTCCAACCAACCGGTAGTGGTTCCTTTTGGTGAATCCAACAAGAGCAACCTTGTGACCAGGCCAACCGCACGAAGAAAACAGGCCCAAGAGGACCAGAGATGCTCAGGCTTATCGACGAGCGTATGCCAACCAGCGTGTGAGCAACCCTCCAGCCTTGCCTACAAAGAACATCCCTGAAGCAAGCTCACAGCCGCACTTCACTGAGGTGTACAAGTCAAGGAAGACCGAAAATGCTAGAGCCTACCGGCACGCATGTACCAACACCCTGGCAGACCACCCACGGTCTAGAGCCGCAGGGAGCGCCCAGGCAATCCTAAGTTTCCCTCAACAAGAAGTGACCGGCAAGGTGAGAAGGACGGGAGATGCAAGAGCATATCGGTGGATGTTTGCCAGTCAACCAAGAAGCACTAGCCCGAGCCAAAGGGAAGTGAGACATGCCCTCAACAGGATGGACAGACCCGGTAGAGCATGAGCAAACCAGCTCGGAGGAATCATGGACTTCAACCGAATGGATGCAAGAAGTCAACCGCGCCTGCCAAAGCTCGAATCAACCCATGGGCGAAAATGAAGAAGTGGCATTAGAGGCCACATCAATCCAAAGGACCGCAGCCCTTAGGCAATATCCTAAGGAGGGTGGATACAATCAATCACCCGAGGGAGCTGCGGCAAGGAGAGGAAAGGAAGCCTTACAGAGGCAAGCATCGGAAGAGATCGGCAAAGAGAAAAGCTCGAATTTAGAGGACGAGCCGCTTCCAAGCAGGGCACTGGCCGAAGGGCCCAGCTCACCAAGGATGTTCCCAACACCCTGGATGGTACCCGAACCGGATCCCCTGGAAGAGATCCTTCCAGCATGCGACCAGCTTACCACAAGCCTTCCCAGGAGGCCAAACAATGTCTCAACTCATCCACAGGCACGACGAGCAAGAGTCTACCCTCAAGCTGTGAGGTAAGGAGGCGATTGGCGCCTGACCTCGTATCACCCATAGCAAAGCCGAAGGAGGGTGGAGCTACCCAAACCGAAGAAGTAACTAAAGCTTCGAAGGTGAGCATGAGCAGAGAGCCCCACGCCCCAACTGTACAAGGGACTTGTAAGAGGAACCCCACACCATTGAGGGTGCTCGGGCAAGGGCAAAGGGCATTGGCCCAGGGGCTAGACCGGCTAATGCATGGAAGGTGCACCGTGGAGACATGAGCACAGATAGTATTGACGCCCAGCAGAAGAAGAGGGCAACAAGGGGCAGAGGGCCACGCTAACCCCGATCAACAAGGACATCGGGGAGCACTGTTAGGAAAACTTCTTCGCGACTACGGTCCCAAGTTGGAAGAAGAACAAAGGGGGCCAAGGCGTTCCTTCACGGGAAGACTTCTCTTGAACTCTTACCGAGAGACTACGGGCCAGATCGAGATGAAGAAGGTCCATTGGAAGGAGAAGATGAGCTTCAGTCTTAACTCCGGGAAAGTATAGCAAGAGCTTGGGGTCAAGCTCTGTGTAAAGAGGGTGGAGTGTTGCGAGCCAATTCCAGGTCCAGCCGAGAGCCGCCGACGGAGTGGCCGAGGCTGGTTGGGGATGCGCAAAACGAGCGCAACGAAGGCCCTAGCTACAGCAAGAAGAAGCTGAAGCTAGAGGCAAAGCAAGACGAGCTGCAGCCCAACAAGCGGCCCTAGGGCCGCCAGTAGAAAGAAGATGGCCCGCACCAGGCCAATGTCATCTTGAGAGGTTCGGCAGAGCAAGGCCGAACAAAGAGCAAGGAGACTTGCGGCCAAAAAAGGGCACTGCTAGAGGAAAAGAAACCTCAGTCTCGCCCGAGAAGATAGAAGGAGGCTGCCCTGGAAAGGCCACTCCAACGAGGTTAGCATAGGAGCAGCCGACTTGGTTTCCAGCACAGGCCCGGACGAGCAATGCCAACCAGACGCGACCTTAGGGCTGCCGCCATGAATATAGCGCAGAGAGGAACCCATCGGGAGACAGTAGTGATACCGTTGGGGCAAGTCAAGGCCAGGGACGCGAAACACCAAGCACAGCACAGGGCCAGCCACACACTTAGGTGTAGCAGCTGCATGCATCAATCCATCCATCAAAGAGCCAAGGCATAAGACGACGGTGGAAGGCTACTTGCAGTGGCAAAGATTGGTTCTACTACCGGCAAGTATAAAGCAACCAGATTAGCCAAGCCTCGTACTTTGCAGATTTCGGTCAAAGCCAATGGAATCCAGCCTTAGGTCGTGTCCAGCTCGAGTCTGCCTAGAAGAGTCTAGAATAGAGTCAATCTAGCGTCTAGCCTTCTTTAGTCTGTTTTTAGTGATTGCTTAGAGAGGCGCATCTAGTATTAAGTGTCTCAGTCGTTTCTATTTGTTTGAGTCATTTTATCCTTTCATTTGTTGAGTCATTTGATTCTTTCCGTCTCGGGTTAGGTTGATGTGAACCAAGACGTGGGAGCTATATAAACCCGCCCAAGTTGTAACATTTCATCATTTTGTCATTTAATCAAATATACTTTTGAGTAAGGTGCTGCCTCTCTCTCCTCCACCCGAGTGGTGTGACTCCCCACCATGTAGGCGTGTACTCCCTGTCGTGTAGGCGTGAAATCCCCGCCGAGTAAGGCGTGTACGAAGCACTTGCAGGTCGTGGTTCTGCCCAAGTGAAGAAGAGCTGATCGACAAAGGTGGTAGCTGCCATTGAAGCCGACAACCTACGTTATCTTTCCCCGATGCATTTGCAAGTCCTTCGCAATGCAACCCTCCTTGAACACGAAGAAATGTTAGAGGCCGGTCGTGACTCGAGAGGACATGGAGAAGAGTGGGTCGCGGTTTTGCCCATCTAGTATCCGCATGTGACATTCCGCCGGCATGAGAATCAGGTTGGTACCGAAAAACTCTCTCGGTTCCATCGCTCTCGCTGTTCTTAAACAAGGTTGAATCTGACCCTAGGAGGCTGGTTTTCTCCCCGGGCACATCAGGAAGAAGATCGGTTGGACAGGAAGGAGGATTCCTAGTCTTGACGGGCGTTGTAAAGTGCGGCCCTAGTAAGTTGCTCTCCCCCTGTATGATCCAGGGAGACTGTGACCGGAAAGGTCGGCCAAGCAATCGCTAGTTGGTTCGTGTGTGGTGAACCCGAGTGGAAGTTGTGAGCGCTGCTGATAGACGGCCAGTAGCACTTGCATCGGACCCTTGGCGGAGCCAAGCATTGAGCCACGGTGTTGTGGGAGCTCTCTTGCAAGTGAGAGTGGCGCCGAAGTGGAGAGGGGCTGATACCAAGCCAACAACCCGGCAAGAATCGCGCAGTCAAGCTAGTGACGTCGAGCCAAGTCGCATCTAGACCTGCCCACGAGCAGCAACCCAAGAAGTGTGGCCGAAAAACTCGCTGTTGCTACTTTTCTGGCGGCATTCCAACCGCCGCTTGTTGACTGCCCGATCAACCTTGACGAGGAGGTCGCTTCGTCTTCTGGGCAACATTAAGTTCGTTGAGGAGTCCCGGAGTGCAATAACTCCTCGCGCCCCTTCCCTAAGCACCTATCGGTCAAGTCCTCCATCTCCCCTTCATCACGCCACGTGTCAACATCCTAGGGCCCATGCCCTTCAAGCTCCCAAGGCGCCATCAAGCCTTCATCTCCAACCGCTTATCTTGCCACATGCCATCATCATGAGGCCCAAGCCCTTCGAGTCCCAAGGGTGCTTTTAAGGTAAGTCTTAACTCGCCTTAACTTCACCTCCCCCCTCTCTCGTAATCCCCTTCTTTCCCTCTTGGATTCTTACCCAAGCCATTAATCCCCTCCTCCTCATCTGAGCCCTACCATAACCCCCTTACCGAGTCCCTAGCTATCCATTACTCCCCTACCATTTCCGAGCTCAGCCTTTATTCCACTTTCAATTTCCAAGCCCATCCTTAACCACCCGCCTTAACTCCATCCTTCCTTACCGAGATTAGCCATTAACCTTCCTTGTTAGTCCCTAGTTTCCTAGTAAGTCCTAGCCCTAGTTATTACACGTCCCTAATCCCAAGCTCGTCACAACCACCCTCTTAACCTTGCACCCTATTAACTCTACCCATCGGTCCTAACTCGCACTCATACCTCAGGTTAGCCCAGACCATACTCATTCCTCCACTAAGTTCCTTCCCTCCGAGCTTCGCCCCCTTTCCTTGGAGTCCGGTAGTTAGGATCTCTCTCCAAGCGGACAACCTGTATGGGCGCTCCTCTCCATAGCGTCGTGTCCTGCCTACATCTCCACAACACCATCTAGGCAGCCCACGAGTTCTTCGCCCTCACTCTCACTAACGGCCAAGCTCACCGGTTTTCACCATCGTCGCTACTTCCCTCGGCCAGGCGGGCCAAGCATCATAGGCCATCGCACCCCAACCGCATCTCTCATCTGCGGTTTCCCCGCAGTCCCTGCAAGCACCATTGCTACCTCCCTCAGCCAAGCGGGATGAGCACCGTAGGCATCCTCCGCACCTCCCTCGGTACTCTCCATTGCGGCCTCGCAGCAATCGTCGCCGAGTTCCATCTCCAGCAGCTTCCGCATTCAAACTTCTTTCCGCACCATAGGTTAAGTCCTTTGGCCATCCATCCTTGTCTAGGTTATGCCTTGTTTGACATAATGCGACCCTTTAGCTAGGCCATCCAGTTCTTGAGTTCTTCTCGGCCGAAGGGTCACGTCACTTCAGCCTGCCATCTCTTACTATCAAGTCTTGCCTTGGTCGGAGGGATGTGTTTTGGCTTGGCCACACTGAGGAGCCAATTGTCGAGCTGCCTCCACCCTTTTTAAGTATTTTGGGTGATATTCCGTCGCCGGCAAGCTCGACACCCCAAGTTTCTTTTGTTCACCATTAATTTTTCCTAGACAGTATGCACGGCCTTCCTAGCCACTGGTTGCCTAGCCAAGGAGAGTGGTTCTTTGGCCATGTGCCCCTTGTCAGGCTGAAATTTTTGCCAAGTTTATGGCTGTTGGTCGTGCCCCTTCGACAAGGTCGGGCATGGACGTGAATGACTACAGCAGCTCGTCCAAAAGTCGCAACCCTCCTACCCATGCTATGGCCTAATAATGGCCCAGCCTGTTGCCCTGGATGGCTGGCATGCTAAAGCCAGACGCTTGCATGGCGCTGGCTTCGGCTAGCTGCTGACCTCCTGGCCAAGGCCTCAAGTGACCCCCGACCTTGGATGGGTTCGGGCACATTTAGATTGATCGTATGTTCATCTCTTCAAGCAATAATCCACATTTGAAACTCCATAAACCAAGACCGAGTGTGGCATTTGTTCTTGTCGATGTTCCAGCCTGAAACTCTACACCATAAGTATTTCAGATCCAACAAAGGCCAAACTTGTAGGGATCGGTCCTTTGTTCATGACCCTATAAAACCAACCAACTTCCACAATTCCTCTTGAATGAAGTTCTTCTTTCAACCAGAATCTCATAAAGGTCCATACCATTTAAATGACTCATCACCAATAGCTGTAGAAACAGCAAGCTCTCAATTGACTAGAGAACCCCTGCCCACTCCACAACATAACATCCAGCAGCTACTACACGAGATCTTTATGATCCTTCTTCGCTCTTTAATTAGCATAAAACCATGTTGAGTCACCAACAATGAAAGCTTATAGTTCCTTCTTGTTTGCATAGCGCTGCTATCATTATGCAACGGTACATCTAGACACCTCCAATGGCTTGTCGTTTCTTCACGTAAGCCATCCTCTACTTATGGTTCTCTTAGAAGTATAGTTTGAAAAAAACATTAACATGACTGGACTTGGAAGAATAGCAGTCAAGTCTAAACTGCAATTCATGCCAAGAAAAATAAATAACAGTGGTAGTCACAAACAAAAAGGGAGGCGGTGCATAACCATTAATTTTCCTACAGGTACTTCAACACTCTGAGTAGATAAGAGCCGTTGAGTCTACTGTATTGGTAGCTAAAACTTGACTATCAGCTTTAACGATGACAGTTGCTACGGAGCCACCTTCCAACTTCTTGTCATAGGCTTCTTGAATTTGGTTACCATGTAAGATCATTACAGTTAGTATAAGGCAGTTTATTTTCCTACCAGAAAAAGACAGGAATACTTCTTAATTTCCTCGTAAATGCTGTATCGATATGATGGACCATACGAAGTAATGATTCCTTCAGATCTACATGTGGAATGATTCATCGAACACCCCATATAGTACCTGTCCCGATCTGCAATGTAAATATTGAAATACCTAATAGATACTATAGATAGAGCAATAGAAGCAACAGACGGAGGAATTCAGAGTTTGGTGCCCTCAAACTACAAGAATCTAAATATGCAAGAAAAGAGGTTAGGACCCTTTCAACAAGCAAAAGATTGCCTATTTGAATTCTATGACCAGTCCAATCCTGGAACAATTAAGTCCATTTTTCGAATATTTATATTGTTCTCTAACATAATGATTTTAAAGAGTCGGTGAATAATATTAACAGGAAAACATATAACTTAGCCTTAAATATCTTTCTTCAACAATTATATACACAGTTACTCAAATGTCACATTGTCAAACCGGTAAAAGGAAGATAATCACCTTAGCTATCATAAACAAATAATTGAAAATTACGAAAAAAATGCAATAAATTGATTGTTTTTTTTCAATTTTTTAGTTAATATCGCAATATTTTCAAAAATATCTTGATAATTGTGGCTATAGATCTAATACAGCTAAAAATCGCAAGACCCTCATTTATAACTCTAAGTCTCAAACTATTAATCTGCGTCAGAGCCAATTTAGATGATTGAAATTTTGAAAGTTCAGATAGTAGAATCACTGGTTCTATAACTATGTGAAAAGGATCTGCTGCCACAGAAATTCTCACTTAGGAGAGGTGCCCGAAAATTGCCGACCAGTGGCAAGGAACTTGCTCAATTACTAATATTTGGATCTCTGCACAATGAGATTGAGCGACCTACTGATAAACAAGCTGGGATCAAAGCAGAAATAATGGAAACAGAAAAACGAGAAAAGAAGACTAACTAAACGGCACGAGCAACATCAGACGAGGACCAAAGCAATAAAACGGGGTCTTAACATAAAACAAAATGCATTGATCGCAGTTATAGAGAAGAGATCCATGTGATTGAAAAAAAAAATCAAAGACAAACATAAAAATCTCTTTGATCTTTAGCAAGAATTTGTGAATGGAAAGGAGAGAGCAGGAGCAGAAGACGCAAAATCAAGAAGAACGATGAAAAAAAAGAAAACCATCGAAGATACAAATCAAGAAGAACAACGAAGAAACAGGGAAATAAGCAGAAAGCAAGATCATAGAGAGGAATCACCAAACAAATACCAAAGGCGCCTTAAAACCCGACTAAATCCAGCAAAATAAAGTGAAAACAGAAACAAAGATCCTGACCTGCTCCTCTCGGCCTTTCTATGACTACAACGGCGGCAGTAGCTCATGCAATGGCAGAAGATCGAAAGAGAGAGACTCTCTTGTAAGGATGTCATCTTCACAGCAACTTCCATCATCGTCGCAAACATTTGGTAAAGATGAAAATGGATTTGACACTGAGGGGAATGGAATAAGCCCCCGAATAGTTTGTGGGAAATTTGTTTCTTCACCTTCAGGAAAAGTGCCCTAATATTTTCAACCATTCAACTGCACGATCCGGACGCGAAAGAATTTATAATCCATAGCGGATGCTTCCCCAACGGTTAGAAATAAGGTCCATTGTAGCACCTTGAGCCCCTCGCCACCATCATTCAGTAGCGTGTGGTCCATTCCGCGCTACTGAAAACCATACTTCTTGTGGTGATTCCAATAATAAGCTACGCACAAATACCCAACGTTGGATTTTATCAATAATATTCATATCAAAACGTGGATCCATTTTTCCTCATTTGATTATGCAATGCCTCAAATCAGATTTTTTTTTTTTTATGTTGGTTTTAAAGGACCAATTTGGACTGAGAGATTCTAGATTTGGAAAAAAAATATAAATTTTGAGCATATAACTCCATTTCAGAGGTAAGCATGATTTATATCTATAAACCAGATCATGGATTTTTCTCTTGTTCTATTCTGATCATGGACTAATAAATCCAATAATTCGATCAAATGGATGGTGACCAAAAGATGACCAAAGATTCATATTGATCAACTGGAATTTATTTGTTTTCCTTGCGGGTCACGTTTTGTTGAATATGATATAAAGGGCAGTTGCTGTTGGTCACATTTCCTTGAATGTGACATATAGATTATGTGCATTCTCACGTTTGGGAACCACCTCTTTCTCTTTCTCAAGAAAATTCTCAGTCGTATGGAGAGGGAATGTGGTGTGCTGTCAGTCTTAGGGCGGATCTTAGGGCTGAACAACAAGTCGAGCAACTCGAGCTCTGCTCAAACTCGAGTGTGATCCAGCCATTTTGCTAAACAACAAGTCAAGCAACTCGAGCTCTGCTCAAACTCGAGTGTGATCCAGCCATTTTGCTAAACAACAAGTCGAGCAACTCAAGCTCTGCTCAAACTAGAGTGTGATCCAGCCATTTTGCTAAACAACAAGTCGAGCAACTCAAGCTCTGCTCAAACTCGAGTGTGATCCAGCCATTTTGCTAAACAACAAGTCGAGCAACTCAAGCTCTGCTCAAACTAGAGTGTGATCCAGCCATTTTGCTAAACAACAAGTCGAGCAACTCAAGCTCTGCTCAAACTCGAGTGTGATCCAGCCATTTTGCTAAACAACAAGTCGAGCAACTCAAGCTCTGCTCAAACTCGAGTGTGATCCAGCCATTTTGCTAAACGAGCCGAGATCGAGTTTGTTGAACTGGACCCTTTAAACTTGATTTGGCTCGAGTCATTAACGAATGGTGAATGCTATTTAACACCAAACATATAATTCATGTTCTCAATTCATCATGTGTCTTCTGTCTTCTCGCTCTCTTCATCTTGTTCCGATAGAGGTTTCATGGTTCCTTCGGGCAGCACCGGCACCACTACATCAACGACCAACAATCAACCTTCGGCAGAACTCCCACTTTAATCTGAACCGCGTTAGGTTTAAAAAGCCATTAATCAGAAGCGGAGGCAAGTGTGGTCTCTGTGGGGTATGGGCCTCATAGAGTTACGTTAATACCTTAAATCTTTAATTGGATTTAGGTGAACTTAGGTTCAGTTATATGTAGCAGCCCCACCAGCATGGGTGGGCTTTGTTGTTATCTATATATTCATATATTCAGTGCCCATTAAAAAAAAAATCTAGCCCCTGCCCTTGATCAAGTGAAGATTTTAGACATCTCGCTCAGAGTCTCTCTCAAAAACCCACATTCAAGTGAGAGGCTTTACCTTCATAAACTTCACTTCAAAGAGGGCTGCAAGGGTTTCTAAGACCCTCGTTGACTCACCTTTAGAAAACCTTCGTTTTGGACTGTCGGGAGGAGGAATGGATGGGCACAGGGGCGGAGCCAGGATTTTTTCTAGGGTCGGGTCAAGATGATTTGCGGGCCGGGCCAGGGTCTGGCCAAGAGGAGCGACGAGAAGCGACCGGTCGGGCCAAACTAAAAAAATTTGATTTTTTTAATGTAAAAAAAAAATTCCTGGGCTCCCCCCCCTTGGATGGGCAAGTGTCAAAACTGATGGTTCACTGAGAACAAGCTCTCATTCAAACAAGCTTAAATGAGTTCAATGAGTGGAGTTCAAGCTCGATGCTGAACCATTGAGTTGAGCATGAGCCTGTTTAGTGGAGCTCGACTCGAAACCAACCTCCAGGTTTCATTAGTCAAGCCAAGCTCGAGCAGACTCTGCTCTTCTTTAGGCAATGCGGTCCACCCTTGGTCCGAGAAGGCCACATGAGGCCCCTCCTACATGGCACGATGGATGCGAGACACGTCGTGCCATCTTTGTGGGGATAGGGGGCCATGGCAATCTTGTATTGAGGGCAGATCAATGCCCTCGGATTGAAAGCCTTCGCTCATGTAACTTCTGCCTGAGCTTTCACATGGTGTTGCCCTCGTAAAGCCTGATGGTAGGGACTCACCCTCTTCATAGAAAGTACAACCATTTTATCTTCCTGCATTTGTACGTTCTAGGAAGAAGACCAGAAGAGAATCAAGCGACATGTTCTTATTGAAGGGCAAACATCTTGGTCGTTCAAAGTGAAAAATTTTCCTCATATTATATAAAGATTGGGCTTTAAGTGGATCCCCATGCAGTCAGAAAAGACAAACACTGGGCCCCTTCTATACCCTTGTCTGCAGGAGTTGGAAGTGGTGAAATCATGGCGCTTCACAGCTCCTCCATGGAAGCCATTTTCTGCTTTGAATGCTTTTGAGTCATGTACAATGAGTGCGTCGTCTAGGCACATCATGAAGGAGTGAGTTCAAGGCATGCCTTGTCTCGACCACAATTGCTCCCAACACAAGAATTGGCCACAGGAGTAAGGGAAAAAGAGAGGGATTCAACCCTTCTTTGGACAGCTTTTGGTCGCCTGAAAGGCTGCACAAGGCTCTAATCTGGAACAGATAACTGCATTAAGGTGGAGAAGAGATAGGATCCGGTACAGTAGAGAAGGGCAAAACCCTGAAGAGAGCATGCTTGAAGTGTAATGCAACATGATTACTGGCTTGCCTTCGCCGTCTCACTGCATGGGACAAAGACAAGGAGGACATCAGAGGATTCCCCATGAGATGGTCCTCGACCTACCCTACTAATGGGACATAGCAAGTTTGTCATACTCTGTGACCATTCCACCCCTAGACTAGTCGCCTACTGAGCCACCTGGATCTTATTGAAGCGGCCCTGTGATGTGGAAAGCCATAATTCAGCCCCCAAATGCAAACAAAGGAAAAATTTTCTCGTTGCTTTTAATCTGCAAAATGGGAGGTAATATCTCCATGTATGGACTCCTGCCAACCACAAGTTTTAGCCGCAGAATTTGTCTTCCTTTGCAAGATCAAGATGTTTGGAAATGTACTTCATGCAATTACTCAATTGAATAATAGTTTTAGACCCTTGTGGTGTTACAGATTAGGCGTTCTCAGTTGCAGCTGCAGGTTTAGTAAAGATGAGGAAACTTGGAGGTAGTTGCGGTTCTTGGTGCAGTTACAGAGCAAGGATCAGGTGAGCCGGTAGGTGAAAGGTTGCCCAACACCTCGGGCTGCACGTTGGTCCTGGCTGAATTCTCATTACAAACAGTTGGTGTGTAAAAGCCACCCACCAGATTACCTGATCCATCATTTTTGTGCTTTGACAGTGTCTGGAACTGGGAAGAAATGTCGATAAGCAGCTGAAGTAAAACTATAGAACAAGGAAGACAAAGTGATTCATTTCTGGACATTGCAGATCGCACAATCGAGAGAGGATGTTAGAAAGATGGTTAACTATTTATGGCTTTCATTATTACAGTCAGTTTTACAACAGAGCACAAAGTCTCAATTACAAGAGCATGGCTATGACCATGGTCAGATCGATCAAGCAAGAAGCCAGAAGTTTTTCTGCCATCTAGTGCTGATGAGGTACCCACCGACGCTCCTGCTCTGCTTCCTGACAGCCAAGGTTAGGCAGTCGGCGTGCTTGATGCACTGCTCCACGAACTCCTCACTGCTGCTCTGGAACAGGCTGCAAGAACCAAACACAATTTCCTATTGAAAACCAAAAACATTGTACTGATTCCCACTTTTTCTTTTTTCGAAAACCAAAAACATTGTACTCTTTTCTTTCTCGAAAAACGGAACAGGAGCTTCCCCAATGCATATTCAAAAAAAGGATCTTTAGAACTTAGCACTTGTTTGGATACTCCGAATGGAACACTACCATCTTCTTGTTTTCTAGTGGAACGTCACTCTGCATATCGTTTCACCTTCTCTTCAGTTAATCCTGAGTCTTAGCAGGAAGACGGCCAAATGATCGGAGTTTTTCCAAATAAAATGAGGTTATAAAGGTGAAAATAAGGGGGAAAAGGATCGTTAAAGCCAGTAATAAGCAGGCGAAGACAGTTTCACAATGGCAGTTGTCTATCCAATAAAATGAAACGACGGTTTGACAGGGAAGAATGACTGTAGCTAAAAAGAATATCTTTGAACTGATTTTTTTAGATAGAAAGGTTACAACTTGTGAATATGGTTCAGATTTATGGAGATCAGAGTGTTGTAGAACTGAATCAGACACTCAACCGAAAGAAAAAGAAAAACACGAAGTGCGACATCAGCATAAAGAGATGAAACCAGCTAGAAAAGAAGGAAAGTAAGCATTGAAATCTACCAGCTGAGAGGAGAAGGCTTCTTCTGGCCCAAAACCAGAACAGATGCTTCAAGTTTCTTCACTTGGCTGATGACTGTTGACACTTTAGGCCCTTGGATCACAAGGGCCTCAACTTCAACCTGACAGCAATAAACAGGGGACCCAAGAATGAGCATAACACAGACAGATGAGGGAAAATGCAGCCAAGATGCGGAAGAAGACAGATGAGCCATGCTCATTTCTCTCGAAAGGGTGTCTGAAAAGACTAGCAACAGATCGAGTTGCAGACTGCTGAGTTGATTACCTCTGGCCTGCATGCCTTGCAAAGGGATCCGAGGCTGTTGGCAAGATGGGAGGTCCTATCACCGCTGGTGACAAGGGCGCCCCTGCTGGTGCTTGGTGGTATGATCTGAAGTAGAGTGAGGAGATCACCCTTGTTGGCTACATGGGTCAGAGCCCACATCATGGCGTGCTTGGCGCGCGTCGAGGAGTCGACGACCACCATGACCCTCTTCCTCAGCACCATCCCATTCTCATGGAGATTCAGGCCCTCCATCTGGCTGAGCGTCTTCTCCGGCGGCTGCTTCTTGCTCCACCTCTTCGACGAGCTCCAAGGGTCCCTGTGGCTCAACTGCCTCAAGAAGGAACCAACAGAGGACTCGGAGGAAGGCATTTTTGCTTCCAAAAATCTTCTTTAGCTTTCTTGGTATCGCAGAAAGATGGGTTCTGTGGGGAGGATCAAGGATGGGAAGGAAGAAAGCAAAGCAGGGTCTAAAAGATCACTTGAGATGAGGATGGTGGTGGCGGAATATGTTTGATTCCGTTGTCAACCAACGCTTTTGTTTCCTTTGGAGAGGGAAAATGCTTTTGGAGATGGAGATGGAGCACAGAAAAGTTGAGAAGGTGGTGACAAAATATATGATGGGATGAGGAGCTTTCCTCTGCACGGTGGTCACGAGACAGACTGAGCTGTCTGACCGGCCACAGTCATCCCTGAAATGACCCGTTTATCCCTATAACCTTTACCCTGGTTAATCCCACAAAAAACAGGCGCTATAATGTCGACGTAGCCAGTACAGTAGCCAATATCTGCCTGTAAGCCTTTCGACATGAACCGGTTTAGACCTTCAAACCGGTTTTATCTATATCCTCTTCTCTTCGGGTTTGATGGTTTCGAATTTTGATACAAGAAAATTCTAAAATCATAATTTCTCTTCAAAATTCCAGGTTCAGTTTTCTCGTTTTGAAAACAAAATACTTCATTTGTTTAATAATCTTAATGTTTTAAAAATTAAGCATTTTGATTTTAAAATTTCATCATTCGAAGTACATCAAACGTCTCTTTAATGCAAAGAATCTTAAAGAGTTGGTGCAACAAATGAAACAGAAACTGATAGGAGTAGTTTTTTGTTTCAAATTTACTGTACCATCAACCTTTTATGTTGAAGAAGAAAATGAGTTTGTATCGATATGCAAGCTGAAACGAATGCTACTCGTAAGCACTAAAAGCAACTCGAGAGGCATGAGATTTAAGATTCAGCAGAACCATTTCAGTGGATTGTAACTTTGAAATACATTGGTTCTTAGATTGAATTGAACGTTTTCTCGTGGGTGTCATCCTCTACAAATATATATTAAAATAAAAAACCAGAAAGCAAATGTCTCGGATTCATATGAATTACTTATGGAAACATCGATCGTTTTGTTTACTGTTATATGTTACACCAATACGAGTTCTTCTCGTTTCATCTCGAGACCGACTGTCCTCCCAAACCTCTCACAGAGATGGGAGAGAGTGCAGGAGACACTCCGCTTCCAATCCACGTAAAAGGAATTTTATATGCATATCAAATTATATTTGTGTCCTTCCTTGTATTACTTCCTTCTTACTTAATCAAAAATTTACATACATTTGTCTCCCACTTAATGTTTTTGGCTTGGCCACTGTCTCGAGTTACTAGATCTTTGAGATGGGATGTCTAACCACAAGTTTCAAGAAAGACCTTCGGCTCCAAACAAGAATAGCACACAATGGCGATTTGAAGGAGAGGGCTCAAAGAGA
The DNA here is from genome assembly GCF_008831285.2 of Nymphaea colorata. Taxonomy (NCBI): domain Eukaryota; kingdom Viridiplantae; phylum Streptophyta; class Magnoliopsida; order Nymphaeales; family Nymphaeaceae; genus Nymphaea; species Nymphaea colorata. The sequence goes on along the minus strand of NC_045138.2, from coordinate 21,270,647 downwards.
GATACCATTAATGGAGAATACTCGACTGGTATGGTTTTTATTTCTGAAGCTATGCCTCCTTCCTCCATTGTGCTGCTTTTAGAGTTGGGTAGTCTTATCATATACGAATATCATATATGTTTATCATATATGAATATCATATATATTACCATTTGTAGTTCAGAAGATTAACATCTTTAAGAATCAAATTGAAGATGCATATGAACACAACAACGGCCCATGTGACATTTGTTACTTCCGATTAAAGAGGACAGGAAAGGGCATGAGGACAGTGTTCACTGGTGTGGCTCATCAGCGGAAACAGAACCGGGTGGGCTCGAGCCGAGACGCACCTCTAGGCTCACTAGGTTCGGTGGTTCAATTCTCAAACCTCTTGTCACAGTAACCTATTTCTGGCTTTTGCAGTGAGACGATGATGATGAACATTGATGGTTGCTGCCATCCCGGATTCTTTCACCATTATTTTATTGAGATATTTTTGCAGAGGAAAACTAGAAATCCAACGGACGAATACAAACAAAGAGAATCCGTAATTCTCGCATAACGCGAAAATATAATTTTTGGATTTTGTTCTCTTGAGCCTTTTTTTAAACTTCTTTCTCTTCCCCGTCTTCTGGTTTCAACGGTGCCGTATTTGGCCTGGCGTTCATGATCGCACGGCCGCTGCATCTTTCTCGTGAATGCTTTGGGGAAGAAACTCCAAAGCGATGGCCCTTGAAACCATGAAATCATGGAACTCCCCACCTACCCACCAAAAAAATGGTCAACTTTTTTTTTAACAACTCTCAAACAGAGGGTTCTGCCATTTGTCCTGCCCCCTTGAAATACTGTCCCCTCAATATTACAGAGTTCCAAAACCTGCTTTAGGAAGAAGAAGATGGCAAAATGGGCATATATATCTCTTTACATATATATATATATAAAGAGAGAGAGAGATCATTGATAGAGGGAGTGATAAAAGTTGAGAAATAAATAAGGTTGGCTACTATCATTTACCACCATGAAGAGAGGGAATATCCATTTACAAGAGATGCAGATAAAGAGGGAGCATTGAAGATGTTGTTGAAGGGAGAGGGAGAGAGAGAAAAGAATGGAAACATTAATCAGCAGAGAGCAGAAAATAAAAGATGTGTGTCATTATCATTTATCATCACAGCAAATAAATAAATTGAGACGGAGTCAGAGGGCGGCCTCGTGAATTGGGGAGGAGGGAGACCGTACTCTCTCTCATCAAATAATTGCGGGAGGTACTCGTTGCAGTCGTTAAAGAAAGCTAAAGGAGGCACGCAGTTCTGCGCCTCACTGAACCAAAGAAACGATTCATGGCGCTTTTCTTCTGCATTGCTTTATTAGTGGCGATCACTGCTCATCATGGTGAGCGTCGGAGGTTTAATTAAACCTTCTGGTTGCTTCTGCTTTGATGGGTATTGCCCGACGCGATCTTCTGAGTAACTGTTCAACTCTGCCTTTTTACTCTGTGAAAGGAAGGGAGGGGAGAGAAGCGGGGGAAGAAAGCAAAAGATACTGTGACAGAAGAAAGAGAGAGAAAGAGATGGTCTGAGCCCTTGGCATCGCTACTGTAGAGGAGCTTTCTAGGAAGTTGTGTTCTGTCTTCACTCCTCATTGCTAATGCACACGGGAGATGGAGAGAGAGGACTGGTTTTGTAGTAAGATTGAAGATGTTCAAAACTCCATGGCAGGTGTGGAACAATAGACTTGCAGGAAATTTTGTTGCTTTTGCGCAGAGTTCAATGCTTACTATTTAGCATAAGGCTCATTCTAGAACGGTGATGCAAAGAGAATATGATGGAAATTATGAATCGCAGGATTTCCTACATAAATTTAGTTGAGGAGATCCACAGGAAACACGTATACAGTGACACAGATCTCATATAAGTATAAAAGAAGCAGTATTTTACTGTTTAGCATGAGGGTGAGTCTGAAACGGTGATACAAAGAGAATAAGATGGTAATCGGTTGCAGGATTCCTGCACGAATATGGTTCGAAGAATCTACAGATGGCACATATGCAGATGCAAATGTCGTGAAAAAACGTTCCTTCACATTATTTTATAGTGTTTAAGTCGATTTGATATGCTTTAAATTATTTTATAATTCAAAAAGAAGAACATAGGGCAAGTCTATCGTTCATTTTCTATAATATATTGTATGAATTTTATGTTGCTAAGTCCATTTCATATTGGGTTCGATCTGCCCGGAAAATTGAAATGCTGGAAACCATAGCCAACCCATGTACTCGCGACTCTATATCAAATAATCGTGCATGAATTACAAAGTATTCTGCTAGAATAATACCTTCAGTTTCTTATTAAATTACAGTTAAGATTTGAAAATATGTCGGTCCTTACCGTTGTCATGAACTATTAAAGTGAAAACTGAAATGTTACGGATCACTCGGGGAACGATAAAGAATCTTATATGACAAACCGAGATCGATGATAGATAGATATCTAATATGATCCAGTTCTGAATCTGCCAATGGATTTGCATTCTTTACTTTATGGGATCCATCTGGCTTAGTACTGGATCAGAAATTGGACCCACTGAAGGACTCGATTCTCCACGCTCCACTGGATGTTGAGTTCCAATTTTAGACCGAAAGCCTGCGTTCTTACTGTATTACTGGTACTTCGAAAAAGAAAAGAAAAAAAAAGTTTTACACATGGCAAATTGTAAACCACCAATTAGGATGATCGGACAATTCATCATCAATTCTTGTAATAAATACAAAACTACTTCAACAATTGAAAAAAAATAGAAAAAAAAAAGTCTTACGTTTATAAAAAAAAAGCAAAGATTGAACTTGTGTCAAAGTTTTTGAAGTCTACAATTCCCCAAAAAATTGAATAGTGTGTGTTTGACGGCATAAAACACGAACTTATCTTGCAATATATGTAATGTCTCCAACCAATGGCGGAGCCAGAATTTTTTAGTGATCGGCACTTGCATTGGTGACACAAAATTTACTGTAGGCATTGCATATAATTTTAAAGTCATAATAATGTAAGGTAGAGTTAGTTTAATGTGATTTGATGGGCTCATGTGGGCAGTGGCCCACTCTAGTCAACAAGTAGCTTTGTTACTGTCCCCAGCCGCCTATGTTAGTCACTAGGAATGTCAATATATCCGATTTGAATCCGATACCCGAACTGATCTAGTCCAAAAAAAAACGGATATGAAAAAGAATTCAATATTCGATTGAGAAATTGGATTGGATTAGTTTCGGATTTAATAAATGGCATCCGATCATATACATATTAGGATTCAATAAATATTCAATCGGATTCAGATACGAATTCAGTTTGGATTCATTTTCAGACAAATATCTTGTATCTAATGCTATTAAATTTTAAAATTTAGTAAAATTCAGTTCAAAATTTGGGTTCAGATATAAATATACAAATTGGATCGGATTCAGATTGTGAAATCGGATTTCGGATTCAGATTCAGATATGACTTTTCTTTATTCGAATTTGAATTCAAATCTGAATATGTGAATATCCTAAAAAACATATACCAGTAAAGATATGTCTGATCTGAACCGTTGACAATTGTTACATATCTTGCTGTCTCAAAACTAAGCTATTCCCAAAAACTTTGTTTATATATATATATATATATATATATATATATATATATATATAGGTTTTTTGTTACAAACTAGCACAATCTGTATGCTTCACAATCGACAAATTGTTCCATTCACTTTACAGTTTCTTAGTTGGCTACATAAATACGAGCATATGGAGTGAGGCCACTCGGGCCTGAATGAAAGTTCGCTGTCACGGAAAAGGGCATTAAAATGGATACCTACCGGACCTAACTTTGTCAGTCTTGCGGCAAGATTCCGCGGCCGGCGCAGGAGAATGTAAACCCGTCAGATCTGGGCAACCGAATACTTCAATAGTCGTCTTCCGATCGAATCCAGTACAGCTAAAATGGACAAGACGCCGGCCGGTACAATATCCGGCCAATTTTGATGCCAAACCGGTCACTTTTAAGGCCACCTCTTGTTTTTATGACTGGGGACCCTCAAGGACCACATGACCAGTGGGTCTGATTCTCTGATACACATGGTCCATGTTTGCACATAATGCATAGTTGATGTATATTGAATAACATATTTATAACCATGAATATTAATCTGAGGTTGCATGATGTTATTGTAGTTGACTGAAGAATATATCAATTGGGTTGCGTTTAATTTCCCACGGACCTCAGCAGTGGCGGAACCAGAAATTTCTCGCTAAGGGGCAATGTTACATTAAATTTCAAATTTTAAGAGGTAGTTATATGTGAAAAATGAAAGTTAATGAAGTTTATATATATAAATAAAACAAATTTCATGGGCTGGTGTGGGCAATTGCCCACAGCAACCACAATGTGGCTCCGTGGGGATCCGAGATCAATGATAGATTAACTTTGGAAAAGATTTCAGGGTATGCTCAACAGCTAAAACTTCAATTATGAGTACGCCCCTAATTCAAACATAGATGGAATCTAGTAGAAAAGCTTCATCTGCGTTATACTGGTCGATTTACTACTCTTTATCTTTGAAAGCTTTCCCCTGTGGGGGTGGGAGTAACTTTCTCTGAAATCTACATTGAAAATTTTAATATTTATTTTTATACATATATAGGTGCCCCCTCCATACATAAATGTTTCTGAACATATGCTCCTCCAATGAATTTTCCTGGCTCCACCACTATATCAAACGCATTTATTTTTAATAAGCCAAATCCAACTAAATCATTGGCAAAAGCAGTTAGTAATGGGCGGCAAGGTGGTAACCACACATTAACCCTAATTCGTTGTTCACTTTTGATTTTCTAATTATCTTGATTCTGCAAAGCATGGTGATCATGCAACTCAAACTCCACTCGAACTTGCTCTGTTAAGCTTGACTCTAGATTTACTTGCTTGTGAATGAGTAGAACTCGAGTTTAACTTTAAACTCGAGCCATGAACTTGACTAGATGAGACTCTAGTAAACTCGTTTAATCTCACTTATCTTTTTTTTTCTTAATTCCCAAACTTAAAATGAAGTAAAGAGATCAAGTCAAATACGTAGTTGATAAACAAGTTAAAACAAGTGGAGTTTGAGCAAAGACTCTATCTGTCGAACTCGACTCGAGCGATATATGGCTCCAGTCCCTAAGTACCTCTCAATATAGACAGTAATGGGACAGTATGGTGCCTTTAAGAGTTACTCCATAGTCCATATGTAAAAAACAAATAAATTTAAATGTTGTATGCATTTTTTTGTAGCGTGTGACTATATATATATATATATATATATATATATACCTGATTGAGTAAAACCAGGCTGATATGTAGGGTATTGGATATTATCTTTCCCACATCTTCCGCAAGACGCATACTCCATCTCAACTAATACTGTCCAGTTCCGTAGAGGCTGTAAATAGGTCAGGTTTTAGCGTTAAAGACACGTCCAATTAATAATCAGGTCACTTCTGACTATTTTATTCATTCAATTGGATTATAATATATATATATATATATATATCATCTTGAGTGTTACAGCTGGTAACAGTTTGAATACATTTTTCAAATGGATTTTACAAGTTGAAAAGTGTACGATCTTTTAAGGGGAAAAAAAGATTCTTGCATGTACGCATCAGATTCGAGAAGGACAGACTTGATTTTGTCCGGTCATAAAAATACAATATTTTCATTAAAAAAATCACAATTATTCTTTAGATCTATTTACGCTAAGCTTTTGAGAAAACAAATCCTTTAAAATGTTCGATGGCACAGCGGCAGCACATTGGGAACACCAAAACCTAAAGTTTTATACTTTAGGACATTTTTACCCGCTATCAGTGGAGATTACAGGAGAGATATTTCTAAAAGTTTTTGAGTTCTCTTTCTTTCTTGTTTAGATCTTCAACTAGAGAGTATTGCATGTCACATTTCACAATCCAGATTAATAACATTCACATTTGAACTTATAATAAAACTTCCACTAGCCACCAATCCGACCAACTAATCCAACCATCTATCCCTCTTGGTAGGGTTGCACAACAAGCCAAGCCAACTTAGGCTCGACTCGAACTCGCTAAAAAAAACCCAGCTCGTGTTCGACTCGTTTATAAACGAGTTGAGTTCGAACTTACAATGATACTCAAAACGGTAAACGAGTCTAATTCAAGTTTTAGAAACTCAGCTCATTTATAATTGATTCGACTCGCAAACCGATACTCTGTATAATATTGTCAAAACCTGTTTCGAGTTCAAGCTTGCTATAAGGAACTCGAGCTCGAGTTTTTTGAGTCAAGTTGAATTCGAACTGATCAAGCTCAGGCTCGACTCAACTCATGCGCAGCTCTACATTTGAGTCTACATATATTTTGGAGTTTGGCTACTGCCATTCTAATTATTTTATATCATAGTGAATCCCGAATCCATTCCCCAGCTGCTTCAATTTGAGGATTCATACCCCTATTCCTCTCTAGCTTCTTCTTTTTTTCCGTTGGAATTCCTTGCTTCTCTTTCCGCGCCTTTCCCGGGGATTCTTTAATGCCGGCGATGAATTCCTGATCTAACTTTTCATCGCCATGGCTGATCATGCCATTAAGTTTCTTATTAACTACGCGAAGATATCAGAGCATTTAAGTGATGGGCTTCATTGCCAACTAAGAAAAAAGCTACCACTTGTGAGAAAAATAACAATAAACGCAGAAAGAAAAAGGAAGGAGATGAAATTGATCAGGTCAGAGGTTTCCGGCATGGTATTCTGTTCACCACATGAGCAACTCAGACAGTGCCGTCAGATCTCGTGCATCGACGGCTCTGAACGGTTCTGTGGGGGCTCAACCTGGCGCACAGTCTAGTGGGGAGTCAGTCTCTTTCTGCTGAAATGAGCAGGAGACTGTCAGATCCGCCATGTGAAGCGACCATGAGCTTGACAGAGAGAAGTCAGTTCTTCAAGGCAGTCAATTCGATTCCTGTAAACTAAAAGCTTCAGCTTGTATAGGTACTATTTGGAATCATGTGGATGCCAAGTTGTTGTTTTTCCGTTCTTGGTCATCTTTGAACGCGTAGATGTGATCAAACTGGTATTGGAATCTTTCCAAGAACAAAATCTTAAATTTGATAGAATGTCTTTTGCATCTGGAATTGGTTTTGTATTGTTTTTTAAGAGCAAGAGACCAAAGTTGCAGCGATTCTGTGCTGTGGCTAAGGGATGAATCAAAATCGATCGTGCAGATTACGTTTTGCTTCATGAAATTTGGATCCGAACAACTTACTAAAAATCTGGCATTGGGAAAGCAAAATTATGAAGCGAAAGAATAAGAAAATAAAAGAAAGTAGGAGAAAAATAAAAGAATTGCGGGTTTAAAAAGATGAAAGAGTGCAGATGGGGAACAAGGATCACGGGAATTAAAATGAGGAGGCATTTTCTATGCATACCTGCCTCATCCAACTATGTTATACCAGAAGATTAATAAGTGATTTTTCTCATTTATGCACTTTTATATACAAACTAAATTTAAATCTAAAAGATATATAGAGTAATTAAAAAATAATTTTTTTTTTCAATGTAAAAGTTTTTTTTCATTTTGCCAGGGTGGGGCCACGACCTAGGCGCCCCCCCCCCTCCCTCCGCCATTATATATATATATATATATATATATATATATATATATATATATATATATATATATATATATATATATATATAAAATGACAAGGGTATGATATTATAATTAAATTTCTTGTTGAGGAGGAAGTAATTAAATTTTAGTTTTTTATGTATGTAAATGAAGAAAAATCAGCATAACACAAGCCCCTACTTGTTTCTGTGACAACATGAATATAGAAATTTCCTATAGGTTGATATGCTCGAATGTGGACACGGGCGGACGGATGGGGGCGCGGCAAGGGCCTTGGCCCTTCCTTAGATTTAAAAACTTTAAAAATTTATATGTAAATCTAAAAAGTTTAAGTTTAATATATATTAAAAAATAAAAAAAAATTATTTCGACCCCTATTAAAAATTATGAAACTATAATTTGATTCATGCGACAAAAAATTTCTAACGAAGGGCAACTGCCAGTTCTGCACTTTTAAATTGATTAGCGAGTTTAATTTGTAACTACTTAATAATATTGTTGACAAGTGGCTACATTTGTTGATAGTTACACTTTGATGGTAATTTGAGAGGATTGAACATTTTGGTGGTTATGTGAGTTTAAAAGAAGTTTTCCCTTGAATTTAAATCATACACGTAATGTGATCTGTAGATTAACTTATAAATATGAAATTATGTAAGGGTGCATTTCGAGACATCTAAACAATGGAGAAAAAAGAAAAGCTCACTCAATGGGTCCGTTTGAGAACAATAAGATTATGTTACAGTCTCATGCATATGTGCAAAATTTTTTACCTCATAGAGTAAGTAGAGACAAAAATTAGACATACTAAAAGTACTTGTTAGGGTGAACTTGTATTAATTTAGTCATTTTTTATTTTAATCATGTTTTTAATAATAAAAATAAATGGCTCTTACAACGTCTAAATTCTGATAATAGAAAAATCAAATTTTTGTACAAAAATAACTTGAACTGAAACAAGTTTTACATTAAATTATTGTCAATAAACACGTTAGAATGTTAACATTTTTGTTTGCAATATTCCGGAACACAAACCCCATATATATATATATATATATATATATATATATATATATATATATATATATATATATATATATATATATATATATAATTCTCATTTTTTCAAACATCTAAGAACATAAAATCTGGGTTGTCTGAGACCTCTCCTGTCTAAAACAATGATTTTTTTTTTTTGTTCCTCTAGTTAATGGAAAAACAATGCACTTATTTCATAATTGTACTGTGAAACTAATAATAAAAAAGTTCCCAAAGTAAAAAAGGAATCGAATTGCTCAAGTAATGGCACAGAGCTAAGAGGGTGAGGCTGTTTCTTGTCAACTTCAACAGACTCTGTCCAGCGTTTTGTCAGCTGGAGCAGTTCATCTCAATGGTCTTGTTGGCCTCTGCCATCTACTTTCATAATAAACCTTTCCTTTAGACATGACAGTGTGACTTCACAGAGCCTAAGTCCAAAGTCCCATTGTCAGCTCAACCATAGATTGGCTTCTCTCTCTCTCTCTCTCTCTCTCTCTCTAAAGAATATATATATATATATACATATTTTGTGCATCTTACCAAATGATTAAAATTTAAAAATTCGTTACTAATAAAAAATCATTAAACTGGTATTGACCATATTTTATGATGCAACAACTACTTATGACGATTTTAAAAATAATTTATGGTTTTTTAATGACTATTTATAAATTTTAGACATCTGACAACTATTTAACACACGATAACATGGAAAGGGAGACATTGCAATATATATATATATATATATAGATACAGGTTGCAAATAAAAAAATTAAGTTAGCTTTCTCAAAAATGAAAAATAGTGCCCTTCAAAGGAGATATGGTATTTCCTTTACAAAGTTCATTTGTTTATTTATTTATTTCTTCTCTCTCTCATCTTTTGAATGATATTTCAAATTCTAAAAAAAACAATTTAGCTTATATACTAACAACTTATTATAAAGCGTTTGAACTCCTTGGAACCGACTATCTAGATCAAAGTCTGGCATACGAAGGCCGGATAGCTCATGGGAATCATTTCGGCCAGTTAGTTTCATTGGGAATCATTTTGGTCATCTATTCTAATACAATCAGATATACATTAAATTGCAAAAGAGAAAGCCTAAGTTCTTACCCCTCAAAAGAGGCAAGTGGTTTGTTTAAGTAAACTCAGTTGCTCGTTTCTCTTTCTCTCCTTTATAATTTGATGGGTGTTTTCAACTCTTAAAAGAACAACTTGATTTCTATATTTCCATGGTTGATCTCATTAAAGTCAATACCCCAGATGATTCTCGTCATAAATTGGTATACAACGGTCTTGTATCTACCTACTTTCATATATATATAAGGGCACATTGATATATGCTCAAAAAAATAAATGCTGAGCTTGAGTGCCGTCTTATGCAAGGTGAATATACAAAAAAAATACAGGGGGGCATTTAGATGACACCAAAAAAAACTTGATTTTTTAAAAACTTGATTTTTAATGAGTTTCAAAAACTTGGTTTACCTGTTTGGATGATAAGGCAAAAATAAGGTTTTCATATTTTAAAAACCCATTTTTTGTTTGGATGATAGAGAATGAATTTCGAAAGTTGCCTTATAGAAAATAATTTTAGTTGAACGTTTAATGGCAGTTCTCTTACATTTACATTTGCAAGTATGTTTGTTGGGAATTATATATATTATATTAATTTCATTACCTACCACCATTGTTCAGTTCTATGTAAAATTTATATAGAAGAAATAAACGTAGAAACACCAAAACCACACAGCCCAAACTTAAAATTTTGGGTCCTAACCAAACATAAATATATAAGGATTAATTACATATTTTGTGGAATATACAAGGACTTAATGCTTGCTGCATAGTACTTCGTTCTTATGTCAAGTAAATAAAGACGCAAGCTTAATGAAAATCGGCAAAAGAACAAATGGAAGAAAATAAGAAGACATAAAACGCTGAGCCTTTTTCAAGTAAGTTCGATGAGACGCGTGATGAAAGAGTAAGCTCGTTAATTGTCTCCCAACAAAACCGATGCATCCTCATTTTCTTTAAACTGCCCTGGCCACCAAAACTGGGTTTTGGATGATAGAGACCTGATTTTACCTCCAAAACCAGGATTTGGGGTGTCATCCAAACAGGTTCTAAGTGTTTGTCTCGAAAATGTTCACATAGACTCGTTTACATCGCACCAATAAAAAACCTAGGAATTACGGAGGGATACAAAATGTAGGTGGAAAAGAACGCATGTCGATAATCGTTTTATCGACGCTCCGTTCTTTTGTTGATCAAGGGAGTGTCGGTAAAAATCATTACCGATACAATAGACAGAAGTGTTGGTGTAGGGTACAGTAAGATCTCGTTGAAAGAAATTCAGATAAAAAATTCAGATATATCCCCCACAAGCACGTTTTAACTTTTAATTATATAATTTTTTTTTTTTTAAAAAAGAGGTCGATGAACCAACCTTTTCAATCTTTAAGCAGCCCACAAACATCATGAAGAAGAAGAGCTCATCGAAAAATCCCACCCTGGTGGGAAGAAAGAGTGAAGAGGAAAGCAAAGAGGAAAGAAGAAAGGAAAAAGAAAGGTTTGAGCAGAGCAAATAAGTCAAGGAAGCTTTTACCGACACATAAAAATCGTCCAATAACTTCAAAACGTCGGTAATGTTAATGTGGTAAACATTATCGACGTTCAGGCCGCGTTTTCATGCGTCGATGACAATTACTGACATGCATAGATGGACGTGCTAATAGCCAACATCGAAAAAATTCATGGACGTGAGAACTGTAATGTGTCGCTAAAGATGAACGGTTTCTTCACTTCCATCGACATCCTACGGTAGGTAGATGTTGGCAAAGATTGAACTTCATCGACACATTAGCTCCACGCATCGCTAATAGTGATTTTAACTGACGCCCAGATATCTACGTCATTAAAAATTGGTAAGACCGACATGAAAGTTGACGTTCACCAACGTATATTTTCCACATGTCGATAAAACCAATTTCTTTTGTAGTGTCATATTTTATGTCTTTGACATTATATAGATTTTTAAGCATTTAAAAGGACGTAGAAAAACAGTGTAACTTATTTACACAAGCAAACTCGTATTCTCACACGCCACAAGCTGAAATTGAGCTCGCCCTATTTTGGGCTGAGCAATCCAAACCAAAATATATTTGGTGAATGTGCTCGCATCTGACCTATCTTGGTTAGACCCCAGCAAGAATTTGTGTGAAAAAATGTTGTTTTGTGAATTTAAATTGATAAAACGTTATTACCATGTTCTATTTAATCCAAGACATTGATAGGGGGTTATATATATATGAAACTTATACATGTTAAGAGGTGAAACATTAATCATATATAAAATTGGCATTTAGATTTTTCATTAAACTAACTTGTTCTGAAACTGGAAAGCACATCTACAGATTCTGATTATATTAAGAAACGTCATCAACTCTATATATATATATATATATATATATATATATATATATATATATATATATATTTTTTTTTTTTTTTTTTTTTTTTTTTTTTTTGGGGGGGGGGGGGGGGGCTTAATCAGAGGGAGGCAAGACTAATGCATTCCATGGTCATGCTTTGGTGGAATTCAACATTACACAAATATTGGACTTTTATTCTCAACTTTTAATGTAATTTAGCTATTGATTTTCACTTCTTTAATGGTAGGTGGCAGGCTTGGGATCTTCTTGGGATAGGGTCCTGGGTTGTATTAGCAGCAAATATGATAGTGGTATATCCTTCAAATTTCATGGCTTGCCCTACCAACTAAGCCTTAGAGAGCGAGAGATAGCACCCATGAGAATTAAACTAAAGACTCACTCCTTCACAAGTCGCTAATAGGAATGTTCAACGAGCGAGTCGAGTCGAAACGACGCACGAATTGCGTGGCTCAAGCTCAAGCCGAGCTTTATGAGGCAAGCTCGACTCATCTAAGCTCGTTAATGAATAATGATTTTCATATTCTTCATGCTATGGAAGGAAAAAAAAAACAACAACAACAACTGCAATATTATTCCATGGTCTTCTATAAAACATACATTGTTCACTGGAAAACAGTGTGTGAAGAGTATCAACCTAAATCTCATTGCTTACATAAAAAATCAAGTATACACTGATTCGTATAACTTAACATTGAAACAAAAAAAACTATTACTTGGTTTGCGACTTGTGGTTGGAGCCCGATAGGAAGAGAAGGTAGGAGGAGGAAAAAGAGGAAGAAAATGAAGAATAAGAGACAGAAAAACAAAGAGAGAGAGAGAGAGAGGGAGAAAAAAATAAAAAATAAAAAAGGAGAGAGTTAAAAGACATAACATGAAAATAACAAAACAAACGAGCAAGTCGAGTTTAAATGAGTGGAGCTCGTGTAACTCGAACTCGACTCGTTTATTACTCGAGCTCGGACTTGACTTATTTATTAAACGAGTCGAGTTCAAGCCGAACTTATATGGGAGAGTTTGAGTTGAGCCCAAGCTAGAAATACATTCCTAACCGGTAGCGGAACTAGCTAAGTTATACCTGTTAAAGAGGATATTTTATTCTTTCAAAAGGCATGACTTACCATCACCATGACATGAAAAACACTTCTTCACAAGCCGCCCTAGCGGAACAAAAAGCATGACTTGCCATCAAGATGACTTATTAGAAAGATTGCCTACTAAAGAATCCAATGATGAGCACACATCTAACTTTTTTGGACCAAACAATCATTTTCATAGGTTCAAGTTTTATTAGCTTTTCCAATAATCATGGTGAAAAAATTGTACGTGAAATTTCCATTAAATATCAAATAACACGAAAAACGTTTTCTCTTCTTTGGAAATATGTACCAAATGACAATCTAAATTTCTCCTCGTCTTTGGAGCACCTACAGTAGACAAAGTTGTTTAGGTGCATCTTCTTCTTTCCTTAACTGCACATATATTTAACTCTATATCACAACTATTGGAACTTGTGAAAGTAAGGTTTTGAAAAACCTTTTTTAATGTGTTTTTACTGTTTTTTTTTTTTTATTTCATCTAACCTCCTTGATACGATTTTATAGTTCATTTAGTGTATAAAACATGTTAAATTTAACAATTTATACGTTCGATGCATTTTCAAGCTGAAAGAAAATGAGTGGCTCCTAAGAAATTAAGCTGTAAGAGAGAGAGAGAGAGAGAGAGAGAGAGAGAATAGTTGCCGATTTACCCATACCAAATACATGCTTAATAAAAAAAAGAGAGAAAAAAATTGTTATACAGTGCGAAAACGGAGAGAGACAATTTTTAGAAGCACATTTCCATGATTTTAATGATTATGCACAGATTTTACATGGATAAATTAGGCACTATTCTCTCTCTCTCTCTCTGCTTTTTTACCTTGTTTTATGATCGAAAAACATTTGATCAATTGATTAAATATGTCAAGGTAGTTTGATAACAGTCTGTGAAAGTTAAAGCCACCATTTCCTCCACCTTGAAGGTTTGGGACTCCTTCAATGTGTTGTGTATGCCACTATTTATAGTATAAAAGAGTAACACTCATAAAAATTAAACGGACTTTATGGGCGCAACGCTCAAGTCGACCAATTGTACGCTCAAGTCGACCAACTATGCCTACTGTCAACTCCGATAGATGCAATTTACTGTTTCCATTTAACAAATTAAAACTTTTGAAGCACATCATTTGAAGTGATAATTTGATCGGTAGAAAAATCATCACGTTATTTTGAGAAAACATAATGGAAAGCAGGATATCCGATAAGGATAAAAAGACATGCCAAAACTTTTGAAAGACATAATTGTGCCTCACGTTTACTTAGACCACTTGAATTAAGAAACAGCACTATACCCTAAGAACATAGAGAAGAAAGAGTGACCTTGCCTTTCTCAAACCGCCAACCAATACCATTGCTTATTCTGTTTCATAGTCAAAACTCAAATGCAATGGTGCATCTAGCATTCTACATGTAATTGGATTCAATGTCCACTAAATTGGATATATATATCCGTTGGATTTGGTAGAAAATAATCTAACATAAAATTTCAAATTTGATTGCTAATTCGATATGTGCGTTTTTTCATTGATTCTAACTACTCGGATTTAAAAAACCAAATTGAATGTCAAATTGTATCCAAGAACATGTTTTATGAGATCATGGTTGCTCTGTCCATGTGTGCTTCAACATTTTGTTCAACCATATCAACGCCTTTCATATGACTTATTTACTGCAACAGTAAATTCAATCATTTAACACATTATTGTTGGATTAATGCTTTGATATAGTGAAAAAAACAACGTGATTTGCGAATATGTGTGCGTAAACATGGTAAAACTTCATCTATGGATTGAACCTTCAACACAGAATTAACAAAAAAAAAAAAAAAAATCACTAGGCCTGTGTGCGAGCCCGCTAATTCTGCTCACCTACTTCGGAATCTGGCCTCCCTTGGGCTCACCCTTCTCTCTCTCTGTATTGTAGAAGTAGAGGTGGGGAGGGAGAGAACGTTCGGGGTTTGTTGGTTCCCTTCCAGACAATGGCCAGCGGTGGGCGAACCCAACTCTGCCGCTCTCTCGTCCTCTTCTCTCTGATCGCCCTCCTTTCGACGAAGCTCTTCTCTGCCTGCATCGCTTCCCCCCAATTCGAAGGTTTCGGTGACGAAGAGGAACCGATCGAGGAGACGGAAGAACTCGATGAAACCATCACTTTCCGCTCGACTTCACACCCCCCCATCACCCATTCATCAGATTTCCAACCTCCTGAATCGGCAGAAACAGCCGACCAGACTCAAGAGGGAGAGCAGCAGCAAACGCCGCCGCCACCATCTTCGGTTGCGTCAACGTTCGAGTACTGGGATGAGGACGAATTCGAGGGAATTCCCATGCACAACCAACCCACCAAGGAGGAAGAGCCCCAACCGGAAGAAACCCTGAAAAATCAGACGGCCGACGACTCCCCTGTTGCTCCTTCCAGCACTAGAAGATCCTCGTACCATGTGGAGATGATCTGCGTCAGCTTCCTAATCGCCTTTGCCGTGAATTACTTCACCGGGAAGCGGGAGAACGAGAACATAGCGTTAGCGTGGGCGGCGCATTTCGCTACCAAGGATTCCATCTTCGAGAAGAATTTCAGCCTTCTGGGCACCGGCGATGGCAAGGACACCCCTCTGCTTCTCAAGGAAGGGCAGAACGTTTTCAAATTCTACGCGAGCGGGAGGAGGTTCTGCCAGAGCCTGTTGGCCACCATGGAGTTGCAAAGCCGGCACGACCTCATCTCGAGGCTCTACAATTTGGTCGTTCCTTGCAAGGACCAGATCACCTTCGAGGTCTTCATGAACGACGACAGCATGGATCAGGTGGTGTTCGCGTTGGCGAAGAAGAAGGTGGCGAAGGTGATGCATAAGGAGAGCAAAGATCTGCAGAGGTTCGCCACCTTGCTTTCTCCGCCGGCCAACAGGAAGTGGGTGCCCGATGATTTGACTGTCATATCGGAATCGAGGGAGGTCGCTTCGGATCTGATCAACGATGCTGTGCTTGATCAGGTATACTTTGTCTGATCAATATCAAGTAGATAAAACTTTACTCTATACCTTTGAGGGTCCTTTATTTGTTCTTCTTCCTCCCCTTGATTCTCCTGTATACGCGTTTAGATTTGCATCTGTTGGAAAAAATAATCTCTTTATTCTCCCTTTATGGCGTCAAATGCTTCATCTTGGTGATACAGGATCAGTAGAATTCGGTACTGTATGCGTTCCTTACCGAAGAAATAAGAATTCATGGGATTTTCATGACAAGGAACATGGAGGAATAAAACTGGCAGGACTATGTTTGACTTATCATAGTTTCTATCAAGCCCTGCCCCCAGAAATTTTTCTAACATGATTGGTCCTCCCTATTTCTGGCTCCCCCTCCGTCTTTTTGTTGGTATCAATAATGTGTTTGATGATGAAATGTAAACAGCATGATATTTTATTTTGCGGGACAGGGAAGCTGCTCTTGTAGCCCATTTGGATAGAAAATGTTGTTTTCGTGTTTACAACCTAACTTTCACAATACTTTTCATTTAGCTTCTTTTTGGATGAGAATTATTTTGTTCGATGAAGGCCATTTAATATCTATTGTTACACAATAATGGCTTTGCCTCTTTTGACTTAAGCATGATCTCTCGCGATGGACAATTACTGGAATATTGGGTTTGATCTTCTGATCAGACCGTTTTTCTCTACCTCTTGGGCCTGGGTGGTTATTTATTCTCTATCACTATCCGCAGCTGAATAGATAACGGGCTTACTCGGTAGAAGAAATATTATATGCTGAGGAAGTATGAGATGTTGATGAATCCTTGTACCATAACTGAAGGGGTCTTTCAATGCAATAGCTGCTTAACTTTGTTGTTACTCTTTTGAATGTTGACATTTGACCAATATTTGATCCTGGTAGTAAATTTAAGGCTTTATTGGTTCCATTTTTTTTTTACTTCTTCTCCAATTTCTACCTCATGGTCATTATTTCTAAGATCAATTTTTTTTTTCTTTCTTTTAATTCTTTTTGTTTTGAATTCTTTGGAATGGAGTCGAGATTCTTTATATAAACTATTGGTTGTTGTCTATCTGAAATACCGAACAGGCTTTGCAGATAGTACAGGATGTAACTCATCCAAGGTTATAGTGCCTATCATTATGCTGTTATGCATCACATGTGTTGTTAATTTGAGCAAATTTTTTGTAGGTTGTATTTGTGCCACTTTGTACAGGCATATTCAATGCGAATTTGTATATCATCCTTTCTCTGTTCATAGTAGAGGTCGATGGAAATGTTTGAACCTGTAATTTTCTTTATTTGCGTAACTTCTTTTTGGGAGGAATGCATTAGATTTACGAGGACTAGTCATCACAATCTATGTTTGGAAAAAGATCTTGGGAAAGGAAGAAAAAGAGTCACAAGTTCGTGGGTTAGGCAGGCATTGATTTTGCGTAGACAATAAAACCAGACTGGTTGGATGGACGTCGTTAGGAGAATGCAATGAAATGCATGGGTTGGTGTCTAGATATTTGTTCTTATGTGCAAGGGCATGAACTAAGAGATGCCTGAAGCATGTGTGCGAAAGGCCAAAAGTGAAGGGTGTCTGTTAATCCTATTTACTTATATACAGATTTTCAATTGTTTTTTGGAACGACAATGACCTTCTGTTACTAAGACCACAATCTTACCATACAACAACTTGCGTGTAGGGCTAGATCAGAATAAAATCAAGATCCAGGACATCCTAATAGCCTTCCTCAAGTTGTACATGGTTTTAAACCATGAACAACTTGTTCTTTAGGTACAAGAAACTATGCTTTACACTCTATGAATAAACTAACTGCTTGATTATCAGTACAAATGTAGTGAGTCTCAGTGTTTTTTATCTTCAACTTCCTGCTTGATGTAGTATTGATATATTCCAATGTGTTTTGTGTGACTATGATGAATCAATTTAAAAAAAAATTTATGGCACTTTTATTATCTTACAACAAAGTGACTTTAAGATAGATTCTCCAACACAATTAATAGATGTTTAACCCTTGTGGCATAGATAGATTCTCCATCTCAATTAATAGATATCTAACCCATGTGGCATCAGCTGTTTTAATAGCCATAGGCCTATACTTTGCTTCTATACTTGATCTAGCAACACCTTTTTGTTCTCAATTACTTTAGGATACAAGATTCTGGTTGAGGAATATGTAATAACTTGACAGCAATTATCTTTTTCATCTGGATTTCCTGCCAGGTTTGCGTTTGTATAAGCAATAATCTCTATGCATGTTTCTATTTGTCTACTTTCTTTTGTATAGGAGTCCATCCCCAACCATTCTTCTATTTGTTTAGCAACACCTCTTTGTTGTCAATAGCCAAATATAAAATGATACAACTAGTTTCCATCTTGATAACAGGATCGATGTTTCATCAGAATCCTTCCCATACTCTTGAGTAAAACCTTGTATTACAACCTTGCTTTGTGTGGTTTAATTCTATCATGAGGTCTACGTTTTATTTTTATACGTTTTATTTTTATATCATCTGGAGCCTACATTCTTTTCTGTTGGCCTATTAAAACTTTTCCATGTCCGAAATTTTTGCAATGTGCATCTATCCATTTCTTGCCTCTATTCATTTTATGTGACTTTAAACTTGGAGAAAAGAGTAGCCTTCCTTCTTCTCAGCTTGAGATAAAAACAGTTGGAAATCCAAAGAAAAGTTATTATTACCGACCGATATTTGAATTGGATGCCCTATCTTCTTTGACCTGCTAAGGATTTCTTGTCAATTTCATTATTAATAGTAGAAAGAGGGTATTTTTCTCTTTTGACATAAGACTTGATTTCTGGTTGTTTGATAGTATTTCATAAGGTTTAGGTGAGAGTGAGGTGTGTGAAAACACATTGCAGAATTCTTCTTGCCTTCTTGGAATACAGTATCTCCTTGAGAGTTCTCTGAGTGTTCTTTGTATAATCTGCTTGTTGATGCCATCATTAGCTGACTGCCATCTCCTTCATTGTCTTTTGACATGGATTTGATTGACAATGCATCAAATAAATAGCCTTCTTCCTTAACTGCTTCTCACTAGAAAATCTTTCCATGTGGACAAGGACGACATTTTTTGAACCCATATCATTGTTTTCAATTATACCTCGATCATAACTTAAAGATTCTTAAACATCATGTTAGTTTATCTTGAGGCTTTACTGGATCGTTTATTGGCATAATGTCCTTACTTCTTGCATGCAAGGTATTTATTATCCGCAGTAGATTGCCAATCATGAAAATGATGCATTCCCTGGTAAATTAGCAGAAGTGGTGAGAATTTGGATCCAACGTATTTATGTGTTTCAATATATAAAAAAAACGGAACCAAGAAATCAAGGATAGTGAACAATAGATGGAGATGCATTTCCCTGTCAAATTAGCAGAAGTAGTGAGACTTTGGAGCCAACATGTTTATGTGATATCAGTATCAAAAAATGGAACCAAGAAATCAAGGATAATGGACAATAGATGGAGCTAATTTGGGCTAGTGATTTTGACATGGGCCATTGAAAATCAAATTTGAGTTACCATTCTGATTTGCTGCTAGCAACTCTTTGCAAATCAAGTATCCAGAAAGTTTTTGAAATTTTTAGAGGATCTGGTGGGGACGATTATCTGTATAAAAAGTTTCAAAAGATCACCAAGTAGGAAAAGTTTTTACCTCGTGCCTCCATGCTATAGGCCATTAAGTTTGCCCAAGTACAATGGCACAGCAATCCAAATAAATGCTGCTCATTCACTTGTTCCAAAGGAGTCTAGACCACTGAAAGTAACATTTTTCCAAGATGAGCTTAATGTAAATGTCTGCCCAAAACAGTGGTTTGTTCTTGATATAAGGTTGTTGCCAAGAATTTTGCTAGAATCATAAAAAGGAAGCCCATAATATGCTGACAAGCAACAAAAAACTCGGCAGCACAAGAAGAATGAGCCATCTAAAGTCAATTGTGAAGGACAATCCGCTCTGAAAAAGAATGAGCCATCTAAAGACAATTGTGAAGGACAATCCGCTCTGAAAAAAAAAAAAGATTCCAACTGCCGTACACTTTAGAAAGAAGGTTCCACTAATAGTTGCAAACTATTTCAATGTATGATTCTACCAATGGAATACATTTTGACATACAATCACATTTCTTATCTGACACAAAAAAGAAGGTTACCATTGTTACCATGGACAGGGAGGATCGTGACCCATTTTGCTTTCCCTTGTGATATTTTCTTCAAGCCTCAAAATTTTCTGAAGTGCTTCCCTTTCTCTAATGGCTTTCAAGAATCTGCCAGTGGTAATCTGCTTAAGTGAACCTTTGTTTTTGCTTTTCTTTGGTCTCACTTCTTTTCATATTTAAGCAATTATGTTGTTTAAAGCAATCAAATCTATTTAACACTTCTACAGACCGCTGCATAGCTCACCAATCTTACCTGTTTCGGAATATAGTTGCACGGCAATGTAACCATGTAGGCCTTTTCCAAAAAACTTATGAAAACTCACCTGAGTCGAAGTATGACTGGCAACTTGGATGAGCCCAAGTAGTGGGCACTTTTACCAAGTTTATGGTATTTTTGAATCCAGAAACTGGGTTGGCCTAGGAGACGTGCAATTCATTCTGAATTAACCTGTCAACTGGTGAGTTTTTATACACACACTGCCCAATGTACCAGGCGGTGTGCCTGTGAGAGGCCTGAGGATTTCTCTGTCCAAACTGGACAAAAATCTGCAAATCATATATATATATATATATATATAGCGAGAGAGAGAGAGAGTTCTTGCAGGATGACAAAATATTAAATTTTTTTTATTATAAAGCAGTTGTCACATGGGCATTACCGATGGCTTATGATGCATTAATGGTTTGTGGTATTTTTAGCAATTGTTTATCGTGCTTTTAGTAATAGATTTTTAACCATCCGGCAACATCAAGTATATCAAAACCATATAACTTGCATATGGGACAAAGACGAGATCCATTAAAATTAATTATTATTATTACTTTTTTTTTTGCAATCTAACCTTATAGATATGATCTTAACAGTGATTTGGTGAGAAACATATATTAAGTTAATCGTTTTCTTACTTAAATAATGTTTTTTTTTACAATAAAAATATGAATGACTCTTATAATATCAAAATTCTGATAGTACTAAGATCACTTTTTTTTTTAATGTTTATAAATGCATTAGACGGTTCACATTTTGTTTGAAACACTTTTTAACATGAATTTGAAGGGTCTGGTTTTTATCCTTAAAAGAGGCCATGTGATGCAGAATTATGTATTACAAATGAGCTTCAAAAGTGGTTTACTTCTTGCATGAATTGTTTCAGTATAGATGTTGACTCTTGAATTGTAAATAATAAATCTTTATATTGCAAGCTAGATTGTTCTCATTTGGAATCATAAACTCAATTAAATTAAGAAAGTTCAGCTCCTTCCATTGTAGGTTTTCTGTTGAAAGGTGGCAATTTCTCTTGTGGTTGCCACTTGCCATTTTGGAAGACATGTTAAGCTGGCATGTCAGTTTAAGAAAAAACATAAATTCATAAATTCTGTTAAATGAGGGGGCCTATACCTACATGTTGATGATAAAGGTGCATCTTATTACTCTTTTTTTTAAGTTTAGGAATTTAATCTATATTGAGTACTACCTGCATACACTGTCAATCTGGTGTAAATGGATGGCAGACATTGCTGACAATTTTATATGATTTTTTTTTTTTGGAATAACAGATAGATCTTCCACTTTCTTGTTCATATACTTGACAGGGAACCATGTGAGAATTTTTTTTCTTTTTTTCAAATGATACAAAAGTTGGATTCTAGTTTATGCTTACTTGCTTACAACTCGTGGTGCATATAAGATTTTGAATAAAAAAAAGTTCCATGTGCTGGCTAAGTTGACAAATTGGTTTCCAAGTTCCAAATGAATTGATCAATGACTTCCATTTCCGATGTCATTGGGTGAATATCATATTCAATTCTGAAGAGTTTCAGTTTTATTTTGTTGAATGATGAAGAAAGAACCTTAATCTTCTTTGGGTTGTTTGTTCAAATATATTTGGAGGATGCAATTCACCAAAAGAATGTTTTACATTTACTAGACAAGAATGTGAGAGTTCTTTGACAAATGTATAATTTCTAATATTTCTATGATAATCATGTGTTTTTACAGTCAATTTGTTACATTGAAGTTCAGATTTTCTTTAAAAAGTGGCAGGCTCACGAACTGGACGTGTAATTTTTCACATTTCCTTTTTGGTGGAAAATTTGTATAACTTCGGTATGTTCACAAACTTATTTTTATTGGCAAATTTTGACTCGCAGCATGTAGTTGATAAAAAATTTGATGCTACAGTAGTTGATATAGAAATGCTTTGAGGTTGGGTTGTCACTAATGTTTTATATATATTAGAGTTGTCTAACTCCTTTTTAGAATGTAGCATGTATTACTCCAATCATTATTTTAACTTAAGTGATCTAAAAGTGGAATCCTTCTTTTTGGTAATTGCCGATTGGGTTTTTAGATTCACCCCAGGTAGATAAGAATCCTATCTTGGGAGGTTCTTTTGATTGGTCCTAACAGAGTTTTTTATTGGCACAAGTCTCTTCATTCTTGGACGAAGCAGCTCTGCAAGCAAGACATGTAGAACTGCATGTAACGAGCACAAGGTTTGCTTGAGTTGCCTGAATGTAAACAAGTTGAATCCCCAAAGGAAGCAGAAAGCCCGGGTGGAATAATGAATTACTATGACAAGGAACAAGTTGATAAAGCCAGTCAACTATAACGGAAGCTTCTTCTCTTATGTTGAGGTGGAAGATGTGCCAAATGGGAGGACGTTATTTACCAATTACTAGAAACTAAAATGCATATTGTGGAAGTCATATCAGCTTTAAATGTGAGGACATAAAAAACCCGCAGGAAAAAACGGAAAGTTTTTTATATTAGTAGTTGGAGTTTGTGAAAAGAATCTGTTTGGCAAGAATTTAGTGATCTGAATGGATCCCCTAAGTTGTACTCCCATCTGGTGGTGGCATGGTGAGACATGAAGCACATCCTGTGAAACATGACTTAGAAAGTTTTAGTAACTTAAGATATAAGATCTTGATTAGTCATTGCATCAGTTAGACATCAAGGCTGTATTTCTACATGGGGAGCTAAAAGAACTATATGTGAAGTCTCAATATGGTTCTATCAAGCCAATATTAAAGAAGGCATGTGGAAGTTGAATTAACATACTTCAATGGAAAGAGTAGATTGGTTCTTCTTATTTATGAAAAAAAATGATATGTGAAAAATGGGCCATTCTCAGTTGCTCTAGAATTAGGTCTGTTGTTCAGGCATCATCTAAGATCCATTTCCTGATGTCACAAAGGCCAAGTTATGGAATGCAGGCTTGATAGTGTTCGATGAAAGTACACCATGATGAAATGCGGCAAAAGCATGAATAACCCTTTTGCAGGATTTATCCATTGGTACTCAAAGAATGACTATTCACTTTTTCACATGCCCCTTCAACATGTCATCATCCTTTAATTTCATATTGGAATCAGGAGCACATTGACTTGTATGTGACAGCCTGTGAGGCCATATGCTGAGCATGTTTTCATTGTTAACAAAAGTAGGAAAAGTTCATTTTTATTTATAAGATGATTGATTTTTGGATCATGGTAATCAAAGGACCTGCTTCTCTTTTTGAAAGGTCACTTCATTTCGCACTGCATTTCCTTCACACCTGTGCTAATGTAGGCATCCATTTCCCACCTTCACTTGACTTATCACTTTCCGTCTCCTTTTCATTTACTAAAGATGTGCTTCAGATTTTACTAGAATAAGGAAGAAAGCATGTAAAAGATGTATGTAAAGGGGGAGACTTGAATAAAAAAAAGGTAGACATAAGTAGGGGAATGATGAGGCTGGGTGTGGACAGGTGACGGTTTTGGTGTTGGAAGGGTGATGGTGATGCTGTCTTGTATTGAGTTGTAACAGTCTTCTCAGTGTAAACCAGGATGATTGCACGTTGCATGTGCCATCTGGGTTGCATATCGCTACTGACATGCACAGACATGTGGATTTAGAAACTGAGATGGAAAAATGTTTTTTAGTTCAATATTATAATCTAATGCAAAAAAAAAAAAAGTTCAAAATTATTAGAAGAATAATGGTCTTCTCTTTTGCCAAAGAAAGCTGGAACGTGTATATCTAGCTCCACATAACAATTTGTCAACTGTTGGACGGGAGGTTAGTGATATTTGTCAGAAGTAGTAGTAGAGAAATGGGAGTGGCGATCAGGGCACTACCCGTTTCACCCTACTAAATAAGGAAGAAATGTTGTAAAAGATGTATGTTAAGGGGGAGACTTGAATAAAAAAAAGGTAAACATAAGTAGGGGAAAGATGAGGATGGGTGTGGACAGGTGACAGTTTTGGTGTTGGAAGGGTGATGGTGCTGCTGTCTTGTATTGAGTTGTAACAGTCTTCTTAGTATAAACCAGGATAATGGCACGTTGCATGTCCCATCTGGGTTGCATATTGCTACTGACATGCACAGACATGTGGATTTAGAAACTGAGATGGATAAATGATTTTTAGTTTAATATTATAATTTAATGCAAAATAAAAAGGTTCAAAATTATTAGAAGAATAATGGTCTTCTCTTTTGCCAAAGAAAGCTGGAACATGTATATCTAGGTCCACATAACAATTTGTCAACTGTTGGACCGTAGGTTACTGATATTTGTCCGAAGTAGTAGTAGAGAAATGGGAGTGCTGATCAGGGCACTACCAGTTTCACCCTACTAAGTTGCACAGCCATGGGAGCCCTTCATTTGGCTGCTAATGTACTGATGAGAGTATACCGACAACTCTGGCAGGGGCAGAGATGTGTTCTATGTCTCTAGGCGAGAACAGGGTGACCTAAACCTCTTAATGAGTAATGGTGGCGATGATGATGATGATGTGTCCAAGGATAGAGCAAATGATAACAATGGGGTGTAGTGGTGGTGAAGAGAGGTGGGAGAATCAAAGTTTTTGCAAGGATTGAGCATGGAGTGCACATTGTCGACATTAAATCCTTTTTCCCCTAAGAAAACTAGTTCCTTCTCCATAAGCTGTCCGCAATAGAGAAAGAGTATTATTATTATGCATGTTGGCTCTTGCTACACAAGCTTTTTCTCTTGAATTTCCTTTTATTTGCCTTCTTGTTGTATACAAATCTATCCTTCATACTGTTTATCAGCATCTTATGTTTGGCATGTGCAGGTTTTTGGTGAAAAGGCATTTGAAAAGTTTGGGAAAAGCTTCATTTCATTGCATTTCTCTGACCAATATCCTGGTAGTCAAAGGAAGGTGTTGATTTTCAAGTTCACCCTTCCTCCAGCAAACAAAATGTCTGACATGACCAGATTGGTTCTTCTCGTGCCATACTATATTGATTTAATTGGCCGTTACAAACTGGGTTCTCAGGTCTGTCATGATCATTTGTCGTTTTATCCATTATGAATTAAGCATCCAGGAGCAATATCTGTGTCATACTTCCATTTAATATTTCATACTTTGTGTTGATAAGTTCATTTTCTTTTTCATTGAAGGCTCGTTCTAAAGCAGAAACTGCTCGAGCTAAGCTAGCTCAGGAACTGTTTAAAGAGCTGCAAATTGCTAGGCAGGAAGCATTACAGAAAAAGAAAGCAGAACGTAGGAAGTTGGTGGAAGAAGCTGAATCTAAGCTCACTGCTGAGGCAATTCGTAAGAAAGAAGAGAAAGAACGAGCTCGGCAAATGAAGAAAGCAATGCCAAAGGTCAAGATGACCCGTGTGCACTAGCCTGCTTGACTTTCTCGTTTCACATATAATCACATCAGGAAGCTTTTTTTGTACGGATATTCTTACCAGGAATACTTGGTCCCAATAGTTATAGTAGATTTCCGTCTCTGAACCGTCTTTTATCCTAGAAGGATGCATCCTCCGGACCTCTTTTCACATGCAGTATGGTGTGGAGTAGGTAAGGGATAGCAGAAAGGTTTCTGGTTTCCATTTTGTAATTCCAATCGAGGCCTTAGTTCAGCTACCTTGAATTTTTATTCAAAAAAGAAGAACGATAGATATTATTTTCTGCATTCACTTGCCTGTGCATGAATGCATCTGCCAGGGTGCACATGCGCCTGCATCCAGGCTTCTGTGATTGTTGTGACTGTTGATATGCTGAATTATGTAGATGAACAAAGATACATCTTCTGCATGGTGACCACATACTGATGAGTTTCTGTACTCTGAATAAAATGGAATTATGCAGCTGTTGTGAACTTGGTAGATGGGCAGGGAGGACCTCGAGTATCATACTATGGAGGCCGGCCAATGTTCTGCTGGTATGCGCTCGGGATTAGCCGCAATACATCCTGCTACACCTACCTCGTGGGTCTATTGCCTCAGCCTTGCAGCAAGAGAATGTCATCTGAAGACTTTTTACCAAACTTTTGCTAAAGGTGCTTGTTACGGCGCATGAATGGATCACTTCATGGATTTCCTCCTGCTCCTAGAGGTTCTCCAAACTTGTCATCGTTGCTGCCCTACTCGTAGGGATGCCAACGAACTGAATATGGGCTTGATCACGGTAGACAGAATTTGTATATCGTATCTGATTCCAACCTTGTCTCGGGGTTTTAGCTGAACCTGAAACGCAGCAGTTCAATTTAGATCTGGAAGTTATATAATCATATTGGTTTCATATCGGATGGTCACTATATAATCTGCTGGTGCGCCTGTACCAACACTAAGCCAACAAAATGATAGAATATTTATATTTTCATTTGTTCAACATATCTGTGTGTATGTGTGCGCATTTAGGTGCCCACCTAACTTCACATGAAATTTCTTAAAGATGAATGAATAATTATGTTAAAGAATTCACCTAAATTTCACAAAAAAAGAAGAAGAGAAAATGTGTTCTGTTCTGAAAAGAATTGCTGGAAATGGTTTTTTGTATACTCATAAACTAAAGAACACTAGCACTAAAAAGAACATTGAACACGGTTCCATTTTTGTGGCTCAAAAATTAGTTTCTTAAAACAATCTCTGTTTGAGTAGAGAAAATGGATTGGCTCTTTGAAAATTCTCTTGCCGGAAACGGTTACAGAGATGGAGATCTGTGCCCACTCAACAACAAAATTTGATCCAAGGCTGGAGGAAATTGACCATTTCATTTATGATTTACTGTTAATTTACAATCCCTCTCTACCATTTCCTTGAGAATTCCAAATTAGCCCTAGTGGTTCGGTGAAAACCTGCTGAGGGATGGGCCCTCAACCTTTAGTAGTTAAATGTATAACTGTTTTCCTAACTTTCACAGAATGAAAGTACGAGTCAACGATATGCATACAATTACCTTTAAAATAACGTAAAGCATATTGCCAAGTAAATGCTTAACCTATTAATCAAAGTCGAAGAAACGGAATGATGGATTGCCCATGAGCCAAGGATGGATTTGGAAAAAACCTGTGAAAGTAACTTGGGCTGTCATCAACACAAGTTAATAAGCTAAAATACTTACGATATCCTCAGTACATTCATCTTCGTGCTTACCAACTTTCTTTTTGCTATGTGTTGGACCACAACAAACAAACGGTGCATTTTTTACTACATAAAAATTACTTGGATATGTTTTAAACAACATAAAGATTAATTAGGTGTAATGCAACAAAGAAAAGGTACAAAAACATTTACCACTTTTAATTCGACGTTTCAATCCCTACCAAGAGCATGGCCAAAGAAACAAGCCTTCACCTCAGTAGTAATTTTTCATCCCTGCAAATTTACTAACACCACTATACAAAGTGGCCTCAAGTAGACTACAGCGTTGCAAAGGGACCAAACTTCGAACAGCTAAATACATTAGAGATCGGGTCAGAATTGAATTCAGTATAATAAAACGAGTTGCCAAGGATGACTTTTGGAAAAAACATATGTACCCCATGGAAAGCAACGGAAAACAACCACAGCAGGCGAAGATCATGTGGCAAGTTCCAGGAGGATTCTAAGGAAGAACATAGCCAAGCCCAAAACCAGCAGGTCTGCACCCTCAGGTTTCTCATGTTGTTGTCTCATAAGGCATGGGGCTTCATTTCCCAAAACAATAAACTGGAGTTTAAGATAGGATTAGATTATCATGGGAGATCTAACCTATAAACTGCAAGATACGATGCATTTTTTAGGACTGGTGATATACTTTTTCCTACTGTTGTTATGCCAAAATTATGATACCACCATGCATACAATAATGTTGGATACTACCAAATACATATAGGCAGGTTCATAACACATTTCCCAAGGAACATCATCTGCAAGGCATGTTAGGCATAGTCTGGTACGAAAGAGAAACCTCAAATTGTCGCCACCCAATGTGAGGACAGTATCAAAGTGCTTTTGCTAGCACTGACAGAATGGATAAAGCACATCTATATTGAATAAAACAAGGTTAAAAACCGGACAATGAGAAACAGTGGGCAGCAATGGTTACTAAGTCCAACACATGTCAAGCAACAAATTTTAGACAACGAGTGTCATTATGTACAGCTTGGCAGCGGCGTGAACAAAAACGTGTCCCACACTGCACACATGTATAATTTGCAATATACCCACAGACAGAACAGAAATACCGACGGGAGGATGAACTTGGAGGACCCACTGCAGCAGTGAGGTAAGAGGGTATATTTGGAGGCAAAGATTCCAGATTTGCCTGCATTAATAAAACAAAAAAAAATGTCAGTATTGGTAAATTGCATCTGCATGGAAATTCAATTCAAAAATTCTATGGTGCCCTTCACCTCATGTAACATATCCAAAAAGGATTTAGGTGCCTTCTTTGCATTCTCAAGAGCCCTTGCCTGCCTTGTCCTACGTCTTCCACCCTTCTGTTTCCTTTGCACATAAGCTAAACAATAGAGAGAGGTTTAGACAAGCTCTAAAGCAGAAAAATTACAGGACACCGGCATTCAGAAATTAAGACATTAATTTTAGAGAAGACTACAGAAATGCAAATGCTTTAGAGTCGTCAAAGTACTCCTAAGCAGTGGCGGAGCCATGTTGTAGCTGATGTGGGTAATTGCTCACACCTGCCCACAAAATGTACTTTATTTACATATAGAAACTTCATTAATTTTCAGTTTTTTACATATGAGTGCCCTTAAAATTTGAAATTTAAACTTACAGTGCCCCTTAGCCAGAAATTTCTGGCTCCGCCACTGCTCCCAAGACATTCTGTTCATGCATGTGCATGTGAGCATGGTATACTATATCTGTTACGTATATATGTGTAACACACACATAGATATACTCTTCTTTCTATCTGTATCCTTTCTTGGCCAATTACTTGGCCAGCTAGTAGTTGAGCTACCCAGTGGCCATATTTCTGGCCGACGGCCGTTGAATAAGCCCAACAACTAGCCCTTGGCTGCTTTCGTTTCATATGGTGAAGGGTTGAAGCCCCTTTGTCTCTTCATTGCAGTATTTCGAGTACTCTTATCTGCCAATGGAGCTTTTCATTTTTACTGTTTGTGGTAAGTGTTGTATGCCATTATTACTGAAGCATCGTGATCTTTTGAGTTCTTTGTGTTTTGTTCTTGATTGTTGTGCTTGTGTGAATCATACTGAGTTTGGAGATTGTCTCATTTCCAGTGCATGGTAAGTTGAAATGAGATCAGATTCAGAAAAACCAGAAGTACATGACAGCCTTGTTACCATGTTTAACTTTTTTTTTTCCGTTAACTAAACATTATTCTCATGAATATTCAGTTCAACCTTCCATTAAATTTATACCCGTGCCTCAAAAGAATTTATAGAACCTCCAGTATCCCCATGAACCATTTGACCTTAGCCATTTCACCCTATCTGGACTGCTAATATTTGCTAGGAAAGTATTACTGTTTAACCTGCCAATAAGAGTAATCCTTCGGTAAGAAAGTTGTAGTAAAAACCAATAAACTACAGGCATCAGGTGTTCAATCCATTCTGCTCTGGCACATCTTGAGTGCGAAGCTTGAATTTTTCCTTTTCCTTAAAATGCTTCATAGACTTCAAAAAAATTATCACTTGATCAAAAAAAGCAGTTCTCAAAGATCGAGACCTCCCCCCCTCCGGCCCCCTTTCTCTATCTCTGTGTGTGTGTGTATATATATATATAGAGAGAGAGAGTACGTAGTTAAAATGCACATTTATCAGAGCTTGGGATTAAAGAAGACTTGTAAAGTGGTTATAGTTCCCTAAGTGGCTGTCTGGAGAAGTGTGTTGATTGAAAAAATCTTCAATATTGTTGCGAAGAATATTGGTAGCAAGATTTTCTTACTTGGCCTTGTTTTATAGCGGCAGAAAAAGAGCAAGCTGCTGTACTCAGAGAGATTTAAGTTGTATGACAAGTGTTATGGCCACAGAACATATTTAAAGCAATAGATTAGGGGGATATAAGAGTTGTACCACTTAGATCCTTAATTTGAAGCTCATTAAGTTTGTTGAAACAAAATGGTGACCTTAAATAAGGATGAGAAATAAAAGCCTTCAAAAGATTATGATACCAAAACGGTTCATAGACACTGTGGATGTAAAAATTGTATCTCAACTAAAACTCAACATTACAGCAGAAGCATGCCTTTTTCTCAATAGCTATTTTATGCAGAAAGATGAATGAAGACATTATTATCCCAGATAAGGTTCACCTTACCAAATGAAGGAACAAAAACGGTAAAAGGGTTATCACAGAATTCTTTGTTCTCTATGGGATTAACTAACACTTTTGGAACCTCAATGGGGAGGAGCTATTGAAATGAAAAAAAAGACAAATTGACACCTAGAATCTGTTTGTCTTTCTTTTAGGGCTTCGGCCTAAGTTTGAGCAAGTTCCAGCATCAATTATTAATAAAGCTTCTCTTGTACAAGCATGTCAAGAAGATATACACTTTCTGTGACTAGATCTGGCAACCATGTAAAGACAGCCTTCACACTCTGCAAACTATAAAAAAGAAGGTAGAAAACACTATTTCCATTTTTCTAATGAACTGGGCGCATAAACCAGATTGCCAAAGTAGCCACCATAGGAACAAAATGAAGAAGACAGATGTCAACAAGAAAAAAATATAAGGGGTTTCCATATCTCAATTGGTGGAAGCCTTTCAACAAATATTAAAAAGTTCCTTTTCAACTTATAGGGTAGCTATATAATCAAGAGCAGAGTCTTGGATTCATGACCCTGATGTCCCCTTTCAGATGACATCAAACCATATTATCTGTGTAAAGAAAAATTATCCACTAAAGTTCACACCCGCAAAGGCATTACCTAGAAATTTGAAAGCATAAAGCATTTAGAAAAATTATATTGTTCCTAACACTAAAATTTTTCCAAAATAAATTTGGAATTTTATCCATTTTTTAAATGTCTGATTGTGGTTATGAGATTGACTTCTCACGCTTGTTGAATGTAGGACTGCCTGTCAAGTAAGTTAATTGAGAAGGGCCATGGACTTGTTCTGGAAGGTAGTATTTTTATGTTCAAAATACAGCCATGAGAAACTCTGGGCTGACTGTATTGTTGAACATGCACCATTCAGTTTTGTACATTTATGTGTATGGGGTCCCACTCTGGTCATATCAAAAGGAAGACTGACTTACTACATGACATTTACTGATCATTTTACTGAATGTGCTCAAATGATTTCCTTAAACCCAAATCTGAAGCTTTTACATGTTTGAAAACATTTTACAACTTGATGAAGAATCAATTTGAGTAAAACAATAATATAGTTCAATTGGATCTAGGGAGAAGAATTTGTGCCTCTTAAAAATTCAAAATCATTTCAAAATAATTGAATTAGTTATCAAAAATTATGTCCTATGCCTCATCAAGTAGAACATAAATGCCACCACCATTATTGAAACCACTAAGACTTTATTTTAAAAAATATTCCCACAAGCTTTTGTGTCAAGGCAGTTTCAACAATCCTATATTTGATTAGTGAAATTGTTATCTTCAACTTTAAAAGGAAGTAGACTTAGAGATTCTGGACGCAAAATATTTTTTTTGTTGATAGAAAAACAACATAAATTGCCACTAGAAACTATTGAATGTAACTTTATTGGCTGAAAATCGAAGAGATGTAATGTTATGAAATTAAGAATGATATGTTTCTAGAAATATAGATTTCTTGAAAAAGAAAATGAGTTTAAATTGTAAGGAAAGGATTTCATTAAAGAAGATGGGTTTTCTTATATGGCATATTTGATAAAGTTTGGTTTTATTTATAACCATACTGGATATGAAGGCACAGATTTTATACCTTGTCAACATCATGGGAGTGAACAAGTTGACAAATATACATGTACAAGTGAATCATACCCTCCCAGTGCCATAGAGGGATACCCTAAAAATAGTATAGAATCTAGTCATGAGTAAATAGAAGAACTTATTAGAAGTTAAAAAGGTCCCAAACTCCCAAGTGACTTTGTGTGTCATATGAATCTTTTCACCATCCTATAATGCTGTTTAAGATCCATTAACCTACTTAAAAATCCAAGGAACTCTAGAATGGGGAAAGCAATGAAAAAAGAACTAGATGTTCAGATACACAAACTGCTTACTGGGCTTCCAGGCCTGACCCGACTTAGGGTCTTATTCAACTAACCTCCACTATTTACAAGTGTCACAACCATAGTCACAAATACCGTTTTTGAGTTTTAAATGGCAAGGTTTTTATCGGGTACAATACGAGTTTGAAAAAAAGGGGGAAAATACAGTAGATTTTTCAAAATTTAAAAAAAAAATAAAAATAAGGGGAAAATAAAATAAGAGATAAACTAATAACACAAACATCAAAAAATAAATAGATTTGCAATAAATAAAAAATAGAAAATGAAAAAAAACATGAACTCTTTTACCGTTTTTAAAACATTTTCAAAAAAATGTGTTTTTTTAAGTTTTAAATGGCAATTTTATTTATCACGTTTTTTTCGAAAAAACATGTCTTTTGTGACACTGTTTATAACCATCCCATAGACGACTCTTTTTAACCCCTGTCGGCTACCAGACATCTATATATGTATGTGTGTGTGTATATATATATATATATATATATATATAAACAAGTCCTGATGGACTGATCTGACCAGTCTTTTCATTTTTAACATTTTTCAATCTCTTTTCTGTAAACTACCTTATGGATGTGATCTGTAGTCTCAAAAAATTATAATCTTATAAAAGCAAAATGATGCCTTAAATCATGCAGAGAAAGTTTTTTAGATTTTAAAGTCAACAGCGTGAACATTTTTTTTTTTTGCTTTCGAAAGTCATGTTACATGTCAAAGAAACACCATTTATGTTGATATATATGTTTTCAAACATGCAGAACATATATGATAATTGTTTTCTCAAATCTCAAAATGAGACTGGTTCAACTACTCTCTCTCTCTCTCTCTCTCGCGCGTGCCACACTGATACCTACATGACATAGATTGCTAAATATAAAATATTTAGCTTCTTTAGTGTGATTATATAAATATATATGTGTGTCTGTGTGTTAGTTGCACCTGCACCCCACACCTATGTGACATAGGAGCTAGAGAAAGTGTCATCCCCTTGGGGCTTTGGGCGGATGATGTGATCTATGATCCTGCTGGCTGCTAGTGCACTGTGCACCTTCTTCTCAATACACAACACCCTATCAAGAGGTTGACCTCATCATCCTGGTCAAGCATAATCTCCACTTTCAAACATGCACTTAGACACCACATAGAGTTCCAGCATTGTGCTTAAGCTAAGAATAACACATCTTGTAACATGTCTCTCATGCTAAACAGATGTTTGTAAACATCTGGCGATCACTGGATTCATGTGGTAGGTGAAAATCTAACTCTATACTTTAAAATGGTGGCTGCCAAAAGATCAAGCCTCCCAACAGAACCATCCATTTCAAGAATCCTACACTCATCAAATAACCAATCTTTCTGCGTCACATGGATTGTGTGTTGCTCAAGCTTGCAACATTGAAGAACTGATTTTCTCACTGATGCAAACTTGTTTAGTGATATTGCCTGTTAAAAAGAGTCAACTCTCATGAATATCTGTGATAGAGGTGCACAGTCATCTTGACCAGCATAAGAAGCCCCAAGCTCAATTCTACAAGCAAGATGATGAACTGACACGGATCCTCCATCATCATCCTCCCAAGAGTGCCACTGCCTTTGGTACCAATCAGCACGATCATCAAGGACACTGGTACTACTTGATACAATCATCAAGGACATTGATACCACTTGATAGAATTATCAAGGACATACAAACATGACACATCGATATGTTTGTGTGTGTGTGTGTGTGCCTCTGAGAGAGAGAAGTTGTTTTAATTTGAGGAGCAGCTCGCCTGCCAACACTACAGGATTTAACTGTTAATCCGTGTCTGATAATTTTTTCCAATTGCAGAAGAGGTTGCTTATTAAGATAACCTTACCTATGGCCAATGTGATATCCTCACTTAGCCCTGCTACTCCAGATACATGACTTCTCCCCTATACCAAGCACATCGTCCTCTTATGATATGGACCATGTGCGAAACTGGCACACAAATACAAACATAGGTTTGTAAAAGTTAGTTCTTGTTATTGGTTAACAAATTTAGGGATGCATAG
This sequence comes from Nymphaea colorata, assembly GCF_008831285.2. Lineage (NCBI taxonomy): Eukaryota > Viridiplantae > Streptophyta > Magnoliopsida > Nymphaeales > Nymphaeaceae > Nymphaea > Nymphaea colorata. The sequence goes on along the minus strand of NC_045138.2, from coordinate 21,235,741 downwards.
AATCTCATACTGAACGCAAGTTCCAGAGATAACCAGTTATATACCAACTTGTTTTAACATTTATAATTAGGACTATTTACTTATTTGGATTGAGGATTTCAAAGAAGACCTTTAGCCACTCAATTAGCTGAAGCTAGAAAATATTCCTGCCAAATTCAATTGTGTAACTTACTGCATAGACAATGACCATGTGAAACTACCTCAATGTATGACTTGCACATAGTACAGCAGCTATAAGCTTTTTAAAGAAACAAGGAAGACCAAATAAAACAACATTTAACAATTCCATGCAACAAACATCCATTTATGTGTGCTTGTCAGTTGGTTTGAAATGGCTTAGAGAACAAAGGGAAGAAAAGAAGACCTTGATCATCTTCATCAAGAGACGCATCCTCATCGTCATCAATTTCTACTGTCTCCACGCCAGCATAATCACTCTCCAGTGCTTCAAGGCGCGCAAGGGCTGCCTGCATACAGATAAACACAATCAACTCATACCTAGACAAACACAAAAAAGGGTGCAACCAGATTGAAGACAATATCAATTGTTGAAATGATGCAATAGTAGCATTACTTTCAAAGAAAATTGAGAAAGTCCACAATGTGGCTATGGGAAAAGCAGTTCATGGAGAAGAAAGCAAACGTAAGGCATGTCGGTTTTGAAAGAGTTCTGGTCAACATCTGACCTGCATCCGGTTGTCGCTACTACCAAGAGCAGCACTCATCTTTGCAGCCACCTTGCGATTGCGGACAGATGTCCGGCGGTATAAACCAGAACCATCTTCATCCATCTCTGCGACCTAGATTGGAGAATGAAACCATGAAAATGATCGAATGAAACAGGAACCACATCCCTATTTTAAAAGATCATTACCTCAATCGTTAAATGGAACGAACCAAACAATGAAAACTTTGACGAATCACTAAACAATATTATGCTGCTTTAACCTGTCGGACATACACAAATACTCATTAGCAGATCATGAACCACTGGAGCTACTACTACTAGCAGTGTGATGGTAATTAGTAAGCCGCACAAACGAGAGAGAGCGTGTGTGTGTTGTGACAGCGTTTGGCCTAACTTGGTTAAGGCACCAGAGAAAAACATGCCCAATTTTATCGTTACAAATTTGTAACTTGGAAAAGCCCTCTGTCTCTAAACCCCTTCTTCAAGTGGCACTTTTTATTATAAAAAGAGATCGTTCAGTCGCCCTTAAGAAGTAAACTCAGAACACCATGAAGGTACAAAGTGATGATAGAATTGGGATTTAAACACCTGCCACAACTCCCTCTCAGTGGTACTCTCGCTTGAAAGTCTAAGTAACATTTGCTTTTTAACAATGACCAGCTACACTCCCCGTCGTCTGTGTAGACTAATACAGCTCATGAACAAGTTCTAATCAATGAAGACCTTCTTTTTTTTCTTCGCTACCGCTTCGCCCACCGCGCAACCATAACGGAGCAAGGATGCACCTGCTCGTTCATTGCGCAAAATATCAATGTACAGTAACAGGCATTTCTTCAAACACTTGCTGTACGTTATTAGATTTCCCCAACTTCAAACAGGAAAGATTTCCCTAACTTCAAACAGGAAAACCTCCGTTTCTACGACTAGAACTATTCTCCCGCTTTGGATATCAAACTCAACTTGCCTGTGTATATCCATGGCCATCTCAAGGTCCTCATTCAATATTTGCTCGTGTCTCTGTCCCAAACTTTTCAGCAAAGCGCGCTACTAACGCAGAGACAGAGAGAGAGAGCCTGCCAATTTTTGTGATGTCGTCAGGGAAGACGGGACGAGAATCATGGAACACCGGGGACGCCGATCTCCTGTTTTGCCTCGTTGCTCGCGTCTGGGGACCAAGAAGAACAAACGCAGCTTCTAAAGCGACACGAAGAAGAGTCGCGCTTTTTTCCACACAGGGACGCGCCCTCCTGGCACAGTACGGAGGATGAGCAGAGGAGGAAGAAGAATAATATTCTCTTCCTCCGCTAAAACTGTGAAATGCACTCAGGGAAGGCTTTTATACCGTGAGCCCAAGCATACAGGAGCGAAATGTGAAAAACGTATAGATAATATTTCGGTTACGAGAGACTTTCTGCTAAAAGGATAACGTATGCTTGCTCTGTTCGCCTACGCGTGAGCCACTATATCGCGTGACATTTTCTGATTTCTGATTTGAACCAAGATAAGGGACCAGGTTATCTGTTAGGCCATTCTTCTACAGTTACAATGATACTACGTAATTTTAATTCATTAGAATATTTCACCATCACAAGTACAATGCCTTAGTACCCAAATCGTTCTCTCCAAAAACAATATCAAAAAGTCACTACACAATACAACTCCTTATGTGACTTTATTTCTATTGAGATATAATTCTGCTGAATTAATGTACAATCTAGTTTTTGTTGCACACTTTGAACAAAATGGGCGTACCATAAAGACGCGCACGCCTTTTTCAGCTGATCCAGAGACCCTGTTCTTCGCCATTGAAGACGAAGCTGGACTTTATATATATATATATTATATATATATATATGTTGGTATGACCCGTAAAGGGACCGTGTGTTATGGATTGAAAATGATCAAAATATTTTTACTGGTTAAATCGAAAACTTTCCGAGAAAATGATATAGATCAATAGTTATCCTGCAAAATAACCAAACTATTCCCTAGATTTAAGCATCGCGTCCTCATTGCCTATGACGGCAGAACGAAATTTCCGAAGACTGAAAGACCAACCTGCCGGAAAATTGGCTCCGTCACGTCGTAACGACGCCCGGCTTTCTGATCAAGCGACGATCCATCTCTTGTTTCAATGATCTCCGATGAGCTTTTGATTTTTTCTCCTCTGCGCACGCCCTTCTGAATTCGCTCGCCTCCGTTGTGGTATCTTCACAAGACTGACAAGAAGATGACGGAGAAAGGGAGTAAAACTTCACCTAACGCTGGCAAAGCAGACAAAGGCAACACCTAGCCGGAGGAAGAAGAAGAAGAGGGGTGAAGCGACAGAAGGAGAGGAGGGGGAAGGGGGAGCGAGAAAGGGGAGAGATAGCGGCGAAAGCGCCCTCTGCCTCAACGTATTTAACGCATTCACCGGCTCTGTCTCCTCCCCCTTGCCACTACAACACTCGCTAGTCTTCATTCTTCACCGGCTCTTCGCTCTTCCTCTTTTTGTTTTATCTTCCCGCCTGCGTCGATCCCAGCAAAAACCCATATCTCCGTTGTCCCCAAATGTGTTCACTTCCAAAGTTGAAGGTGAACGATGATCGATCCCCTTAATTTGGCATTTTTCGGGAATTTCTCTTCCGGCAGGTTGGTCTTTCATTATTCGGAAAATTTTCTTCCGGTGCTCGTTTCTGCTGGTAACCACTGTTCGGAAGCGGGGAATGAGCGGTTTTGGCGTTTTGACGTAAATATCCTTTTATGGGGTGCTTATCACCGAGAGAAAAGCGTTCTCGTTTGAGATTACCCTAGGAAGATAAGGGCAATTTAGGTATTTCTCTCATGTTTGAATGGACAGAACAGTTTTCCGTCCACTGTTTGATTAAGAACACCGTTCGTTTTTTTATTTATATACCAATTTGTTTTGCAATTGCGGTGAAGTATATTCACCGCTATAGCCTTTTCCTAAAATTTAAATCCTTCCTGTTATATAAAGTTGACCACTTCCTGTATCCATTCCAAATAAGAGTGGGATAACTAGACCTTTTCATCGTTTTATGCAACATGAAGATAAAGAAGTGAATTATCACGCTAATTGAATATAGTCTAAAGCCCAATGTACTATGATTATGATTTTCTCAGTATTTAAATTTTGCATGGATAAGAAAACTGGTTGAGTAATTTTCACCTCTGTGTTTCAACTTCAGATACAAATCTTTAAAACTGAAACTAAATCTGCCATCTCTACCCTTGATAAGCACTTCGACTATGTCACTAAATAGCTCCGATTATACAGTAGCCTGTCGATTTGCATTGAATTCACCAACGTTTACGCAAAAATAATGTAATTCATTCCGAGATGCCAATCTGCTTGGACCATCCATAATCAAGGGAATCTGTGCCCGAAAATCTATATCATTCAAAATCACAGCAATGAGTGAATCGATGATGCTGTTTCCAGGTTTCCTTAGTTTCAACATCTTCTCAAGGGCATTATGCAATGAAATTCCTTGTATTTTGCATAGATAATCAATTTTATCAGTTTCAAAATCCACTTTCATTGAATTATGAATAAGAACCACATTATAAATGAAAAAATCACATCCATGTCATTAATGTTCATTCAAAATTAAGTAGAAGGACAAAGATCCACATGAACAATGTTAGTGGAAAGAAAAAATGGAGGACGACCTTGACCATGTATACGATCAGCAAAAACCACCTACACATCGAACTAAAAAAAGGAAAAATAAATCCCAAGCTAACAATGGGAGAGTACATCAAATGCCCCCTAAGGTAGTCAAGCCCATACTGTTCATGTCATTAAAATCCATGACTGAAAAAACCAAATTTACATAAAATATTATAATTTGCATAGATGATTCTTAAATTACATTAATTATAGCTCTAGGATCTCCAATGATTTCTAAAAGGGTTGTTTCTTACACTAAAACAAAGTTTTATATAATTTTTACGCCCTTTAAAAGAATTGAATATTTAAAGAGCACGAGCACTTAGCGGCAATTGTATCGGCTTCCGACGAAACGAAACGTTTCTGGTCAACGGGATCGTTTCCCGGACCGAGTCACTGGTTCGCATGAGGGCAACGGGCGCCCTTCTGAATCTTGAAAACGAGGAGGTGACCCCCAAAAGAAAACGGTTCAATATATGGGGGGAAAACCATGAAGGCGCTCTCGTTCTTGGCCCGCCCATTCGCACACCCTCCCATCCGCCTCGGCATCCTCCCCCGCCGCCTTATCGCCGGCCAGAGCAGCAGCCGGAGGAGGAGGGTCGGGGCTATCATGGCGCTCTGCACCAGTGTCCAGGTGAAGGACCGAATTGAGCTCACGGAGAAGGAACGGAAGATATTCGACCGTCTCCTCCAGGTGCTCCGCCACTTTGATCTCAAGACCGAGCTCCGGGTTGCCGGTGGCTGGGTTCGCGACAAGGTAAGTTCGTGTTCGCCCATTTGTCCTCGTTTAGTCGTTTTCCCTTCGCTCCGGGGTGTCGACGTGGCTTTCTCTCTTCTCTGAGCAGCTCAACGGTCGTCAGAAACAAACGGCATTGGAGATTAGGTCGTGTCATCTAATTGTGAGGTTATAGATTGGCGAGAACTCATTTGATAAATAACTTTCGATCAACACGAAGCATCTGCGCCGCTCTTTTTGGTCTAATGACTAATGGGTTGTTCTGCTTTTGATATAGCTTTCCTTGGGAAGTTTTGGCAGTCGTAACTAATGTGGTTGTTCGCACTCTCTTTTCCTTCTGTTGTTTTTGTTGTTGTTTTTTTCAAATGTAAGTCTTCCTATCGAGAAATATGGGGATGCGGGCATTTGTTGTTGGATTTCTGGTCGCTCTTGTTGTGCAGAAGCACAAACCTTCAAGTCGTTTGCATTGATGCGTTTAATCTTCTGTTTGGATTTTCAGCTTCTGAGCAAGGATTGCTATGACATAGACATCGCATTGGACAACATGCTCGGCAGAGAATTCTGCGAAAAGGTGAATGAATACTCCGTACACGTCGGGGAAGAAAGACAAGGAGTTGGTGTCATACAGTGGTACGTGCAACTAGTATTATCGACTCTTTAGTTTGCTTAAAGTCGCAGTCTTTTGTTATTTTAACGGGTAAACGCTTCTGTACTGGAGTCTTTCTTGTGTTGTTACAGGGTAGTCGTAGGAAGAGACCAATTGAGTCCAGAACTTAATCTAACTCTTTGCTGTCATCTTACGGTCCAAGTTTAGAGTAGAGTTGCACAAATGCATCTGTCGTGAAGTATACACTTACTGATCAGAATGATCTAGTTACGTGTCAATATCTTTGACATGCTTTAGATCTTTGGTTCATATTGGCATTGATATAGCCGTCATTCTTGGCATGCTTATAATTATTGGTATTCTTCGAAGTCCTAACTATCATTTTAGGTTTTTGGTTCATAAGTGGCATTCTTAGAACTGTCAATTTAGTGTGGACTTAATTTAACTCGTTCTTATCATCTTATGATCCAACTGATATGGAGTTCAGTAGATGTATAAGCTGTCAAGTATGCAGTTATGGATAAGCATTGGTTACTTTTTTATATCCTTGACACGGTTTGTAACTTTGTATGGACATTCTGATAACTGTCATTTGTAGGAGCAGAAATTTTTGTATCAATCTGTAGGTAGAAGCCTAGAGGGAAGGAGGGAAAGATAGAAGTATATGAGTATTAGACTTAATTTGACTTATTCTGTCATCCTAGGGTTGAAATGATATGGAGTTCTAAGAGTTCATCTGCTGTCAAGAATACCCTTTCACATCAGCATTAGCTAGCTACTTATATAGCTTTGACATGCACTAGACAACTGGTTTGTAATTGACATTGTCATAACCACCACTCTCATATAGCAATAGTCTTGACTAGTCTAGAGAGTATAATGCTCTTTAACTTGAACTCATTTTTCTGATTTCTATACTAAGAATCAATAGCTTGACTCTAGGAATGGTGTTTCTTCAACATGCAGATAACATTTGACATTTCTATAATCCAATGACGTTCAAATGTTGATTTCATAGGGACAAATATTGCGATAATTTCCAAAATGTTCCAATATAAACAAAAAAAAAGAGAAAAATGAAAAATTAAAAAAAACCCAAAACACATTTTTTTTGAAAAAAAAAGTGAAGAATATATTTGTCGCCTTTTTCTCCTGATTTTATTGCATTTTTTGCTCATCTTTTTCCCATTTTTTCGTTTTTCTTTTTTTAAAATTAGCAACATCATGAATTCTCCTTCAAACTTAAATTAAATTATTTATCATCATTCTTATCATCATTAAGGCATTATTTTTATCATGTTATCTGGTATTTTTATGTCTATTTGTTAGTTTCTCATTTAATTTATTTTTACCTAATTTTTTGGATTTTTCTAGATTATCTCGAGACAAACAATTTTAACAAAATATACCCAAAAAATACCTTGTTGTTGAAAACTCGAGAATGATATTTGTGGCTATGGTTGATTTTAGTATATGCAAAAACAATTATTTAATAGTCAATTGTGAACTATGGCATTGAGATCACGCGCATGCATGTGGTTGCACATGTGTAGTGTAGGATCACTTGTCACACTAACGAATGAGAGTTCCAGCTCTCCCTCTCTCTATCTTGTAATTTGTGCCAAGGAAGTATTCATTCACATAAAAAAAAAACATGCATTCTAAGGAAGTATTCATTCATATAAAAAAAAGCATACGTTCTCTTTTCATCCATCCCATCTTTTCATTAATATTTTGTCATTTTTTTTTTCTTATTACTTTGGCGATGGGTTTTAAAATATGTCTATTAATATAAAAACAATTTATCCAAAGCATCTCTTTGTCTCACATGCTCGCGCGCACACACGCACACCCCGCTGTCCCACATATACAAACCAATGTTGTAAAAAGCGTATCGTAAGCCGTATCGGTTTGGCTTTAAGATATATTGTATCGTAAAATATCGTAACCGTATTGTATTTAAAAAAAATTAATTAGAAAAAATAGAAAAAATTCTGAAAAAATAATAAAAAATCAGTAAAAATTAACGTATCGTAGCGTATCATAATTATATCGTAACGTATCGTAACTGTATCGTACGATACAGTGTCTGAATCGTAACTATATGATACAGGTGGTGTATCATATCGCATTTTTGAAACGCGACGATATGTATCGTACGATATGGCCCCGTATCGTACGATACATACAACATTGATAGAAACACACAGAGACACTATTCAGTTTACATTGCAGTGTCACAAATTATCAGAATACTTTTGAAATTCTTGCGTTATTTTTGAGAAAATTATCCAAAATGAAAAAAGGGAAAAATATCACAAGATTTTGAAAATCTCACAATAAGGAAAATCTCACAATTATTTTCTTAACCTGAGTTTGATGGCATCATTGTGATTATCAAAGTTCCCTTAATTTTTTAAAATTTGTCAAACTTTTCACCGGAATTTTCTCCATCAAAACAACATCGCCAAAAAATACCCAAGAAAAACCTCATTGATATTTTCCCAAGAACGATATTTGTGGCAATGGTTTATAGATTGACATCGTATGTGAGAGAAGCTGTTATTTCCATGACAACTCTTAGGGAATATATATATGCTTGTGCATCTCTGTCAAATTAACATCTTTCTTAATATCCACCTATTTTTTTAATGTGTATACATGTGTGTGTGTGTGTTTTGTGGAGAATTCATGCTGTAGCTGGATTGCACATGAGCCAAGCTCTTGACATTTTAGCTCTATGTACATGGATTACATTGCACTGCATTTGTTTACCAAAAATCCCAAGCTCAATTGAAGTTTTTTGAGATGCACTGAGCTTTTTGCCAATGGACTAGCAGCTTAGCTCACTTTTGGAGTACAAGGATTTGCTGCTCCAGCTTAGCTCACTTTTGATTTACAAGGATGTGGTGCTCCAGCTTAGCTCACTTTTGATGTACAAGGATGTGGTGCTCTTTTTCTCTGTCACTTGCACTCTATTTCTTTCTGTCATAATTTATTGTTAGAACAGTACTGTGCACCAGAGAAGCTTTGATTTCCATGAACAAAATTACAAAACCCATACATTTTTTTTTCCATCCATTCTTCGTTTTCATTCATTCATTTTTTGCCTCTTAAATCTTGGTCCCTCTCTCGCTCACACACACAGATGCACACACAAACACATTATTCACCTTAGTGATTGACATTGTATATATGGCAATTAGAGGAATGTGTATACTTTTTTGCATCCACCTATTATCTTTATGTATGTGTCGAGCATTCATGCCACATCTGTGGTTGAACATGAAGCAAGCTTAGCATTTAGCTCATCTCATTGCTTGTGAGATCACATTCAACTGCATCTGTTTATCACGCCAACCAAGCTCAAAGAAGGCTTATCAAGATAACAAAGCCTTTTGCAAATTGGCTAGCAGCTTACTTCAATGTTTTAATGGAAAGGTTGTTGGTCCTTGGTGTTTGATGTAATTGTCATCATTATTATGTTGTAATAACTTTAACATTAGCGAATTATTCTATGCATCATATCAAACTGACTTTGGCATGACTTAAATGGATAAAATCAGTTGGTAAGCAACTATTTAAGGAGTGCTTCCTTAAGCATTCTATATGATTGATTGGTTCATACTTCATAGAATCATAATACACCATTATTATTACATTGTATTGTTGATAAATGTTGGGATTGTCTATTGGCGTTGCAGCAATCCTGACCAGTCAAAGCACTTGGAAACTGCAAGAATGCGTATCTTTGATATGTGGATTGACTTTGTCAATTTGAGATCAGAAACCTATGCAGAACATAGTCGCATTCCAGCCATGGTATAAATCCCTCTATTCCTCCTCCATGTTGTATTATATGATGAATGTTCAGACCATAGCCACAAATATCATGATATTTTCGAAAATATTGCGATATTAACGAGAAAAATGAAGAAAACAGTAAAAACTGGAAAATATCATGATATTTAAAAAAACGTTAAAAATCAATTTATTGTGATTTTATCACAAATTTTTCATTTCATTTTCTGTTTTTATTTTTTTCAACTTTTGTTTTCATTGTTTTATTTCCTCTTGTTTTAGGTATTTAACATGACCTCCTAGATGCAATAGAATCGGTATTACTTTTATCATTTTTATTATTTTAACTAGATGTTTTTTAATATCTCCTTATTAGTTTTTCATTTCATGTATTTTTACCTAAAATTTTAATTTTTTATTTTTTAAAAAACTCTGAGATTTTCTCGAGGTTCCCCTCCGCCCCCCCAAAATAAAAAAAACAACTTTGCCGAAAAAGACCGAGAAAAAACTCTCCAATGAAAGCCTGAAAAGTGAAAACGATATTTGTGGTTATGGACTAGGCCTGGGCATCGGGCCAGCCCAGGCCCGACCGAAGACCTGAGTTTGGCTCGAAACCCGAGCCCGGGCCTAGCCTGATTAAAATTAAAAACATATATTTTTAATATAAAATAGTATATAAATATAATTAATCATAATAAAATCATATAATTATCTATAAAATCAATAAAATTAATATTAAAAAATCTTATTGGGCCGAACCGGGCTTAGTCGGGCCCACCAGAGCCGGCCCGGTGGCTTTTTTGGGGCTCGAGTCGGGTTGGGTACCCCACCTGATGCCCATGCTTATCATGGACTTCAAACTTTGAACATTGCATACAACTTTGTGTGGGTTAGTGGGATGATGATTTTGATGATGGAAATGAATATATTTAGGGTTGACCTTACAATATTTATGCATAAAATTTTGCACCAGGGTTATAAGAAGAATAATACTACGGTACAATGAATGCCAAGTTTGGTTTGTATGGTATTTATCATGTATCTATTTTTTAGACTTGCACATCTTTTCATATGTGGAATTGCTAACCAGATCTTCAATTTACATGCTCGGCTACTTGCGAATCCTCTATCTATTTTTCCCAAGAGTTTCCAGTCTGCTCTACAGTCACTTGTGCTTTCTAACACAGCAGTTTGCATTGTTGATAAGTAATTTATTGATCTTAGTATGTTACTCATAAAATCATCATATTGCTTATATATACAATAAAAAATGCACTTTTTCTAACTTTGAGTCGTAGCATAAAGTTGAATTGGTTATGTTCTAAATGGTTTCTTCTATATGTTTAGATTTGGTTGAAGATGCTTTAGCTTGTCCATGGCTGCATGTAACTTACAGTGTGACTAATTTAACATGTAAGTGATAAAGCTGATTAGGTTCAGGATATCCTTGACAATCCAATCCCACCAACATTCTGGCTGCAAGAAAGAGAAGCCTATGCAACCTAGTAATTGAGGCTGAATTTTGAAAGAAAATACTAATATCTTCTTATTTGTCATTGGGTTCAGTTGTACATAAATTTCCAATCAATTAAATATCAACTTAGCATGTCTGAATAAACTTAATTGCTTATCCTTTATTATGGTGTCTATTCTATTAACTAATATTTGTTGAAAATTAAAACCCCTAAAGCTATTTTAATGACATTTATTACTAGTCACGTTTATTTAATTGTCCTTTATACAATGTTGCAGAAGTTTGGTACGGCCGAGGAAGATGCCTATAGGAGAGATTTAACTATTAACAGGTACTCGACTTCCGCTTGGTTTTTTCTTTGCTTCTTAGTTGTCTCTGCATTTACAACATAGATTGCTGTAAGATGTATAGAGAACCTTCCATTCGCTTGGATGCTTCTGTTCTCAATTTTGGCGAGGCTAGTGTGCCATCGGCCTGTAGTTCACTAGGGACAATCAAATTAGGAAAAAAAAAAGGAACAATTCAAAAGAGACATCTCAATATTCATTCATCAATCACCACATTCCCATAACAATTACTTAAAAATTGGAAAAAACAGTAGCCCAGTTTGGGGCTCAAGTAGGATCCATACTGAAAAAGTAGTCCAGGTACAACTCCAAAGCCTTCAATGCTTCTTTATATTCTTATTCTCCGCAGGCCTGCTTTCTACTTTTGTCTAGTCATGCATCAGTCATTTTCATGGAAGCTACATTACCTTTCCAGGCATCTGGTCACTATATGGTTATTTCATTTTCGTAACATAGATGTATCTCAAAAGAAATTTCAAATCCAACGTACTTCTAGCAAAGTTATGGACCATCAGCAAGCCAATTTTCATGTGTCATGTTGGGTTTGCACATGGAGACATGGCTTAGGTCTAATTTTTTTTAGTGGACACACAGGCTATGGTTGCAATTGTGCATTGCTGACATAGGGTCAAGCAGAGTGAAAGCTTGACATCGAATGATGTGATGGTTGTCTATCTTGCTTAAAATAGACAATTGGCTTTAATTAATGACTTTCTTTGAAGAGAGTTTTCCCCAATTTGCTTGCATGGTTCCTAAGCCATTTGAAGGAATAAAATGTTTTGATAGAATCTGACCATTTTTTGTCGATAGTTGAGAAATGAAGGATCTGAGTGACATTTGCCAGGTGCTTGGGGATGCTTTTTGTCTAATCCAAAAGAATAACTTTTGCTACAGTAAGATGAGTAGACTAAGCAAAGGCTTGGGGTAACCCTTGGCACTACATTGGCTGAAAATTAAGCCCGTGAAAATGACATGAGAGCTTGTTTGCTACTCCTCCTTCAACTTGCTATGTCTCCCACATTGAGATGAGAAGTGCTTACTGGAGTTTTCTTAGAGAGAGAGAGAGAGAGAGGTTCTAGTTCTTGCTAGTGGATGGTAGATCCAAGGTAGTAGATACTAGTATACTAGGGCTGTTCATGTGCGAGTTCAGGTAGAGTTGAGCCAGCTCGAACTCTGTTTGAGTGTCTTGAAAGAAACTCGAACTCGGCTCGAGCTTGAGTCAAGTTCGATTTCATTAGCTCGAGCTCGAGTTCTTAAAACTCGAACTCGGCTCGAGCTGAAGATTGGGTTGAGCCGAGTCAAGCATTTCATTAAAAATTTATTTTTTTAAAAAGTGGCAGCATATAGATTTGAGCATGGAACCTCCTACACGCCGGGCCAAGAGCCTGCTGTGCCCTGCTTAAGGGCACACTGTTCTAGAAGCGTGCCAGCCATTCATTGGCAGGGTGGTTGGCTAATGCTTGGCCGGCCTGCCCATCATTCTTTTTAATATGTTATTGTTATGTTTTTTTCACTAGATTTTGACTTTTTTTTTTTTATTTGAAACCTTGAACTTGATTTTTGGATTTTTAAATTCTATTCTTGATTTTGAAATTTGGATAGAAGACACTTGAGTTTGAATTTAGATTTCAAATCTAGATTTGATCTAGTTTGGGTTTCGCATTTTGGATCCAACTTTTAGACCCGGATTAGAATGTGGAAAGCTTGAACTTGAGTTAGATATCCAAGCATGATCTTGAGCATGAATCTTGGATTTGGGTTTAGAGATAATTCCAAAACAGTATGGGGATTTGGATCTTGGATGCAAGCATGGATCCTGTTTTTGAAATAGATCTTGGATCTTGGATGGGCTGTCCAAAATGTTGAGGTTAAATTAATACTTGATGCATGAAATTTGGGTTTGCAGTTTAGATTAGAATATTGAGACATTGAGTATTATTTCGATCTGGATTTTGGTTCTAGATTCAAACTAGGATTATGTTCTAGGACTTAGACTTCAATTTTGGATCTAGATCTTGAATTGTGATTTTTTGGACCTAGTACTCGGATTGGGATCAAGACTCTAATATTGGATCTAGTTTAAGATCTAGATGAAGAAATTTGGATCTAGAGTGTTGGATATAAAGATCGGGTACAAATCAAGATTTAGATCTAGAATTTGGATGTGAATTTGCATTCAAATCTAAAGTGGGCTTGGATCTGGTTTTGGACTCAATGCTAGGAATTGGGCTTCGGTTTGGATTGAGGGCATGGACTGGACCTAGATTTGGTTTAAGTTTAGAATTTAGATCCTAGATTTTGGATTTTAAGGCTTAGATTTGATGCAGTTTTGGATCTAAGAATTAGGTTTGGCCTTAGTTTTGGATTTAAGGCTTGGAGTTGATCCTAGATTTGGATCTAGGGTTTGGAGTTGGTCATACTAATCAGTAAATGAAGCATCTTAGAGCCAATTCTCATGAAATGCTTAAGAAATTTGGAATAGAAGCTTGGAAAATTAATTGAAAACAAGGCTAAGAGCTTGGAGGAAATTTGGGGTGCTCATAAAAAACTGTTGTATGACTACTTTTTTTTTTCTACATGCCCAGTGCGGCCTAAGGTTTTCAAAGCTTTGCAGCTTTCACATCTCTAGGGCAGCTAAGCTCCAGAGGCTGTTTCCCAAGGACAAGTGCAACTCAACTCTATCCAGCGGCGAAGGTAAGGCCCTAGAGTTTTACTTAGGCCGAGGCCCTTCTCTCTTTTAAGTAAAAAAACCCCCGCAAGGCTTTGGAGAATGTCCTTATATAGGCACCCTTATTACAGAACTTTACATGGTACATGTGCAAGTGTGCAGCCTAGAGAGGCATGTGGCACTTGACTGCCAAGCTTTCTTTGGGTGAAGGGCTGATACGACTCCTCTTAGGCCTGATTCACTTTTCATACATGATTGCACGCTTGGGCAGCCTATCAGGCCTTCTGTGTCACCCACGGGATCTTGGGTGACCGTTTGCAGTAGTCCATAGTCCATACTCCATTGTGTGTAATACATGCTTTCCCCTGTACGGACTGGCTCGGCCCAATGCATGGCTTCGGTTTTCTGCAACTCATCTGTCAGCTCGGATACTCTGACCGTCTGACGCTTTTCTGGCCCAACTAGCTTGTGCATGAGATCTGTTTTACCTAGAGCCAATGGAATGTACAATCTCAAAGCCTGCCCATATAATCTAGATCTTGGGAGTTTCCTTTTCATTTTATTCAAATTTTAATTCTTTGTTGTTTTTAGTTAGATTGAAATGGAGATACTTTCTGTTTTAAATGTATTATCTTAAGTAAATGGACTATAAAAACACAAAATAATGTAAATATATTGTACGATCAAGGGGACAAGCCTGACAATATTGTAATTGGTTGCGATAATCAAATTTCAAGGGGGCAAGCCTGGCAATGTTGTAATTGATCATGACAAGAGAATCAATTGATGGAACTATCAGTCAAACAAGGTAAGAAAATTGTGGAAGGATTCAATGTTGGAAATGTTTGAGAAAGAAACTCTATTGCACAATTATGCTTCTTAGGTAGAGTTGGCCAAGCTCTCAAGTTTCAGATTTTGTAGGCAATTGATGGTTTACTATGTATTTGTTTTCGGGAAGTAAGAATTGGTTAAGGTTAGCTCCACCATATTGGGCAAACAGTGTTTTTTTGGCTTTGAAATGAGTGATTTTAATTTCTGTTTTGGCAGCTTATTCTACAATATAAATACTGATACGGTTGAGGATTTGACTGGTCGAGGTAACATTACAACTCATTCAAACTGTTTTTGAATTCTACCCATCTGATTCTTATATTTTTGTATTCTGTCACACAAATTAGGTTGCTATATCTTTTCTTTCAGGCATAGAAGACTTAAAAGAAGGAACTATTGCTACTCCATTACCTCCAAAAGCTACTTTCTTGGATGATCCTCTTCGAGTCCTGCGAGCTATCCGATTTGGTATCTTTTTGGTTCTGAGTGTATCAATTTCAAATTGCCAGAATAATGTAAATGCAAAATGTTGGTGAATTTTGATTTCATATAAAACAGATAGCTTTGCATGTTTTTGTATTATCATTTCCATTATTCATCATACCCAATGATTTATATTCACATGCATGTTACATTGCATGAACTTTGTATAATTCGGTCCAATCTGCTTACTTCGATGGTTCAAAGCGTATCACAAAAAAGTGAAAAATAAGTTGGCTGTTTAAAACTTAAAAACAAATGCCATTTTTTTTTAAAAATGCCAAAAAGAAAAAAAACCCGAAAAAACAAGTTTTTTTTTCCCTTTTTCAATTTTATTTTCAAGGTTTTTAATGCCAAACTGCTTGTTTTCATTTTCTATTTTTTATTTGTAGCAAATTTACTTATTTTTGATGTTTGAACTTTGAATTATTAATTGCTCCTTATTTATTTTTCCTTACTTTTTATTTTTTTTTAAATTTTTTACATGTTTACTGTATTTTTCCTGTTCTTTTCAAGCTTGCCATATTATACCCAAGAAAAAACCGCAAGAAAGTTTTGGTCACTATGGTTTAGAGTTAGGGGTGGACATTGGTTCAGGCCTGGGATGAACAATTTTACCTCCAGTTCTAGATCTAAGCAACTAATAGGTGCCTTTCACATACTGCAACTATATCTGTGCAATGATTGTATCTAGGGCTTGTCCTGCATATTTTTTGGTAGGTGATGTCCTGTGGGCACTTAGGAACTTAATTGTATGCTATCTGCTAGGTGCAAGATTTGGATTCCGACTGCATGAGGAGCTGAAGAGGGCTGCTTCTGATGATGAAGTTAAAGCTGCAGTATCTGATAAAGTTAGCAAAGAGAGGATAGGCCATGAAGTAATGCCTTATTTTTTTGCACATGGTGCATTTTTTAATGAAAATTATATACATTTTTGTTAATCCATAGTTCAGCATTTGAATTGCTATTTGCTACCCTGCTGGACATATTGCTTGCTAATAATTTATAACCAATTGTGAATATAACCCTGTGCTATTGTTTCTGCAGGTTGATCTCATGGTATCTGGCAATCAAGCTGTAAAAGCTATGACTTACATTTGTGACCTGGAACTGTTCTGGACTGTATTTGGCCTTCCTGAAGGCATTGCAGGTTCCGTAAGTGATGACTGTGACCGGTAATTCTGCCTATCTTGTGTATCTTTACATATAAAAACTCTCTTTCTTTGTTAACTAAATGGCCCTAAGCCCAATGAAGTGCAGTTCGAGGTGAAAAGAATTTGATACATATGTTTTTAACCTGACCAACCATGTGTAGATTCATGCTGACTTTACACCTATTTTTATTTAAAAACCGCCGGTAGATTGAGGCTGGTTAATCTTCACTACATCATTGCTTACATGTTCATGTCATGATTCGTGGAATATTAACTCAGAAGTCAAAACTGGTCTGCTCAATCTTGATAGAAATCTGGCACCAATATCTGCAACTAGAAATCTGTATTGATGCAGGAAGGTAGAGAGAAAGAATGAAACAAGAAGAAGCTGAGAAGAAGAAGCCGTGACCAGGATGGTCTACATGGCCCATATTTATAAGAGATAACAGTTACAATTGCAGAATCCTAAGAGACTCTTCATCGTAGAATCTTAGGAGACTTCACATATTACAAAGACATTGAATACCTCAACACAGTTTACAAGAACGTAGAATCCTAGGAGACTTCACATATTGCAAGGACGTTGAATACCTCAACACAGTTTACAAGAACGTAGAATCGTAAGAGACTTCACATATTACAAGGGCACTGAATAACGTGAGACATCGTTCAACGTGCTGGATTTTGGATCCAGATGGAGGATCCGAAAACCTTGTTGTTTAACAAATCTCACATCAGTGAACTGTTTTTTAGATCTCTTCATTGTCAGTCTCATTTTTTAGACGTCTTTGACGGCAGCCCATGTGGGATACATGCTTATGATTTACTTCCAGTACATATAAAAATTTCATATGCTTGATGGGTTTTTGACATCTTAAGAGTAGATTGAAAGTGGATATGAAAATCTTGTACTTGTTCTATTCTCCACATATAGCTGTCAAAATTTCTTGGCGTTCATGTGAGCGCATGACACCAGTTGTTCCACATGAACTGAAAGCTCCACAGCATTTACTCCTGCAAAGTTTCACACTATAAGTCCTAAATGATTTCCTAAGCTTCAGCTTAAACAGCATATACCCACGTTTAGGTAAATTCCAGTTTTTTGCTATTTCTAGATTGCATTACTCATTGATATTTCTTTTGTTTTTCTCTTAGCTAGGCTTGTTTTAAATGGGAATTGCAGGAATTTGAAAATGCTAGTGAGACAAATGTTGCTGATTGATGTTAGCTACATAGTATCTGGAGACTGGTTAGAATGTATATTGATGATACGGTCAATGATGGTTGTCATGATTTTCTTTTTCATGTTTTTGTAGAGGGGCAAAGAAGATAGAAGGTGGACTGTTGTAGTGAGTCTAGTGACATGCACAAATATGTTATGATACAAAATGTGAACTAGGGGTGACCAATTAGGTGCACTCTTGAAACCTATGTCACATAGGTACGAGTACAGGTGCTGGTATGGTTGTAAAGCACTTTCAAAAATTTGGGTACGAGGCTGTACACATGCACATATATTTATATAACACAAAATAAGATTTTAACAAACAAAAAATATAGAAAATTCACTAAAGAAAACTAGGTTGCTGCAAAATCGCCGGAAAATATCATTGGAAAATCCTGCTGAACTGATAGAGTTAGACCACAAAGAACATGAACATCCCTTTAGTGTCTGCTGATGGCTCTTCATCTTCATTGTATATACATGATGGTTTAGAACCTAATTAGTGGACAAAATGGACTTGGTCAACTTTGTCCAAGTCCAAAAAAGGACAGATACAGCCATGTGTGCGTTGATATCATCCAACATAGGTTTGATCATGTCCGACCTGTGTCCAAATGCGTATCCGTACCTGTACTCATGTCGATTGCATGGTTACCTCACTCAACTAGTTCCAAGGGTATTAGTACTATATTGTTTGTGACTTGTGGTATACCTCAATATCATAGCCACAGACATTGCTTAACGAGAAAAAAAAATAAAATGGGAAAGTATCGTGATATATTAAAAAAACATTAAAAATGAATTTATCGTAATTTTAATGCGCTTTTGTCGCATTTTTTTCAATTATTTTTTATTTCATTTTCTGTTTTTATTTGTTTTCAACTTTTGTTCCTTTGTTTTATTTCCTCTTGTTTTAGCTATTTAACATGACCTCCTAAATGCAATACAATACTTATCAGTTTTTCATTTCTTGTATTTTTACCTAACATTTTTCTTTTTTTAATTTTCGAGAGTGATATTTGTGGCTATGCTTAATATCTGCATCATAAGGTGTACATTAGTGTCACAATTTTCTTTTTTAATCTTAAGGGTACATAAGTTCCTTAAGGCTGAATAGCAAGCATGTCATGAGAGGTGTTTCCTGCATTTCAAAGTGAAAAGAAGTTAAGAGCTGATGTTAGGCATCAAAAAATAGGTCTTTACTGGTTTCTTTGTTTGGTCTATTTCTTCCATTCTTTTTTTCTTTTGAAGTTTATGGCCATTAAGTTTTTCAAGACCTCGAGGAGTAAGTCATACACACTAATGCTTGTTTGCTTGATATCCATTTAAATATTGAGAGTGACTTAATTTCTCAATTCTAATTATTTCTAATGAAAATGTGCTTGCTTTTTGCACTATGTATATTTTTATCATTGTACGTTTGATATTTGATGCAATTCATGGCCGTTTAAATGTGAAATATTAATTTTAGAGTTAATATGATTTTTTAATGAAGAATGTAACTTTTAAATTTTCTTTTCTGATTTTTTGGATTTAAAAATATAATTTTATGATTCGTTTACGATACAACATATAGGTCGATCCGTCCAATACACGTTACGATATGCATTTTACAACATTGCCTAAACCCCACTCAATTTTCATCTTAGTTCTTACTACTTCAGGAGTTACAACAACTTTAGTCTTTATCAGCTGTTGTTCTAGACTTGGCAACAATGTTTAAAGCAAAGTTGGTTTGCGACAGAATATCCTTGTGCAGGAGCGGCTTCAATTCCTAAAAAGTAGTTTTAAAAACTCAAGTAAATCATTGTAAGCGTGTTTCTAGAAAAAGGATTGAACTTCCTTAGTTCCTTTCTTTTTGCTAGCGGTCATCAGCATATCATCAACATAAAGTAGTAAAGTTCTTTTTCTTGCACAAGTATCTTTAGAAAATAATGCAGTATCAATGTAACATGATGTAGAACCACATTTTATATCAATGTAACCTGATCTAAAACCATGTTTTGTCATTATATTGTTATTCTTTTAATTTGTTTTGTGAGAATTTAAGTCATGTAACCTCTTGGCAGATATAAAGTTTGTTTTGTCGTTGTTACTAGATCAGGAATAACGAAGGTTAAAGGTGTTAAAACCCAAAAAATAGTTAGGTCTAAGTTGAAGCTTGATGTCATGACATCCTTGGAAACCCAACTCTTACAAACAATTGGTAAAACCCAAAAATTAGTTAGGTCTAAGTTGAAGCTTGATGTCATGACATCCTTGGAAACCCAACTCTTACAAACAATTGGTTGGTTAATTATGTATCTTGGCGTCATCAGACCAGACATGGATACTTAGTTTCTATGTGCTCCTTAATTGCACATATGAGTGCTATCCTACATATTGTCAGATACTCAGATAGTAGGGAACATCAAAGGAATGTTGTTATCATCCACTACTTCATTATAATTTATAATTGGTTGCATAAGTTGATGCTAATTGGGGGATGATTTATATAACTATCAGGCCACTGCTGTTTTACATTCTTGTTTGTTTTAGTAGTGATATGTAGAGGAGGAATGTTGTTGATCTCCAAGAAAATGATCTAGTTTCATTTCATACAGGACTTGTGTTTATTATATGAATGCTGCTTCAGACGTTTTAGAAGAGATTGGTTGTTCAACATTCAGTGTGAGTTCAAATTTCTAGATTGGGTCTTCTATTCTTACGTTTTGCTTTTGTTTATTTAAGAATTAAGTGCTCTCCTGTGCTTTCTCATAATTCTTGCTTGCATCCTACATCTCATAATACACTTCTATTAGATTAGTGGTGATTGCTGCAATGTCAATGTGCATGTTATATAGGATCTTGGTATGTTAGTTCATTTTATCTAAAATGAGACATCATTATTTGGCTATATCCTGCTGCTTCATTTGAAAGATTCAAAATGCTTGTTGTGCTTAGTTTCTTTGTTCTTTATTAGTTTGTGTACGAGAATGAAGAAGTCATATCTTTTGGAGTTCCTTTCAAGCTTATTGCCATGGCATTGATTTCAATTTGTTTTTAAGGAACTCTTCTTTCTTTTTTTTTTTGGGTACTTCTTTCAACCATATTGAGCTTGAAAGAAAATATGGAGAACTTCAACAACCCTTTCCTCGCTAGTCACCATCAACTTTGAATTGATGGTGGTGCTGCCTTCCTCCATTTCCTCACAGTCTACACTCTACACACCCTTTGAAGATGATGTCGAGGAAAGCATGATGTAAATCAATGTCCTAACACTTGTCATATGGGATATAAGAACAAAACTTTCATCCTAATCAATTTTATATTCTTGAGAATAGCTTTTAGCAACTAGACTCATTTTGCACATTTCTACATAGACTTCATTTCTGGTTTTACTTTAGATACCATCTACACGGATAGATCGGATTTCCTAGTTTTGTTTTTCCAAGGACAAGTTTATGTGTCCTTCCTTCAATCGAATGACTGTGATGATTGGCTTCATGGTAAGTGACTAAGTGTTTAAGTTCATACTGAGAATTGGTAGCAAGAAGGCAAGCTCCATGACGGACCAATCCTTGGGGAGGCCTGGTGATTCTTAATCTTGTATTATAGATCTTCTAAGATTAGGAGCTGAATCTTCAAATTTAAATCTAAGTTTCTATAGGATTTGTTGCTTTTCGCCTTTATTCCAAATTGATTCTAGAGTCTAGAGGATTCAACATCATTATGAGAATTTTGAGAAGCATCAACATCGAGTTTATTTCCAAAACTATTTAATTATTATTTTCATAAGCGTCATCATCATGAAAGCTAGGCAACAAGTTAAGCAAAAAGACGTAATCATCATTTTTGGTTTTTAGTTTCATCAAAGCCATTTTCATTCTCAACAAAAGCCATCCAGGAGAGGAGCAAGGGGCAGAGAGAGAAAGAGAGAAGGGGGAGATGGGAGGCACATGTAACAACTCTAGCCTCAAAACCACTAGGCATACTCCTCAGCCCTGAGTATCAATGCCAACCATGGAAATTACATATTTTAACAAGTGAATGCATCTTTAGCTCAAAACTGGTGTTTATGAAATAGGAATAATGTTTTGAACTCCAAGGGGTTCAAATTTCCAGTCAAGGGGATAAGGCATCCTATCTCGATATGCTTCTTATGTCTTCTTGATTTCCTACTATGTGTGTTCTCTACCTGCTTTCATTAATTTTTTCCTTGTCTTCACTTGTGGATCCATTTACTAGGATGTACTTAGGGAGTAATGTTTCGTGAGTAAAGAGTGATGTTGTTACTTGTGTGTGTCTGTCCATGTGTATGTGGATGTTTCATAGGTGAGGAATGCATTAACTGTGTGTTCGTATTCAGATTACGGCCAAACTGTTTGAGGTCAGAAGTGTAACCTCTATAGACTTTATGCAGCTACTATTCCTCCCATAATATTGACATTTTCTTTCTGAAGGAGTGCAACAAATTTAATTTGGGCTTTTAAATTCTGGGGCATCTAGTTCTTTTATCAACTTTATCTTCCATACCACTTTCTTACATATTATTAATATGTATTTTTGCATAATCAGGAAACTAGTATCTGCCTATTTGGATTCCATTTCATATAAAGTTGGTTACTCGTCTGAGGCTATTTTCATTCAGAAAGTTTTCTCAAACTGGAAACTATTGGGTTCTTTTTTTTGTTCTTGTTTCATATTTTTATTCTGTAATCGGAACAAATTGGAATGGATGGCAGCATACAATATTGCTAGCTTTTACATCGTGAGGTTGTTTGCTTGCTCTAATATTTGAGTTCCGTTGTTGAATAAATGATATTCTGTCGACAATTTCTTTTTAGGATGATCAAAGGAGATTGTGCTTATATAGTGCTCTATTTGTTCCACTTATGGCATTAAACTACACTGACTCTAAAGGGAAGAAGGTGATCTCATCTTTCTATCGTTCCGAAAGATAGCATTGATTTTTTGTTCTCAAGAGTATTTGGCTTTTGTTCTGGTGTAATTCTTAAAATTTTCCGTGTTGCATTCATATATAAATCTTTCATCTGTTTCAATTTTTCAATGACGTGGACCTTTCTTTTTATGTTCAGATTATGTGTGTGTAGAACTAATGTGGTTAATTTTTTCATTTTATCATGTTTATTTTAGATTTTGATCCTCTATTGGCAGAAACTTTTTTTGTTTTCTTGGGGGGAAGAGTTCCAATATGTGAGAAATTTAGTAGATCAATATTGAAACTGTCTTCTTCTCAAAGGCAAGGTCGGAGCTTTCTATGAATCTATATACATGGGCTTGAACTTGTTCTTGTCAAGTGTATTTTTTCTGGCACTGTTTAAGATAACTTTTCCTTGGACATATTTCTCAATATTTGGTCTTCACGAAAAAAAAAACTATTGAGCTAAGAGCATAAAATAAAGTTACCGGAAGATACATTTAACTGACAATAAGTAACTTTTTGGCTTAAGTGAACCATGAAGTGAAAGGCAGAAAATTATTAGCGGTCGAAGTTTGCAAGATTGTATTTGTGCTAGTATATATGTGCTGGTTTTAATGAATAGCCATTGACAAGATGGGTGGGTTTGGAAGTTAAGAAAATGTTTAACTTGCCTTTTTTCTTAAAAATTTTATAACCTTGCTTTTATTTATATTGATTTTTTTTTATGTTAGGTTTCTGGGCAAGGTTTGGAAATGATCATTCATTTGAGGAAAATTTCAGTACACATATATCTTGAAAAAAAAGTCAGCATTGGTAGGAATAGGATGCAAAGAAAAAAATAGTTGAGCTATTACAGAAAGTGCTTATAAATATCAACAAATTAGAAGCTTGATTTTGTATTGGAAGATGTTCAGGATCACCAATGTTCTGAAATATCATGCCAAAGCTACCTTGGATTTGTTTTCTGTGAAGAAACTAACTTGCACATGATGCTTTTGTGCTATTTGTTGAATTTGAGGAAACTAACTTTTGTGCACTATTCCTTGTTTAGAAACTTAGTTATTTCTAATTTTGCTTTGCATCTAGAATGTGATTGCTCTACTTCTATGATGGGCTTATTATGCACCGAAAATTATGTCATAACTCTTCCACCTTTAAGGTTATATTTGTTAATACAGGTTCCTGTTGTAAACAGTATATTTCGGAACTCCCTCAAGCTCAAAGCAAGTGATGCTGATACGGTTAGCCTTTTCAAATGATACTTTGAACAGAAATAATTTTTTTAAAAAATAGATTATTCTTAACCACTTAATGGACAACACTCTGAATTGTTTTTTTACTGATTTTGGAGCTGTTTTGGCAAATGTTCGGCAGGTCATAGCATTGCATAAAGCGGCAGAGAAATTTGCAACTTCTATCCCTTTCATCACGTCAGACAATGAAGCAGCTTTTCAGGAAGATGATCTGGATGTGCCTTTTTCTTCAAAAAAAAGAATATGTGCAGGTTCACACACACAATTATGCCATAAGCTCAATGTCTTTTGCTTTGGCTCAATATACATACTCCTATAATGATTCTGGAGTTGCAATCTGAGATTTTATTTTTTCTAACCTGTAAAACCACGTAAGGATATAGGTACTAAACCAGTTCAAGGGAGATATTACAACTTTAAAATGCTGGGTAGAATGCACTCTCAGACAGACAAAAAGAACACATGTATCGGCAGTTTCCTAGTCTAGTCCTCCAATTTCCTTTTGGTAACCGTCCTTCAAGTTCTTCGTCATGTTGCGAGGAGTCCATGATTTTGCATGGTCTCCTGTCCTTAGCTTCATACTTTTAGTAAATAGTAGAAAAGTGTAAGTATAATATTGTGGAACGTTCTTGTATGGTTAGAGATATATCTAGGCTCCTCAAACGTAGAACAGGAACCTGAATGAAGTTTCTAAGTTATTGTCTTTGTTGAGAGAACATAAGAGTTAGAGTCAGGGGTTTTGTTGAAAATTAGGAGTGATAAGTCTGTCTTTATTATTTTGTTATTTTTGGAAGACAAATTTTGTAAAGTGTATCATCGTCCTCTAATCTCTCTTCAGTTGAGATTAGGGTTAATGAAACATCCTCCTTCTTAAGCCACCAGCGACTGGGTGACTCCAACACTGATTTCCCTTCTTCATCTTCAATTTCTATTCTTCTTTTTCTTCCTTTATTTCCCTCACCTTTCTTTCTCTATTTTTTTCTTTTCCCTTTTTGTCTGGTCGGCACTTAAAGCAACTTTTGATCGAGTCATCACACCAGGGTTCTGATCACTGCACACAGTATGCAGCAGTAATTGGATTCCTTATGTGGTTGGGGCTTAGCAGGCATGTTCTAATTTTTCGACTATTGTGGGTGGTGTCAATCTCTATTCTGGTATGTTTTGTCTGCATGCAGTCATAGATATGTTTCAGATGTGGTTTCAGGTTGGTATGTGAGATCCACTCCACAGTTGCAGGCCTGGTTTTAGTCGTAGTTTGGGTTTGTTGTTTGTTGCCCTTGTTTTAATTAGGGATTGTTGGAGACATGGTTTATTAAATATAAAATCAAGCGTTTGTTGCCCTAATTTGAATTAGGGATATGTTGGAGACGTGGTTGATTAAATATAAAATCAGGCGCGGTTGTATTAAATTTATTCCAGATTTTAATTGATGTTGTTTAGATCAACCTTGGTATTTTGGTTGAAGTTTATTTCAGAATCAGGAATTGTTTCTGATGTCAAATCTGAAATATATTGTGGTTGTCGACTGTGACTGAAACCAGATGCTAAATAAACAGTTTCTTATCTGTGGCTGGTAGTAGGTGTTCCTTCTTTGCCTCTTGGACTGTCGATAGTTTGAGGACAGATTTCATCTCCATCGTACAGGAGGTTTATTCTGGATTTTTCTTTAGTTGTACTTGTACAGTCTTGTTCCCACTTTTGTTGTCTGATCTATTGATTATCCTCAACTTTATGTTGATTTATCTTGTGGGTTCCCCCCTGTAAATTTTTATATGATGGTGGACTCCAAGATAGAATAGAAATAAGAGGTCACTGCTGACATGAAGCTTTTGTGAATCCATTTTCATATGGATCCTCAGTAAAATTGGATGACACAAATTATGAGGCACAGAGATTTATGATGTCAGTCTCTGCACATTGCAGCAAACATACTTTATTGGAGGGAAAGCCTACTGAGAATATTGGAAAATATGCTATGTGGTCTGAGGACAACAATATACTCATGTGCTGAACTATGAATAGTGTCCATCCAGGTATTGCTGACGGTCTGATCTACTACTTGACTACTAAGGACATGTGAGATAATATAAAAGATCCTTATTCCAAAGATAGCAAGTTAAGAATGTCAACCCAACTCTACAAATTGAGTAGAATATTTTTAATTTACAACAAAGTGATCAAGCATTTATTCAATATCATGCATCTTCAAGGCTGCTTATGAAGGACTTAATTCTGTGCATCCTTCTTGCTTGCCCTCTCAGAAGATGCATCAAGAAAAGATGATGGTTACCTGATTTTTATCTGGTTTATGTCCAGAATATTCAGTAGCTACAGATGATAGGGGAAGATATCCCTACATTAACTGATGCTTATAATTGGCTTAATCATCTTGCTATTGCACTTCTCCTCCATGTGATACTCAACTTTCTGCTCTCGTTGTCTCTGGAGGGGTCTGTGGATCTGCTAGTGGTATGAGTGGAAGAGGAGGGAGGAAGCCATGGCAGGCTGCAGTTCACTTATTGAGTTATTGTCAAAAACAAGCTGAGACCAGTATTGGGATAAGCATGGCCTAACTTCGCCAAAAAAACCCAAAAACAATCTCGCCATTAAAACCCAACAATGATACTTTTGACAATGCTTAGGAATAACTTATAAAAATTCCACATGAGCAGATTAATTCACCATCGTAAATTTTGTAACTTTTTGATGCCCTAATCATATTATATATATATATATATCTTTCGTGCCCTGTTTATATATGTGTAGCTTGTCATTGAGAAAGTGATGCCTTCCCTTATAATCCTTCTATAAGAATGTTAACTTTGAACAACATTGAACTGAGAGACTTTGTCTCAAACTTTTTGGATTCAATTATTTTCTTGAAAATGGTAATCTATTTAGAAAATTGGGTTTGAATTTGAGACTAGCAAACTAATGTATCACATTAGTCTGCAGGCTTATTGATTTTGTGGAAAATATTGGTAATAAACAATATATCCATCTTGTTTAGGAAATCCAGACAATATGTAGAGGGTCTATTCAACCTTTGTACCTGAATTTACCAGTCACTTTTCACTTCTCCAGTGACAAAAAGGTGTTGTGTTTCCCCTGTGTAAAGCACTAGGTTCTTCTCATCCACCAGGAAAGTTTCCCAAATTCTTGGTTACACAACAAGGAGCAACCACATATATTGGAACACCTAGTTGCCTCCAATTTGAAGGCTTTAAACTGCACCGACCTATTCAAGAGACTTTGTGCATCAGTGTCAGTTATGTTGCTCTTTGAGAGTTCTTTAGCAATGTCATTATTAGAACTTGATTTTGCATGTCCGAGAGCTGTTTTTACATGATTTTGGAGTGAGGTTAGTTCTTGTTCTTATTTATATCCAAAGTGAAATTTTTTTGGTGGTTTGAACTTTGAAGCGCTTGTCCATCTATTGAGGCTGCTTTAAACTTTGGTCGTGAAGCTTGCCGTTCTTCATCAATCTAGTAAAAGATTCTCCAATTGTTGCTAGTCCATTTGACTAAACATCAGGAAGCTACTTTTTTAAAAAATCCAACTCAACAGTTTGGAAAATTATCTTTTGTGGGGTGGAAATTTAGAAGCTCACATCTGGGGCAAGGTTTATGGGCTTATGTGAGTGGATCCAATGTCACGACCCAGAAATAGAACCAAAGTTTCCTTTTTGAAAACAGAATGTGGTGGAATCATTTGAGCAAGTTGATAGTATATGTAGAAACACGAACAAGAAGAGGAAGAGAAACAACGATCACGATGTAACGTGGAAAAACCCTCAACAAGAGGAAAAAAACCACGAATGAGGAGGAGCCGGTGCCCACTAGCCACCAGACTCTCTCTCTCCTTTGTCTTTCATTCACACCATAAGGATTAGGGTTACACAACTTAAATAATGCCCAACAAGGGCTACAAGTTGGATCGGATACGGATCCGGACCCGGTCCCGAGACCCATCTAACATACTTCAACACTCCCCCTCAAGTTGGGCATACATATCAAACATGCCCAACTTGGATACATTTCTCTCAAATGAGGTCGAAGATAAAGCCTTCGTCAGAACATCAGCCGTTTGGTCTTCAGATCTCATGTAAGGAAGTATAAGTTCTTTAGCATCAATTCTCTCTCGAATGAAATGTCGGTCAATCTCAACATGCTTTGTTCTGTCATAAAGCACAGGGTTGTTGGCCAAGTTAATTGCAGACTTGTTATCGCAATACATCTTCATTGGTTCTTCAACTTTTATACCAATATCAGTCAACAATACTTTCAGCCACAAAAGCTCAGAAACTCCCATAGCAACAGCTCTGTATTCTGCTTCAGCACTGGAACGCGAACAAACATCTTGCCTTTTACTTCTCCACACTATGAGATTCCCTCCCAAATAAATACAATAGCCAGAGGTGGACCTCCTAGTGTCAATACAGCCTGCCCAGTCTGCATCTGAATAACCTTCAATCCCAAGAGTGTCTTGCTTGACATATAAGAGACCTTTGCCAGGATTCCTCTTCAAGTAGCACAAGATCCTGTCAACAGCCTTCAAGTGGGCATCCGTGGGAGCATGCATGAACTGGCTCATCACATTCACAGCAAAGGTAATATCAGGTCTAGTGAGAGTAAGATATCTTCTTTTTGCCTCTTCACAGAGTGGTTCCCCGTCTCTCAGACTTAGCTTATGGCCAGCATCTAGAGGAGTAGAAGCTGGTCTACACCCTAGTTTCCCAGTCTCCTTTAACAAATCTAGAGTGTACTTCCGTTGATTTAGCACAAGGCTAGTCCCAGACCTAGCAATTTCTATGCCAAGGAAGTATTTCAACTTACCAAGGTCCTTAAGATCAAACTCGATCGCCAACAGTTTCTTTAACTTCATTATTTCATCTTCATCATCACCTGTGACAATCATATCATCAACATATACCAACAGAATAGTAACCTTTTGCTTATTTCTCTTCACAAAAAGTGTATGATCTCCATTCCCTTGATGGTATCCACATTGTCTCATGACAAGTCTGAGTCGTTCAAACCATGCTCGAGGAGATTGCTTGAGCCCATATAAAGCTTTCCTTAGCTTGCAACATTTTCCAGGTTCCTCATATCCTGGAGGCATACACATATATACTTCCTCTTCAAGGTCTCCATTGAGAAATGCGTTCTTGACATCAAGTTGGTACATCTTCCACTCCTTCATCACAGCTAAAGAGATAATGACTCTGACCGTCTTCATCTTCGCAACAGGAGCAAAGGTCTCCAAATAATCAATCCCATATTTCTGACTAAACCCCTTGGCCACAAGACGAGCTTTGTATCTTTCAACACTCCCATCTGGTTTGTACTTGATGGTGTAGACCCACTTAGATCCAACCAAGTGAGCCGCCTCAGGAATCTTTACAACTTCCCATGTCATGTTTCTTCGCAAGGCTTCCATCTCTTCTTGCATAGCATAGGTCCACTTAGGATCACTCTGAGCCTCAGCAACATTCCTGGGTATCATAGTCAAAGAAAGAGAAGATACAAAGCATTTGTAGTCCTTGCTCAGTCTAGAATATGAAACAAAGTTACCAATAGGATGTTGAGTACATGACCTGACACCCTTTCGCAGGGCGATGGGAAGCTCTTCACTAGCAGCAACAGTCTGAATCTCTTCTTCAACAGGTTGCTTCTGCGCACGACTTGGGTCATCCAGGGAAGGACTAATTGGATTGGGAGTAGAATTCTCACCACCTGTCATCTCATCTGTACAAACTCTTCGCCTAGAGTAAACTTGCCCAAATAAACGATTGCACTTCTCTTCTGCCTCAGTGGAACACTCTCCATTTTTCTCCTGTTCATGCACCTCACTAGATGGACCATTTTTCTCTTGTTCATGCACCTCACTAGATGACCAACGGAGTCACGCCTGTAGTCCAAAAAATCTGTAAACTGAATTTCCTGACTCGGAGAATACTCTTCCCGTGACATAGAGTACTCCCCCTGAAGAGGATTCTCACCAAAATAGGAAACATGTTCAAGGAAAGTGACATCTTTGGTAACATAGGCCCGACCAGTGGAAGGGTCTCGACACTTGTACCCTTTTTGAGTGGGAGAATACCCTAAAAAAATGCCCTTAATAGATCTTGGATCAAGCTTTTTAATGTGAGGACTATGGTTGTGAATAAAGCAAACACAACCAAAAACTCTGAGTGGAAGAGAGAAAGGTTCACGAGTCCCCGGTAACAGAGAGTGAGGCGTCTTCCCATTCAACACGCGACTAGGCAACCGGTTTATAAGATACGCACTGGTCAACACAGCATCCCCCCAATACTTTTTTGGAACATGACGTTGAAAAAGAAGAGCCCGAGTCATATTCAATAACTGACGATTTTTTCGTTCAGCAACTCCATTTTGAGGAGGGGTATAACTACAGGAAGTCTCATGAACAATTCCCTTTTTTCGAAAGAAGCTATCAACAGACTGGCACATATACTCTCGAGCATTGTCAGATCGAAATGTCTTAACAGATGCTCCATATTGAGTTTCCACATAGGCAATGAAAGTCTCTATGACAGTAGGAACTTCACTACGGTCTTTTAGCAAGTAGACAATAGTGTTACGAGAATAATCATCTATAAAGGTGATAAAATATTGAAAACCATGACAAGAAGGAATCCCTGCAGGCCCCCACACATCAGAATGAATCATGGCAAATACCTCATTAGACCGATGGCTAGACAATGGGTACGAAGCCCTAACATGTTTGGCCAGGTGACAGACATCACAAGACACCATAGTCATATCTAACCTGGAACATATATCAGGAAACAACTGTCTAAGAAGGCCAAAAGGCAAGTGTCCAAGGCGCTCATGCCACCGTAGAAGCAACTGAAGGGAGTCCTCTCTATTCTTCGTGGCTTGGCTGACTGCCGTCATGAGAGCCTGAGCAGCACGCATAGGTAAACGATAGAGCCCGTCAGAAGCTAGGCCAATCCCAATCCTCTTCCCTGTCACCAAGTCCTGCATAACACAGCGATCAACGGAAAATATAAGTTCGCAATTTAACTCCTTCGTGATCTTGCTAACCGACAAGAGATTCAAGGGAATATGAGGAACATGTAGAGCATTGTGGACTAAGAACTTGTTCAAAAGTGGGAGACTCCCTTTTCCAGCCACAGAGATAGATGAACCATCGGCAAGGGAAACACGATCCTTTCCTGATGAAAGCTTATACCCATGAAAGACCTTAGGATCGCCGGTCATGTGGTGAGTAGCGCCACTATCAATGATCCACTCTCCCATACGACAATCCGCCATAACGTCTATAGATGAAGAAGCTGCCATAATCACAGATAGTCCAACAGGAGGCAACAAGAGAGGCACCGATGACAACAGAGAGCACCAACGGGCAGTAATATCCGGATTCCCAATCAGCCCCAAGAGTGAACAGAATGTCGATTGGGGGAAACGATCGTCGATGTCGCTCGACGGAAGCGGTGCCTTCTCTCTCTCGGGCTGCAATCTCCCACGGGTAGAGGTTTCGCCACACGTTCTCCTTGCTGGAAACAAGATCCAAGAGGCAAAACCCAACAAGTATCAAGGTATAGAAGTGAATAGGAAATCAACTTCGAGACGAGGAAAGCCTTCACCCGTAAGACCAATTTAACCCCGGTCTTTTGTAAGGAAAGGGGGATGCGATCGCCGGAGCGCCGGCAGACGTTGAGGCAATCCTCAAGTTACGCTCCTCTCCTCCTTTACGTCCTCTACCAAGTCACGGACCAGCCACCTCTTCTTGCACGGTGGGCGCCAAACAAAAACAAGAAGATGAAATCAAAGATCAGCCAAGCAATATATTGCAGGTAAGAGGCGGATGCACTTCACCGGATTTGCAAAAGACCCCTAGGAAGTGACATGAATAGGGGGAGGCAAGCTTAGGAAGCGCCTAAGCACGCATATCTTCTTTCTTCTTCGGGAAGCAAGACTACGGCGCAAAAGGCAGTGGCGCAAGGGACAACGGTGATGGCGACGGTCAACAACACAAGAGCGACGGCGCAAGAGCGACGCCGCAAGAGTGGCTGCGATGGCGATGGCGCAAAGAGTGACACCGGCGGCGGCGGAAACAGCGACAGTGGTATTGGGTACACCGGCGGCGGTGGCTGCTGCAGCAACGGCGGCAGCGGCGGTGGCTGCTGCAGCAACGGCGGCGGCGGCGGCAGCGGCGGCGGCGGCAGCGGCGGCGGCGGCAGCGGCGGCGGCGGCAGCGGCGGCGGCGGCAGTGGCAGTGGCAGCAGCGGCGGCGGTAGTGGCAGCGGCAGCGGCGGCGGTGACTGCAGTGGTGGCGATGGTAGCGGTGAGAGATATTAGGGTTGGAACTTCACAAACCCTAAAAATTTCCCAAACTCGTCGGCTCTGATACCATGTAGAAACACGAACAAGAAGAGGAAGAGAAACAACGATCACGATGTAACGTGGAAAAACCCTCAACAAGAGGAAAAAAAACCACGAATGAGGAGGAGCCGGTGCCCACTAGCCACCAGACTCTCTCTCTCCTTTGTCTTTCATTCACACCATAAGGATTAGGGTTACACAACTTAAATAATGCCCAACAAGGGCTACAAGTTGGATCGGATACGGATCCGGACCCGATCCCGAGACCCATCTAACATACTTCAACAGTATAGATGCATCAGGTTTAAAAAAGAAAGGGGTGTTGAACACTGGCCATGCCAAAAAAACATGCACAAACAACCATGTGTTTGTCATCATGGCCAGCTTGTTGAGTTGTATTAAGCACCTTTTTTTTTTGGAATGTGATGCATTTAGCCTATGAATTTGCTCAAATGATTCCACTACATTTTATTTTCAGAAAAAAAAAGAACAATCTTTGGTCTTGGTCTGCTTTTGGTTCATTTCAGTATTAGAGCCTTCACCTAAGTGAGAATCCAGTTCCTACCTAACTTGAACTTCTAAGTGTTACTTACCTTGTCATTTGTGATATACAGAGTTATTAACTTGATCATTTTGTACAAGTTTAAAATCAACAATAGCAGTTTTACCCTTGCATCTAGTAAGACAAATCTCAAGTCGGAGGACACCATGGTTATGCAATTATGCAAGCAACCAAATGGAATTAGGAAACCAGTTTTAATCCCAATGTGAAAGTTAATAGGTCTAATTCTGCTCATGTTAGTCAAAGTCTATTTAGGTCCTTATTGTAATATGTTTGAACTTAGTTTATAGTTTTACCTCTTGTAAGTGAGGTCAGTCTTTTAATAACTAAGGGTAGTCTTGTATTTTACTGTATTTAGTAGAGTATTAGTTAGGGTTTTGTTCCCTATTGCTGTAACTTTCTGTTTTACACAAGAAGAGAATGACGTGAAGAGTGCTGCTGCTGCTGATGTACTGTCCTGCAGATTGCAATCACATTGAATCTTCTTATTTGTTATGTTTGGGTTTGTTGGATTTGACACCCAAGATGTACCTTCCAAAAGTTTGATTGGATGTCACGGGACTATTCCTCCCAGTAAGGTCAGCAGCACAATAATGAAAGATAAGAGCTTTACAGACAGCCAATACCTAAGTGTAGAAACACGAACCACAAGGAGAGAGTAGAGAAAAACACACACAGTATACGTGGAAAACCTCAGAAAGAGGTGAAAAACCACGGGGAAGCTCTGACCTAGGGGCAAACCGCAACCCTAGGAGAGAGAAAATAACATTCACTTAACTCAACAATTACATGTAAGTGAAGAATATATAGGAGGGAGAGAAAGAGTGCCGCCTAGGATACCGAGCCCGCCTCGGTATCCGTGCCCCATAGGACCGGGTCCAAATATGGACCCGGTTCCCCATTACAATATATTCTAACACTCCCCCTCAAGCTTGGCATACATGTCAAACATGCCAAGCTTGCTAACATTTTTCTCAAACTGAGATGTACATAAAGACTTAGTTAAGACATCTGCAACTTGATCTTCAGACTTCATATAGGGCAGAATCAACTCCTTTGAATCTATGCGTTCCCGTATGAAGTGGCGATCGATCTCCACATGTTTAGTCCTGTCGTGCATGACCGGATTATTTGCCAGGTTAATAGCAGACTTGTTGTCACAATACATCCTCATCTTCTCTTCCATTTTAACCCCAATATCTGCTAAAAGAATTTTGAGCCATAGCATCTCTGTAACCCCCATAGCAACCGCCCTGTATTCAGCCTCAGCACTGGACCTGGAACAAACTTCTTGTCGCTTACTTCTCCAGACCACAAGGTTACCTCCAAGAAAGATGCAGTATCCTGTGGTAGACCTCCTAGTATCTGTGCATCCTGCCCAGTCGGCATCAGAGTATCCTTCAATACTTAGTCGATCTTGCCGAGTGTAGAGCAATCCTTTCCCTGGGTCATTCTTTAAGTATCCCAATACTCTTTCAGCACTTTTCCAATGACAATCAGTAGGGGCATGCATAAACTGACTTAACACACCCACAACATACGTAATATCTGGGCGAGTAAGAGTGAGATAAATAAGTTTACCAACCAGCCGCTGATACCTCCCTTTTCCTTCCTCATCCAAGATAGTCCCAGATTTGATACTTATCCTTGTGCCAGACTCCATTGGGGTAAGAAAGGGCCTGCATCCCAGTTTACCTGTCTCTTTTAGAAGATCCAAAGTGTATTTTCTTTGGTTCATAACAAGCCCAGTCTCAGATCGCGCGATTTCAATTCCCAAGAAATACCTTAGTTTGCCCAGATCTTTGAGATCGAATTCTGCAGCTAACGTTTCTTTCATCTTCCTTTTTTCCCCCTCGTCGTCACCTGTGACAATCATATCATCAACATATACAAGTAGAAGGCTCACCAGACCATTTCTCTGCTTGATGAAGAGGGTGTGATCACCATTTCCCTGTTTATACCTATTAGTCTTCATTACAACCCTTAGTCTTTCAAACCACGCTCTAGGGGACTGCTTGAGACCATACAAAGCTTTCTTGAGATAGCAACACTTCCCGTTCCGAGCATATCCAGGCGGCATGCTCATATAGACTTCTTCCTCAAGGTGACCATTCAAGAAGGCGTTCTTGACATCAAGTTGGTCCATGCTCCACTTCTTCTGCACTGCAAGAGCTAGGATGACCCTTACGGTCTTCAGTTTCGCCACGGGAGCAAACGTCTCAAGATAGTCAATCCCATATTTCTGGCTAAACCCTTTAGCAACAAGGCGGGCTTTATAGCGTTCTACTGTGCCATCAGGTTTGTACTTCACATTAAACACCCACTTGGAACCAACTAAGTGAGTTCCCTTGGGGATGTCAACAACCTCCCACGTACTGTTCTTTTCCAGGGCGTCCATCTCCTCTGTCATGGCCTGTAGCCATTTAGGATCCTTCCTGGCATCTTCCACTGACCTGGGAATAACAGCCATAGATAAAGAGGTAACAAAGCACTTGTAGTCTTTGCTGAGTTTAGCATATGAAACAAATCTCTGAATAGGATGAGAAGTACATGACCTGGTGCCCTTGCGCAGGGCTATGGGAAGTTCTTCATTCATTGGACTTGGATCATCCGGGGAGGTCACAAGATTGGGATGATTGGGATTGGCAACATCGACATCTTCCATCACATCCTTCTTCTTCCTGCTGTAAACCTGACCAAATAAGTGACCTCGAGACTGTTCTTCCACAGGGCCCCCCTCCATCTGACTGTCTCTGTCCTTCCTGACAACGTCTTCCACACTTGGAGAACTAACTGTATAATCCAAGAAATCCATGAACTGAATCAACTGATGCGAAGAATACTCTTCCCTTTTGTCACCTAGACACTCCCCCTGAAGAGGAGTCGCAGGGAAGTATGCCACATGTTCATGAAAGGTAACATCCCTGGAGACATATACTCTGGAAGTGCTAGGGTCAACACACTTGTATCCCTTCTGAGTGGAGGAATACCCCAAAAAGACCGCTTTGATGGACCGAGGATCAAGTTTCTTGAGAGTGGGACTATGATCATGGACAAAGCAAACACACCCAAACACTCGAGGGGTCAAAGGCCAGGGATTCTGAGTAGGCCACAAAACAGAATAAGGGGAATGACCATTCAACACACGAGTAGGCATACGGTTAATGAGATGAGCACTAGTGAGAAGTGCATCACCCCAGTACCGCTTAGGGACATGACGTTGAAACATAATGGCCCGGGTGACATTTAACAAATGACGGTTCTTCCTTTCAGCCACACCATTTTGAGGAGGTGCGTAGCTACAGGATGTTTCATGTATAATACCCTTGCTTCGCAGGAAGTCATCAAGGGATTGGGAGACATACTCTCGAGCATTGTCAGTACGAAGGGTCTGAACAGGGGTCTGGAATTGAGTTTCAACAAATGCCACAAAGTTTTTGACAATGTCGGGAACTTCACTACGTTCTTTCAACAGATACACGAACGTACACCGGGAGTAGTCATCAATAAGAGTCATGAAATAGTGAAAGCCACGACAAGTGGGTACTCCCGAAGGACCCCAAACATCAGAATGAACCAAAGCAAAAGGACGGTCGGCTTTATTGAATGAAATAGGGTACGAGGCCCTAACATGTTTAGACAACTGACACACTTCACAGGCGAAGGTGTCCAAAGAAACAGAATGAAACATCCTAGGAAACAACTTTTTAAGCAACGGGAATGGAAGATGACCAAGTCTCTCGTGCCAACGCATAATGATGGATCTGTCCTCCATGCCAGGCAACTGTCCACTGGTGGCTGAAATCAAAGCAGAAGCAACTTGTACGGGCAGTCTGTAGAGACCATCAATAACCGAACCAATCCCAATCTTCTGCCCCGGCCCCAAGTCCTGCAGTAAACAACGATCAGCAGAGAAAATTAGATTACAGTTTAACTCTTTGGTAATACTGCTGACAGATAACAAATTGACAGGAATGTTGGGAACATGTAGGGCATTATGAAGACAATATTTGTTCAGTAATGATAAACTCCCTTTTCCAGCCACAGAGATAGAGGAACCATCAGCCATAGCCACACGCTGCTGCCCAGAGGTCAACCTGTACTCTTGAAACATCGTAGGGTCCCCTGTCATATGATGAGTGGCCCCACTGTCAACAATCCAATCACCGAGGGAGGAATTACCTTGATCACTAGTAGCAACTAGGGCCTGGGCTAACTTAGCCCCCTCAGAAGTAGAAGCATCATCTTGGGTAGACAAACGACTAATGTATGCTTGCAACTCTCTAAGTTGATCTGAGGAGAGCTTGGATTTTGCAACATTGGTCGACCCTGGACTAGGCTCGGGCACAGAAGGAGCACGGCGATGAGGAGGAGGACGACCTCGGACGAGACGCTTCTCAGGATGAAGGTCCCAACAAAAATCAACAGAATGACCCACTTTGTTGCAATGGCTGCATCGGTGAGTAGGACGCTGCCCTGTCCCTGAAGTATGGCTCACAAAGGCTGCTGGAGAGCTCCCCTGATGGGAGTCAATATGCATAATCTGGCGTCGTTGCTCCTCAGACTCAATACGAGCATATACCTCTTCGATTCCAGGAATCTCATCACAGTTAAGAATCTGGCTCCGAATGGTTTCAAACTCATCACGCAGGCCTCCGAGGAAGATAAAGGTGCGGTCCATCCATTCCTTTTCCTAATACAGGGCATGATCTACACCACATTTCCAGTCATTATTCACATGATAGTCAAGTTCC
This sequence comes from Nymphaea colorata, assembly GCF_008831285.2. Classification (NCBI taxonomy): domain Eukaryota; kingdom Viridiplantae; phylum Streptophyta; class Magnoliopsida; order Nymphaeales; family Nymphaeaceae; genus Nymphaea; species Nymphaea colorata. The sequence goes on along the minus strand of NC_045138.2, from coordinate 21,198,192 downwards.
TCCCATTTGGTCTTCAGGGCGGCATAGAAGGAGGCAACAGATAAATCACCCTGTTTAAGAGCATATATGCTACGTTTGATTTGATATGCACGTAAAACACGTTTTTTACAACCATACATACGTGCAAGAACAGTCCACATATCATATGCAGTCGATTTACGCAAGATCAAAGGCTGAATATCTGCGGAAATCGAACTAATAATCCATACTTTAACCTGACTATCTTCCAAAGCCCAGGTCGGCCATTGCGAATCAGTTTTAGAAGGTGGAGGCTTCTCCCCAGTGATATAGTGCAGGCGACCACGACTAGTAATGCCGATTTCTAGGGCAGCAGACCACGAGAGATAGTTATCCTTGTTCAGCCGAATGGAGGTGACATGAACAGGCAAGTTCTCACCCTTGGTATTGCTGCCCATGTCCAGGGCATCATCAAGCTTGGAAATCACTGCGTCAGCCATGGCAATCCCCAAATAAGGTCACAACTGGCCGGCGGCGTAAACAAGACAGCCGGCGGCGACGCGGAAGAAGAGGGCAGCGGAGAAAAAACCAGTCGACGGCGGCGCTGGGACCTGTGACGGCAGCAGGGCAGGGCAGGACGACGCTGGGAACGGCGGCAGCAAAGAAGAGATCCACACCGGCGACGGCAGCAGGGCAGGGCAGAACGGCCCTGGGAACGATGATGACGGCGGTGCCGGACGGCGGCAGCGTTCCTGGACGGCGTTCTTGGTCGGCGACAGCAGTAGAAACAACGACGGCAGCGGCGCTGGGAACAGTGTCGGCGGCGGTGCTGGAAACGGCAACGGGGGCAGCCCGTGAACGGCGGAAAAGCACTACTTGCACACCAACGATCTCACACGCGGTGGCTCTGATACCATGTAGAAACACGAACCACAAGGAGAGAGTAGTGAAAAACACACACAGTATACGTGGAAAACCTCAGAAAGAGGTGAAAAACCACGGGGAAGCTCTGACCTAGGGGCAAACCGCAACCCTAGGAGAGAGAAAATAACATTCACTTAACTCAACAATTACATGTAAGTGAAGAATATATAGGAGGGAGAGAAAGAGTGCCGCCTAGGATACCGAGCCCGCCTCGGTATCCGTGCCCCATAGGACCGGGTCCAGATATGGACCCGGTTCCCCATTACAATATATTCTAACACTAAGCATAGCCAAGCAAGTGTGGGAAGTCCCATTTACATATGCTGCAACAAGTAACAGCTGAGCTAACCATTGGCTACCTCCAGTGGTTCCATTTAGTACTGTTGGAGCTTGCTCACTTCTATCTCAATCTGGTCAAGGTCTTGACAGGAAACAGAGTTAGAAAAATAGAAAATAAATAAATTATAAAAAATAATGTACGAAAGAAGTCTACAAAATATACAGAAGCGCTCGCTTCGCGCCCTTTCATTCTTCTTCCAGAATGGGGAATGGGAAAGCCATATACATATCGCTGTATATATTACATGTACATAGCTATGTCACATGGGTACCGGTATGGCGTTTTCGCCAATCTTGGTACGGCGATACGGCGATAATTATATATTTTTAATTCCAAAAAATACAATTAAAAAAATTGAAAAAACAAAATTGATATAATCACATCATTAAGACAATGTTACTTTCATAGTTCCTACATATAATCTCATAAAAAAAACATACTTGATATGAAAGAAAGGGTCAAAACCCAATACATAACTATACTGGCAAATACAAGCCTTAGCTATGGTAATGATTGCATTCAATGGGAGAAAGGATTGGTGCTTGGGGCCCTAAAAACTCTACATCATCACAAAAACATGACAATTGGAAAGAATAAGCTCCTAGGAAGATCCCTGGATAAGTAGTTCACCTTTTCAAGTTTTGAACAAACATGGTACAAAGAATTGTACAATGCGTCCAACTTTCTTCTAATCTATGCCACATGGGTACGAGGAAGCGGGTACCGGTACGGCATTTTTCTCCAATTTTGTGCGGCGGTACAACGATAATTATATATTTTTAGTTAATTATATACATGAAATCAGCGAAAAAAGCAGATGCCATTTTTGTTGTAAATATGTTGTATGAAGGTAAGGAAGGAGGAAGAGGCGTCTGGAGGAAGAAGGAAGAAGAAGGAGGAAAACAATATGCTTAATCACAAACCGTACCACCACCATACCGCCGTACCGGTATGGGTACGTGGGCAAAACCCACATACCCGTGTGACATTGCCTCTAATATATTGATAGGTTAGGAATATTTAAGATAAAACAAGAGGTCTTGGTTAATGTACTGTTTCCTAAACTGCAAACGAGAGTCATATAGTTTCATCCAACAGGTTCTCATTCTATCACCATGAAAGTCATTAAACTCAATAAGAACTCCAAAAAGTAATGCTCAAGTCTCCAATCATAACAAGAAAAAACACTAAAATACATCGGCACATACACATATTTTAGACCTGAAGGGCCCTAATGATAGCAATTGTTCATGAAGACCTTGGCCCCAAAAACACTATCACTCCGCTAGTTGTTTAGTATTTTATATTCCTGGAGAGATTATAAATCCGTGCTTCATTCAAAGGGCCCTTTCCTTACTCATCCTCTGTGCTTTCGGTCAACTAGGCTACCAGTTCGTCAGCTTAGATAGACAACCGCTACTCAATCTTCTCACGATATCGAAGTCGCTCAAATATTTGAGAGGAACAATGAAGGTGATCGGCTGGATCCCTGGGAAGCATACCACTTTTAAGTACCTCTTCAAATGTCTTTGCTTAGCACCTCGCCATCCAAGAAACAACACGCCGGGGCTAAGCGGCCGATCCGAGCATTTGACCTCGAACTCCTGATGTCGAACATGGTACCTCTCATTGACACAGGATTTTGAGGAGTTTGTAGCTCCGCCAAGGATGCAAATTGATGGAAATTGTTGAAGTATGTTAGACGGGTCTCGGGACCGGGTCCGAATCCTTACCTGATCCATCTTGTAGCCCTTGTTGGACATTACTTAAGTCGTGTAACCCTAATCCTTATGGTTACTGAAATCTTAAGAGAGAGAGAGTCTGGCGGCTAGTGGGCAACCAGCTCCTCCTCATCCGTGGTTTTTTTCCTCTTGTTGAGGGTTTTTCCACGTTACATCGTGTTCCTCGTATTCTCTTTCTCTGTGCTCGTGTTTCTACATGGTATCAGAGCCCAAAAGATTGGGACTTTTTTGGTGATCGTGGAGTTTTCTTCACCCTCCGCCGCTGCTGTCACCGTCGTCGTTTCTGCCGCCGCCGCCGTCACCGTTGCCGTCATTGACGTCTTCCGCCGCCGACCTGCTTCCTGGTGTTGCCTTTCCGTCTAGCGCTGCCTCTACTCCCTGCATCATTGTTCTCCTGCGGGATCTGCTGCAGAGTTCCAGCACCTCTGCTCACGCCAGTTGCTGCGTGCTCCCCATTGCTGCGGCTGCCCTTTGTCACTGCAGGAGAAATTTGGGTGTTCGATCGACGTGATGGTGGATTCCCCTATGGGAGAGTGGATCATCGACAGTGGCGCTACTCACCACATGACCGGCGATCCTAAAGTCTTTCATGGGTATAAGCTTTCGTCAGGAAATGAACGTGTTTCTCTTGCTGATGGTTCCTCTATCTCTGTGGCTGGGAAAGGGAGTCTCCCACTTTTGAACAAATTCTTTGTCCACAATGCTCTACATGTTCCTCATCTTCCCTTGAACCTCTTGTCGGTTAGCAAGATTACGAAAGAGTTGAATTGCCAACTAATTTTTTCTGCTGATCGCTGTGTTATGCAGGACTTGGTGACAGGGAAGAGGATTGGGATTGGTCTGACTTCTGACGGACTATATCGCTTACCTATGCGTACTGCTCAGGCTCTCATGACGGCAGTCAGTCAAGCAACGAAGAATAGAGAGGAGTCCCTTCAATTGCTTCTACGGTGGCATGAGCGCCTTGGACACCTGCCTTTTGAAATTCTTAGACAGTTGTTTCCTGATTTACGTTCCAGGTTAGATATGACTTGTAAATCAGGCCTGATCTTGAGAATACAAATGCTTCAAGAGATACACTCTTGAAGATCCCAACAACTTCAATAGGTAATACACAACCAAGCCTCAAACTTGAGGAGAAGATACCAAATCTATTAATCTCAAGAGAAGAATACACAAGAGAGGCCTAAAAGCCTTAACCAAACGAGGGACAACAGTCCCATATATATAGTACAATGAAAGGGAGAGAAGAAGGAGGAGTTGGCTGTTGGGCCAGCTCCAACGGCTAGAAATCTAGCCGTTGGAAGCTGGTCCAACAGCTAGTTCCCTTTTACAAAAAGGAAAAGATAAAAATAGAAAAAGAAAAGAAATAAAAAATACATAAAAAAGAAAAGGAAGCAAATAAAATAAAATACATAACACCTATGCATACATAGATATTCATATATACAAATCATATATGAAACATATGTATACTTACATAATGTCTAATATTTAAATTCTAACACCCCCCCTCAAACTTACGGTGTGATCACCGAAAGTTTGCCAAGAAGAAACTGAAAACGTGCTGAAGCAAGTGCTTTGGTGAAGAAATCTCCAAGTTGATATTCGGAAGGGACAAAGGATATATCGATTGTTCGGCTAAGATATTCTTCTCTCACATAGTGACAATCCATTTCAATATGCTTCGTCCTTTCATGAAAAGTATGATTGCTAGCAATGTAGATGGCACTTTTATTGTCGCAGCAGAGCTTGGTTGCTTCATTTAAGTCAATTCCAATGTCCTTCAATAAGCTTTTTAACCACACAATCTCCATGGTGGTGGTGGCCATGACACGATATTCTGCTTCAGTTGATGATAGAGAGACTTTATTTTGTTTTTTGCACCTCCACGAAATAAGAGTCACCTAGAAAAACACAAAAACCGGTGGTGGAATGCCTGTTATTAGGATCTCCACCCCAATCAGCATCAGCATAGGCAATCATATTCAAGTTTGATGAGGATGATAGAAAAAGTCCTTTAGTGATTGTGTGTTTGACATATCGAACAATCCTCAATGCGGCTCCCATGTGTACAGAAGTGGGTCTTTGTTGAAACTGACTTATGACATGTACCGCATGTGATATGTCAGGCCTTGTGATGGATAGATATGTGAGAGCTCCAACCAATTGACGAAATGGAGTGGGATTTTCTAGAATTTCTCCATCATCAATCTTCATCTTTACTCCTAAGGCTTCAGGAGTGTCTACCACCTTGTCATCAGTGATACCTGATCTGCTTATAATGTCATTGGCAAACTTCATTTGTGAGAGTAAGTATCCTCTTCTACTATAAGCTACTTCAATACCAAGAAAATATGTTAGTTTACCCAAATCAGTCATTTCAAATTCATTCTTTAGAAAGTCTTTTACCTGCATAATTTCGTTGGCATCATTACCTGTAATAATCATATCATCTACATATAAAAGTAACACAATTATACCTATAGTAGTATTTTTAACAAACATAGCAGTGTCAGAATAACATGATTTAAAACCTTGTTTGAACATAACATTGCTAAACATGTCAAACCAAGCTTTTGGAGCTTGTTTCAAGCCATATAATGCCTTTCTAAGATAAAGAACTTTTCCTTGAGGTAAATCAAGCCCAGGGGATGAATCCATGTATACCTCTTCATTTAAGTATCCATTCAAAAAAGCATTTTTGACATCCAATTGATATATAGACCATTGTTTAATGGAGGCAATGGCAATAAGAGCTCTAACAGAGGTCATACGAGCAACAGGGGCGAAGGTTTCTTCGTAATCAATCCCATATTCTTGGGCATATCCTTTGGCAACAAGTCTAGCTTTATACCTTTCAAGTGATCCATCACTTCTAGTCTTGACTTTGTAAACCCACCTACATCCTATTGTTCTTTTCCCTATAGGAAGAGACACAATGTCCCAAGTTTTATTGTCTTCAAGGGCTCTAAGTTCATTGTTCATTGCTTCAATCCAATGTGGGTTAGTTTTGGCTTCAAGATAGGATGAAGGTTCAACATGAGAGTGAATAGCTAATAAGCAAGCTCTATGTTTTGGGGAAAAAGACTCATAGGAAACAAATTTTTGAGGTGGATGAGAATCTCTTTGAGATCTCCTAAGAGTAGGTTGAGACTCTTGGATGTTTTGTTGAGACCTTCTCTTATAAACTATAACTTCTCTTGGTGATCCACCACTTCTTGGTGAAGATCTATCAAAAGGAGTATTCTCAACCTCATTTTGAGCATCATTATGTGAAGAAGGCAAAACATCATCATCATTATCAACATCATCATCATTTATCCATAAAAAAGAATAGTCATCTTCATGCTTGGGTTTATTTTCATTAAAGCCATTTTCTTCTTCTAAAAATATCACATTTCTTGAAACATACACCTTATCTTTTTCAATATCATAGCATCTATACCCTTTTTGAGTTTCGGAATAGCCAATAAAGACACATTGAATAGCCCTAGATGAAAGTTTATCATTTTTGTCATTTAAAATGAAACATTTGCAACCAAAGACTTTGAATCTTTTATAAGTTGGCTCCAAGTTAAAAAGTTTTTGAAAAGGTGAAATATTTTCTAAAACTTTAGAGGGCATTCTATTAATCAAGTAAATGGATGTTAAAATTGCTTCAGCCCAAAAATTTTTTGGAACATTTTTTGATATAAGAAGAGCTCTTGTTGTTTCAAGAATATGTCTATGTTTTCTTTCGGCGACTCCATTTTGTTGGGGGGTTTTGGGACAAGACTTTTGGTGTATAACTCCCTTTTCTTTTAGGAATTCTTCAAATTCATTGGAAATGAATTCTCCCCCGGAATCACTTCTAAAAATTTTAAGGTTTGCATCAAATTGAGTTTTGATCATGTTGTAAAAGTTTTTAAAATTCATAAAGACTTCCGATTTGCGTTTAAGAAAGTAAACCCAAGCATATCGAGAGTAATCATCCACAAAAATGACATAATAAAGCAAACCACCTTTAGACATAATAGGAGCGGGACCCCATACATCAGAATGCACTAATTCAAAAGGTGCTTTTGCAACAAAATTTCTATTTCCAAAAGGTAAAGCCTTAATTTTGGCTTTAATACAATCATCACAAGAGATCATTTCTTTACATTTCTCTTCCAAAAAAGGGATACAAGACATTTTTCCTAAACTTGAATGCCCAAGTCTTTGATGCCAAACTTGAATGTCACTCTTCTTGACTATATTGCAAGTAGGGTTGGAAAGATCCAAATAGTCAACATAGTAGAGATCATTTTTCCTAGAACCTTCCCCAATCGTCTTCTTGGAAAGATGGTCCTGTATCAAAAATTTATTTTGTGAGAAGACAATATCGCATCCATGATTTGTTATTTGAGAAACCGACAAGAGATTTAAGTTAAGTTTGGGAATAAATCTAACTTTTGGTATTTTAAAAACTTTTGAATTAAAATTTTGATCAATATTCCCAACACATTTGATTTCAAGAGGAGTTCCATCGGCGGTTTTAACAAATGGGCACGATTCTTCCTTAGTGCATTCGGTAAGCAAAGAATTACAAGGGGTCATATGAAATGAAGCTCCGGAATCAAGAATCCAAGAGTACTTACTTGATGATGTAGATGCCACGGTTGCTCTGGAGATTGGAGAAGTCCCTCCTCCTTTGAAAAGCGGTTGAAGAGCATCAATAAGCTTTGGTTGGAGGGCACTTACAAGTTTGTCTAGGTCAAATTGCTTTCTTCATACATTGTCCCAGCCACACTTGTCTTTTTATCAAATCTCCTCAATTTAGGACATCTAAGTTTGGTATGTCCTTCTTCTTGACAATGGAAACATATAATCTTCTTGTTGCCATTATTGCTATGCTCATAGTTTCGATTAAAGTGAGGAGGCCTATAAGTTCTCATATGAGCACCGGGTCTTGAGGTAGCAAGAACACTTTCACTCTTGTCTTTTGAAAAATTGAGTCTATTCTCCTCCATTTGAAGTTCCGCTATGGCTTCGTTCATAGATGGCACTTTATGCCTATGGAGCAAGGAAGTTTTGACTCCATCATATTCCGATCTAAGACCAAGAATGAATTTATAAAATTTCTCCCTTTGGATTTGTTTTTCTCTAACTCCAATGTCTCTTGGATCATACCATTCGGGTTCAAATAGAGCAAGTTCGTCCCATAATTGCTCCATTTCTCCAACATATTCTTTAATGGACTTGTCTCCTTGTTGGAGACTTGCAATGTTCATTTGAAGATTGCACATGTAGGCCACATCCTTCATAGTGTGGGTTTTCTTGAGGAATTCCCAAGCTTCATGAGCAAAATTATGTTTTGCTATTTGGCCCATGGTTGTAGTATCAACACAAGCAATAATCCAAGTGATAATCTTGTGGTGTCCTATCTTCCACTCTTCCCATTTTCTCTCATATTCATTCATAGCCTTGTCTTTTTCAACTCCATCTAGTTCTTGAGCTTTACCATCTATGGTCTTGGTGAGGACTAATTGAGGTTCACTTTTTGACCCATCAACGAGTCCCCATAGGCCTTTACTTCTAATAAAATGTTCCATAGTTTTTGCCCAAGAAACATAATTTGATGAAGTTAATTTGGGAAGAGGAGTAGAGGAAGTTCTTTCATCCATAATGTGTACCTTGTAAAAGAGACGTTGAGGTAGTGCTAGGATGAAAAACAGCCACACAAAAATGAAGCTTTCGACGCGTCAAAGACTGCCACAATCTTCACCACCAAGGGAGCTTTATCCCATCACAAATATCACCAAAAGAGGCCAGCAAAATAACAACACCTTCTTGTGTCAAATTTCAGCCAACAATATATCGAACACTTGGAGTGCTTCACAGCTCCAAGGAAAGAGTAATAATTGGATCTTCCAAGCTTGAAAGACAGCAACACAAAGAGCCAAAACGAGGCTCTGATACCATGTAAATCAGGCCTGATCTTGAGAATACAAATGCTTCAAGAGATACACTCTTGAAGATCCCAACAACTTCAATAGGTAATACACAACCGAGCCTCAAACTTGAGGAGAAGATACCAAATCTATTAATCTCAAGAGAAGAATACACAAGAGAGGCCTAAAAGCCTTAACCAAACAAGGGACAACAGTCCCATATATATAGTACAATGAAAGGGAGAGAAGAAGGAGGAGTTGGCTGTTGGGCCAGCTCCAACGGCTAGAAATCTAGCCGTTGGAAGCTGGTCCAACAGCTAGTTCCCTTTTACAAAAAGGAAAAGATAAAAATAGAAAAAGAAAAGAAATAAAAAATACATAAAAAAGAAAAGGAAGCAAATAAAATAAAATACATAACACCTATGCATACATAGATATTCATATATACAAATCATATATGAAACATATGTATACTTACATAATGTCTAATATTTAAATTCTAACATGACTATGGTGTCCTGTGATGTCTGTCACCTGACCAAACATATTAGGGCTTCATATCCTTTGTCTAGCCATCGGTCTAATGAGGTATTTGCCATGATTCATTCTGATGTGTGGGGGCCTTCAGGGATTCCTTCTTATCATGGTTTTCAGTATTTTATCACCTTTATTGATGATTGTTCTCGTAACACTATTGTCTACTTGTTGAAAGACCGTAGTGAAGTTCCTACTGCCATAGAGACTTTCATTGCTTATGTGGGAACTCCATATGGAGCATCTGTTAAGACCTTTTGATCTGACAATGCTCGTGAGTATATGTGTCAGTCTGTTGATAACTTCTTTCGAAAAAAGGGAATTGTTCATGAGACTTCCTGTAGTTATACTCCTCCTCAAAATGGAGTTGCTGAAAGAAAGAATCGTCAGTTATTGAATATGACTCGAGCTCTTCTTTTTCAACGTCATGTTCCAAAAAGGTATTGGGGGGATGCTGTGTTTACCAGTGCGTATCTTATAAACCGTTTGCCTAGTCGTGTGTTGAATGGGCAGACGCCTCACTCTATGTTACCGGGGAGTCGTGAACCTTTCTCTCTTCCACCAAGAGTCTTTGGCTGTGTTTGCTTTATTCACAATCATAGTCCTCACATTAAAAAGCTTGATCCAAGGTCTATTAAGGGCGTATTTCTAGGTTATTCTCCCACTCAAAAAGGGTATAAGTGTCGGGACCCTTCCACTGGTCGTGCTTATGTTATCAAAGATGTCACTTTCCTTGAACATGCTTCCTATTTTGGTGAGAATCCTCTTCAGGGGGAGAATTCTATGTCAAAGGAAGAGTATTCTTCGAGTCAGGAAATTCTGTTTACAGATTTTTTAGACTACAGGTGTGAATCCATTGGTCCTTCTATTGAGGTGCTTGAACAAGAGAAAAATGGAGAGTGTTCTTTGGGGCAGGAGAGGAATGCAATCGTCTGTTTGGGCAAGTTTACTCTAGGCGAAGGGTCTGTACTGAGGAGATGACAGGTGCTGAGAATTCTGCTCCCAATCCAGTTAGTCCTTCCCTGGATGACCCAAGTCGTGCTCAGAAGCAACCTGTTGAAGAAGAGATTCAGACTGTTATTGCAAATGAAGAGCTTCCCATCGCCCTGTGAAAAGGTGTCAGGTCATGTATTTTTGTTTCATATTTTAGACTGAGCAAGGACTACAAATGTTTTGTATCTTCTCTTTCTTTGGCTATGATTCCCAGGAATGTTGCTGAGGCTCAAAGTGATCCCAAGTGGACTTATGCAATGCAAGAAGAGATGGAAGCCCTGAGAAGAAACATGACATGGGAAGTTATAAAGATTCCTGAGGTGGCTCACTTGGTTGGATCTAAGTGGGTCTACACCATCAAGTACAAACCAGATGGAAGTGTTGAAAGATACAAAGCTCGTCTTGTGGCCAAGGGGTTTAGTCGGAAATATGAGATTGATTATTTGGAGACCTTTGCTCCTGTTGCGAAGATGAAGACTGTCAGAGTCATTATCTCCTTAGCTGTGATGAAGGAGTGGAAGATGTACCAACTTGATGTCATGAACGCATTTCTCAATGGAGACCTTGAAGAGGAAGTATATATGTGTATGCCTCCAGGATATGAGGAACCTGGAAAATGTTGCAAGTTAAGGAAAACTTTATATGGGCTCAAGCAATCTCCTCGAACATGGTTTGAATGACTTAGACTTGTCATGAGACAATGTGGATACCATCAAGGTAATGGAGATCATACACTCTTTGTGAAGAGAAATGTACGAAAGGTTACTATTTTGTTGGTATATGTTGATGATATGATTGTCATAGGTGATGATGAAGATGAAATAATTAAGTTAAAGAAACTGTTGGCGATCGAGTTTGATCTCAAGGACCTTGGTAAGTTGAAATATTTCCTTGGCATTGAAATTGCTAGGTTTGGGACTAGCCTCGTGCTAAATCAACGGAAGTACATCCTAGATTTGTTAAAGGAGACCGGACAATTAGGGTGTAGACCAGCTTCTACTCCTCTAGATGCTGGCCATAAGCTAAGTCTTAGAGATGGGGAGCCTCTCTGTGAAGAGGCCAAAAGAAGATATCAATGTCTTGTAAGGAAGTTGATTTATCTTACTCTCACTAGACCTGATATTACCTTTGCTGTGAATGTGATGAGTCAGTATGCCCACTTGAAGGCTGTTGACAGGATCTTGTGCTACTTGAAGAGAAATCCTAGCAAAGGTCTTTTGTATGTCAAGCAAGACACTCTTGGGATTGAAGGTTATTCAGATGCAGACTGAGCAGGCTGTATTGACACTATGAGGTCCACCTCTGGCTATTGTATCTATTTGGGAGGGAATCTCATAGTGTGGAGAAGTAAAAGGCAAAATGTGTGTTCTCGTTCCAGTGCTGAAGCAGAATACAGAGCAGTGGCTATGGGAGTTTCAGAGCTCTTGTGGCTAAAAGTATTGTTGACGGATATTGGTATAAAGGTTAAAGAACCAATGAAGATGTATTGCGATAATAAGTCTGCAATCAACTTGGCCAACAACCCTGTGCTTCATGACAGAACAAAGCATGTTGAGATTGACCGACATTTCATTCGAGAGAGAATTGATGCTAAAGAACTTGTACTTCCTTACATGAGATCTGAAGACCAAACAGCTGATGTTCTGACGAAAGCTCTATCTTCAACTTCATTCGAGAGAAATGTATCCAAGTTGGGCATGTTTGATATGTATGCCCAACTTGAGGGGGAGTGTTGAAGTATGTTAGACGGGTCTTGGGACCGGGTCCGAATCCATACCCGATCCATCTTGTAGCCCTTGTTGGGCATTACTTAAGTCGTGTAACCCTAATCCTTATGGTTAATGAAATCTTAAGAGAGAGAGAGTCTGGTGGCTAGTGGGCAACCAGCTCCTCCTCATCCATGGTTTTGTTCCTCTTGTTGAGGGTTTTTCCACGTTACATCGTGTGTTCTTCATATTCTCTTTCTCTGTGCTCGTGTTTCTACATAAATCAACAAGGAGGGTTGGTTAGAGATTGAAAAAGGCAAGAATGAGCGAGACGCCATGGATGAATGACCAGAGCATCGGTGGCGAATTAGTTAGAACCATTTCACCATAATGAGAATTCTCGACCCTTTAGGAGTGGATCAATTGGGAAGAGGGAAGCAGCCTAGGGCAAGCGAGAGGCAGCTTCTCTCTGAAGATTGTAGAAAGAGGAGAATCCTGATAGTAAGATTGGCAGAGAGAAAGAGGTGACTTCCCGAATAGGACGAAGGTGAAGAGACAAGTATGCGAAAGGGGATCCTCACAGTGGCATCCATTGGTCATATACAGAAAGTTTCTGCCTGTCGTTGCCAACTTGCCATCCGTCGCTAGTCGTGGCCCAAGCTTCCACCGGAAGACCAAAGAAAATCGTGAGGGGGAAGAAAGTTGTTGAGCGTCGCGGGTGAAGCAGTTTAACCTATTGTTATGGTTTGGATATGGTTCTGACCCGAAAGCAGATCCAAACGTTCCAAACCATACACGCGTACCCATTTTGATGTACCAGCGTACCGGTACGTGTATTCGGGTCTCTCCCACGTACCATGGTGACATAGGTACATAGTCAACACACACACACACACACACGCATGTTTGCATAGGAACTAGGATTTCTAGTACGTCTATGACTTTTTGGTGTTATTCATTATTGGAGCCAACAATTGAAATGCATACATAAACATACATGTGTATGACTTAGTTTAAAAGAAAGGGGTAGTGTATTTACTAATGGAAAGGGAGCAAAAGAGGGGAAGCATCTCAACCCTTACCTTCTTTTGTTTATAGTTGGATAAAAAGGAAGAAGTGTTGTTTCTGTTAAATAGGAGAAAAGACCATTAAGAAATATGCAAGGAATCGCAATATCAGGTTCAGTTTCCAGAAGTTCTTGACATTGACACTTCGCGCATAGGAGTGTCCATGTAACATAGGTTCTGCAATGTGTCAAAGTCAACAACCAGGGCTTGTAGGTTTAAATAGTTAGAGCATTTCTCCATGAGTAGGTTGTAAGGCATTTTTCCCTATATGCATTTCTAGGCAGCCATTTGAAGAGATGGATTGCATTTTAGGGTGTTTTTACGAAATATTTTGGAACATTGTTTGTATATAAAATGCCTAGCCCATGGATGTTTGTTCCACATATAATTTGGTTTGGACATGTTTCTATATGACGTGAATTGTTTTGTTTGACTTTTCATATATGAAGTGCAGAGTATCTTTCTCCACCATCACGTCAAACAATCTTGTGCATCTATAGATCATGCATGCAATATTTTAACATTTATATAAAAAAAATATTATGAGAACAAAGTGACCTTTTATTGATCAGGATTGCTCTTGATGGAAATCAAAGACTTATGGCGGGTAGCTTTGTTGATATCTTCTTTGTTGCCACCTAAAAACAATCTTGCCAAAGAGTTAGATGTCAGCTTGAGTGAAAGGGTTGAATTATACAGAAGAGTAGAGAAATCTGTCCTTGACATGGGTAAGTTTTGCTGTTTTTTTTCGTTTTCCTCTCTTGTTTGCTTTGATCGCTTTGCTTGAGGTTTGATAAGTTTATTCATTTCAAAATTGCCATTTTTTCAGTTTGTAGTCCTTGCGAGCTCATTTTGTCCTTAGGGTACATTGGATCATTTTAGAGTCTCTATATCATAATTCAACTAGTTGTTTTGTCTGCCATGTAATTGATGGACCCAGAGATTATTTTCTATTTCACTGCTCACTTTGAGGCCAAATATGTCTAAGTTTGTGAAAATTAAAATGTCTTGCAACCGAAGCATCTATTGTACATTTGATTTCTTAGTCTTTGTGCATTTTGAAGGAATCAGGCAGCAGATAGTTTGTTCTCTTGTGAATATCAACTTTCTGTATATTGTGCTGTGAAAACAGAATTCCATAGCAGATAAGCAGGATTAAGACTGGTTTATCAGTAGCTTTAGTATGCATTCAACATATATTTTCAATGTGGGTAACATGCCTGATATATGCAAGCATTTAGTGGAACAAGGAGGATCATAAAATAATTTTTTTTGACTTGAGTTTATTTTCTTCTTCTTTTTCTTCTAGGCTTTGTTAGCTACAATTTTTCTATAATCAAGAGGTACTAGAGATGTTAGATTTTAGGAACTTTTTGTGCTATCAACTTGGCTGGTCTTAGACTGATGTCTTTTGCTGTTTGCATACTAAGCTGGCTCAACTATTTTTTCAATTTCTCTGCTCATGCGACATTAGCACATATAGCAAGTTGTTTCAATTCTCAGGGCACATGATTCTGTTCATATAGTATCATTACCTAAAATTGATCTGGAGTCTTAGGCATATTAATGTTGGTTGTGCATATGGAGCATAATGCATTTTCTTTAATTCATAGACTGTATAAATTGAAGTTTTCACTGTCAATTTTATACCTTTTGATTTATGCGTTCAATAGTTCTTTGAGTCATGTGTACAGTAGTCCATGAATTTTCTAAAACTGAACCTTCCATTATCAATTTATACTGTTTGATTCATGTGTACATTAGATATAGACCATCTAAAACTGAAGCTTCCACCATCTATTTATCCCTTTGTTCATGTGCACAATAGTTCGTATACTGTCTAACTTCCAGCCAATTTATACCTTTTGGTTCATGTGTACAGTGTACTAAGATGCATGTGTGTGTGTGTGTGTGTGGGTGGAGAGAGACACAGAGAGAGAGAGAGAGAGAGAGAGAGAGAGAGAGAGAGAGAGAGAGTTCTATCTTGCAAGGCAATGGACTAGTGGTTCGAACTGATTGGATTCAACACATATTCATATTGATTCAATAAAAATTGCAAAGCCCTACTCTTAATGCAGTTTAATAACTACCAACTAAGAGTTCAAAAGATTATAGTTGGACAAACGAGATACATGGGGAGTTTGGATTTAGTACAGAAAAAGTTGAATGCCTGCCAGATCCAGTTCATTTGCACCCTAATGTCAATAAGACAACCAAATGATTTCTATCATTCCAGCATTTTTTATTGATATATTGTCATTGGAGGACTTAAATCAGGAGTTGTTTCTTATTTATTGCAGATTTGGAAAATGTATGGAAGATGAAAAGGCTTCTAGATGGAAAAGCTGTCATGAGCATTCTAGGACTTAAACATGGTGGTCCTCAGATTGGAGAATGGGTAATGAGTTGACTTTTCATAATATGTTAAGGTCATAGCTTCTATAATACTAACGTAGCTTTCTAATCTGCAGCAAAAAAAGCTACTGAAATGGCAGCTTGCCCATCCTTGTGGTACTTTTGATGAGTGTGCTGACTGGCTTCGAGAATCGAATGCTAAACGACTAAAATGTAGCTGAGAGTCCTCAGATTGGAGAATGGGTAATGAATCAACTTTCCATAATATGTAAAGGTCATAGCTTGTATAATACTAACATAGCTTTCTAATCTGCGGCAAAAAAAAACTACTAAAATGGCAACTTGCCCATCCTTCTGGTACTTTTGTTGACTGTGCTGACTGGCTTCGAGAAACGAATGCTAAACAAGTAAAGTGTAGCTAAAGGTCATTAGGGTTTGCATCCCACTCAATTTTTTGGTCGGTGTCTGCATTTCACTTGGACTTGAGCAAAATTAGACCTCCAGAAGTTTTTGGGCTACTTTTTCTTGGCGTTTCATCTGCTGTTTATATATACCGAGCTGAGCTCATCTTTCTTTACCCGTAAGGTATGGGTTTACATTATCTGATAGTTGCTGCGCAATCCTGTAATTAGTTGTTAGTACACTGCTGGCATTCTATGCAGTTTGGTGGAAGGCAGTAATTGGTGTATACAATAGCAACGTGCAATTGAATCACATCACATTTCTTTGTGGGATCAGATATTACATGAATAAAGAATCGTGGGGATCTCTCTTCATCGTAATTAATCGATTTCATTCTGTTGGGAAGCTGTTATTTCTGCATGCGCATTGTTGTCATGTGTTGCAAAAGTAGTATTTTACTAATTTACACCTGTTGAAATTCTCATTCTTCTTGCCCTGCTTCCACTACATGGATTAAGTTATCCATGGTGGACATGTATTTAGCTATGCTGAGAAGGACTGAATTTGCGCCACCTCCGTCCTTTCTTCATACTCTCCCCTGCACTTGAGCCTGTCCTAAGCCCCCTCGTTGGGGACAGGTTCCTTGATGTGTCTAGCAAATCCAGACCTCCGGGTCCTTTGAGGTCCATTCGTCCGCTGCACAACTAGTTTCAGATGGTTATTTTCTTGGGTGGGTTGCCTGCAATAGGTTTGGATACCTTGGTTTCTAAACTTTTATTAAAATTTTAGTTATCAAGGCCAAAATTTTGATGTTATTATTTTTTGTCTATATCATTTGGATTCCTATGTTATATAGATTCAGATTTGTGAGTGGCTGGATTAGAAACAGGTGCGAGAAGTGAATAATCGGTATGATATGATCGATTTTAGATGTGATAGTATGAACATTGTGGCATTGTTAAGCTTATGGTAAATCAAAGGTATGTTTGATAGCCTAACCTCATATTTGTGGTTGTATGGCAAAGGGCCTGACCTAAAACCATCTGATCTGAAATGCCTAATAATCTCAAATTGCATCGGATCTCATATCGAGGTAAAAAAGCGACTCCAAAAAAATTTTAGCTACTTTCTTCGGAAGGATCAATAGATATGTGAATGATAATACCATAGCATAAAATGAAACACGACTCTATGTTGATCACTGGAAAATAAATACATGATGTTGGTTGTGACTGTTTAAGAATATAAGCGTGCCTCTAGTTATTTATATGTGACAAATGTGAATGAATGAAATAATGTGGTGCTCACTAGGAGGGGTTATACAATTTGACAATTTATAATGCATGCATGTAGCCTCTTCTAGCAAAGAAAAATTAGGTGTACGACACTAGGCACCACGGTGTCCCACCTTGTAACTGAAAGTCAAGCTATTTAAAGAGTGTCGGACCCTTCGAATGTAATTTCAGTTTGTGCTTTTGTAAGTGTAAAGTTATCACTTGTGGGGTAATGCACTGGATGGCAAGGTGAGACTACACAAAAGGGGGTCAAAGTTCGAAAAAGGGGGTCAAAGTTCGAAAACTGCAGTCGTCAATCGTCGCCCCATCTATGTGTGCTTCCTTTCTGGACCTCAAAAAGGTTTCGAAGCAAGCTCTGTATCCCTGGGGATGAAAGGGGTTGGGGGCAGGGGCGGAGCCAGGATTTTTTCTAGAGTCGGGCCAAGACGATTTGCTGGCCGGGCCAGGGTCGGGGAAGAGCGACGAGAAACGACCGGTCGGGCCAAACTAAAAAATTTTGAATTTTTCAATGTCAAAATTTTTTTTTTCCTGGGCTCACCCGGGCCATGGCCCGGGCGGCCCCCCCTCCCTCCGCCTCTGGTTGGGGGCAATGGTCTTTCTTCGGGGCGGTGGAAAAAGATCCAAAAGCCTCTGCTAGCTTGAGGTGAAAGCGATTTTCTTTTATCCCCTCAGCGTGAGATTTTAGGCAAAAACAGCTGAATCTCTGTCAGGTTCCGGTAGATTTAGGCTGCACACATAGCCTTTTCTATAGTGAAAAAAATTAGATATGCAACATTTGGCTAGCAAACTTAAATGCATACTCAAAGATGACTTGAACTTCAACTCCAGTATTGGATACTATGAAATAGTATATATTTGGAGCCTATCTTTTGGATCCTATCTTATATGGCAATGCCTGGCTTCCTATGTTGTACTCTCAACCTTCCTATATCTGCAATTATTGCTAAGTGGCAAGTAGAACTGGAAGGCACATATTCTTTTGTGGCATAGTGAAGTAAGGAATTTGCCCTTCCGCCTGAAGTGAAGATCTGAATGCTCGTCACCCTTTTTTTGCTAAATTTATTGTTATATGTAGCAGTTCAGTTGATCACTTATTTGTGTTCAGACATATCAACCATGGTATGGTCCATCCCCACCATGACATAATAGTGACCGATCTGCGACTTTAGTACTTGCGTTGTGCTTTAATTTAGTTATTGAGAATGTTAAAATATATGTGAAGTACTCTTAGGTGTGAAGCTTTACATGAATATACCCAGCCTTTGAGTATCGTCATCATTCATTCCCTCATAGTGCTTAGGGCTGCACAAAAAGTCAAGCCAACTTGAGCTCAACTCGAACTCGCTTGTAAAAACTTGACTTGATCTTGACTCATTTATAAAGGAGTCTGCTTGAGATTAAATTTGTGTTCAAAATGTTAAACGAGTCGAGTTCGAGTTGTAAGAACTCAACTCGTTTAAACTCCACTTAGCTCAACCCACAGATGTGTTATGACAGAGATCTTTTTTGTTTTTTTGAATTTTTCGTTAGGGGATATTTGCATGCAAAGTATGTGCATTATTTCTTTGGATTCTCTATTAGATGGTTGTTCATAGTTGAATTAGTTAAAGGATATCCGTTAAACAAGTTAAGGAATTAAATGACTTAACGAGTTAAATGAGTTAAAAGAAACGAGAGCGGTTAAGCTAATTAGCATAAGCGAGTTACATAGGTAGAACTTGAGGTCGACGTTGTATCATCAAGTCGAGCAGCCTGTCTTGTGGAGTTCGACCTGAGCTCGAGCTCAACTTGACTCTGTGCAACCCCATTAGCGCCCATGGATGATAACTAAAACAAACTAGATTGTTGAATTATGTAAGCATGATAACGAATACAAAAACCAGTATTGAGTAACTAAATAAGCTTACAATTCATGCATGATTGCATGCTCAACGGCTTGTTGTATCTGAAGCATGTGATTAAGTGTTGATCCATTATGAACATGTGTTTGTTAAGGTAGCATGGCTTGTGATAATCATTTTAGTTGTTTGACTTGGTTGGGTTACTTTCCCTGAAGCTAAAATTGGACAAAAGAAAGATTATATAGTGAAACTGTTTCCTAGTTCTCACTTCATATTTTCTTTTTGGATAGGAGAGAGTAAATGAGTTGAGGGTGGAGAAATGTTTACTTGTGGATCTCAAGGCTGATCGTTTCCACCTAAACAGTTGATTTCCAATAATGCATTTTCTTATGATGTTTGATGTTGATTTTATGAATATGGATTTTGGAATATCTATTGTTTTCCTTCCATTTTCAAGTGACTGATATTTCCTTCAAATTGAGTCTTTACACAAGTGAACAAGTTGGTTTTCTCCATGCATAACAAATCAAAAAAAAAAAAAAAAAGAAGAAAATTAAAGGGAAAAAATGGGGTCATTCATTACATACTTCCCCCTCTCCATCTCCATTAACAACAAATTTCCACTTCTAGAGAGGAAAACCTCTACTCATCCTTTTTGAAGACACCACCATGAAAGAGCTTGGACTGCATTGTCAGGGTTGAGACTTGATCCATAACGAATCTTTGAGAAAAAAATTGTGTAGAAACATAAGGGAGGAACATGAATGACAAGATTCTCGTACATATATTTCCGAGAATAGTAAAACCTCATATTCAAGGTCGGATGGGAGGAGATCAGTCCTTAAATCCATAGATCTGAGATTTTCAGTTATCTCAAATCACTTCGGATCTCAAATCCAATGCTATAAAATACACCCACATATTACAAACATTCTGAACTATTTGATATGAGCTAGTTAGGACTTAAAAATTTATTTTATTGAATATATATAGCATTATTCCGTGTCACATATCTTCTGTAGTTGATCTAATTGGATCAACCATACGGATCTGCCTCCAATATCTTATATTCGGTTAGATTCTCAAGCTTTTACTGTAGGGCAGCAGTATACTGTATATATTTGGACATTGACTCCACCCGACTTGTGCTAAGATTCCCATTGTTAAAATCAAGTCTTGAGTTCCGGTTTCTAAATCAGTTTTTCTTTGAGGAAAATTTATTTATGGGTTGAATGTTGTTAGATGACTAAAACTTAAAGAACCTGCACTAGTAGTCAAAACATAAGCATTAACAACAATTTACAATGTAGGTTTATGATGTTTTTAACATTAGTTTTTAACCATCTAACAACATCTGGCATCTAACATATATATATATATATATATATATATATATATATTAAAAACCTCTTTTTTCTTTCATATTTATATCCATATTTGAGTGGAATGTAAAGAAAATATGTTTAATGTTCATTAGATTTAGAGTGGCAACGTAGATTCCAAGTTCTCATTGAAAAGATCAGAATCGGTGGTCACCGAGAGGCCCACATGAATAATACATGTATTTATATTTTAGTGCCGTCACCAATTAAAAATTTGCATATGAATGCTCGATCTGACCATCCACCAAAATTTCTGGGTCGAATAATGAGATCCGACCCATTGAAGAATCCCTGCTCGACGGCTCCCTCCGCTACCGACTGCGTGGGAAGCTACCGCGTCTATAAATACCGGAACATCTTAAAATTTGGCCTATAAATACGAGGTCATCTTGAATCTCTCCTTTCCTCTCTTCCTCTCTCTCTCGTTTGATCTCGATTTGTCTCAGTTCTCCCTGGTACTTTCGAAGCCCTAAATTTTTGTCTTCATTGTGTTGGTTTATTCTGGTTAGGAGTGATTGGTTTGCAGGATTTGTTTGATTGCGATATTCCTGTTGCCAAGAAAGGCGTTCGCTTCGAGGCTTTCGAATTGCCGTCAACCATGAATGCGATGCTTCCTCATCATCGATTCCTTTGTTTCATATGTTTTATAGTGATCTTTCTGCACTTCTGGCCTTTCCTTTCTCCTTTTCCTATGTTTGGTTAAATTTAGGGCTTTAGGCAACCGAGTAGGTGGACTTGTTTCACAACTTCCGTTAATTCATATGCGGTTGATTTTTTTTTTTCGGCAATTTGTAGGTGGATTTTTTCTTAGTCTCTGGATAGCTGATGTTTGTGTCTTGGTTCTTTTTTCTTTCTTTCTTTCTTTTTTTTTTATTCGTCCTTGTTGGTTGTACATGTCAATCTACGATTTTTGTTCCGTCATGTAGGAGGTAGGACCTTGGAGGGAATTGGTGGTTGTTGATTCCAGTGTCCATGGATTCGATTTATTTTTAGCAGCTGATGGAGATAGCTTTTTCTGTTTTGCTTTTCCTTTTGGGATGTAAGTAAGTTTCTCTGTCGATTCCCAGGAGATGGCAACTTTTGAGCTTTACAGAAGGTCGACCATCGGGATGTGCTTGACTGAAACTCTCGATGAAATGGTCTCAAATGGGACTCTTACTCCTGAGCTTGCGATTCAAGTGCTAGTACAGTTCGACAAGGTAACTTGTTCTCTGCTGCTAGTTTTGTAGTCACACCTGTCTTTCATTTCTTTAGTTTGATGTGTGGTCATTTTATTTTCATACAAGTCAAGATACAAATATGTCAAGAGTGCGGACGGTAACATGTGTTTGTGGGTTTCTGATGCAGTCTATGACAGAAGCTCTCGAGACTCAAGTGAAAAGCAAAGTCAACATAAAGGTCTGAGTTTATCTTGGAGCTCTTCTTGATCGAGACATAAACTACGGAAATATTTGAGACCATGATATGTGTTGAGAAAGCTTTTCTGGTAGCGTAAATTATTTTATAAGTTCTCAAGAAGATTTCGGTTTATGTGGAAAATGCCTTTTGCAACTTTTTTGGTTTACGGAATATCTAGGCAGTGTTTTGTGTTGTAGAATCATGCTCGTTTTGGCCACTCGACCGTTTTCTGCAACAGGGCTTTCCCTCTGTTTTGAATCTTTTGATCGTTTTTTTCACAAGATTGGTGTACTTTCGTGTCAATTGATTGCTTCTCCAAAAAGAAATGCATGTTACATCAGTGTTGTGAAACTGTAGATGAATATGCAAATG
This sequence comes from Nymphaea colorata, assembly GCF_008831285.2. Classification (NCBI taxonomy): domain Eukaryota; kingdom Viridiplantae; phylum Streptophyta; class Magnoliopsida; order Nymphaeales; family Nymphaeaceae; genus Nymphaea; species Nymphaea colorata. The sequence goes on along the minus strand of NC_045138.2, from coordinate 21,175,968 downwards.
TACCTTGGCTTAGATCTACTTCTGCCCGTTATAGTATGAGTTTTTGGCCCCTTCTGAAAGCATCAGTAAAAAATGAGGAATATGCGTCATTCTGTACATCTTGTCAAACATTTAGACAGGGAATTGTGGTTCCAAGAAGCAATAATTCCAATTATACTAATGAATTCCTTGGTTCACATGAGATGAATATGGTTTATCAGGGGACCAGAGTTGATAAGGAGCTGTTATATATCAATTATCTGTCCACCGAAGGCAAATGCTAAGGCAGGGAATGTAAGAGGATATAAGAGTCGACTGGTTTGCTAGTGGCAATAATTGTACATCAACCACCAGTTACCCAACCAAGTCTCAGGAATGGAAATGTGGTTAACTTGTGAAATCTGTGATTCTAGACAGAACAATCAAGATTCTTATTATAGAAGAGACAAAAGAAATGACATAGCAACCAGTGGAGACTTCTATGGCATATCCCAAAATAGTATGTATTCATTTGTGAACTGAATAGAGAAAATGTTCTTGATACTTGGCATGGATGATGTCATTCGTTAGACATCATGCCACAGATCAAGCTTGACCAATTTAAGGTAATACTTTTGTAGGTAAGCTATAGGACAAGTTTCTTGATGTAGAGTGCATGTTGACTGTTATCAAATGCAATAAGATTCAAATGATAGGCAAAGCCTTGGCGAGTTTTGATATCCTACTAGATGATAGATTTTGTGAAGTGTAGAGTAGGTATAAGTACTTATTAGTTATTTTGTGATGTGATGCATGACAAAACTTATTTAACGGGACTTTTAGGTCCTGGTAAGGTATGAGTGGATGCATTTTGAAACATAGGAATATGAATATCCTTTAAGAGAATGATAAAGTCATATTTTATTTCTATGAAATAATATGCATTTACTTAACAAATGCTCCATGCATGTATTAGGATGTGGTTTGATACAACTATTGGAGTTAGCAAAAGGTGAATATGATAGGCACAAAGACAGTATTGTGGAGACAAAAGGCAAATGGACTCAAAACTTTAAGCTTAGAGGTGATCATAGAAATTAGGTGTCAAGGATGGCAAGCTGTTGAAAAGATCTATTTCTGCTGATGAAGCATTGAGCAAATGGTATAAATTAAGATTTAAGAGGGAAAATAGGGATTAGAATATCTTAGATACAACAAATATAAAATAGAAAATATGCTGTATTTCTTTTTAAATTTTCAAGGTTACGTAGGTTCTGGAAGATTTGAGTTTATGCAGATTGTTCACGTCGTCTGCCCCACTGAACCTTTGTATAAAAAATCTAGTTTAACAAGTCTAGTAGGTAATATGTGAAAATTTTCGAGGGTATCACGACAATATAGTAGGAACTATGGTAAAATCTGCAGAGAAATGGATTGCAGAAAATTATTCTGATAAGAGGTCATTCTCCTCATTCTCCTCAGGTCGTTAGATGTCATTTTTAAGCTTCATGTGGAATCAGTGCTTTTTTGATATTCCTTATCATATAAATACAAGATCAAATGAAAGTTAATATGTCAAGTGGTTGTTTATATCAGCTGATTGTGATTGAAGGTATAGAGGGTACTTTAATGACTCGAAAATGTACACGTAGATTAAGTGTGCCAATATGTACGTATGCTAAGTACAATCACATTCTATTTATTTATATGAGGTCTTCTAAAGGTATATCTCTTTTGTGCAATTCTAAATGTACTCTGGAGGTATTTATTACCATTACTTGTTGCTAGTGTAGGTCACGCCTTGTAAACATATCGTAAAATTGTTTTTTATTCATAAAAATAAAAAATAAAAAATAGAGAAAATTTAAAAAAAATCGTGACAGATGTGTTCTATATATAAAATTCATCACACACCTAAAACATTCATGATTCATTCATAAGCCATAATACGTTGACAACAAATTAAAAAAATAAAACAGATAACTTCATAAAATATGTGGAAGCCTATGATCAACTTTATAAAACAATAGAAATATACTTAAAACTTTAATTTGAGAGATTGTATAACTTTTGTAGAAGAAGAAACATAAGAGCCCGTTTTTTCAAAACACGAATGGGTTTCCTATGAGAAAATGTCCTTTTAAATCGGCAGTCTGTCCCTCAAATCGACAATTTATTCGCAATTTCTCTCCAAAACTAGTAAAAAAGTCTCATTCCCAGAGGTCTTAAAAGTGTTAGAAATGGAGGGGAAGAGGTGGTTTTGAAACAGAAATCAATCAAAAAGGAATCGTACCCCTTTCTTAAAAATTGTATTGTACAATACAGCAGCCCCAATGTTGTAAAAGTGTATTATAAGCCGTATCGGCCTGGCTTTAAGATACGCTGTATGGTAAAATATCGTAACATGTCGTAACCGTATCGTTTTTTTTTTAAATTAAATCAGAAAAAATAAGAAAAAAATTCGAAAAATTCATAAAAAATAGTAAAAATCAAGAATAATATGTTCTTCATAAAAAACATGTTTTACAGAATGATTGACTTATTATTGCTATAAAGTTACGGTTCATCATTCGTAAACATCAAAATTCATGACAATATCAATATAAAAAGCACAAGTCAACAATTACATCAATGTTGTAAAAAGCGTATCGTAAGCCGTATCGGTTTGGCTTTAAGATACGTTGGATCGTAAAATATCTTAACGTATCGTAACCGTATCGTTTTTTTTAAATAATAAAAAAAATAAAAAATTCTCAAAAAATAATAAAAAATGAATAAAAATTACCGTATCGTACCTGTATCTTGCCCTATCGTAACCGTATCATAACATATCATGCCGTATCGTAATCGTATTGTATGATACGGTGCCCGTATCATAATTGTACGATATGGGGTGTATCGTATCGTATTTACGATACATACAACACTGAATTACGTATATCTTAATTTCATAACCATAGATTCATAAGTCATAAGGTCCATAAGTCTATGAGATAACACATCAGAAAACAAGTTTTAAATGTTATGTATTACATCACAAGATGATAATGAAATTGTGAACATGTTCAATGTCAATACATATAAAATGAAAACACTCTCGACTCTCATTCATAATCTTCATCATATTCATATTCATTCTCATCCTCATCTCCATCTTCATGATTTAAAAAAACCCTTCCTCCCAACGGGAATTAGCCACCTACTCACAAATCCATGGTTTAATTGATAATTTTACTGTGAAAATCGATGATTTCCCTTCAAGGCAGCACAATCTTTAGGTTAGAAATGAAGGAGTGAGTTTTTATAAAAGAAACTTGAAAAAGGGGGGTTCGGGTCCCCTTTTTTTAATTCAGCCCATATCGCACTGTATCGTACTATATAAGGGCATGTATCGTAAGTATCGTACGATACAGGCACGATACACCCCCTATTTACGATACAGAAGGTGTATCGTATCGTATTTTGTAAATGATATGGCCTCGTATCGTACGATACGTACTACACTGGGCAGCCCTATCGTAAGATACGACTGATACACCTACGATACACATGAAAAATATGTATCGTGGGCATATCATACCGATTTTGCTGACCTATACGATACATCCATATCGTATGATACAGATAACACTGCTTCCACTCATCACAATTATTTTCAAAGTTTGTTTTTGGCTAGAAGCCTAGAAGTAACTTTCATTTTTTCATGTCCGATGATAAGTACACCATCTGTTTCTTTGATTGCTTACAGGAGTAGTTGGTTATGAAGGTTTCCATTTGGTTTACCATGCTATGGTTTGTAAATCTGCACCTGATGAGGTTTCATAGAAATGCTTTGTGCTATATACTGGAAATGTCTTCATCAGACAAGGATACTTTTGACAGCATTAGAAAACCTCTCCTCTGAACTTGTGGTCAGAGCCTCTGAAGAACTCAGACAGGATGTCATTGAATTGTACCGTACAAATGGGAAGGATTTCTTTAGAAAGAACATATAGGAAGCATTGAGGTCAAAGGGTCCTAAAGAGAAATGGAGGAATTTGCTATGGCAGGGGATACGTACCAACAGCCTGCTGGGTGTCATACAAAGGCTGTAAAAATTGCCTTTTGACAGACAGTAGAATGAAGAGACTGGGCTTCTCACTGGCTTCTTGGTGTTTCTTCTGGCGTACTCACGAAGAGCATGAAACACATTTGTTTTTCGAATGCAGTATAACACAGAAAATATGGCAGTTTTTTGTGGGAAATTTGGGCTCTCTGGGAGACCACCGAGAGTCTGGTGACTGGTCAAAATGGTGGATGACAAAGAACATTAACTAGAAGGCTATCCTTTAATGTTGAAAGTTTTGCTATGACTTGATAATATGGTGGTAATGGAGGAAGATGAATGGAATTTGACATAACCAATGAACAGTTCTTACTTCTTAATAACTGCAGCCTCGAAGTTTGAAATATGTGCATAGAGCAGCCCTTAAAGTTAGACTGGGGAATAGAGGTTCAGGAAGAGTTGGAATGGTGGCTGGCTATAGGTTTAAGATGGCAGGATGGGATGAGGATCCAGGAATTGGAAGTGTGTACACATAGATGGCAGAGAACACGTGCAGTTGGCAGGAGTTGTAAGTCTGCTTAAAGACGGTGAAAAAATCTTTTGCTGAGTTTTGCAGAGTGGAGCTTTGAGCTTTTCCCAAATCTGACAGCTGGTGCTTACTGAATAGCCTTCTGGCTATTAGCGAGTAGGCAGAAGTTTGTCAACGAACACTGTTATTGATCCAGGACCTTCCTAAGAGACTGTAGTTCTAAATCTCTTATCTTTTCATATGTTAGTGTATTTTTCTCGTATAATGGCTGCTCCTTGCGAATGAAATGTGGACACAGCTTTGGGGCCTGGGTGCTGCCTACCTCAGTATCCTTATTATTGCTTTCCTCTGTTTTATTGTTATTCATTTTATTCATGATGATCTATGAGCGTGGTTTTGTTTTCACTCTGATTTAGAGACTTACTATAACAGTTATATAGCGACAGAATGAATGCAAGTTTTGTGGATCTATGTCCAGTTAAAAACGCTGTCTGTACTATTTTATTGGAAGTGACGCTTTGCTCATCTTTGGTTGTTATGGTTTCTTAACCGATTGGCCTTCAATCTTGCAGGGACATTTGCACACCTATCGGTTCTGTGATAATGTCTGGACATTCATTTTACAGGATGCAACGTTCAAGAACGAAGACACCCAAGAAAATGTTGGGAGGGTAAAAATAGTTGCTTGCGACTCGAAGCTGCTCACACAGTGAAAATGAATTTGTGGTTATCCCGCTCTAGGTCGTGGAACAAACTTGAAATGCTTTACTGCCATTGGCAAAAGAAGGATAATCATCTAAATTTCCTGGCTTCAGTCAGGTCTTCTTTTCTTCTATTGCATTGTAGAATGCTTTGTACAAATGACGCTGAAAAATCTCTCTTTTACACGGTGTGTGCTCATGCATGCTTGTGTGTGGCTGTGTCCTCGTGTGAGGTCGCACTTACGAGGAATGCCTAGGACCATTCAGCATTTTTATTGGTCCAATCAGTTGCAACTTGCTTTAATATATTTTTTTCTTTTTTTTTGCAAAATCTTTTGGGTTAATGTGATCTAATATTTGGTCAGCATTTGTATTGGTCTAATCAGTTGCAACTTGTTTTAATATTTTTTCTCTTTTTTTTGCAAAATCTTTTGGGTTAATGTGATCTATATTTGGTTCAAGAAGGCAACGGCTCAAATTCCAATGGTTTCGACTTGATTGATTTTGGGACAGTTGGTTATGGCAATACAGAAGCATTTCTGAGCATAAACAACTTATGATAAAATAATATGGTAATGTTTAAGTGTAACTCAAAAAACAGTGCGTCCATGAGTAATGGCTGAGATTGCTTGTCTTACGGTGTAGTTCTCAAATAAACTCGTAATTTATCAATTGCAAAATTAAAAAAGACGAAACATAAATCATCGAATTATGTTTCTTGTTCCATTATATACTTTTACTTCATCTGGAACTTGCTTATTGGATTCAGATATGATGAAAGCAGAGAATGGCAAACTTGAAGGTCTGCTACGTTTTACTCTCATTAGATATGTTGAAAGCAGACACTGGCAAACTTGAGGGTCTGATGTTTTTCTCTCCTTGGCGGCGTCATCCTTTTCGACCTTTTTGCTCCAGTAAAAGTGCTTCTTCCTTTCGCCCTTTGTTTATACGACACAGTTGTGAAATTTCATCTGCCTATGCAAATTTAACCTCGAGAAACGGTAATTTATAAATTTGTCTCATGCATTTCATAGACGAGGAAATGTCTATTCCTGCCTGTAATTATAAGTCTATTCTTGCCTGTAATTATAAGGCATGCATGCATGATACCTTAAAGTTGTGACTCCACCTCAATTCATTCCTTATGCAAAATTGTTTATCTTCTCTCCCCGCTTAGTTGAAATATATCGCATCTGTCAGATCTGTGAGCTGTTTAACCCAGCCTCATGTTGCATCAAAATAACATTTTTTTTATTATTCATCCGAAAACGTGCAGAAAATGGTGAACATTGTGCAATAGTATGGTTTTTTACTTCATAATTTGTCCCTGAGTTTGCTTGGGTACTCGCACCGATCCTGTTTAAGAATTGTTAAGGAGCGGGACTGCTTAAGCAGGGAACTCATATCTCTGACAAAGATTTACTTGAGGTAAAGATCTCTGCAGAAATGAGATGAACAGAGCAAGAAAGTTTACGCAGCGAGTCATTTCAGTTCGTTGATGTGCACCTTTTGTACATGTTCTTGGCACAGGGCATCATTTTTAGCCTTCTCTTCCTGTGTGAATACATAGGGATCTTGACTGTGTGAATAAGTAGGGATGTTAATATATCTGATTTTAATTGGATATATGAACCAACTATTCCAAAAAAATCAGATATGGAAAAAGAAGGTATCTACTAATAAATCAGATTGGATTTTAATTTAAGAAATGACATCTAATCAGATTGGATTCACATATATATATAAATATCCAATTGAATTTGGATCAGATCGAATTTTGAATAAATATCCTATACCTAATGCTTTTCCAAATTTAGTTCAAAAACCAGATTTGGATTCATATATAAACATATGAATCAAATTTGGATTGTCAAATCAGATTTCGGATTTATATTCAGACCTTTTTTTATTCATGTTTGAATCATGTGAATGTATGAAAAAACATATACAGCCAACCGTATATCCGATTCAAGTAGACATCCCTATGAAAGTGCAACAACGTTCTCTCGGATGATGATGCTCTCTGTCGTCAACCGTCCGATCTGGGTTGCCGCTACTGCCTATTGCTGGGCGTCGAGTTTCGATCTTCAAAATGGTACCTGAATTATGTTTTCATAGGTTGCATTTGCAGCAAGACAGCCACTTTTGCTCAAGTGTGTCGGCCTTTTAGTTCACTAAGTTTACCAACATATCTTTGTAGTTTCTACCTGATAAACAAGAATTGTTTTTGCATTTTCTTACCAACACTTCTCAAACTGAACTTCAGCATACCAATGCTGTTAATATGTACAAGATCGCGTCGATGAAAGAGAAGGATAATCCTGAGGTTGCTTCCTATGGATCTATCTGCAAGCGCTTTTGGTTCATTCACTCTCTTTATTACTCGTCTCCTTGTTTCTTTGTGCGAAGGTTATATTTCAAGTATGAAGTATAAAACTTGTTACAAAGAAAATGGGCTAGTCTATTTTTTTCACAGTGCTGTTTTTTTTTTCTTCTTAATTTGTATACTTTGAAACTGTTCTGGTATTATATGATCAGAAAAGTTGTATACACACAGTATAGAATCTACAACGGTTGTTGCCAGTACCGAAACTCATCAAACACCAACTTATCAGACACCAACGTTAGAATAAAGGCGACTCTGTCCGTAACATCATTTAAAAAAGAAAATTATATGACAACATAGAGTGGTTCCCCTATCTTCATCAAGGAGAGATAAAGGGAAAGGCCATCGTGGTGTAGACTTTCATGGGCCTTTAGGTTTCCTTGATACGCAGGTCTTGACCAAACGTTTCAGGGTTCCGCGGTGCTTCTTCTTTCGTGGTTTCTCTTCTTGCCCTCCATGCGCTTCCTCCAGCTCTTCCACAAGCCGCATTCCGCCTCCGGCCGTCTTTCCGCCGTTGCCCTCCTCATTTCGTGTCGTCAACATCAATTCCTCCAACTGCAACGACACACAGTTGTTCATAGCTAGCACACACAGAAAAAGGAACTCCTACCATTGTTGTTAGCTAAAAGGGTAATACACCAAGAGCAACGGAAGATGCTTCTCATGTTTCCTATTTCTTCATTTTGATTTTGGTCTTAATTGCGAGTAGATAAAGATGATTGTCTTTCTTTTCTATGATGAAGAACGGAACAAAAGGAAGCGTGAAAGAGAGAGTATGCACCTTCACGACCCTGTTCTCAAGGTCGTCGAGTCTGTCGACGATGGTGCCCTTCAATTGGGTCTCCACCAGCACCTCGTTCAAAGGCCTGCATCGGCTCTCCAGGCTCGCCGGCGACGACGGCGACTCGGAGTAGATCCCGCCGCTGCTCGTCGTCCCGCTTCGAGGAGTCGAGACGCTGGAACTCTTCCCGGACCGGACTCCCTTTACATCCTCCAAATTTGCTGTCTACCACAGATTAAGAAAAAGAAGAACCAATTAACTTGTAATCAGGTGCATCGCAGAATCGAAAAACAAAGTAAACGAACTGCAGAAATTGATAAAAAAAGGACGACCAAGTGCTCGAGACGGTCCAGTCGGGCAAGAACCGGTTCGTTAGTCGAAGCCATCCGGTCGTTATCGTTCAGAGCGATCGTGTTCGGCATCAGTTCCGGCGACTATCGTTATCTATACATGCACGACGACCATAGATGCCACGTTTCATCGGTTTGAGACGTGGCAACTGCCGGCGACAGTCCCCGAAACCTGCGTCTGAATCTCAGACACGAGTCCACTGGTGACGTTTGTTGGCTCTGGTGAGTTCTCAATCTTTAGTTCGGTTTACCATCTATTAAGGCCGAGGACACTTAAGTAGCCAACTGCATTAGATAACTACAAAGCTGAGTTGTATACGTAGATAACTACAAAGCGAGTTGTATACGTCGGTCTGTGCACAGGCCTTGTGATGGGGTCAAGTCATGTGGTTACTAAAGGTAATCAAAGATTCCATAAAATATAGGTTGTGCGGTAACCAAAGATAGTCTAAGATTTAATAAAGTATTGATTTAATGATTGTGTTAGTTCTTATATTCAAATGATTATGAATGATTGTGTTAATTCGTATATGCAAATTATTATGATCAATATATCTCAAAATAACAAAAAAACATCTTCGGTTTTTTGTTTTGTTCATATCGTTTTCATACTCTTACTGTTATCTTATACACATTATTTCATAACTTTGTTATTATCTTATATTTTTGTCGTTATCACATACCTATTATCTTATAACTCTGTCATTACTTCATACTTTCTATTGTTATTTCTTACTCCATATCATTATCTTAGATATGAATATGAGATAATGATAAACTTATGAGATGACGATAGAGTTAAAAATGTTGATTGTATACATATAAGGTCAGGACATTGAGATAAATATGCATATTGCTAGTAGAGTTCATCCCCCACATAGAATAGAATGACATAGAAAACTCATTCTCTTCTCACATAATTAGAGGTTCCTACGGTGGATCTTTCATAGGTTGTAATACGCTACTTGTATCTGTTTTAGATTGTTGCTGCCCAATTTTTGTATTGTAAAAGAAAATTAAATGTAAAAGTTGAAATGCAACAAAGATGTCACTTCAAATCACTCACAGCACCTTAGATTACGAGAGAATGGAGGAATGAAGGAACTTTGGCCTTGACTCGAGTGCCCATGCACCCAAAGGTCAGTGAAACTTTTATTGGACAAGTAGTAGTTGAAACTAAAGAGCCTTCTATTTTTACATGTACAACCGTTTCAAATTTCATGACCTTCAGCCACCTAAATGTATATTATATTGCTAGTACCAATTTCATAAAATCGATCTCATGGTCAGAATGAGGATTTTTTTCTCCTAATAGGGACCAATATGTCATTTCAAATTTTTTTTTACAGTGGCCAATTATAATTTATGATGATTTCTACAAAGTAAACTTCAATTTTTTCAAAGCTCAAGGAGGGGCAAGGGCCAAGCTGGCCACTGGCTCCACCACTGCTCATGGCGTAGAACAAGGTAGACTGCCATCGAGTGTTTCATGTTACATGCTAGGATAATACAAGTTCTTCGCTACAGGAGATTATGTCTTTGTCTCCTAATTCAAATCAGAACTAAACACTCGATGTGTTACCTTTTAGCTAATCTCATGAAGGTTGTAGATAGGAAAACCATCCTCGAGCTAAGAGGCTTAGTTGCCTCACAAAGTTAGTTCACATTTAAGTTAGCTTATAGATATACATATTCTAAAAACATTAAAGTTATTGAATTACTGCTCCTCTAACCAACAATTATGGCGTTGTTCGTGCCTACTTTAACATCTATCCGCAACAGTAGGGGTGAAGGTAGAAATTCTTCATAAAGGATTTAAAATATAATTTTAAAATTTTGACAGGAGCCACAATATCATTTTTTAAAATTTTTATATAAGATAAATGATTTTTTTAATATTTACATGTAAATTTTAACCCACTTTTTTAGGGGGAGAAGAGAAGTCAGGCCTTTGCCGGCCCATTCTTGGCTTCGCCCTTGTGTAAAAGCAAGAGACTTACACCATGAAACTTGAACCAGCGTCTAGCCGTCTATCGGTTGCTGGTGTATCTAGGTGTGCCCAAGGCGGAGCCAGGTATAGCCCGCATGGGCCTTGACCTCACTTTAATTTTTTTAATTTATATGTAAATTTTTAAAAAAATCATTTATTTTATAAAAAAAATTTGAAAAATGATATTTGAGCGCTAGTCAAAAATTTAAAAACTTTAATTCTGTTTCCCTCATTAAAAATTTCTAGCTTTACTCTGGGTGCGCCAAGTGGTAGGAAGCTGAGTTCGAGCAGACCAATATATATGAATTGAGCGAGGCTCAACCCTCGTCTGCTCGGGTCCGACTGTGGCTAACCCGGAGTCCCGGCTTGCAGCAATGCTCGTCCCTCTTTTAAGCTGCAAGAGAGAACAATTACTGCAGGGAAATGTAAACGGGTCTTGGGTCAAAACTGTTGAGGAAACTTAACCCGGGTTCAGTTATACCAGGGTAGGAGAAACCTGGCGCAGCTGCGCCACAACGGCTCTCTCGTTTGAATCTTTCCCGCACACCTTCAAAACTTTCTTGGGTTCCATTCTGCTACACCTCTCTTTTTTCTCTCAACTCTTCAAGAACCAAAGAAACCAACGGAGAAGGGAGATCGGTGGACCTATTGTCCATCATGCCGTCAGCAAGACCGAGCAACCCACGCTCAACTCTTGGGCATTCCGATGCTGTACCGAGGAAGTTGGCCGTCGGTGAATCTGGAGGCCACCTTGGTATCGAGATCCGTGGCGCCTCTTTGGACGGAGAGAAGACTCCCACAAAGGTGGCGGCGGAGGACGCAGAAGAGAAGGTCCCCTTCTTTGGTTCGAGGTACGACCGCAAGGAGAAGGCGTGGGTGGTGTCTCTTGCCGTGGCTCTCAAGTTGGTGGTCTTCGTCGTGGCGATGTTCGTCAACGACTGCCCACGGAAATCTCATGGCGATTGCCTCTTCAGGTCCCTTCGCAGATTCTCCTTTCAACCACTCCGGGAGAATCCCATGCTCGGCCCCTCAGCCTCAACGTGAGTCATGTTCTCTCTCTCTCTCTCTCTCTCTACCCCCAAAAATGCACAAGAAACACTTCTGGCATTCCAGAAGTTCACGAATTATTTTGTTCCCTCATCTAGAAAATTCTTGATGCTCAAGATAATAGATTTTGCAACTGCTGGAACGTAAAATGGCTTTCCGACAAAAGTAAACGCAGTGCCACTGATCACTAGGTAATTGTATATGTTGGACATAGAAGTTTTGAGTATGAAGCTGTAATGAAAGCAAAGAGTTGCAGTGCCTTAAATCAAATGATCTTGGCACGAATTTGAGGGTTTTCATTTTTGAGAATACCAATTACCAGGTTTATTGTGCTGATCACGTTACGCAAATTGAGTTTTGATGCTTGACTACCTCTTAGTCTCGACCTCCTTGCTTTATTTCAAAATTTTCGAATAACCCACTAAAAGGTTCCCATTTTTTTTACGCCATTAAAGTCAATAGACGGTTGACTAGTAAAATCCGTTCCTATATTGATGCCATTAATTGAATGTGGTATTGTTTTCCTCAGTTTCTTGGATGTGCCTGCCTTGTATTCTCGACATACTCACTATAGTAGGGTCTAATCCACAGAATGGTTAATAGTTGGGATTGACATCGTGAACTAAATCACCAACGCACATACTTTGAATTTACTCAATACAAACAGTAAATCTCTATGACATTACCATGTTGCTGAGACTGCAAAACTTGGTTCGAAAAGTTTGCTTAGCTGTGCATGAATGCCTGCGAGATTGTCACGACGGAAAAGAAAAGAATTTTGGTCCGAATTACTAGCTTTGTGGATGCTGTAAGTCTGAGTTTCAGTTGAATAATGTTTTAGGCAATTCACATATTTCTAGATATTTGGCAAGCTATAATTCTTTGTAATTTCTGCCAAACGTATAGCTAAGGTAAACTTTTTATCTGTTCTTCTCATTCTCCTGATTGCAACAGGTAATTAGTTTGTCCTTTCTTTCCACGCTTTTGAGGTTCCCAGTTAGACATCTAGTTTTTTGCCACTAATAGAGACTGACCATGTGGAAAAAAATGTGCTTCTGTGGACCAACACTTAGACCGAGATAGATACGAAGCACTGGTTTCCTGAACTTTTGTGAATTATTATAAGCACAGGGTAGGGAAATTTTTGGATACCTCATAGTTTACTAAGATTTTCAAAAGCAAATAATTTCCCAAATCTTGTCACAATATTTAGTTTGATTCTTGTACAGGTATGCATTTTTTTTTCCTTGTATTCTGCATGTTTTAAAATTCATAATATCTGACAACCAAGAAAACAAAAAAGGTAATAGAAAGACTTCATTTCAATGAGACTTTTTTTAGAACAAGGAGACAAAAATGATCTTTTCGAAATGGGTCTGACGGGTACAACAACTTAATTTCAAGGTGAAGTGGTAGTTTCCTCAAGTAAATCCTAGGCATATTCACCAAGTATTATAGCACGGAACAATTTTAGTTGATATCCCATTGCCTTTTATAGGTTGGATGCATTGGGTGCTCTGAGGCGTACCAGGATAATTGCAGAAAAACAAAAATGGCGCCTAATGACATTTACATGGTTACATGGAGGAGCTTTTCATCTGGTTATCAATATCTCAAGCATGTTATTCATCGGGATACGTTTGGCACAAGATTGTGGACCATGTGGGTATCTCAGTTTCTCAGTACTTCAATACCATTTACAACATCATTTGGCACTATGTTAGGCATGCTCATGCACCCTCATCAAATAGGCTTCTGTAGGCTCAAATCTCTCATAAGCTCATCAACGTGTAATAGGTACTGTATATGTGTTTAGTATCATCGAACCCAGAGGATTGAAAATTTGAAGCTTGGCTTCTAAACAGTAGTTTGAATCTCAATTATTACACATACAACCTTGAAAAAATGCAGTTGTTTCCATAGACAAGCCAGTTCAAACTTAACCTCTACAATCTAACTGCCACAATCTATCATTTTCATCCTTGTAAAAACTGCAGTTTCTAAAGAGGCATCTATCTGAGGCTTTCCTTGAGCGTAGTACCATGATAAGCTTGAATAATCTGGTTAAGTCATTTAGCATTTTTAGTAGCCGTGGTTAGAACTTGGCAGATAGAGCATCAACCCAAGGGGTAAACTTTGTTTCGATGCTAGCTGGACTACTATTTAGATTGCTTCCAGCCACTTGATATCGTGGGGGAGGGTTGTGTTGCTGATTCATTACTGTCACCAATTGCCAATAGCCTTTCCTTGTTCAATTGCATCGGTTGTCACCCATAACTTATTGCAGTCTAGACCGCTACTTTTTAACCTGATATTTCCTTCTTTTCTCTTCTTAGTAGGTTATTTGGATCTCGCCTTTATTTGTTTCAGTTCTTAGTGTACTTTTAATTATGAAACATGGACGCACCTGAAAAGGCCACACGTCCGTGTCGACATGGGTGCAGGCCTGGACATGGCAGACTTAATTTTTGTACTTGTTTGGGTACAGTTTAGTATTTTTTTTTATACATTTTAAGTATAATTTAGCATTTTGTTGTTCAGTAATATATTTTTTATGAATATAAGAAATGAATTTATGTGTTTATTTAGCTAAAACCTTATTATCTATGCATATAAGTGCACATATAAATATATATGTATGGATGTGTCCCCATGCGGCCATGCCCAAATTTTTGAAAATTGCTCCATGCCCATAACCCATACCAGCGCCTGTACTGGCACGTAACTCATGAACAATGTATGATAATTTCTGATTTGGTAACTAAAAACGCATAGTTTTACACTTATTTTTCCTCCTCTGTCAGCACCTTCTAATATGATATCATTTTTTACAGGGAGGACTGTGATAATCTACCTGCTTTCTGCATTTTCTGGTAGCCTGCTTTCTGCACTGTTTGTACAGAACAGTCCAGTTGTTGGTGCATCCAGTCCTCTATTTGGATTACTAGGAACAATGATTTCTGGACTCATTAAGAACTGGTCGAGATATGATGACAAGGCAATTTATCTCAGCCTTAAATCCTCAGTTGCATAGCTTTATTAACTAAAAACTGAAGAAATTTTGTACACGTGGTTACAGTTGGCAGCATTGGTCACAATGTCCTCTATAGCAATGATAAGTTTCATTCTTGGCATGCTACCATACACTGACAATTTTGCGAACGTGGGATCCCTTATATCTGGAGTTCTTCTTGGAGCAATGTCTACTTATGATCCCAAAAACAGGGGGGTGAACATGAAGAAAGAATCTCATTCCTATGGGCCGAAGGTGTTTCCTGTATCACTTACCAAATTTGACAGACCATTGACAAGAGTCATTGCCATGATTCTCTTCATTCCTTTGTAAGTGTGTTCTAACTTATTCATTTGGTTTCATTTGTTGGTATGGTGTTTATGCAATGCATGTTTCATGCAGTCTTGTCGGACTTCTTCTGGCAGTCTTCTATGAAGTAGATGCAAATAAGTACTGCACTTGGTGTCATCATCTGAATTGTGTTTCCATAAAAAAGTGGAGCTGCAGTGAGAATGACATGCCTTGTCAGGTTTGTAAGTCTCTGCTGGTCAAACTTATTAACTCACTCAGATGGTTCCTGCTTTATTACAGCAGGTTGATAACTTGGTACACATGGTTAATTAGATTCTCTTATATCTATATGAGTGTAAACTGTAAACCAACGTGTACCTTCAGTTGCTTTGTTCCAAAAGTTAGAGATTGATTGTCAGCAAATCAATGTCACTAAGATCCTCTGGAAGCCTGGGAGGTCCTTATATAAGGCTGGAGCAAAATATTTGAAACAAAACTGTTCCTCATGGGCTTACCTCCTTTCCATGGAAAAGGACTTCATGTTATTAGTGTCAGGCCAATGAATGCTGCTGCATTGTGACACATTTGTTCCTTTTCTTGCAGGCCACAGTAAGTAGTGCTCGTTTGACATTGACTTGTCAGACGAATGGCAAGTTCAAAGTTTTTCCATACGCCGATATGTCCGTGAGAAGACTCGAAGACTTGTGCAACGATATCTGCTCCTAGACCTTTATGGAGTGCTTCTGTACAGAGTCTGCACAAGTTTTTCATTCTCTGAAGTTTGTAAACAGTGATTTACTCAGTTGTATTGTAGAAGCATTACTCTCTCTCTCTCTCTCTCTACGTGTGTGTGGTTTGTTTCTACCCATTCAATTCTCCAAGTGACATAACTAATTGCCCTTCAAAATAAAGAGAAATTATTGAAATAAAATGGCATGGTAACCAAATAAATAACCATTGCCAGTTGTGATATATTTTTTAAACCAACAGAACGATGATTTGACTTATAAATTAATCTTACATTTTCTCACTCCTCTATTTGGTTTCACAACTTATACAACGATTTGAGGTCAGTGAATTAAAACTCGCAGGATCAACCTGTCGACTCGGTTAATTTGACTCGACTCAGCCCCCTTGCCAGGTCCTCTCATTTATGATGAAAACTCGATTTAACTTGGCTGAAATTTGCTTTGACTCGGCCAATCAAAATCTGATTTGTACATTCATATCTGAATCCAAGTTTTGAACTCTGATCGATTTTCAAAATATAAGAGCATTGGATACAAGATAGATCTATGTTTGAACTCGATTGGATGTCATTTTTTAAATCAGAATCTGATCTGATTTCTTAATCGAAAATTTTGTTCCATATTCAACTTTTTCAGACCAGTTTGGTCCTAATGTAACCAAATCGAATAGTTGGACATCGCTAATAACAGTTGTATCAAAACAAAAAAGGATTGGGTGATGAAGTTTAAGAAGACGACAAGGCCATTGTAGATGGCGATGCTGAAATAAACTTACAAAGGGCCTGCATTGAAGCCACCTGGCTTTATTGAGCCTTGGGCTCGGGGGGCGGAGCCCGGTCCCTAGCCCCCACTCCCCCAACTGAAAAAAAAATGTAATTTTCAAAAATTTAACTTATCATATATAAAAATATATCTCAGTTTCGTTAGAATTTTAAAACTGTAATTGAACCACCTCATAAAAATTAAATGGCCGAGCATTTATCAAAGTCATTTAGGGCAATGCTCTCAGCACAGCGCCCGTGGCCTAATGGATAAGGCGTCTGACTTCTAATCAGGCGATTGTGGGTTCGAGTCCCACCGGGCGTGTTATTTTTATCAACGTCATCATCTTTGTTTTACAACCTTATATAATTCATTCAAAATGGCGGACCACCCGTCTACTAGAATATCATCCCAACGACGTCCATTCTTTTATTCTTCTGATAGCCCGATTGACAGGGGAGGACTACTTATCTATTAAAAAATATTATCTCTTCCTTTTGGTTTTAGTGTTGGTGGGATCATGTAGTTTATGGGTTCAAGAACAATGGAGTTCTAGCCGTTTTACCGCATCTCACCTGGCTCTGTATTTGTGTTGTCGCCTAATGATGGAACAAGGAAAGATCCAGGGTTCGAGCCCTGGTAGAGGCACTAGCAGTTTTGAATACAGAGTGGGCTTTAGCTACCAAGCCATACCGAATACGGAATCATGTAAAGGAGCTCTCAACGTTGAGATTCGATCCAGTGATAACCATGTCTATGCTTGTTTATGTTAATGATGCTATTGTCATAGGAAATTGCTCTCCTGTTTTGGGCTCTTGATCTTCCCGTACTGCTCCAGATAGCCATGAAGTGATGGTGCACTGAGGCGATGAAGGACGCCGGAGACGGGCTGAGGCGATGACAAACGCCGTCGATTGATGGAATGGAGGAAGAGAGCAACAGAGAGAGCAGAAGGCATAGAGCAGTGGGAAAGGGGAGAGATGAAGGAGAAGGAGAGAAAGAGAACGGGCGAGGGTAGATCGGGGTAGGAGGTGTGTTTTGTTTCACGGACACACGTGTTTTGTGGCCATCAAACATTGCTCTCCTGTATCGATATAGTAAAAATCAATTTTTTGTGGGTTTGTGTGGGCAACTGACCACACATGCCTATGCCCCTGTTTAGAAGTCCCACTTACTTACAAAGCTAATTAAATCCACAGTTAATGTTTGCAAAGACAATATCATGCTTGTTAAATACAGAAATATGACTAGCAAAGAATCAGTTGAAAGAACAAAACTCACTTTCAGATTTGTTAACGGAGCTTGCTTTGTAAGATATGGAATCATGCACACCTCTCTCTCTTTCATTCATAATAATATAAATAATGGAAGAGACAAACATAATGGAAAGACAAGGATAAAGCATTACCCTTGTGGATGTCCGTTCAATAGCAGGAACCCATATGCATTGATATTGCGTTTGTGTGTTTTGATTTTTTATTTTTTGATAGACAATATCAAGAGCATTCTAGAATATCCAATTTTATTTGATCACTTGGAAATTCACTCAAACTTCGCATGGAGCCAACTCCACAAATAATGCATCCAAACACTACCAAATTAAATTCGTTAAAGATATAAATAAGTGTGGCCTAGAACTAGTTGGGGCCTAGTCCGGTGACAAAACTAAGTTTCATCCGTTACGATGAATTTTGTGCCTGGTTTGTAGCATATGACATCAAACTTCTCTCTATTTATCTTATGACATGAAATACCATGAAACTTTTATATATATATATATATATATAAAATATATTATATTGATTGATTTTGTCTTCGTGGATCAAGGTAATATACTAAGAACTTAACCATGGTAAATGTTATTTTGTTTTATGTTAACTTTGATCTGTTTTCTTATGTTCCAGCACATCCATGTAGGGTGATGTTAAAATATGATTTTGAGGATGAAATTGTATGATCAATTGTATAATTTTTTAGAAACATTAATTTTTCTTGCCTATAACACTATGTTCGCAAGCAGTGCCTAAGTATAACTGTTATCACCTGAATTGGTTGCAGTCTGCCTAACATATTGCTTGGAAGTACCTAGAAAAACTGAGTATTATTATTATTATTATTATTCTCCTTAAGGGCAGATCTCAAATCATATCAATTGATTCCTACAACACATCCGATCTAATTACTTGGGCAATGGAAATCAATTTCAGACCATTACTTATCTCAAGATATCATGCAGAGATAAAACTAATGGTTGGCCCATACATATCCATTGATTCCTTTCAGACCTTCTAGTGTTTGGCCAAAAGACAAGTAAAGCCAAAAACAATTTCTATATGATATAGACAAGTGTCTGCATGGTAAATCTTATTGCATTCCTTGGAATTATATGTGCTTTTCTAACTGCTTTCATGTGAGAAACTGTGGACCAAACACGAGGAGGACAAAATAAGAAGGCCCAGAGCTGCAATTCAGACAACTTTCTTGCCAGCAAAATTCTGATCTGAATTATGGCATCTGGCGAGCCGTGAAACAACAGAAAGTGGCTGGCCACATAAAATACCTCCATGTCAATATATACATATAACAAGTTGAGCACAACCGTTCAGTTTTTTAACATTGGCAATGGTTTTCCTATAAGTTAATAAGATTATGGGAATATGTTTCCAAAAAAATTTTCCATTTAGATAGGTAGATGGTAGCGTATTGCATTGCCATATCTTTATGAACAGATTCTGTTCATAACAAAGCCAAAAAAAAATACGACTGTATTTGATGATTTGTTAACTCATGATTTCAATCTTTTTTGTTTTTATATAATCGTTGGTCTCTTTTCCCAAGCAATTTCAAGAGAAAAAAATTAGAGCCGGCTCTCCTGATAGCAACATCATAATCCTCCCCTGCGTCCCAACAAAGACCTATGAAAATTGAAAAGTCCGATACTCATGGAATCGAAACTTTGAGTGCTTGTGAAACAACACTCTGGAACAAAGATTCAATTAATCTAGTCATGAGACTTATTATCATAAGCTATGTAGCCTTTTTTCTAAAGTGTGAACTATTGCTAATTGCATGGATATGAGCTACTGAAAATAAGCATATATATTATGATAGTCACATGTTTTATCATGGGACCCATGCTCTTGTTCCCTAATGGGTACTCCAATAGGTCCCCATATTCATGTCACTATTCCAACATGGCAAAACGGGTACTTAGGCACACCTGGGTACTTTTTGGATCGAAACAAGTCCAAACTATTTATTTTTACTTGATGTAACTTGTTTATTACTCAATTTTCATTATTTTTTTGTGAGTTATTGGTCATTAACATGTTATTGTTTTTATTTATATTATCTTTTATTCAAATGTTGCTTTCATTTTGAATTTTTAGAGTATTTTGCACACACACACACACACACATATATATATATATATATAGTATCTCATACCCACATTTTCTAAAGTTGCGATTTTTGTGGCGGTTTATTCATACTTATACTTGAACCCATACCCTTGTGAATTAGCTTGTACCGCTGGCTGAGCCACACTCAAGCCAAGTGGGAATGTGGTCCTCCTAAATTTCCAAAATCTGTACGTGAACATAAATGTTTTCATATTAGTCCCCCTCAAGTTTGAATTTATGCTTTTTACTTGCTCTAGTATAAGAATCTTCAGGATTTCAGATCTATAAATCCAGAACCAGACTCTTCCCACTTTAATCTTAGATCATATCTTTTGTCAATATAAAAAGCAAAAAAAAGCATCTCAAATGTAGATCTCAGTCCTAAGATCCTTAGTTTCACGAGCCATGCATTTGATGCAGATCTTTTGTCATATAATAAAAAAGCATGACATGTAACATCCATGGATCAACCGACCAAATAACTTAAGAAAATTCAGATATGGAAAAAAGGAACATTCAATTAGGACACAGGAATGGGGTTTGAAATTAAGAAATAGCATTAGATTGGATTTAGATTTAGATTTGATTTTAAATAAATATCCGATGGAACTTGAATTTGGGCTCAAGTCAGTTTTAAATAAATATTTATATCCAATATATACGCACATTGAAAGCTAGTGGTGACTAATTAACATACCAATGAGGTTAACATTGACTGTGCATTTACAAAGTCATCTATATATGGATTCTGATGTGAATCTAAAAGTTGAATTTAGGTGAGATTTGATTTATGATTTTAAGAATTAGATCAAATACAATATGAACTTTTCCGTATTCATATTTCAATCCGAATACATGTATATGGTATACTGAACATTGTAAAAAGTACATCCAATTCAATATGATACCTTGACATCCTTGCTTGCCATGAAATTTAAATTTGTAACAAGAACCGAAAGGCTGTCGAGATGTTCATTAAAGTTTTACTGCGAGCATTGAATCCAAATAAATCACAAATAGAGGAGACAGGTGAGGGCTTTGTGGGGGCATACGTGAACTTCACGGAGCTCACTCTTTGAAACCTTGTTCATTATTAAAATCTGGGTTCAATTATTACGAGACAGCTCTAAAGATTCGCATCAATTGAAAATTTGTTAACCATATATTTAATATCCCATAAAAAAAAGTTTAAACTCTACCCTTAATTGTAATTGTGAACAAAAGAGGGTTTATTCCTGCTGCTATTAGTGCTATGTGTTTTTCATGGGAAACGCATTTAAGTTATATTTTTTCTAAAATTATTTCGTAAAACCGACTTTAAAATATCGCTGGACCGTCGAGCACAATTTAACTTTTTCAAAATGTACCTCATGACCATAAAAAAGAAACATTCTAAATAAAAACAAAAGGAGATTTGCATGATTGCACGTCTTCTTACACCTTTGAATGGCTTTTTCAACAAGCGTGTAGCAGTGAGGTTGTCCACTTGGGCTTAACAGGTCGATTGTTCACTCAGTAACACCCACGTAGCATGTTTGTCCAAAATTTGACAGGTCATGAGCCGTATGTATCATGTATTTTTTTGCTTCAATAGTCCAAAGAAAAGCCTCCACAATCATCCTAGTTTTTGAGGACAGTAAAAATCAAAAGTCTCTTTGGATGAAGAAGGTAAAAAGATTAATCCTTAAGTGTTTTATTTATATATTAGTATCTTTTAATTAGTTATGTACAAGTGCCCTTTTAAATTTAAAACATCAGGAAAAGCTGCTTCTCATTAATTTCTTCTTAAGCTGTTTCTCATTAATAACAAGTCATCACGGAAGATGTAGCCTGGTTTTTTTCTTTTTTATGAGATTCAAACACTACCATAAGTTTTCGACGTAGAGAGTGCACCTGCCTAACTCTGAACACTGAATTAAAAAGGGTTTTGTAATAAAATCTTATTTATTAAAGGTCACATTAACAAAGTTTATGGAACACCTGAACTGTTTAGATAGCTAATAAGGTGTCACGCATAAAATTAGTTCTAAAAATAAATAGTAGTTCACAGTTTCGCACAAAAGTTCAAGACACAAAATTCATATCTCTCATAACTAGCTTCATATTTACCAGTCGAAGACGCTTTCGTGTAGACTCAAATCTCAAGTCAGCTAGTTATATTTCTTCTCCGTAGGCTGCATTGAACATAACTTGCTTTGCATCTCATGACTTCGGAACTTTGGCGTCTCAAGCACCTGAAGCTTTTGCAACGTCCGTCAACTCGGTGGCACTGACAGTCACATATTACCCCGAATAGCGACTCTGTGGATATCAGTAACCACTGACATGCGCATTTCAGAGAAAAGGAGCTTCCTGTCTAAGCTGCTGTGGCTGACATTTGTTTTCCATCTTACCGTTTCTCCCATGAACTCTTCCTGCTACTCATCCTAGTTTCTTTTCCTCTCCACGACAAGATTTCTGCTGTAGCGCATTTCCCCTGTAACATCTTCAGTCATTAAGTCATCCCTAAGAAATATGAGCGCTGTAGAAAAAGCAGAAAAACTGAAGATCAAAATGAAGGATCTTGAAAAAAACCAAAAGGGCCCTAACCCGGATAATGGTGGAAAACTTAGCCGGCGCCATCTGTCCAAAATCATCCTCCCACCATTGGGGTCTTCAAGTTACACTCAATCTCTAACAGAACCCAGGAGACTAATCGTCTCCCCACTTGATTCGAGATATAGGTAACAGTACGTTTTGGCAAGAATTCCATGCATATGTTAATATCAGTTTCGTATATATGTTCAAGATATGTGTTTTTCAGGTGTTGGGAGGTATGGATGGTGTTCTTGGTAGCTTATTCTGGATGGATATACCCATTCATGATTGCTTTCTTGAAGTCCAAGCCACAGAAGGGTCTTTGTATAGCTAACAGTGTGGTGGATCTCTTCTTTTGGAACGATATAGCTCTGACGTTCTTTCTAGCTTATATTGACCCCAAGACTCAGAATTTAGTTCAGGACTTGAGGAAAATTGCTTTGAGGTCTGTTGGAAATCATTGTTATGCTACTCATGTCGGTATATGTCTATATGAGCTTCAAAGCAAAATTTTTGGTTTCTTTTACTTTTTTTCATGAGGTTTATGGGCGCATTGCCAGGTATTCATCGTCATGGTTGATCATGGATGTAGCTTCTACGATTCCCTATGAGGCCTTCTTCTACCTGTTTAGTGCAGACAGCAAGCCTTGTCTTTGGTGTGGCGTGCTGGGAATCTTGAGACTCTGGCGTCTGAGAAGGGTCAAGCAATTCTTCACAAGGTTTTTTTAACCCTTTCCTTACTCCTGTGTGTTAAATATAAGGAACGTCACCAAAATTGCCGTTTATATGACAAAAGTATGGCTGGACTAAAATTGTTGGACTAGAACAGGCTCCGTTTCTTTCTTGGGGACTAAGAGAGTAAAGAAGAATGCGAAGTATAGCTCCGTTTCAGTTTAGATGAAGACACAGAATAGAACAGTCCGATAAGTTCTAACCTGCGATTCTCTAGATTCGAAGATCTTTAGTACCCATAAAGATAGTTTCATCGACTGCTTTTTAACTTTCTACAAGCTGTGGATATTCCTAAGCTGTGGATATTCCTTTTCGGGGATTTGGGAGTGCATATCTTGTTGACAGTTGTATAAAAAGGGTGGGGGCCCTAACCCCCAGCAGCCGTTCATCGTTTTTTCTAAATTTTATCGAATCTCTAATTAAGCAGGGGAACTCCTATTCACATTATGCGACCTACTGATTCAGTTGCATTTTCTTCAGGATTGAGAAAGATATACGGTTCAGTTATTTCTGGACGAGATGTGTGAGACTTGTTTTTGTAAGTTACATCTTCTCCCACCTTCACATGTATTGTATGGATTTTGTGCCATCCTTTTGTTTGATTGAAGTCTTCAATTTGTTGCAGGTTACATTGTTGTCCATTCATTTTTCAGGCTGTATGTATTACATGCTTGCAGACAGGTATCCTCATAAAGGAAGAACATGGATTGGTTCTGTCATTCCCAATTTCAGAGAGTCCAATATCTGGTTTCGTTACATCTCAGCCATCTACTGGTCTATCAGTACCATGACCACCGTGGGATATGGAGATCTGCATGCAGTTAATGCTCTAGAAATGATCTTTATTATCTTCTACATGCTCTTCAATCTTGGGCTCACTGCTTATATAATCGGCAACATGACCAATCTCATAGTGGAAGGGACTCGTCGAACAATGCAATTTGTAAGCCTAGAACTGCTAGTAGGGAAGAATGTGCTGATCGTTTCTCATTTCTTTCAGTTTCTGTAAACTATTGTTCATAGTCCCAACATAGTTCAGTAAGGCATTCATGAATATTTGGTTGATGATTCCATGCACTGCACTCCTTGTTTAGTGATTTCTTAAAATGCAAATAATAGAAAAAAGAAAGGAATCCTTTCCTTCTGCATAATGAAGTAGCTCTTCTTTTTTCTCAAAAATACAGGAAGCTTGACAGCGTGCAAATTCTATCACTTATTGGTTCCTTTTGGTGCATGCAGAGAAATAGCATACAAGAAGCTTCAGATTTTGTATCTAGGAACCACATTCCACGAAGGCTGAAGGAGCAAATAATTTCATATATGTGCCTCAGATTTAAAGCAGAAAGCTTGAACCATCAAAATATAATGGAGCAAATTCCTAAATCAATCTGTAAAAGCATATGCCAACATCTTTTCCTCCCAATTGTGGAACAGGCCTATCTCTTCAAGGGAGTCTCGAAGGACTTTCTATTGCTTCTGGTAAGTGTCTTCATTAATAAATGACTGTTTTGAATAATTAAAGGATATTGTAGGCTCCTTTTGATATTTTTGTATGGTTGCATAAGGTTACAGAGATGAAAGTGGAATATTTGCCTCCTAAGGAGGAAGTGATCATGCAAAATGGTGCTCCAGATGATGTTTATATAGTAGTGACAGGTGAGATCGAAAAGATTGCTAAAACGGCAGAAGTCGAACAGATAATAAGCATCTTAGTAGCAGGAGACATATTTGGCGAAGTTAGCGTGTTATGCAATAGGCCTCAAATTTTCACATTTAGAACGAAGACATTGTGTCAGTTACTAAGACTGAAACAGAGTGCTCTCTTGGATGCCATCTACAACCAACCAGAGGATAACAAGATCATAGTACACAACCTTCTTCAGGTAGAACTAATAACACTTGGAATTTTAGCATAAATTCTGCGAACAGTGCTTGCTCTTTCAAAATAGTTTGAGAAATTGATGTATATTCATAAATGTAGTTCTTGGACAACAATGTGAATGTTTTTCTTTTCTTTTTGCCAATGTTTAATTGAAGCACATGAAAGAAGCAACAGATGCAACCTTCAAGGAGCAATCAACAGATGTTGGCAGAAATTTTACTCTCAAGATTCCA
This sequence comes from Nymphaea colorata, assembly GCF_008831285.2. Lineage (NCBI taxonomy): Eukaryota > Viridiplantae > Streptophyta > Magnoliopsida > Nymphaeales > Nymphaeaceae > Nymphaea > Nymphaea colorata. The sequence continues at coordinate 21,150,541 of NC_045138.2, read as the reverse complement.
TGTGAGTTGGTATCAGTGGTCAACACTGGAAACAGTATTCTCCTGGAGGAGCTTCTTAAAGCAGGAATGGACCCTAATGTTAGGGACTCAAAAGGCAGAACTCCACTGGTATGCTTGTGAATTTGGTGAGCTTAATTAGATATACGAACATTTCTTTTTCTATAGATATTAAAATGTGGTTTGGAATTTAGATTAGAGTCCTGAAATGAAAATTTAAACATGCAAACACATAGTTCACTGGGATAACATTTCGGTCTTGCATTTGGTCTTTTTCTATAGATGGTAAAATGTGGTTTAGAATTTAGATTGGCGTCCTAAAATGAAAATTTAAACATGCACACACATAGTTCACTGGGATAACATTTCGGTCTTGCATTTGGTCTTATTCAACAACTTCTACAAGCAGGGTGCTTATTGACCAAAGAACCTTGTATAATTGGATTGGAACTGTTGAGAATTTAGTTGAAATAGCTAACCTGGCAAAGTCAACTGAAATTTGTGTGATATGGGATTGCTGCCAGATAGGTTAGGAACAGTTTATTGTTCTTGTGCTGCTGTTCAACACAGGTAGTGATCTTAATGCTTCTTCGTGGCAAAGTGCTAGATATTTGACCTTCCGCGTTAACTTCATTTGGAGAAATCATTATTGACTAATTGATAACAAGTGAATACTGCACTAGGACACAAAAATGTGGTTCAATTTCCAGAATGAATTCCTAAAATGCACAACCACCAGCGTCAAGTCTGTTGCATGGTCTTCCTTCCACTGCTTTGATTATTCATGCACTTAATTCGTCAGTATTTTTTTGATATCCTAGCATGTTGCAACGGCAAAGGGTTATGAAGACTGTGTCATGGCTCTGCTCAAGCATGGCTGCAACATGAACATGAAAGGTACAGTATAACTGCTCGTCCCCCAAAAATTTTCTTGACTTACTCATATTAAAGAAAACTAGCAGATTTGAATGGGAATACTCCATTTTGGAATTCAATCTCTTCGAGGAACAACAGTATCTTCAGGCTTCTCTATTGCTATGCCTCAGCCTCAGATCAATGTATTGATGGCGATCTTCTCACACTTGCTGTCACAAGGAATGACCGGTTTATCTTACAAGAGCTGCTAAATCATGGAGTTGAAATTAATTCAAAAGATCAGAATGGCTTAACTGCACTGCAAGTCGCCATCAAAGAAGGCAATGCAGATTTGGTAGATTTTTTGGTCTCAAATGGTGCAATTCTCAGCAACACAAGCCAATTTCATGGAAGAGCCTGGCAGAAATCATGTGGTGATTATGAGGAAAAGAAAGAAAGAGGGGAAGTTAGTGACCACGGAGAGTTAGCATTTGAAGCTTTCAAGGAAATGAGAAGAAAGTATTTGGCGTTGCCTAGAGTGCACATTTACAAGGGAAATCCTCCTGGTGTAAGAGGGTGCTCTCTGAGAGGTGGGAAATTGATCTCTCTGCCTGCCAGTATGAACGATCTTGTGGAAATTGCAGGTAATTTTGTCTTCTCTGAAATGCACTCATCACTACCTTCAGTCGTCCTGTTCTTTTCTTCATCAAGTCGTAACATGGATATGCAGCCACATTTTTCTTTGAAGTTCTGTAGAATAGTAAATATATAAGGAAATACAGTATATGAGTAAGAGAATGGACTGCCCATGTGACAAAGGTTAAACATATTGACCATAGCACCACCATATGGAGGTTTTTCTTGAATGTGACTTCAAACTACACATCCATAGGCCTCATTCTCCCAAATGCTATAATGCAGGCATGGCTTACTGAAAAGAAGGTTGTAGTAAAGGAGGTCCATAAGGGCTGCATTCACCTGTCTAGGTAAACCAGTTTAAGATGTTTAAGTTGAAGGAGATTGTAAGCTTGACATGTTGCCTGCACGTCTTTCTGCAATCATTCAAATATGAGGCAGGCTTTTCTAGTGATCTGGGGGGAGATGGGGTTCTCAAAAGTAATAAACTATCTTAGCAACTGTTTGTTAAGCTAGGGCCCAAAAAGTGGCCAAAATCTTTTGAACATGAAAATGTCACTTTGTCCCTATTACCAATAGAATGCCTAGTAATAGTTCACTTTGATCTTTTTAGTTTTTTACTTTTCATGATCAAGCTATGGAATAACCACAGATTGCAGCTAGCATGGTACTGTCACTTGACCAAGAGTACGCTAATGTAGATTTGTTTGTTAGTTTATATTGATATACATGTCATGGGCTGAGCAAATGTAGGGGCCTTGGAAATTGTAATACAGGAACTTTCTTACCGAATCGGTACCTTGAATTCTTTAAGGAGGTTGCATCCCCATTTTCACCTGCTTCTGGTGCTGGTTTGGATATTTCTTCGACCCACCAAATTTAATGATCACACATCTTATCGACAATTTTATGTTCCTATATATATGGTACCTCAGCTTTTTTTCGAAGTACCAACACTACCCACACTCACAGTCACCTGCACCCAGAAACTAGAGTAACAGTATTGAAAGGAACTCATGGCGTTGGTGATCGATCACAAATGAGCTTGTGTGTCATGTTCGGTCCAGAATAGTATATATCCTATATTTAAAACGCCCACCTAAATCCTCCTTCCTCATTTATTCTTGTGCTAATCTCCATAGGCTCCATCAGATTTTCATGCCACCAAGCTGAACATTCTCATAGCGTCTCATTCTTGCAACATTACGTATGTCTGCCTCTATATATTTTATTTTTCAGTTCACCATTTTATTTTCCTTGCTTTGGTTTGTGAATTAACAGGACAGAAGCTGGGTATGGACGTCACACATGCGAAGGTGGTTGATATAGAAGGTTCTGAGATAGAGGCTATTGATGTGATCAGGGATGAAGACAAACTTTTCATTGTAAACGAAGAGGAAAACATTAATGTCTGACTCGAGAAAGAGGATCACAGTCACGACCAAGTAGGTCTCCGTTTCCATTACACGTTCCAGAGGCCTCAATACATGTATAAGAAATAAGACTTCCCTCTAAGTAAGAGGTCATTCTGTAAGTAGTTAGGGACTGTGGCGAGTTATTATGATGAAGCAATTTGAGCTTTCTCATGGTGTTCGTCCTCCTAAGATATGGTCATTGGCGCTCACCTGTTTCCTCTACCAGGCAAGCATTAGCTGGTGGTGTCCTCGAAGAGGTTCCTTGAGAGAGAGAGATTTTATGAGCGGCTCAATATGCACGTGAGATCATGGACAAAACAATGTTGGTAGAATAAAATTAACCAGCTAATAGGAAAAGTTAAAGTATGTTGTACATATTAATGAAGAACAAACAGCGAAATTTTCAATTTTCAAAACAACAAAAGCTATTTGGAGGGTTCGCTTTGTCTTTGACATATATTTGGAAGAAACTAGCCGTATAAGAAGATCAGGAAAATGAGTGTAAACAAATCGTTTCAGGAATAAAAAGAGCGGTAGCATAGACGAAAACATCGAGTATAGTATCACTGACATGAGATTCTTGTGTAGGCATTAAAAGAACAATGTAGAAGTGCATAAGATGCAAATTTAGAATCCGCAGACAGAGCGAAACCTCTACATGCTACTGTCCTCACATGGTTTTGAAGCACTAGCGAAGTTAGGTTCTCTTAACTGAGAAAAAGTTCGTGGACTATCGTCCATGACATTTCATACGCAGAAGATTTTTGTCTTCAAATTTGTAGCATGTTGGGACTACCCACGTCTTTTTTCATCATCTATTATTAAGATAAGGAGCGGTTCAGGCATTCTATAAATTCGATATAATTGCATGGTTTTCATCTCCCACTTTCTAGATCTCACCAATCTGATCTCACTTGACGAATGATGATAGTCGTCGATAGGATTTATACATTTCCTCAGTCCAAATACATGGAGATCTGGTTTTACTTCCTTTAAAAACATTATGCTACACGAACACATATCCGGATGTTAATTAACGGGTCAGCAAGATCGGATTACATACTAGGGGGGATTGAAGGATGGCGTCCTCGGTTCTCTGCTAAGATCAGTTTGTGTGTATATCCAAAAAGTGGATCCATATTAAAAAAATGGGCCTTAATATTAATGAAACTCAATATAGCATGTAAGTGACCCACTTGAATATGAGACACAATAATAATGTGATCCCGCTTATATGTAAAGTTTGATTTAACATTCTGAGGCGAGTACTTGGTTTTAGAAAGTCAAGTCTGAATTTGGGTTTTTGCCATATAAAATCTATAAAATTGATCACTAGGCCCCAGTGAAAGTTTGGAAATTCTAGAAAGGCTCCCTTCAGGGAAAAACCTTAGCTCCACCCCGAGGGGTACTTCCATATCGACTGCTTTCAATGAAGAAGAAAAGAACTCTCTCTCTCTCTCTCTCTATCTCTCTCTCTCTCTCTCTCTCTCTCTCTCTCTCTCTCTATATATATATATATATATATATATATATATATATATATATATATATATATATATATAAAGAGAGATTGATAATTGTGTCTCAAATCTTATGTGCCCCTACATTTCTTATCCAAATCCATCTGTTAGATTGGTAAAATGTAATTTGCGGTCCAACAAAAAAGCTTTAATCAATTCATTTGTTGTGGTAAGGAGAGACGTTAACCGATCGGATTTAAATCAGATGTACGATTTACCATGTGTAATTCATCGCATGTTTCACTCATCCTGATTTGAATTTGGATTCCAATAAAAATGGAGAAAAATCTCTACCATATCCATTATCTGACTTTAAATCTGAAATCAGAATATGATGTTTAAATATACAACGTCTGAAACTGGGTCTCACTTTTAAATATGCAACCAAATCTGAATCACAGTATTATTATATATTAATTACAATCCGAACTTAATATTGGATATTTATTTCAAACTAATTTGAACGCACATCCGAATTCAAATCCAATATATACTAATTTAAAACCGAATCTGACTAATGGATGGCACTTGTTAATCCCAGGATAATTACTAAATTACAGCTGCTCTTGTTTATTTATGCCATAATATTTAGTGAAATAACTGTTTCTTAGAGTGAAGCACATGAGCACATCTTAAAACTAACGTCATCTTGCAACTCATTTTTTCAAATTATTTCCTCTCACTCTTTCACATATTCATTTTCTCACTCTTCTTTTCTTCCATTTTTTTTCATAATTATCCTCTCTTTCTAGGATTGATAGATCCTAGATAAGGAAAGAAACTAGAAAATCCAATTTCAATATGAAACTGGTTTTACTCATATCTCTCATAAGTTAGCACACACACACATACTTATACACATAAATAAGTTAGCTCCAAGTCTACCCACTTCTGCTAGGTTGGATATAATCCAGAGGTCTAATAGTCTGTGTACCGTCAAATGCTAAAAAGTATTTGCTTCTCTAGGAAGTGATTAAATGACCAACTAAGTACCAAGCATGAGGTAGCTTTCTATCTAGGGATGTCAGTATGTCGGATTTGGATATGATATCTAACCAAACAGTTTCGAGAAAAACAAATATGGAAAGAAAATTAATATCCGGTTAAGAAATTGGATCGGATTTGGATTTAAGAAATGACATATGGTAGGATTTGGATTCGGTTTTGGATATATGTAAATATCCGATCAAATTCTGATATAGATTCGGATTGGAATTATTTTTAAACAAATATCACGTCTAATTCTCTTGCATTTTGAAAATAGGCCAAATTCAGTTCAAAATTTTGATTTAGATTCGGATATAAATGTGAAATTTGGTTATGGATTGTCAAATACGATTTCAGATTCGAATTCATATATAACTTTTCGTTGTTGGTATTCGAATCTGAATTCAAATATGAATATGTAAATATTCAAAAAAGTGGATACGGTTAAGGAAATATCTTTTTCGAATATGATCTGTTCACATCCCTATCTGTCTCAAGATTAATTCTTCATTTTCATTTCCTATTTTGTGCATAACTTTCAGCTGTAATGTTGGGGATGTTGTGTACACCCCAAATTTTACTTTTGCAAAATCTCCATTCTGCTCACAACCAAACTATATGTTACCCTTTTACCACTCACTCAAATCATGGATTTCAAGTCAAGCCTCGATTTCAAAATGCCGATCCAATCCAATTATTTATCTTATTCCTAGCGCCAGACCCAATTTAGATCAGGTCTGTACCTTATACCTGATCCATATCCAAATCATTTCCAAAATCTCATTTCTAGATCCATCTCGGATCAAAATTATTAATTTCAGATCCAAGATATCACTTTTGGACCCATTTCAGATCCAGACTATTAAATTTGTATCCAAATTCCCACTTTCACATCCATTCCGATCCAAACTACTACTTTTTTATTCGTTCGGATCCGTACTATTGTTTCCAGATGTATTCGGATCCAAACTATCACTTCAATCGTTAAATCCTTCCATGAACAAGTGGGGAAGATAGAATATATTATTATATTTCCTTTCCTCAGTGAGTTTATTTACATGACAGGCGATCATTAGGCATTGCACCTTTTGCAGCAGTTTATGAATGTCACCCAACTACCACAACAACAAATAAAGAGCGGCCATATAATATTAATCCATAGTGAACAAGAAAATAAGAGAGAATGATGAAATACTAACGATATGAAAGAACACATTTTGATTATGAAAAGCATAGAATACAGCCCAATTTTAACAAAAATATAAGGCAAAATAGATTTGTTGATGTCGAGGGATTTGATTATGAACTCTTTTCAATCAGTTTATTCCAAGCTTCTTCCTAGATTTTGTGTCTCTTATAAAGTCCTAGAAGTCATAGGAAACACAACCTATAAGCTGATTTGCTTTCACAAGCATGAGTCCATCCAGTAGCGGAGCTATTGTGAGACTGGTGTGGGCGACTGCCCACGCCAGCCTCTGAAATTTTGCATTGTGATTAAGCTGGACCTAGGTTCAGATAGGTCTAGCTCCATGAAGTAGGTTGAGATAGATCCAGCTCCATGTGATGCTCACACAGGACTTGAGTCAACAATCACTTATTCTGCTAAGTTAGAGATCAATGAGTGCCCTTCAGCCTAAATTTTTCTGGCTCCGCCAGTGAGTCCATCCAATCTTGCATGCATCACGGTTGTTTAAAACTTTACGTGGTTAACCCTCAATAGAGGATACTCGGAGATATGATTTAATATCTTTCATAAACTCAAATCATAAGGCTAATGAGAGTTTATGAAGACTAGGGTTGAATGGTGCTTCGGCTCCATAGCCTGGTTTTAAGGACAAGACCCAGCATAAGGGGAAGGAGTTGATGCAAGCCACGCTAGTAGCTACTTTTCGGGGAGGAAATCAAAGTCTATTCTACTTAGGATAGAGGCAGGTGTGGGCAACGTGTGGGCAATTACTTACTCAGATTCACAAAATGTACTTATTTTTATATTAACAACTTAGAATAATTTTTTTTCATTTAATGTTGAGACAACACAATGGAAACAATAGAGCAAGGTGGTCAAGAATTCTATTCGGCAGGCAGGGTTGATTATTATTTCAATAGTTTAAAAATATATCATAAGTTTCAGGTCATCGGAGACTACAAAAAAATCCACTTATTATTGATGGTAGAAAAACAAACCGTCAGCAATAGTTCGATTCTACCGACAGGATGTGGACTTTGTCAGTAAATCAAAGTTTTTATCATGGAGGAGGAGAACGTTAGAAATACATAATTTTTACTGAGAGTATTGAACAATCCGTCGGACAAAAGTTACACGTTACTGACGGGCTCAACACACTGTCAATAAATAAAGGATTTTCACTGGTGGTAGCATGTTGTCGGTGGAGGTTAAAGTTTTACTGACGGATGAATCCGTCAATACAAGTTACGTTTCACTGGAGGACATGCCCAACCGTCGTTTTATTAGCAAATCTACTCGGCATTATTATCTTCATTAGTAACTCATTCTCTTTCCTAATCTTCCAGTTTATTATGTTGGTATAGCGACACATTTATCGTTATGACTCCGACGTCAACGAGGAACAACTAAAATGCAGCTTTATAACTTGTATGTGTGAATTTGCAATGAAATTATATGTTATGTTGTTTGTATACTTTTGTCGAAGAAAGGTCCTTGATGGCAAACGGGGAAGCAAATAGAGGGCAGGTTAAAAAGTTTTCCTAGAAACCACTAGCTTTCTTGAAATAGAAAATATACCACTCCAAAAATGTGTAAAAAATATAGTTAAGCTCTCAAATTTGTATAAGATATCAGTATAATCCCTCAACCCCCAACCCCCAAAAAAAAAATGCAGTCATTTTTATGCTATTATCTTGAGTTAAGCAGAAGTAGAACCAGCCAAAAGAAGGGCATGAATCATCTCTCTTCTTCTTGCCCCGGCATGCTTTCAGACTTGGGAAGACCTATGCTATACCGTTAGTTTGAGACATTGTGTAGTTTAAAAAAGTAATACCCATGGGAACATGGGTGAAGCTAGAATTTTTTTTTTCCCGGGGCCAAATTATAGTTTCAAAATTTTACAGGGGTTAAAATAGAAAATTTTAAACTAAACTAAAATTTCTAAAATTTAGATATAAATTTTTAAAGTTTTTGCCTGCCAATCCGGCCCGATATTTTCTTAGGATGATATTCACCATATGGTTTTTTCTACAACTCAAAACAGTTATGCAGCTCACTATTTCGTTCAAATGACTACAGTACCTTTGAATAAAAAAAGTGGAAAAAAGACGGTGGGTGATACCTCGAAGAGACAGAAACTCATTTCCTTTTTCTTTTGTCTCTAGATACCCGGGTAGAAAGTGAAATAAGTATAACATCCACTATTTGTAGTCTAAAAAAGTAATTAGGGATGTCAATATGTTCGATTTGAATCAAATATCTGACCAAACCGATCAGAAAAAATCGGATATGAAAAATAAATTAATATCCAATTAAGAAATCAGATCAGATTCGGATTTAATAAATGACATCCAATTGGATTCGGATATACATAAATATTCGATCGGATTTAGATACAAATTCGGATAGGATTCATTTTTAAACAAATGTCATGTATCTAATGCTATTAAATTTTGATAATTGGCAAAATCCAGTTCAAAACTTGGATTTGGATTCCGATATGAATATAAAAATCGGATTCAGATTGTAAAATCAGCTTTTGGATTCGGATTTAGATATGACTTTTCTTTATTTGAATTTGAATCTGAATTTGAATCTAAATACATGAATATCCAAAAAAGTGGATGGACTAAATTCTCTTTAAAAAATATGCTAAAAAAAACTCAGTTTAGTTGGTTTTCATCATAAAAACTTTAAGTGGGGAGATTGTGCCTCTTCCAATTGCAGAATGGAGGATAATTCCAAGTGGCTAGGAACATGGTCTTCTCTTTTTCTTTTATTTCTTGGAGTGAGGTCTGTGGAGTTTATGAAGCTGGCTGCCATTCCTCTTGTCCTTAACATTGCTTGCCTTTTGCAAAGAAAGTTTTCACTGATTATTGGATTTTGTGAAGATGTGATGCAGCTGAAATGTAGGTGTATGATCGAATTTGAATAAATCTAAGATAGGGTCCCTGAAGGAGCGTAGCACAATCGGGTGGTAAGGTGGCTCATACTGATGGACCGGTGAATTATTCTTTTAGGTTGCAAATGATGGCAAACACGACAACTGAGTTGAAAATGTACTGTAAGTCCACCCAAGCCTCGTAACAAGCCAGAGCCTTGGTGGCATAAAGGTATGGCCCTAAGAATATTTATGCCGAAGGCAGTTTCCCCTAAATAAGTATTGCATGTTATGTTCGCTCAAGTTCCCCATCTATCTGACGTCCCTACTAGATTTAGTGATAATGTTGTGATCTTCCAGTTGCTCCATCTTGTCTTAATTTGAATTGTATATTGCAATTTGACTAAAAGAAGTGGCTGAACCAGAAACTTTTGGCTGAGAAAAACTAATGCAAAGAATGTTAGATCATTCAAATACATGATTGAGGGACACCAATGCATAAAAAAACAAATTATTTAAGAACAACCAATATATAGATAACTAAATTTTGTGGCACTGTGTGGGCAAATGCCCATGCAAGCCCACATGTAGCTCCGCCGCTGATGAAAAGGATATGGGTTTTGGTAGTTGGTGTCATTGAATTCCACTATTATCGACCATTTAATCAAATCATGGGTCTCTTATCATATATTTTAATGGCTATTTGGAACTTTGGGCAATTGGGACCATCTGATGTGATGTTGATCTTATTTTCAGTCTTATTAGATCAGAAGCAATTTGAGAAATGCAAGAATCTGGTGTTGATCCTCATTCGACATACAATGTTGTATGTGGCACCTCAACTATCAGTTTGACATTACTTTTGCTTACATTTTAGTTGAACTTTTAGTTGATGAAACACTTTTTGTGACCAATTACTTTTCTAGGTGTTTATATCTACTTTTACTAGCGCTGACCTGATGGGTGTAGTGTAGCTGGTCGGACTGGTTAGACAGTGAAAAGTTGCTCATCAATTCAATTTCTGTGGCTGTTACTCTCTTAAACTGCAAAAGGCGGGTGCGTGACGCTTAAGCAGCCCTAGACCCCCAAAATTTTTTAGAGAGAGGGCCGTTCAATTTATCACTTGACCATACATACCTATTTTAATATCTGATATATTGATACAGACTTTTACAACCATAGTCCTTGCTGCATGATTCGTATATATCTTTGACAACCCTCTGTTTCTCATTTAGATCCTCATCAATAAATTCTTGCTTTTTCCAGCTGTTGCCATCGATGACACTCCGGATTTCTTTCCTAACAAATAGCAGCTCAAGTCACTTCACAATTGAAGAGCTCATTGCATAAAAATCAGTCCATGGATTCCAATGGCACCCTAAATTGCATCCCCTGATTATGCCAAGAAGACTTCCTTTTGGGAAAGACCAGACACAGCATCATTGCGTGTTGGTTTACGAGACTCTTAGAACAGGAACAGATGTTCAACTTTACAGGTGCTGAACAGACTTTACTATTGAACATTGGAAGACACGTATCTATTACACCCATCCGAATCTACCATTCATTTTTATGTGATAGATTAATAATTTAATATACAAGACTCCTGCAGTAAAAAGACCAAGATCTAACGAACTTTGTGTCATTCAAGGGGAGACCTGAAATGGGGATGGCAGCAAAGAAAGAATTCATCAATATAACAAAATTTCTATAATGAGTACAAACTAAAAAAATGGGATGACAGCAAAGAAAGAAAACAGCAGAGAACGTGATTCTGGTTCAGCTCTGTGAGAGCCTTTAACATATACATCTCGTGTTACAGTTTCCTTATATATTTACATGAAGCTGGATTATTCAAATCGGTGCTCATATTCCTTCCCTGATTATCGTTGGTTTCTGTTGAATAGATATCTTTCTTTTCTTTTTTCACTGCACCCAAACTTTCTTTGTTGGGAAGGAATTTTCTGTTACTCAAAATTGTAGCCATCTTTGATCTTAATTCCTTCACAGTTACAGAAATCTTTGCTGTTGTGATTTCAAAATCCTTCTTTCTGCTAACACAAACTTCTTTCTTTCTATCATATGTATGTAGTTATGTCTCTATAACTTATCTTGTGCATAAAGTCTAATATGCATACTCCACCCTGTAAGAAAGATAGATATAAACCTATTCGCTCAGGTTAAAATTTGATCGAAAGTCAGGTGTCCTGCGTTGATTCACAAAGATAGTACCTTAGCTGTAGAATGAATTCTAAAAAGTCATGTAGTTTAGTGGATAGACAGCAAGAAACACGTCCAATGGCTTAGATCAAACAAAGAGTCCATTGAAGGTCCAATTTGGGGCCTAAGCAACATGGGTCCTTGACCATTATATCAAATGAACTCAACAAATTTGATTCTACCCATTGTCTAACTGAGTTTATAAATGTTATGTCCACGGAAAAGGGGGAGCTAAGAATAGGCTTTTGATCAAGTTCCGCCAGAAGAATCGTAAATAGCTGTCATTTTGTACTATTGATGTTAGATTATTTTTATAAGATCTCCTCTACTTTGCCAAAAGATCTGATTCAGAGGCTTTTAACGAGGGAGATCAAATTAAGAAAGCCAGCTAAATTAAAGAATCCTATGCCATGAGTCCTTTGGAACAAAAAAAAGAAGGGGAAAACTGTAATTGGGAGCTCAACATTGAGCTAGGATATGGTAGTTGTTGAAAGCAGACATGCTTGATATCAATCCTAAAATATGGAATTACAGCCTACAAGCTTCTCTTTTCTTAGAGGTCCTCTGTGTGTATCTAAATATATGCCTTGATTCTTTTAGTTGGAAAGGTAAAGCAGCATCTTTTAGCCTTCATCCTCTTAAGATATGTTTATCTTGTGCGTGTGTGTGTGTGTATGCCCGCAATGAAGTAGTGTGTGTGTGCATGGGTGTGTGTGTAAGAGAGAGAGAGAGAGAGAGAGAGGGGGGGCATCGGTGGTGGGAATCCACGAGCGGCCTGTCTTCCCAATTAGCAAAGCCACTCATGATCTTCAACAAATATGAATGCAGTCAAAAGGTAGCTTTTATTGATTAAATAAAACCTTTTATCTTGGGCATAATCCCCTTCTTCTTAAAGGCACTTTCGAGCACTTATCAAAAATAATATTTGGGGGAGATGGCCAACAAGTTTAATAAGGCAAACTAGATATCCAGGAGAAAAGAGAGAGAGAGAGAAGAAGAAGAAAAGAAAGCAGCTCTCTCTCTCTCTCCTCCCCACGAGCACCTACCTTAAAATAACAGCCCCCACATCAAATCAAAGAATCAGTTTTAACGCCCCAGATTAGATACACCATTGCCACCCACTGACTTTTCATCCCACTAGCCTTTTTCCTTGGTTGGTAGCAACACTTAAAACAAAAGGTCCTGCTGCTGCCTCCTTTGCTTCTAAAAGTTAAAAAAATTAGGAGTCAAAGTGGCTAAATATGAGAACCAAAAGATCAATACTCTCTCTTTCTCTCGGCTGAACATCGGATATAACTGCAGGCACCCTTTGTGGGTGTAGACAGATGCAGACTTCCATCTATTTGGACCTTCCTCTTTTTTTAAATCTCTTTATCTTTATGGCTGAAAGAAACCACCTTGAGGAAAGGAGTTGGGTTGATGACAAAGCCATAAATGTTTGTCTGGCTTTAAATGGTTAACGTGTACACACAAGTTAGAAACCATTGTTAGTGTGAGAATACAAATATATGTACTGCACTTTACAGTATAATACTACATGTACAGTATAATACTGAATTGTGAAAAAGAGAGTAGCAGCAGAGAGGTGAGGTGAAGGGAGCAGGGCGGTAGAAAAGAGAAAGGAGGGAAGAAAAGGATTCATTCAAGCAGCAACCAACCAGTCTTCCATGTTCTCACTTCGACCAGAAAGAGAGAAAGGACCAGAGAGTCCCCCCGCCTTTGCTTCTCTCGAAACTCCTGCTTCCTTATTAATTAAGGAGTTCAGAAAACAAAGAACATTCGCATAAACAATTCCCATGGTGGGGGCCCAACCTCCCTGTCAAATCTAATGCTGAGGGCCACTTCCTCTGCCTCATCGACTACAACTTCCCCTCCCCTCTTCTCTCCTTTGCTCGAGTCAAGAAACCTTCCCCGAAATAAAGGGCTTTTCCTGTCCTTGAGCTAAAATCCAGGCGCAGGGCTGCAACCACTCAAAGAGCAGAGAAGAAGGAAGAGAGAGAGAGGGAGACAGCTCCATCCCCATCACTCTCCTCACAAGATGGCAGAGACAAGAAATTAACACCATTTACAAAAAAGGAGCAATTATTGTAAATTATTTCGAAATTCACATGGAATGGAATCTCAGAGGAACAAAGACAGAGAAAGGGGAAGAGGAAGGATGAGAAGGGGGGCAGAGTGGCAATACCAACCACCAAAAACACCAAAAAGACCATCATCATCATCATGTATCTTCCTCATAATGCCGATACACCAACTTTTCCTTTTTCCAACTATTTTCTTTTCCCTTCTTCTCCTCCTTCCTCCTCTTTCTTCTTCCTCTCCTTCTTCATCTTCTTCGAACTAAAAGCCTAAAAAGGCGCTACGTTCACACACATTCCATCACAAACCCCACTTTCAGTCAATCCCCACTTTGTGAAATTTTACAAATACCCAAGTACAGAAGCCTCTCCTTCTCTCTCTCTCTTTCCCTTTGGCTGGCTGGCCGGCTGGAGAGACACTCGAGCATATATTCTTCATCCGACCCTACAACACGCATGTACAACTCTGAATCTCTCACCGTTGAACGCAAGCAATGGACGGTGGAGATGCAGAGTAGGCTCGGGCAGGGCCCCACAGAACGGGGGCATGATTTGGGGTGGGTCCCCTCCTCACCCCTCGGCACACATTTAATTGTTTCCGGCAGGCAGGCAGGCAGAATCAAAAGGAAAAAACAAGCCCTCGCCCCTTCCCCTCTGATCTTCCCCAGCCAGGACGTCCAACCCCACATTCCTCTCTCCCCCACCTTCCTTTTTCCCTCGATCAATTTTTCCCTCTGCCCGACGTCCAACCAGAATCTCCATGATCTCTCTTCGAAACTCCGGCCGGTCAAAAACCCTCTGCCTCTCTCTCTCCTCCCCATAAACTACCATCATTCCTTCCTCGTCCACCAACCTGAGAAATCTTGAACCTCACCACCACCACCACCGGCAGCAGGAGCAGGAGCAGCAGCACTACCACCACCATCGCTGTCATCCCTTCCCCTCCCTTCCAGAAACCGAAGAAACAGAAAAAGAGGAAAGAAAAAGGAGGAAAATCCCATCTAGACAGAGAGAGAGAGAGAGAAGAAAAGGAGAAAAACCATCATTAGAGAACTGGGTTTCCTTCCCTCTCCTTTTTAAAACAATACCAAGATTCTCAATCGTCTCCCTCCCTCCTCCCCCATGGGCGACACTCATCATTACTTCCATGCATGCACGCTCTTTCCTCCAATCCTCCCCGCAATCCAATCTCCTCCTCCCTCCCTATAATTACGAGCTCTCCGCAGCCGAAGCCCATCCACCCCACTGCCTCTCCATCCTCCCCATCCCGACTGTCTTCCTCTGTAGATAGAGGAGAGAGCGAGGCGACTGAGAAGAGGATCGAATCCAATACAGTCGAGGGAAGAGGAGAGAAGGGGAGGAGGAGTCTGGAAAAGGAGAGAGAGAGAAGAAGGGGAAGAAGATGGAAGCGTCGATCAGTGGATTCTATGCGAAGCTGAGGAGAGGGATGGAGGATCTGGAGGAGAGCATAGCGTCGAAGGGGAGGGGATGCGGCGGCGGAGTGGGAGGGGGGGAGGACGACGACGACGACTGCTTCATGAGCGCGAGATGGGTGAACGAGGCGCTGGGGCTGCTGCGGTCGCTGCACGGGGAGCTCGTGCGGCTGGTGCAGAGCCTGCGGCTGCCTGCTGGGGACAAGTGGCTGGACGACTACATGGACGAGAGCGCCAAGCTGTGGAGCGCCTGCCACGTCCTCAAGTCGGCGGCCTCGGGGCTCGAGGGATACCAGGCCGCCGTGGAGGCCGCCCTGCCGCTCATGACCGACGGCCGGTGGTGGTCCTCCGCCTCCGCGCCCGCCCTCTGCCGACAGGTCATGCGAAGCATCTCCGGCTGCCGGCGGGAGGCCGTTAGCCTTGAGGAGGACAACAAAGCCCTCGTCGACGCCCGCATCGGCGACCTCGTCCGCTTCGAGGGCCGCCGCGTTGGCTCGGCCGGCAAGTTCAACGGCTTCCGAGGTGTGCTCTTCGCCATGAGCAACGCCAGCTCCCTCCTCCTCATCCTCCTACTCTGGGGCCTCGCCCACTACTCTCCTCCCTCCGGCTCTGGCGCCTCCATGGGCGGGTGCTCTTCGCCTGAGGAGGAAGAGGAAGGCTGCTGTCTCTGCTTCGGTTCGGGGCTTCACCGCCGGGCGGCGGCAGAGATCGAGCGCATCGGCGGCGGTGGAGGAGCGAGGCCGCCGGCGATCCTCCTCTACGAGCTGAGGCGATCTCAGGCGGTGATGGACGACATCTGGGCGCTGTTGGACCTGCGGGCTCAGGGGAAAGCCGATACGGCGGTGTCGGCCGTCTCCGAGAAGGTAGAGACGCTCAGGGAGTGCTTCGGGTCGTTCAAGGCCGGGCTGGAGGCCGTGGTGGCGCAGCTGGACGACTTCTTCGACGAGATCGTCGAGGGCAGGAAGAAGCTCCTCGACATCTGCACCCGGCGGCAGCGGTAGACCACACAAAACAATAGCCAACCTCCTCCCCATTAAGGCAAAAAAAAAAGAACAGAAAGAGGGCAGGGGAGTAAAGAAACAAGACTAGAGAGATAGAATGGCCGAGCCCCCATCTCTTCCGCCACCTCCACCTCCTCTGCAACCGGCCCCCGCCATTCCGGATACGTCGCAGAATCAGGAAGATGAGGGAGGGAGAGGAAGCTTGCTTGGTTGTCGCTTGGTATTTTCTTAGTATTATTATTATTGTTTATTGCCAAAGATGTATACATGGCTGGCAAGCTATGGCTAGCTGCAGAGAGAGAGAGTCAACATAGAGAATAGATCGACGTAAAAAAAGAAATGAGAATAACGTTAAAAACAACATATATCGAGATTCGCAGTTTAGGAAGAAAGAGTAAAAATCCTTTGTTTTTTTCATATTTTTCTGGTTTTTGGGTTCAATTTGCGGGATTGCTTACTTTCTTTGTTACTCTTTTCTCTTGATTAGAAGTTTTGATTAAAGGGGAAGCAAGCTTTGGGCTTGCTTTTCTTCTTGTATAGATTTAGATAGGAGCAAGGAAAAAAAGAGGAGAATTTTTGGGAGGAGGGGGAGGATGAAGAGTGGGAGATGGTGATCCCGGCAGTGGAGGGCGAGTTTTTGAATATCTTCGTTCTTTTTTCTTTTTATGTTCGTTTTTCTTAATATGCTCTGCTGGTCTTGATATTGTAAAGTGGATGAATGCATGAATTGAAGAAAGAAACTTTACCCAACATGGAAAAGCGCTCCCCATCTCTGCATCTTGATTCTTGAGTGGCAGACTCTTCCATTAATGGAAGCCTTGTTTGTTACTGTTGCAGGAGCAAGAAGAAGAAGAATTATGATTTTCTCTCTCTTTTTCTCTGAAAATGAAGATGCTATGTCTGGCTCTAGCTAAGACAAAAGGAGGCAGGAACCGGTTTCTTGCGCGCGTATTGATTACTATTACAGTACCGAGATGCTACTGAACGCGCAGTGCCAACCTTCGTCTCTGTTTTTCCTTTAAACTAAATTATTACAGATGGGCTTTTTCTTTGTTTAAAGTATTAAAAAGGACGGCAATTATAAGCCCTTCTGGAAGCCATGATTCTGGTGGTGGACATTTTGCTCAATTTTATGGCAGACTCCATCATATTCTCTCTCTCTCTCTCATCAGATTCTTTCCCCCTTCATGATTTCTCCCACGAATCGTCTCCCTTCCTCACACGCCCTTTGCCTGCTCACCATGCAATACCATTCAACCTCTAAAAGGCTCAACTCACTCAACTTGGGAGTTTGTGCTCTTAAAAAGACAGTCTTTTCGAGGGGCCATCATTTTATTCCCTTTATACAAACATCCCTCTGACTCATTGGTTCCCTCTTTTTTCTTCTGCCCTTTCCCTGTTTCTTCCTTTATGGCCGGCCGGCCGGCCGCTTCTGGTCTGACGGTGGTGGTGGTGGTCGCGGCGGTGGGGATCGTGAAGCACATCATGAGAAGAGGAGGTCGGGTCGACAACCCAAATGAGCAGCGTTCCGGGAACTCCCCACTTCTCCTTCTCTGCAGCCAGCCAAGCTCCTGCAAAACATTATTCTAAAAATAATCTCTGACAAATTCTATGTATAATAATTAAGAAGAAGAAAATTTTCCAGAACATCTGAAGATGAAATGGATTGATGGTTTCGGCTGATTCAACCTGCTTTCCTGCAACGCTTCAAGGTCGTCCCATCCATCCTTGATTGGGGGGAAACTAAAGCCTGATTCTTAACTGGGATTTTCAGGAGGACCTGCTTCAAAATGGAATCATTAGATGCGCCAGATGTTTCTCTCAAGAAAGAAGCGAATTTCTTTTGCTAATTTTTGAAAACAGACAATCCCTCTCTCTCCAAAGTGTTGATGAAAGGGACGTTGTTGGGAATGGAAGGTTGGCATCATAACAAGGGAGAAACAAAAGAAGCGAAAAGCTGTGGCGGGCGAGTGATGGCAATGCCTGTCAAGGACAGCCAGCCTTGACCAGAGAGATAGAGATCCGGCCGTCGTCTCCCCATCGAGCCTCTGAGTTCCAAAAAAGTCTCTCTCCCTCTTTCTGATCTCTGTGGATTGAAAGGGTACGCGGGCGGCCATGGCTGGCGACAGCTGGGTCTCATCTTTTTCTCTCTCATGGGCTGGGGCCTAGGAGGGTGGTGGGTCAGCCTTTTCAGGGGCCCATCTGCCCATTCATGTGCTGTTGTTGGGGGCACCCACCACATCGCTTTTATGGTATTCGCCTTGTCCTCCTCTTTTAGATCCCTTGTTTTCTTTTTCATGGAGGCACCAACAAAGACCTCCCGCATATGTGCGGGCATGTGGGTGTGACCCGCCTTCTGTCCAAAATTAGGTTCAATGTTAAACGCCCCCAGTCCCTTTGGCTGCATCTGCTCTCTCTATCTCACTCATTTTCTAAATGAGTCGAGCCAATTCGAGTTTGACTCAAACTTGCTCGGTTAAGCTCTACTCGTTTGTAACGAGTCGAACTCGAGCTTAACAGAGACCTTGATCTTATAGACGAGTCGACTTTGTACTTTTCAAACTTCAAGTCAAATGGGGAGTTGGTGGACGAACTTGAACTAGTTCACCTTGTGCAGCTCGATTCGAGCTCCAGCCTAGCTATATATGAGTCGAGTCGAGTTGAACTGACAGAGCTCGACTCTGATTATGTACAGACGTATTCTTTATTACCATCGTGTTTGAATTGAGATACAAAGTCTCAAATTTTTAAATAGGAGAGGAGAAAATTGTTGAGGCCGGGATGTCCGAGTCAAAGTGCAAAGCATGTGACCTTTGCTCGATTGTGAAAGGGAGATGAGTTGGGCTTTACCTGTCAAGAAAACAGCCAGATTTTGCAACTCATGACAAGCCAAAGTATGAATACGTCTGTACTAGCCTTGGAGTTTTATGCTATGTAGACAAATAGGACGTACCCAACATTATCAGATATTCACATATTCGGATTTAAATTTCGATTAGTATACAAATAAAGAGATGTTTACATCATATATCAACCGATTTTTAAATTCCCAATCTGAATCTGACCCGAACCCGATTTCTGTTTTCACATCTGACCCCCGAATCAGACTTTTATATAATCCGAACCGCATTATGATATGGTACAACTGACTTCAAAAAGTGTGGACAATTTGATCTAGAATATTTGTTTGAAAATGAATCTGAATACGAATCCAATCGAATATTCATTTCAAACCAAGTCTCCGTTTATTAGATCTGAACATGATCCGATTTCTCCATGGGATGTTGGATATTTTTCCATATCCGACCTTTCTTAAAGCAATTCAGTCATGCATGTGATGCACTTCGACTTATTGACGTTCCTACCCGTGAAGTTGCAGTGCAACGATGTCAAAAGCAACTTTCTTGTGTAGAAGAACAAAAGAAGAACAGATGATTGATGAGTATACAAACCAACTTCTTCCCTTGCTCCAACACAATAGTTCTAAGAATCTTTTTGGGTTTTTTTTTTTGGGTCCTTCAGCCAAAGATCTACAACCTGCCAAAGCATTAAGCGGTCATTTGTCATCTATGAATTTGTTTGAAAAAATTGGAGTATATTTATACAATACTTGTTCAGCTCGTGTCATATAAATATGCCGGAATTTTTTTGGTAGATTTATGAAACACTTTCAAAATGAGTCGTATGTCATCTATGAATTTGTTCTAAAAATAGGAGTATATATGAGTCGTATGTCATCTATGAATTTGTTTTAAAAATAGGAGTATATTCATATGATACTAGTTTGTGTCATATAAATATGCCGCAATTTTTTTTATAGATTAATGGAACACTTCCAGAATGAGTTGTTTGTCATCTATGAATCTGTTCTAAAAATTAGAGTATATTCATATGATACTAGTTCGTGTCATATGAATATGCCGCAATTTTGTTGGTAGATTCATGGAACACTTTCAGAATGAGTTGTTTGTCATCTATGAATCTGTTCTAAAAATTAGAGTATATTCATATGATACTAGTTCGTGTCATATGAATATGCCGCAATTTTGTTAGTAGATTCATAGAACACTTTCAGAATGAGTCGTATGTCATCCATGAATCTGTTCTAAAAATTATACGTCATCCATGAATCTGTTCTAAAAATTGTAGCATATTCATACTATACTAGTTCGTGTCATATGAATATGCCACAAATTTTTTGGTAGATTCATGGAACACTTCCAGAATGAGTTGTTTGTCATCTATGAATATGTTCTAAAAATTAGAGTATATTCATATGATACTAGTGTGTGTGATATGAATATGCCGCAATTTTGTTGGTAGATTCATGGAACACTTTAACAATGATTCGTATGTCATCCATGAATTTGTTTTAAAAATTGTAGTATATTCATACGATACTAGTTCGTGTCATATGAATATGCCGTAATTTTTTTGGTAGATTCATGGGATGCTTCCAGAATGAATGTACTTGCTGCCAAACTACCCATATTGGCCAAGTTAAGGCGCGGCAATCAACTAAATTAATTTGTGGGTTTCATGGCAAGGGAAAGGAGAGTTCATGCATCCCAACATCTGTTTTTCTGCATCTGATCTCATTCAATGCATGCTAAAACATCTTTGGAAGAGATTAGAACAAACAACATCAAATGGACCAGTGGGGGAATGCTTTTACATATATAGTTGGCCCCTCCTCTTGTTGGTTTTTCATGCCACTGTCTCTTGTGTAACAAATGGGGCCAATCAAGAATGTGCTGTATGGGTAGATGTTGGAACATGTCTCGATCTCTCTTGTATACATGACAAAATGGTTAAAAATGCCATCAACTCTAGCTATATATTTTTAATTTTTAACTATCTGGTAACATATTTTATCTGCAATGTATATATATATATATATATATATATATATAATTCCTTTCTTCCTTTCTTGTTCCTTGTATAGGCCTAAGCAGGTGTCATTCAATAGAATAGAAAATTACTTGTAATATAATGTTTTACCGGTTTCGGGATAGGCTGAAGATCTTGGTAAAGGTGACTCGATGGCTTTTATTTTTTATTTATATTTAATTAATCTATCTTATCTAATAATTCATGAATGAAATTATCATATTCCCACAATTGAATGCAAAATCTGGAAAGGAGTTTTCGTGGGTGTAGAAGTAGAAAAAGGTATTTTCGTTCTAACCCCTTCCAATAAGAGGGGTTGTTTGGACAGTACAATAGCAAATAATATTCGATAAGGGAAAGTGAACATAGTTGGAGCAGTCAAAATTCATGATGCAACTATAATGGATTGAACTAATATGGTTGTTCATTAGATTGTTTCATATATATATATATATATATATATATATATAATCACAAATATGAGAGTTTGATTTTGCTACCATCACAAATTTGACGCTAGAGCAGTTCATGTTTTGGTTATTAAAAAATATTATTAAAGTAGAAAAATGACTAATTAATGTAATCTCTGTTTCTCATCAAATCGCTCTTAAGATCATATATTTAAGGTTAAATTACTATACATAATGTTGTTTGATTTAAATCTGCTTAATATTCGTGTAACATGATTTGTTTGCCCCAGCAACCAACATAAAGCGTTATTAGTAATTACTTAATAAAGGATATGCATTAAATTAAATGGTAGATGTAAATGCTAATTAATTCTGTATTTGACGGCCGGGAACATGAACTGCTTCATATTGCACCAGAATTTGACAACCGGAAAATCAAAGTATTTTTTATATAGTTAGTTTTTTTATTGGTGCATGCCATTAATTGAATTAAAAAATATAAAATTTTGAAAATTGAACATTCAGACACACCAACGTACGATGGTAAATACTCATTGCCCTTTCAAGTAACAAAAAAATAACAGGGCATTTAGATAAACTTTATTAGGATTTTGAAAATTGTGGATTTAAGATCAGGCCCACTCTTTCGAATTTAAAACCAACTATTTTTTTAATGCCAAAAAAAAATAAAATAAGGATTTTAAATATGGACCTTAAGGCTGACTTAGAATCATTCGTTTGATGAACCATTAATTTTACCATTTGATCTTTTTACCACGTTAGTAAAAGTGTGACCCACATCAAATCCATGCGTTTTAATTCCATAATAATCAAACGCCCCCAAGTAACACTGGCGAAGACTCGTTTTTGGGGATTTTTGTCAAATATGAGTGAGCAGTTGTAACATTGGCCAAGAAATTGTCATAACAAGTGATTCTAATTTGATTAAAAACTCGTAAACATATGTTCATTCACATTTTGCAAAAAAATAAATGCTATGGCATAACTTTGAATAAGCATAGATGGCATAAGTTAGTATGTTCATCTTCATAGATACATATGTCACTCCTAACAACTTGACAATTTCTTTTGCATATCATCTTCATTTCACCAAATTACATATAATAAAAAGTAAGTGAGGCAGATAAAAAGTAAGATTTCTGCATAGTTACCATATTTCAAGGAAAGCTTGAGTGAATTTCTTTCAATGCAATGCATCTTGTGAGAGGCCGAAGGATTTCCCTGTCCAATCTTGGACAGAGGAATCCATAAATCTATGAACTATGATTAACTATTTTAACTTTATTGACCTAAGTTTCTCAACTCACAAAACTGGAACTACACATCAAAACTAAAATTTGGTGAGTTCTTATCACTTATCAGTGCGCCCCTTTGCCCTTAATTTGTTTGTGGGGAGAAAGAGAAAGAGAAAGAGGAGCGCGGAAGAAAGCATTTATAGTCGCCGTAGCCATCGGTTTCTGCTTTATGTCTCTGCTTTGGCATCTGGTAAGGGACATGGTGGATGGCTCTGCCTTGTCTCTGTTCGCCATTATCGCAGTCGAGAATTGCATTCCCTCGTTGGTTGGTTGTTAACATCATCCCTCCCCCACTTTTTACCATATCCCCCGACCCTACCTTCTCTCTCCCTCTCCCTTTCAATCATGCAATCGCTGTCAGCAATTTGCAGACGCCGCACAGTTAGATAGAGAAAAGGAGAGGGAAGCCATTAATGACTAGTTGCGGCCTTGAGAGCTTCCACACCATTCTCCCCTCCCTCTCTGAGAGCATCATCGAACAGTAATGCCCTTCCACATCAGGTCTGTGTCAGCGCCATTTCCGGGGGGGACCTGCTGCTGCCCCTCCTTCTTCTCCCCCCTTGGCTCATTCTCTTTTTCCCGGCTCTTCTTCTCCCCCCCTTCCGCAGTACCCTTCTCTATTGCTGAGTCCCCAGGTCGAGTACAGGTCCAGCCACAGTTGCTGATATGATCTGCTCCTTAGTTATCGACTCGGCGACTCCCCTCTTGTCGTCATCCCTTCCCGCTAGCTCCTCGGCGACGTCCTCCCTCACGCAGTACTCGTTTATCGCGTAGCTCCGCCATTACTGCAGCGGCAGGCGACAAAGCAGAGCGCCCCCCCTTCCCCACCATGGACCGCATGTGATTCACAGACCGAGTAGAGAGAGATCGAGCGTTTCATTTGCAGCGTCCAGTACTACCGAGTACCGACCTATCGCCTGCTCGATTAATTTTCCTGCAATTCTCCATGTGGGTTGTCTGCATCCGATACATTTTGGATCTTCTTCCTTCTTTCCTTCCTTCCTCTTGTTCCCTGATCGCAGTCTCTTTCATCGGCGGATCAGTCAGGGCCACCTAGAAGAACCTGATAAAAAGGCCGGCGGGAATCGGATTCCGCCACCGATAAAAACGACGAAACCAACCTTCGTTTTTATCATATTCGGTCCATACGCATTTTTCTTCCGAATCACAAAAGTATTATTTCAAAATGCTTTCCAAAAATTACAGTTTGAAGAGATTGGTCAATCTATATAAGACACACAAACACACACGAAGATGTGGAGGCTGGGGGCATCCCGCTCTTGGATTTAAAAAAAAAATAAAAGTTTTATTTATAAATTTTACAAGTTTTAGTTTAATTTATATAAAATTTTGAAAAATTATATTTCAATTTTTATTAAAATTCTGAAACTAGAGTTCAGCCCTTACAACAAAGTTGAATCTGACTCCCAATTAAATCTGATTTTCTCGTCAAGTTGTCGGCATAATCGAATCTCCTTACATTACATTGGATTCTATTGGAACTATTGACATTTGTATTTATCATGGTTTAATTTAGAGTAGGGACAGATCATATTCGAATCGGATATACCCTTAATTGTATTTGCTTTTTTTTTGAATATTTACATATTCTAGATTCATAAACAAAGAAAAGTGAACCCAAACCTAAAATCCAATTCCACAATGCAAATCTGATCTGAATCTGATTTTCACATTCATATCTGAATCAAATTAGATATATTGACATCTCTAATTTAGAAGCTACCTACTTCAGACCTTGCTCCTAGATCGTGTATGAACCAAATCTATTAATTTGCAATCCAAATTACATTCAATCCCCTCACTGGAACTGACTGGATATCTGGTGTAGCTTTATAAGCCTAGAGGTCTATTCAAGTCTTTTATCCAATCCAAACTCTCTCAGCCTGAAGATCAAATCTCTTGCGCCCTGCTTCCAGCTAGTTGGTGGAGTGTCCAAAGGTGTGTATTCATTTAAAGTTGGTCAAGCTCAAGAGGGTGCTTTAGAAGAAACTATAAGAACAAGCAAAGCCGCGAAAGGGGTCATCGTCATCAACGCTCGTGGACAAGTGGACGGGCTCCACATGGCATGCTAACATGGTCATTCCCCGGTTAGGGAGATCCCCGACAGCGTTGCGTTGGGCATTGAACTCTTGACCCACTGCAATTTGAACGTCTTTTAAGTGTAGAATCTTTACCGCCGGCATACACTGGATGGTCTCACCAGGCATTGACGTAGACCTAGACCCTAAAAGTAAAAGGGGTGGCTTTCACTCAGGTAGAATATCGTTCTAGTCGCCTTAGAAACATTAATGTTAAATTGAGAACAACCTGAACTTCCTTCTCATGTATTTTCTGCTAACATTTGAATTTCTCTGTAAAGCAAAAACTTTAGTTTTAGAATAGCGTTCAACAGTTCAATTTTTTCTCCATTGGTCTCTACCCTGAGATTTAGGGTTGCTTTGAGACTTGAGTGAGGAGCATATACTTATCAATTATGCATCATGCATCTACCGTTTGCAGCCTGAAAGAGTACTCCATAGTATCTATGGGAATCAAATCGATGGGACTTTCACCGGTTTGCCCGTCCGACCAACTACTGTATGCCCTTCAAAGCATGAATGAAAAGTAATGGGATGAAAAAAAAAATGAAATTACAATCCAGGTCTCATATGGTTTTTATTTTTATTTATTAATTTCTAAATTAATTTAAAATGGTTTTTTAGCTCAAAATGAAAAATTGGGGCATAAAGGATGGTACATATATAATGATATGTGTCGGGCTAAAATGTCGTATCGGTGACCGGACCGATGCCGTAGCAGTGGTGATCTAAGTTATAAAACTGATGAAAATATCTTCCTAATTACAATGTGCTCGATGAATAATTAGCGATCTTTTAAAAACATTGGAAGTTTGCATGCCCTTTGAACCATCAGTGGTGCTTTGTTTGGACGAAGACGCTTTAACTAGTTTTGTCGAATAACAAAAGTGGTGCTCATGTTCAAAAAATTTCATTCCAATACGCACATATTATGATATTGTAGTTATGAAAAACGGTTTTAAGATTTTATAATGTTTTTTTTTGTAGGGGGAGCACACCCACAAAGATGAAGTCCTTTTGCTCTGCTCTTAGGGTTTATGGATGTTTCTTGATTTGAGTAAACTTAAGATTACTTCCTTCAACTCGATAATAGTGTTTGCAACTGTTTGGAGTATTGAGAAATAACACCCATAGGAATCAATTACTGGTCGGGCTTTCATCAGCCTACTAGCCTAACCAGTTATGTTACCCTCCTTAAACCTGAACATATTTTTGGTATTTTATTAAGACTTAAACAGCCTTTTTGAATCTTACTAAATATGCTTTTGAAAATTCATGAAAATGTTATTCAAGGTGCATTTGTGCAATTTGATTAATTATGTAAGGAAAATGGTAACAAAATGGCCAACTATATATATATATATATATATATAAAAGAGAGAGAGAGATAGAGAGAGAGAGAAATAGAGAGAGAGATTTATGTATGTGGGGGATTTACAAGATGTTTAGATTATTATGTCATCGCTACATTCAGTGGATCGATGGTGATCGGTTCCTTTACAAGTGCCGTCATTTTCATGGAACAGGCAACAGGCATGACGTTTCTTCTTGTTCTAGCAAAGTTGGTGGTTTCTAGAGAACCCAAAAGGCCAATAACATTAATCTAAATGGTGCATGAAAGGTGCTTTATGATAGTTTCAATCGTGCACTACCAATTTGAAAGGCATTTGTTGCTGCTCTTTCAATTTGTTAAATGAAGGAAAATGAGGAACGCATGTTGAATGTCAGGTTCTATGTGTCTATATGTATGTGCGTGCATAGTTATCAATGCCAGATTTGATGGAAATTGACAAATAATGAAAATTAAGTTGAAAACATAAAAACTTCGTTGTGGTTTCTAAGAGACTGAAATACAAATGAGATCAAGTAAGGAAATTCATCTGTTTTCTTCCTTCAATGGCATTTCAAGTGTGTGTGCAGCTGAATCTCTCTCTTTCTCTCTCTCTCTCTCTAACATATATACATGTATAATATAGATATACTATAAACATATACATATGTATATATTCTATAACGTATAATGTACATATAATGTTAAATACTATAATATAATCTGTATATGTGTTAACATATATAAATGTATAATATTGATATATAATATAATGTATATTACCTATTATATATGTACTGTATTATATATGGCACATATATGTAATATATTATATATTATACATACATATGTTAATATAATATATGTATCATACATGCATATATATGATACATGTTTTACATGTAGTACATAACATTTTTTATATAGAATCACATAATCTATTACATATATTATGTATAGTATAGTATAACAAATATACTACATACATGTATTGTGTGTGTGTGTATATATATATATATATATATAGCATTACATCTTGTAGAGTGAAACAGATTGATTGGGATTTTGTTGCAATAGTAGAACAAGTCAGGCCCCTTGTTAGATGCTGTTGGCACCATTGTTACTTATGCTGGGAGCTAGTGGCCCCAGCGCATCCCAACTTCATTTTGGTTGGATTCTGATCCCATCCCTTTGCGCAACAAACTTGTTCTTAGTTGAAATGGCATCTTGGGCTTATCATTTGACAACTTCTGCAAAAGCTAATCCTCCTTTATGCCAATTCATGGAACCCAGACTCTTTGTGACATGCACCCACGTCAATTTTTCGGGCGCACCGACATGGTCCAAGCATCTCTCTCTCCTTTATTGAACTCTTGATTTTCTTCAACTTGAAGGTCTAGGACGCAGACATTCCGGGTCAAGGGGAAGGAGATGGGCTTCGGCTTTTGCCTAGATGGTGCGATAAGTCTATCGCTCACTGGGTGAAATTGTCTCCAACAACTTTTTCCAATCACATGATTGTCATTAGATTAAGTAATTGTTCTGCATAACTTGATAGGTAGTTTACCTTTACTTCTTTGCACTGCTTATCTTTATCTTATTAAAATATTGTGACTATATATATATATATATATATATATATATATATATATATATATATATATATATATATATATATATATATATATGTATGTATTCTTTCGGATATGAAACTCTGTGAATGCACGCACCCCCTCTAAAAATTTTTTTGGGGTCTATATGAAAATGAAAATTATGAAAAAAGGCATCCTACTTAAGACGAGCTCAAGTTGGTACTTTTTCGTTTAACTTTTCGTCATGTCTAATTAAATCATCTAAAAATATTAAAACATAAGAGTATGTATTATTTATTCAAAGGTTTGGCAGGCGTTTATGCGGCGGGGCTCCTTGTCAGGTGGCTAGCTAACATAGGGCCCCATGTTCTACCGTTTTAAATGAGAGCCATTTTTTTCATCCTTTCTATTGAATTGTTTTTTTATTTCCACTTTTGTCCTTGTTTGAGGGATCTTCATTTTTAAAAAACATGGGCATTTTAGTCATTTTGTTTCCTAACACATTGTCCCATGAAAGAAGCCTTGCTATGGGTTAGAATAGAGGTTCTTTTCAAAGGGATACATAAGATATAGGCTAGAAACGTTTAGATTGAATTTGGTTAATTTTTTCTTGCATTGAGATATTTTGCTCATATGGAAGTTTTGCTATCATAGGGCCCTATCTACTTTTTAGGATGTTCAAATATTTGAATTCAAATACAAATGAAGAAAAATCTATATCATATCTGAATGTGAATTCACAAATCCAAGTTGGATTTAAATCCGATTTCTTGATTAACGTTTGAATGTGAATTACCTGCATATTCATATATTAAGATCTACCTTTCAAAATGTGTAGACATTGGATTTAGCTTTTTTTTAAAGCTCTATCCAATATGAATTCAAATCCGATCAGACATTAGTTTAATCCAAATCCCATTAAATGTCATTTCATAAATCCGAATCCATATATGATTTCTTAATTGGATATCAAATTATTTTTTCCTAGTCCGATCTTTCGAAGTGGTTCAATCAGATATCGAAACTAAATCGGATTTGTTGACATCCCTTATATCAACTCAATGTAAAAAATTCTTTTGTTTGCAAGTGAGGGCAAAATTTTAACCAATCTCTGCATGCTTGAGAGAGATGGAGAGAGAGATGCAATCTTTGTTTCCTTAATCAATTGGCTTGAATATTAACGATTCTCCTTCCACTCCTGAAGATTAATTTTCATTACAAACTATAATGTTTCAGATGCCCTCACAGGATGTCAAAATCCATCAGGGTTTAATGAAAGGCCAATAATATTTTCAAATGTATTAGATCTCAAAGAAATGATTTGCAATCTTATTGGGTTGATTATGGGTCTAACTTATTGGAATCTAATTAGTGTAATTTTCATTAGGATGTGGTCCTGAGCTAGACATGCTAAGAGAAACAAGCCCTGAAGGCAGCCCAGATATCTTTCATTGGAGCAGCAATAATTCTAGTCATGAACTTATAAATGCAGTTGCTGGGACCATATCCAGATGGAGCTCCTGAGCTAGTCAAGCATTGAAGGAAACAAAATGTAGGCTCCCTTCTTCTCAAGCTTGACCCCTCCAATGCTTGAGATTGGGTGAACTGAGTTTTCTTGATAAATGCATCCCATGTGCTTGCCATCAATTGGCTTCTATCATTGATGAGCTAACAAAATTTTTTGGCTTCCATCAGGAGATTAGTTACAAAATCTCAAACTTTTTATGCGGCACTAACGAGAAAAATTATCTGGAAGTATCAGGAGATTAGTTACAAAATCTCAAACTTTTTGTGGAGCACTAATGAGAAAAATTATCCGGAAGTATCAGTATGAAAATAAGGTCTTTTACAGGTCTGTGTGTTCAATTGCCCACACCTGCCTCCACCCCCTTACTTATGTAGATGGTGGAGTAACAAAATCGGTTTACTTGTATCACCACAACAACCCATGCCATCATAGGGCAGAGCAAAACCTAAAAAGAGAATGAGGTAAGGTGATCCTTTGTCTCTGTATCTCTTCATTGTTGTTGCATAGACAAACCGAAGTTGGAGAAAGCAAGAGATCATATACAAATTCCTTGCCTTTTGGACTGGATCTCATTGCACCAATGTTGGCTTTTGCAGACAAGGTTATCCAAGAGGTGGTTATGTGCACCAGGGTGCACTGTGCACCACCCCTGGTGCATGACATGTAACCCCTCGGCCAAATCCCAAGGGTACGTGTCATGCACATGGGCTTATGCACGATGTATAGGTGCACAGGTTTATGCATATAACCAGCTTTGATATTCTCTTGTTTTGTAAGTTGAACTTGACTATGGTAATCTCTATGGTCGGGAATTTGAAAATAAGGCTTGTTGAATCCATGCAAATTGTCAGTCACACCTTTTGTAACAATTCAACCCATTCTTGGGCTCGAGCCCTTGATTCGGCGAATCCCAAACTGCACTCTAGCATATTCGGCTCTAATCCCAAAAATGCTAGAAACCAGGACAACCATATATTTAATAACCTCCTTTATAAGCCCTTTAAGATTTTTTTACAACATTTAATAGAAGATTAAATTTTTAGGGTGTTACAATCTTCCCCCTTTAAGGCACACACGTTTGCGCATATGGAACCCTAGGTCGAAGTGTTGAATTGACTCTGATACCACTGTTTTCCAAGAAACTATTGTAGGCCTTCCCCTGTTTTGTTGGTAACGTGATGTAGGAGCTCTGCGTTCCTACTTGAGGAGAAGGTCTCCAAGAAGTTAAGCGGTTGGAAGGGTCGGATTTTCTCTTATGCCGGAAGAATCTGCCTAATAAACTTAGTTTTAGTGCAATGTGAGCCATCAACCATTATGCATATCCTTATACGAAAATGTTTGAATGCTTTTCTTGTGCTAATGAACTTTTCAAAGCTAAAATAAGTTATGGACTTTGTTGCTCAGAGATTTCACATTGGGCAAGCCCCAAACTACCATACCATGTCTTACAAGAACAACACCACGGAAAAAGCTTGGCAGCGCTAAGATTTGATACAGGTCTTCCTCCTAACAAGTACCCCACGGGGTTCCCTTTATAAGCATTTTTATTCCCCTTGTGAGAGTCTCATCTTGATCGACTGTGCCCTATCTTTGCATGAACACAACTCCAAGCAACAGAATCCTTACTCTCAAACTTTTTTATCTGTGTGGATCAAGAGGACCAAACCAAATTGTAAAATCAAATTGGAGTAAGTGATATAGATTCACTAGTAAGAAAGTATTAATCATGTAAAATGAATATTTTTTCTTTCTTCAATCAGCAAGCTGGGATTAAACAGACTCTTACATGTGGTATAAGATGTTCAGTGGTTATAAATCTGAAACTGAAGGATAATAACAAAGTCATTGGGTAGTCCATTCCCCATTTGGACAATTGCCCAGGAAATGTTTACATTCTTTTGAGATCCATGAACGTCTGCATCTCTAAAACTACAACGCATACTCTCTTTACAACATTCTGCATGCAGAACACCTACCTCCCCTTCCTGCAGCTACCTTCTTGCGGCCTTATCTTTCCTCGATCACTCCAGAATAATTCTTGAAGGGAATAAGACTTCCCCATCTCCGGCCACAGCTTCTGTTCGCGGTCTCTAACTGCACCCCTTCTGCCAGGCCTGTTCACCTTCATACAATCTCCAGAACAAGCAAAAAACAGCTTCTATTGGGATGTAACAGACCCCATGAAAACGAGTCTTTCAGCTCCTGATCCCACCTCCTCTCCCTCCCTCCCTCTTTTGTTTTTTCGAGTTTGAAGCTGGGATTCAGCACAGTCTTACTTGCGCATCGGGAAAACTTGATGAACTTGCAGATGTTTCAGACTGTACAAAAAGAACTGCCTTTCTTGGGTGTCGAGCCTCGAATTATAAGCGGCTTTTCTGTCCAACAGAAGTGATTGGCAATGTGATCAACTCGAGCTAATCTGCTGCGACACACAAAAAAGGAAAACGATCTGTGAACATAGTTAGGCATCATACTGTAAAAACTAGGAAGCTTGTCAGTGATGTTCATTGGAGCACCCATAACAAGAACGTTGACTGCTCAGTGTGGCGTGGAATGCTTGTGCAACAACAATAAGCAAGAAAGCGCATTCCTCCATAAAATGAACAACAATCAAAGTGTGTTTAGTGCAAAATTAATACCGATAAACACATTTTCATGCTGAAATTATGTCCAAATTTGCTTTTAGGTTGTCTGATTTTGGTTTCTGAGATGGGGGGAGGTCAAAAATGTCTCCCTCACACATACCTCTGTCTTCCGATGTATCTCTCTCACTAAACATGACTTGAGGGGGAGGAGGAGAGGATTTTGGGGATTGAACTAACAGAACTAAACATATTCAATGACCAATTAGATTTCAAATTTGTTAAGAAATTTATCCAGCTGCTAATCAAAATTTAATCAAGAGTCTTTCTTAACCAATTTTGAATTTCATATCCAATTAAGATCTGATAAAGAGCCGCACTCTATATGTGGAAATGTCAAACTTTGTCCGTCTGAAAAAATAAGCTTCTGAAACGAGCCCAAATTAGAATCAATGTTTGTAAATATAACCTGATTAATTAAGTCGAGTTAGTAAGAGATGGTACAGCGCAAGTTTGAACTATTCTTGCATATCATTTGACAGTTGTCCAGCCATTTCACTTCCTTCTTATGGCTGTTTCAAAAAATTATATAAGCAGAAAAACACCAAAATCAATGCATAGAAAAGATATCATATACATAAGACATTATGACAAAATACCTACGTCCACTGACTTTCTAAGCGTTGATAAAAACTACAAAATTAAAGCAGTCGAGGCCAGACAATTTTGTGTGTGTGTGTGTGTGTGTGTGTGTGCATTTCATTGTTAGCATTTTCAAAATTTTGACATGTATTTATATGCTTTGGCATTATTTTTACTTCAGTGGTTTCAGACAGTTATCAATTTTAAAATAATTATAAAAATCACATCTATCACATTATCTGATCATTTGATCACTTGATCGAACAATATTAGGTTTAAAGTAACAAATTAAATCATGCAACCGATTTAGCCCATCC
Organism: Nymphaea colorata; assembly: GCF_008831285.2. NCBI lineage: Eukaryota > Viridiplantae > Streptophyta > Magnoliopsida > Nymphaeales > Nymphaeaceae > Nymphaea > Nymphaea colorata. The sequence goes on along the minus strand of NC_045138.2, from coordinate 21,117,626 downwards.
TCCGATTCAAAAAAGACTTACCGTCAGGCACACCGTCTGCACGTGCTCGCCACAAAATGGACCTACTCACAAATGCAAAGATGCTGACATGTCGGGCAGACGCAATGAAGACCGCATTCCTTCTAGATACACGTGGCCTCCCCAATCTTCAATTGCTTTCTCGAATGCCAGAACGACCACAACCAAGACCGGACTTTTTTTGCCGATGCACATCGGCATCTCAACAAGAACAATAATGAAATGCAGTAAATATTTTATATGCTATTTACAAGAAAGACCAGCGAAGGGGAACAGCACAAGCACAACCTCATATTTCTGCATATCAAAACCTCATATTTCTGCACATCAATGGCGGATTTACAGAGCCCCCATCACACGGCAAACAAGCATCCTCAATTCTCTTCACAAGTCGAATGCAGGCAGAGCAAACTGGGACGCGAAATTCTCCACGCGGTTCCTCAGCTCAAGGACATCCTTGTTGCTGTGGAGGCCCTTCAAGAAATCCTTCTGCAACTTCCCGTGTTCCTTGTGGATGGCATTTCCAATCTGAGCTGCCTTGAGAAGAAGCTCTGCTATCGTCTCAAAATCATTCTCCAAGCAGCCCCTAGTCGTCATTGCCTGAGTTCCTGATCATAGGTGAAACAACCACCAATCAGAGTGAGATAATTGTGTGCAGTACAGTAAGCGTTTCACTCTCATCTGTAACAAACAAAGCAAAATCCTGATCTCCTAATACTTACCAATCCTCACACCCCCAGGAGAAACAGCACCGTTGTCGCCGAATATTGCGCTTTTGTTTAGGCTAATGTGGCACATTTCACAAACCTTTTCGTAGCTTTTACCTGACAAACGGTTGAGAGAAAGAAACATCAGAACTTTCCATTGAGTACAATCCTCTCAAATATCAATAAATATGAAATTGTGTGTAATTTGTTGGTAGTTCTACCTAAAACAAAATATACATCTTAAAGTTGCACAAATAATTATAGTGGCGAATATTTCAGTGAGTATAGTTTGTGGGGGGGGCCATGAACAGTCATTGACTCGGCATTACATGCAGAAATGGATTCTTAAATGCTATTGTATAACTTGCAGCAGGAACCCCTTGATTAAAAAACATCACGTGGGATATTAATTGGCAGACAGACAACTCCAACCAGATATCCTCATATCATATTGCATCCAGGACACATACTCATTACCCTGTCACCATGAAGTATAGAATTTAAGAACCATTTTAAGTGCAGAAACTATTCAACTTGCACCGTAAAGGAGGCTGACAACTAGCCAGCCATAGATGTCGAAACTTTGAATTCTTCCAGAAGACTAACAGCTGTTACATCCATAAAGAGGACAGCCAGACTGAGCTATTGGTAATGTCAAGACGTCATTGAACATAACAAGAAACAATCTCTGTTTTAGTCGATGAGACATGTCGGGCCTAAAGGACAAGCATTCGAAAAAAAAAAACTCAGAATGTCCAACACAATGATACAAAACAACATCAAACAAGTCATTTGCCGCAATAAACAATTTAAAACGCAGTGCTAACCCCAATTTAACAGCATCCATCACATAGCACACAGAAAATATAGTTTTTCTACCGTCAAATTTCCATACTTAAAAAGTAAAAACAGAGACTTTAAGATGCCCGGTAATGAATTAACTGCACCTTTTCTTTGGATTGCAAACATAATGGGTGAAAAATAAAACTGAAGTCCACACCAAGCATATTGAGAAACATCACAGCTAAGGGATGCAAGTCAAAGCAAAAGAGAACCTGAACCAAAGGCCAAAGCAGAAGCCTTAACCAAGAAAAAGCCTTAACCAAGACAATCGTGAAGTGGAACATTTTTCTGAAGTTTCAGAGTTCTTGCCATGTATTCCCAACTCAACAAACTGAAGCATCTATAAACTAAATTATAAGCATTGCTATGAAGCTTTAACTTGTAAAACAAACATTAGAGCCATAGCGCAGTTTTATGATGTCCTCACAGACATTTAAAAGGCAGTTCAAAACAGTGTTAGTTTTACATCATAATTTATCCAACAAGCATATAAATCACCAGATTATCAAAGTTGAAAATCTATGAGCACATTACTCGAAGAAACCTTTCTAGGTGGATATTACTTTTTGTTGTCACCCTATTGCATGCAAAAACTATTGGCATTTTTAGAGGTCCACAAGGAACCAGTGTTCATCAAAATCATATTATTAGCTTCCCTCTTTACATGTCTATTTACTGTAATATGGTATGCAACTGGAAATACAGAGGAAATAGGAAAAACTTCTTCCTAAACATTAAAAAAAGATTAGGCAAACAACTTTCCTGAATTCAAGGGGAAAAATGATTATAACAAGTGGGGCAGATAGTCTCCAACTTTTGAGGTCTTGTGTAGATTTATACAAAAACTTTTCAAATGCTTAGGCATTTCACCTGATATTAAACATGCTAAAGCTAGGTAAACAAGAAAAGAATTACCACACCAAAGAATGCTGTCCAGTGTTAGGAAGTACACATCTTGTTCTGTAAAATGCACTTCTAATTGGACCAATGTGTTCACAGTCCTATAGCCACAAATATTGTTCTCCAGCTTTATCGGCAACATTTTCCTAGTCTATCGCTTGACAAACTTGTTTTTCTTGGGAAAATCCCAGGAATTCAGGAAAACAAATAAACTTAAAAAATTATGGAATTAAGAGGTCTCTACTGATGATCTTAAAAACATATTGATAAATTTGAAATCATTTTAAAATTTTAAAAATAAACAAAAAATGTAAACACACACTGATAATGCATCAAAAAAATTTGTAAAAAATGAAAATCATCATACTACTATCTCAAGAAATACTTTTGGCGACATTTTGTAAATATCACAAGATTTTCCTGTAAAAAATGTTTCATATTGCTTTGATATTAGCAGCATGAGCCATGAGATTCTCAAAATACATCCCTGACATTATTACGGTTTGCATTCAAGAAAAAACATAGATCATGGGTCCTAGTAGTTCATACACCTATTAAGAAAAACCTCTTCTGCATAGTGGGCCACATTATTAAGATCAACCATGGCAGATCAAATTTTGGGTGTGTGTGAGAGAATGCACACCCTCAGAAAAATTAGTGACGTGGACATCTATCATTAGAGTAGCAAGTATCTCAGTTATGGAAATTGCCCAGGATGCTAAACTTTTATATTATTTCACAAGAAAAAAAAGCACGTAGAGAAAAGGAAAAGTTTGCATGATGACTACCCAGTGATTCTTAAGAAGAGATGTAAATATACCCTTACAATAAGGAAAAAATTAACTAAACCAAAATAGGCAGCCATGTTGTAATTCTTAAAAGACCTAATTGTTATTCTACAAGAATTTCAGGAAATTCTCAGATATTTATGTCATACTTTATATGAACATACTGTGATAATTTTGCCTTTGCTTTTTGAAAAGAAATATTTCTAAAGCAGTGTCTATACTGGTGAGCTACCCAAAACTTTAACCGATCCGCAGAAAAAAGCAGAAATAAAATATATAAAATTGGGAAACGTTTACTGCCTGAGCATTTGGTTTATTTCATTTAGTAATTACTCCAAAACTATCCAATGAAGGGATTATGAAGTCAAAAGACGAAAGTCAATGTTTACCTGTTAAACCCAAAGGCCTTAAATCCCATAACAGCAAATGGTTGTCGGTGCCTCCAGTGACAAGCCGACATTTTCTTCTCAGCAAAGCAGCTGCAAAAGCTTGAGCATTTCTCTTCACTTGTTGCATGTAAGCTTTGTACTCAGGGCTGGCAATCTGTTTTAAGGCTACTGCTAGAGCAGCAATATGATTATTGTGAGGCCCACCTTGTAATGATGGGAAAACAGCAAAATTTATCCTCTCTTCAAAATCGTACTGCTCATTTTCAGCCGATGGATAACTGCATAATCCTCGTCTCTTTGGTCTTACCCCCTTCCTGTAGAAGATTATACCACCTCTTGGGCCCCGGAGGCTTTTGTGGGTTGTTGATGTAACAATGTCACAATAATCAAACGGGCTTAAGCATTCCTGCAAATAGCGTCATTGAACAATTAAGCAACTAACGAAAAAGTAGGCAGTGTGCCAGTGAGCTAATTAGTGCAAGAAACTATAAGCTGCAACTTTAGGAAAAAGAACCAAAGAGGAACTAAAAATCAGACTTACTCAAGATACTCAAGCCAAAAAGAAGAAGAAAAAAAAGGAAAAAAGAACACTACCAATAAAGGATTCAGTTCAATGAACTTCAGACATCAACCAAGGTTTCAGTAAACCATATCATAAACAATTGAAAAAGAAAAAACTAGACCAAATCAGTTTCTTGTGCATGCACATCTGTGAGCCACATGCACATTGAACAAAGAAAAAAGATCTAACAGCAAGGATCATATGGATCATAACAATGATGTCTGATACAAGCTAAACCATTTGATGTTTACAAAAGTTTGTCTAGTTCCAAGAACACCAAGAAGACAAAAGAACTTGCCATGGGACCATATGATGACAAGAGGAGATTCGAGAATAATATTGAGTGTCTGCAAATAGAGCTGGTGAGGATTTTCACATGGAACACAATAAGTGCAAGATGCGAATAAAGCTCCCTACAGATTCTCATTAAAATGGATCGTAGAAAGATTGCTGAGTAACCTGTGCCCTACAAATTCTACCGATTCTGATTATCTCAGAGATGTAGGACATGTCGCATTAGCAAGTGTTCCCATTTCACTTGTAACCAGACCACAAAATCAAAGCATGGAGTGCTCAATTCTTATCCTACAAAACAGATTCTTTTGTCTGTTTCTATGCAGAAAGCTACTAGAGTTGATCTAAACATGATCAGGCAAATTATTCTAAGCAGCATCAATCACAAATAGCTTTGCCGGACACATCAACACTCACCTACCATGCTCAACATTCACCTGCTATGCTATCAGTGGTTGGTTTGAGATGTAATCCCCTTCTTTTAATTTTCATGATGTATAGACACCTAAAAATTGCAGATCTGGAAAAGAAATGGAAAGAGAAGAAGGAAACTCACCCCTATGAAAGAAGTACCAGCAGACCAACACCAGAGAAACAAGGTAATCCGATCTTAGGGGCATATAAGATATTAAGATTCTCCACAAATTGCTTCCCCCAGTGCATTTAGTAATTGCACCCAAAAAATGGGTGAAGAAAGTTGGACCTCTTCCCACAGACTTTTTGCATCCAGTTTCAGGTATACAAAGATGTACGGTGGTGAAGAACTTCCTCGCTATGTGTTCAATTGCCATTAGTACAGTAAGGATAAGAAAAATCAGAAGTGCTCTAAGGGTTTGGCATTTTGTAACTGTGCAACTCCATACTATGGATTACACCGATGAGAAAGCAGTGCAAGATCTACGTGTACTGCTATAGTAGTCACAGCTTCAGATTCAGTATTTTAAATGGCTAGATCGCACTACATTCCTTTGGCAATTAATCTATAGATAATTGTTTGTTTTTCACTAGAGATAAATACAATTTTCCTTTTTCCAATTCATCTCTTTCGTGGGATGGACTCGGAATGCTAATGGGACAAGTTTACCCCAACGTCAGTGCCTAATACTATCACAATTCACAAACTAAATCCTAGCAGTTTATCTATGTAAAAGTTCAAACGCCAGACTTTCTTATGTATAATTATGATAACCGACTGTATACACGAAGCATCGTCAATAGCTAAAACATCCGCACAAGATGGAGTTGCCACATGCTTCCCAATTTATAATGAAGATTTCACCAATCAAAGAAATGGATTATCGAAGTACAGAAGAAAATACCAGGCAAGGCTCATACCTAGAAATTGATTCCGCACAGCAAAAATTGGGGTTGAAATAGTGGATTGAGCTCAGAAACACAATAAAACCAACGAAATCAACAGCTTGTACCAGAATTTCAACATAATTTCATACCTTGGCAGCTATAAGACCACCGATCTGTGCCATGTCGCACATTAATACAGCTCCACATTTATCAGCAATCTGCCGGAAACGTGAATAATCCCATTCTCGTGGGTATGAGCTTCCACCACATATTAATATCTTGGGCCGAAAGTCAAGCGCCTTCTCTTCCAATTTCTCGTAGTCGATATATCCCGTCTGGAGGTTCACCTTATACGGCAGGCTCTCGAAGAAGATTGACGCACCAGAAACTTTCTTCCCACTCGGCGTATAATAGCCATGACTCAGATGCCCACCAGACGGTGAATCCAGGCCCATAATCCGATCCTTGGGAAGAAGAAGGCCCGTGTAAACGGCGAAATTAGCCGAGGTGCAGGAGTACGGTTGCACGTTCACTCCCCACTTCTCAGGATCGAGATGAAAAGCTGCCAGCGCCCGCTTCTGGCAAAGCAATTCGATCTGATCGATGTATTGGTTGCCTATGTAGTATCTCGCCCCAGGCAATCCTTCCGAGTACTTGTTGGTCAGGTGGCTCCCAAGAGCCTCGAGCACGCCCCTGCACACGAAATTCTCCGACGCGATTAGCTCAATACCCCTGAACTGTCGCTCCTTCTCCTTCTCCATGATCTCCCAGACGTCGGCGTCGGCAGCCGAGAGCGGCTGGTTAGCCCACGCCCTCACAGCTGCCCGCCTCGCCTCCATCTGCACCATCCCCTGCTTGCTCGTCGACGCGGAGCTCGAGCACCCCGAATCCGGCCGCAAGAACGCTGGAACCGGCGGACGAGGGGGAGACGGCTCCGCCTCCTTCCGGCGCTTCAGGCGCATGGTGTACCCGAGGATGCTAAACTCCTCCTTGTCCCGGTCCTGGTTGGAGTCGGCCCTACTCTCCGTGTGCTCGGGCTGGTCGAGCAGCTGAAGGGGAATCCGCCGGGCATTTCCGCAGTCGCTGAATCCAGAATCGAGCTGCAGCGATATCGAGTCGTCTGTGATCGGCGTCCGAGGCGGCGGGCTCAGCTGCCGGAACCCCAGCGACAGACTCGACTGCGATTCCGACAGATCCATCGCAAACTCCTAAATTTCAAACCCTAAACAAACACCAAAGATGAAGTTCTTACTACTCCCCTCGACCCCTCTCCTCCTTCCTTTCTTTCCCGCGCCTCCGAGGCTTCAATCAGACGGACAGCAGTAGCAGCAACAATAGCAGCGGAGGAAACGGCAACACCGGCAGCGAAATTCACGGAAGGAGGCGTTGGCCGTCTCCATGAAACTTCAGAACCCTAAAGAAAGGGAGAGCGAGAATGGCAAAGAGGATAAAAGAAGAGTAGGTGGCGTCGAGTGTCGAGGCCCTCTTCGGTCCCGGAGACTGGAGGGTGAAAGGGCTTCTGGGTGGAGGAATCCGACGCCGGCGAATGGCGACGCGCGGCGGAGATGGCTGTAGAATGCCAACCAAACGGTTGCCTGAGCCCGGCCCTCATATACTCCTTGATGAGCCCGCCGAATCGGCCGTCCGATCGGGAAACGTACCGCTGCGATCGTGCCCTAGGAATGAGTCGGGTGGGGGCGAGACCTCCCAGTGCTGTCTCGGACTGGGGCTCGGCCTCGTGCCTGAGCCAACCCCGCACAGTGGGTTCGGTCGCGCGCGACTCGGACCGGTTTCCTCCGTCCCTTTCTAACTCGCAGCGGCCAAATGAAGGGATCGGAAGGTCAACGATTCCTGCAAGGGGGAGCTTCGCTTACGCACGCGCCAACGTCATCCCCCAATTCTTTAACATAAAAATAACGTTCACAGATACGTCAGTTTTTCCCGGCGATAAAAAACCAGGGAGGCCCCAAGAAAACAGCGTTATTTTTTTATCCGTCCCCGATTTATAAGCAATTGACACTTTGAACTTCTTTTTCCATGTTCGTTTTTACAGTTTTAAGATAATTTTTAATTTAAGTTTGGGATGCCCGGTGTTTTGACGATATTTTCAAAAGCTTTATTATATAAATATTGTCCAACTATTTAGTCTATAAAACAGAATTTATAACTCAAGAAAACTTAAAACTTCTGATTTTTTATTTCTTTCATGAATAAGATCTCAATATTTTTTTTTGTTTTCCAAATTTGGTATTTTAAATATATGTATACACAGCTATGTTTTATGTATATTCACCAAGACACATATGCCACCCATGGACTTCGATATTATGATAAAACTATGGTACTAAATTTTACCTAGAAATATTCAGTAAGTTTTTCTGTTTAGAAAACGAGCCGTATGTAAAAATTGAGCTCAGGCTTTTATATATATAGTTATATGTTGCCATACTTTTATTTTTTTAAAAAAAACTAGCTTTAGTTGATATTAGTTAATTCTAAAAATATAAGAAAGGGAAGACTCGATTTGTCAATAGCAGTAAGGCAGGCCTTAATTCATCAATTGCCTATAATTCAGGAATAGATTAGAAAAAACTTCTATTTTTCTTCTCCTAAATGGAAATGACAGCCAAAATCACAGGAACCATGTCTTAACCACTTGTCTTCTCTCACCACCTGCATGAACAATCCTAGCTGCAACAGTAGCAGAAGATGCAAACACTAACACTACTCTTGTTGGTGTTTGCTTGCCCATGGATCCGAGATCCCCTGTGATTCATCCACTGTTTAAACGAACAGCGAATCTCCATATGATTGAAAAACATGGATCTTAAATTTATATTTCCCTTTAAAAACCTCTGATTTGGGATCGAATGGGAGAGGTGGGACATAAAATCTATGGATTTAAGATCCCGAAGGATTTGAGATCCTTAGTCTAAGGAACACGCCCTGAGGACAGAGTATCCCAGCATCCTCCTATCCAATAACAACAAAATAATGTGCTGATGGAACCCACTTGTTGATATGTTTTCATGGGGATGGGGAAGAAAAGCACTTGCTTACTCAACCTCTGGTCAAGGAAAAAGATAGCATTATTTGAGGACTTGGTGTCTAGGTGCACCCCCTCATCGATTTTTGAATCTTTAAATTTATATTGACTTTTGAATTCTTTTTAATATCTAAAATAACAGAATTGCTCTTAAATTTTTTGAGAAATTAACATACACACACATATATATATATATATATATATATATATATATATATATATATATATATATATATATATATATATATATATATATATATATATTCTAGCTCTCTCACTGCACATTTTTTAACCAAAATGATCAAAGTGAGTAAGGTTGCACAGCAAGTCGAGTCAGCTCGAGCTCGAATTCACCCTTCTAAATTCTACTTGAGCTCTACTCGTTCAAGATCGAGTTCCAATGTATGCTTGAAATGTTAAACGGGTCAAGTTCGAGTTATAAGAACTCGACTCACTTAAACTCGATTTCTCTACACTACACAATAGATGTTGAATTATAAAGAGAAAATAGTCAAACTGGAAACGAGTTAAAGAAACACGACATGCTTAAGAAAAAACGAGTTAAATGAGTTAAACGAATCGAGTTCAACCTCGACATTATACCATTGAGTCGAGCACGAGCTTATTGTATGGAGCTCAACTCGAGTTCAAGTCAAAGTTTATCTCGAGTTTTCTGTGAAAAACAGCTCTTATGCGGCCCTAAAAGCGAGCACTTATTTAATAATTATCAGTGAAACATAAAGGACTGTCAAGAAAATCAGAAACTTGAGGACTTTTTCTGAAGTGTAGACAAAAAGTTAAGCCCTCAATAAAAATCTCCGTTAAAAAATGGTATATACTCGCAGTACATGCTCTTACCTCATGCGTAATAGCGTCATTTGGCTAAATAGCTGCATCCAACCTGAGTTCTACAATTAAGAACCAAATAGTAAATCTAAAAATCTTTTTTAGTTGGTATTTTTAGGCTCAAAAGTCAATGCTTAAGAGCGTCTTAAATTATAAAGTCCCCTTTATGCTTGAAGAAATTAAATATTAGTAAAATAAAATAAAATTGTGCATTACGCTTTGTTCAATCTCAATCCACTTTCTGGCTGTTGCCCAAATCTTTCTAGTAAGCTCTTAAAAATCTCTCACAATCTTTGATATGAGAGTAACAGCTCATTGGATTGCGATAAAAATAACATGATAGCAGTTCTTCCAGCTCAAAATTATACACAACTACTTCAACATGAACTCCAGGCGAGCGGAGCCACGAACTTTTCTTCCTAGGGGCCGAAATATAATTTTTAAAAATTTTTATATAAATTAAACTAAATTTATAAATTTTACATGTAACTTTTTGAATTATATAAAATCTAATTGGGGCCAAATCCCTAGGTGAGAGTCTTGTCATGTGGTTGTTTTATTCCTCATAAGGTATTTTCTTAAGAAATTCAAAGTGTTCAACACTTTTACATAGACAAAAAGACAATTTACTTGGTATTTTAGTTAAAGTTAGAGAGCACTAAATTTAAATTGCCGTTTAAAAAAATGAATATGTACTTATTTGATAATTATTAATACTTAAATGGACCTAACAATCATGGTTAATGAAAGGCAATAAAACTAGTAGATATGATATACTTGAAGTAAAGCTAGGGGTAGTGCCACTATCTTTATTAGAGATTAGATACTTAGTTTTAGACGGATACGGAACAACCTCTATCCTTAATATTTTCAAGATGAGTAGTCAAGCCATTTTGAGAGGCTGTCAAATCAAGAAATCTTTATGAATATCATTTAAAAATTTTTAAAAATTAGTCTGAATATTTTTAAAGATTTTTTTTAGAATCAATTTAGTGTTTCCTTAGGATCTTGAACTAAGGAAACACTAAATTAATTGTAAAAAAAATCTTCAAAAATACTCACACTAATTTTCAAAAAATTTCAAATGATATTTATAAAGATTGTTTTTTATATCTAGAGCTCTATCTTAAATTCACTTAAAGAAGTGCTTTTGATGATTTGTGAAGTGAATGTGTATGCATTGATTATATATGATTGAAAGAAATCGTTCATTTCTATCGTAACATACCTCTAAGAGTATTCCTATTATCATATTACATATACACTTAAATTTTTTACACTTATTTACATATTTTTTATCATTTTATTTAAATATTCGTGTAATTAAAAAAAAAGTTTTGAAATTAGAATGAAATTGTAAACCAACAACATGATTCTAACATTGGGTCACTATTTTATTTTTTGTCTTAATAAAGTTGAAAAATTAAAATTAAAATTTGAGGTCTTAGAAAGGAAATATTTGGATAAATAAAAGAAAAACGAAGAGTAAAAATGATTTTAAACCAAGAGAAAAAAAGTGATGTTAAAAAGAAAACAATATTTTAACAAAAAGATATATATATATATATATATATATATATATATATATGTGTGTGTGTGTGTGTGTGTGTGTGTGTGTGTGTACATATGCGAAAACTTATAACAGAAGATATGTAAATCAAAAGATAGGGGTGGGTATCAGGCCGGGCCGGCCCGGCCCGGCCAGGTTTTCCTCGGCTCGGGTCGGCCCGTCAGGCCTGAAGCCCGGGCCCGAGCCCGGCCCGTAATATTGCCGGGCCGAGCCGGGTCGAGCCGAGCCGGTCCACCCAAAATGAGGCCCAGCTCGGCTCGTTTGGCGTGCCAATGCCCGATGGCCTGACTCCCCCTCTCGGAGCATAGGAGCCACCGCCGGACTTCAGCAGGGAGCGGAGAGGAGGAGAAAGAGGGAGATGGGGCGCAGGAGCCACCGCCGGACTTCCCCTTCCCTCCGGCCTCCCCCTCCCATCTCCCAGCCCGGCTTCGTCGCGATTGTCACGGCATCCGGTGACCCAGTGGAGGAGAGGTTCGAGCTGCAGCCCAAGGAAGGGTTGGCCATCGTCAGTGGCACGTCCATAGGGGCGGCGATGGCGTGCCTGGTGTGCTACGACGCGAACGTGGTAGCGGTGCTGGCGGAGCTGCTGTCCGCCATGTTCTGCGAGGTGATCAGGGGAAGCCGGAGTTCGCCGACCCGCTGACGCACCGGCTGAAGCACCACCCTGGTCAGATAGAGGCGGCGGCGCTCATGGAGTACGTACTGGCGGGAGGGAGACGGGAAGGAGGTAGACGGGAAGGAGGGAACGGGAAGGGGGAGGGAGACCAGAAGGGGGGAAGGGGACGGGGGAGGGAGACGGGAAGGGGAAGGGGAAGGGGGAGGGAGACGGGAAGGGGGGAAGCGGGGAGGTAGTCAGGCCGATCGGGCCTGCTGCTGGGCCGGCCTGTTGGGCCCGGGCCGAGATTTTCCCGGCCCAAACCCGGCCCGGCCCGGCCCGACGCCCAGCCTTATCAAAAGAGTGAGTGAGAGAGAGGGTTCATGCACATATGTGTGTGTAAAAAGTTAAAATCAATAGATAATTTGAAGCATTTGGACTTTAGAAAAAAAATAATTATTTCATCTATCAAAAGAACTTATTTCTCCCACTATGGGAGAAAAACAAACATACATAAAATAAAAAGTTAATAATGTAACAAAACTATACTGGGATCTTTAATCAGGTGATTAAGAGAAATGTTAAATGTAAGAATATCATGAAGATGCATTTTAACATGTATGCATTCCTAAGGGTTTTTCCGGGTTGGATAAAACCTTTAAAATCAACATAATAACAAAGAAATCCCAACTTAAACATTTGTTGTTACTGATTATGCACATATTAATTGTTAAATCAATCAACTATGCATAGACATTATTTCAAGGATAAATAATGCACACATTTAATAAGCAAAGAAATGAATGCATATCAATCTTAGAAAGAAAAAAGAAGTTTTATTTCACTTTGATCATGCTTCTGGTGCACTTAAGAACAGCTCTTGATTCCATAGAGGAGATTCTAGAACTACCTTATATTGCCATGGAGAGATGAAGAAGGGAGAAAGAAAATAAAAGATGATTGAGGTATTTGACTACATACTTCTAAATAAACCAGTTAGAAAATGATTCCAATGTGCTCCAAGTGAGCGCCCAAAGTGATGAGGATATCTCTCCAAAAGGTTTCAATCTGCTTCGAATAAGTTGAAAAAAAAAACTTGCTCTCGAAGAAGAAGAGAATTCGGGAGAAGTAAGAGAAGAACTTACAAAATCTCAAATAAAAGAACTCTAGAAGTTTTCCAAGGGTTAGCTTATACCCATGAGAGAATATTTTAAGGGTATGTATATGAAATTTTGGAGTCAAAACTCAAAAATTATTATTTTTTTTAATGTAATAAGATTTTCATGTGAATTCCAAGTGTTTTCTCGATCATGTGAAGCAACACATATTACGATAGCACTAGGGCGTCCGCGCCCCTAGGCCAGAGAGCCATGCACTGCTCAGCCAGATGCATGGCGAGGGCACATCTCCCCTCTATTGGCTCATTTTTGGGCCATGAAGGGGGTTTCGGGCGCCTTGGCCCCCTTGGGTCCACTTAAAAGAATTTAATTTTTATTTTTTTAAATGCATATTTTTTAAAGGGTAAAATGTTTTCCTTTTGTTAAATGGCTTCAGTTTTAATTTGAAAGGTTTTGGACACGTTGTAGACCTGGATTGGGTTCACTTGGTCGAGAACGTGTTCCAATTGATGCCTAAGGCTCAGATCAAGGGTTAGATGAGTGTTATGGATTTAAAAAAATATTTTTAAAAAAATTTCGACACAAAGTTTGGACTAAAAGCAAAATTGAGGTTTGCATGCGCACGCGCGGTGCTAAATAAGGTCGGACTGAAATCATAATTGAATTACTGTAAAAATAATTGAAATTACTGCAATCACATTTAAGCTTAAACAATTTGTGGTGATAACACACCAATATGAACCATTTACATCACAACACAGCAAGCAGCTGATCTAATACACTACAACTATATAGCAATTGAATTGATCAAAGTAGCATTAATCCTAGAGTTAGGGCCGACTGGGCCCCATAAATTTAAAGATTATTTTTATTTTATTAATAATATATATTATGTATTTTATATTTAAAAATTTTATTTGATATTTTAAAAATATTTTTTATTGTAACCAGGTCGGGCCCAAGCTCAGGTTTAGGCATCAAGCCCAAGCCCGAGCTCGAGTTTCGAGCATTGGACAGGAACTCGGGTTTCGGACATCAGGCCAGCCCGATGCCCAGGTCTAATTAGGCCTTTGCTCGTTTCATCAAAACTTATCATTCGACAAAGAGGCTACAATATCAGCCAAAACAAGAAGGAGACGGTAAAAGCATTTTTTTTTAATATGGGTACCATATTTTTGCAACTATTTTTATTGGAAAAAACACATTGATGTAATTTTTGAGAAAAGGAGAATTGTGCAACGGCCACGGCAGGGGTTGGTAGGTGGCCAGTCTTCGTTTCGATCTCTCATGACATCAACCCGGTTCTGTTTCGATCTCTCATGACATTAACCCGCGGTGTTGTGAAAGGTCGAGCGGTGGGATTAATCTCCTTTTCACCCGAAATAAAACATATTTGAAAAATAGCTAAAAATAGTCCCTATGAGAAGTGGTTCATATTGTATTTTAAAGATGCTTGACCCTTCCTTTAAAAAAAAGAGAGGGAACAAAATATGTAACACAAGGAATCCTGGAGCTCATTATAAATTACAATCTCCCACTAGCTGGCTCAAATCAAGCTGGATCGGCTGGATCTATTGGAGCCGAGCCCAATACAAGCACAATGAATTCGCTGATCAGTTTGTTAATTACCACCCCAACTGAACCCAAGTCTTGGAAAACCGGACCTACTTCTGCGTCCAAGCTCCATACTTGATTCACTATTGTGATCAGATGGAAGAAAAGTGGGAACTTTTATATATATATATATATATATCTTCATCTGTTTGTGACAAGCGTGTTTGAGAGCGAGAATGCCAGTGTGTGTGTGTGTGTGTATGTATGTGTATATAAATTGGTGTTCCTAGTCAAGGTCATGCTTGATTATCTGAAAGAACTGATCCCTTCTTCGCTTTGCTTCTTCTCGAAGACAAAAATTAGTGTGTTTGTGAAAATGCTTGGCCAACCCTTATCACATTGGTAACTTCGAGCTGCGGGCTGGTTGGATTGTCACAGCAGTTAAAGTTGAGCCATTAATTCGATTTTTGTGGGTATTATTTTTCTGAAATGCAAACAATTGGTGCACGACATTTTAGTTGACAGGTGCATTACTATCCACTTAAGTCTTAAAGGAGCCCTGAACCTAATAAAAGGAAAGGAAGAGGGATTTTAGCAGCTTTAGGATATCTAGCTCTTATCAAGTTATGAGGAATTGAGAAGTAGATGCCCTACCTTTGTGGGCTATAAACCTTTTGCATATAATTTGAGAAGTCACGCGCCCTGTTCTCAGTTCCCTAATTATATACATGGATTGGAGCTTTTGAATCCACCATCTTATTTCTTTAATTTTAAGTTTTCTTTTGGAAATGTGAAGGAGGGTACTTAAAAAATAAAATAAAAAAATTCAAAAAAATAACATTTTTCGCCTTATTTTTGACAAAATTCAAGGAGGATATGAAATAGTGATTAGTGGAATTATGAGATTAAGGGCTAAGATATATGGGTTAAGCGGGTTTCTGTTTATAGATAATGCTAAAATATCATGCCAAGTGGGTTAAAAAAGAAGTTAGGAGTTCCTTTTCCTCCTTTTTAAAGTTTGTAAAAAACTTTTTGTAGACTCCCCAGTAAGATTTGGAAAAAGAATTATTATTATTTATTTCTTTGAATATGAAGTTATTAAAAGGGGGGTTTAGAGAGTTGAAAAAAAAAATATTTGGATGTTGTTTGACTGTAGTGTACAAAATTTAGAAGAAAAAAATAGTTGGACCGCTCTATGCCGGACTAAGAAGTTCTTCAATCTTAAGCCAAAATTGATGGGATCATGCTTTTTTGCCTCAGTTTCTGCAGGAGTTTCAATTTATAATTGGAATGGCACTTGTTGGCATTACTATCACAGATATTGTGATACTAATAAGAAAACAAGAAAAATAAAAAAGTGTGATATTTTGAAAAAAGCCCAAATATCTTTATTGTGCTTTTTCTTCTTATTTTCTAGTTTTTTTTTATTTTTTTAAAATGTTAATATTGTCATTTATTCAAGTTTGAACTTAAACTTATAAATTATTTTTCATCATTTTGCCACTATTAAAACATTCTTTTTATCGCTTTTTTTCCTGTTTTCTTATTATTTTCTGATTTATTTTATTTTCACCAATTTTTTATTAATTTTTTATTTTCTAATTCAAGAAAAAACAACTTTGTCAATTACCATGTTTATCACAACTTCCATGGGGCTTCCAACAAATTAATTGCTTGACCGACCTTCTAGTGTTATTCTAGCTTCAAAAATTTCAGGATGAAAGTTGCATTTTGCTTGACCGTCCACGAGAGTGTTTGATAAGAAGAAGAACATTGTGTTCTTGGAATACATACCCCTAAAACACATAGGCTGCGTCCGATTACCCACTAGATCTCAGATCCAAAGAGATCTGAAATCCATGCAAACTCCGGATTTCAGCATCCACCACCAACGTGGATCTCAAATCCACTCTACATGAAAAAAAAGTGGATTTGATATCCAATTTTGGACCTCAAGACCATAGATCACCGAGGACTTTAGATCCATCGGAATCAAATGCGACATTAAGTTCTTAAAACCCCATATTTTTGTTTTGGAAAATGTGGTGTGATTATAGATATTGTTCTTAGATTCAGAAACTAAACGCTTGACATAATCACCCAATATTTATTACAAGTGGTACATTATGTCCTTAATGCGTGGTACAGGAACATGTGGTCTAAGAACACAACATTAATATAAGATATATATATATATATATATATTGTTTCCACCAAGAGCCATGGCTCTTTTACAATAACTCTCTTCCTTTTTTTTATTCCTTATAAAATTATAAAATAACAGATATCCACTCCCATGGAAAGACAAAAAGATGTGATTGCATCAAAACCTTCTCCCTTATACTGGTAGTGTTTGGTGACAAGTTTAACAACTCGAGTTAATTAGTACCAGTGGCAAAGCCAAGATTTTTTTGGTTGAGGGGCACTCGAGTCACCAACCCAGCTGTGGACATGCGGTGTGAGCGCTTCGCGTAATTTTTAAACCATTACAATATAATTCTGAATTTTTAAAATGAAATTTTTGATGGGCTGGTGTAGCTGGTGGCCTACGCCAACTCGCATGTATCTCCGCCACTGATTAGTGCTTGGTTAGCTGGTCTCTTCTCCAACCTTCCCAAACAGGAACTTAATCTTCTTCTTCTTCTTCTTCTTCTTCTTCTTCTTCTCTCCCAGATCTCCCCAGATAAATTTATGGCAGGCAGTCAACTGTCATCCTGCAAGTTGTTTTTTGTTTTAAGTGCTGTCAAGAAAATATCTGCAATCATAGAGATGCCTTGCAAGCCACATACTGCAAGTGGCATGTGTGGAGAATCACAGATTCAGTTCGCTTGATGTGGTGAGTAAGTGTGCAGGATCATGTCTATATTTAATATACAGTATAGTCACAAAAAACATGAAAAAACGTGATAAATTAAATTATCTATTAAAACTTAAAAAAAGTGTTTTTTTAAATGTTAAAAGTAAAAAACGTGTTTTTTCTCATTTTTTCACGTTTTTCATTTTTTAATGCCAAATAGTTTCTTTTTCATTTTCAATTTTTTATTTGTTGCAAAGTTGCTTATCTTTTGACAATTGTGTTACTAGTTTCTCACTTATTTTATCTTTCTCTCATTTTTAGTTTTTTAAAAATTTTAAAAATTTATTGTATTTTTTACATTTTTTCTTTTTTTTTTTCAAGTTCACCATATTATACCCGAGAAAAACCCCACTGTTTAAAACTTCGACTACGATATACATGATAAAGAATGTTGGTATTCATGTTAGATTATTGCTGAATCAAGTGACACTTGCTCAATTTTTTTATAGTTTAGGCTTTACATGCATGATGTATATAGTTTAATTTTTGAGTGAGCGAAAGGTTAATAACCAACCTTCCGAAAAAGAGGCCCAAATGCCTGCATTCTCCTGGCCTCTGGTCTTGGGTTATGTCTGTAGCAGCAATAGTAATGGTATATACTTTTACCACCTATGACAAAAAGACATAGCACCCAGAGGAATTGAACTAGAGACATGCCTCTTTGCACACCCCCAACAAGGAACAAAGCATAGAAAAGTCCACTTCATTCATGATAATATTTAAATTCTCACAAGAAGGGACAAAAAACATGAATGAAGGTTTGATTTGGTGCAATTTGTACCCATAATTTTCAACAAAGTAGTTCCATGCATGCCTTCATTCGTAACTGGAATTATCTTTCATAAATATTTGGAGAAATGTATTATCCTTGTAGATTATGCTTGCTAGGGATCAATATTTGAGACCAAACCATTGTCTTCTGCTTTTGAGTTCCTCAAACTTCTTGATTTCTACAATTTGAGTCGACTAAATAGCTTAAACTTTAGCATCATTAGTTGAAAATTTCTACTTTAATATATCTAAAAGCCAACTTGGTATGATGTTGACACTTTTTCTTACTTTCTTTTTAGGGCAAGAGAGGGGAAATCCTTATCACTAGCCATATATTAAAAGATAAAACCTTTGAGGTTTGAAGCATTTCCATGATACATTGACTTTGAGCAAACAATAGTTATTTAACCATTTTAAAATTTGTCCCAGTGACACAAATCTAATTTATTATTATTATTATTATTATTATTTTGAGCATTTAAAAGTTACTTTCAGAAAATATTAACAATTACCCGTAAAAAATTATTTTTTTTATCACTAATATTTTATTAAAAAATTTCGCCCTACCATGACCAACGGTCAAGCAAATTTTGGAACTTGCAAGCCCCTGAAATTTTGGTCTCTTATGCATCCAACTTCTTCCGTTGGAAGCATATGTGAGCTAGTGTGGGCAGTTTATCATATGCATGTATATAAATTAGTTTATTACAGATTGGTGCCTTATTGTATTTTAATATGTATGTAAATGGTTCAAACTTTCTTTAATTTTTAAATCTGGGATATACAATGTGTTATTTCCCCCAAGTGCGGGCTCGACTCATGTGAGTACTCAAACCAGATTGAAAACTACCATTCCGTGTAGAAAAGCGCCTAATATTATCTACATCAAAGCTATCCCATATATTTCCAGACACGGTTAATAAATTAAATAAAATTCAGATACTTTTTTGGGAATTTTGATTTGCATGCGCTTATTGCTTAATTTAATGGATCCTCACATGTTGTAAAGTTATATATGATATTGATTGAGACCGTTTTAAATATGTACAAACCAAAATGGTTTTATAGTGATGCATGTTAGTAACGACGGCTTGCATACAACGGCAGCTATAACAACAATAACAACAATACTTAACTAAATGGAAAAGGACAAATGAACAAGATTAAAAAAATACGTTTGCTTTATAAGCGTGCATTTAATGGTTCCAAATGTCAATGAATGTGGTCAACTTCTTACAAACGTAGAGATGTAATACAATGAATTTTAAATCAATATGAACAAAATATGTCAAAAGGTGAGAAAGATTGGAATCAATGACTTGATACGATAAAATATAACATGCATGGCAAGGGCAAGAAGCTGGCGCTTATAGAACTTGAACCAGTGACTGTCTGCCTACCAGCTGCTAGCCCAATCAAATGCACCAAGCTGGTGTATATGGGGATGTTTGGCATACTCGTGGATTGGTAGTGCAATTTTTTGAGTCATGGGCATAGATCGGGTCTGTGTTAAATCCACTTTGATTAAAGTAAAAAAGGATCAATCGTTCGCTTTATTTTGTCATTATTTTTAACATTATTTACTGGAGTTATATGTATGAACTACCACTGCCCTCTGTACCCAAATTTTCTGAACTTATAAGGTTCGGACCAATACCTCCATACCCCAACTCACATGAAGTAATTTAAAGGTTGATCTCTACAATCGATATAACATTTGGAAATTTTAACAAATTATAACTTAGCTTCTATTGCAAAGGGGGAGGAACAAGTTAAAACATGACAAGGGTATCACCTCCAAGGCTATAACAGAGTGTAGCATGTTCGGTTAACGATCTTTATGAGGCCACTGATATACAAGTTAAAACATGACAAGGGTATCACCTCCAAGGCTATAACAGAGTGTAGCATGTTCGATTAACGATCTTTATGAGGCCACTGATATACAAGTTAAAACATGACAAGGGTATCACCTCCAAGGCTATAACAGAGTGTAGCATGTTCGATTAACGATCTTTATGAGGCCACTGATATACAAGTTAAAACATGACAAGGGCATCACCTCCAAGGCTATAACAGAGTGTAGCATGTTCGGTTAACAATCTTTATGAGGCCACATACAAGTTAAAACATGACAAGGGTATCACCTCCAAGGCTATAACAGAGTGTAGCATGTTCGGTTAACGATCTTTATGAGAGTGAAGAGGTCATTAATTATAACCATATTGGCAAACCAAACATAATATTTAATTTGTAACTCCTGAGTCTTGAAGAAGGCGATTTGGGTGTTATGGTTGTGAGAAGGGAGGGTGTGAAAACCTGCACCAGCATGGACACTTAACCAAGCTCACCTGGTTAAACATCGGGGTTAACATATAAACTGCTCTAGTCATAGAGACTATGATCTAATGATTTTTGACAGCTTCCTCCCGAAGGGGCGGTTTGGCAACTGTTTTCTGAACTTGCGCCAAAGATTGGACAAATTCATGCAATACTGTAAGACAGTGTTTTACTAATCTGTCTCAACTGCTAAGACAAATTCAAGCAATAGAAAATTGTTGCTATTGCCAAACAGCCCCTAAAGGATTCAAAAAATGGGTTTTAATGAAGATTCAGTATCTCAAAGAAAAGTAACAATTACAGTCTCAAATTACAGTAAAATACACTATCAGCGCGGACAAGTTCTTATGACCTTTTTTCCAGGGTGTGAAATTTCTATCTTGTGCACCAAGAACGCTAGCTCCATTATGAAGCGGTAAAAAACAGGCACGATATGTAAATAAGCAAAGAAAAAATTGACAAAAATATGATTAACCTTTGGTGGTATAACAAGAAAATTTTGTAAGTTGCAGTTCTTTCATTTAACTGCATTTTTATGCAATTCGGATCTTCAAATGGAACGTATTCACGCCTGAGCATGTCCTCAATACCCCTTTAAAAGTGAGGCGTAATCTTACAGTACTTTTACAAGAAAATAAAAACTAAAGTTTGTTGTATTGGACTCATACAAAAAACTAAATTTAATGTTTTCATGAATCAGTTCATGTGATTGTATTAACAACAAATAAGTATATCATGTATGTATATATATATATATATATATAGATATCCTACAATCCTTGTGCTTTGGAACTCTGAATTTAAAAGGAATAAAAGCCTGTTAGAAAACCTTAACACACTGTTCTTGTTCCAAGAACTTGCCAAAAAAAAAATGAAGCAAATTCATGAGTCATTGTCCCAAGTGTTCCATGAATCTACTCTATTTTTTGGGCTGGAATCATGAGACAGTAACTATTTCCAAACGGCCCCTTAAAGGCGGTTTGACAACAGTAGCACACTGCTATTGTCCTAAGAACTTGCCCTAAAAAATGAAATCTGCACCATTTTCCGGGCCCGATATCTTTTCTTTTTTGGGCCAGACATCGTAACAACTAAAATGTCTTTCTTTTTCTCTCTTCTTTTTTCTACAACAATCTATCTAGATATTTTTATTTTCCTCTCTTCTTTTTTCTTCAATAATCTATCTAAACCAAGTCAATGACTAAGATCATTCTTGATGAATCTAACACCAAAAATACTGACACCTACCTGTTTTGTATATAGAGTAATTGATAGATCCCATACCACTAGGTCGAGGACAAAAACTGGACTCTTCAAAATTCTTACTAAATACTATTTTATGCAATCTAACATGCTTTAATAATATTTTTATAGTAATAAAAACTGAAAGGCTCCTATGACATATCAAACTAATTAACACATTTTAAGTTAAATTAGTCTTTATAAGCATAATAGAATATTTATATTTTGTTTAAAATATCCTTTGGCATGTTTTGTCCCCTCACCTAAGTGGCCTTGGATATACTAATTCCTCCTATTTATACTCTTTCTCTCTCTTGTGCGTTCAGGACGATGATTACAAAAGAGTCTGAAAGAATCTAATTTGCAAAAGCATGCTTGATGGAAAGTCATTACCATTCAGCAACAATTCGTGCCCCTTTCTCCTTCAATGGTGGGGGAAAATGTTTGAGGTTCGCTTGTTCTAATTTTCTGTGTCGACTACGTTTTCTATTTTATTTGAACGAAGTGCTGTGTCCACCCTGCCGATCTCTGTGTTTTCTTTCTCTTTTAAAATCTCAAAAGAGCTCAACCAATAAAGCAAAAAAAAAAAATCTATAAAAGGACAATAATGATGTTTGCATTTCAGCAAAGCTTGGAATTAGAAGACGAAAATCATGTAAAATGATAGTGTTTTTTGTTTGCATTTCAGCAAAGCTTGGAATGAGAATACCAAAATCATGTAAAATGATAGTATTTTCCTGTCTAATTATTACTATTTTATCTGTACCATGAGATGTTTGGCTACCGTACGTCTGTACCTTGTGGCCATACATTGATTGATTTTATCAAGGCATCTACCCAAGTTAACAATCTGCAGAAGAAGTAATTCCTCTTCGTCCTGTCAATCTTTTAGCTGTTGTTTTTATACTGAATTTATAATAGCATTGCTTTACATACTTGGACTGGCTAGAGTTCTATTTGTACTTCTGCATGTGTAAGCTTTCATCTGAGACAGGGTACCCGCACTTCACATGCCTTTACATACCTTACAACTGTTTGTAGGATTTCTTGTTAGTTTGAGTCAAATTCATGCCTGAAGCGCCTATATGTTCTATACAGAGAAATTTTCAAGCATTTAGTCAAAAGATGGTCATCTATCCATTATATACAGGTAGCCATATCTATTGAGTTCTTGTGCCTAATGAAAACAGCTCTAGCCAATGGAGACTATTTAAAATGAAATTTTCTTCATAACTTGTAATGAAGTTGCCAAAGCCGGTAACAATCTAGGTTGAAGGGAAAAGAGATGCAAGATCTCTCAGCTTTGGACACGTTTAATTTTGACTGGTGCCCTTAGCTTTTGTTCCATGCGTAGTACCATCCTGTTTCAACTTCCACAACTGTTGGTTTCTAGATCCTTGAGCTTAAAGACAGCTCAGCATGAACTGTGGCGCTTCGTTAGCATCGTCTTGATCCACCGTTGGAGATAAAATATATTTGATTTGCTTTTTCTTCACATATGATAGTCTAGTTTACAAGTGATTTGTTCTTTGGTTCACTATGCACCTGCGCCACCCTGAGATTTCTGATTCTGCAACTGCCTAGGAATATATCCAACGGAAGGAAGTACAAAAAGGCCGTCCTTTGTGCTTCTTATTTTCATGACAAAGAGGAAACAGCTAGACCAGTCACTTCGACATCTCGACATGTTAGGAGGACAGTATTTCATTTTCACATTGTCAAGGCCAACTTAAATATTCATAATATAACTTAGTTATATATTTGATCAGCCAGTTAAATATTTACCTCAACTGTCTCAAGCAAAGTACATTCTCTTTCATGTGATGCCCGTAAAATCAAAGACAATTATTGGCACATATATTGCAAAAACTCAGCACAAAAAAGTTCATGGTCGGCCAACCGAACAATGCTAACAAAGTTTTGGCAGCTGCAGTGCAGTTGAAACAGAAAATTCACATTGAAGATTTCAGGTTCTTGTCATATACAAGGGTATTCCAAGAAGGATTACGAGGAAGAAAAGTATCCTGCAATAAAAAAGAAAGGAAAAGCAATTTCAAAGTACTATAGAGAAAAAGGCAAATTATTTTGAATTTTGTAATACGCTTGTTCCCCCTCGAAAGCACAAGTCTCGGAGAAGCTTGGATAAATGCCATGAATGTCCAAATGGACGTCTTGCATGTCACTACTGTCTAAGACCTTTCCAAGACAAAGAACAGTAGAAAATAGTCCCACGTGGAATATGAATGAATGACAATGCAAATAATAACTCTAATTTTCTCTCACTTGCATGAAACATGTAACAAGTAACACGTGAACCACAAGTTCCCTGCTAGAGCTACTGTTGTCTTTATTCAACCAATACACATGTAAGTGGACCTATATCATGTTCAAAGCTAACACTATAAAAATGGAAATGGCAATTGGGCACTTTTATTACTTTGATGTATCACAAAACATCCAAGCTCGCCTGAACTTTTGTAATGACCATGCAAAAGTAATCTTCATTTTTTATCATAAAAGTCGATAACTAAACATAAGCGACATGATGCTATGGTGACGAATGGTGCTGGATTAAAAATTCAGGCAAACATCATTGTCATGCAGAAACTGAAACCTAGCATGATCATACGAGCCCATTCACTGATACAAGCTACAAACACTGGTTTATAAAGAGGAATTAGAAAAACACAAGCTATATCCATCAGCCTTGAGTTCACTGACTTTGAAAAATCCTGTAGGTTGCAGCTTTCTGAAAGGTTTAATTGTCACATAAAACAAATATAGGGACAAAAAATCTTTTTTTAGCTTATCAATTTCAAGTTTGACATTAAATTTGATCAGAAGCATATGGAAGTAACTCAAGATACCAGAAAAAATATTAGGAATCGCAAGATTCGAATGAAAAATTAATTTCGAGCCCCACATACTATTCCTTAATGAACATAATATCTGTTGTATAAGATGGGTCTATTCAACACCTTTTTCAAGTTCTAGAACTCAGCAAATTGACTTGACTAAACAGGAACACATAACAGCAAACACCAGTTATTTACAAAGATCATGCCCTTTGGTACTTGGTAGGTTTCTAATCATGACCAATAAACAGGTCAGCTCCCCCTTGAAAGCAGGAAAGGTTTACCTGGTGTTCCTTGCTCACATCTAGCTCAAAGCATGGTGATTGAAGGTTCTTTGTTCTGAGTTCTTAACACAGTTATTTCCCAGTTCAGTATACCTCTCACCAAAAATGGCCACAATTCTAAGAAATCCTGAATTTAGCAGCTATAAAAAATTCCAATTTCTGAAATGAGAAGTGCCAAATAGCACAGAGGCAGCTAGTTTCTGAATATGCAATATTTGGGAACTTTTCTCTCTTCATTACTGTCTCACTTTTAAGGAGATGGTCATGAAGCTCTTGCTCATACATCTGATTGTTGTGGCAAAAGGCAGTGTTAGTTGTGAGATGCCTAGAAAGACAAAGCATAACAGGGAACTGAAGCACTTAATTCAGAAGAACTCTGATAAGGGAATGGATAATGGATATCCAAAAGAAAGAAAATTTGCAAAGAAGAGAAACACATGGTCAGTAACAGCTGTTAAACTTTATCTATCCAAAGAGCAACTAATTTCCAGAACTCTATAAAATTTTCCACACCATTTTTCTCTATATAGGAATAGCCAGGTTCTCTAGAGTTCTCTACCGTAATAAAAATTTTAGTTAGCATCTCTATATATGGATACGAAAATGCAGGTGCAGGCAAAGCAATTTTAGAAAATATGTGTACAGGGTTACAACACAATATATATATATATATATATATAATCCTACAAAAAAATCAAAATTAAAGCAAAATAAATAAACAAGTAATATGAATAAAAACAGTACATGGTTTTGACCAATAATCCACAAAAATGTAATAAAAATTAAAAACTGAGTTAGAAACAAGTTAAATCAAGTAAAGGTAAGTCACTTAAATTGGTTCCAATCCAAAAAGTACCCAGGTGTTTCCCCATACCTATTTTTGCCGTGTAGGTATGCTAACACATATATGGAAACGTTACCCAAGTACCCATTACAGCCCATGTCTAGCAGAAATTTTGTGATAATCAAGCAGCTCTAAACATCATTGCTAATCATATATTCATATGTTTCATGAAAGCCCCCGACATATTGACATTGAGCGTCATCTATTCATTGATCTTATCAAAGCAAGCGCGGTTCAAACATATTGTGTCAACTAAGAATCAAATAGCAGATATAACTACCAAAGCAATAGGCGAAGATCAATCTTTGTTCTTAAAATGTAAACTAAGCATAAAAAGACTTGCATGCACCAGTTTACGAGTGTTAAACTTTATCTATTGAAAATTTGAAAGAGCCATTAGCTTCCAGCACTCTCTAAACTTTTCTACTTTTTTCCCTCTCTAAAAAGAGCTGAGCTCTCTAGAATTTTGTGTTGTAATAAATTGTGGTTATTTAGTCTTTCGATAGTTTTTTATAATCAGCTAGCATTGGATGGTCATAAATTTTGGTTAGCATTCCTAAGAGATTCTATAGAGTTTTTCATAGTTTTAGGTGAGCAGGAGGAGTATTCCACTATTTGAGTGCCCCCCCTCCCCTCTCCTGTTGTCTTGGTGCCTAACGTGGAGGCCCAATGCATATTAACGAATACACTGGTTCCACCTTATTGGCACAAGAGACTCCCTGCCACTCAAGCCAGTGACCGGCCGCAGGCCGCCTTCCAGTACAGTCCCAAGTTGGTGAGCCAAACCCTCTAGGTGTGAATTTTCCATAGTTGTCATCAGCTTTTTGTATTAAGATTCTCCATCTCTCTCTAACCTCCATAAATACAATACCTTTGTTGAAGCAAATCAATTCAATTTCAGATGATCTTAAGCATCATTTTTTGTTCATCTCTTCTTGTCTATTTTTATCTCTTCTCTTTCCGTTTTTATCTCTTGGTTTGCCCTTTCATTCGGCATTTTATTAGTTCATGTCAACAACCTAATCATCAACAGAGAAATTGATGGACCAACAATTTTATTAATGACAAGATAAGGCGAAGCAGCAGAAGAAGAAAGCGATCAAAGAAGAACAGCCTAAAATTCACGGCAGGCCAAAACTGCAGAGAGGTAAAGGGGAAGAGCGTCCAACAGCAAAAGGGATCCCAACAAGAAGCACTTACGGAGACATAGGAGCAGGAAGGGATGATGGACAGGGAGTGGGCCTGGGCGTGGTTAAAGGCGAAGTTGCAGAGGTGGGCGGCAACACCCTGCCCTCTCTTGCTGTTGGGCACGTAGGTGTGGATCAGATCCATAGCCACCACCTTCGGATTGTGGTTTCCTTCTCCCTCTTCGCTCTCCCTTACGAGCGCGTATTGGATGTAAGCCTTCCCGTCCTCCGTCTCGAACCTCCGTTGGCTTTCATTCCATCGAATCGTGCTCGCACCACTCTCTCCCGCCGCCATCTCTCTCGCTCTCCCCCACCAGAGACTCTCTGTATGCCAAACTAATACGCGACGATCATGGTAGAAGTTCAGAAAACTGTAGACTGCAAGTCCATATTCCAGCAAAATATCAAAGCCCAATACTTTCGAAAAACGTTTTCTTTAACCGGTACCTTAACTTCGTTTTTCTAAAATTGCTAGTTAATTCAAAAGCGTATTACTGCCGATTGATGATGAGTTCGGCAAACAGAACAATACTTAACTATTTTGTATATACCAATTACATCCGATTCAAATCTGCTGGGAGTAGTGTTCTTTCGAGTAATAAATACGAATTACCGCTGCATCAATCATGATCGCTATCACAACCCACTGCACGATTGATTTTTTTGAATTATAAAAAAATCTGAGCCATGTTCTGTGAATCCCGACTCTGGAGACGACAGGCATGAGAGGTGGTGGTGAAATAAGAAGAAACAAAAAAAAAAGCGACTCTTTATTTTAACTTGCATCGAAGCACCGCGTCTACAAAATGTTTGTTCCCATAAGAATCAAGACAAAGAAGGCAATGAGTGGGAGTTCGTGGTTCAATACTTGTAAGTTCGTCTATTCACAAGCTATCACGTAACTGTGGAAGTACTTTCCAAGTTGCTTCCTTCTCCTTCCCTCCCATCCACAGGGATGGAGCCAGGCCATCTCAAAATTTTGTGGCCCTCTTTCTCCCTTCTTGCAACTTGGGTTGCCGTATTTGTTTTCTTTTTCATCTTTCGAATTTCAAATATATAAATATACATATAGACATTGGCATATCATATTAGGATTGTCTTCATAATATATATATATATATATATATATATATATATATATATATATATATATATATATATATATATATATATATATATATATATATATATAATCTTTCACTTTAGCTTTTCAGATGTATCTTTCCAAGTGAACCATTCTGATTCTGTCAACAACACTCATATCAGCTAAAATTTGATGCTAAAAGATCAGGATTTTTTTATGAGAACAACATGAAGTAACATAAGCATGCTTTGTAATGAAAAGTTATGTAGCATTGGCATATCCAAATTATGTTCAAAATATCATTACGTCTCTAGCATATGCTGTGTGATAATGCCTATGCCTTATAAGCTGTGTTATGCATGCAATCTGATTTGGTCGTCCAACCTTCAAGTTGTTTGATGATTGTCTGACCATTTTATTGAAGATGGCTCTCTTTTGGAGATTGCCCACAAAGAATTGGGAAATATTTGAAACTATATGATTAAAAACATCAGTTGCATGTAAATCGGATTTCATGTGAGTTAGAACATCAACAGTTCGTCAACAGAACCGGGAAATATTAGAAACTATATGATTGACTAAAAGGTGGTAGCATTTTAATATGTAAGTTAAATTTCATAGGGATTCAAGAACGTAGAGTCTTAGGTTTGCTATGAAGCATAGTTGAGGCAAGTAGAAATATTTGGAAGACGGGCTTACACATTCAACTCAATGATATGATGAAATACTCGTTCAACTCATCCAAAAGTTTTAATTTGTTAAGTCCACGAAGTGTGGAAGGTGAACATAAAAAATATGTGAATTTTCAATTCAACATTTTACGGCGGTTTGCATGTATTTATGTGGTGTTTTTGTGGAAAAAAAAATTACTCATGCACAGGACCGAGGGTCCCATGTGGAACTTGGTCCCAAAGACGGATAAATTCATGCTTCCACAAAATTTCTTAGGAAGGCGCCGTCCCTTGAACTTTCTACTGCATTGGGTAGCGGTGAGTGGGTCCCGTGTTCACCCTTTCAGACTCCGTAGCGTCACAAATTTCGGGGAATTTCCGGGAAACGGACACAGAGCACAGAGAGAGAGAGAGAGAGAGAGAGAGGGAGGGAGAGAGAGAGGTGGGCAGGCGTTGGCGGCTGCAATGGCGGCACCGTCTTGCTGCATGGGCCGGCAAGCCCTCGAGGCCTCTTCGTCTTCCTCTGCTGCTGCTTCTGCCTGTCTCCCTCTCGCCAAGGTTTGATCCCCACCTTTTCATGGATTGGGAAAAAGTTTTTCTCCTTATGTATATTGGATTCATTCTTACTTCGTTGGAGCTGCAGAATTCGAGTTTCAGGTTCTTCCGTAGGACAAAGGGATTCGTGGTTCCAAATCACTCCTACTGTCGTCTCCGTGCCGTGACGATTCGAAGGCAGTGTGGTAAAAATTCATTTTCCCTCTTACTTTTCATCATTTCCTGTGTGTTTCTCTCATGTCCGTGTGTTTCATTTTATGCGTATCTTCGAGTTTACTCTCATATTGTTGACTGGGTATTCTCCTTTTCGCCGATCTTTTCCGAGCTAATTGATTTTGCTTGTCAACGTTTTTCTTTGGGTAATCTGTCCATGGAGTTGTTGATTTGGGAACTGTTCCTGGAGTATGAGGAAAGGGTAAAAATTTGTTACAGCTGCCAAGGGGCTTGTGTTTTTTAACTTGGAAATTATTATGAAATGGAAGAAGTGACTAACCCTCAGCCTCAAACAAGGAAACTCCATTCTGCTACAATGGAAACTGGGAATCTCAAAAGAATCACATTTACGAGTTTGGACTTATTGGAAATAATTTGCTTATAACCCTCAGCCTGCTCCTTGTGAGTTGTGACGCATCGGACCGGCATACATTAGTAAACTTAATTTTTCAACTGGTATATTTCCGGCTAGTTCGTAGGCTCTAGAAGTATTTTTCTTTTTATCGTTGTCTCTTGCTCTTATTGTCATTCTTTAAAAGTGTTTCTTTCTCCCCAATGTATTCAAATAATTTCAAACTCAGTCCGCTGGATCAAATACCTGTTGCTCCACGAGAGTTGCTCAAATCGTGGAAATGACTCTAAAATGGGGCGTTGAGAGGAAATTTAGATTATGTCGTTTCCTTCCTTATCAGAGAGGGGCCCTTTTCGGAGCTCAGCTTGTCGAGACCTTTGTGGGCGCGTTTTTTAGCCTGAGCGCTGAACTACGCTTGGGCGCCCTGATCCCGGCGAGGTTCCCCGAGACTGTTAGGTCAAGGCTCTTCTTGTTTGTGTTGCGAAACCTATAGGGCGAGGCTCCCTCGGCTTCTCTTCTCTTGTTCTTTTTTGACGATTTTTCCGGGCCATCTTCAAAGAAGAAAGTGTAGATGCCCTTTGGAATTTTACTTTCACTTGGGAAACTGATTGCAGCATAAAGTGAGTTGCTAATTGTTTGAGGATTAGTTCCCTAGTAAGGACGATTGTCTTTCTCTTTGATTTCGAACCGGGGTATTCACTTTTATTTATGAGAGGATGATTTCTATCTTGTATTGTTTTCATAGATTGTCGAAGTCTGGCTAATATGATATACTTCTTGGATTACACTTGTTAATATCAGACAAGGTCTTAACACTGTGAAACTTCTTGGCTAAAAGCAGTCTGCCTGAAGTCTTAACATCTGTGGACATTTCCTTTTTAATCAAGTCTCCAATATCTATAGGTTCTTTTGAATTTCACACGCAGATATATTTTTCAAACTGCTATTCTTATAGAAGATGGCTTCATTGCAAATTTTCATTGGTTGAATGGTTTCTTCTTTCCCAATTGTGAATGCAGGGTAAGTACTCTGCAGATGCATGTATGCAGTCATAAGTTTTAAATCTGAGAATGATGCTTCTTTTTTAGGGTTTATAAAGGACAATCCCATCCCCTTTCTGGAATTATCTGTTTAAAGTGGGTCCATTGTCATGAATGTTCCTTTTAAGTTGTTTACCTTTTGATTGGTTCCCTGGTTTTGCTTTGGGCTCTAGTTTTATTAATTAAAGCTAAGTGACACAGAAACAATGTCAAAGAAGAAATATGTTTTTTATTGTATTAAGGATGTGTTCCTCTTGTTCATGCATTTTCTCATATCTGGTTTTCAATAATAATCTTTTTTGGAACTTTTATTATGTCCTTTTTTCAACGAAATGGTTGATCACATATTTCTATAAGTATTCTTTCAAAAGGATTTATTACTGTCTAGCTTATTTGCTTAATGATTCATGTCCATCTGCTGTAATCTATTTTAAGCTTCATTACGACAGCCAATCTTGTGGTACCAATCTCAAGCTAATGGTCTTGTCAAACTAGTTTCAAAATTCTGAACTTTCTTGTTCAGTTGGTCAATTCCTCAAAATGCTTTATTGTTGGTCCAATAAATATAAAGGTATTGAGTGTGTCGATTATTACATTGAGAATATCAGACTAGTAGAGAATTTTCTTGGAGAAGATTTAAAACTTAAAAAGTCAAGTTGGCATCAATTTTTCAGGCTACTTTATGTTTATGTCAATAATGGATTTAAAATTTCCCCCCCTATATTTTGAGTTTGTTTCTTTTCTTTTGTGTGTTTTTTAATTTCTTCAGATTTATGATACCTATATCTATTACGAGATTTCTGTTGCTGGGATATGAAGGACCAAATTTTGTGACTCTGGGTTTATATGTATGTATAATTTACATGTCTGATGTCCTGAGTATTATATTCTTAACTTATGATATGCTATGTTCACTGTGAGTGTCTTTCTTTTATTGGGGAATTACCATGTGATTATGTTTGGGAAGCCAACATCCTCTTTCATTGCATTTTGTAAAATGGTTGATTTAGTTTGTGATTGAGTTTAAAACTTCAAATGGATTTTATAAAGTTACTGCAAAGGAAGTTATGCAATTGGTTTCCTCTATATCAAATGAGTGTTGAATTTGTTTGACTCTTTTGTTTATGCAGGAATTAAGGCTGTTGCGACACCTGAATCTGCATTGGGGTTGCCACTTACAGCTGAAAATGTTGAATCAGTGTTGGATGAAGTGCGACCTTATCTTATGTCAGATGGAGGCAATGTGGCTTTGCATGAGATAGATGGCAATGTTGTCAGGTTGAAATTGCAAGGAGCTTGTGGCTCTTGTCCAAGTTCAGTCATGACTATGAAAATGGGAATTGAACGGCGTCTAATGGAAAGGATCCCAGAAATTTTTGCTGTTGAGCAAGTTGCAGATGAAGAGACAGGAGGTCTTGAGCTAAACGAAGAGAACATAGAGAAGGTAACTTATAGGAACCCCTTTGAAGGCCTTTGTTCTTGTGGTAATTATGTGTTCTGGCACTTTGTGATGCAATGAACTGCCATAAATAATTTCTTGGAGGCTGGTGTTAGATTACATGCATGATATCACTCAGTAGTTTCTCTCTCTCTTTCTCTCTCTCTCTTTCTCTCTCTCTCTTTCTCGCTCGCTCACACACACAAGGACACGTGCATCTGCACACACAGAAGCATGATGTATCATTTTTGTTTCTAGAATTGTTGTGGAAGAACATAACCCTTTTCAATGAACTAATGGCTGAAATTTAAGCTACAATTTAATGAAGGTAAAATCCTTCAATATAAATATAATGTTTTGAGAAGTCCATGATATGGTGCAGCCCTGGGGTTGGATTTATTGTTTAATGGATTCAAGTTGAATCACATTAAGAACTTGAAGTTTAGAGTGTCATCTCTTCATGCAAGGCCAATGAAATGGAGGAACCTTTCTGGGTCTTTTCTTGACTATTTTAGAAAATGGAAAAATACAGTCAGCAAAATGATTGTCTAATCATCTGGGAATATTCACGGCCAAATTCATACCTAATTCCAATCCAATGTCAAGGTATCTGAGTTCTGTTTATCATGAGATCTAAATGGATAATTCAAAATTATGCATGGAGAATACTAAACTTTGTGCATTAGCATGCCACCTAGATGATATTTAGGTTTCTGCTTTTGGGTCTTTCAGAGGTGCTCTAGGACTTGTTTGTGTGCATGTTTAGCTTATAATACCACAAAAATATCTTCATTGTTTGAGTTTTTTTTTTTTTTTTTTCAATTCAAGTACTTTCATACTATATGGACCAAGTATTTTTCTTGGACAAGCAAATATGCTTATTTGGTAGACTAAGCAATTATTACCATGTTTCAGAGACTAGGGCGGAGGTAAGCCTAGTTCTTTTGACTAATTTTCAGCTGCAGAATGTAATTTCAGGACTTGACCTTGTTTAAAATAGAAGTAACATGATATATATATATATATATATATATATATATATATATATATATTGTAATTTATATTGAATTTGCTGCACCTAAAAATGAAAGCTTCCTTTCTGCTTGGCTGACACTTACGTGAAGATGTATCTTTTTTGCCTTCTTTTATGACTTCTCTTAGAGGAAGGGCACTAGCCCGCATTCTACATGTGTTGTTGATGTGTTTATTGAATTTTCGAGTATGCCTCTCTCTTCTTAATTTCCTTAGCTCTGACTTGCATATATGCATGATCAGTGGAAACACATTTTTACCATTGTTGTAGGGTGCATATGTAATGGGTATCTGTCGGGCCAATAATTAGACAGGTAACGTACGTAACACAAAAAAAGTCACAAATTTCTTAATAAATAATAAAAAGATCATGAAAAGCTCATGAAGAATTACAAAAAAAAAATCAGGAAAAAAAGGAAAAATGCTTCCCATGAAAACTCGTGAATTGCATGAGCACGAGTTATATAAAAAGGTAATAAATGATGCATATAAAACACCAATTAAATGGAAATATAAGATATGAAATTTTCATTTTACTGAGACAGTGTACATTCGTCAGATGAATGTAAACTTGAAGTCCATAAATAAGTTGAAACTTCAAGTAGATGATTTTGTTAGAATAATCAAGGTAAGAGTAAATGTATATATATCCTGCACCAAAGAATTGATGGCTTTGTTAGGTCTTTCTGCTCTTTTAGGTTCTCTTATTTCACTATTTGTTGCTCCACTAGGTTCCTCTTAATGTGTGGGGCCTATTGCTCATTCAAATGAGTAAATGCGTTGTTTATTCAATGCAATATCAACCTCTCAGTCCATATTTGATCTCAAAAGATATTTTTTCATCCTCAAAACATTAAAAACTCCCCCATACACTCTAAATCACACGGGTGCACCAATTATGGTGGCGCACTGTGCTGGTGCGACCCGACACGGCATCAAGTGAGTTTTGGCTGTTCTGAAAAATGTTTTGACCGAGTTTTCATTGGTATATAGATTCAAGGTAACCTAGATAAAAAAAAAGTTTAAAAATATAGACAAATAAAATTACTTATATAACAAATAACATATATATATATATATATATATATATATATATATTTTTTTTTTTATTTATTTATTTATATGCTTTTGCCGCGCCCACACCCAATTTTTTTTGGAACTTGACACATCCCGCACCAACACCCGCATCACGCACCCATGTGACATAGCATACACTACTCCTAATAGTGTCTAAGAGTTATGCGGGCAATTTTTAATCCAAAAACCGAGAAAAGGGTTTGGATCCACGTAAATTTGCACAGACATTGTATCATCTGATATGGGCTGTAATATGCTGTAACTAGTTACAAGGGTATAATATTTCACATTTCTGTATGGTTATGTTACATATGATAATGTATCATACAATATGGATGATACTTATGATCCTGATTACCATTAAGAATTTAAGAACTTATGAGATGGAACCATAGTCCCAAATGCTGTTCTTGGGATTTTGTTGTGATGGTTTTGTATGGTACTTCTTTTAGAATTTTGTTTTTCTCATAAAATTCTTGACAACTCAATCAACTAAAAATATACCAAGAGAATTTAAATTTAAGAAATTATAAAATTTCTTCTAACCAGATATATTGACGAACAGTAAAACTAAAATATTTGAAGGAAACTAGATAGAAAATATACACTTAAAATACATATAAAGTATAATAAAACAAAAGAAATTTTCTAACAAGGGGAAAAATATTGTCACTGATATTCTTTGTTAATCTGTTCTGGGTATATCGCAATGTTTCCTGATAATATATCTTTCTTTGTCTTTGTTGGAGATAAAATTATGATATTTTCCAAATATTACCCATATTTAGACCATGGATGATAGACGGTCGAAAAAAAGGTCATATAGAATATGTGTATTAGTTAGCTTTATAAGGTGTTCATCCAAAGATTTTAATATATGGAAAAGTGAGACATGGAAAACTGTGTGTGTGTGTGTGTGTATATATATATATATATATATGTATATATATATATATATATATACACACAATGAAACTGCTGGAGCTCAAGTGAACCAGATGCAGACTGATAGAACATGTCAAGCCTGGGAAACAATATAAAGATAATTCTGTTGTCAGTAAATCAAGTCGTTAATAACTCATGTAATGTGAAGACAACACTAAACAAAATTCTGTATCCTTCAAAAACAAAAGAATGAAATCATGAATCTTTTATTATTCCTTTAGTTCTATCTAGACATCAATCATGTGAATGCAATAATAGAATGAAGAATGTTATTCTGGTGATTTCTTCTGTCATCCTCTGGTGCAGTCCCTTTTTTCTTGGTCACTTCAGCTTACGCATCAGCTTTCACTGTGAGCTCCATCTGCATCATGATTCAGGGCATCCAGCTCTTCTTGCGTCCAATCATTTGATATCATGATATCCTTTCTATTAGTGCTAAGTTGCTGACAAGGGCATCACAATTTAGGGTTGGAAGTGGACTCCAATAACTAGTTAAATCTGGTCGCTATACTTCTAACCCCATCTTGACAAAAACTGGGAAATTAGAAAAGGAAAGAAATAGGAATCGGTATCACCTTCATCACAGCACCTTTATGTGACTTGCCTGATCTTGGGAAGCAGAAGTTTTAGTCAAAGGTGCTAGTTAATGCTTAGTCGCCAGACCATTAGAAGGCATAGTCCCAGTCCTGGGAATGATTGTCCAATGCCTAGTCAAGACCACAATTAGTTCTGAAAAATCAACTTTAAATATATAAATTTAACACTTAAGAATTAAAAAATAAATGATAAAAGCTCAGTAAAACATTGAATACCATTATGCATGTCACTGACAACTTGGTTCTTTCCACTTTTCCAGTTTACACGGTCATCTAGGCACCTAAGTGCTATTTATAAGTTACATGTGCATTTGCCTGTTTTCGTTTATAATGTGGAGAAGCATCAATGCCATGGTTTGAGAACAAAGCTGAAGGAGCCTTCTAGGCCTGAACGCCATTGTAAGCTCTATGTGGGTTGCCTGTTTTTTATTTTATAACGTGGGGAAACGTGAAGGCTACAGTTTGAGAACCAAGTGGACCCAGGTCAGCTACTGATGAATTTGTTGCTTTGGCTCTGGAATAATAATCATGTACCAAAATATTCATGACATAGTTTGAATGAAGAAAAAGAGGGGTGGGATTTCATTCTTCATGTAAAACAGATCTTGTGTTGAAACAAGTATTATAATTAACGGTGATGAACTAGAATCGGAAGAAGCAGCTTGCGATGAATTGTTTGCTACTTTTCATTATTCAAAAGGATGTTTTGCGATGCAGGTACTCGAAGAAATCAGGCCATATCTTGGGGGAACTGGTGGTGGTGAGCTGGAGCTTGTCAAAATAGAAGAGCCAATTGTGAAAATCAGAATAACCGGACCAGCTGCAGGAGTGATGACCGTCCGTGTGGCTGTAACTCAGAGATTGCGGGAGAAGATACCAGCAATTGCAGCCGTCCAACTCCTGTGAGTGCATTGACAATGGCTGCATCATTGTGGGTGCAACCATCGTACAGGCTGATGAAAGTTGTACCGGAAGCTTGGCAGTGTCATCATGCATTGAATGGCCCCTCACTTTAGAATTTTAAGTAGATTGTAACATATTTTGTTTATCATAATGCCAATAAACCTCTTGTGCAGTTCACTTATTCCCAAGTTTGTTGGGCAGAAAGGGAGAGAGAAAGAGGTCAACTGCATGTAGTTATCAATCTTTTATTTAGAATAATTGTGAGATACAGTAAAAGAAAAAGAGTAAGAATTGATGGCGAATATGTTTGATGCTGCCGATGGTGAAGATCTGAACACGCTGAAATTTGGTAAAGGATTGCAAGGATATTTTGGTTCAGGTCAACTTTTTCGAGTTCTTCATGCAGTCTTGAATTTTCAATAAGGTGTCAAATTCTGGCGTCGAAAGCGGAACGTAAAACGAGATGTTCGTCTACATTCAAGTGCTCTTCATCATTTCCTTTGAGCGTAATGAAAATGACACTATGTTAACTATAGCCGCCTACTTATAGTAGAACGCAATTCTCTTTATCCTGTATGGTCTCTGAATTTGACCTTTTGTCCATCCATATGCCCTGAGGGGAATTATTTGTGCTGGGCAACAAACACCCAACTAGTTTTGCCAAACAGGACTTTTAAAGGAAATTATTGAATCCTAAAGCTTTCTCTTTGTAATTGGAATTCATGTCTGCAATGGCATCTTTGAGAACACAATCACAGTCGTCATCCTCCATGAAATGGGAGCAATGGACTTTTTATGTCCTTTCACATTGGATTGATCTAAATTAGAATTTGTTGTTTGTTACAGAAAGTATGTTGATTACATGAACATCAATCGTCGGAGTTCGAACAGTTTACATTTTTAATCGCTCCTACCCTTCTCCCTGGCTGGCGGAATCAACATCCAACCGCCATTCTCTCAGCAATGGCCACCTTGAAGATTTGTTCGCACTTCATGTTGAAGATTTTACTTCTCTTCGTACAGTTACTTTTAACGTCCATACGATTGAAAGTTGTC
Organism: Nymphaea colorata; assembly: GCF_008831285.2. Lineage (NCBI taxonomy): Eukaryota > Viridiplantae > Streptophyta > Magnoliopsida > Nymphaeales > Nymphaeaceae > Nymphaea > Nymphaea colorata. The sequence goes on along the minus strand of NC_045138.2, from coordinate 21,079,752 downwards.
TTTTCTTCATTTCAGTGAACGGTTGTTGGGAGATATGCCTTTTGTCTTTTTTTACAAATGAATATATATATATATATATGGGACACTGAAATCTGTCGGCTACCTTTAGTTTCGGGATAAATTTTATCTATTTTGTGACACCAAAAACTGTTGCAAAAGGTGCGTTAGCGTTGACTTTTTTGTCACGGTTTTTGAAGGCATTTAGCAACTATTTTCAGTGTTTTTAGAGATGAAAAATATATAAAAAAAATCTATCTAGGTATTTGGTAGATTTCAACACACATCACACAGAGGGGCGGAGTCAGGATTTTTTTCAGGGACGAGCCGACAGTTCAACCTCGGATCTGGGTAGAGCCAAATTAAATTCAAATCTAAAAAATACATGGTGCAATTAAAAAATTTTATTTTTTTCAATATATATATATTTTTTCATTAGCTGGTGGGGCCATAGCCTAGGCGCCCCCTTCCCTCTACCCCAGAACACATATATATATATATAATTTATTTAGAGAGAGAGTAAGACTGAAAAAAATCTTGCAATGATTATATGAAATGAATGGCTGTAAAGGGGAGAAAAAATGTGGTTCCCATTATGGATGAATGACATCCAATAGTTATCCGTTGGTAGAGGTGGATTTTTAGACATTTCTACCCAAATGGGTCCACTAAAAGCTTGATATGCTCTGGCTAAAAGTTAAAAACCTATCGTTTCGACCCCAAAAAAAAATTAGAGACACTAATCTAAAAGCTTTTGGATTTAAGGTCCAGTAATTTATATAAATCAGCAAATATTTGAATCATTCTATTTGTTTTAAATAGTTGGAAGCATCAGGTGATTGATTTCAATTTCTATACACACAAATATGTCCACAGAAGCACATAAATTAATGGTGGAAAGCTATTAGATCAGTTTAATAATGTGATTTGACATATCATAGGACAAACATATTAATTAGCAAATATTTTTAAGTCGTGTACAAGGCTCTCTCATGTTTCATCCATAGCCTCACATGTCCAATCTAATGTTATTTTCTTCATGGGACCTAACATAGCTGGTCAAACTGGTGGACCAATGAAAGTTTAATTGTCAGTTCGTTTCTCTTACGCATTGTTTATTCATATTGCAATTTGCAAACGGTAAATGCACGACACTCTAATTGATAGATTTTCCGTTCTCCACTCAAATTCTGAAGCAACCTTGAACCCAAAGACAGGGAGAAAGAGAGAGGGGTAGAGCCAAGGTAGGACCCGCATGGGCCTTGGCCCACCTTAATTTTTTTTTTAAATTACTTATAAATTTTAAAATTTTTTACTTGTTTTATATAAAAATGTTCAAAAATGATATTTCATACCTAATCAAAATTTAGAAACTTTAATTGGGTCCTCCGCCTTGGCCTTAGCTGCTTCAAGATATCCCCTCCTCCTCCAACCAACTGAAGGTTGTTGAGATCAGTTTGGATCTCATATCATAGATCTGTAATCGACCCATCTTTCCCTTCAGAAATCCACTGTTAATGGAACTATCCATTTTTAGCCATATAAAGGTGTGTTTGATCGCCCTTGGTCATAATTTGATACAAATAGTTGTATATTGCCACATGATCAAAAATAATAATTTTATTAAAATTATATAACAATTTGATTTCCAAAACTTTTTTTAATTATACAACGTTGGGCAGTAGCGAATGGATTCAAGTTCATATGCCATTTTTGGATTTTTATTCATTCAAGTGGATCTTGGCATGTGCCCAGGTTGGCATTCAGATCTGCTAATCCAAATTTCATTTGGACTTGGTTTAAATGCGCATAATCAGTATCTTAATTCAGAAATCTGGATAAGAAGCTAACAAAATCCGACTACATCTACTGTGAGCAACTCAAAATTAGAGTCTAAAGCCAAGAATTCAAATCCAAAATGGAAGCTAAGGAAACCGGATCCGCATCCTGCTGGTTCGGACTTCCCATCGCAAGTGGTGAAGAGGTGGATTAATTGTGGAACATGATGAACATGCTTCTTTTGATGCACCAATATTAAATAATTATTCCGGAAAGCATATTTTAGTGGGCAGAACGGTCCGGTACTGCCGGCCATCAACATGTGACCTTGCTAAACAAACGCTTCATTCTGCCTGCCCCACTGCACTCGATTGGATGTTATATATATATATATATGCGTCGGATTTCCAATTTCTTTTTTCAATATTTTTATTGTAAAATGAAGCTTCGGCCCCACTTCGGACGTATTAGCTTCAAATTCCGGACCATTTGCATCTTTTACTTCGGACATATTAGCTGTCTCCTTCCGGACCATTTGCATCTTTACAATCTGTATCTTTTCAACTTCATGACCTGCACAACGAGAATGTGGTGCAACGACACATGGTCTACTTATTTTATATTTTTATATATATAAAGGTGTGTTTTGAAACCAGATTTAGGATAAAAAAAATTGGTCAATTTTTTTTAATGGATTTTATGGGGCCAATTGTTCAAAATTTTAATGAGTGCTGCGAGTTTCAATTCTTTCTTTTATTGAAATATTTTTTTACGTGCAACATGAAATGTTTAAGATATCAAATGTTCAAATGTTTACTAAACCAGGTAGATTATTCTTATGGAGTTGTTTGGCACTTATTTTATGAATCTGCCCCAACCTTTAAGATAAATTTATAAAATGCTCACAAAGTATTTCATTTGCCAAACAACCTCTAAGGGGTTTGGTGCAATGGATGCAGTAAGAGTCGGTATGATGGTCAGTCTCCATTTCAAGCTCCCGTAGTAGTATCAACTTTCTGTGCTTTATAAGGAAGGTGCCGATATATAAATTGAAGTATAGTGCGTCACACATCGACAAACCAAAAATAAACATAAAAACCATATAGGATGTCGTAATATGAAATACTCCTCTTACCGGTATAAGGTGGGTTGTCGCATAATATTGAAAAAAATGTTTGAACTTAACATTGATTACGTAAAGCTAGATTTGTTGACTAAGTTCGACTTTTTAAATGTTGCATTGAAACAAATTTATATAATGAGTTGACATCAGTGAGACTCAGTGCTTGATTTGGATACTTGCCATCGATATCAACGCTGTTGTTGAATGCTTGGGCTTATAATGGTCAAACATGAGAATAAATGTATGGCTTTAAGAGGGAAGTTGGTGAAAAGGATCGTGTTTTTTAGATCACACGTTTTTAAGAACGTTTTGTTCTCGATTGAAAATCATGACGTGAACGATGTTCAATGTTTGATTGCTTGATTTAGAGATAATATTTATAATCACATCATGTTTCCTGAAACTGACTTGTTAGATTTGATAAATAATATTTTCACGTAGATTTGATAGTCTTGGATCTTAAATCTGAAACTGATTCGTAATATATCTATTATGAGATCTGCGGTTCCAACATTGTGAATTTCAAATCCATATTAAATGGCAAAAAAGCATGAGATCCATGGAACCTCATATCCTGGAATTTAAGATCCCCAATGATCTCATATCACCTTGGATCCAAATCAGAGATGAACAAACATTGCTACTGAATTCGATCCGCCCCGAAGCCAGGTGTGGTTGAATGATTGGGCAAAAAAGTTGATACTGCTCCTAGTATACAAATCTGCCTCAATTATAAAGTCCGGTTGACATTTATATCCTCCCTTTTTTCATGTATTTCCGATATGCCACCGAAGAAAAGAAGACATATTTACCTAAAAAAGATAATACTATATTTATGTTTAGCAAAAAAAATAAAATATATGAAAACAATTAAAAATAAGAGAAATATTAATACAACACCACTTTCTGTTATAGCACTAATTTTTATAAATGAATCTCAAATCACCTCGAATATCAAATAAGAGGTTCATTGTAATGGACCACAAAAAAGTTCTATGATTTTTTATTTGCGTAGTAATTGATAAGTTCCATAGGGGCAGGAAAGGGACAAATTACTGTAACAGTGGGAGGAATTAAGAAATGGCCAATTTAATATGGGACTAACAGTAAGAAGTTGATGAAGAAATAAATGTGGAAGCTGTAAAGAGAGACAAGCAGTAAAGACAGACAGGAAGAAGAAAAAGGGAGATGATTGAAAAGCAAGCACAATTGGAAAACGATGGCGCCAAATTGAAGAAAGCAAGAAGAGCTTCTTCCACAGGAGAAGCAACAATGGGGATAGGCGTTGAATAGAATGAGCCAAAAGGGAGTTGAAGTCTGATTCTGCCTTTTGCAGGGAAACTAGATATTGATATCATCTAAGGAATCATAGCAAGATGGCTTTTAGCTTAGATTCTGTTCTCAATCAAATGCTAATTTTATCAATAATATGTACATATATAAGTTCTATTCATCCTTCATCACTCTCTCACCTACCTTTCTCTCTTGGTAATTTTTTCTTTCAACAACTATTTTTTTACCTTCCCAATTTCATAGCTAGAGAGAGAGAGAGAGAGAGAGAGATGTTTCTTTCAAATAGTACTGCAATTTCCCCATTTAATTCATCTGTCTTACCCCACAACCCACTTTTTATACAGACACACATTGAATATGTACAGTTATGTATATATGTGTGTGTGTTTTCTTTTATCTCTTCGTTCTTCCTTTCATTTCCTTTTCACCTATTCATTTCTTCTTATATATATATATATATATGCGTTGTGTTTTCTTTTATCTCTTTATTCTTTTTCCTTTCATTTCCTTTTCCCCTGTTCATTTCTTTTGGTGTGTATATATATATATATATATGTGTGTGTTTTCTTTTATCTCTTCATTCTTTTTCCTTTCCGCCTATTCATTTCCTTTTGTTTCTTCCATCCAAATGTTTCATTAGATATCTTACAACTAAAATCTCACTTTTTTCCGATCCAGTTCCTCCACTCCATCCAAATAGTAAGACTATGTTTGATAACCTCATATCTCATATCTGCGGCTGATCGCAAATCCACATTAGGTAAAATTCACTGTTAGCTAAAGCAAACAGTGGATCTTACATCTTCGGATTCAAGGTCGGCATTACGTTATAAATGTCCATGGATCTGTGGCATGCGAGAGGCGTTTGATAAGAAGAATAATATACTTCTTAATAATACCATGTTCTTCTTCTAAAAAATATTGCATGATTATTTTGTTTAGCTGTTAAATTTATAAACAATATTCATGATTACACCATATCTGTATAAACATGAGCATGGTGCTTTTAAACAATTATTTTAAAAACATATGGTTTAAGAAAATAATGTTCTTTTTAATCAAAGGCATGTTGGGGCCATATTTTTTGTTAAGGAACACTATGTTTTAAATTTTCATTAAATTCTAATTGGGTGATTTATTAATTTTAATATTCGAATATGAACAATCGTGCATACTAATTCTAATTGTGTAATCATGGTTGGACGGTTATAATAAAAAAGATAAGTAATATTTAACCGGTTAAAACGTTATGTAAATAGTTTGAATTTTTAAATGTTCCACAACAGGAAGGCTCATTGAGTGATTGGTAAATGCCTGTCTACTTGTGTAAGGGACTAAAACCAGACCGTTTAAATTTGTGTTAAAAATAGTTTAAATAAAATGTGAACCTCCTAATGTGTTTATAAATATTAGTTTAATATAAGCTTAGTTTAAGCTATTTTTTGTAAAAATATTGATCTTTCGAGCATTCTAAGAGCCGACGATTTTTGAATTATTGAAAAACGTTGTTAACGTAAAAAAATGACTAATTTCTCGCTAAATTGCTCTTAAGATCATACTTACAAGATTAAATCATAAAAAAAAAATTAAAGATGTGTTTGAATTTGAAGGCTTTAAGCGGACCTAGGATAGCAGATCTAGCTTTTTCAAAGTTTGAACCGCGTTGACTCGTGACTGAGCGTTGACCAATAAGCCCTGGTTCGAACCGCTTGGGAAAGTGGGCTCGCCCGATGGAGCCCAAATTACAAGTTCGAAAAGGGGAGCGAGAGAGGTGGGCTCGTGGCCGTACAGGCGTTGATACCATACCATTAAAATAGAGAAAGCTTTTGCGGAGAGCCAAATTTTAGACTTTAATTGCCAAAAGGTGCCTCGTGCTTCCGAATTTTTTTATACGGACGAGTTCTTTTTGCTGACAAGCACCGCGTCCCCTTTCTCGTAAAAATGTGAGATTTTGGGTATTTTCCCGTGGAAAGGCAGCTTTTTTTATGAGGCACGAATCAAATTTGCAAGCTCTTTATTTCTTTTTTTTTTGTAAAAGCATATTCAAATGATTTTTTGGAGTTTCAATTTTTTTATATAATATAGCCAGCTTAAAAAAACAAAAAAATATGGTAAATTTTTAAAAAATTTAAAAAACTAAAAATAAAATAAGTAAAAAATTAAGTAAATTTGAGACAACTAAAAAAATAAGAAAAAATAACTTTGGCATTAAAAAATTTGAAAAAAGTGGAAAACACAAAGAACCACCTTAAAAACACGCTTTTTTTTAAAACTTTAAAACTTTTTTTTTCAGTTTTAAACGATTATTCAATTTATCTTGTTTTTTCGCTTTTTTTCAAAAAGATGGTTTTATGTGATTATGTGTGAAGGGTTGAAAAAAGCAGTGTTTGAAATGAACATTTTAAAAAAAATGTTTTCAAAATAAGTAAAAGCAGAATTCAATGAGGGCATGATCAATGTCGTCGGGAAAGGAAAAGGCGAAGAAAAAGGAGATCTCTCTCCCTCTTTCTCCATATGGGAACAAAAACAAAACCAGAGGGGCATTTGCTTTTTAGGGGTTTTTCTTTCTCCTTCTCCCGCCACAATTCACTGTCATCTCTCTCTAAAATTTCTTCTTTGGAGGCTTGTCTGGTCCTTTCACTCAATACCAACGTCGATTCCGATGAATTTTGATTAGGATTGGTGAAGATTTTTATCCCAAGGGATTCATAAATTTTTCAGACTGTTCAAAAAATTTAACTGTGTTTAATTGGTTAACGACAGGTCAAATCGGTGCGGTCACGTCTCATTCCGAAATCCGGATTTTTTCTGTTGATGAAAGGAAAAGAACGAGATCTAGCTACCGAAACTTTCGTCTTTGTCTACGTTAAACAAGATACGTGGGGATTCTCGATTCTTGAATGCCGCACTCCATTTAAAGCAGAGCTTGACGGGGAGTCCAGTCTCGTTGAATCCCGTGACCGGAATTCAATGGCTCCGTTCAGTTTCCGGTTTCTTTGCGAGCTGCTCTCAACGGACGTACGTTTGGAGGAGGTTGGGGAGAAGTCGGAGGTCGCGGCGGGTTCTGAACGGACCACCGCCGGTGCCGATTAGACCCCTGCGGGGAACGGAGAGGGAAGGATCAGATCAAACAAAGTGCAGGGAAAAAGGAAGGCTGTTTCTGTAATTTTGGTGCTGCATTGTCGACCCTGACTCATCCCCGTTTGGCCGTTTCCGTCACTTCAGCCACCCACCTCCTCAAAAAGCCTTTACCGCCTTCTTCGCTCGCCCTCCCTTCTGTGTGAATTATAGCCATGATACTGATACCCCAAATATCCCAAAAGTGAAAAGAAGAAAAGGGGAAAAAGAAGCGCAGAGTACATAAAACCAGACTGATCTCTCTCTCTCCTTCCCTTCCTCACCCTCTCTCCTCCCTTTCTCTGCTAGAAACCAGAAGAAGAAGAAGAAGAAGAAAGAAGTGTCATTTTGGGGTTCTTTTGTTTCTTATACTCGAGGTTGGGAGTTGGAAAGACCAGTGGAAGAAGAAGAAGAGTTATTTTGGGGTTCTGTTGTTTCGACTACTTTTGAGGTTGGGAGTTGCGAAGATCAGTGGGGGGAGTTGGGGAGGAAGCAAAAATGAAGCTGGTGGCGGAGATACTGGATGCCAGTGACCTGATGCCGAAGGATGGGCAAGGGTCGGCCAGCCCCTTCGTGGAGGTGGATTTCGACGGGCAGCGGATGAGGACGGCGACCAGGGAGAGGGACCTCAACCCCGTGTGGAACGAAAGACTGGAGTTTAACGTCACCGACCCCGACGCCCTCCAAAGCCAGACAATCGTCGTCGATGTCTACAATGATCGCAGGTCCGGTGCCCCCGGCCACCACAAGAACTTCCTAGGCCGCGTCAAGATCTCGGGTTCCTCCGTTCCTCGCGCCGCCGACGCCGCCCCGCAGCGGTTCCCCCTCGACAAGCGCGGCCTTTTCTCCCACATTCGGGGCGAAATCGCCCTCAACTTGTACATCGACGAAGGTTCTGCCGCGGTGCCCAAGCCTCCTCCTGCTGCTCCCGTTCCTCCGGCCGCTGCGCCGGAGGAACTGGAGCAGAAGGCGGAGAAGAAGAAGAAGAAGGATAAGGAGAAGGCCATGGAGTTTTCCGACCTCCCGCCGCCGGCGGCCGAAGCCAAGGCCGCCGCTGAAGTCCACAAGCAGACATCGAGCAAGGGGAAGCCCCATGTGGAGCACAAGAAGCCGGAGCAGGCCCGCGTCGAGCAGATCTTTTCGATGCACGCCCACCCTCCGGCACAACCCCCGCCCATCGTGGTGGCTCCCCACCCGGCTTCCCTCCACCAGTTGCAGCGCAAGGAGGCGGAGTTCGGTCTGGTGGAGACGTCGCCGCCGCTGGGTGGGGTGGTCGGGTACTACAACCGGCGGGACAAGACGGCGAGCACCTACGACCTGGTGGAGCAGCTGGAGTTCCTGTACGTGAGCGTGGTGAAGGCGAAGGACCTGCCCGCCATGGACGTCAGTGGGAGCTGCGACCCCTACGTGGAGGTGAAGCTCGGCAACTACAAGGGTACCACGAAGCACCACGAGAAGACCCTGAACCCGGTGTGGAACCAGGTGTTCGCCTTCTCCAAGGAGCGGCTGCAGGCGAGCGTGCTCGAAATCACGGTGAAGGACAAGGACTTGGTGAAGGACGACTTCGTCGGCAAGGTGGTCTTCGACCTGTGCGAGATCCCGGTGAGGGTGCCGCCGGACAGCCCCCTGGCACCGCAATGGTACCGGTTGGAAGACAAGAAGGGGGAGTCCAAGGTGAAAGGGGAGATCATGTTGGCCGTCTGGAGGGGGACGCAGGCCGACGAGGCCTACCCGGAGGCCTGGCATTCCGACGCGGTCTCAGTTCCTCCGGGCGCCATCCACCACACCAAATCGAAGGTCTACTTCTCCCCCAAGCTCTGCTACGTCCGGGTATGCGTGATCGAGGCGCAGGACCTGGTGCCCGGCGGCGAGAAGGGGCGGATGCCCGACGCCTGGGTGAAGGTCCAACTGGGCCAACAGCTGCGGCGGACTAGGCCCTCCCCGTCCCAGATGCGCACCGTGAATCCGCTCTGGAACGAGGAGCTCCTCTTCGTGGCGGCGGACCCCTTTGAGGAGCACCTCGTCATCTCCGTGGACGACAGGATTGGGGGTAACAAGGAGGAGACCATCGGCCGCCTGATCCTGCCGCTGTCCATGGTGCCTCGCCGGAACGACAACAAGATGGTAGACGCCAAGTGGTACAACCTCGAGAAACCGTCCGTGGCGACGCCGGAGGGAACCAACGGCGAGAAGAAGAAGGAGGTGAAGTTCGCGAGCCGGATCCACCTCCGAGTGTGCCTCGACGGCGGGTATCACGTGCTGGATGAGTCGACATACTACAGCAGTGACCTCCGGCCGACGGCTAGGCAGCTGTGGAAGCAGAGCATCGGCGTGCTGGAGGTGGGGATCCTCGGCGCCCGGAACCTCCTGCCGTTGAAGACGAAGAACGGCCGCGGCAGCATCGACGCCTACTGCGTCGCCAAGTACGGCCAGAAGTGGGTTCGGACGCGGACGCTCATCGACTCCCTCTGCCCCAGTTGGAACGAGCAGTACACCTGGGAGGTCTACGACCCCTGCACCGTCATCACCATCTGCGTCTTCGACAACTCCCAGCTCGGCGACGCCAAGGACGCCAAGGACCAGCGCATCGGCAAGGTCCGCATCCGGCTGTCGACGCTGGAGACTGACCGCGTCTACACCCATTACTACCCTCTTCTTGTTCTGCACCCCTCCGGCCTCAAGAAGACCGGCGAACTCCACCTTGCCGTCCGCTTTACCTGCTCGTCCTTCATCAACATGATGCACATGTACAGCCAGCCGCTGCTGCCCAAGATGCACTACGTCAACCCCATCTCGGTCATGCATCTGGATCTCCTCCGCCACCATGCCATCCAGATCGTTGCGGCGCGCCTTGGCCGGGCGGAGCCACCGCTGCGCAAGGAGGCGGTCGATTTCATGCTGGACATCGACCAGCACATGTTCAGCCTCCGGCGGAGCAAGGCGAACTTCTACCGGATAATGTCGCTGTTTCATGGGGTCTTCGCCGTCGGCAAGTGGTTCAACGACATCCGCAACTGGACGAACCCGGTGACCACCGTTCTGGTCCACGTCCTCTTCCTCATACTGGTGTGCTACCCGGAGCTGATCCTGCCGACGGTCTTCCTCTACCTCTTCCTGATCGGGCTCTGGAACTACCGGTTCCGGCCGCGGAAACCCCCACACATGGACACGAAGCTGTCGCAGGCGGAGCGGGCCCACCCGGACGAGCTCGACGAGGAGTTTGACACGTTCCCGACGAGCCGGCCGCCGGACATCGTGAGGATGAGGTACGACCGGCTGAGGAACGTCGCGGGGAGGGTGCAGACGGTGGTGGGGGACCTGGCCACTCAGGGGGAGCGCCTGCAGGGGATACTCAGCTGGCGAGACCCGCGCGCCACCACCATATTCGTGGTGCTCTGCCTCTGCATGGCAGTCTTCCTCTACGTGACGCCGTTCCAGGTGGTGGCCGTGCTGGCGGGGCTCTATTTCTTGCGCCACCCGCGCTTCCGGAGCAAGCTCCCCTCTGTCCCTGTCAACTTCTTCCGTCGGCTTCCCGCCCAGACCGATCGGCTCCTGTAGATACCGGCCTTTGTATCTCCTCCGTCATCTAATGGCTATGTTTTCCGAGTACATAAATAGATGAACCGAATCATGGTGATGGTAATTACGATGATACATAGATACCCTCTCTGTTCGTGGTCTTATCTGTGGTCTGTTGTAATGTAGTGAACAGTGGTAGTCTTTGGTCTCCGAGTCGGCTGTTGTCCAAAAAGAAAAAGATTTTGTTTATGTTTTGCTGTAATCACCCTTATGAAGAAAACCAGTATTTGCTTATATTGTATCATATGATGTTGAAAAAGAGGAGATTCGATTGATTGTTGGTTTCTCTGATTCTCTCATGCGATTCGAAGTTTCAGGGAGAGAAAGAGAGAGGTGGGCATAGGCAATCTGGCCCTTCGATACAGAAGTGGAAATCTTATCTACCTTTTCCAGATCGGCTGCTCTCTTAGCTTCTGGAGGCACCGAGAGGAGAGGAGGTTCCTTTTGGAGCTTTGATTATGAAAATGAATTTTCGCATGGCTTAGGAATAGCAAGAGGGTGGGGGACGAGCTGCTTCTGTTGCTGCGGCGGCTGCCCACCACAGCATTACAGGAAAAAGTGTTTGGTGGAATCATCAAAGTTTTGCTTGACTGTGAAGGAGGGAAGGGAGAGGGAAAAAAGGTTCAGTTTCTGGCGATGAGCTTTGCAGTGAACACACTTTACACCTGTATTGTCATCAATTCTGTTTTAGGTTTTCATTCCTCAAATGAAAGTGAGAATCTGATCGCCATGAAATCATGATATTAATGATCATTGCAATAGCGAAGATCATTGAAGTTGAAACTGGAAAAGAAAAATTATAAGAAAAGTACGAAGTGTCCTGAAAGGCTCATGATTTAAAGCATGACATTCAAGTGTGTTCCTCTTCCTTTCTTCCTTTTGCTTTCTTCACCCGCTCGGTGTTCGGTTCCCCATTATTAGTACATGAATTGCTTCTTGTTATTTTACGTTCATGAAGCTTGCTGTTGTGGTGTTCAGTTAAATGAATCCCATTTACCTTCCTCTTCTTTCCCTTTCTGTTCTTTTGATCCTCTGAATCCTTGTAGTTACTCCAGATACTGAATCTCTTTTTCGCTGCTTGGATCTACAGCTTAGACACTGGCCACACGATTGTGTCAAGAAATGCATCCTGGGCATGGATCAGTTAGACAATTTACTAGATTTGGTGAGAGATGATGGATCTCTGGTTATTGATCTCCAACTTCTGGTAGGAAATCTTGGTCTCAACACTAGAACTGGTATTGGACTTGAAAATTGTATTTACATGAACTATGAGTTGCAAGAAGCACCAAGAGAAACCTAGCTTTACAAGAAGAACATCATGAAACTGAGAAACCTGAGTTGCAGATGACAAGGTTGGACCTTGATTCATGATTTTTAACACCACCCATTTCACATCAGGAAACTGACAAAGCACACTCACCTAACTTGAAAGGGTTATTTGCTTTCCCTCTTGCAAGCAAGCGTCTGTTTCGCATAAACAGTCACAGTTCAGCCTTTATGGCTGTCTGTTCTCTGCACAAATGAGAAATATAGGCTATCCATGGAGTATTTTAAGTAAGCCACCAAGTCTTTCGACCAGGGTGCAGTTTCTTCATATAATAAATGAATGAACAAATGGCTTCTTCTTAGAAGTCATATTTCCCGGAAGTCAAGCTAATAATATGCATGCTATTTAAATTCCTTCCTTCATCAAGCAGATGGCAGTTCTCTGTTTGCAGCTTAAGAGCAGGTGTAACATTACTGTCTTGGTTGATGAACTTGCAACTGAGAACTTCAACTGACAAGCAAAAAAAGCATGGCAGGCATGTCTGGAGAGTGACTAAGCTGGTGGCTGTTTTGCAGCACTACTAATGAATTAGACAGCGAAACAGCATTAGATGCCCTGTCAGATTCAGTTATGATGCAGATGAAGAATGATAGAACCTTCATACCAGATGTGGCCCATTTGCAGGGCCCTACTGCTAAACATTGTCGTATCAAATGCTGTCTTTTTGGTGTATAAATCATTTGGTACCTCCATCGACCGGTTGCTGCACATGCACTTCCTAACCAGCCATCTACCACAACAACATTCAAAGTAGCGATGTACAATATTGAGCTACCGCAACAACATTCGAGTAGGAATGTACAATGAAATTGGTAAAGCCGAGTCTGAGTTCGAGTTCGACTTGTTTAAGCTCATGTCACTTGATTCATACATTTTTTTTCTTTAAATAAAAATGAAAAAGTACAAAAAAGGTATTAAAATTTGAGTTGAGTTTAAACAAGTAGAGCTTCTGTAACTCAATTGGTTTCTAACTCGTGTCATTTATTAAACGAGTCGAGTTCCAGTCGAACTTATACGGGTGAGTTCGAATCAAGCCCAAGTTGGCTCGACTTATTGTACATCCACAATTCTAAGAGATGCCCTCTAATTGGGTTTACTTAATTGTCCCTATCTTTTGTCTTTACCTTTCCACCCAGTGAACTCTTATTGTTCTTTTGATTTGGAATATGGTCCTTGCTGAATTGAGATTGGGTCACCACCTGTTTCTTGTCTACTAGCAGATTGGGCACACATGTGGTTCTAGAGGTGCCTGGTTGTGTGTTCGTGGCCAAACACGTGTTGGCCCTGCGAAAGCTCGAACATATGTTCGAGCCGAGGGTGTTGCTGTGCTATGTCTAAGAAGCCAAGTCCAAACACGTGTTCGGTCCTGGGGCACCCGAACACGTGTTCGGCCCTAGGGTATTACTGTACTATGTCTTGATAGAAGCTAGAGTATATTGATGATTGTACGCAAACAACTAGATGAAAGGCTCTTGTTGGTTTACAATTTTTGTCCTGACAAAAAAAACCATACGGTGGGACCTTATATAGCTGAAGCATTTTCTTTATAAAAAGCTAACCATATGAATGTGATGTTCATGTCCGAAATTTTAAGAATCAAAATGAAATCATATCTATTGTTGTCTAGATCAGATTTTTCACAACCAGTTCAATTTTTACGTGGGAAAAAAATGTTCTTTATAGGGACCATATTGATATAGTTGGCAGAAACCTTCTAGATCCAAAATATTTCACCAAAATGGCAGCTTGGCAACTTTGGGTTCATGCTCAGGCTCTTCTTTTTCTCTTGTCAACGCATCAATGGTGTCGGTAGTGTTGTCTCTACATGGATGGTAGGAGCATTGGTTTCTTCATCTTTGTTCCAATTGATTGAATTGTGCACATCACATTTGTTTTTGTGGTTACCCAGCTTGATAAATTTTCCTTGTCCTTTTCATTCTTTTAAGATTTTTTTTTTGTTTTTTTTTTCTCCTTTTTCTTCATTAGACATTGGATATCATGTTTGAGATCAATGACGGAGTCAGAAAAATTGGCTGGAGGAGCACTTGTTTAGAAATACTTATATCTATTAGGACACTTATATATATGAGGATAAATGTTTAAAAATGTCTATTTAAAATTAAAGAAATTTTAAGTGACTGATATTTCAATTGGCCATGGGATAGTGATCGGGGTCTCGTGGGGCTGTTCTATATGACTGGACCTACTATTTTAAGCTGTCAATCACTAATTTAAGCTTTTACATAAGGGGCTTATGGCTCTAATGCCCCCACGGAGCCCCCACCTATCTATGTCCTTATAGTGAATTAGACAACTGAACAGCATTAGAGCCCGAGTCAGATTCCGTTATGACGTGGCCTAAGAATGACCCTCGTACCATATCTGGTCCATTTGCGGCGCTATTGATAAAAGTTGAGGTATCAAATGCTGCCCTTTTGTTCTACAAATTGATGACTTAGTGGAATGGGGCTGCTGCACATGCACTTCCTAACTAGCCATCCACCACAACAACATTCTATGTAGGGATGTATGATAATTGAGCTCGGCTCGATCTCAATGTGTTCAAGTTGAGCTTATGAGTCGAGCTCGAGTTTGACTCAGTTAACCCAGTTTGAGCTCGAGTTTGACTCATTTAAGCTCATGCCACTTGATTCATATTTCTTTAAATGAAAATAAAAAATACAAAATGGTATTAAAATTAATCAAAAATTACTGACTTACCCCTAACAAAATGGAGAAAACACAAGCCCAATCCACTTTAAACAAGTCAATCTGATATAATTCAAACTTGACTTGTTTATAACTTGAGTTTTAACCCAAGCTCGAGCTTGACTCGTTAAACAAGTAAAGCTCAAGGCGAGCTTACACGGGTGACTTCAAGATGAGCCCGAGTTAGCTTGACCCATTGCACATCCCTAATTCTAAGATGTTTAGTGAAGCAATGAACTGCCAAAGACCCAATATATGCCCTTTATATGCAAAACTAATAGGCTTTTTGTTTTGCTTACCTTTCCAGCCGATCACTCTCATTTTTCTTTTGTTTTGGAATATGGTTCTTGCTAAATTGAGATTGGGTCACCAGCTATTTCATGTAGGCTAGCAGCTTGGGCACACGTATGGTTCTCGGGGAGCTTGGTTGTGTGTTCGGGGCCGAACACGTGTTTGCCCCCGGGCACTAGTGGAACCAGAATTTTTTTTTTTTTTTGATGGAAGCACTCATTCGATTCTTATAATTTGTTTGGGGCACTTACATGTATAACAATCAAATATACCAAAATATTAACATATATATTAATTAATTTTGTGAGGCTGGTGTGGGCAACTGCCAGCACCAGCCACCATGTGGCTACGCCACTTCCCTAGGGGTGACTTCAAGATGAGCCTGAGTTAGCTTGACTCATTGCACATCCCTAACACGTGTTCGTCCCTGGGGCACCCGAACACGTGTTGAGGGTATTACTATACTATGTATTGCTAGAAGCTAAGAGTATATTGTATGAAAGGCGGTTGTTGGTGGACCATTTGGTGAAGTGAAACAGATTGCTCCTTGGATTGGGTCTTTGTTTATCATTGCTTCATACCCTTTTGTTATATGCTATTTTACATCCATTGGTAACTCTTGATAAAGAGTCTATGTTAATGGAGATAACTATGAAAAACAAAATTACTGTTTTTTTCTAACAAAAAGAAAAGCGAGGCGGTGGAATCTTAGATGAAGCATTTTCTTTACAAGAAAAAAAAACTGACCATATGAATGTTCATGTTCAAAATTTTAAGAATAAAAAATAAAATCATACTTATTGTTGTCTAAATCAATTTTTCACAACCAGTTTTGTAACAACCTGACCCACTCTTGAGCTTGGGCCCTTATTCTGGTAGAGATCTCAACCCCCCTAGCACTTTTGGTTTCAGCCTTAAAAATGTTAGAAATGAGACAACTAACATCTCCATTTATAAGTTCTAAAATATCTCTCACAAAATTCAATACGAGACTAAACTTTTAGCCTTTAAGACACATTCATTTGTGCGTGGAACCCTAGGTTAGAGTGTTAAACTGTGTTTTAATACCACTATAACAACCTGATCTACTCATGGTCTCAAGTCCCTAGTACAGCGGATCCCAACCTGCCCTCTAACAGTTTCAATTTCAACCCCAAAAAGACTAAGAACCAGGAGAACCAACAACTTAACAGCCATCTATATATGTTCTTGAAGATCTCTCACAATTTTTAATAAAAGGCTAAACTTTTGAGGTGTTACAAGTTAAATGTCTATGTAAAAAAAAAAGTGTTTTGTTTTTCAACATAGGAACCATATTGATATTGCTGGTGAAAATCTTCTAGATCCAAAATATTTCACCAAAATAGCAGCTTGGCAACTTAGGGTTCATGGCGAGGCACTTCGTCATGTTTGTCCAAAATGAATGACTTGTACACATCACATTTGCCTTTTGTGGTCATGCAGCTTGATAATGTTTCTTTGTCCTTTTTCTTTCTTTAAGAAAAAGTTTCTGCCCTTTTTTTTTCTTATTAAACATTTGATATCATGTTTAGGATGTGGCAGTTGAGAACGTTAGATGGACATGAATAAGAAATGTAGGGAGACAACTGGAAGCCTCTCCTCTCTTCCAAGTGCCCCAAGAGTTTAGGGCAATTCTGGAAAACTTCATGAACTTACGATTACTCCGTCAACTCAAAAGTAGTGTCTATCACTATTTTTAGTTCAAAAGAGTAGCACTCACAAGAATTGAACTGATGACTTGGTTTTCACTGCCCCACCAGCCCAACCAGTTGTGTTATGCCACACAAGGCAAAATGAATAAAGAGACTGAAGAGGTTGGGCTTGGTTTGAATGGGAAGCATCTGCTTGCCTCAGATCTGATCTGATCTCATTCTCTTCATTTTTTAGATCCACCAAGATAAGATCAAATCCAACCTCTTTATTTAGATCAGGCATTTGACAATACATGAAAGTAAAATGTGCATCTAAAAAATTTGATGTTAGATCTGATTTTATTACTAGTTTGATTATCCATGGATGTTCCTGTGGACGTCTGATTCTTGACATTCAAACGAATCCATCCACAAGTATGCCAATGAATGGATTCTGATTGGATATCCGGCAAAACCATTTTAAATCAGTCTAATATTAAAACGTTCAGAAACCATAATACACAACTAGACGAGATTTGGTTTTGCTAAATAAGATCTGAGTGGATTCGAATTCAGATTTGGTTTTACATAAACATCCGATTGGGTAATGGATTTTTCGTTTTTCCACGTCCTCATCCGATTCAATTTTCAAATTCAGACACTTGAATTCATTATCGCCGGAATCTGACTTGGATTTCAGATCCAAAACTGCAGATAGACTGGATCTGTTAGAGGCTACATCCAACCCATTTCCATCCCTATATGGGGCAATTTATCTTGTTTGGTAAATAAACAAATAAATAAATAGGAAAGGTACCCTTTTGGTCCCTTTTTTCAATAACATGCTGAGTTCCTTCTGTTAACTGGAAGCTCTGAAGATCTACCTGATTTTTTTTAAAAAAACCTTGTTTCAGCAAA
Organism: Nymphaea colorata; assembly: GCF_008831285.2. Taxonomy (NCBI): domain Eukaryota; kingdom Viridiplantae; phylum Streptophyta; class Magnoliopsida; order Nymphaeales; family Nymphaeaceae; genus Nymphaea; species Nymphaea colorata. The sequence goes on along the minus strand of NC_045138.2, from coordinate 21,061,964 downwards.
AGCATTGGAGAAGAGAAAATGGGTTGCAAAATATGATGGGAAATGAACATTCTATTAAGGATATTACTATTAGTGCACTGAATTTTATTAAGCACAATAAGTTTTATTCATTCCATAAGGGTGATCATTTTTTTTTGTTTACATGCGGATGATTTTTTAAACCTTGTAAACATGATGTACATATACCTTTTTGGTGAAAAATAACTTTTATCTGATACAAATATAAGAATGGATGCATTGATATTTTGAAAAATGAATAACCCACAGTTCCCTAGCTGTGGTACATTTCTAACTGTTATATCTCTGTATATAATTGGCCTTCAGTGGATCATTTTTCACATGCAAAGCTTCTTTGAGAGATGTATCAGGATATTAACTTTCATGATTGAATTGGTTTTTAGGTTGGTTTAGTTACATTCAATCTCTATTTTTCGTTCGTGTTCTTGTCGCCATGAAGGACTCGACTGTCGTTTCTTTATGTTCGATACCATTTTAATCATAGATGTAACTCTCCTTAAATCACCCTTTAGGCACCGCCTCAGAATGCCGTTGCTGTTGCCGTTGCCGTTGCTTTCTCCCGGCCCTCCTCCTTCTATGCACCTTCAACTCTCCATTTGTGCAAATCTCCCCCACTGAATTACAGTGCTGTCTTTGACTGCTGCAGCATTTGTACAGGCACAGGCTCACAGCCTCTAAATCCCATGGATGTCGCTTTCTTACAATGGCGTAGCCACATGTGGGCAGTTGCCCACACTAGCTATTTTAAAATTCCTTTATTTTTACATTGATAAATTTAATATTACTTTTATACATATATAGGTGTGCCTATAGATATAAATGTTTCTAAATAGGTGTCTCTCCAACTAATTTTTTTGGCTCCAGCATTGCTTTTTTACTAGGACCACCCAAGTCCCGAAGCAACCTTGGACCTGAGGATTAGAGGAAAGCATCTCCCAAACTACAATGACTGTCATCCTTGCACTCTCTCCCATCCGACCCCTCCCTCCTCCTCCACATGTCAAAAGGACAAAATTCTAAAAGAAAAAAACAAAGAGGATGACAGGAAGCTAATCTGGTTTTAAACTTTAGGGCATCAACTCTTTGTACTGCAAAAAGGGAGACACTAATATGCAAGTCAAAACAAAATAGAGATGTCATTCAATGACATAGAAAGTAGGCTTGATACCTCAGGGGGATGAGAGGAAGGTAAGAGTCAGGGTAGGAGCTTCTGCTTTGAATTGAAAGGTAGAATGAAATACTCCTTCAGTTTTACCTAAAAATTCTAATGACTCATATCAATTCAGTGGCAGCCATCATTATTATTAAGACAAGACTGACATTGCCTTCAAAGTATCAAGCTTCAGTTCCCTCACTACTATATAATCTCTATGACATTATAGGTCAAACTTATGATACTCTACAACAAGGAAGAACTTTATCTCCAGATGATTGAGACTCATACAAGTTGGATTTGCACTTCTTATAGGATGCTAAGTTGATCCCGACCTTAGAGTAAAGCATTGGCTCTTTCCATAACTATTCGAAGTAATTGCAAATACACCAATTCCATTTGTTATGATGGATAACTTTAACTCAATTGGGAACCAATTCAAAAATCTAGCAGAGCCCCTTCTCTCTTTGTTTTCCTTGCTTTCATTGAAGGTAATGAAATTGCTGAAGTAGTTGACTCACGCTGCAGTTGCACATGGTAACAACAAACAAGGGAGCAACAATAGGTCTTCCACGTAGGGGTGAAAATGAGTTGAGTCGAGCCCGAGTGCAGTCAACTCGAACTCAGCTCAACTCAGCAATTACATGTTGAGCTCGAGCTCGGCCCGATTAAGGCTCGACAAACTCATTTGAATAGAATTGATATTCATCATTACATGTTGAGCTCGACCTTGAGCTCGATGAAGGCTCGACAAACTTGTAAACTCGTTTGAATACATCGACTTGTTTAAATCTCGACAAACTCAATTAAGGCTCGAACTCGACTCGACAGTTATGTGTTGAGCTCGAACTCAACTCAATTATTTGAACGAGTCAGACTCATGAACTCGAGCTCGACTCGTTAAGCAAATGACTCAGCTTGAACTAGTTCACGAGCCGAGCTTTAACAAGTTGAGCTTGAGTAGTTCGACTCATTGTTGACCCCTACTTCCACGGCTAGTTGCGGGGATGCTCTAACACATGAAAACACTACATTCAAGAGCTGAGGGGCTGCATTGCTAATCTCAAAAACTTAGTTGAAGCGTGAGACTTATAAAGACTTGGTATGGAAAAGGTATATAGGATGAAGTAGATTAGATTATCCTTCTTGAAAGCGGATTTCTTGGGCCAAAAAATCGAGAACAGATTGCCTCCAAAAAATCACTGGGCGAAAGGAGATTTCTTGGACTTTCACTCTCTACATTATTGAACTATCCATTGCTTCTCAACATAGATACCATCTTCTGGGTCCACAAAATAGTCAGGCTAAAATGGTAACACAATAGAAGAACAATGTATCTCTCACATCTTCAAAGTCAAGAAGAAAAAAAAAAGTTGGGGTCGGGAAGCAAAAGTTATTATCTTATGCAAAAAGAATATATGTACTAAAGCATGTTGTCAATGGAATCCTTCAATGTTGGCATATGATTGTTAAAATTTCCTTAAGTTCCATTTGTAAGATTGAATGAATTTGTGCAAACATGTTTGGCCTACCTTGCCTGCAAAGCCCTTAACAGCCATTTTAAATGGGTAAGCAAGAAACATCCGGTAGCTCAATGGCTTGAAGCTTTCCCGAAGCTCTATGTCACCATAGTGTGGGGTGTGGGTGCGGGTATTGAAACGGTACATCTCAAAAAATTTAGGTGTGGTGGTGCGGTAATGGTATTTTATTATTATTATTATTTTTAATTTATTATATATATAACATAATAAGTATATTATTGTAATTTAGTTATTAATGTATATAACATACTTGAATAATTGTATTGCATAGAAAAATATCAAAACAACATATATTATATAAGTAATGTAGTAATATGACATTCTAATTGAACTCGGATGTGAGTCGGAGCCGCACCCATGTTCGGTGCGCACCCGACTTGATGCGGACTCAGGTGCGACAGTAAAATAAAAGAGTCCGGTGACTTAGGCTATATAGAAAACTATTAGTAAAGTTTGAGTAGTATTTGCTAGCAACAACAAAATAAAGTGATCGAATGATTCGAATCCAATGTAACACCTATGGGTATATAAGAAATCTATCAAATAGATTCTCTTTAATGAATATATCCGATCACACGTTTGAATTTGAATGTCGAATTCAATGATCCAATAAGAAATGATACTCTGAATCATATAACTAGACATGAGTTGGTTGATACTCCAATTGCCATAATAATCGATGCTCAAACATAGACTTTGGTTTAGACTCAGTTCAAAATTACTGTTAGAGAATTTGTGGTTAGTCTCACAACATTAGACTTGTAATAAACTTGGCTCTATGACTGCCATCATTTATGAGAATGCCTACAATTGTCTGAGATAGATTGACAAGAAGGTGTAATATATATAGTCACAGAAAACACGCTTTTCTTCGTGATAAATTAATTGGTTGTTTAAAACTAAAAAAACACGTTATTTTGAAAAAAATATTAAAAAAACACATTTAATGCCTTTTTAATCCCTTTTTTGCATTTTTTTCAGTTTTTTCACTTTATTCATTTTTTTTAGTTTTTTATGTCAAACTTTTTTTTTTCATTTTCTATTTTATTTGTTTCAAATGTACTTATATTTTGATGTTTGTGTTATTAGTTTTTCACTTATTTTATTTTTTTTCTATTTTTAGTTTTTTAAAACTTTTAAAAATTTACCGCATTTTTTTTCTTTTTTCAAGTTCGCTGTATTGTACAAGAGAAAAACCACTGTTCAAACTCTGAGACATTATTTGTGACTATAATCTCAACATAACATTTAATTGTGCTCTTCTCTATGGTTTGGTAAACTAGAAAAAGGGAAAAACTGGCTGCTAAATCGATGCCTTCAATTAATTGAATAATCTCTTTGCAAACAAAATTCCATTGTGATACAAGGAAATAATAGAAGATGATAGATTTGATACTTCTTTGCCCTCATTTCACTAGCATTTCTAAATTCAATCTTTGCTCAAGGTTGATCACGGGCCTCTTGCCTCAGAGGCCATTCACTTGCTAAAGAATGTTTTTGAGTAAGTGCAGTTCTAGGAATGGGTTAACATTGTTGGGGATTGGAATCTTTTTTCTGGTGAAACTGGATCTCTTTTTGGATTCCATTTATTCCTATCATTTTGCAATCAGACTTTGGAGCCTCGAGGGGCATAGCTTAAAAAGGGCAGCTTGGGAACATTATGCTGCACATCTCTAATTCGACCTGTGGTTGACTCACTCGGGTACTGTAAAAGGGATCTTTCATGCAGGGTGAAACTATAGTCACAAATAATGACTCGAAGTTTTAAGCGGCAACGTTTTTCTTAGGTATAATACAATACGGCGAACTTGAAAAAAGATAGGGGGAAAGTAAAATAAGTGAAAAACTAATAACATAAACATCAAAAGATAAGTACATTTGCAACAAATAAAAAATAGAAAAAAATTGTTTGGCATTAAAAAAAACTGAAAAAAGGGGCTAAAAAAGCATTTTTTTTTCAATTTTAATGTTTTTTCAAGAAAACATGTTCTTTGGCTCCGCTCGGGCAGTGAGATTAAGCCTCCTGCTCACCATAATCAAACTTTGAAAAAGAGCTCCTAATTCCAATTCCACATTTCCAGGCCATCAAACGGCCCCTTATTGCTTAGGTGTTGTTACCATTACACATAGTATTTTGATATAAGATTTCAATCGCTTCATGTTTCAACAGTTTTTTTGAGAATGTTTAGCATTGGGTGCGTCTTGCTTTCATGGATAGGTATTTTCTCACTGTACATATATAAGGGAAGCGGGGACGAAACCCCAACAACTATTTTTCGAGGAAGTTTACAGCAAATTACCAATATTATAAATATTCGTATTAGTTGTAAATTTTATGTAAAAAATCATTTAAGACATTCAAGATTGATTTGAAAAAAAGAAAAAGTAAGGACTATATAAACCCCTAACCAGCCTTGTATCTTACTGTAAGAGGGCTATATGATGCATATGGGTGGACATACATGGATAAGCTTGGGCATTGGGTCGGGCTGCTGCTGTCGAGTGGGTTTGATAATTTTTTAATATTTATTTTATTATTTATATATATAATTATAATAGTTTATTACATTTAATTATATATATATTATTTTATATTAAAAATACATTTTTAATTTAAACAGGCCGAGCACAAACCGGGCGCGGGCTAGGGTTTTAATTATTGGGTCGAGCCCAGGCCTAAGTTTTGGGTGTCGGGCTGGTTCGAGCCCCGACTCCTTATCAGGCCAGCCCACTGCCTAAGCTTAGCTATGGACATATGTTAACAAGACTGCAACTTAGTTGTATGGATTCGAACCTAATGGTGATTAGCTAGAATATTGATCAAGTAGAACAGAAAATAGCAAAGAGAGAAATTTACTTGATCAGGACGATTTAAAAATCACTTGATAATCGAAGAAATTATCAAAAAAGGAAAAAAAAAAAAACGAACATATGACTTTGTTTCGTAGAGAGAGCCGTGGTGATGGGTATGGCGCGCGTGAAAGCCCTTTTAATTTGCACCCTCTTGTCATGTTATTTTATTATCAGACTTTAAACTCATGAATTTTAATATGAGTGAATCCGTAAAAAATGGATTATTCGAGTCAGGTGATACAAAATTGTTTTAAATTCGTTGACCTTTTTCAGAAAATCTTTCATTTAGATGACAAACTTTGGCATATATTTCAAGGTTTGAGCTTAATGTTCCTAATTTTTTGTAATTCAAGTTTTGTTTTTACTACCAATTTCTGAAAATTGCTGTTTCTTTTTAACATCAATTGGTATTGTAGATAAACATATTAAGTAAGGCGATGGAAACTGATAATAATGCCTTGTTATTATATATTAAAAAAAGGAAAGAAAGGTATTTTTGGACTTGAAAGAACCATGTAGAAAAAGCATCAATCTTTTGGGGCATTTGAATGATACCTTGGTTTAATATGTTTTATGAAAACCAAGATTTTTAATGAGTTTCAAAACACTTTGTTTTTTTCTTTTTTTGGATAATACATTAAAAACCTGGTTTTTGAATAGCCTAAAAAGGATTAGGTTTTTCACTTCCTTTTCTAATATCAGGTTTGGTCAAAACTAGATCTCAAACCCAAATATTTATGACACCCACATACTCCAATAAATTTCAAAGCTGGTTTTAAAGTATCACCCAAGCAACTCATTTCATGTTTCAATAAAACATGACCTGACTGACAGTTCTTGTCAAGGAAAGTCGAGGTTGGCATAAAAACTCTAAATTATATGGTCCTAATATGAAATTATAATTTAAAAATAGTTATATATATATATATATATATATTAGTGAAGCTTGCCGTTAGACCTCTTTTAATTTAATACTGAATTGTTCTTTTTCTCGTTTGGTATGTTTCAATATGACGGCAAGCATCGAATAGAGTTACATCCTTCGTTGCCACCTCCTCCAAGTGATCTTCAAATTTTAGGATATTAAATTAAACTTCTTAGTCAATTCATTAATTAATGTCTTGTATCTAATGCTATTATATTTTGAAAATTGGCCAAATCCGATTCAAAATTCGGGTTTGGTGTGACTTTTTTTTTATTTGCATTTGAATCTGAATTTGAATATGCATGTGAATATGATTAAAGATATATCCGATCTAAATTCGATCCGTTGACATCCCTCATTATATCGAGGATCCAGTCAATAAACGGTACCTCATGCATTAACCGTCTTCCTCAAACTTGACGATATACAGCGGACAACAAGGAAAGCCATGCATGGACGTAGGTGCAAGCCAATAAATCGAAATTCTATTCAAAGATTTATAAACCCAATACTTCAAGTTTGAGCACTATCTTAACATTAAGAGGGGAAGAGAAAATTGATGTTTGAATCTTCGATGTGTCGATAACATTGCTTCACAGGATATGGTGTCCACGGTGATGATGGTTGGCAAATTCATGGCTGAGGCTTGGATTGGCCGAAAACTAGGTCACCGGGTCAAAGAGTTGACCTGAATTTTTATAGTGCATTTTTTAATAAACAGATGGAGAAAATAAGTATGTCAAGGCATAATATTTGACTTTTTTATCAACTGAAAATGAGTAATATGTAAATCTTAAAGGGATTGATAACGTACATATTGTCCACAAACAACTGTTAATGAAAACGGATCCTATAGATAATAGCAGTGATATACATCACCGGTATAGACTAGGTTTTGGTACCAACCTTTGGAACTGGTCATAGGGACTCTTTTTTATCAAATTGGTTAGTTAATGCACATGAATGTGGCGAATCGATGGAAGCAAATACATAGGTTATTATGTACTTCGTAAGCATTGGTACTGAAGCAAATACATATGTTATTATTTCATTTTTTATGATTCATATATTATTAAGAAAAATAAGAAAAAAGTGATTCACAAATGGCGGAAAGAAAAAATGAGAAATCATATGGCGTCTGTGTCGAGAGGAAACCGTTAAGAGGAAGGAGCAAGACTCCGGTGACGATGCACTGGGTTCAGGCGAATTCCTCCGATTTCGGGGGGTTCGCTTCCTCGTCCACGAAGGTGTGTCACCTTGATCATCATAATCTTATTCTCTCTCTCTCTCTCTCAGATGTCTGACTTTCCACCGACTTATCAGTGGTCATACGGCCGTCAACGTTGGGAAATCGATGGTCGCAGTCTTCGGAGGCCTCGTGGAGAAGCGGTTCCTAAATGATCTATGCGTCTATGATACCGGTGACGTCATCCTTCCTCTTTCTTGCTGTTGGGATTCGGTAGCTTCCTTCCGTGTCATGGATTGGGACTCTCCGGTTTCCTCCCAAATTCCAACCGATAAGTTTTACGCCGCCCGAGGATGGCGCTAGCCTGATCTTGTTTTCCGTTATGGGCGGGCTTCAGAAGGAACGAGCTGCCCAATTATTCAAACATGAAAACTCGAACAGAAATAGAAGAGGAGACCGCATTACTACTATACTAGTAAAGGACGCAAACACATGGTAAGGATAAGCAGTGATGCTGCAACAAAGACAGTCTTTGCTCGGCCAGAGCATACACCTTCCCCTTCCACACAATCCTCTGATCATCTTCTCAACTTTCCAGAGAAACTCTGTATATCAGGCAACCTCCACCAGAGAGTTCCTGCACCACAAATTTCTCGCATGCATAGCCCAACATCCCATGTTTCTCTGACAACATTGCCATCAAGCTGCTGTAGTCACAATGAATGGCCAATGAAAACTCTTCTGGCCCGAAACATTCCAACACACGGTCGATTAGCGCCTCTAGCTCTGCTGCATTCTTTATTTCCTTAGAGCCTATTGCATCCACAAACTCAAAGCTTGCATAGCTGAGACCATCTTCTGGAGTGACATGAATAATCGACAAGGCCTTGTCCTTGATTGAATTCATGGAATATCCACAAGGCTCAAACTCAAAGTCATTGATATCAAAGCCGGGAAGGATGCTGCGGATTCCAGAAGCGTTAGTCATGGACTTCGCTGGGCCTTCAAAGTTCTTGTAGAATACAGATGCCCGCTCCCTGTCCAGGTTGGTCATGCACATTTCCACAGTGAGTGGCAAAGGAGGTATGGACTCCACGGACGACCTGTAGATGTGCCAATCATGGGCAGGATTGCCACCATTGATGACATAAGCATTCCCAGGCTTACCAAACAACTTCGGAAATGGTTGTTCAGCACAACAACTTCCTCCGTAAAACTTGTGTGAGGAGAAGGCTGATTCCCAGGGAAAATGAACGTCCCACGGGAATATTTGACTGAGATAGGAGCACGGGACAAGGTACCAGCATGCTTCAATACGATGGGACTGGAGCGCAGAAGCTTGGTAGTCCCACAAGTCTTGATGATGACCTTGTAAGGATAAACAAAAAGGCTGGATTCAGAAAGCACATATGAATCCAAAGCGCTGTTGGACAAACTGTCCACTATGGTGCATTCGGCAGCAGAAAGGAATTCATCAATCTGGGCACGAGAGAGGGCCCTGAGACCCTTGCTATCAGGATCAGCAAACACAGGTGGCTGACGGAAAATGATCTCCAGCCGCTTTTCATACCCTTCAAAACCGGCCATTTTGAAGCTGAGATCCAATTCTCAATACCACCTAACTGTGTCGAATTGGTGTTGCAGAAGATCAAATGATTATGGGGAAGAAGAGATGAGGAAGAGGCTACATGTCCAGGCCCGGGAGTGACCGAGACAAAACAGAATAGCATTCGTTTCCTTTCTTCCTCTTCCAAAAGTGTGCCGCAATTGGAAAAAGTTTTAGAAGTGGCAGCGGTTTGTGTCTATATATTTCTAATTGACAACGGCCTCTCGATGTTTTTAGCAAGTCAAAATGAATTTTATTTCCGCAGTATGAAAAATATTTCCTGCACTAAACTTTAGTCTTGTGGAATTCTGACAACAGGGAGCGTGGATGTTGTAATGGAGGCAAAAGGTGGTAAGAAGAAGTCCAGTAGTAGTTCCTTAATGTACGAAGTTCCCCTTGGCTACAGCATTGAAGACGTTCGTCCAAACGGTGGTATCAAGAAGTTCAAATCTGCTGCCTACTCCAACGTACGTTTTCTATCTATGATAGTGAATAGAAAACATTAATTTGGTTTTTCTGAAAGGTTAATGGTTTGTTTTCCCTTTCCTGTTTTCTAATTATGTTCTTCCTTTCTTTTTGCAGTGCGTGAGGAAGCCATCGTGATATTTCCACAATCAATTGCTGCTGATAGAGTAGGGCTTTTTTCTGTTATTTCTTTGTTTAAGTTGCGCGCAGTAGGAGACGTGTCGTCTCGGCCAGGACATATAGCCTCTTCCTCATCTCTTCTTCCCCATAATCATTTGATCTTCTGCAACACCAATTCGACACAGTTAGGTGGTATTGAGAATTGGATCTCAATGGCCGGTTTCGAAGGGCATGAAAAGCGGCTGGAGATCATTTTCCGTCAGCCGCCTGTGTTTGCTGACCCTGATAGCAAGGGTCTCAGGGCCCTCTCTCGTGCCCAGATTGATGAATTCCTTTCTGTTGCTGAATCCACCATAGTGGACAGTTTGTCCAACAGCGCTTTGGATTCCTATGTGCTTTCTGAATCCAGCCTTTTTGTTTATCCTTACAAGGTCATCGTCAAGACTCTTTGGCAACGTCTTTGGTTATCAATTTCTATTCATCATTTCAAAAATTCAAACTAATAAAAAAAAGACAAACCAGCAACTTCACCACTGCTTAATTAAAATATCAGGGGCCGAATCGGAACGGGGGTATTCGGATCGATATGACCTGATATTAATGAAGCAACATCCCACTCAAGAAGTGGCAGATGGCGACTCTCAACCTCCCCCACCATCCATCAAAAGAAAGAAAAGGGTGTGAATGTGCTGATTTCTTAAGATACTCTATAATCAGGAGTATAGGGTGTCCGGTCCCCTTTTGGGAGGACCTCCGTTTCAAAAAAGGGGGTGATCCGATAAAACTTAGCTAATTAGGCAAATGATGGAGAAGATCCTGATATCTTTTTTTTTTTTAATTGGTGCTATCAATATCAGATCATCCCCTTTTGCGAGGACCTCTTTTTGAAATTAGGTAAAGTGCCACACCCTATTTTCACAATCAATTTAGTTCTCTCTGCATTAATGAATTTAGATTGTGATTGGTCAATCACATTGATTGAATTAATTGGCATCTATAACCAGTTTTAAACTCAGATCAAGTTTAATCAAGTCTAGCTAGCAGTATGTCCTATTCATTGAGCTGGTTGAGCCTTAATGCAACCTTCTTTCTCGTATCTGAGTCTTAATCGAGTGCGACACACTACAAAAATTCCTCAGATATTGATGGTCACTCATTCAAAGTCATGAGATAAAGTTGATACATATTGATCTATGTATTAACAATATGTCCCTTACAGTCTCTATAAGAGGTTGTTTGGTAATAATAACTGTTATTATTTCATTGATCTCCATAGAAAAGTATGATAGATTCACGGAATGCTGCAATGAACTATTTAATGGATATGTACGATAAATTCATGGAACAATAGCACTATGTTACTAATGTCAAATGTTCATATGCCTTGATGGATCCTCTTTTAACAATGTTTTACATTGTCCACATTATGGATCTTGAAGTCCTGATTAGTTAGGATTAATTTAAAGGATACAATGACAAGTAATGCAGACTCTTGACCTCGTTCATCTGAAAGGTGAAAACATAATTATGTTATGTCTTGAGAACATGTTCTAACATAACAGTAATTGGTTTTTTGTTTTTTGTTTTTTTAATTAAGCTCCTCATTTGATTGGTAAAATATTAAGTATAGTACAATTTACATGGTAACTGTAACATAGACCCTAGGAGATGCATCAATCTGCGGCCACATCAAAAAATTTGGAGGCAATGAATGTCATATCTATATATATATATATATATATATATATATATATATATATATATATATATATATATATATATATATTAGCGTGTACACAGACTAAGTTATATCCTAGGCAGATCTAATCTTAAACAATTAACGAAGGCATTGACTAATATAAATGCATATTGCGCTCAATAATTCTTACTTTTACGCTCCATGCATCGGTCTAGAGAAATCATAATGAAAGCAATGTTTAAATAAACAAGTCATATAAATAAAATAGTACATGTTAATGACCAATAGCTATAACAATAGAGCAAAAAATGAGTTACAAACAAACTAAAACAAGTAAAAGAAAGGAATTTAGAACAATTTTGGTCCAAATTACTTGTAAGACCCAATTCAAGACTGACCTGAGTTCCTGAGTTCTCGGCATACCCTATAAGATTGAATATATAAAGAAAAAACTCCTCTGCTGGTTGGATCTGAACAAGCATATTTCACACATAATATTGCAAACTTCAACTATCTGCCAGTCCAATAGACTCCTTCAAAAACCTGCCCTTGTGTGGAGTATCATGCTGTTGAAAACTAATTTTCAACTCAGGTGCTCGACTTGAATAGTTTAATTCTAATAGTAGAAAGACAGAAGACATGATGTTTAAAACCACAAGATAACAGATTGAAAATGATACTGAATAAGAAATCTAACGTACCCATACATGAAAGAAAAAGATTTGTAGATAATCATAAGTTGTTCAACTATTTGTGATAGTGGTCCATTAGCTCTGTTCTTATGCATAAATAAGTGATCTATAGCGAAAAATTTCTGGTCCTACTTCTGCCATTGTTCATGGTCAAGCTTAGTTTGACTCTTTGGAGATAGTAATGTGAGGATATAGGGTTGCCAATTAGGATATCTGACCGAACCATTCCAAAAACTAGCTAGCTTTCTACAACACAACCTATGAATCAAGCTGATGGACCGCCAGTCTCTGCCATTGAACCAGTCCATCCATTCCAAGGACTTCTATCGGTTCCAGCTTAGGCACATGCAGATTCACGCACATGGCGTGAACTCTCATCCACACACTCGTACTCTCTCTTTCTATTATATAAATAACATGGATTCCTCCAGCTGTGAGAAGAATCCCTCTCACACGCAGCCCAATGTTTTTTTGTTTGGGTTGTGTTAATGAGACATGATGGGAATCCAGTGCTTTATATATATATATATCTATATATATATATATATATATATATATATATATATATATATATATATATATATATATATATATATATATATATATATATATATAATTTAAATCAAATTTAGATTGAAAATTATTTTTATATATAGAATTTACAGATTTCTCTAATCTAAGTTTAGACTGAAAATCTTCAGTCCTCAGCACATGTGCACTCATTTTCTCTTTTTTTTTTAGTGTACAAACAAGGCAAGTGTAAAACAAATTTAATAGGAAAATCAGAATAATAACAGTGCATCTATTAATTCCCCAACCAGCCACTCTCCCCAGCTGCTCACCCCCAGCTTCCAAAATAAAATGCAAAATAAAATTTATCTCCCAGCTGCTCACCCCCAGCTTCCAAAATAAAATGCAAAATAAAATTTATCTTGTGTTGCAATTTATCTTCAGGAGATATTTTGCCCCTAAAAGATTATTGTATCGCATCACATCTAAATCGGCTAATTGTCTAGCAATATAATTCCATGAGTTGGTCCTGAGACAACTAGAAAAGATTCTGCAAGTGCAATAAAGAATCCAATAGGTCGATTATTTAATCAGACAATGGTTGAACACCAGATCTAAATTCAAATGCTAGTCCAGATTGATGTGACATGTGGTAGCAATCAAGTAGTGGGGGCCTCGTATGAAAAGCCAAAAACCTTCCAAGGGACCATTTGGGATCAATACCTGTTGAGAATCTCATACACGAATCCGTGAGGGTCCCATCGTTCAAGTTTAAAAATTTTCAATAGGCAAGGCCTTGACGACCCACTTATGGCTGGGGTGTCAAAACCAATCTATGTACTTTTTATGACATCTTGTTTAGAAACGAAGGCGGTCCGATTATGAAGAATGCGGCTATAGTTATGAAATTTCATATTGGAGCTGGGTTTTGAGACGGGGTTGATCTGAAATTATTCAAGGTAAAAAAAAAAAAAACTCAAGAGAGGAAAGCAAACCGTGTGGGTTGCGCGTTAAAAAAAAAGGAAAGAAATTCTATTGAGCTTCTCCTAGGTAGCCCAGCCAGTTCCAAGCCCATGCCTCATGCCAGCCCATCCAGAGTCTGATGCAGGTTCAACTCACTCGAGCAGGCCAAACTCCCCCAAAGCTTGTCAACACTCATATGATCAATTTGGAAAATTCACAATGTGTAGTAAGAGCATGAAAAATAGCAAGATGCCAACATTGTTCACGTTAACCAAATGATCTTGGACACGACACAGGGGGCACACCTTATCATCTTCTTTCTATGGACCCGACCGGCGGCGACTAGAAAAGTTGAACCCGTCATTGAGATCCTACCCCCAAGGCCTACTTGAGGTAATCTAAAACTAAAAATCCTAAACCAATTAAGTCTTACATTTCTATCAAAGCTCTTAAACTTGTTATGCGAGCAAATGTGACATGGGCTCCAGATCTCAAACCCATAAATTTGATGTGTTAGAGACCGAGAGATCAAATTTCAACAGGCCTTTGATTACGTTAGCAGTGGACTTTCAGAAGGGCATGGGCAGTGCATTGTCGGGCACCTAGTCGACACCTAGATGGGCTAGAAACAGTAAATGAAACTTGAAAGGGAGAAAGAGGAGAAGGAGGAGAAGAACAGGAACATGGTAAAAACGAAGAAAAAGTAAACAAAGAAACGTATAAGCCGATGAAGAAGGGAAAAAAAAAGGAAAAGGAATCTAAGACATTTTTTCACTTGTGTGCCTCAGCGAGCCAACCTAGTCAAATGCCAAGCTTGAACCATCAGTCTTTTTAGAGGCCTGAACAACCTGTGTCCTGCTTTTGATTTTGACAACTTAGCTTTTATGAGCAAAAGATAATCCTCTTTAGTCTTTCCATTTTTTCGGGCTATGTTTATCATCAGACTCAAACAGTTGTTTATAATTTGTTTTCAGGTGATCGACAGTATATTGTCTCGGAAGCATTTACCAGTAATTGTAGGAGGTACAAATTATTACATCCAGGTAACAACATAGATTTGAACTTTTTTTTTTATCTCTCCTTCTAGCCCCTTTACTTGCTTTAAATTTTTTGTACCATTAACTGTTTGTTCTTTGTCCATATGACTTAAAAGCAACCACGAGTTCAGTAATAGTTTGTTAGGGTTTGGCTAAAAGTTTCTAATGCAGTCTGTATTCTTAACTGATGGCATGAGAAGATATTGTTAAAGGTTAACCGTTTGACTCTGGGCCTCATATTTTGAATTTCCAGATGGACAACAGATTGGTTGGAAGTTTGGAACTGCAAAATTGGTATCATATTGCATCGCAGAGTTCCTAAACAATGATTAGAGTGTAGGTTACCATTATCAGGATGGAAGAGGGTAGGATGTGGATACACATCATGGATCATGGGATTCTAATCTGACCTTGAAGAGCTATGGTTGTCCAAGTATAAGAGTTGAGGGAAGGGTTTGTAAAAGGGTTGAATATGTTTATATATATATATATGAGGAGCGTCGAAGCAGGCTTATTTTCCTTTTCACATTTTATCTTTGTAATAGCATTGCTGATACAATTCAGTCTGCACCAGAACATTTCCTCTTGTGGAAGGATGTTTTCTTGGCTTGATTTTGTATAACAACCCGACCCACTCTTGGGCTCGGGCCCCTGGTTCGGCGGATCCCAACCCGCCCCTAGCAGTTTCTGCTCCAACCTTAAAAAGGCTAGTAACCAGGATAATCATCTCATTAATGGTCTCTCTTTATAAGCTCTTGAAGATCTCTCACAATCTTTAATATAGGACTAAACTTCTAGGGTGTTACAATCCACCCCCCTTGAGGCACACGCATCCGTGCGTGTGGGACCCTAGGTCCGAGTGTTGAAACTGCTCTGATACCACTGTAACAACCCGACCCACTCTGCGGCTCGGGCCCCTAGTTCGACGGATCCCAACTCGCTCCCTAGCAGTTTCAGTTCTAACCTAAAAAGGCTAGGAACCAGGACAATCTTCTCATTAATGACATCTTTTTATAAGCCATTGAAGTTCCATCACAATCTTCGATACATGACTAAACTTCTGGGGTGTTACATTTTGTTCTCTGCCTCTGACAATTCGTTACCTGTTCTCATAGGAAATATAAGGGTATTATTGTCATGGTAAGTGCTGATACTTGTATGGCAGTTTCAAGAGGCCAGAGTCCCAAATTAGGAACTTAAGAAATTCTTGTCCATTTTATAAGTTTATATATTAGGGCCAAGCCGTTTGGCCATAGACAAAATATTACTCATCTTTTCATACTGGCTTATTTTATCTTTGTTCTTGGATTGTCTTGTATGTGAGCCCATTCTTACTTGATGACCTGATGGAAGAAATGGATGCATGTACTTCAGGTGAGTATCTTGGTAAGTATACTAATGCTCTTTTTTCTTTTATTTTCTGGGTGCATGACGCTGTAATGGTTACTGTTCTCACCGTTACCATTGTGATCACCTGTTTTAGGACATGCTGTTGCCTGTTTAAGCAGCAATCAAACTTGTGAGGACTCAACTTGTGATTTGGATCTCCTTAGGAAGCTCGATCCTGCGTCAGCAAATAGGATACATCTAAATGACATTAGAAAAGTAAGTGTCTCATGGTTGCCTAGTTTATGTTATTCTATTAATTGCCGGTGGTTGATCTATACTTTTCCACTCGACTTTTTTCCTTCAGTTATTGCGTTTCTTAATTGCATATTGCTACAAAAGGTGAAGTTGTAATGTTATTGAATTACTTACCACTGAATGTTCTTAGGGAATTTGCTCTACATTCGTGTGTGTATATGCACTGCCTGGCTCATTTTTTGTCATCTATATGCACAATACAAAATAGGCAAGTTTTCTTGGAGTTTGCATGATGAATGCATCTTACTGTAGTGTGTAAATTTTTAAATATCTGCTGTCAACTTTGGGGCTTGGACCAGTTAGGGTCACACTATCCCAAATTGTCTCTGAGATGAAAACTATTCTTCTTTTTGAAACTTCAACATGCATAAGTAGTCCTGCCTGCTCCCTATCTTGCTTTTTGTGTTCTGGTTCATGGGCTTCATTCTAAATACAGGCGGTCCATTGGGTTTCCACACCTTCGTAGCAACTTATAACTGCCCTTTGATCCTTGGCCGAAGCAGCTTATAACTTTGAGAAAAATCCAAAGTAATCTGGTTCATGGTTCACCAGATTTGCAATTTTACACATTCATTCTAAAATCCAGACATCAATTTTCTAGTTTTCTTTTTGTTGATTTGTGATCGGATACGGTTCATTATAGTATTCTTGAATTCAATTGAGGTTGGTGCGTCCTGATTCTCTGTTCTCCAAATTGCTCTTCATGATGATTCTAAAATGAGCCATTTGCATACAAGTGATTTGCAATTTTGATGAGGTAAAGAATGAAAGCCTTTGGTTGAACAATCTCAAAAACTTGGTTTTATTAAAACTTAGTTTTTTTTAATAAACTTTCGAAATCTAGTTTACCTGTTTAGATGACAAGGCAAAACCCCGGTTTTCACTTTTAAGAAACTCAGTTTTTTTTGTCATTCAAACACTTATTAACTTCTAAAACCAGGATTTGAAAGTATCGGCCCGGAAATTTTGAACTGAAACTTGGTCTGCACTTAGAACTTTTTTAATCTTTATAGTTTACAATTTTTTCATTCATAAAAAAAAATTAAAAAGTCCATAAATTCTCTTTAAAATCATTCCACGTTTAAAGTTTTTCCATGCATTTTTCTTAAGCAGTTAATACTTCGAGATTCTGACCTTAAAACTTTTCCAAGACGGATCTGATTCTTAGGACACGGTTCGGTTCCCTGAAGTCCCGAGGATTTCTAGTGGTGTTTTGGGAAAACTAAAAGATGGTGGTGAATCTGAGATTTATAAAAGAGAAGGAGGGACCTACGACGAAATTCGCCAGCGACTGTGTGCAAGCCTGAGCCCAGGGGTCGGACAACGCCCACCGTTTGTAAATCCCTGCTTTCAGGTTCACGAGACAGAGAGAGAGAGAGATAGAGAGAGAGGGGGTGACAGAGAGATCCTCCGTCCGGCTATCCTCACATCGATTTCTCGCATAATCTGTTTGCTTTGCTTCAGTGGATCTCGGCCATCTTCAGTTTGATCTCGCTTACAATCCGTTCCTCTTTGCATCATTGGTGGCTCTCTCTCTCTCTCTCTCTCTCTCTCTCTCTCTCTCTGTTTTATCGTTGTTCAATTACTTATTAGAGATGTGAATAAGTTCACAGCAATTTTATCGAAGCTTGGGAATCCATTATTCCGGACCGGCGAACGCCCTGTTCACTGTTCCGTACCATGCCTTCTCCTTCTTTCGATTTCAACAGTCTCTATTAATCACAAGTTATTTGGTCTCTCCGATATCAGATCCGTCTGATTCCCGATCCCTATGATTAATGGTTCGCTATCATCGTTTATCTGGATTTCGGTTGCATTTGATCTATTAGGGTTTTCTCCTTCACGATTTTTAGCTTTCCTCATTTTGGGCGCTAAATTGCAACTTTTGGTCTTTCCGTTCATCTTACTTTATGCCGGCCCACCTCAATTTTTATTAATTTTGCTCGTTAAATTACTGCCAGAGCGCAAAAGTGTGTTTATCTGATTCACGCTATCAAATTACGTTACCTTCTCTCTTTTTGGTTGTTCTATTAGTGGAACCGCAGGATTTCATTGTACCGGAGATTTGTTCTGTTAGGTGTGTTGAGGTTTTGCTAAAGGTTGGAAGAAGGAAGGGGGATTAAACTCTGCATCTCGGCGGGAGAGGAAATGGGGAGAGTTCTGATTGTTTCCTTGGTGTTACTTTTTGCTGCTGTACACATAGTCTGCGTCTCATCATTTCCCAAGACAGCTCCTGCTTTTCTTTGGACTCGGTATCGCCATGGGTATGCTTGTCGTTGCTTTCTTGTACATAGTATTTCTCTTGATTTTGGGGATCCTCATCAGCTTGTGATTGTTTGAATGATTGACTATTTGCTGGATATGGATGCTTGTGGCATGTCAAGAAGAATAGTATCTTTCTTGGGGGAAATTAAAAGCAGTTGAGCTGCTTGGGCTTGTTTAGTAGAATTCTATCGAATGTAGAAGTATTTAAACAAAAACAGAAAATTTCAAGTCAAGTAATCCTACATTTGACAGAAAATAAACCCTTTTATTGTTGTAACCTTCATATGCTTCCCTATAGCACATAACTGCTGGTGGTTATCTCTGAAGTATGGAGATGCCCGTTTTACGTAAATGAAGAGAATCTTGGTATCTGGATATCTTGCCAACTATGGGGTTGGAGGGTTAGTGTTACTGTGCATACAATGGTTTTGCTGGTTAGAATGTTGGAACAGTGTTACTTTACAAACCTGAATTCTTGTGGATGATTCCTATTTTATGGCATTAATTAAGAGTTTTCCTGTCATCGATTGTCAATTGTCATTGGTTGTCCTCGTGAGTCAATGCTTGCTTTCTACGTTGAGTAATCACATGATTATGTTTACTCCTGCTTTTCTTTTTCATATACAGCATACTTTTGTTCTTAAGCTAAAAGAAAATTGACTTTATCAAACATTTCTTATTTCGCTGTTGAAATCCAGTTACATGTTGAATTGTTTGCTCTCTAAGACTGGTAGTTCGTAAGGAATTGGTTTTGCACTACAGCCTTATCTGCAAACTTCATCAGAATTTATTGATATGTTTGAGGAGCACACTGTAGCGATCATTTTCCGCTTACCATCTATCCTAATATTAGCCTTATTAGGTTGTGCTTTCTTTCAGATTCCAAAATTTTCTTCCTCCAGTTAACAATGCTTTTTCACCATTATACTGCATCTTGATCATGCAAAGCAGATTATACTATATAGGATAGTAAAGGAAACTAGTTTCAACTCCTAATGTTCGACCAATCAACCCCAACCTCGTCCCCCGCTCCTTCTTTCCAAACACACAGGCAAATATATGCAGCCTGATGAGGTGTAGCAAATACCTAACTTTTTGTGCATAATTTTCCACATAGTTGGTGGAGCTGACATGATTGTCAGCTACTTTGTAGGCTTATGATATTTATTTGTCTAGTAAGTTCTTTACTCTACCTGGCCTCACAATAAAAAGGGATTCTATTGACATTTGTTAGTAAGCGATAAAGAAGCAAGATGAACTGCTACGGAAAATAAATTGGATTTTAAACCAGTGAAACATTTTTTTTCTAATTACTGAAAATTGGTGGGCCGTGAGCCCCTTCTTTGGGTCTTCGTTGTATCATCCATTATAATGAAATGTGTCAGGTTTAGCATGTTGTTCTCATTAAGTAATAAAATTGATTTGTAATGAAGTGGTGAAGTTCTGCTGCACATACGAAAAGAAAAGCAGATCCCCTATGTATGAAATATGCTTAAATAAAAGTTTAAAATATGTCTATTTAGATGGCTTAACGGACGAAAAGCATAAGGTAAGTTAAGTATTTGGTTACAGAAACACTTATCACAAGCAAGTATATGGTTGGTATAGCAAGTATATGGTTGGTATTGGGCTTCTGACAAGATTGTAAAATGGCAAAAATGTGTGAAATCAGACCTGGCATCTACTTGATTCATACTCAAGAATACCTGGCCTTGCTGCAGATAAATACAACATATGTATGAAAGACAATGTTCATGTTACAGTGCTACATTTTGATTTTCATAAGAAGGTAGGTTCTGGTTAAGCTTGTTTGACATTACTTGTGAAATTGAATGAGAAGATGTTTGGGATCCATATAAATTCAAGGAAGAATTCTACTAAACAAGCTCCTGGTTAAGATGCAGAAGAATCTCTCACAGATTCAAATGGATAGGGTGAAATGCAGAAGAATCTCTCACAGATTCAAATGGTTTGGGTGGGCCTAACAAATGTAGCTCTGATGGCCTTGTATCATTTTTAAGGAGTTGATGGGGATCTTTTCAATGATGCAAAAGCATTTTACTAAGAAAAATTTTCTGGTAGTATATGAATAAAAAAATTGTATGTGAGTTGGGAATCATTGTAAAGAAGGTAAAGTTAGATATTCAGAAATTTCTGATTACTTAGTTGATATTGCTGCCTGTTTTCTTTTACATCCTAATTCCTGTTACTTCGTGACCTTACCTACTGTTTAAAATGGAAGATAATGTTTCTGGGTCGGACTTTAAATCTGACTTAGGATCCTTAGTTTATCAAACCCTGGTTCGTGATGTGGATCCTTGTCACATCAGATCCATGGACTTGAGGTGCTGTGAACACTGTGTAAAGTGTAAGGGGCTTTTTTGTTTACCTAAGATATATTCTGATCGAGATCCTTGAGTGCTGACTGCTGTCATCCTTCAACTTGAAGGTCCTAAACTGACCCCCTAGCTTGGTGGGTGGAGCTTTTCTAAAACGGCCTCCACAATCAGCAGGTCAGATCTGCTCCATACACAAAAAAAAAATGCGATTTAAAACTTAAAAAAACTGTGTTTTTTTTTAAAGAAACATTAAAAACGAAAAAAGCACGTTTTTAACCCGTTTTTTAACGCGTTTTTTTTTATCTTTTTTCCACTTTTTTCATTTTTTTCAGTTTTTTAATGCCGAACATTTTTTTTCATTTTCTATTTTTTATTTGTTGCAAATCTACTTATTTTGATGTTTGTGTTATTAGTTTCTCACTTATTTTATTTTTCCTTATTTTTAGTTTTTTAAAATTTTAAAAAATTTACTGTGTTTTTTTCTTTTTTTCCCATTCTTTTCAAATTCGCCATATTATACCGGAGAATAACCTCGCCGTTTAAAACTCAGAGACGTTATTTGTGACTGTGCTCTATAGTTCTTATTTTCCTCCATATTTGGCCTCCAGTTTTGTCCATTTGTCAGGCTTGTGCAGGTTGACAGAAATAGGTTATCATCTTTGCTCATATATCCCGCAACAAAATGGAGTTGCAGAAAGGAAGCATTTTCATAAAGTAGAAAGTGCTATGAGCATGTTACATGACAATAATGTGCCCATTAGCCTTTGGACCGAGGCTTTTCATACGTCGGTCTACATTATAAACCGTCTCCTTATGTCCATCTTGAACGGAAAATCTCCTTATTATATTTTGTTTGATCAACATCCATGATATAATGAACTATGTGCTTTTGGGTGTGTATGTTATGTGCATATTAATTCATCTTTGAGAAATAAGTTTCAAGACAAGGCGGTAAAGTGCAGATTTGTAGGATATACAGATGAGTATAAAGGATATCGGTGTTATGATCCCACTTCAAAACGTATTAGAACTTCCAGAAATGTTGTTTTTGATGAACAAGATTTTGGCATGGACGTGTCAGATCAAGTGCAACCTAGAGTAGTGGAGATGTATGATCTATGGTTGAGTGTTGATATTTTTACCAATATGTAGCAGACATGTCAATCCACCATTCATTCATCCTCGAACAGTAATGAGAGTTTAAGCAACCTTCAGACCGATGAAGAACGTCCTATTGAGCACTTTTCTGGACAAGTATATGTTAGAAGAGGTAGAGAAAAGGGGCCGAGTAGTCTAGAGGTAACCACTACTGAACAAGGGGGAGATCGACTCGTATTTAGCATCCAATTCAACGATGGGTGAGTCATGATACATTTTCTCTTGATTTTCAACTATTTATGTCTCAACTCACAAAGCAGGATGAGCCACTCTCTCTCAATCAAGCTGTCAAATCGCGACAATGGATTGATGCTGTGAATAAAGAAATGGAAGCTCTTCATGAGTCTCATACTTGGGATGTGGTACCACGACCAAAAGGAATTAATGTTGTTGGTTCCAAATGGGTTTATAAAATAAAATATAAACCCGATGGGAGCATTGAAAGATATAAGACACGTTTTGTTGCTAGGGGTTTCACGCGACAATATGGCGAAAATTATGACGAAACTTTCAGTCCGGTGGTTAAAATGGATACAATGCATATCATCATATCGTTAGCTTTTGATCAAGGATGGACACTCAGTCAGATGGATGTTAAGAATGCATTCTTGCATGGAGATTTGAAGAAAGAAGTTTATATGGAACAACCCTCACGATATGCTAAAAAAAGATCCTTCCACTTGGGTGTGCAAATTGACAAGATCTTTGTATGGGTTAAGCAAGCATCTCGTTCTTGGTTTGAGAGTTTTTCTGTACAGATTCAAGGTTTTGGTTTCTAGGAGATGTTCATCGGATCATTTCTTATTTGTCTACCAAAAGAAAGGTATAACAACTCTTCTCCTCATATATGTTGATGATATTGTTATAACAGGGAGTTCAAATGAGCATGTGGGAGAGGTAAAACAAATTTTAATGAAGATCTTTAAGATGAAGGATTTAGGAGAATTGAGGTACTTTCTTGGGGTAGAGGTTGGTAGACAAGGGGACACATTGACACTCATGCAGCAAAAATATACTCTTGATCTCTTGGAAAAGACAGGCATGACAAATTGTAGACCGGTTACTACTCTAGTGTATTGCATCAGAGATTATGTTCTGGGAGGGTTCTCGAAACATTGTTGCCTGTTGGTATGTTACAGTTTTACCAGGCTTGACATTGTTTATGTTGTTAATCAGGTTTCTCAATTTATGCATGCTCCAAGAGAAGGTCATATGGAGGCATTGAAGCACATTTTAAGATATCTAAAAGGCACTTATAAAGACGACTTTGTTTACCATAAGAATGACAATGCGGATTATGGACATGAGATAATCACTTATACAAATGTGGATTGGGCAGGTGATCCAAATGAAAGGAGGTCGATGAGTGGTTATTGTGTTTTCATAGGGCATTTGGAGTAGTCAAGAACAAAAGGCTGTGGCACAATCTAGTACCGAGGCAGAATAACAGCAATGGCTGTAGGCACAATAGAAGCTGCTTGGATTAGACATTTGTTGAATGATTTAGGGGAGAAGATTGCTTGCTCAGTGTTCTTATGTAACAATCAAAGTGCAATTAACATTGTTTTTAATCCCATTTAGCATGCAGGACCAAACACATTGAAATTGATCAACATTTTATTCGACAAGGTTGAGGAAAAGAAGATAGAGCCCCAACATGTTAGAACTGAAGATCAGCTGACAGACTTATTTACTAAAGGATTAACAGTATGACAATTCTGGTTGCTAAAGTACAAGTTGTACATTGTACAAGACCATGTACAACTTGAGGGAGGGTGTTAAAACGTGTTTAAGGTTTGGGTCATGACGTCTGGATCTGGATCCAGATTCAGATGTCATATTAGGTGTTTCCTTTTTAACGTTGTGTTTTCTCATCAATTGTAATATTCATTGTTTTTAATGGGACTTATTAGTCCATGGTGTAAAAGATTGATTTCATAGTATAATCTTAGGGTTCAACAAACAGAGCTGCTGCTGCTGCCATCCCTGTCCTTTGACACTTCTCTTCTCCTTCTTTCTTGTTTTTCTGTGCATAAGTCTTTGTTGGATGACACGGTAATCTGATATTACAAAATCTTAGAAGGTGCCACACCCGTGTTGACACGACGCTGGTGTTGGTGCGGATACGGGTGTAGCTCCGACACGCACCGCAACTGGACCCTCTTTTATGCATGTTCAAAATATTTTTCTATTATTATTTTTTTCTTTTCTCTCTACCTTTCTTTCTTTATTTACATTAATAAAAGTAACAAAAACAGATTGAGCTAAGAAATAAGCTTAAAATTATATATATATATACCCTCGCTGCACCCAAATTTTTTGGGATGTGCCACACAAGCAGCAGCACCCACACCCCACACTCATGTGACATAGCATATAATGGGTGAAATGACACATTATAGTTAACAATTACATGCATCACTTCGTTGCCCCATTTCCTGTTTCATTGTAGTCAATAGTTGCATTATCATTGTGTCTGTGCTTTGAGTAGGTTGAATCCATGTCTGATGTTTGTCCTAACATTCTTTCACCATATTACAATTTATTTTGTTCCAAGCGAAAGCATCATGCTCTCAGAAAATCTAATGCTTGACAATGGTGGTTCTTATCTGCCATATTTTGCCTGCAATCCTGTTTATTTAGTCATTTTCTTCTGTCATTTCCCATACAAAGTATGCCTTCTAACTTTTGTGATTTTCACTACTCTCTCTCTTTTTCTCTCTCTAATGTTGCTTCCGCTGCTTGCAGATCAAATAACGGCCTCAAGGAGGTGGTAGACTATCGTACACTCACATCAAAGGATTTAGCCCAGTCTGTTCTTTCCGAAGGTGGATGGTCAGACATTCTGGTAATCAATATTGTATTCTGGATCTTTGAAACTGATGAATAATTGTGATCTGTGGCCTTTCTAGCTTTGCCAAGCAGTGGTTGAAGTAGAAATGTGGTTACATGCTTGTTTGTCTTTGCAGTGCTCTTCTGGGAGGCAAAGTGAACCTGTGGATATTGCGCTACTCTTTGTTGGAAAAGAGGTTTGTGTCCAGGAGTTTTTTTTGCAAAATTTGTTCCAAGTACCTTTTGCATACACTTGTCATTATGTTGTCGTTTCAACAATTGATTTGTCTGTTTCTCATGTAGTTAGAAAGTTCAAACCTCTTTAGATACTTCTTTTCACTTGAATAAATTTGAAATATCTAATGTAGGAAACTCACTAGCCTGTAAGATTTTAATTTCCTTCTTTGGTTCCTCATATAATCTGAAAGAACTGAGGTATTCTGTAAGTCAATTGTTAGTAGCCCAATTGGTTCCTCATATAATCCTCATATAATCTCATGTAGCCCAATTTTTTACCTAGCAGCGTTCATTCCCAAGAATAGCTCTTTTTGTTTTATTGCTGGAGCACCATTGATGATCTGCACCATCTTTATTTTATCTTGATTATACTCAAGTTATTGACCCCCAATACTGTGCACTTTCATGGTATCCATACTGGTTAGCCTGAGAAGTACCTGGCTTTTATGCAACTGTGGCCAGGTAAGGTGGTCCGGTGCAGAGAAGGTAGGTAATGTGGCCAAGCCAGGGCCCATGATTGCTTTGTGCACACAAGGAAATCGTGATGTATTGCTTGATACATGCAAAAAAATGGTGAATTTGTCCTTGGCATGCAGACTGCCAACTATTCACCGTAGTGGTGTTACCGTGTTAGTATAACTGGACATGATAAAGAGGTGGTTGGCCAGTCAAAGCTCCAGCTGGCCCTGGTAGTGTATGCACAAGCAGTTTTCTAACCATTATTGAGTGCATATTACTTGAGCACTGGCTCAATCGCTCATCAGAGTAGTTCTGAGAGAGTTCGAGCAAGTAAAAACCAATAAAAAAGCGTAAATGTTTGCCACTCAACAAGTTCAAGTGTTTTGTGTGATGTCCTGCAGGAATGTCTTGGACAGACCAAGTTTTGGAATTTAGCTTGTTCTAAGACCTGCCACCACACTTGCTTGACCATGTTGGCTGCATGCGATTTGGAACTAGATCCTTGTTGAGGATTAGGCTGCTAAGCCACCTCTGCTGAGTAGGAGGACAAAAAATTTACTGGTTTGACTGCTTGTGTCCTCTTGATCTCTACTACTTTTTTGCCCTATGTAACATAGACTCTTCAAAAAGGTTGCCACAGCTGAGTCGTGTCGGATGAGGATCGTGTGCGTCTTGGGTGCAGCAACAAAGAAATTGCTTTCTCTTATTTTGAAGTTTTGAAGCACTGACAAAATCCAGTTTGGTAAATATCTTGATATTTTTATTACGTGTCAACAGTTTCATTGCTAGTTTGGTAGTTTTTATATATATATATATATATATATATATATATATCCTCGCCACACCAGGACCCATGTTTTCTTGGGAAGTGCAGCACCCGCACCCATGTTTTCTTGGGAAGTGCAGCACCCGCACCCACACGTCACACCTGTATGACATAGTTTTTGCCTTATTTCTGGAAATAACTGAACTTGAAGAAGTCTAGAGATCTACTCATGCTCAAGCCTTCCTTCGTATATATAAACTGCAACCAAATGATCAATTGACTTCCTCTCGTGGAGTGCTTTATCCTCTTAATTGTGCATTTCTGGAGATTTACTTTGTCTTCTATGCACCAGTAGTGCCGTGCTGATGTTTGGTTTTGTCAACATTTAGCCCTTGTGGGTCTGGGATGAATGACGGTGTGATTGAGTCATAACACAAGCACACGTCTTGTGCTATTCAAAATTTTTTTTCCTCAGAATCTTGCATGTTTTCTTTTGCCAAAATAAGCATGAAATTGAATGCCTTATGGTAGAACATGTCCATCAGCCTAGGTTGTGCATATAGCTCAATCAATATTCATTTTTTTCTTCAAAGTTGAAACATTGCTGACATTTTCTGTTCCATCTTTAAGTTGCATTCTGCAGATATATCAAAAAAGAGACATGGAGTTCGCAAGCTTCTGGAGTTACTTGAGGTAGTTGCTTCTATCATTGTCTTGAACTATCGTATTCTATTTGTTTTATTGAGAAAGTAATTTTTTCTTTTTTTGTTTCCAGGCATCATTTACAGGATCAAATTTTTCTTTAGCACTCCCATTTGTTGCTGCGGATCACAATAAGCAGACATTGGAAAATTTTCTAGTTTCAAGCTTCACTGATCATTGTGGGAACTCACGACCAAATGATATTACTTTCTTCCAATCTTGTGCTTTGGAGAATAAGGCGTTCAAGAGGCTGGCTGGTCCCAGTGCATTCAATGTAATTCAAGTTTAGACAATTTTCTCGTCCTTACTTTCTTGTGACAAACTCTGATTGATACAACATGCCTTCCAGGACTTTGTAAAGACGAGGATGAACTCGAGACAGAATGAACACACAGACTTGATTGTGTTCTGTGATGATGTAGCTGATTATTCTGAAAAGAGTGATACTGAAGGTATTTTTCTGTCCCTTGAAGTTCTCTTTATGACCATGTGCTTCTCTAATCACTGGGTTTTCATTGGGCTTCTAGGTGCCATTCTATCTGAATTGATCTCTTCCATGGAGGACACTGGTGCTGCATACACAATTCTTTATGCTTCAGATCCATACATCCCTTTGAAGTTTCCTTATGGCACCTTGGAGAGGTTTCTTGCTGAGAGCGGCACCGGAAACACTTCGACAAACACCACATGTGATGGAGTATGCCAGATTAAATCATCTCTTTTGGAAGGCGTTTTTGTGGTAATTATCTTTTTCATGAACAAAAGCTGCATTCTAGCCCTTGTCGATTCACTTTCGAGCTTTCTTAGTTTTATGCTGTTCTGTACTTTGAGTTCCTTTTGCATGGTTCTAGTGTGTGACTCTTCTCTTTCTGTTTCAGGGTATCGTCCTACTTATAATCTTGTTATCTGGTCTCTGCTGTATGATGGGCATCGAGACTCCCACAAGGTTTGAGACACCTCAAGAGTCCTAAAATTTAAATTGTCCCGTGGCATTAGCCATAACATGGAAATAGCAGCTCACTCTTGGAATGATGGTTGGTTCATTCGGTGCTTGCATCCTTTTCTTGTGTCTTGAACAAATGGAGATCATAGTTTGATCATTAGCCTCGTCGAGCTGAGAGCCAGATTGTGAAATTATTGTATCGATGTTTACTAGGACTTTTTATCTATTTGGGCTGATGAAAATCATACATGTACAATTTTGTCTGGCAATAAAGTACACGGTAGTTGTGAAGCAGTCAAGCTAATAAACGAATGAGCATCGAGATTGAAGTTCAATCATCTGAATCGCAGTCACGATTGGAAGAACGTCCAAACAGGAACTATCCTCATTTTCTTAGATAAATGTTCAGCACATTTGGCTCAATATTTTGGTGATTGGTCAATCCGTTGTTTAGTTTCCCTTGCTTGGATGAACTTCACATTTGGTGTTGGTGTTTTGAGCTCTGTTTTTCCCTTTTGTATGCTTATTCTCCTGTTGTTTTCCCTGTCAATAGTCAGCTGGTGAAAAGTTCGTTGAGACACTGAGGATATCAGTTGGTATAGGGCCATTTTGCTACTGCTATTGATAATCACTTCTCTTTTTTCTGGATGCGGTTGTTTTCCCTCCCATAGTTATTCCACCATTTCCTCCCAACTCTTCTTTGCCTGGGTGGAAAATAACCGGGAAGATACATTGTTACGGCAGGCACGAGTAAACCCAAGATATTTGTCCAGTGTATGGTTTTCCACATGTTCTAGAGTCAAAGGAAACAAGAGCAACTTATCGCCCAAGTTGACAAATCCACAAACCGTAACAGGTTGGCCCTTAGTCCTTACTTAGCATAGTCAGCAGGGACTCGCAGGCTGTTCATCCATAGCACACGAAAGCCATTGCCTCCAATGAAGTAGCTTTTCCAACAACACTACCAAATTGCGTTAGTTTCAAATCGTTGGCAATATCTGCAGGTTTTCCCCAGAAATTTCTTCCACCTCTCAAGTTCCTTGAGGGGTTAAAGCAGCTTCCACAAGAACACGTTTCTGCTGAATCATGTAACAAAAAACTGTTCCACCTGTTCGGCGTTCTTTTTGCAGGTCTGAAAGCCCAACACTAGCATGAGCTCTAGAAAGCCGCTGAACGCCGATTCTCTCAATGGTGCAAAGAAGCCGCGGTAGGGAATTGGGTATCAAAGTCTTGAACCTGTGTTGTAATTTCTTGCACTATAAGACTAATATTCAAGTTTTGAATCATATTCATCAGTGGCATCCCGATCCCCAAAAGGTTTTCCATGTGGCCTTCTTCTGTCAGACCCACAGTGCATAATTTATGAATTATGACAGAGGCACCCATCCCCTCTTAAATCCTATACCTAATAACCCACCAAGCTCCCTGCATTCCCCAAGAGAATCCACAACAATCCTGCAACTATTCTGATTCAGTACACGATCATTTAACATCATATCCCTGAGAACGAAGCAAACCTCATTCAGCATCTCTCTCTTGCAAAATTCAGCAATTAGGATGTTTAGAATTGGGCCATCAGGAGCAACACCCATCACCAACATTTTCCCCAAAGCCACTCTGAACTCATTCGCCTTCCCTTGCCTGCACAGACAATTTAGCAGAGTGGTGAAAGTAACGGCATCAGCATCCACGCCATGTTGGAACATCAAATCGAGAACTCTCGTACTGTCTCTGATCAATCCAGCATTGCTGAATCCGTTCATCATTGTATTGAACGTGATCGTATCTGATCTAATTCCGGCAGACTCCATTTTGGAGATGATCTCATTCGCTCGATCGATCTCCCCACTTCTACAGAAGCCGTTGATCAGCGTGTTATACACAACAACATCCGGCTCTCTTCCCCGATTCTTCATTTGATCCAGGATGCCGAGTGCAAGGTCGAATCGATTAAAGGAGCAGGACCAAGAGACTAGAAAACCATAACAACGCAAGTCTGGTACGCATCCTTTGAGCGCCATGAATTCAAGAAGCTCAATGGCAGAGTCCACACTCCCCTTCTCACAACATGCCCTAACAAGTGCCATAACGTTTCGAATCTTTGGGTCGTACCCCAGCCGGTGAGCGTCCATGAACAAAGCTCTAGCCGAATCAAGCCGATCTGATTGAACGAGCGATTCAAGGAGTCTTGTGAAAACCCTCTCCGAGCAATCACAGCCAAAATCCCTAATTCTGTAGAGAAGTTCCACGGCTCGATCCAGCAAGCCCGCTTCGGCGTAGATTTCGATAAGGTCGCCGAAAACGCCGGAATCGCAGGTTACGCCCTCGCTTTTCATCCTCTCTATAAACAACTCCATCGCCCTGAACCTCTTCTGGCGGCCAAGTTTGTTGATGATGAGCCTATAGGTCGGGTAGTCGTGCTTGAAACCCTTTTGCTTGGCGGCTTTCTTGAAGATTTGGATGATTTTAGGAAGGTGGGTCTCGTCGGAGAGGGACCTCAGGACGTCCTTGTTCGTGATTCTGTGTGTCTGAGCTCCCGTTCTTGGGGTTGTTTCTTTGGGTATTGGCAGCCATGATAGGGGAGTGGTGGTGGACGACGCGAAACGGGAAAGGAGAAGGTGACGACGGGGGTAGTTGCGGATGAAAGGCAAAGTCGAATGGCTGAGCTGAGATCTCATCAGGGAGACAACGAGTCGAAAGTCCAGATTTGCGGGATCTCATCAGAGAGACAACGAGTCGGAAAACAAAATTTGTTCTCTCTCTCTCCAAAGCGACGAAGCTCCCTCCGGATTTGCGCATTGCCCAAGTCGAAAGTAAAAGAGCATACCTCTGCGATTACCGAAGCACCATTTGTGACAGTTGCCTCTTTGCATCAAAGATACTCTGCTTCTGCTTTCATGTAGTGAGATTTCCAAAACTCGGCACTCCTACTCTAAATCAAAAAAAGAAAAATTCCAACTTTTATGCGGTGAAAAATGATGCATAACTGGTCACATCAACACATTTTTCTAGTTTGATTTATGTGGGCACATAGCGTAACCGGTCAGGTTAAGAACATATAAAGAACACATTTTTCTAGTTTGATTTATTTTTCTAGTTTGATTTATGTCGGCACTACCGACTAAGCGTTTTATGGGACACAACATTCAGCTTGAAAGGCTGTTGGAGTGGACCTCTCATGCTCACTCACCTGAAAAGTGATCTGTGTAAAGAGTTTTATATGCTTAATAGAGTAAAGGAAAGGAAGAACATGTATTTTGACCATGGGTATGAGCTTTGCCTTTTTCCTCTTATGCATTGGATTGTAAAACTGATCCATCCTATTTTTTGTCATTTGGTTACACGATTTATGCTTCAAGAGTCAATATTTGCTTGTAATATAATCACGTAGATGTTGTAATTGTATACAAATTCATAAATTTTATCCTCATAGACGCATCTTGTAAGCTCAAGCTCCAAATTAAAATGCGGACTAACCGAAGAAAATTGTCCATTGCGAGTTAAAGTTAAACCAGAAGGTCTTCATATCCACGACGCTAAGAAAACGAAACTTATTCAACCAATGGGATATCAGATTGAAATAAATATTAAAGACCAAAAGATGAAAAAATTGCATATTAAAATTTTCCTGTTTTCATCTCGCTTCAAATAACCCAACAAAATTTTGAAATCTTTCTTGTAATAACTTTTCATAACTTGTTTCTGATGAGCATATAATTGTTCATGTTTAAATAAGACATGTTGGATTCTTCCTGATTCATTGGCCAAAATATTCTTAACTTGTGATATAGCCGTATGCATGATCCAATAATACTATCTACCACTTGTTTGTCAGAACTTCTGATTCATTGGAATATTCTATACAAAACTTAATATGCTTCTGTGTGCAACTTAAATGTCATGCCCTTGCTAGGAGTAAGAATCACATCAAACAACTTGTGAGGCAAAATGTTTTGTGTTATCATCATCATAATCGCATGAACAACCGCATAGAGTGCATGCAGGGGCAGAGTCAAGGGAGGGAGGGCCTGCATGAGCCTTGACTCCACTTCATTTAAAAAAAAAAAAATACATGTAAATTTAGAAAATTTTACTGTCCTATATAAAAATTTTGAAAAATAACATTTCAGCTTGTGTTAAAATTTAGAAACTTTAATTCGTCCCTCTCAAATTTCTAGCTCCGCCCTGAGTGCATGAACTTTGCACTTTGGTGTAGGAACAACCAAATTCCACACATAGTGTGTGGACTTTGTGCTTTGTCGCACTAACACCCGAACACCTGCACTAAGTGTGTGGACTTTGTGCTATTACACATGAACACCCATACAAAATGCACAAATTTTGTGCTTTAGCGCACGAATACCTACACATAATAGGTGGACCTCGTGCTTCAACATACCTTTTGAACAATCCTACAAACTAGAATTCATGTGATGTGCATTGGACTCATGCAACGTGACTAGAACAACGGACAACCAATGCAATACACATAACAAGAAGGTATTCTATCTAAAACATGGTTTTCATACGATTTTCCATCTTTGTTCAATATTTGAAGGGAACAATCTTCATCTATGCACATCACTGTTCAAGCGATTTCATCAATTTCCAAGCAATTCGATACAACTATGTCCAATCTTGTTACCACATCCATGGAACTTAAACTTCCCATGAAATTCATTACAAAGATTAGAACAAACAATGCAATCTTAAAAACAAATAAATTCATTCATACGATTGAAGCAACTTTCTCCAGACTTGTGTCAAAAGGTATGTATAGGGAAAACTAATGTTCGTTTAAAATCAATGTAAAATTCAATCATAATCTGATTACTAGTTTCCAGGGATCAAGGGAATGTTTTAGAGTGAGACACTTGAATGATAGAGGTTTGAGCACTCAAACACCAACTTCGCGGGACCAAGAAAAGTTGAGAGTGGGACCCAAACCTGTTCAGTATCCATGGTCCAGAACGTTCCATTCGCTTCTTTGTGGGACCCACATAAGGCAGTCAAAGAGACACCGCCGCGACGGCGAAGGCTGAACAGAGCAGCGGCAAAGCGACCGCCACCACCATCTCCGCCGCAGTCAGGGAGGGACAGGGACAAGGAGAGAGAGGGAGGGAGGGACAGGGAGAGAGAGGAGAGGGGAAAAGGGATATAAGAATTGACCTCCATAGCGGCACTCTTATTCACAGATCGAAACTCTCCAATATGACAATATCATCATCATAATATCACCCTCAAAACTCGAACGGAGGGCGTGTTTAAGACACGCCAGCCAACTCGCCCGCTTGCGCTGAACGGGCAGAGATAGCG
The DNA here is from genome assembly GCF_008831285.2 of Nymphaea colorata. Lineage (NCBI taxonomy): Eukaryota > Viridiplantae > Streptophyta > Magnoliopsida > Nymphaeales > Nymphaeaceae > Nymphaea > Nymphaea colorata. The sequence goes on along the minus strand of NC_045138.2, from coordinate 21,028,535 downwards.
GCAACAATAAGCGAGGCAGGAGGAGGAGAAGGGATTTCCAGACCCTTGGGAGAAGAAAGAATGGGGGGAGAGGGTTCAGGGGAGGCGTTACAATGCGTAGGGACGCTGGAGGTGATGAAGCCGAAGCCCGTCGGTGGATTCATCTGCGGAACTCTCCACGTTCCCACTGACCAGTCTTTCCATTCTGCTCTCGTCCCTTCCCCGGTCTCACAGAAGAAGTAATCATCACATCTTTATCATTATCATCTTCTCAGTCCCGCCCCTGATGTGTGTAGTCAGTATTGTCGGTTTCTTTTCTGTGAATCGTGATTTGATTTTCCCTTTGCAGGGTGGTGGCGCCTCGATACCGGCTGATTCCGACGGAGACGGACCTCAATGACCTCCCTCTGCTACCGAATTTCCCCCACAAGGTCTTCGCCGGATGCGACCGAGGTATGGAGCCATCGTCGCCCGTTTGTCTCGTGTGCTTGTGTTTCATGTGAAGTTTGATACATAGCAGGACTTTCGGAGTCTCTTTTCTGTTTTAAATTGGGTTCGGTTTAGCAGCTTTTGTGAATTTTTTACTTTCTTGAATTCAATCATTAAATTCCTGCAGGCAGTTTCACTGTTAGTTTCGATAAAGCATACTCTGTTAGTTTATTGTTTGGAACCGCGAACCGCGACATCTGTGATAATGATGTTCTTATTTTACACAACGATGGGTTTCAAATAATATTTAGTACTACCTGGCTGTAAACCACTTCGTGTACTTGCAGAACACCAATTCAATTTAGAGTTGCCTACCTGCATTGGATTTTAGAGATGGAGTTGTTTGCTTTTATTAAGGCAATCTAATCTGTTGTATTGTTTATGAGTGCAGAAACTCTGGATTGGCTTTTAGCTCAGGACAATATTGACTCTGAAACTCTTTTGAGATATCTTTAGAACACTACAATGTATTAATGCATCCGAATCATGAAAATTTTTGTTATATTTTTAGCATATGTTGCTTGAAACTCAGTACTAGATACGAACATGTGCCATGAGGATGAAGGCCACATTGATGGATAAGGACAATATGATGCATATGAAGAGATACTGAACATTAGATCCGAATATAGCACCAATTTCAGTTCAGGTCTTTTCCCCTCCCTAGGATCCTGTCCTGGGTTGAGGATGGTTGTGGAGAGGAAAAAATAAAGAAAAAACGGGGAGAGAAAAAAATAGGTGAGAGAGTGAAACAACCAGTTCTAAAATGCCAGAAACGGTAGGAGAAAAAAGTCTGAACAAACATTCAAATAAACAAAAATAAAAAATAATGAAAAAAGAATATTACATACCTTAATGAAAATTTTCCACCGTCCACCGAAAAGCTCAGCCTGTTCCTTGGGGCTGGAGCAGGCTGTCAAAGGTTGGTGCAGATGGAGGGGGAGGGAAACTGGAAGACAACAGGAAGAGGGAGGTAGTGTTTTGGGGGTTTAGGGACCTGGTGCATCTCTTGGACGTGGCCCTACTAAAACCGCCAAAGAGTGAGACATCAGCTCTTTTAAGCTTGATATTGGCAATCATCCCTAATGCCATACAATGTTTAGCAGCCTATAAGGCACTTCATACCAGTTCACTAAGAATTGGGAAGACACCACTTACTTTGCCAGGACATGTTTGGGGAGGGCCTACAAGAGACTGAAAAAGTGGTCGGATCCTGATTGGTGACCTGTCAAGTAGAAAAATGGTAACTTAATCGTGATGAAGGTGCCGCTGCATCAATTAAAGGTGCTTCATAAAATACATGAGGGGCTTATTCACAAGTATGAATAGACTTCGACTGCTTCCTTCCTATGCAGTACACGTGTGATTTTTGGGGGGATTTGGTTGGAAGTCTGGCCGGTGTCCACCCGACTAGACACATGGAGAAGTTAATTGAGTACAGAAAATAACTTCAAGCTTTACCTTGTTTGGAGCATTCGGAGCAAAATCATGGAGTCACAGAATGAAGTCCTTTGTTTATTTCAGAGGTTCTGACCCTCAGTGAGCTAGAAATTACTAAGTGGCATATTCCATATGTTGACCACAACAACATTTCATAGAGGGAGATAATTGGTGGTGAACCCAAAAAGACTAATATATCTACAACTAATCCTGATGGCAGCCAAATAAAGGGTGTGAATGCGAGATGTCAGTGAAATTATTTGTGAGACAGAGAGTAGGGCTGCTTCCCTCCCATCACATCCTTCTTTCTATGTCAGAGATACCAAGTGAGTGCATAGAAAAGGAATGGGAACTGGGTTGATCTATTCTGTTGTAAGGAACACTCAGCATTAACGTGACGTGACCTTTGCCAAGAGATTGGTGCATTTGGTGGAACCAAGTTGCTCTTCAAAGATATAGTCAATAAAAAAATGTAGAAATAAACACAAGAACTAAAGTCTAGAGTAACCCAATGCTAGATTCCTTGGGATGGGTGGAGAAATCTCTGTTTTGTGTGCATATACATACACACACACACACACATAGGAAAATTGAAATAATCTGCTACCTCAGTGGTTGGATGGTTGCTTCTTTATTTTGTGTCGCTAAAAAACTATTGCAAAAGATGCATTCCGTTGCTACAAACCATGGCCAAACAACTAGCCGTCGTCAGTGCATCTTTTGTGACTGTTTTTAGCGACACAAATGTAGAAAGGCAACCACAGAGGTAGATGGATCCGTCTACTATATATATATATATAGCGAGAGAGAGAGAGAGAGCTGAAAACGGCCGTCTACTATGTACATATATAATTGTCTGCAGTCAACAAAACTAACAAAAAAATTGTTAATAAGCAATAAAAATAGCAATCAGTGATTAACAAGCTATGTTGTTAATGCTTCAATGGAAAAAGAGGCAATTTGTTTGTTGTTGCAGCTAAATATATATATCCTCACCGCACTAGCACCCGCACCCTCTGACACGTGACATAGGTTTTTTTTTCTTTAAAAAAGGAAAAACTATGTAAACAAAAGAGAAACATGCGAAAAAGGATGCAGTCCTTGGCTAGTTGACTAAGTTAGTCGCTAGTAAGTAGTCTATACTATAGAACTGGTCTACCAGTTTTTATGCCCATGGATTAATCGACTGTCTGCCAACTTGGACAACTAGTTGACTGGTCCAAGGGTTGCAACCAAGGTTACATTTGATTGTTCTTGATTTGCCGATTTTAGAATTCTTATTATGGACCTCAACCTCTTCATGTCCAAGATTTGTGATTTTTCTAAAAGAACTTTTGACAAGTTTCTATTACCATACTTCGTTATACAAATTTCTTCTTCCAAATTTCATGATCTAAGGAAAATTTCTAAATCATCTCTAGAACTGGAACTTGAATAAAAATGGCCGACTGCCTTGCATAGTCTGCATTATGATAATTAAGGGTAAGCATTGGATCGGGTTTGGGCCGATAATTTTTTTAATTTTAATTTATATATATATATATATATATATATATATATATATATATATATATATATATATATATATATAATATACTTTGAATTTGTTTATTAAAATAAAACTGGGCCAGGCCCAACTTGGCCTGGCCTGGGCCGAGGCCCGATGCCCACCCTGCGTACAATAATCACAGATTAGTATCATAAAATTCTGTCATGATTGTCATGTTCCCCGGTTTTGCTGGGTCAATCTTGTTTTGGGATCAATACAGCAAGTGAAAAGGCTGTCTGACCTTTAGTTATGAAGCCGTTGCATTTAGTTGGCTGTTCAGGCTATCATTCTTCACAAGTCACAACCTACCAGTAATTGGTTTTCTACATACATTATTTGAAATAGACTAGCCATTTCTCCTTCACTAGAATTAAAGAATATCCTACACTTTTATATGATCTACACATCTCAAAATTATATGTGAAAGACAGTGCAGCATGAAATGAAATTCCAATAATTGGTTGGATGACATTTGATGCAATAATTATATCACATCATTGGCATCATATGGCAAGATTCTTGTTAAGAAATAATGAAGACTTCTGGTTCCAATAATTGGTCAAAAATGACGTTTGATGCAGTAATAATATCACACCATCAGCTTCACAGGGTAAGATTGCTTGTTATGGAAGGAAGAAGACAAGATAATCAGCATTGTGCTTCACATTAATTCAAAACGTTTTAGACCATCTTTTGCATGCACATATTTTGTGTTCTATTTGCAGACCAGTACATACGTATAAAAACAAAACTTTGTTCATGCTCCACTGTAAAGGGCAGGTTTCAAATCTTGAAGATGTGTTTATTATGTCACAGAAACTGCAGTGATATAAAACTATGATGTCCTCTGGAATCCATCTTTAGCATTTCTTTTCTGAAAAGAAGCATAGTTTGAGGTTGTTAATTACTTTTATCTTGTAACTGTTGATTCTGTCTTTAGCTTTCTATTTTGTTGCTCTGCAATAAAACTGTCTTGATTCTTTACATGAAACATGCAGAGCTACAATTGGGAAGTGGTCAGATCAGTCAAAATCTTGCAAGAAAATGTGAGGCACTTGCTGTGTCTGGGCTTGCTGAGTATGGAGATGAAATAGATGTCATAGCTCCTGCAGACATATTAAAGCAAATCTTCAAGATTCCTTACTCGAAGGCTCGGCTATCTATTGCAGTGCATCGCATTGGACAGACACTTGTTCTCAATGCTGGGTACATCACTTTCCTTTGTCTGTCTGTAGCTACTGTTTGTAATCTATTTCTAACTAGCGGTTGATTGCAGTCCCGATGTGGAAGAAGGAGAAAAGATGTCTAGAAGAAAAAAGGACAAACCAAAAGCCATGGACCCTTCCCTTTTCCTAAACTTTGCAATGCATTCTGTCAGAGCAGAGGCTTGTGATTGCCCTCCTTCGCAGTTTATGCCATCTGAGGAAAGTCCAAGCCCTAGTATCTTACCTGGACAGTTTAAACCTGGGGAAGGTTCTTGTGTTTCTTCAAGAACTTCTACAGACTATGGTAACTCTGGATTTCTTTATGGGAATGCTGCTGGTAGTCAGCAGACTGGCTTTGATGGCCTTCCGGACTATTCACAGGGAAACCATGATAATACTATTTGGGGCGACCAGCAGAATAAGAGATGTGATGCCCTTGAGAAAGCTTCGAAAGTTGATGAAACTGGCAGGTCTCCAGTACATGAGCCAGAGAAGCATAGAAGGCTCACTAATGATGCTTTTTTAAGAGTCCTTTTTTGGCAGTTCCAGAACTTTCGCATGCTTCTGGGCAGTGACCTTCTTCTCTTTAGCAATGAAAAATATGCTGCTGTGAGTTTGCATTTGTGGGATGTCAGTCGCCAGGTTAGTAATTTCTTTTCACTGTTTTATGTTAAACTGCTTATACTGTTTCAGCTAAGTAGTTTGTTTCTTTTGTCAGATAACTCCACTAATGTGGCTTGAAGCCTGGCTAGATAATGTGATGGCTAGTGTCCCTGAATTGGCCATTTGTTATCATCGAAATGGTGTAGTTCAGGGCTATGAACTTCTAAAAACTGAGGATGTATTTCTACTGAAGGGCATATCAGAAGATGGAACAACTACCTTTCATCCTCAAGTTGTCCAACAAAATGGTCTATCTGTACTAAGGTTTCTCCAGGATAATTGTAAGCATGATCCTGGCTCTTACTGGGTACATGTCTCAGACCTTTATGTTTATCTGTTCATGTTACCTTTTGCAACCATAATTTAATGTGGTATTATTGCTAACATTTGTACTATCCTTCTGAAATGATTTATATGACAGCTGTTTAAAAGTGCTGGTGAGGACATAATTCAGCTTTTTGATCTTTCTGTTATACCAAAAAGCCATGCATCTGATGACCATGATCAAGGGTGTAGCTCCCTTCCAACTTTTATGAATAAAGGGAGACAAGATCCATTTTTTTCACTTGGAACCCTTCTTTATCGTCTTGCACATAGACTATCACTTTCGAAGGTACATCTCTCTCTCACTCTCTTTTTCTCTCTCTCTTCTGCAATGTGGCTACTGCTTTTATAACCTTGTGCTGGTGAATGCTGTTGAATGATGCAGGTGCATGATAATAGAACAAAGTGTGCTAAACTGTTCAAAAAGTGCTTGGAGTTTCTGGATAGCCGAGAGCATCTGGTATGGCGGTTGTTTGTATGTGTTATAGCAAACATTTTGTTGTTAGTTCACTTTTATATTCATGTTAAAAGCTTTTGTAATAACAAGTTGTGATGCTGACTTTTCCTTGCTTAAATTCTCATTAGGTCATTCGTGCATATGCACATGAACAATTTGCAAGGCTCATTTTGAATTGCCACAAGGAGCTTGATTTGACAATGGAACCTACACTGGAATACGGAGCTACAGTAACTGACATGGAAGATGAGTCATCAAAACTTTCTTCAGTAGCATCTAAGTTAATAATTGATGATGAATTACAATCATACTATGTGGATGGTAATCTTTCAACCAAAGAATCTGCAGTTCATCATGGTTCAACATCAGACCTTTCTCAGGTGAACCTGGAAGCTGGTCTTACAGCAACACCTGATTCAAGTAGAACTGAAAGTCTGGCCATGTGTCATGTCCCAGCAACTCAGCAATTGTTTCATGCCATTTCTGATCCAATTTCTTCCAAATTAGCTGCAATTCATCATGTTTCTCAGGCTATTAAGTCCCTTAGGTGGAAAAGACAGCTTCAAAATGCTGAAGGGAAGTTGGATGATCAAGGCAGGGAGATTCCAGACGTGGCTCCAGGTGTCCATCAATTTTCTATATGCACTTGTGGTGAAGCTGATTGTATTGAAGTCTGTGACATACGTGAGTGGCTTCCTAGATCAAAAATGGACCATAAGTTGTGGAAGCTTGTTCTTCTGCTTGGAGAGTCATATTTAGCTCTTGGAGATTCATATAAAGAAGATGGTCAATTGCTTCAGACTCTAAAAGTCGTGGAATTAGCATGTTCTGTATATGGGTCTATGCCTCCATGTTTGGATGACGTTCAGTTTGTCTCGTCCATAGGAAGCAAGGCACATAGTCGAGTAAGCTATGATGATATAAGAAATGAACAGAACTCTTCCTTGTCAAGAACTGCAAATATCTCCAAATGCAATTCCGGTAGTAGTGGCCCTAGTATTGATCAGAGTAACTCCAAGTGTCTTTTCTGGGCCAAGGCTTGGATGCTTGTTGGAGATGTGTATGTCGAATACCATAGGACGAAGGGCATGGAAGAATTAGAGCAACCACAAAGGCCTATTCATCAACCTGACCTGACTATGCCAACAGAGGTTTTTAAAGAGGTCAAAAGGCTAAAGAAGAAGTTAGGTCAGTTCAAGCAAAATTGTAGCATGTGTTCTTTGATGAATTGCAGCTGCCAAAGTGACAGAGCAAGTAGTGGTAATAGTGCAAGCTCCAGCACTGGAGATGTAACTTCTTTTGCTTGTGGAAGGAAACTGAGTAGAAAATCACAAGTTAGAAGCCCACATCAATCATCTCATGAGTCTTCAGAAAATAGTTATGGTTCCAGTTCCTATCAATCTGGTATTTCAGAAGGTTTGCATCTGCAGAGTGAAAATAGAGAGGTGCCTAATAGTAATCCATTTACTTCCGAGAGAAGCAAAGCATCATCATTATCCTTTGGCTCTGATTTTGCTGCATCTGGACAAGCCTCTCATGTGCAGCCTGTATCCTTTTCAGCTGGACACAAAAACAACGCGGGAACCATGAATCCTGAGTCTGCTGGGATCGAAGAATGTGGAGGAATTTTTACATATTTAAGGGGGCCAAAATTGGGAGAAGTTAAACATAATCTTTTGGCTGCTATACATTGCTATGATGCATCAAGGGAGGCAATAAGCGGCATTTCGGCTGCTTCTCAAGAAATACAGTCTGCATCTAAAAAGAAGGGTTGGGTATGCAATGAATTGGGTCGATATCTACTTGATCATGGGGACCTGGGAAATGCTGAACTTGCTTTTTCAGATGCAATAACAGCCTTTAGAGAAGTTTCTGACTTGACTAACATAATATTGATCAACTGTAACTTAGGTCATGGAAGAAGAGCATTAGCTGAGGCTATGGTGTCTAAGCTGGATGATCTCAGGAAATATGGTGTGCTGGGGAACACCTATAAGCAAGTTGTAGAGAATGCGAAATCCGAGTACAGAGAGGCACTGAAATATTATTGTGCAGCCAGGACAGAATTAACATATTGCAAAGAAGCATTGACATCGGAATTGTTGAGCCTCTCAAATGAAGTCTGTACACAGTATGCTCATACTTATTTGAGGCTTGGGATGCTTTTGGCAAGAGAGGATACAACTGCAGAGGTTTATGGTAATGCCAGTATTACTGATCTGCTGGTTGGTTGCAGCAGTATCAGTGAACGGAAAACGTATGGTAAGGAACCAAGAAAACGTGAAATTTCAGCTAGTGATGCTACTCGAGAAGCTATATCTACATATGAGTCACTGGGTGAATTGCGTGCACAAGAAGCTGCTTTTGCATATTTTCAACTTGGTTCTTACCATAGAGATTGCTGTTTAAAGATTTTAGATGGAATCACAAGTGCCATAAAAATCAGATCTAAGTCTAACCATCTGCAGAAGCTCAAAAGATATGCCTCTCTGGCGGAGAGGAGCTGGCAAAAGGCAATTGAATTTTATGGTCCAAAATCACATCCTATTATGTACATGAAAATTCTCTTGGAGCGTTCCAATCTAGCTTCAAGGTTATCAAATTCTATTCATCCAAGCATGGTATGTTTCCTAAAGCAACTCATGAGACATACGTAGTTATGCAATAACTTGTTATCTTCTGCATATCTGCCAATCAGAAGCTGTCTACTTAAAAAGTTATAATTTTGATTTTTGATTGTTTTTTTCTCTTGATCTTTTTTTATTTTTCTTTGTTCTCTTATGCTAAACCTTGCAAGTCTTAAGGAAAGTGAATATTTTTATTTGCAGATGTTCATGTGTTTTTTTGGGCGGTTAGCTTCCATGTGTTTGCTTGTTTTTTATTCTTTTAGGGTTTGAAAAGATGCCAAGACATCTCACTATTTTTTCTTTAGCATGGTGGATTGGCATATTTTGAATTTGAGGCTGCAGAGATGCAAGAAGGCTGTCACAGAAATACCCGTATTGAGTGTAAATACTCCTTTTTTTTCCTTCTGTACAAGTCCTCTCATCATGGTTGTGTCCTTGTGTTTGCAGCTGTGTCTGTGATATAACAAGATGGATGTGATTATGCACTCAAATTTCCTACTGACTACCAAGAAATCAATCTATTAGTCACCTTCTCAAAGAAACCAAGCCTTTAAGCTCCATTGGTCGTTCTTAGTTTATACCTTTTTCAGGAAAGGGGAGAAGAAAAAATATTTCTGGTCATAACGAGCTCACCCCATCAAACTAGTCTCCAAAGTAAATAGGTTGCCTTTCTATGTTAGTTCAAATTTTAGTCCTTGAAGGCAAATGATGCCTCAGTTTTTTGTAATCTTCTTCAAATTGCAAATATTTGATTGAATATAACCCTTTGGTTTGCTTCCATCGCATTTGTTATGCATATTCACTTCTGCAGGATTGGCAGCATTTATCCAGGTAGAATAAAATCATCGACCTGGCCAAAACCTATATACTTGAGATAGGAGAGGGACATTTTGAAGCGGGCCTTGTTTCTTGTAGGTAGAATATATTCTGTGACACCCTTACTTTTTTGCTTGCATTTCAACCCTTCTAATATAGCCTACCATGGTCTTGGCTAACTCACACGGGCCTATGGCCTTGTAAGTATTTCTGAATAGCTCGCTGATGGTCCTTTACTGTCTGGAGTGGGAAAAGAAGCAAGGCACTTCATCTTGATCTTGCATGCTCTAGAATCAAGGGAGATTTGTGCACCTAATGCCACTCTTTCCTCTTGCTTAATCAGTTCCTGTCTTCATGTAATCTGTTGCCTGCCAAGCTCTTCTGCTTTCATGCTTCCTTGTGATTAATTAGATGGTTGAAAGCTGGCGTTTTCATCCTTGTGAGGCATGCCACAGGTTAATTCTATCAATTTGAGAGATATTTCCTTATGCGACTTTATCCTCTTGCTTAACGAAATCTTGTCCTTGAAACGATCTGTTGCCTTCCCTTTCTCTTTTGTGTTTTCGTTCTCTTGTGGTTGGTTGCCTGAGAGGACTCCTTTGCAAATTGCTTATCCAACTTGTGTGGTCAAACCTTGCTTGTTGTTTCTGTAGGTGCTGCAGCTTGAATCTATCAGCCCATGACATATTCAATTAGCAATTTGTCGTCATATCCATAATGAAGTTTCATGCTCTGCTACTAGAATAGGGTTTATACTTATCCAGGACCGATCATTTTTGACAGAACCACCATAATTTTATGTCAGGATCTGATCATTATGCCTCAAGTTTCAGTTAATTGTTTGATTCTCATCTTTATGACAATTTTAGTGACTGTTCACCTTCATATTGAGCAACGGAATGAGATTCTAATGGCATTTATTGCAGATGTTGGAGACGGCATTAATGCATCTGCTTGAAGGGCGACATGTGGTTGTGGGAGAACCGAGTGATGATGTGGTAGAAAGTGACCTGACTGTGATTTGTAAGACATTTTTTGACCAGTTACAGTCATTGCTGAAGAAGATGTTATCAAGTGCACTGGCTGGAAATACCAATAAATCGACTGATATCCATCAAGGTGTTCCTAACAGGGGTTGTGATGTTAGGAAGCTCAAGGAGATATATCGTATGTCCCTTAAACCTGTTGGTGTAGCACAATTGAATGGAATGTACGAGTTATGGGCATCCTGAGTCTCTGAATTTTATATGTTATCCATTTGGACTGTCCCCATGCACAAATCACATAAATCAACATCTTGTTTGGGGATAGAACTGTTCGCTCTCTTGAAACTATTGGCAGCCTGATGTTTGCTTTGGTAGTGAAGCAGTTATGATGATAGTAAAAGAGCTTGCTGTTTGGGAAACCTTCTGTTTTTACCAAGTGTTGCTGCATCAGCTTGTGTATGTGCTTAAGTTAAATGGAAATAATGTATATTTCACGTTTCGTTGTTTTTCTTTTTCTATGCAAGACTGCTGCAGGTAGGAGGCAGCGAAATGCAAAGACTGCTGAGAGATTAACCCTCAACTGTTATGAAAGGGTGAACGTCTACAAAACCACATTGAAGGAGCCGAAAACAAGAGAAAAAAAAAAGGATGGACCACAGCGGCAGCGTAAATACAAACGATACAATAAGATTGGAAAATTGATTTCGTCAGCCAAGACAGGTTAATTCTTGACTGGGAGTTCTGAAACAAGCTGCACTCTTCCTGAACTGTGTTCAGATTAGGAAGCTATGCTATGAGAAAAGTTCCATTGCCTTTCTGGTCTTATATTTTGTTTCTCCCCCTTACAGCTCCATTGAGCCTTTCTACCATCCAACATTGTTAGAGGTTAACCATTTCAGCCGTGGGTGGCAATTATGTCCTCATGAATACTTCCAATACCTCTTTTTTCCAGGAAGAGTATGTTCCATTTTTCTAAGGCATTTGAACCAAAAGTTCCTCCTGGACAACCTTTCTTCCTTCCTGTACCATCCTTACCTCTGGTATGGTATAGGCAGCAGCCATTTATGATTATTTCTCTATCCTGTATTATCAGGAATGGTTCTTGACAGGTCCCCGTTCTCATCCACGTCTGAAAGTACATTATAGTCTTCGTCATACGGGTATCTCAAGAAGTGTTCAGTACAGGAATTCCATACCTGGTTATGGAAATACTATAGCTGGATTTGCATCTGTTATAAGTTGTGTGTTTAAATCCCTTCTTGCATTCTTTGAGGAAATAGCTACTTGCATTCTTACTGGTAGGACCATCTGTTAGGACCGCTGCATGCTGTTAGTTGATATCAGCTTCAAAACCTATTTTCAAAACCGCACGTATACCTTGCGAATGTAAATGCCCACCATACTTGGCCATTTGGTAGTGAGACGCACATGAAAATGGACCTTGAATAACTGGAGGCCTACCCCCTGGCAGGATTACATCGGATGCTCGGAATCCCATTACTACATTTCAAAGAACAATGGTCATGAAGATGTTGTCAATCTCGTGGGATTCAAGCATTTTTGTATCCCTTAAAACCGTTGTGTTTTAATCAAATGAACAGAAGAAATCTTATTTACATGGTCAATAATCAACTTAGTATATTGCGATTCAGAAGGTGTTCTCCTATAGTCTTGCAGATAAGGTTTTTACTCGACCATACTCGGCAACCTGAAATTGTGGGATTGATGCTGCCCATCTGCGCATGTTAGGAGGTTCTCATAACCATTTTCAAGGGTCTCATGCAAGTAGATTTAGATACTAACAACAGGAAAATAAGCAATAAATCCTTTTTGTGGGTTTTGTTGGTGGGTGCACACCTGCCCTGCAAGACGGTAAGGGCTCCAATATGCTCCTCATCATGTGCATCACAGAGCACCGTGTCCCTGAGAGTTTATATCCCACAGATTTTAAGCCTCTCTTTTACGGTGGTTCTGCATCTTAATATAGTCTTGCACATATAATCTTACGATAGAGAAAAAAAGTAGACGACTTGAAGACTTTCATGCATAGTTGCGTTTCTTAGAGTAAAAGTCTTGGTGTCTTGGTGATACTACATTGCGGAAAGACAAACAACCTCAAATGCCAAAATAATATAGCTGAAGGTAGCTTTTATATCACTTCATATTTTCTTAGAAACCAATTTACTGTGCACCAAACTTCTAATTAGCAGAATGCAAATAAAGTTCTGCAGAAGGTAACTCGGAAGATTTTGAGCAGATCTCAAGCGCAAAATGAGCATGATAAGATACGTTTTTCCTCCCGTACCAACCGAAGGATAGGTTCTAAACAGCTTTCTAGAACTTGGGGAATGATCACAGAGGACGAGAAAATCACTTGTTCAAAGGTGTAAGCAGATCTTGAAATTCCTTTAGCGATATTCAGCAGCTTACATTAAAACATGTTCAGATTTATCCATGACCTCAGTCCTTTCCTACGGCATCATATCATTCTAATCGCTTTGGTCGACCGGAGATCATCATAACCAGCTTACAAGAGCCTCTATCTATCTGGTAAGTTTGGATTATGGATACCACCAAGTTGATGGTACACCACAGGATCTCAGTGTGCCACAAAACTGAAACATGGTGATCAATTATGGGATTGTAGACTTGGTACCCGAAAAATACATACGTACACGGCACATTTGATATGATCCCATGCACATCCTTGCACATAAAAAAGGGCAAAGCAAGTAACGCTTCACGCCCAAAGTTTAAAACTAGGTAAGAATGAGCAGTACAAAAGCTTTATACACCCGTGCACTGCCACGTAGCCCTTTTTACCACTGATGCGTTCTCTCATTTTGCTTTTAGTTGTTCCGTTAGTTATGTTGCAGCAAACATTTGAAGGAAAACATAAGTTAAATAGAAAACTGCACTTCCATATAAAATTAGAATGCTAATATACAGTCCCTGCATCATTTTTCAACCTGTACAGGCAACAAAAATGAAGCCATCTGCAGTCAGAAACATAAAATGAATATAATGGAAACCAAAATTCACAAAAGCATCAACAGCAGGCAACCTTGCTGTTACAAAGGAGCAGAATGGGCCAAAATGAAACGAAAACGAGTAAAGCTTTGGATAGAGCAAGCACTGATCTCGAGCTGCTGATGCACTTTAGATGAGCATGCGGAGTGATGTTCTGGATCTTTCAATGCTACATCATCGAATGACAGCCCATAAGCAAACACCAAACCACAATCGACATCAAAGCCTTCACAATTTCATTGGTTCAGTGGTGGTATTTGATTTGATCACTAGGACCCTCGTCGCTCTCGAAGCTTGAGTCTGTCCACAGAAAATTTACAAGCACCTCTAGACAAAGTAATCATGCCGGAGAATGGTGATAAACTCTGGAGATAATCCATCCTCATCTTTCAGCTTATCAGACTCTCCATTGGGCAGATGTACATGCCAGGACATTGTAGGAGAGAGTGGTGCATATAAATCTGCACGAATTTCCCATATCATGAGACAATGAGAATAAAAAAAAAAAAAGAAATTGAGGACACATGGTGAATACAAACACAAACGCTTAACAGAGTATTAGAGAGGAGAGAAAAGGGGATTGGGTGCATGTGTGGTTGGAATGCTCAGAAGAAAGTCCAAAGATGTGTGTGTGCGATTGTATATAATGTTGTAAATGTACTTTGTATATAGGTTAAATATGTAACTTTTTTGCTTATTTTCTTTTCTATATATATGTTTTATTTTTTATTTCTCTCCCAGTTTCTGGTCTTTTTTAGATTTTTGAGCTGTATAGATTTAAGGGGATCCCTGCTGTTTATCATGCTTCTCTAAGCATTTGGCCTCTAACAAAGACTGTTTCGGTGTTTTATATCCCAGCACACTTGTAAATAATCGTTTTTTGGTATTATTTGTCAAGTTCTTTATTTGATCTTGATGTTATGTACTCGAGAACTAATTTCACATGGTATCAAAGCTTGAACTAATTGTTTCGTGAGTCCACAAGGGAGAAGAGAAGAGGGAGAGAGAGAGAGAGAGAGAGAGAAACAAATTCGTTACTCATTAATTTGCCCTAATCTCATGTTAAAGGAGAATGAGGGTGAAACCAACAAATTACAAAATAAGTCCAAGACTAAAACAATTATTAATAAAGAGTTGTTCCTAAAACTATTAAACATTCAAAACACCACCTAACATAAATATTATTCACCACTCCCCCTCAAGCTGGAGCATAGATGTTAATCATGCTCAGCTTGTCACAACATCTAAAAAACTCCGCAATAGGCAAAACTTTAGTAAGGATCTTTTGAGGCAAGATGTATAGTGGAGATGATTTCCCCCTGAACCATGTCATGGATGTAATGACAATCTACTTCGTTTGCTACAATATCAAGTGTTGATCCTCGCTTAAATAGCAATCGTTTACTAAGGGAAGACTTTAAGTACCTGAGCATCATTGTGGCTGCATCCTAGTGTACCTTAGTCAGTTTATTCATAAATTGACAAACTTTCTAATTGCCAAAGCTATATCAAATCCAGTGACAGTGACATAGAGGAGCTTACCAACTAGTGGACGATAATTATAACCATCAACTGGCTCATGTTGTCCATGGAATTAATGTTTCTTGGGGTCCAGAGGAATAATAAAGGAAGTGACAAAAAAAATTAAAGAAATCAGATGTCCATTGGAAAATTAATTTGGAATGATAGATTTGGGAGATAGACTTGGGATACTTGTCACTTTTTTAGGCATTGAAGTTTTTCTTATACATGTTATTTTTGTTTTAAATTAAGTTTGCCTCAGATATTATTGTTAGATCCAGTCAGACTAATGAAAAGGAAAAGTTGAGACACCAGAAGTAAATGGGTTCGAAAATGGAGATTGACGACGTAGTACCCTTTGAAGAATTTAACACTACATAGACAATTGGCTGGAGCACTCATGTGTTTAAGCATTACCAAACCAGTGTAAATCAGGCCTGAACTTAATGATAGAAACACTTCAAGAGTCACACTCATGAAGATATCAGCCATGCTGCACGTGGAAGAGAGAGAGAGAGAGAGACATGAAAGAGATATTCTTATTATTGTGCCCTAGTCTCTACTTAAAGAGAGGTTAGGACACGTTTAGAGCTGTTACATAAGGGAGCCTCATAAAGTTGTAAAAAGACAAAACAAGACTCCAACTTTTAAATAATAAAAAACTACTACACTTAAAATAAACTTTCTGGTTCAACACTCCCCCTCAAGCTGGAACATAGATATCAACCATGCTCAGCTTGTCACAACATCTAGAGAAATCACCAATTGGAAGAGCCTTCGTAAACATATCTGCTGCCTGATCTTCAGAAGCTACATGAACCGTAGACACCACACCTTCTTTTATAAGATCCCGAACATAATGACAATCCACCTCTATGTGTTTAGTTCTTGTTACAGCCAGCAGCCTTAGAGAGAGAAAACGTAACCTCATTCACTAACCCTAATCTCCATAATAAAGAGATTAGGGTTGAAGAGAGATTTACAAAGTACATCAACAGAAAATAGATAAATGTTTAAAAAGACCTCCTAACTATTAAATATTACAAAAGAACCACCTAGAAACATAAACTCTTCTAATTCAACACTCCCCCTCAAGCTGCAGCATACATATTAATCATGCTCAACTTGTCACAACATCTAGAATAGTCACCAATAGGAAGAGCTTTAGTGAAGACATCTGTAGCTTGATCTTCTGATGATACATGAATGGTGGTTATGGTTCCTCCTTGAACGAGATCCCGAATGTAATGATAGTCCACTTCAATATGTTTAGTTCTCTCATGGAAAACTGGATTACTGGATTATTCGCAATGTATGTGGCTGCTCGATTGTCACAATACATCTTCATGGGAAGCGGAATTGACACACTTAGGCTAGATAGCATGGATTTAGCCCAAGTCATTTCAGCGGCAGTTTGAGCCATAGCTCTGTATTCAGATTCTGCACTAGATCTTGACAACACACCTTGCTTTTTGCTTCTCCAAGATATAAGGTTGCCTCCCACAAATACACAGAATCTTGTGGTAGATTTCCTGTCTTCGACTGAGCCAGCATAGTCAGCATCACTATAGGCTTCCACATCCAGGGTCTTGCCTTTTGTGAACAAAAGTCCTTTGCCATGAGACGATTTCAGATATTTGACCACCATTAAAGCAGCATCCCAATGAACTTTCCTGGGTCTTTCCATAAATTGACTTAGTTTCCCCACTGCAAAACTAATGTCTGGTCTGGTCACAGTAACATAGAGGAGCTTTCCAATAAGAGACCTGTATGATCGAGAATCGACTAATTCTGATTGGTCATCATGATGATGTATGCGTGGATTCATATGTAGATTGGCCGGTTTAGCTCCTAGCATCCCGGTGTCTTGCAATAAATCCAGAACATACTTTCGTTGAGAGAGAACTACACCTTACCCATTGCGAGCCACCTCTATTCCCAAGAAATATCGTAGTTGACCAAGATCTTTCGTCACAAAGTGTTTTTGAAGGAACAACTTTGTATCAGAAATTTCTTGATCGGAATCACCTGTCAGGATAATATCATCAACATAAACTACTAGAACGGTCATACCCCTGGAATTCTTCTTGATAAACAGAGAATGATCAAGAGGGGATCTCGCAAAGCCACAGTTTGAGACTACCTCAGAGAACTTGTGAAACCAAGCACGAGGACTCTGCTTGAGTCCATAAATAGCTCTCTTCAGTTTACACACTTTTCCACACTCCCCCTGTCGTTCAAACCCTGGTGGTTGTGGCATATAGACAGTCTCATCGAGATCACCATACAAAACAGCATTTTTGACATCAAGCTGATACATGTGCCAGTCATGGTGTTCAGCCACAGAGATGATAAGACGAATGGTTCCCAACCGAGCAACAGGAGAGAAAGTCTCGAAGAAATCAATCCCGTAAGTCTGCGTGTAGCCCTTAGCAACCAACCGAGCTTTGTATATTTCCATAGAACCATCAGAATTATATTTCACTGTGAATACCCACTTGGAGCCAACAATGTCACAACCAGGAGGAGGATCAACAAGTTCCCAAGTGTCTCGCTGAACTAATGCATTCATCTCTTCTTGCATAGCTTGTCTCTATTGGGTATCTAATAAGGCCTGTTGGTGACAAGTAGGAACTGCATGGGCCGCCAGAGCTTGAATAAACTGTTGCATACTTTTACCAACACCGTCAGTAGAAACAAAATGAGATATAGGATGCAGAGTACATTGTCGCTTGCCTTTACGAAGAGCAATAGGTAAGTAGATTAGTATGAAGCATTAGGGAGTGTGCCACATTTAAAAGTTGGCGATGTTTTCACTCAGCTACTCCATTTTGTTGGGAGGTATGGGGACAAGTAAACTGAGAAGAAATGCAATTATCAGAGTAAAATTTCATTAAGGTAGATGCCTTGAACTTAAGAGCATTATCAGTGCGAACGCTTTTAACAAGAATACCAAACTGGGTCTTTATTTCAATAATAAGGTTCTTGAGAGTACATATGACCTCAGACCTTTCTTTCAAAAGGAAAACCCAAGTGACTCGAGAATAATCATCAACAATGACGAGGAAAAAACAAAATCTAGACCTACTAGCAACTCTGCTAGGACCCCACACATCAACATGAAGAAGATCAAATAGTCCACAACTAGACGGACTAAGACTCGATGAATAACTGCTACGGGTGTGCTTGCCAAATTGACAGGCCTCACATTGGAACGACTCTGGAACTAATAGATGAGGAAGTAGGTGATGAACCTTGGAGACAGATGGATGACCAAGTCTGAGATGCCACTGGAAGGAGGAGGACAATGAAGAAGTCGAGAAGTCGAGACAGCTGCAATACCCACAGAATCAAACAGGAAGTAGATGCCCCATTTCTAGTTGTGGACTATTTGATCTTCTCCATGTTGATGTGTGGGGTCCTTAAAAGATTAGTGGGAAACTTAGGAGCATATAACACATTAGGAATTGTCATAGCCTCCACCAATCGTTTTCCTAGTTTGCAAGTCCTGAAATGAACATACACCAGAGTCAAATGTAACACGACAATGTAAATCATTAATCAATTGTCCAACTGATAAAAGATTAGTGGGAAACTTAGGAGCATATAACACATTAGGAATTGTCATAAGCTGAGAAATCTTAATATCTCCATAGCCCATAATAAGAGACCATCTACCATTTGCAAGTCTCACATGACGTGTCTGATGTAATGAGTGTAGCACGATAAACATAGAAGGCCTACTACAAAAGTGTCTCGATGCTCCTGAATCAATAATCCAAGTAGTACATGTATCATGTGGAGCAGCATCAACGGACATAGCACTGTCTATCATAACTGTAGAGGCCGACGATTGAGTAGATTTGTGTGCTAAGAACTCCTCATACTCTGACTTGTTGATATTCACAGTCACAGTCACAGGATTGAAAGAAGGTAAAGACCCCTCTACTACTGATGAAGCTGCCTGGATAGATCCAATAGGAGATTGTAATGAATTCTTGCCCTGCTTAAATGCAACACCTTTTCCTAGGGGTACAGCGGAAGGACGACCAAGCTTATCCCAACATCTGTCTTCCAACTTAGGAGCATCTAACTTTACAGTGAAGCCATAAGAAAAGAGATTGTCTGTGTTCTTATGCTCATATTGTGTCTCTGTCTTGCCTTCAATGGCCATAGTGCACGACTTGACAATGTGATCTTAATCTGGTTGCGCTATGATACAATCAAGAGTATAGCATGCAACAATCAAAACAATCAACTTGAGAAAACTTAGGCAGCAGATATATATATATATATATATATATATATATATATATATATATATATATATATATTTTCTTGCACCAAAAGCAGTCCTTAAAAAGAATTTCTGTGAACTTGCCGCTCAGTAAATCACTCCACCAATCACAGCAATCAATAAATGAACAAGAATATACGAACTTCTTGTTCAAAACAGTCCACCAGGCTTCTACATATCCACATATGCATATAAAAAAACTTTGTTGTTCCAAATCAGTCCACCAGATTATAAAACAGACATTCAATCTGATAAAAAAATATACCCAATGTGCAGCTACTCCACTTGCAGCCACTTTTCCACAGTCATCAAAAATATGATAAGAATATGGTTCACGTGCATTTAATCTTCCACGAGCCCAGATCTGAACTAAATCCACATGCAGCTACGCTTCCCATGAGCCTAGATCTGAATAATAATGGAGTCCATGTGCTGCTATTCATCCATGAAGCTAGATCTGACTTACAACTTTCCACTGCAACTCCCACGCAGTTGCTTACGCTCCACTACATCCACATTGGGGACCTAATCACAAATACCTCTCACATGTGATTAGGTTCCCCTTTCACACTGCTTCACTATCTTTCGATCAGCAGAGAGAAGAGAGAAAGGAGGGATAGAGGAAGAGAAGAAGTGGGAAGAGATGGGAGAGGAAGAGGAGAAGGGGTCGCCGGAAAATCACGATAGCCACCGGCGGAGAAGGGTGGAGATCACCGGCTCTGATACCATGTAACAGCCGGCAGCCTTAGAGAGAGAAAACGTAACCTCATTCACTAACCCTAATCTCCATAATAAAGAGATTAGGGTTGAAGAGAGATTTACAAAGTACATCAACAGAAAATAGAGAAATGTTTAAACAGACCTCCTAACTATTAGATATTGTAAAGAACCACCTAGAAACATAAACTCTTCTAATTCAACAGTTCTTTCATGAAATACTGGGTTGTTTGCAATATAAGTAGCAGCCTTGTTATCGCAGTACATTTTCATAGGAAGAGGAACATGAATATTCATATTTGTTAGCACAGATTTAACCCACGTCAACTCAGTAGCTGTTTGAGCCATTGCTCTATATTCAGACTCCGCACTGGATCTAGAGACTACATTTTGTTTCTTACTTCTCCATGATATGAGATTGCCCCCAACAAAGATACAGAAGCCAGTGGTGGATTTTCTATCATCAACAGACCCTGCATAATCAGCATCACTGTAAGCTACAACTTCTAGAGATTCACTTTTCTTAAAGAAGAGGCCTCTGCCCGGGGATGACTTTAGGTATTTCAACACCATCAACGCAACATCCCAGTGGACTCTTCTAGGTTTTTCCATAAACTGACTTAATTTCCCAACAGCAAAGCTAATGTCTGGTCTTGTTACAGTAACATAAAGAAATTTGCCAATGAGAGACCTATAAGATCGTGAATCTACTAGATTCAATTGATTATCATGAAGATGAAGACGTGGATTCATAGGGAGATTAGCTGGCTTGGTTCCTAACATCCCTGTATCCTGGAGTAGGTCAAGGACATACTTCCTCCAAGACAATACTATACCTTTTTTGTTCTGCGCAACCTCAATCCCAAGAAAATATCGCAAGTGACCAAGATCTTTCGTGACAAAATGCTTTTGAAGGAAAGCCTTTGTAGCTGAGATTTCTTGATCACAATCACCTGTCAAGATAATGTCATCAACATATACTACCATAACAACTATACCTTTGGAGGTCTTCCTGATGAATAGAGAATGATCCAAAAGAGATCTTTCAAATCCACATTGTGAAACCACCTCTGATAATTTGTGGAACCATGCCCTGGGACTTTGTTTGAGTCCATAAGTCGCCTTCTTCAAACGACACACTTTACTACACTCCCTCTGTCGCTCAAACCCTGGGGGTTGCTGCATATATACAGTCTCCTCAAGATCATTATAAAGAAAGACATTCTTCACATCAAGCTGATACATAGGCCAATCAGAGTGTACTGCAACAGAAATAATGAGGCGAATAGTGCCCAACCTAGCCACAGGAGAGAACGTCTCAAAAAAGTCATCGTATGACTGAGTGTAACCCTTAGTCACTAATCGAGCCTTATATCGCTCTACTGACCCATCTGAATGATACTTGACCGTAAATACCCATTTGGAGCCAACAATGTCACAATTTTCAGGTAGATCAACCAATTCCCAAGTATGATGTTGTACGAGAGCATCCATCTCATCTTACATAGCTTTCCGCCATTTACAGTCTACTAAAGACTGTTGATGACCAGTTGGTACAGTATAGACTGACATAGCCTTAAGAAACTGTTGTAAGTTGTCATCAAGATGGTCAATGAAAACAAAGTGAGAGATAGGATGCATGGTACACTGTCAAGTCCTGTGAATGATCAACATCAGGTATACTTACTTCAGTGGAGCTCACATCCTGAGGAGAGTCTGATGGTCGACCATGAGAGGGATCCTGTCGCCGAGTGTAGACCAATGGAGGGTCGTGGAACCTATTCATAGTCGAAGTGGGAGAAGGAAATGGTGAAGGAAAAGATTGCAACGGGATAGGAGGAATAGGTAGAGGAATACAACATGGCATCTCAGACGACACTGAAGTAGGACTAAAGTAGGACTGAGACTCAAAAAAAGTGACATCCGCACTGATATACTCTTTTTGAGTTATAGGGTCAAAGCACTTGTATCCTTTTTGGTTTTTAGGATAGCCAACGAACACACATTTAATGGCTTGCGCAGAAAGTTTATCACGTTTAGACCCAAGAATATGAACAAAACAGGTACACCCAAAAACTTTAGGTGCAACAAGAAATAAGCTTCGATTGGAATAAACAAGTTTAATGGGTACTTTGTTTTCAATGGAGGATGAAGGTAAACGATTTGTTAGGTAACAAGCCATGAGTATGGCATCACCTCACAAGTATGCAGGTACATGATTATGAAACATTAAGGTACGAGCAACAGTTAGAAGTTACCTATGTTTTCGTTCGGCAACTCCATTCTGTTGTGAGGTATGAGTGCATGTAAATTGAGGAGAGATACCATTTTCAGCATAAAAGGTCATTAAGATAGATGATTTGAACTCGAGAGCATTATCAGTGCGAATACACTTAACAACGGAATCAAACTGAGTTTTTATTTCAATAATCAAGTTTTTGAGAATGCAAACTGCTTCAGACCTTTCCTTTAAAAGGAACACCCAACTGACTCGAGAGTAATCATCAACAACGACCATAAAATACCTAAACTTAGCTTGGCTAGTAACCCTGCTAGGCCCCCACACATCAACATGGAGAAGATCAAACAACCCTTGACTCGAAGGACTAAGACTCGAAGGAAAACTACTACGAGTGTGCTTGCCAAGTTGACAAGCCTCACATTGAAAAGAATCTGGAACTGAGACATTAGGTAAGATAGAACGGAGCTTGGGCGTTGAAGGATGACCAAGCCTGAGATGCCATTGGAAGAATGTAGACTCTAATGTAGAGGAGGTAGCAGCAAGACCCATAGGAACCGACAGGATGTCGACGCCCCCTTTCTCATAGCCGCCACCAATCGTCTTCCCAATTTGTAAGTCCTGAAATGAACATGAACCAGGGTCAAAAATAATGCGATAGTGTAAATCAGTAGTCAACTGTTTGACAAAGAGCAAATGAGATGGAAATTCAGGAGCATATAAAACATGTGGAATAGTCATGGATTGAGAAAGCTTCACATCTCCATAACCCAATATGGGTGACATTCTACCATCTGCAATTTTGACATGACGTGGCTGAGAGAATCTATGTAAAATAGTAAAAGAACCAGGTCTACTGCAAAAATGTCTCGATGCTCCCGAGTCAATAATCCAAGAGATACCTGATTCAGACGTGGACGTATCCGCTGAGAAGGCTCGATCAGTCAAAGCTATGGAAGCTGAAGCCTGTGAGGCTTTGTGTGTCAAAAACTGTTCATACTCAAATCTGTCACTGCTAACTGTAATTGTCTCTGATACTGTGCTAGACGACGGGCCATCCACAGCAGGAGTGGCAACCTGTGTAGAACCCATGGGAGGAAGAGTAAGACTCTTGCCTTGTTTGGTGACCATACCTCTCCCCTGTGACATAGAGGATGGACGACCATGTTTATCCCAACAACGATCCTCCAAGTGTCCTATCTTTCCACAATAGGTGCATTGGAACCTCCCACGACCACCAGTTCCACGACCTATACCTCTTCCTCTGGCACTATAGGTGGTGCCCTGACCACAACCACCCCCCACAGCAAGCGCAGAAGCTGGCATCACATTAGCTGATTAGGACAAGCTAATAGTCAGGCGACTAAGTCTGTTGTATGCATCAGAGAGATCAGGAATTTCACTCCCAGTGAGCATCTGATCTTTGGCAACGGCATACTTAGGAGAAAGACAAGCAAGAAACTTTGCAACCATGGTAGGTTCAAAGTGTGACTTATAACAAGATTTGCATGGAGGGCGCAAGAATTTCAGTCGCTCATACGTAGCTTTAACTGTTGCAAAGTATTGTGATACATCTTGATTTCCTGTCGGAGATTGTGCAATTCTTCTTCAACTTGGAGGATTTTACTTACATTTTTATCTTGTGAATATGTCTGCCTAAGGAATTCCTACATCTCCTTAACAGTAGTATAGTAAGTAATAGTAGAGGCAATTTGTGGTTGGACGCTATTCATAATCCAAGACATAACTATGTTGTCGTCCTCTTCCTAGGTCATGTACTTCCCTGACTTGTCAATAGGTTCATCCTCTTCAATTATGTGCCTCTTTCGATGTCCTTTAACTGACAACATAAAGGACCTGGACCACAGTTCATAGTTGTGTCCATCTAACTTCACAGTAGATCCATAGGAGAAGGGATTTCCAGCTCCTTTATGATCACTACCACCCTCTGGTTTGTTGCTCTCAACCATAATGAACCACAACAGGAATTAAGAACAAGAATACCACAATAAAATTGTGCAGCAGTTAGGGCGCATGAAATCAGTCCTATTTATAATCAGTCATGCAAGGGAGCTGATAAACAAAGTAGAAATCAGCAACATCGCATGCACATCAATAACCCACAGAAAATAATCTTGCCCTTCTCCACGAAGACTTCAACAAACAAAACAGTAAACGACACAAACCTCCTTCACCAATCTGCCTATTGTCTGTATTTTGTAGCAGGAGTTTCAGAGAAAAAAAAAAAAAGCAAACGTGCAGACTTTCTTCATGCAGATTTTACCAGACTACATACCTTCAACCACGACATGTCTTCAACTTCATAATTATATAACAGAAATAACTAGAGGTAGAGAACATCAAACCCTAGTATCCACAACGTAAACTTCTGAAGAATACAAATCAGTCATCCATTAACCACGAGATCATTAAAAAAATAGTCTGCCTTTGACTGCAATGGCTGCCTTTGACTGCAACCATCACCCACAACTTTGAAACATGTGTCTTCATATCCCCAATGATCTTCAGACCTTGCAACTACTTTGAAACATGTGTCTTCATATCCCCAACGATCTTCAGACCTTGAAACTACCAGATCTAGGGCATCTAATCACTACTGATCATGTCTTGGCAGTGATTAGATCCCTGATCTCCCATAAGATACAGCCCCTTAGGGCAAACTGTTACCCACGACAGATCTGGACAGGATACTAGAGATGAAGAGGAAGAAAAAGAGAGAAGGAAAGCAGGAGAGGGAAGACGATCAGCAGCTGGAGTCAGACAGGTCCAGGGAGACGAGGCTCTGATACCATGTTGCACGTGGAAGAGAGAGAGAGAGACGTGAAAGAGATATTTTTATTATCGTGCCCTAGTCTCTACTTAAAGAGAGGTTAGGGCACATCTAGAGCTGTTATATAAGGAAGCCTCATAAAGTTGTAAAAAGACAAAACAGGACTCCAACTTTTAAATAATCAGAAAACTACTACACTTACAATAAACTTTCTGATTCAACAAACCACTCCAATAAATCTCACAAGGAGAAACCTCAAACTAGAGATAAAAAACTTGTACTCAATCTCAAAGAATACCCAAAATCAGGCCTTAAAGCCCATCCTAAGCAAGGGACCCAAGTCCCTTATTTATAAAAGAAAGGAAGGAAGAAGGAGCTAGCTGTTGGGCAGTTCCAACGGCTAGATTTCTAGCCGCTGGGAGCAGCCAACAGCTAGTTCCCTTTGCTAACAAAAATAAATAAAAAAATAAACGAAAAATAAAAGGAAAATAAATACAAAAAGGCCTATGTATACATACATATATTTATATATACAAATCATACATCAACCTACTCGGAGTTTAAGATATATGATAGTAGAGTACATATAAAAACATATATGCATGCCTACATTAGAGGTAATCCTTAAATTCTAACAGTCAGACACTACTCATGCCATACATATGGCAACTGAATTTCAACTAAATCCCACATTTTTATGTACAAGTGTAGTTATGCATATAATTAGGCATATTAAAGGAATAATATGTACATGATTATTTTTATCACCATCTTCTTTGAATTTATTACATTACTAGCTCTGACTTTGGAAAGGGAAACAGTTCTTCAACAATCATCACTTCAAAACTAGATTTTTGTGTTTTGTGTAAGTAATTTTTTGATATCTTGGAAGCGCAAAAAGCAACAAAAAATTCCTTCCCTTTATAGAAGCAAAGTAAGAGAAACATCTGCCACTACAATGGACATTGTGTGACTGAAACACTTGATTCATTATCTGATGAATGATTTACAAGTTCGTACGAAGTATGTTGTAACAACAAAAGTGCAATATAAATTGCCAGTATCCATACTTTTCATGAGAGGACTAAAGTCCAAACATATTGAGATGGACTGTCATCATGCTAGAGAAGAATACTCGAAGAAGAATATTGATCTTGCTTATGTTACTTCATAACTTCAGCTGGTCGAGATCTTTACCAAAGCCTTGACCTCTCCGATGTTTCATTTTTTTTTTTCCTTGGCAAACATTTGATTGTAAAATCATAAGTTTGCTAAAGGATGTTAGAAATATTATGTAGGCACATTGTAAAGATAGATTAAAAATGTGATTTTTCTGTTCTTTTTCTGTTATTTTATATTTTCCACTTTTTATCTCACTGGTCAGTTTAGCCGTTGACTGGGACTACGCTATCCAATGGCAAACATTATTAGCTGTTGGAGCTTGCCCTGTGGCCTCTGATAACAATTACCCTTTCATGTTTTGTGCTTTATTTCACTTGCACATGATTCTTCTTCATTCTTCAGTATTGTTTATCAAGTTCTTTATGTCAAGTTGACTTTGTGTTTCCTGAAAGCTATTTCTACAACGTCCACTATACCAGTTCATGAAGCCTAGAAAATTTAAATCATCAGAGAAAGCTAAATTGGTAACTAATCAAGTTTATTTATTTAAAAAAAGTACAATTAAACAAGTAGTTCATACTTTTCCTTTAGAGGGTAAAACAGAAAAGTTAAACTACAACAAATTCTACAGGCAAAAATCTAAACTTCTGTTTGATCTGCCAAGAGTGCTTAAGTTGTACACTCTAGTTACGAGTGTGGTATGCTATCTAAAACAACATTTAAACATAACAAACATTCATCACCATATCGCCAGTAAAAAAAGTATGCATTCATAACAAAAGTTTTTATATGAAAAAGGGTAGTTGCACTTGCCTGCTTTTTGAGGTGGTTCAGGTTCTTTTGTAGTATGCAATATTGTAGTCCCAGAAAGCACCGTGATCATTCCACAAATCTCAGATGCTATACTGCTTGCACTTTGGCCAGACCAGTCCTAGGTGATGCCCAAGAAAAACAATTCCCAACCCCCGAAAAATTTTGTAAGAGAATGAGAAAGAATATCAACATACTAACAAATAAAACTATGAGAGCATGAAAAAAAAATATATTGATGGATACCTTGAACATTATGGAACTTGCTACAATGGTAAGAATTGTGAACATTGCGTAATAGATTGGCGATACGGTTGCAGCATTGAATGTATCAAGTGCCTGCCAAATTTCCACAACCAACAAAGGTTTAGAAATTTAGAACATCTTGTTACCACATTCCCCACCCTGCTCAGGTACATTAGATTGAGAAGCACAGGGATTAAATATCAGACAATTTGGTCAAGCAAGGTCACTGGTAATCAGTATTGGGATACCATCTCTCAAATTCCAGGAGATTTCAACTTTTACTTCTTACACAATGAGTTAAGGTATAAATACTTGTCTGTATATGAAAAGAGACAAGAAAGCACACGTGTATATATCCACAATAAAATTTACCAAATAATTTATGCGATCTCTTATGAGACTATCTAATAAGGGCCAGCATTTCAGTTCTTCTGAAGAAACTCCCATTCTCGGAAGATTGTTTAAAAAAAAAAAGAATGAAAGGAAAAGCTTCAGCGTCAATGCATATAGTGTATCGTGACAGTTCCACTTCAGTTTGTTAAATTAATATCTCCGTTGGCAGAGACTCTTTAACAGAATCTCAATTTTCAACATAACATGACATAAAGTAGATATATCCAAACACTATCACCAAAAAAAAAAAGAAAAGGATTTGATCAACTTAATACTTCTGGAGAGCAACAACTGCACCAAATGTTATTTTATGACTGCCAGTATGGAAACCTAGAATTTACATGTTCCCAAATCTTTTACCACACAACATCAATAAATGTCCAAGGAAAATACACAAAATATTATAGGTCATGATTACTTCAACTGCCTCCAACAACAACAATATGGGGTCAAAGCATTAGAGCATTGTCACAAATATAATTCCTAGGTCTTTATACGTGATGTTTTTCTTGGTTACTAATTGAATTTTTTTTTCTCTCGAGAAAAATCTTGGGAACTAAACAAACAAAAAATGCATAAGAATAATAGAACAGCTACGAAGGTATGAGTTTCTTTTAATTTTGTAAAAAAATTTATTGAGAAAAAAAGAAAATGGTTATTAAAATGTGAAAAAATTAGAATATACTAAATGATTTTTCAAACAAACCTCATGCAACTATTGCAATATGTTTACAACATTTTCATTTTGGCAATACTTTCAGAACATTGCAACAGGAAGCACAGTTGCAGGGCATGATATCACACTTTTGGCTCCATCTATTACAGCATGAAGCCACTGTCAGTTGATCGGTTTTGTCTTTTATATAAGTGGACAGCAACCCTTAAATTCTTGTTTTTTATATAACTTTTTCCTTTGGATTGATATTTGGATTCCCTAAGGGGATCTAAACCTGATATTCATCTGAACTGAAGAACCTATTATTCGTCTGAATTGAAGAACCTATAATTCTACCATCAAGAAGCCTTGCTTATCCTAGCAGGTTCACAACAAACTTGTTATGCAATGCCAATACCTTGGTATGGCAAAATAGTTAGGTATTCCAAACATTTTTCTTGCCTCCCTCCTACAACTTCTAGAGTCTAGAGCAAACTAATATCGCATGTAATAGCAATCTTATCTAAATACAAAAGTGGATAGATGGCCTTATATGCATATGACATAAATCTGAGAAAGAAGCTTATTTGCAAATGGCAATAATCTTCCTTATTGTATTTTCTCAAAAGAATCCCTCACTACTGAGACTATGCAGGTCTACAAAATAAACAATTTTGCCTCTAGATTGGTTACTAACTTACATGCCAATATGACATAATGTGCAGTTGCATTTTCAAGTCACTATTAAAATGGATGTTTTAGCAATTGAGATTCAAAAGATCTCATGTCTGAAAGTTGACACTGTAAAAAACGAACATGGTAGCTATATATGCCCCAGTGCACCATTCTACATGATCAAGTCCAAGTTGCTTGCTATATTCCTGACCGCAGGACAAAGTTCATCTCTCTGTGCTGGCTGTAGCACTAAGATTTATCCTATAAATCTTTTCTGCAGATAACTGTCATATGAGCAACCTAAATCTCATGCTATGGCCCCTCAAGATCCATCATAGCCTAGTTGCCACTTACGATTTGAACATGAGAATGAACTGATGAAAAATTTTCTTGAGTTCAAAGAAAAAGGAATTCTGAGAAACAAACATGAAGGAGGTACTAGGATATGAATGGTTAACTACCTAAGTGGCAGTACTTGTGTTTGCCATCACCAGGGGAAAAATCAAGCCTTTTGAGTTCAAAGAGGAAAAGCTTTTGCATCAAAAGAGTCATTTGGACACTCAAATGTATACCAAAAATATGCATGATTCCAACAAGAGGAAGTTAATAAATATTGTTCAAAAGTGGGTTTGGTCCTTGGACAAATCTGAAATCTAAAACTCCTAACAAACATGAGATCAGTAAAGAGTTCATAACTTCAGTAATATTTTGTGCTTTGAAGAGGTTCTCCCACAATGTGCTACATCTGTTGGTGCATCAGACCATAATAGTGTTGACGTTTTTGCTCCTCAGAGAAACCAATAACGTGATTAATCACCCTAGGTAAAAGCTTATTTATCTTAATAACACAGAACAATACGCATGGAAATATCGAATAAATCGTGCACAGGATATTATGAACAGATTCACAGTCATTCAAAAGGTCAAAGGGTATGTACCTTACAAGGTAAACTACAACTCCAGGAGCTATTACCAAAAAAAAGTGGTCATAGACTTAGTAATAATTGATACTTTGATAGTAAACCAATTTACTCAAGGGACATTTAGAGAATGTCACTGTACTCCCAAAATATGTTTGAGTTAATTGCACATGTGGAAGGTCAGACAGTTAACTAGTTAGCCATAAACAAGTCTTGCTTCATAGAATCATTGAACTGTATAAGACGATAACATTCCACTCACCATGTTCAGATAATTCAACTGAATCACAATGCATGTCACTGCAACCATAGCAAAAATCCATGTCTCAGGATACACGGCCTGGTTTGTACCTTCCACTGTGAGTTTGATAGCAATTCCAATAGCTTTGATGCTCATTACCTTCAGATAATACAATGAATATGTAATTAGTGGTTTGTAATGGAACAATAATAGAAACTTCTGTGATGTAATCATAATGTTTTTAATTATATAGATTCAATAACACAATAGTCGAACAAAACAAGCATAAGCTCAAATACAGTAGAAATTACCGTTAATGAGCCAAATAGAGAACATATGGCCAAGTACACCATTATATTTGTCTGTCCATATCGAGGGCCACAATGTAACATCAAAACCAACGATGTCACGACTGCCGATGCTGTATAAAGAAGAAATGCTGGAATGTGGACAAGAAGTAAAAACGTAAAAGCATGAGAATAAGTCGATCATGAAGTAGGACAATGGCGCATTAACAAAGGCAGAAGTAAGATATTGACATCCAGAAAGAATATATAAAGAACATTATTTACCAGGCTGAGTTGCCAAACTCCAGATCTCTAACACCGAAGTCAAGCTATGCTCCGAAGGTGCATGGAGCACGATCACTGTTGAACCTACTATGCAAAGTAGGCAACCAAGCATGCCCATCTTCTGCAACCTCTCGTTCAGCATAAAATGAGCTAGAACAGCACTGCATGCAGTAACAATGTCACAAGTAGCAAGAGGAGGTGTGAAGACATGATCGATCCGGATCTCAGAATTAAGTTGCAAATTAATCCGAGCGAAGAAACTCTACTCAAGCAACGCTTACAACATACTTGCCTGACAATTATGCTCAATGCTCCTAAAGGCGTTACTAGAACAGCTGGGGCAAAAATGTACGCCACAAAGTTCGCGATCTCTCCAGCGATCACTAATTATATCAGTTAAGAAACTTAAGCTTGTACATCGGCGAAAAATTTTAGAAAAAAAAAATCTAAAAGTCGAGCAGGAAGTACTGCATTTCAATAAATCTTACTCGATATCATTCCCACCCACCAAAGGGGTTCTAACAGATAACCATATCCTCCAGAACCTTAAGCCAAAGAAACAATAATCTTTTCAATAAAATACTGAAGACGTCAATCCCAAGAAAAGAGGAGGAAAATGAATTGGGTAGGTCGCATTTTACCTGCACGTTCGCCGTATGCTCCCGCCCGCTTAAGCCCCTTCTTTTTCAAAATGAAACTCGATCCAATGAAAGCACTCGAAACGACCGCAAGAAGAAACCCTTTCAGATTACTCGCATTCAACACAGAACCGACTCTGAGCAGCAGAGTCATGGTTCATTTGCTCCTCCGTTTTATCACCATACAACCACCCGAGATCCCATTTCACAAACCCATGATTCCACCAACCCCTCAAACTAGAAAGCCAATCAATCCAATTTTGGGAAGAAAATCGAGATTCCCACGTACAAAATCACTTGCAGACTGTCCAATCGAAGTGGTCCTCAAGACAATCACAGCAGGAGACCAAATATGAAGGATGAAGCAACGCCAGAACCGGTGTCTTTCCTTTTAACCGGAGAAGGATTTCTACCGAGCGGCAGCAGTAGAATCAGGAGTACCAACGTTGACCACTAAAGAAGGAAAGGCTACGAAAGAGATGAGCCTGCTTAAAATTTTACCGAAAGAGATGAGTCTGCTTAAAACTTTTCACATGCAAGGAGAGGGTTAAAGCGGAGACTGAGGAAAGTATAGCTTCTGTTTCTTCCTCACCTGCCAGTCCAAGAGAGAGGGAGAGAGGGATGACCGTGGCCTTGCTGTGATGCCAGCAAATGACATGAGCCTCACTGAGTTGTTTTTGTCTCCGCAAGAGAGAGAGAGAGAGAAAGTTTCGATACGAAGATTGAACCCCGTGTCGAGGCTGCCAATGTTGGCTCACCACCACATGCATGATCGCCGTTATTGTCGACGGCGATGAGGTGTAAAATGGGTGGGGTCGGGGCCGGCCACAATAGGTGAGGCTCACGATTCATTCCAAAAATGGATTTGAGGTACATGTTTGATGGGCGGGGCAAAAAGTCCTCTCTTCTTCTGAAAAACTCGAAAGATGTGTGGAAAATTGGGAGTAGAAGCCCAGGAAGACTTCCCCTCCACTTGAGGCGAAATCATACGGCTTTGCAAAAAAGAAGTGATAGTCAGCTCTGTATCAATACTATCATCAATTTTGATATCGTCAAACACTTTACAAAGAACATAAAAACGAAGAAGAGTTCGACGTGAACATAATTTACAAGAGCTTTTGCCTCAAACAATGCACTCACAGTATCAAGAAATGGGCTCTGGTTATCTTATCTTAAATATCTAAGGGAAGTTTGCAATTCAATGGTAAACGTGTTTGGCGTCATTGAAAAACTTTTAGGTGCCCTTCACTAGGAAAAAAATTTCTAGATTTTCAATTCGGTTTTTATAGTCGACCTGAACTCTACCCATTTTATCCAGGAAGACTCCACCACTTGTTTAAGAAGTTAAATCAGATACTTTCAATGTAGGGGCAGCAGTTGAGCTAAAGTTTTTCCTTTGGGGGACCGGTCATGACAAACGACACGAATAAGTATTATCGTTTTGATAAAACGCAAGGGTCAATTGCATTTAAAATATTTATAGGTGCCAAACTAAAATTTCTAATGGATCTTTTCATATAGAAATAATAGAAAGAAGTCTTTTGATATTGATTTGGTTGACACGGGCATATAAGGCATGTTATACTGTTGAATAACAAGTCTTCCATTATCCATTTAAGGTAGGAATTCGTTTGTTTCAGCTTAAATTGACCGGAAAATGTTGTCTTTGAAAATTTTTCTCGCCAATGAATGAAACAAACATCAAAATACGTAAGAAATGTCTAAGCTGAAAGAAAGAACCCATACCCTTTTTTCACTTCATACTTTTGAAGGCAATCAATGTTGAAGAACACCTATGGTGTTGCCATTCAACTTTCCTTTTGGACCTGATAGATCACGCCTCGTATGGTGCCATTCAACTTTCTCTTCTAACCTGAAAAATCACCACACCTCGTGCGCTGCTGCCATTCAACTTCTCTTCCTACCTGAATGTGGATCCGTTAACGTTAAGAAAATTGATATAATAAAACATATAGAGCTTTAAGGAGTTGTTTGACAACAGCGGCATGTTGTTATTCTTTCATGAATCTGTTTCAAAAAAATAAGCCAAGTTTATAGAACAATGTAACATCTTGGTATACCTAATTTTGAGATAGATTCATGAGTATGTTATTGATGTCAAACCGCCCCTAAGTGTTCGAGTTCCAGCACCTCTTGACATAAATGATTAAGGGTCTGTTTGTCTTGCTGTGGATTTGGATTTGGGGATGTAGACAAACAGTGGATCGCAATAATAACTGACAACATAAATTTTGCATCCACGTTTCCCTCCAACTTGCTTATTAGTCACGGTCCTACTCAAAATAACTTATTGGTTAAAGGAACATTTATTCGTGCATGGTAGAAGCTTGATTATGAAAGGATGCCTTAAAAGAAGTCCTTTAACTGGCACACTTCTATTGCACACGAGGGACGTTACTTGTGCTTAGAACGGGCACCATTTTAAGTGTTCGGTGCATTCCATCTCTCCCAACGTGAAGCACACGAAAAAGGGACATCCAATCAAACGACCTTTTAAGGGTCTTCCTAAAGGAGCCCGGAAGAGTATAGCTCAAACGGGTGAACTTGAGATGCGCTATTCAGAGCATCTTCTGTTCGACTTGTGGGGAGCTATGTTTTTGTGTCGTAAGAGGGGTTGTGTCTCATATGCAAGTTGAAACACATAGAGATCTTGCTACTGATACTGACGTAGCTCTGAATCCTATGGGCAAGGAAAATTTGAGGTGGGAGGGAGGAGAGAGGAGAGAAGAATAGGATTCCAGCCCTCCCCTAGACGATGTGATTAATTCTCCCGCTCACCTAGAAGGGTTTTACCAATGAAAAGTCTGTCAATCTATAATTGGTATTTTAAAAAAAAAAATCAATGTCTTTATAGGCATGGCCAAAAGCATCATGGTATGAAATATGAAAGAACTTCGAAGCTTAACCAAAAGATGTGATCTCCATGGTTCAAACCCCACAGATTTACTCCTGACTCATTTGGCTACTTCAGAAGACTTGTAGAGGACGGAAAATTTGGCAAATCTAA
This sequence comes from Nymphaea colorata, assembly GCF_008831285.2. Lineage (NCBI taxonomy): Eukaryota > Viridiplantae > Streptophyta > Magnoliopsida > Nymphaeales > Nymphaeaceae > Nymphaea > Nymphaea colorata. The sequence continues at coordinate 20,994,105 of NC_045138.2, read as the reverse complement.
TTTCTGAAATCTGAAATTCGACAGGTTATAGAATTTTATGCTTAAGTCCAAATAGAACCGATTCTCTGTTCTATCTTGTTGGAGAAATATTTGATCATAACTGGGGACTTTTTTTTTCCAAGAAAAAACTAACATCTCACTTATGAATTGTAAATATTGCATAACCTATACATACTCACACTGAAGGACCTCGACATACCAAAAACAGGCCTGGACATAAGGGGTGAGAGGATGGATGAAACTTGGAGACTCTTATCCCAACAGGCATGTAAAAGTTCTGTTTAAAAAAACTATAAATTTGAAGTCCCTTCCCTCAACTTAATGAAGTCATTGCATAGTCAAATCAAATTTCTTTGTCACAACCTTATACATTGGGATTTGAAATGCCTACTTCACATAGATGAACAATGGAGTCATCAAATTTGGAGTTGGGTTCTCCCCTAAAAACAACATACTTCTTTATCACTACAAATTCAAAAAGCATTTGTACGTCGTTTTTCCAATATTCAAACATGGGAGAAAAATTCAAATTTTAGATGAGCAAGATGTTAACAAAAAAAAAAAAAAAAAAAACTCAAAAGCTCTTCCATTCTTCCTGTCTTCGAAATCCTAGATTACGCTAGACTTAAGTGAGCTTATGAATTTAGAGTGTTGCATTCTCAATGTTTATAAGAATTGAGCTTATGAATTTAGAGTGTTGCATTCTCAATGTTTATAAGAATTAATTTATGACTGTCTGCCCAACCTTGTTGTTTGAGTGAGAAAAATTCAAATTCGAGAAGGAGAATATAGAAATATATTTTCCTCTCCCCGTTTCGCTCGGCTTGGTTATTACTATTTAGTAACATTGGATACCACTTCGTGCCTTTTCGACACTTTGGCTAGTCAGTTCGTACGTGTCAAACTTGGACATAAGTCCTCAACCGTGAAACATTAGAAGCAATTAATGTGTTCGGACCAACTTGGGGGCAAAGGTGCTGCCGGATTCAGTCTTTTGACGGATGATGTTTTCTGACTAGCCAGAGTCGCGGACGTTCTAGACCACCAAAAAAAACAAAAGAGAACGCGGTCCAATCATCGAAAGGTAAAAAACTGAGTTTTTCCGGCTTTTTAAATCAAAATGTAAACAATTAACTGAGTTTTTCCAGCTTTTTAAATCAAAATGTAAACAATTAATTAAAAAATAAAAAAAAAAAGAGTTTCATAATTCATCAAAACTGTAGCATACTGGACGACAAGGTGATCCATTTTAAAGAGTCATAGGTTTAAATTCTATGGTTGTTGTCTCATTCAGTGCACTCAGTCTTGAATCCTTTCGAAGCAAGCTTTGTAAATCTTATGAGTGATGGTATAAAATAAAAGCAGTTGCTTCTCCTTGAGGAATTAGAGATGAACCACTCAACTTATATATATATATATATATATATATATATATATAACTTTCATGTTGCCACAGAACTTGAAAACACTCACATATATATATATATAGTCAACATTGCTGCAAATATATAGTTATTAGGTGGTTAAAATTTAAAAATGAATGGTTTGTAGTAAATCTTTGTTAAAAGCCATCATAAACTGTTGTCACACTAGAAACCATGGTTAATGGTAATTTAATGACTGTTTATCAATAATAAAAATTTAAATTTTAGCCATCCAATAATATCAAGCCAAGTCAGTATTAAACTCTCATATGTATGTGTGTAGGTAGAAGGAAACATGGGCTGCTACCATGCGCCCGGCCCAATGCAATGCGTTGGGCCCTTTTCCCCTTCCAAAGTATGAAGAGATCGTTCAGTATCTTCAGTCATAGCCGGTAAGTTTAGCTAAACTTCTCTTATACATTAGATGGCTCCTGCATGACCAAGTTTCCCACCTACAGCCAAAGTTAATTAGCTATAAAAAAGAACACTTTTTATGCTGACCAAGGATGAGGCCACGAATAACGGACCGATCATCAATACGGTTCAGTGGAGACTTCCATGTATTATGGACCAAAATCTTAACTACCAGGCATGCCTAAAACAATCGCGCCGTTGTCTCCTCAGATTTGCTGTAATCTACACACCAGCTAGCTAGCCGGGAACCGGACCTTTTCAGGTTTGAGGTTGCCGGAATTCTGTCCGGTGCAACAAGCCAGCCGAGTGTTCTAGATCTGGGTGTAGGATCCGTATCCCATATTGCTGAACTTGAAAACCAGAGGAGTGTTTGTAGAAGGAGAGTGCTATAGACCTTTACTAGAAAACCTCTTCTCCTCTAAGGTAGAAGGTTTGCTTTCGGCGTTATTGCTCTCGCTGTACTTCAATTTATACACCAGAAAACAACAAAAAGGCATTTAGGATTATGAACATATATGAGTAAGCCATAGTATTAGTTGGCTCGGATTGATGACCCCCACATGGATGGCCACTGCCCACATCAGCCCATCAAAAATTTTATTAGAAGAATTCAAAATTACATTATGATGATTTAAAAATTACCTATGGGCACCTACATCAGACTAAAAGGAGCGGAAAAACAGCTCTTTTATAGCGGATCAAATTTCTGTCTGGGTAAAGCAGTTTAGTTGACAGGAACAGAAAGGCAGCCTCCTTCACTGCTGGCTCATCCTCAAACTGAAAACCTGAATAGAGGTAACCTGGACGTGAAAAGGAAGCAAATGGTAGCATAAGTGCAAGGAAGCAGAAACTGTATTGATGAGAAGCCTGTGCAAAGTGCCCAGTAGTCACAACGACATAGAGTACTTTTATAAATGGCTATAAACCATTTTTAAAAGTGTGGACCTAAAAGTAATCAGGAACAACCATGTTCATGATTAAATTTAAGAATGACATTAAATATGAATTACGAAACCATTGTTTGCATCTCTCCATAATAAGCAAATTTGCAAATGTTGATGGGAAATAACAAATAAGTGAACTAATGATGAATGCCTACGCTACTGCAGGTTAAGTTTACATATTAAAGCAACAGTCATGTTTCACGAGCTGAAAATGCATGTCAAAAACATATAGGTTAATATTTTTTTTCCCGTTTCATAGATAAAATTGGTGTGGACAAATTTTGTCATGTACACCACTAGATGCAACAAAAAACATGGAGTTATTAGTCTGCACAAACACCTTGCTGCAGCCATATTTTGCCATGTCGAAATAATTAGCTTTTCGATGCATCTAGGACTATCAATGGCATACATATGGCCCATAACTTGCAGCTTGTTTGAAGTAAAATAACCAAGCTTAATTGTCATTTGTAAGTTGTGTTTAATCTCTAAAAGGCTTCTCATTTTCCTTAGAAAGCATGATTAGAATGGAGCGTTGGCAAATTGCAGAAGATAGAGAGTCGCCTAACAGTTCACTCGAAAAATAAGAGTTTGGATGAGACCAGGGGGGGAGGTAGGTGGGGGCCTTATGCTCCACGAAGCCCAGTTTCTGAAAGCTTAATTTAAGTTACATTTAGGTGGATCTAAGTCTTGTTATATATGACAGCCCCACCAGATCCAGGTCACTGCTTAATGGCCAATTGAAAATTTGTCAACTATATGTTTAATGCTTCATAGAAAAAAAAATTCTGGCTCCGCGGATGAGATGATTGAGATCTCATATTGAAAGGTTGGTGTAAATGGCCTGCTCGACGGAAGCAAATTGAGGAGTGCAGTAGATGGTTTAAGTTACAGTAAGGTGATATACCCATGGACGTTGGCATCATGCAGGTGAAACCATGCTTGGACTCAGTCATCGGACATGTCACTGGTTGATGATTTTGGGGCCTACGGGAGGTACCGACTACTCAGCTCTGCCTGGTTTTCTGGTTTTGGCTATTATATGTTTTCCTGTTATTGTTTTTAGAGGGGTTTGTGTTTGCCTTCCTGGTTTCTTCTTTTTCTTTGGTCCGTCCGTTTTGTTTGCCTCTGTTGATGTGCTGCATCCCTTTTTGATTCTTTCTTGTACATAAGTTTTTTTTCTTTTTTTTTGCAATAAAAGGCGGGGGGAGACTATCTCCCAGCAACCTTTCATTGGAATTGTTAGGTGATGCCCTGTTTCCTGCACTTTCTTATTTCCCTATCCTCTAAGGCATCCCTAACAAGGAGGGGCAGATACATGGAAAAATAACATATTGTTACGGTTGCCAAACGGCCTTGAAGAGTCGCAGTCAAAGCAAAATTAGGAAGACCATACATGCATCGTGAGCGCAAAGGATTTTTTTTGTTTTTTGAACAAGTAATTGCTGCAAGTAGAAAATGTATGTATAGTAACAGTAAAAAAGGAAGATTTCTTATTTATAATTAAATTGAAACAGTTTTTGAATGAAAATGACTAATCATATGTAGGCCTCAAATGTGTAGATGTATTGGAAAAGAAAAAGGAAAAGAAACTATGGATTCATGTAAAATTAACAGTCAAGTTTACTGAACAAAATACAGCAATGCAGGTTTCAGCCTGAGAAACCTCATTATCATATTGACAGCCATGTCCGACTTCTTGGAGTACTCTAAGATGATATCTTCTGCCGTCTTTTTTGGCTTTTCATATACATGGGTTGATGGCAGCCTGCATACAGGAAAACAAGCAAAGGCATTTATTTTCATCCATGGCTCGTATCATCTACCAAACTCTGACCTTAGGAGTATCCTCTCCTAACAAATCAGTGTCTCCACCCCATACGCTCATAGCCTCAAGCACCACCAATGTATCTGAAGTGATGTTATGATAATACCTGACAGCAACTTGACATGTCAAGTAAAAATTAACAAATGCAATGCGAGAAAACAGCAGCAAAACCAGAAGCCAGTTGGATCAAATGAGCCCAAGGTTTCATGGCCCAACTAATTAACAATATCATAATTGAACTAATAAACTCCTTCAAGTATTAACAAGGATAATACCTTTAAGCTTTCCCTACTGCATGCATGGAATTCAAGAGAAAAAGTTCACAAATGTATTTGTGATAACGGAAAACATAGAGATGGTATAGCACTTCTCTCCTGATCTCTTATGTGCATTACATCTGTAAACTTTGATGTATTATATATAGTAACAGTATAATTTCAGAATCTACTGACCCCATAATTTAATCAATGTTATTACCAGAAAACTAACTCTAGTGAGCTAATTTAATCAAATGTTATTACCAGAAAACTAACTCTAGTGAGCTTATTCAAGTGAACAGTTACCAGTACATTACCTTACAGCTAGCTCTGAGCAAATATTCAAGGTAGCCATTCAAGTTGTTTCTACGTTCGGCAAACACTAGTGTTTTAGCGTACATACCATGGTCCTCTGTTTCATTTCTTTGATCCAGTGAGCCCGTGCAAACAAATAGACATAGCTAAAGAAACATAAAACGTACAGATGCTGTCTAACAGCGAACTCCTGTTTGCTGGAGTAGGATGCTGCTCTTGAGACTCTGGAGCTTCTTAATGTATGCCAACCTCTTGGATCGCCGTGGGAATGGAGCTATTTGTGAATAGTTTGTTGTCTTTATCCACGTTAATTTACACATTGCAAAAGCCAGGAAGGCATAATGTAGATCTGATTCGCCCAAGGATCCAGAAGAAGCAAGTTGCTTCTTTTTCTTCCAACTAATTAAAATTTTTTCTATTAGCTGCTTCGGCCAAGGATCAAAGGGCAGTTATAAGTTGCTTCTTTCTCTTCCAACCGATTGAAAATTTTTCTGTAATGATAATTTTCAAAGACAGATTAACTATTTCAAACAGTTTCTCATTGCCATCGACTGAGCAAAACCCGCACCCTCGAGGATTGAGGATTTTTTTCAAACCCGTTCAACTGTAACAGGATTGTCTCAACCCAAAATTTGATTTATTTAGTCTGCAGAATATATAGTCCCCCTTTCAAGAAATTAATCCAGGTGGGTACATGTATATAGACCTCTTTATGTAAATTGCCACGTAAAAGGGTGTTAAAACACAAAGTGTCTGGGACGTGACAGCGACCATTCTAAGATTTGAACCAAAGTTCCTTTATAAGTGTGCATTGTAACTGCTCAACAAGATGAACATGTGAACACTGGTAAAGGTTATTCTGGATGGTTTGTCATAAATAAATTCAAACCAAAGTTTCTCCGTAGAATAAGATGCATGCGTTACACAACAATGCCAAGTATTGGAATCATTGACAACTGAGAAACTTGCAGCAAGAGTAGAATGCTCAACGGGGTCATGTATAAGTTAACTTGACAAGTCTACCCATTCCAATCAAAGTCATGAAAGATCTTGCAAGTAACTAAGTAACAAGAAACCCAAGAAAAGTAACAACACTTCATATTGGGGATACTGACATGATTTGCCAATGGAAATAAATCTCCAAAACAGCATTGCGGCAGACATCACAGGTTTTCAAAAATATTAAGCTGATGTTCAATCCTGCAGGTTCTCGTCTGGAAGTCATCGCCAATCCAAGTAGATCGTAAACTTGCGCACCGCGTCAAAATTCTTCATAGGAGTCGTGCCTCCCATCTTGCATCCTTGCTTTTTCACTTCAACTCTATCTTGCTATTCCTTCCACGCAAACGTACTTTTTGAGTAAAGGGTAGGGTGAGTTTGGTGTGAGAAAATGGTAGGAGATGAGCCTATACTTCGACAACATTGTTGCAAAAATAAGCTTGAAAGCGAAGCCTGAAACAAGAAGGATCTCTTTAGAAATAAGTTTCTGTTCAATTCAATATTGCCCAGATGTGAGACAACGTTTGGTGCCATTGGAGCGGATCACAGGCAAAAGATACGCAGGGTTGTGGACGCTGCCCATATGAGATAATAAACACTAAATAGGTTATGTGGTTGGTGGCTCTGGTATGAAATATCAGTAAATGACTAGAAGAAAAAGAAGCTTAAAGTTCAGAAACGTTACCTGCAAGATTTGCCTTGAGTTCAATATTAATTTGCAAGTCTTCCCCTTTTCTCTCTGGACTTGATTGAGAAGTGGTGCATCCATCAATTAAAGTGTCTTATATCCACACGATACAAAAGAATAGTTGGTCACAAAAATCAAGCTCACAACCAAATTTTTACTGGTCTGCCAGTCCGACCAGCTACACCAGTTCGACCAGCTACACTTTGTCCCTAGAGAGGCTTGCTGGTTGTTTTTATTCTTAAACTCAACAAGCAGAACTTCTTGGGTCTTTTTAGCTTCGCTTGCAACCATTGTGGCGTTGAACTTATGTTGCCCATCGTTGAGCATTGAAGATAACGTTGCTCTGGTAGGGAACTTAAAACGATCAGCTGAAAACACCTCACCTTAGTTTGACCAGGCTTTGCATAATGATCATAGGATATGTGTTCATGGCTTGCTTGCCTTGAAACTCATGAACATGCTTAGAAATGACAACAGATCATATTCCAATCAGATATACGCTTAGAAGTATTCATTTTTTTTTTGACATTTTTTCCTAGCTTCTAGGTGCTCGGGCACATTTTCTATCAATAAAATTTGGCTTTACATGTGGTTATTGAAACTCATGAACATACATAGGAATGTCAATAGAAATTAGTGGTAGCTATTTTTTGAGACATTTTTCCGGCTTCAGGCACAATCTATCAATAAAATTTGGCTTTATATGTGGTTATAACACTCCTCCAAGAAGCATGAGAAACTGCCACATTGCAGAAAAATATGTACCTCGATCCAAAAATTAACTGTGTAACGGAAGCTCGGTGGGAGAACGGCACCGTAAAAGAGATGCCACCAGAAAACCACAATCCAAATGCCGCCACCTTCAAAGCCGGAAAAATGTCAAAATTGACTTGGAGATAACCTCATTTACTCTATAGCTACTAGCTGCTAGTGATCATGCTCACATACATATCCCATCTCTCTCACCATGTATGCATATATCTCACAGGCATGGGAGTTGGGAAAATAATTACACCGGAGTTCAAATTAAGGCTGATTTCGTAGATCCAGACATGCAAAGGCAGCAAGGTGATGTATGAAGCTAGTTCGTCCCTAGTTCTTTCTACTTTGTAAAATAAACTGCAAGTGGAGATTGTAATTGCTTGCAATTGAATATGATTTCCTGTTGTATTTATTTGGTAGTTCCTTGGTGTGTTATTACGAGAGAACTATATAATGATACATTTTCAGTTGTTTATTTGAGCATAAATGTGCAACAATATTAGTTATGCCAAATGGTTTCGGAATCAGACCTAGCAAAGTAAAATTGTGGTCGGCATTGTGGAATTATCAAATTAAAATTCTCAATTTTTATGAAATGGGAATTATTACCAAACAAAGAATTTTGATTTCAGAATTATAAGCTCATCCTTGAATCAAAATTCTGAAATTGTGAATCTACCCTTAACGTGAAAGTATGATTATATAATTTTAGAATATTTTGTCTTTCTTTAGGGGACATGACATGAAGGTTTTATTAATTCATCAATTCTAAGATTTTAACTCTTGTTTTAACAAGCATATTATTTTCAATTCTGGAACCAAAATGCCTTTTCTTGGATGGCCAAGAACAAACCTGCACAGTAATAAAAAAGTATTCGCCAAACTTGCTATGGTGATAAACGTAAGTTGCATTTCTTTATTTTATAATTAACAATGTCAAGTGGGTCACACCTATAATCAACAATACAAGTATAAAAATCGGAACTTTTACTGCAGATTACTTTAAGAATCATGTAGCGCATTAGTTTTATATGTGCAGCATGTGATTTTCGCAAGCTTGTCATAGAAAATCACATGATGCGATGCTTAGAAAGGTCAGGAATCACAAAGCAGAACGCTGTTGGTGCTCTTATGTATTATTTCGGGCTCTTTACTGAGCAAGAAATTAGGTAGGAATTGTTATTGTCACTTTAGTTTGGAAAGAAAAGTGCTAATATCATGAACCAATTGAATAGAACTTCTTCAAGAGCAGTATGCTTAATTAAATCAGAGCACAATGAGTTGAATATAGGGTACGCACTCTAGGCAATTCCGTGGGCACCTGCGTCTGAATAGGTCACATCCCTCCGTATCGTTAAGACCCGAAGAAAGTAAAATATTCAATACTTAGAGATGTGTTACCTCACAGCAGCTTGTTCATAAAAGAAAAGGAAAAAACCAAATTTAAGTAAGTATTGAATATTTACCTCACCCTCTTCATCGATTAAGTATCCTTTTTTCATGAGTCATAATTATCTTTTTTGGTGATGTACTCACCCCTCCGGTGAGTGGGGTCGGACCCATCATCGGCCAAAAAAAACCGAAGCCTTCACCCAACCTCTCATCTCTTTGCCTGAGAAACTTGTCTTTGTCGTGAAGTGTCTTTCATCAATTGTCTTGGGAGAGAAAGGCCGATCTTTAACATCTTTTGATGAACAGTTAAAGACTAACCTTTGTTAGTTAAGCTAATACTGGTGAACATTTCAATTGTATATAGCAAATTGGGTTATACTTATGAGACCTCGTTTTTTTTTTTTTTTTGTGGTACAAATATGCGATTGCACAAGGACAATAATAATTTGTTCTTGTTGCATATCACTGCTCCATTTAACGAAAACTGACCGCCTACCAACCTCTACCCCGGCTATTGCGAAAAACCCCCTCGTTTGGAGATTTTTCTAATGGATCGGTAAAACAAACAACCTAACAAGGAAAATGAGTAAGGCTCAACAATCAACATTAATAAAAGCTAAGGTTTTCTGATTGTATGTGTCATTTTCACATTAATCTAACTTTAAGGGCCTGATCATGAGATTCTTTTCGACATGAAAATTGAATTCTAGGAAAATCTTCTTCTCTTTCCTCTTATAGAAAGAGCGAATTTAACCAAAAGTGTATTTCATCCTACCACCCTACTAAGAACAGAGCTGAGAGGTACGCCTTCTTTCATATTCATATGGTGACATAGAAAAAATTAATCTTTCTCTTTCAAATAAAAAGTATTTCGAATTTAAGTGCATTTTTGTTATGCTATCAAAAATCGTAGCACTCGTTATTTGTGGTCGTAAAAGTTGTACATTCCGTGCGAGACAAGCATCAGGTTCCTGCACCCTTGAGGTCGCAGTAAAGATGACAAAAGAGGCAGCAAAATAATATTTCTTAAAAGGAAAGTGCAATTTAATAGGCCGATTTCTGTGTGAGGTGGCCAACAGAGAAGCTGCGTTCTACTGTTTCAATAAAGGAACGTTCTCATCTTCTTACTTGCAAGAATGTAAAGTTCTTTTTTTTTTTAATTCCATTTGTACCCTTATGAGGGAGGTGTCTTCTTATTTACCATGAAAGCTATTTTGTCCTTTCCACCCTTTAACATGCAGTCTTATGTTCAGGGCCTAACATATATAACTTGTTCTTGCAAATTTAAGCATGTCTTTCTTATACCATCAAAAATTTAGAGTCCCTTTGTGCATTTTTTAATAATAATTCTATAAAGTGTACACTACCCAAGTAGTGAGAGCACATATTCGGTGAAAAAAAGCTAGACGGATCTCATACCCATTCCTATATATGATCCCTTGAAGTTGGGGGTCCGGATTTGTCATGATTCCATGCAAGTAAATTGAAACAGTTATTTTAGATAGATGGTTGAGAGAAAAAAAAATAAAAAAAAATGTATAAAATAATATTAGATAACAAAAATACCCATCACATTTTTCTTTCTCTTAACTATCTACCATGTTAGATCAGATGAACCTAATTAAATGGTTAGATAACTCTACAAAACTAGAGTCACTATTCGATTTTCTTACATTCATATGACCCCATTGTTTGTCACAAACATGTGTTGTTAGAATGGATGCTTTCTATCTTGAGACCCTCAAAATATTTAAAAAGGAATGCCCTTTTGGCAAGCATCAAAATGAATGGAAAACAAGACTTTTCTTTCCTGTTCCTCTGCATCAAAGTAGCTCTAAAGATCACAAGGATTGAAGTTCTCGATTGAGATCAGTTTATCCTTTGATTAATGTCGCATGGTAATATGAATCATATTTTTTCCATTATATCATTTGAGTTTTTCCGATGTAGAGCATAGAACAGAGCTGAAGATGCACCGACTCTACTCCGAGCACTAACCAAGAGGCATGGAGAGGGAAAACTTCTGCTCTTTTCCCGGCGGTGTATCATAATGCTCTCGCTTACTTGGAAATAAGTACTTTCCCTAACTAAAAGTATTTAAATTTGAACAACCCAACAAGATAACATTCCGATTCTAATAAAGTAGAAGTTGGCACCTGGAGCCTTACATCTAATACATCCCAATCTGTACTAATTTTGTGTGCTGACATGTGATATCTTTTTAGTCCAGCTAACTTCCAAACCTACCACAGCTCAATTAAGACGAAATAACTCATCTGGGTGATGCTAGGCTGGAGGATCCGTTAAAAGCACACCAACTTTGAGTTTCAAACATGATGTTGTCCGGTTAAATTGGTGACATTTTATTCTTATCAAACATCTCATGCTCGGAGGTAATTTTCGTTTTCATTTTTAACCTAAGAAAACTGCAATCCAAATCAGAGCCGGGGGTTGATAGGCTGTCAATCTCCGATTTGAATGTCAGATACATCAACTTTATATACTGCAAAAGAAAATGTCGCCAATGCACCAACTGAAGTGTATTATCTCATTAGACGGTAAGATGAAATACTCTTCCTAATCACCCAAAAATACATTTCAACAAACCTCCCTCGCCCGCCGAATCAGAAAAAGGGACATCAACAGTTTCTACCCCAAGTTAGACATTCACGTTAAAGAAAGCCGAGAGTTTGATGCCAGAGGTGCGTGGAATAGTACCGTAGAATTTCGTGTTCTTCCGCATCGGGCAATATATTCAAATCCAAAACAATGGTAGTCATGAACTTTGCCAAAAAGTAAACTTAAATTACTTTTAAATTTTTTTTAAATAAAAATATTATATTGATCAACACCCATCGATAAGTTTCCAACAACCTTTAATTCTTGCTACTTGGTGATTACCGGTACAATACATCAGACACAGTGTGTTGTAACATGTAAGAGAATTTTTTGGTCCAAAAGTTTTTCAAATGGTGACATTAGGGCCCTCGAGGAAAAGACATTTTGATCATTTGTTAAAAAAGAAATGCATTTTATAATCTTATTAGTTTTTTATTTTCATTTTTGTCTTTGATTGTTTAAGGGTATTTTAATTATTAACCATCCGATATGACCCATCTAACCACGTTCAATTGATGTCTTTTTATTTTTTATTCCACCTCTCCACGGCTGTCGGCAGCGGGTCGGGCTCTGCCGGAGCCGGAGAAATGAGAGAGCTCGGACACATTTTCCGTTCATGGTGGACCATCTGACCTGCGAACGGCCGTTATTTGACGAAGGAAGTCTTACCTTCTTGTCAAATCGTCTACCTCCAACACGCCTCGCCACCGACCTTCTCCACGGGCTTTAAGCCATCGACATCTGGAATGCTAACAATTCCGGCATTGAATTTAAACAGTGTTTTGAATAAGAGGAGCACCTAACTTTCTTTGACCTTAGTAGTTTTCTTCCGTCCGTAACTTCGCTACGCGTTTGTTTCTCAAGGGAAAGAGGAGGTCATTGTCATACCATCGCCAACATTGAAGGAGAACATATACAAATTAATATGATTGGTTGCCGGAGACTGAACTTTACTCTGAAAGAGTCAGGTCTGTCGATTCCTTTCTGTTTTTCTCTCTACAATAAAAATGCAATTACATAATTGTTGGAGAACCAAGAGATTTCCTTTGTAAAAGGAAAACCCCAAAAAGAAAAAAGAAAAAAAATGAGTGGAACACTGTCACTCCTGTATATCAGTTACTTAAATAATTTTAATAACACAAAGTGATGAGGGGCATGGGAACTTTAAATATATCCAATATCATGGTGTTTGATTTAGCAAAAGTAGTCAGTCGAGCTCGTATCAACTTTTGTTAATAAAATAACAGTAAGTAATGTTTCCTTTAAAAGATTATAAAATAAAGACCATATTATTATGCCTTCCTCCAAGATTCTTCCTTGTTTTAGGTAATTGAAGTGTCACACTTGTCATTATTTGCAGCTCAAAAAAATAATGCAACTAATAATGACAAAATTTTAATCTCAAACCACTTTACTGCCTCTTATAAGTATTTATTTTTAAAAACTTAAATTAAAAGTTTACTTTTAAAATCATGACCAGTTTAATGGTGGAGATTTCAATAATACTGACAGTGAGTTATGAGGTCAACGAGAATCCAATACTCACCGCCACCTGATAGAAAGATGGTCTTACAGCTAAAGAGTACGGTAAAAGTGAATACTCAGACTCACCTGGCAGGCTTTTGTCCTTACTTAATATAGATTAATGAGCAGATGCAAGTAGGAATGTTACTGGATCAAATTTAAATTAAAATACTTTTTATCGCGTTTGATTTAACAAACATCTTAATCCGATTTTTGTTTATTTATATTAGAATTTGTTCTAAAATTCATTTTTGAATTTACAATTGAATCTGACCAAAATTATGATAAGTTGGTATTTTATTTTTCCTTAAATATGTAAAGTTTTTTTTTTTTTTTTGCTTTACCGTCTCGCATCGGCTCACATATTAATAAAATAACTTTTTAAAAAAATTGTAAAAATTTTAATGTTTTGAAAAAACAAGAGGAAACCTTATATCTACCTGAAGCTGCGTTGAGTTTTACGTTTCTTCTCCGGTTAAGTTTGGCACCGGCGAGACGCCGCCGGAATTCGTGAAACCATGCACACGCACGCTCTCTCTCAAATAATAGTTCTTATACAATACAAATTAAGTTTACTTTTTACAATATAATTTTAGAAAATTTTTTGTCACAGTGACCTGACTTATAAGCGACATGACTCGGACATGCTGCCCACGTGACAGTGACAAGTACAAGGATGCTTTTCACATAATTTTATATGTTTTCAATTTTGGTAAAAATGCCAATTAAATAATAGTTTTTTTAAGCACAATATAATCCAACTTTGATTTTGCGTTTAGTATACGTTAGATTTCGCCGCAGCTTGGAGTGTAAACAGATTTCGAGTTCTAATCCGAGTCGCTGCAATTTTTTGCTAAGTGAAGATCCAAGGTAGACAAATTCCAATAATATTTGCTTTGGATTGCGATCTTGAGCCCTTGCTTACTTAATCAAAACAAATTCGTTACTTAAAACAAGGTTTGATTAAGTCCAAATAAGTTGGATATATTGACAACCCTCGTGGCATGTGTGAGAGTTTTAAAGTATGACAAGAGCGGAAGAAGAAAAAATATAATAACTTTTCAGGCCTACTACTACTGCAAATTGGCCGGAATCCGTCGACTCGAATGGAAACGATGGGGAATTGTTTACTTTATGAACAGACCGGATTCGTCCTACACCAGTCATTTTTTTACCAATATTCAATTTTTTTTAAAAGTTTTCTTATTTTTAAGTTAATTTGTATATTTTTGTCTATTTATGACTGATTTACTTGTTACATGCACAATTTGGTTCTTGTTCCGTGTAAGTTATGATTTTGTTTCTTTGCCAATGAAAAATTATCACAGTTAATTTTGGGGCGATTTCAGACAACTTCTCACTGTGTCTGTTTTTTTTCATTCATGGACAGAAAAAGTATCGACTTTCTTGTTGTGGGATCGAGTGACGAAGACGTGGCGATCTTATCCGTGTATAAATCAAACCCCTCATTCCTAACGTGCAGCAACGGCAATCGGAAGGAGGAAAGGAAGAAAAAGAGAAGGCAGAAAGCAAAAGGCGGAGGTGGTGGTTGAAACGTGCCTTCAGTCTGATGTGGGGAGCAGGGGAGTAGAGAGAGGAGGTGGCGAAGAAGACGAGAGAGGGATGCAAGGAAGACGGTGGCGCGGCGGCCGGCAGCGTCTGATCGTGGTGGTGACGGTGGTCTGCTCCCCTCTGATCGTCCCCCTCCTCTTTTTCCTCTTCTTCCCTATTCTCTGCTTCTTCTGCCTCTTCTACTTCTGCTTCCGGCCCAGGCTGAGTTTCCGCAGGCGGCAGGAGGCGGAAGGGGAAGCGAAGGTGGCGCTGGCGAAGCCGGCTCCGGTTGCAGAGGGCCGGTTGTTGCAGAAGTATTTGGAGGATCAACTCTGTTTGGTCGGCGAGTTGGGATTCCTCTTTGAATTCGGAGATGACGAAGAGGGGAGCGATGTTGGGGATGCAGGTGATCATCCTCAGAAGCAATATGTGCAAGTTGGTAATGGCGATTCCACGTAGAATGTACTCTTTCGATTGCTACGGTTCGTAATTGGTCGCCGATTTTCCCCTTTTTCCTTCTTGTTTCTTTCGAGTTACGTCGTCCTTGTGCATTTGGAAATCAGTAGTAGCAAAATGTAATCAGTTCCCTGATTGAGTTTGGTGTATTTCTCTTTTTCTTTCATAGTGAACAGAGAGAAATTAGTCCCACAGACTCTGCTTGGTTCGTCTGTATCTCTTCTTTCCCGGTCATGAATCTCACTGTGTGAAGATTCTCGTCGAGGAAAAAAAAAAAGTCTCATGATATTTTAAATCTTCCGTCTGTCTCACCGGTATGTCGAGGAAATTCCGGCATGTTTTCTTCATGAAAAAAATCTATTACACTTCATAGTTAATGAGGCGAAAAATACCATATATACTTTTCTCCAATCCGGCGTTTTTAGAGATTTTGTGCTGATCCTGTTAAAATCTCATAACTCAACAGGTTGATCTTAAACCTACAAAACAAGAAAAAAATGGCTGATTTTCTAAAATCAATGTTGTTGCATAAAAAACCCGGAGATTGGTTTGCACTGGTGCAGAAGATATGGTGCATTGATTTGGCGTTCGTTTCTCCACCACCCATTTGCGAATATCGTGCTAAGGCGAGCATGATATTTTCAGAATCTTTTTATCTTTAATTATTCCTTTTTTTTAAAATGTTATCCATCTTTTTATTATGTTTCGTGCATTTGTTGTATAATCTGCTGATATTTTTTTCTAGGAAAATTTCTGGATAAACGAGAAGCTTGTAAGTGTACATACAAGCTCCTTTTTTTTCCGAGAATCGCATTGACATATGATCCAGGATTTGGAAGTCAGGAACAGAAAGTCTAATTTCTGTTTCTTCTTTCTGGTTTGTAGAAACACACTGGTTTGCTTAATATTATGGGGAATTTGTGCTCACCGCTTCCCCTTCGGAACATTGGTGTAAACAGGGAAGCTTTGGTAACGGTTGAACTCGTCGAGATGGGGAATCAAGGATTTTATGTCTCGAGAAATTTATTTCCATAGTTTCTTTCTGTACATCATGGAAGGCAAACCCCGACAACATTATGCCAACGCGACGCCATAGTCAAGGCATTGCTCGATTATGCCGGCCAAAAGAAGAATACCCAAATCTTTAATCTTCTTCAAGATTGTCTTTAAGCTCAAACTGCTGTTCCTTCAAACAGTCTTACAAACACGACGACACTTGAGTTGAATGATGTATCATATGTCCACCTAAACGAAAAAAAAAATAATAAGCTTGGAAGTTTAAAAGTATGGTTTCTGGGTTTTATACCACAATCAGGTTTTCCCTAAGTACACATTTAAAAAAATGTTGCAGCTGGACTCGCAATTACATAAAACATTTCATGAGAATCAACTTTTGAATTGCCGGAGTGAGACATTAGAGTTGTGGGCTTGATTAATCGTTCATTTAGAAAATGAAAAAGAAGTTGTTCTTATAGAGAAAAATGTGATTCAGAAGTTGGACGCATAATCATAGAAAATTAAGGAGCCGTTTGAGCGACATCCTCATCTTACCCACTTTTGTGAAAATTTGGATTTATAAAAATCTAATTTTGAAAGCCTGGTTTATTTGTTTGGGTAAAACCCCAAAACTCCCCTTTATTATGGTTTTGACAAAATTGATTTTTTGAGTTTTGATGGCACGCAAGCACTCCAAAAACCTGATTTTTTTAGACAAAATTACAAAACTTGTTATTGGGTGTCATACATATGCCCCCTAAGTCACCGTTGCCTTTATGCATAGCTTGATTCGTAAAGTTTATGGGTATTTATGTAAGTTTTCAATGAACCCAACTATTTTATTTATGCATAATTTCATTGCCAAATTGTATGGGTATCTATGCAAAAGATTTTACCCTGAGGGATGATAGCGTACTGGGCGGTAAGGTGGTCCGGTTCCTCTAAAGACACGTGTTTGAATCTTGGAGTTATCACTGTCATGTCTTAGTACGCTCTACCTTTGAATCGTAAAAGATCCAAAAGCATGCTTTGTGAACCCAAGATTGATTGTTGGGCTTCATTTTTACATCTGCAGTGGAGGAGCTGATTTTCCAAGACCAGCAACTCATGGTATCAGAATAATTGAAGCAAATTAAGTATTAACCTGCAAATCCTGTCCAGCTTTTAGTTCTATTCTTAGGCTCCATCTGTTTCTTTAGGAAGGAAAAGGAGACCTACTTTACTTTGGGGCCCATAGTGTTCACCTCATTAGGTAAGAGAGAAGAGAATATGAGTTGAATTGCACCAACCCAGATGTGATTCAACTTTGCCCTTTCTTAAAAGAATGTGGATGTGGGAAAACCATGTGTCTTAACTCCATTTTTGAAGTTTTGCTTCATTTAGTAGTGGAAATATTGAAGAAATTTTCCTTCCAACACATCATTTTCACCTCATTTTACAACAAAGTGGTCGATCTCGATCATATGAAGAAAAAAAAAAGTGACAATGCTCAATTTTCTTCCTTTTTTAGGCACTAGCAACAATTTTTCTTTTTTGGTTTGTGGTCCAAGAAAACTGCACCTAGGCCGAAATAGTTTGTCGCTTGTGACCTTGCTCTTCAGGCCTATGCCTGTTTAGACCTATGTAGAGAGTTTACGAATATGCCCATACACCGGCACTCAGTTTTGGGTGAACACAGGGGTGGAGCCAGAAATTTTTCATGAAGAGGGAATTAAAGTTTCTAAATTTCGACCTAAACCGAAATATCATTTTTCAAATTTTTTATATATAGCAAGTGCTTGTTATTTTAAATTTAAGTGTAAATTTTTAACTTCTTTTTAAGGTAGGGCCATGGCCTCTGCCCCTGGAAACCCACAGCCCGAATGAAGGCCAAACCGATGACCCCCTCCTCCTCACCCTCTCACCAAAAAAAAAAAAAAAAACAAAAAAAACAAAACAAAACTTAATCCTCCCATTTCCTTAGGGTTCAAGATTGACATCATGGAACTCGAAATGGGAATTGACTGCCTACCAACCCACCATGCCAACCATTATGTCAACCCTTTTGGGGATCATTAGTGGCACTTAGTTGTTTTGCCCTTCGCACCTAATAACTTCATGGATCTTTCACATTTAACGGTTTCAACCGGCGAGTCAGGTTCCATTTACTCGGATCTTTCATTTACCTGATTCAAAGTCAAATTGAAATTTAGACATGAATTTTTAGAACTGAATCTAGATCCGACAAGGATAAACTCTGAACGTTATACATAATCAAGTGAATCCTTATCACATTTCAGACTTGAAATTGAGTTTGGTAACTTATATGTATACTTGGTGTGATAGAGGATGTGGCTAATTGGATATAGTTTCAGACAAGTACTTGGATTTTACCGGTCCGTGACATCTTTCAATTTTTATAACCTGAGCCTAACATTTAGGTGGCTATTAGATTGTGCCACAAAAAGATGTGAACGTTTCATTATTTGTGCATACGCACATGATGTGCAGTTATCTAAATATTATAAAAGGAGGAAGGACAAAAAGAAGTCACAATTTTTAATGTTTTCGACTTTTTCTCAATGACATTTTAGCCATTCGTTTTATGAACATAATTGTAAGTTTCTCCAAGGTCAGTGTGTTTGATGTGCATGGCATTATTGTGATTTTTTTAAATGATGGAGTTTCAATAACTATTTTTTATTAGTTTAGTTGACTAAATTTCAAAAAATGATTAACATGGCATTAGTTATAGATTCTTATGTCACTGATGACCTGAGACTTATTATTTAGTATTTCATAAAAATGATTATATATAAAGGTGATCCTCATTTTCATATAAACTCGACTACCAACAAATGCATCATTCTAATGTATACGTAGCCATATGATATTAAAGAAATAAACGGTCTAAGGATGACAAAAACTCTCTCTCTCTCTTTTCTCTTGGGTGACAACCTAAGTCACATGGGTAAGAACATAGGTTCGACATAGGTGCAATAATTTTAGAAACTATGGGTATATATATATATATAATACTAAAAATTGAAAATGAACATAACAATTAAATAAATAACATAAATAAAATGGTACAGTTTAATGACAAATAACTCACAAAAATAGAATGAAAAATTGAATTAGAAACAAGTTAAATCAAGTAAAAGTAAGTGGTTCGGATTGATTCAAAAAGTATGCCCTGCCAAGTTCGCAAAGGGACATGGACATGGTATGGGAGCATTCTTGAAGTATCCATGTGATTGATTTAGGAGACAAACTGTCACTTCTTTTAGTAATTGTATTTCCATTTTGTATTCTGTTTATTAAAAGTGTAAACATTCTTTGTCGATAGATTACCCAATCATATTAATCGGGCAATCAACAGGAAGGCATACATAGTGCTCATATTCTATATCTTTACATAGGATGAAAATATGGCCAATCAAATTAATCGGGCAATCAACAAGAAAGCATACATGATAGCTCACATTCCATATCTTGAGAGCAAGTCATTAGACAGGGTTATTACTGTAGCTGTATACTAGAAAACTGTGGCTGTTAAAATGGGCGTGCGCCGTCGCTGAAAACCTCCTCAGCTATGATCTACAAAATGGGAGGTAATTATATGCATTCATTCAAATGGTAGGAGGGAGTTGTCAGTCTCTCCGCCACTAGCTCCTAGATATCTCCGCCTCTGGTTTCATGGTGTTATCCCTGGAAGGAACCGTGTTCGGAGTTCCCACTCTTCATTATATATTGGAATTCGAATGCAAGTGACCTCGAAACCGAAACCCTCCAAGATATATGCACTTCTGCTTCCCCCTAAATCAGCCAATTTGGCAAACTGATTTGACTCAATGACCGATTGATTCAAGAGTTCCACGTGACATTTTAGAAATTTTTTTAAGGAAAATTTAAGAATTTTCTTTTCGATTAATATCTGTTATGTATTTTTCATTTAAAAAAAATAAATATTTTTTTTTTTCTGATTCAGAGATTCATTGAATGTGCGCCTTGGTGGATTGGACTCCAAAAACGTTTTCGACACCAATGCAAGAGTCAGGCTTTTACATTTGTAACAAGCATAATCACAACTATTGTTAATGGGTTTCAAACAAGAAGATTTTTCTTGGGTATTTTTTGATAAAACTGAAAATCTCGAGAAAAAGACAGCAGTTTTTTAAAAGAAAAAAAAAACTAAAATCAGGAAGAAGATAATTGAAAAGCTAACAAAAGCGTACAAACACACACAAAAAAAACATTATAAAAATACCCCAAAATGTGAAATTTTATTTTGAATTTTTTTTCAAAAAGATGTGGCAAGGACAGGTTTTTTTTTTTCATTATTTTTAACATTCTTGACCCATTTTTTTTACCATGGTAAGAAGGGCCAGGAAGATATTAAACATCTTTTTTTTTTTAAATTCTGCCGCACTAAATTTATTTGACAAGTGACCAAGCGTTCCGGCCATTACAAGTTTAATCCAAACAATGTGCATGAAGGACTAGATTAGTGAGGCAATAGAAGATTCAAAAGCAGGACTGTTGACAAATGAAAGAAAAATGTCTTGCACGCCATTATTTGGTATATTTGGAAGATAAGTAATAGCCTGGAACACTCTTCCGATAACGTGAACCGAATGTGCTGTTTAGAATCATCGCCAGCTTCAGCTGTTAGCAGAAGAGGGAAGGAAGGCGAATGCATTAAAGTAGAGAACTGGTTAGAGCCAGGCATTTTCTGGGGGAGCTATATTATGATCCCCATCAAAGGGCAGAAGCATAGAGGCTGCCACAAAATTAGAACATGTTCATGTAACCTTATAACATAATAGTGTCTCATGAATCTATCCCAAATTTTGGGACAAAACCACTAGACAATAACAACCTGGTAGGGATGCCAAACGACCCGTAGGGTCACAGGTCTGATCTGAGACTGTCATGGACGATTTTGTTTTGCTTTGGCAATTCTCAAAGGCAGGGGTGCATCCAAGGATGAGAGGTGGATGTTGGGTCACTGTCTCTCAGATGTAACCAACTACTCAGATCAAAGAGGGGCGATTGCCATTCTAGCCAACAATGGAAATTGGAAGATGGAGGTGAAGGAAATCACTGGAGATGGCAATCTAACTGAGACAGCAACTTCATTCAGAGAGGGCGCCGGAACATGATTCAGATGTGTAATGGATGGCCTGGACGGGAAGCTAAACAATCACTGACCGTAAATTTTGGAACCAGGTCTTGGAGGACTGGTCACCTTTCCAGGTTGTCTGGCAGTAAGAACAATTTGTCACTGTTTTATTAGATAAAACGGTTTTAAAGATTGTGGTAGATTCACAAAACATTGTAACACAATGTTCCACAATTTACCCAATGAGGCAGATTCGTAAAACAGTAACAAATTGTTACTATTGCCAAACACTCTGCTTCCCAGTACATATTGTAATGGATAAAACCATAGTTTTGGTTCTCGCTTTTGTTTCATGAATATTTCCTCAATTTTT
Organism: Nymphaea colorata; assembly: GCF_008831285.2. Lineage (NCBI taxonomy): Eukaryota > Viridiplantae > Streptophyta > Magnoliopsida > Nymphaeales > Nymphaeaceae > Nymphaea > Nymphaea colorata. Next base: position 20,972,459 of record NC_045138.2, on the reverse strand, counting down.
TGCCAATAAAGTTAGTGGCCTACCCCCAAGCAGTAGTTATCTGGAACTTATAAATTGTAAATAGTTATGATAAGAGGATGAACATGTCAATGGCCTGCAGTAGGGATGATATTTGATTAAGTACTGACTCTGATATCGTTGGTTTACTCTCAACTCAATGACAGCTGATCTGGTCTTTTCCACGACAAATATTAAGAGTTGTTTATCACTTCATTTGCTTCCTTCACTTATTGAGGAGGGCATTCACAACAACCATCAACATACTTCAGGAAATCCTGGCCGAACATAACGGACTGTATTTGAGATTTCCACAATAAATAATTGTTGTGATTAAGCTTTGATAGAAGCAGAGACGAGAAAGTGTTCCATTGAATTGCTGAAGCAAGGGCAAAGTTGGGAGACGATGACGAGGAGGTTGTTACTGGCTCGGATACCATGAAAACTTGCTCGATGAAGAAGAAGAAGAAGAAGAAGAAGAAGAAGAAGAAGAAGAACAAGAAGAAGAAGAAGAAGAAGAAGAAACAATCACATAACAGGAACATGATATACGTCGTTCAGTCAAGAAAAAACCTACATCCAGAGTGACCCCTCCCTAGTCCTTCACTTGGTTCTTAGAGAGAGGGACGACAGATTTTATCAAGTAATGCTCGACACATTTGGTATACATGACTTGCTCAGAAATGTCTCTTTATATTTGGACTTGCATTCTATTTCCGCACGATAAGTCACTTTTCTTGTTTTCGGGAGGGATTTTTTGGTTGGTGACCATTTTATCAACTCCTTCCTTGCTGGAGTTCTTGTGTGAATCTCCACACGATTTTCATTCGATATTCCGACACTGCTATGTTTTTCTTTTCTATTCCCGTGTGTTGCGTCATCTACTCCCCGATCAAAAAGTCTCATTGCAATATGGATGAAATCTGAAGTTTCCCATGCGAATGCAGTTATTTTTGTTTTTGTTGTCATTTCCTGCGGAGTTTACGGGATTTGACCAACTCATGCAAATTCTTTATTGCAAGATTTCCAATTCTCCACTCCTGCAGACAGATCTGCTGGAAGCCGCTTCTTCTTTCGTGAAATTGCTCTCCAAAAACTAATGATCACCATCACTCTTTTTCTTTCATTATGCATCTGCTTCGATCAAAAGCAAGGAAGAAAAAAGAAAGCAAAATTAGCACTTTGCTCAATAGCCATTTATCAAGCTGCCTCTGATTCTGATGAAAAATTTCCCTCCACTACATAATTCTCCCCATGTTTTCTCCCATTGATCTGCACCTTACCAGGGAGTTGGTAGAGTTAAAGCGCGGACTCATGCACTCTCCCCTTCTCTCTCTCTCTCTCTCTCTCTCTCTCTCTCTCTCTATTGAAATGTGATTCAGGTGCAAAATGGAGGTCATACTGCTGGAGATGGATCGGATACCATGGCTGGAAGCAGCGGCTATGGTTATCTTCAGGGACGACCTTGATGTCATTTGAAGGTGAAGCTGATCATAGCCACGGTGCAGTAGGACAGAGAGATCATCGCACCATAGCTTTTGCATAACCAAGGAATGCACACCTCTGTATTGAGCTCTATACCTCCTTCAACTTAAGGGATTTAGCGAACTCACCCAACCAAGAGTTCCAAGCCCTTGTAGGCCATTGAACGATCTGAAAACAGTACAAATTTGCACAATTGATGTAGCAGTCTTGGTGTAAATTGTAAAAGATACAGTGGCTAAAATAAGGTTTAACACCGTGATAGCAAATGCCACAAAAGCTAAGAAAGAATTTCATTTTATAAATTAATAATGTTACAATATACAAAATGATGCCGCGTCTCATATCATCCCTTGTACTACATAGGCAACTGAGACAATTGAACTCTACAGTCAAAAACCTAGACGGCAATTCTTGAACTCTGTTAATGAATTTTGCAATAAATATTTTCTTATACAAAATTTACCACAGGAAGAGCAGAACACTCTGAATATGAACTAATGATCATCAGCTGCAGACGTATTTTTGTTGATTATTGCTGAACGGCACATGCAGTCTGGCGTTGGAAAGGTATATAGAGAACTATTGGGCTTTCTAATCTCAACTCCCTTTGTATCGCTGTGGTGAAGCATTGAATGCATGTTCTTCTTGAAATAATCCCATCTGTAGAAAATCAAATAAATGAAAAGAGTAAAAACGTGGTCATAAAACTAAAAAAGTAATGATATTACACGAAACTCACATAAATATGCTTGATACGGCATGGCAGTTCTAAGAATTAGGAGAGAGATATGGCTGCAACATAAGATGTATATAAAAAGGCTAGACATTTTCAAACAACAGGTTTGTATCATTATAATCCAAAAAGTTATGCATCATAACAATGACCAATCATAAGACTAAACCTAATTTCAAATTAAATCATAATGGACTCCGACAAATTTTAAAAAGTAAAAAATGCTAATGGGTACAAAATAAGCAATCAAGAACAAGCTGATGAGACGACTTTGACCATGTTTTGATTTGTTTGCTTGTGCTTTTCAAGTGACCTGGATTGCGTAAGGAGCACGGATGAGTGATGAACATGCTACAAACAAATGCCTGTACATTTTATCTCAGAAATAATGGAAAATACATTTGCAACTTGCACTAAAAGACGTGAAAAAGCAAAACTGCGACAAGCAACGCCAATCATGTTTGGTCAATTTACCTGAATCAATTACAGGATGACGAACAGATGGAGAATACTATCCCCAAGAAACAATAAAAGATTGTTCAGCTTATTCTCTAATGAATTGAGTCACAACAACATCTAAATCTAAAGCATGATGCTTTATACAGTTCATAGTATATTCAGATGGGAAAAATTAATATCTCCATCAAATGTCGATCTAGGACCTTTATAATTCCTTGCTGCAAAAGAGAGTGAGTTGACCAGACCAACCATATTGAGTTGTTACGTCCCACAGCAAGGTAGACGTGTTCGTCCCTAACTAGAAACCTGGGATTTGCCCCCATGTAACCACATCTGTTATAAATGGCAAACGTATCCTATTTCCTCAATGGCAGAATACTATAGAGGCATAACACTAAAATAGCTTTGTTACACAACCTGTCACGTACCACATGTTTCCAGTAAATTGTATTGTACATTTTTAAAAAATATTACGGCATTCACTAGCCACATACTCTAAAATAAATATTTGGATACTTGGAATTGAGTACAAAGAAATAAATTGGATCTATTTGTCTAGGACTTCAGATATGGTAATATTAAGACTAATGAGTCAGTTTGGTCACTGCATTTTGTTGACATCGTTAGAGACGGCTATGTGGATAAACCCTACGTGCAGGCCAGACTGGGTCCAGGCCTAACCTAGACCAAATCCAATGGAACTTTCTTTATTTTTGTTTGTTAACCTTCTGATTTGATCAAAGAAGGAGACCTTTAGTCTCTAATTAGGAAGCATGTATGATGCATCGGAGTTAATATAAATTTTCATTTGAATATATATAGCAAAGAATAGGACCTTTTAGTCCCTAACCATGGATGATGGATCACTTATTTTATTTAACGTAAATTTCAATTGAATATGTGTGAGCGCAGCAGGTCATAACCCTCTTCTGACCCACATCTTATACCTGCAGCTCTGTAACATAGGATTAAAAAAATGTTACGAATGGCAGCCATATTAGAGATGTATCCACTATTTGTCAACCGATCATCTGTACCAGTGGCATGCATTTGAGTTAGGAACTTACAGCACCGTTGTGCAAACCTATTTTGTATGAGGTGAAATGTGTTTACTAGAAAGATGACCAGTGATAAGATATCACAACCCATGTGTATTTTGCTGAACGTTCATACAATTGTGAAGAACAAAGTTGAAACTGAAAAAGTTTGGAACAATAAGGACTAAGGAGATGCTGACAGCATATCAGAATGTGTGTGGTGTGTGTATCACATATTGACCTTATTCTGAGGCGTGTTTCTAACTTGCGTAGTACAGCTCGAGATGAGTGAAATTTCTAGGACAACATCAACTAGTGATTAGAATTTATCTACAAGTCTGCAGAAAGATGTAACAATATTATATGGATATTAACTAAAAGAAAAATCCCAATCTAAGACACAAAGGCTGTTAAAAGTTGATAATATTGTTGAATTTACTATCTGCAATGCCATATTGACTATGTGTCCTTTTCTTTCATGATGTATGCAACCATACAGAGAATAAAAAGAAACCATCACTTTCAAAAATCACTGCAAGGCTCACCAACCACTAACCTGATCCTTGGGTTGTCAAACATGAGTGCTAGTTTCCTTTTGTCTGGCTTAATTGTCTTTGCATGGCCCTCATACAGGTAACGCCTGTGACCCATCAAAAAATGAGGGAAGTTGCCACCTTGGGTTGTCACGAAAACTTCGCTGTGAAGGCACACAGTATAGTCAAGTGCAGCTAGCCTTGAAGAGTGGCCCTACAGCAAAAAACCACTTTTCAATTTGAATGTACCATCATCATTCACCATAATGATGCTGGATGCATATAAAATGAAGAAAATCTATATGCAAAAACTGCACTGTGATTAGGTTAGAAACTATAATTAGTACACAAATTCCAGAACCTTGAACGAAGCAAGTTCATCTTCTGATGCTAGGGACTCCTTCGTTTCTAGAAAAGGGAACATTTGCTGAAGTGGAGCCATATATTTCTCTGCCTTGTAAATTTTCCCAGCAGCAACATAAACATGAGTTCCATTGTCAAAACCCATCCCTCTGAGCATCATTCCTACCTGTCAAAAAAATGAAAAGAAGAACACGATGGAAAAGTTAAGCAAGCACATTTGAGAATAACACACATGCAGTTGCTTCCCAAAAATTGATGAAGGCTAGCAGTATGTCACTATAATCAACAAAAACAGTGAGACACTCCAGCACATTGTTATGAGGAGATGTTTGGCTCTAAAATTTACATATCACAAGCAACAACAGACATGTGAAACAGAGCATATTTGGATTACACAACGATGACAAGACTAGGACAAGAAATATGGTTACATGCTTCATAGTTTACCTTTCAAATTCTTAATCTAAAGGAATTAAGTACAACAGATCATCTTAAGTGCATGATTTTGAATAATGGTTCTGGAACAATGGTCAAAACAAATAAGTTTATGACAAGCCTTCATAGTCCATACTGCATCCAGTATCATGTTGCCTCAACAAAGCGAGTAGCTTGTACAACATACTCCTACGTCCTTGGCAGATCACCACTATAAAAACACAAAATATTTCTATACTTGATAAAAGAAAATGGCAAACTTTCACCATCATATGGACTTTCCTTTTCCTTTTACAGTCATACAGCAACAAGTCGCTGGAAAGTGAACCTATAGAGCCATAGCGAACATCTCATGGCTTGCACCTGGAAAATGGTAAGAATGCAGGAGAGATTGGCTCTGTTTATTAGGCATCCTTATGGCCGAAAACCAAGAGACAAACCATGGGGGCACAGTAGCTATTTTTTAAACACACACATGCACACAAAGAAAGCAAAGGCAAGAAACTTCTTCTTTGGAACCTTTTCTATACAGCCAGACAGCAATAAATGGCTGGATAGTCCATCTAGAGGGATGCAGCAAGAAGCACCTCATGGCTTGCAATCGGAAAATGCTTTAGGATGCAGGGTAGGACTGGTTGTGCCTATTAAGGCATCCTTAGCCCAGACCAAGAGCTATGGCACAGGACATGGTGCCTATTTTTCACAGAGAGAGAGAGAGAGAGAGAGAGCTTCATTTTAAAAATAGCCTATAACATGACATTTAAAATTTAAAAAGAGAGAAAAATTATTTCAATTTGAGAATGGCAATAAGATGTCCACTGAGAATGCTCACGTGTCCAAAAGAATGAGGAGAAAGAAAAGACTGTAGTACTAAGAGAAGATTAACAGAACAGTGAAAGTCTTGAGGAACGGACGTCCATCGCCTCCTTCAGTCAACCCTCTGCCATTAAATCAAAATACACTCTGCACTGGCAGAAATCACAACTTCAACTATATAAGCACATATTCTGAATATACTGAGTCGATAAGATGCAACAAAAAAGAAATTTCAAGAACTTCGTAAGCTCGAGCATGCCACGTCAATCATTGTCAGGCCTTTCAGCCAACATCCTTTCCACGAAACATAGATTCATATACATTAAATCTGGGCACCACAAGCACAAAGTTACACTTTATTGACCCTATTTGAAGGAACTTGAAGGTGAATCAGACAACTAGTACCTCAGAACTGGGAGATCCACAAATACAGAAAGAAAAGAATAACATGAACAGGAACTAGTCTTTATCTCAAAAGTGAAGACCCAAAATAATGAAGTTGACATTCCATGATGTAAATGCAACTAGATGTTTTCCAAACTCTACAAACATGCAAAAAAAATGAAGAATAAGAGAAAATAATCCTAAACTTGTTCCCTTCTAACACTCCTCCATACAAAGAAGAGTATTTTGGTGTTCGTTCATTTCAAAACGAATGGGGGGAAATCGATATGCTAATGCCAAGAATCTTTACGATGTTCAGTAGCTTCTCGATGGCTTCACTTGCATTACCAGGAATGAGTGGTTTTGTTGCAGAAGTTGTGATATGATGTTTTTGGAAATAATTATTACCCCAAAATCCAAAAGAATGGAGAACCACCGAAAGCATAAGCATAAAAAAAGAAAATATTGTCTAAGCTATGTCACATGCGGGTGCAGTATGGGTACGGGTACGACGATACGGGTTCGGGTACGGCGATTTTGAAAATATGGGTACGCGGGTACGGCAAATTTTTAAATTCTCAAAAATGATCAAATGAAAAAAAAAAAAAGCAGTAATAGTCTTATAATCTACAAAAAAATCTCAAAATTAAAAAGAAATGAGAGGAAACTATAGAATCTTATTGGAAGGGAAATATCAAAGATGGGGAAAATAAAAAATTAGAGAAAAAATTAAGTTTTTAAAATATAGCCATACCCCAGCCGTACCCGTACCCGTGTCGCTGTACCCACGTACCTGACATGGGCACCTGGGCAAAACAGGCGTACTCGTGTCACGCAGTGTCTAAGTAGCGAAGAGGAAAACCAATAAAGGTGACTCAACTTTTGAATATGGCCAAGATTTAACATCATCCTGAAGCCAACCCATACTAGTCTTCCCTGAATGAAAACCTAACTATTATAACAAATATTTACAGCATTCATTAAATCTCCTTGGATGAAAAATCAATCCATAACAAAATTTCTTCAAGTCTATTGTTTGCAGAAGAAACAAACCTCCAGTGGTGTCAAAGGACACTTTCCATCCATCCGTATAGCTCCAGGTCTAATTATTCGACCAGTTTTGCTGAACTTCCCTCTCCATCCTCTTTCACGTGCTTTATCCATTTCACGCTTTTCTTCCTCGCCACCATCATAAATACAGCATGAAAATGCTACCATATCCTGAGATATGAAACAACTCTTGGAGAATCATGCAAGACTTGGAGACCCGATATCAAGGCATAACATGAGAAAACATCACATAGTATAATTACTGTCGCAAAAACACAGCAGAAAGTAAAGAACGTAGAAGATAGAAAAACAAATACCTCTTCAAACCGAAGATGGATGGAAACATACTTTCCATTGCTCAAGGAGCTCTTCTGAACCATGCGATTAAACATACTGTCTGCAAGTAATCTTATTGGCTCAGAAAATCTCAATGCTTTGAAATTGGTTAAGCATCTCAGATATTGGATGTGTTCAGGAACTTCATTTGCCAAACGATTTGAAAATGGTGCAATGCGTACAGCACTGTGACCCAGAGAAGGAGAAATAACCAAATAGTGTGTTAAATATTCAAAAGAAAAATAAACCAAAGAAATGAAATATGAAACTTGAGCAGATAACTAAACGAAGAAGGTACCTAAAACAGACCCACCAAATAGTCATTATTTACGTGACTGACATTGCCATGGCCAATGAAATTAAAAAACGGAAAAAAATAATAATAAACTCCAACAGGATAAAACAACAAGAAGTTGCTGTTTATGTCAATAGCTAGCCAAATAATGGCAAAGGAAATATTTTAGACCTATAGAGACTATTCCCACACTAAGAGTTCCGTTGCTCTATCTGAAGATGTGTTTCAAGGACTAAACAAGGCTGAACTAAAAGAATTGGAAATTATCCAGACAGTTAGTCACATGCATAGACATCAAATCGCCATACTTAAAAGCTAACCAAAAGTCCTAAAAGCAAAAAATCAAGTAGATGAAGGAGAATTTAATCTGTAATCCAGACAAGGTCCAGAGAAAAACTAGGACCACACACAAGGACCACTCTCACTAGGCTATGAAAGAAAAACTTCCACTCCATACACAAATATAACATGCTTAGGATATTTGTAGCATAAAAATTTTCTCTGCCTATCACCTTAACCCAGTGTTTGTGAAAGAATGTAAAACAAGGTAGAGTACTGGAGTAAGTCTGACCAAAAAATTAACCGCATAAGGCAACAGAGATCCTCATGTTAAAAGGTTTTTCATAGAAGGCAACAGAAGAAAACGATGTCAATAATTATTGAATCATTTTCCAATCAGCCGCTATTGAAACCTCAGCAAATTTAGAAGGCATGGTGACACTAAAAATGCAATTTTCAGGACAACAGGAAGACAAATATATTCATTACCCAAGTTTAAGCAACTTTGGGAGGACCTTCTCCAAATAGTGGTTAGCCGTTGACCATGCCTTCACCCTCAAATTTGTGATGTTGCTAATATTATTGTCAAATTTCTGAAGAACGTCCTCTGGGAGCTCTTTCACCACTTTCACCTCATTCTTGAGGACTTCAATGAAGTGCTCCTCATCAAAAATATCGCCAAACTTGCTGTGCCATATAAGAAAAGAAATACCTTATCATACTCAAAGGGATCAAATTAAATAATACAAGTTCTAGGAACAGCCTGCATCACATAACATTGGAAGAGAATAATTAATAAAATACTGTTTATAATTAATACAATAATGTTTAAGGCAGTTGCAATTAAAAGGACATTTGGGAAAAAAAGAAAGCAAGCATCTAACATCAGAAAAGACTGATAACTATCATAAGTGTGTCCACTGCTGTGATTTTCTCAAATGTATGACTCAGGAATCCTAAATAACAACAAACTCATAGTAAGAATAGAACCAAAACACAGAGATCTAATGAAAAAACAAGTTCGTTTGAAAAGAGAGAGAGAGAGAGAGAGGTCAATCCCCTGTATATCTTGTCTGTTAATTGTGTCATAATGCAGGGGCCATGTCAACCAAGACAAATCCTTAGATTAATATTAATTTTTAAACCACGGCAGAAAGAGTGCAAAGTGCAAACTAAGCAGACTACTGTACCTTGAATCACGCCAGACACTATTTAAATGAAATGTCGGGATAACAAGGGTAGCATTTAGCAGGCCCGCAACTGCTACTGCATCACAAATCTGCACAAAATAAGGTATAAGATAATCTAAACATTTATAGAATTGGACATCATAACTGGAAACAGACTGGAATGTGCATGTTTGGACTCTGGAGAAACAAGGGAAAAGTTTATACCTATGGCATCTTTTATGTCTAGGAAACTTCAATGTTCTACAATTTATCGCTGCAAGCTTGCAAATTTTACAGAATAATGTCAAATTCCTGAGAAGTTGTTTGCAGCATTAAGCTATAAGTTTTCTAGAATTTAGATATAGTTCAGGTTGCATAATGCAGTGTATGAAAGTTTTAATGTGAAGACTTCAAGCCCAAAGAGGTTGCTAATTTTTCATCTTTACCAGACCTCATTTGACATGTAAATGATACTTTAGTTTTCAGGCTAAGCTCAACAAGTTGCCAATGATTTGTTTAAATGACCACTATATCTTTCATGCATAGCTATCACAATTAAGAAAAAATTAAAATTAAAATTAAATTTTTTTTCAAAAAAAAGCATCTTAAGCAAATGTATGTGTAACTGATACTAATAAGTTTCACGTTAATAACTTGAAAAACGATATTTTAAGCCATACACACACAACAATGCTTTTGGATATTAGCATGAAAAATGACAAAGGGGCAGAAAATATAGAATCTTTAAAGAAGAATAAACTTTGATATCAAGTATCAACATATCATACCGATATACGTTGCTGATTTAGACCACCATTTGCTTCAATAATGAGGTAACCATTTGAAGCAGGAACTTCTGATGCATCACATAGTAAAAATGGCAAAAAACAATTAATAAGCACATTATGAGATTACGATAAGAAATGTATAAATATTGTAGAACATCATCCTAACATTTCAATTACTAATTCTATTTTCCCCCTCTTCATCTTTCCAAAAGGTAAACCAACTGGTTTATACATTGATTAAGTGCAATGCCAATGTCTAGCTTCATATATAGGTAGTGGTCACTTGTAACCACTGTGACCAATAAATGAAAAGGATAAGGGAAGTTCTGATGCAATCACATAAGGGAAATGGCAAGCATAATAAGCAAGCACATTGTCCAATTGCGATAAACTATTGCAGAACATTGTGCTAACTGGTCGATATTAATTCTATTCTTTTCCTCTTTTCATCTTTGAAAAAAAGTAAACCAATGCATAGATAAACTAAGCCCAAACCTAATGCCTAGCTTAATACACAAGTACTGGTTATTTCCAACCACAGTTATCAATAAATCGAAAGGATAAGGGAAGCAAAACAGAAGTGGATAAGTGAATGAATTCTATTTCAACACAGATGATGGGATTCAAGGAAGTACGGACTGAATTTAGGAGATGGAAGAGAGAATCCTCGTAAAAATTATTTATAACACAATAATTTGTTACACCAAAACATTTAAATACTATAAAGTTTCTCAATGACAAGTCCTTGATCAACTGTCCGGATTATTGGCAACAATGCAAAAGTAAATTATTTCATCGTTGAAAATTTAGTTGATCTGCGGGTGATTGTTCCATATTGGCAGTTTAAAAAGACAGAATTATTGCAAGTGATTAAAATCTTCTGGAAAGCAATTACTTATTCGAATAATGACCTCCAAAGGAGGGAAATTATTTATGGAGAAAGAAAACAGCAACACAATTTATTAAGGTTTGTACCCCAGGCAAAAAGTGTAAGAAAGAAACTTGTACTGAGAAACCCGATGAATCTTTCGCACTCCATACAAAATAAGGAATGAAACAAAAAGGGAAATTTACTGACAATAAACAACGAAAAAATGTTGATCAACCAGATCAATAGCTGAATTCTATTCTAAGTCATTAGTTGTTTGCTGTAAATTCCTGTGGTTCCATCTTTCCATATCTAATACATTTTCCCCCCACCTTTCAAATCTAACAGCCCTTTAACCCATGGTATAATACATCCTTTACAGGGTTTTTTCTTTTGATATTTGGATATAGAAAGTAAAACATTTACAATCTATTAAAGTTGAGAAACAGGTAGTTGGTGTAAGATGTATCAATGTCCATAAATGTTCACAACGTAAACCATCAAAAGACCAGGAAATAAACGGACAAACACAAATAGTTAAAATTCCAACCAGAGGAAATCCTAAACTGAGTATAGTCAGAGGATAAATCAGTTAGATCTATTCAGTTAGTACAGTAAAGCATAGCAGCCAAGTACACAATGGTCACTACATCCTGATAAACAATTAATCAAATAAAATCAAGAAAGCATGACGTCCAGACACACACACCCACACACAAAAAAAAAGCCAAACCTTCTATGGACGTCTTCTGGTCAATACAAGGTTTCCATGTTTGACCTCCCCTTGTGTGCCATGCCGCCGTCAACTACATTTAGTTGCATAACTTTAGAATTCCATTCCAGAAAAAGTATGAAACTATTTCTCATAGGTTAAGGATCAAAGATTAAATTATTTCTGATGTGGTTAAGGATCAAAGAGAGACAAAAAGATATGCAACCCCAAACAGTTACGAAGATACAACCTCAGTCTGTATGTCAAAATATAAACTAGAGGATCTCTTGATTCCAAAAAAGTCTCATAGTGGTGACTTTCAAATTGAAGTTGTTTTCTTTCTCTTTTAACCATATTTTATCTTAGCCTAATTGATGACCACAAATTTGGAATGCATTTATGCATACAAGGAGGCCATACAATTGCCTAATATAGAGAGGAAACTGAAACAGGAAACCTTATTAATCGCATGTCATGTGGGCACTTCTATCTGAATGTCATACATGTGTCAAGACAGCCAGACATCGGTGTGACTTTGGACATGGCTCAGACATGGCCAAAGAAGTTGATGAACCTGTGGGCTTTTCTGTCCAAAATTAGACACTGTCAAATCTGAGCAAGTATAGTATGGTAAAAAAAAATGTGAACAAAGTTCCTTTTCCAAAGCCATTGTGCATGCACGATATTATAAATATAGTTAGTATCTTAGAGATTAAAGCTTTACTAGTGTAAAGTATAAAGGTTCTTTGTCATTAACCTATTTGCTGTCTCATTATTATTGCTTGCAAATTTGTTTGAATTGCGTAATGTGAATAACGGGAGTTATTATTAAAGTCAATGCAGTTTAGACCTACTTGTACTACTAGTATATAATAAAAGTAGATTTGTAATTTTTATGCATATCGATCTGATGATAAGTTTACTTTATTTTCTTATCATCATCATCAATACACACATATACACACACACATATAAACATAGCCAGGTCCTCTGCAGAACATGACATAGAGGGGGAGAAACAAGATATTGGAAGCAATACTCGCACTCTCCATAAGTAGACACAAGGACAACGAAAAATACCTTACAAGGACAAACTACAAAGAAAAAATAACCATATGAGAAACAAGATACATGAACCAAAAGACAGAGTATCCATAAGTAGAAATCAGTTGTGATGAGCAGGAAAAACAGGGAAAAAAAAATACTAGCATAAACAGATATTTGAAGCAAAATTTGCAACATCCATAAGTAGAAAAGGAAAGGAACTTATAGGCACTTTTTTCTTTTTTCGGCAAAAAAACGAAGGGCAAGAACAATTACATGAAATCATGTGAAAAAGTGGCATAAAATCGGAGGATCATGAAGAACAAATCACAGACCATGAACAAGAACTTAAGAACACAAGAGGTACTATAAAACTAAAAAGTTCACAAGCTGGCATTCATGGAAAAGTAATCATGGAAAAATGCTTATTTTCTGAACTCAGACATAAGGAGGATCATCAGGAGAATTTCGACAGTTTCCAAAAGATCTAGATGCATTTTTTACAGGCCGTGTGACAACAATGCTTGATCTTGAATCTTTGTTAAATGACCTACTATGAAATTCCAGTTCAACCAGGCGGTGAAAGAGAAATTTTCTGCAGCCAGAACCACACAATCAGTAACTTATTTTGGTATTCTCTTTAACCGTGTCTTTCTTGGTTAAATTTTTTCAATGTTATATGCTATCACAATTTTCTAAATATCTAAAATTTAGAGATGCTCATCAAGGAATTTATAATAATCAATGATTTATTAAATAAGACTGTGAATATAAGCAGCAAATGTCAACAAAGATCTGTACTAGATGTTTAAATTTTAACAGGTAAATAAGATACTCATCAGTGCTAAGACAACATAAAATATATTTATGTACTTATTTGATGCAGTATAATTATATGCCACATCTAAAGCCAATGACTTATCATGTTGTACAGCACTTTTATAAGAAACAAACTTCCCAGTTAGTCTTCAAGGTTAAGAGGACTCTAGCTAAGTGAACATACACCACATCAAATCATCCTTTAATCAATACAAGCTTACAAGGATCGGACAATTCTCAGAATTAGCATAAACCTTTGTTAGTATATAACATCAAAATCAGATAGGATTTAACAAATGAGTATCTAAGGGAGGATTAGAGTTTGATCTATTTTAATTCACTAAGATGTAACAAATTGGCTAGAACTCACATTCTAAAAGAAGAATGTATAGTTTTTCACTTGATTTTTGAGGGATTTAAGTAAGTCAACCTATTTATGAAATTTCATAGTTCATACATCTAGCCAATCAACTGCCTAATCCTCAGCTCGATAAATCTAAGAATATACTGATTTCTGCATGGAGGAACTTTAAGAGATAAATTTCTTGCGATCTCCTGGTAAGCAGCCACATCTTATATATGGAAAAGTGACTTCAAATAATACTAGCTAATCTGAACTTGTCTAAAAACCTGAACTTGTATCCTTTGATTCATCAGTTGGATGACCTAGTGGAAACACTGAAAATTGAACTATGTTCAGGAGGCAAGCAAGTTGGACACAGATTCTGAAATAAATGATGAAACCGGATTTCCAAATCAAACCCCACAAAGGATTTCACCACAATGGTAACTGTGGTAGTGATATATGTTTATTATCTTTCTATTTCCTATTCACTCCTTATTCTTATGTCTATGATAAAAATTAACGGCCATAGAGAACTTAATGAGGCTACCCAAAGTTGGATAATCCACAGTACCTACCACAAACAGTGATAATATGTGCACGATAAATGGTACTGATCATTCCTAAGGATAAGCAACAGGAAAACACATCTGGAATACGAATACAGCATGAATGCCAAGTTACCCAAATATAAAAGTATAAGACCAGGTTTTCCACACATGCACACGGACACCCCCATGGATTGCTATATATTATTATATTATGAATAAGGAGGAGAGGCAAATTCGAGCAAAGAAAAACAAGAAAATGAAAAATAAACAAATCATGTCGATACTCGGAAAAATGAAATTTGCACTATCCAGTCACAAAACTAAATTATGAAAAAGGAAAGAAAGAAAGAAAAGATTAAGGCAAGAGAGAAGAGAAAGATGAAACTGACGGCGTTCATCTGGGAACGGTCGGCCTGCATATGAGGCCAGAGCTTCTCGAAGACCTGGGGGCTCCGGTAGGTCGACCCGGGAGGCGGCCGGTGGACGACGCGGGGGATCTCGATCGGCAGCGTGCCCATGTACAGCAGCATCCCGGAGAGATAGATAAGGGGGGCAAAGAGCAGCACTCCGTGCCTCCTAAACACCAAGGAAAGAAGCAAGTAGGCCAGCCGCTCCGCCACCCTTTGCAGCTTTGCCGGCGACTCAAACCCCGAGTTCCGACCAGCAAATTTGCTCCTCCCGTACTTCGCCCTAGGAGACCGGCGCGGCGACGTCGGTTTCCCGCCCCCGGTTGCCGCGGCAGCGGCCGCGGCTGCAGCAGCTCCGCCCCCTAACCTGCTGTAAGCGTACATGCTTCTATGAGAAGCCGCCGTCTGAGATTGAGAAAGTCAATCCCGGGACGTCCACGTCCATACAAGGGGCAGGAGCTTCAAATCGCCCGCGGATCTGGCGGCCAAGAAACGAGCGGCATTGCCAGAATTCCCAAGGAGAGAGCAACAATCAGAAAGCAGTTGTCTCAGGCACCACCCCTTACATGCTCTTCCTGTCAACGTCAAACTCCTCTCTCTCACTCTCCGCCTCTCTGTGTCCCCTCTCGGAGTCAGCGGCTGCAGCGGCAGAACAGAGGGGAGAGAAGGGGAGGACGGAGGACCTCGGACGGTGACGGAAGAAGGCGGACGGGGACAGGACGAGAAGTGGACGACGGAGATTGACCGGAGTGTCTGATCGGTACGGATGTCATGCGACCCGAAGCCTTCTCCGACGGACGCGTCTCTCGCTCTCTCTCGCTCTCCGCCCTCTCTGTGGTAATGGATTCGCCGGAGCCGCGATAAACGGGTCTGGGAACAGAGCAGGTGTCGGTGGCTATCCGTGCAGTGGGTCCGAAATGCCTCCCTCACAAATCACAATCTACCGTTCGACTTGGATCTGGTAAATCCAAATCCATTGATGTGGAGATGTAAATGGATCGGGAGCCCAGGCCACAAAATTAACCTTTGGAATCCTTCCAAAGAATTTGGGGCTCAGCTGGCAATAAGCAGCCCAACTCAGCCAATCAATAATATATATAAAATTTTGATTTTATTATATTATATTTTAGTTATTTATATTTATATATCTTATGTATAAATTTTATTTCAATCGGATCGGGCCAGGGTTGAACCGCGAACCATGGGTTCATACCCAATGTAAATTGGGTTGCTAAAGAAGTACCAATTTTTCTTATGAATTTTGAGGAATTGTGTGTGAATGGATTTGAATCCAATTCAATGGAAGAGTGATTCGATTCAGTTTTGCCGATTTGATTCAAGAGCCGATTTTGAACATCATGTCAAAATAAAATAAAAAATATCCAAACCAGTCTTTGGAAAATGCCCAAGATATTTATGAAGGCATGGAAAACATTTTTTTGTTGCCTACTATTTGTTATGTTCTATTGAAATAAGTGCACTACAACGATGGCTTTGAAGGAGACTCGTGCTCAAACAGCGGTCCTCACCCCTAAACTATTTCGCTTGTGCAATTCTACTCAATTGGTAGAATTGCAAAATAAATGAATATGTGCGAATGTTGTCTACGATGATTATTGAATATGTATGGCGATTATATATCACACCAGGCATTAATGCAGTCCTAAACTTAAGAAAGAAAGATTACTTTAACTCTTATTAGTACAGTAAAATAAATATTCCTCCAACTTTCTCTCTCTCTTTATATATATATATATATATATATATACACTTTAATGCATTTAAATAATAAAATAAAAAAACTTTTGAAGCTTGCCATGGTTAACATTTGACAATAACAACATAAAATATTTTAAATCATACTCAAGTCTACACTCTTTATTAATGCAAATCAAGAAAAGATCATGGTTGGTGCGTTAGTCGCGAATTTGCTTATATATCAAAATGATTATGAATTTAATACCCCCATGACGTGTACGTTGTCTCTATCTACGTATTAAATGATGAAAGCGGTGGCAGATTCAAGGTGTCTAGGCGCGAGATTAGGGCGTGGATGATGGAGTAATACATGCGCCAAAGCGTTAATGAAGCTTAATAAAAAGATAGTTTTGCTAAAGAAGGTTAAGAGATCGATCAATATATATATTTAACATCTTTCAGATTATCTTCTAAATAATACACCGAAGAATCAATTTGGCACCAAAGAATAAAGTGTATATATATAATGATACTTTTGCTATCTCGTAGATGCATGTTTTTCTGAATTGAATTCGGTTTGTGTCCCTTCTTTTTTTCAAAAAGAAAAAAAATAATATTCAAACCGTAAATAAAGTGTAATAATTTCACAGAAATCGTAAAAAATTGTTTTCCTATCATGTAGGAGACAAACCTGGGCCCTGGCGAATTTGGCTAAAATATTAAAATTATTATGAATTTAATTGCTTGTTGTCTCTATCTGCTCATTGAATGATTAAAGTGACGGCAAAATCACACTATTTAAAATTAGGGCTTTAATAATTGAATAATGCATGCGTCAAAGCTGAATTTAAGCTTTAAAAAGGATATTTTACTTGAATAAGGTCAAGAGTTCGACATCTAAAATGACATCTTTTAAAATATATTCTAAGTCACATACCAAACGATCAATTTGGCAGCAAGCTAAGTGACAATAATAAAAGGCTTTAAAATCTTGGCCTGGCATATGACCATTTTTTGCCGCGATCAATGGTCATCGTTGGTGCTCATGAAAAATGAGATGGATCGCTACCTAACATTCAAGGAAGATCTTAACGTAGTTGACAAAATCGGCCAGTTAAAGTCGTTAATAATAAATTAGGTTACGAATCAAGTATTGACCCTAATTAAAGTTTTTGAATTTTGATTAGGGCCGAAATATTATTTTTTAAAATTTTTATATAGAACAAGTGAAATTTTCTAAAATTTACATGTAATTTTTTTTTACGTGGGAAAAGACCCATGCGGGCCCTACCTTGGCTCTCTTCCTCGTCTCATGAACCTGCCTCAAAAAATTAAGTGGACTCACACAACACTTACCAAGTATTTTATGAGTGCAATTCATGTTATATGCATCGGCTTCATTTTTTTGAGAACAGTAACAATGTGCTATCGTTGCCAAACGACTCTTAATAATCTCATTATGAAATCAAATCGATGGAGATTACTTGAATTTAGACTGTTTTATTCAGCACCAATTCTCACCATTATTAATATCTCTAGGAATTTAATGGCAGTTGTTTTTTCCAAATTAAACTAATCTAGTGCTCGACGTTTATTAGTTCTTATTTTGTAGCTATGCATTTGTGTCCATAAAACTGAAGTTATTTAATTCAATTTACTTTATGTTTACTTGTTATTTTGTATATGAATTCAATTTTACCGGTTATTTTATAAATATGTTCCTTGTTCGTCAATTTCCAGTAAAAATATACTATAAGATTTATGACCTAATGTAAATGAGTTGCCGAGTCAAGATTTAAGAGTTGGCCAACTACACTTGAACATTCCGAGGGCAATCCAAGCATATTCTGGAGTCCATTCAATCACATCACCCTGTATGACTGATGGAAGGTCCAAAAGCCCATGAACATTTATGTGGTGTATGACCCAAAACACATCCTTACTTTATCACTCTCCAAAGAGAAAGCACATTTTTGTTGCTTTTAAAATTAAAACCATTATGGTCTATTCCTTGCTAGTTATAAGTCTTCTCATTTTATTTATTTACATTTTTAAATCTACAAAAAAACTGTTTAAAACTACAAAAAAAACGTGTTTTTTTTAATGTTAAAAACCAAAAAACGCATTTTTAATGCGTTTTTCATGTTTTTTTTAATGTCAAACAGTTTTTTTATATTTTTTTTAGTTTTTTAATGTCAAACAGTTTTTTTGTCATTTTTTATTTGTTTCAAATGTACTTATATTTTGATTTTGTGTTATTAGATTCTTACTTATTTTATTTTTTTCTATTTTTAGTTCTTTTAAATTTTTAAAAATATATCCTTTTTTTCAAGATCACAGTATTATAGTTGAAAAAAACCTTGCTGTTTAAAACTCCGACTATAGTTGGCACAACAAACAGTGGCATGTAAGCAGTCAATCTTTGTTTCAAAGTCTCATAGTATCAATGTTTTGTGCTACATGGGTGACTTGTTGTGTGGATCCTCCAGAAAATTTTCCTCTACAGTCTACGAGATTCGCAGTCTCTCCATTTGCAACGTGTTTTTAGAACCTGGGAGATGATAAAAAATGATAAAATAATAATAATAACAATTTTGGAACAGGATCACGCAATTGCAAGTTCTTGAATAATTATTTATCTAAAATTAAGTTCTAAAAATTTCGGATGCCATTGCATGAGATATGCATTATCGACAATCCCCAATTCCATGCTGAAATCAGTTATAGATACTACTTTATAACTTGCATAATTTCTGAAACTTTGTCTTTGAATGTTTGATCCTTTCAAAGTTATATTTAAAGACCAATAAATTAGGTTCGAAATTATATAAGTTCTAGATGTTTGCATTACATTTGAGTGCTCAAAGTTTTGAAGAAATTAATATCAACATTTGATTTTTCGGAATGCAACATGATAAATTTTGTGGAGTTAATACCTTACCTCAACCCCCTCTCTCTCTCTCTCTCTCTATATATATATATATATATATATTCAACCCTGAATCACGTGAAACCTTTTTCGTGAAAGTTCACTAAGAATTTCTTTTTATAACGCAGACGTGCGTTGATTCTATGAAGAATTCTCATCACTTCTGCATCAGTTTTTAACAAAAGATTCTCTTTCTATATTGAAAATGCCTTACATATGGATCCAAAATCTGAATTGGAGTGGATGGGACTTTTTAATAGTTAGACTATTGAAATCCAAACCGATCACATGGATCCACTATTGTGCCCGATTGGGTCCAAAATCTAAACCATGCTCCCCTCTTCTCCCTTACCAGTGAATGACAATCTTTGAAAAATAGCCCCAGTAGGAACAAAAAAGCCCTCGTGGCCCAACTCCAAACATTCTAAGTTCCTTTTTCAAACATGCTCTCAACTCCAATTAAGAGACATTGGGTCCACAGACTGATTTCAGTGACACTGATTTATAGTTGGCTGACTCACTGAGTTGGTTTTGGAATCGCTCGAGTCAGGTCGGGCCGCTAGAAAACCTGGCCACAAGTTAAGGTTGATCCAGCCCGCCTCTGACTCGACTTGACTCACCCTTGATTCAACCCTGTCTCGTCCTAACTCATCCGATTCAAGTTGTCTTAAAACTCGACTGAGCCAACAAGTCAACTCACTGAGTAATATCCAAGTCGGAGAGTTAGGAGCTTACCAACTATAGTTTTTTTGCTTGATTGAAAGTGAAAGTACGTAGTGAACCCGTAAATGCCAAGGACAGGGAGAGCCCAACGAGCCAGCCCTCTTTGTCATGAAGTGCACTGTTTGCAATCTAACTTTATAAACCTGGTCGTAAGAGTGATTCAATGAAAAATATGTACTAAGGTAGTCGAAGGCATTTCACATGCAAGAGACATTTATTAGTTGTTATATTAGATGGACGGCACCTCACATGCAACAAAGTTGTTCCATCTATCCCTTTGAAGAAAAAGAAAATGAAAGCTAGCTTTTTGTTGCCACCAACATTATATTCTGGCACTTTTTGTCCCCTTTTAGGCATCTCATCTTTTATAACTATGAAGGAATATATATTTATGTTCGATCGGTCCTGTCCATTTTGAACACACGCACCACTTGTTCTATGAAGTCGAGGCTCATTTGGTTTCCCTTTTCTTGGAAATGGGTCCACTAAGTTTCTTGGTCCTTGGACGGATGCGTTCTTGTATGACATGTACGTTTAAAGGGAAGCTAACAAAAAAAATTATTATTGAAAATTTTAAAAAAATATCCATTTTAGTTTTTATGTCACTCATGATGAGTCTTGCATACATACTCCCTTAAACCCTAGAGCTGTAGGAGACTGGGTTTGGCCCAAAGATGTTGAAATTGATCCCAGTGACAGGCTTGGCAATTGGTTTTGTTTGAGTAACCAATTCATGGACACAGTGAAAGTCGATTTCAATATGTTTAAATTTTTAATAGATCTAAATTAAAAACCTACCTAAGTATTTAGGTCATTCTAAGAATCAACTTGCATTCATAATCTGACTTGAATAAAAAAAATTTAGTTTAATATATATAAAAATTTTGAAAATTTTTATTTCGACCCCTGTTAAAATTTTGAAACTATAGTTTCGTTCCTGCGACAAAAAAAAAAAAATCTGGCTCTACCCCTAAAGGAAAGGGTACAAGAGTGAGAGCTAGAGAAGTTCCAGTACAATAGTCTTGACACTTGAACTAGCCCAGCCAATACCAACGCGAGCCAAAGCTATTAATACCGTGTACATGCATAACATACGAGACATTATTCGCGAGTATGGTTAGCACAGTTGAACAACTACCAAAATATGTAATGGTCTAAACTAAAGACAAGGATAAATAAAGGCATTAGTAGTCAATATACATTGTCAGCTATTTACCACCTTTTGACATGCATGGAGTAATCCATGCAAAGACATTAAGTTGGTGCATGCATTTGTGGGCACCAATGCAATCAACCACATAACGAGGGCTGGGTGAAAGACTTAGGGCGTGTTTGACAGCCTCGGATCCCATGTTCGAGGCTGATCCGAAATCCTTCCATTGAGTAAACAAAAAATTTGCTTCCAAAACTGCTTAAAAATGAGGATTTGAGATTCTCAATATGTAGCTAAAACCTTCGCTATGAGGTCAGGAGGGGGGGAGGTTTTGACCTCAAATCTTCATGTATGAGGAGGAAACCAAATTTCTCAGTTTAGGCTTTGTACAAAAACAAAATTTAGTTTAAATAAAACTTTGTCTAAACTGCATAGTCACAAATAACAACGAGGTTTTTCTCGGGTATAATACGACGAATTTGAAAAAACGACAAAAATACGGTAAATTTTTTAAAAAAATTAAAAACTAAAAATGGGGAAAAAATAAAATAAGTGAGAAACTGATAACATGAACATCAAAAGATAAATAGATTTGCAACAAATAAAAAATGAAAAAAAATGTTTCACATTAAAAAAACTGATAACACGTTTGTTTTAAAAAAAACGCATTTTTAAAGTTTTAAATGATAGTTAATTTATCGTATTTTTTCGCTTTTTTTTAAAATGTGTTTTGCGTGACTATGGTCTAAAGTATGTGACTACTACAAAAATGTGAGTAATAGGGAATCCAAATTAAGCATATGGTACAAAATTTTAATTGTTTCTAAAGAAATTATTTGAGAGCATAAAATGTGGTGCATTTTTACGTTGGGGAACTCAAAGCTTCTGTTCTAGATGGAAGGGAATGGAGTGAAAGACAAAAAGAAAGATGAGTGAGGTCATAGATGGAGAGAGAGATGAAAGAGGGAAAGCAATTAATTTAAGGTGTTGCAGTGTTTTGCTCATTATGTAGAAACAGCATTAGTTACCTTATCAGTGTAATCAATTTTTGAACTAAATTTATCTATGATAAAATCGACATATTGTTGCAACCACTTATAAATTGAGCATGTTTTGAAATGAAAATGTACAATGACATATTGAATAATAAATGTTGCTTGCCTTATTATAAGCAACAATTCATACTTTAACATGTGTTGATTTATTTAGTTGGAGCACGACAGGAAACTGATTTATTCGTTTAAGGCTTAGTGAAATTAAATGTGTGTTAAACAATACGGTAAATTTAACATGTATGTTGCTCATAGAATATTATATATAGTAATTGATATTTTACCGTAACTGAATTTTATATAATAATGATTTATTAACTGATTGTTTTAATGTTTACTTAGAGAAAACTGATTTCAGCATGAAAGCCCAAGGCCATAACCTTATAATTCTAAGATTCAGACTTTTTTTGGGGCTTAAATGAATGGTACATCTGCTAACTTGGGCATCACACTTGATACCGTCCAGAAGCATAACACACTGGAGTGTGAAAGTGACCACAGGATTCGAACCTCAAATCCTTTGAGTTTGTGTCACCTTGCTACCCAGTTGCCTATGCCTCTTGAGGCTAATTACGATTAATTTGAGTAATTGTGTGACATTGATTTCATTATGCCCTTATTCTCTTACAGATTAAATAAATGATGAGATTTGACACTTGCCGTTCGCTAAATAAACTTTGTAATTCACATTGATCAAATTATTTTGGTCACCTATTCATTTAATCAGATGCTTTAATAAGCAGTAGTTTTTAATTTCAATAATTTGACATTTTACTTTTTTGTCTATTTTATTTCTCTCATCACATGTAATTTGATAAGAGTGAGACTTTATTAAGATTGTGGAAAATTAGTACCTAACTTTTGTGCCAATAGTTTGGTTTGATGTTGTCATAAGTGGTATTATATATATTCTAACATCGTAAGTATGATACATGCACTCTAAAAACATATGTATGATAAACGCGAACTTGTTTCATAACTAGTAATAATTTCGATGGTCATGGCTTCTCTCTTGTTCTCTCTTTTATTTCTTTCACAAAAAATGTGTTTTAATTTGAAATTAGGAATGAGGAAAGGTAGGTTATCAAGGTTCTTAGGAGCATTTGAATGAAACCCATAAAAACACAGTTTTTGAAAATTAAACTTTTTAATAAGTTTTTTAAAAAGATTTTTGTGTTTCATCGACACCCTCAACATACAGTTTTTTTATGAATAACCTGGATATCTAGTTATTAGCTCTCCTTCAAAAAGCAAGTTTTGTAAACATTGGAATTTAGCTTACATAAGAGGGCGCGTTCGGATGACAGCCTTCGCTAACTCAAGTTTTGTAAAATTTGTGCTTTATCAAAACCAAATTTTTTTAATGAGTTTACATTCAAAATCTGGTTTTCAAATAACCTAAAGAAGACCAGGTTTTTCACTCCCTTTTACAAAATCAGGATTTCTTCAAACCCAGCTTTGATAGCTCCCAAACACTCCAAAAACCTGGTTTTAAAGGTAAAATGCCTACACCTGATTAAGAAATCAAATTTTTGGGTATCATCATATATATATATATATATATATATATATATATATATATATATATATATATATATATACACACATTAATTATAACTTTGGTGTTAGTAATTCTTTGTAAAATGATTATGCCACACATGTACACCAGCGTATTAGTCATGTCTTCGAAGTGTGAAATGAATTTTAAAATAAAAATCAGAAAATGTTATTAATTTTTTAATATGACGCGTCAAATCTAACCTAAAAATAAAAAAATATTAGAGCAAAGAATATGGGTCTTGGGGCTGCAAAGGACAGTTGCGAATCTATCACCCAATCCTCAGGGAGTGTGAGATGGAAGGTTTTCACGTGTAATAAAAAAGACGGACGGAGTTTGGTATAAATGTCGTCCTTGTTATTTTAAAACGTCGGAGGAACGAATCCCACGGCTGACGCAGTCTTTTCTTCTTCCCTTTTCCATGCGTCTCATGCAGCAACAATTTAAGTCTTTGTCCTCTTACCTACTCCACCCTTCATTCGGGGCCAGGCCTTTACCTTATTCTAAATGAGGTAAACTCGAATATAAGAAAAGGTTGGTTGCTTAAAAGGAAAAAATAATATTTTATTACTAATAATTTTATATTTAAACAAGCCTCGAGGTGCATAACGTAGCTCGTCAATTAGGCTCGAATGTAAACGATCGGTTTGATTCAGGGCGTGTTTTTTCTTGAATGCATGTGAGATGCGCAATGGCATGAAGAAGAAGAACTTAGTCCTTTCTACTTTCCATTGACCCTGCTTGTTTATGGTAACACCTAGAGATGTCAATGAATCCAATTTAAATTGAATCTTGGATATAGCAAAAAAAATTATATATATCCGATTCAAGGATTGGACTAGGTTTGGATTTAAAAAATGGCATTCATGTGATTCAGATTTAGATTTAAGTACATATTCAATTGGATTGAGCTTCCGATCCGATTTAGTTTCAAATAAATATCCTATTCCAATGTTCGTAAACATTGAAAATTGCATCTTAATGTATTGTAATCCGGTTTGGATTCAGTTTAGGAGCCGGATTTGGACTCAGGATATGAATCTTAAACTCATATGCAAATTGAATTCAGAATGTGAATTGGAATTTGGATTGTGCAGATATAGTATAATTTTTTTTTTTCGTTTGTATTCAAGTTGGAATTCGCATCTAAACATATGAACATTCAAAAAAGTGTATACAACAAAAATATATTGGATATAAATTTGTTCCTTTGACGTTCTTACTTAACTTTTTCCTAGTAAGGTTAAAACAAATATGGAACAAAGACTTGTCGTTTCAAAGGCAAACACACACACACATATAGCACATTTATAATTACTAAAAGAACATAATATTTTTGTATTGCAGACAATTACTGGTTCTACATCTAGACAAAATCATGCTAGGTGTTACATGATAGGGAGAAGACACGAAAGTGACCCTAAACAAAATGGTCATGGCCATTGGCCCATTGCTTGTAATGATAGAAACTAGAAAGATTTCTTTTGGTTGTACCAAACTTGTTGGCGAAGAAGTACATGGTTCCTAGGCTGTATTTTTTGTCGCAGGAGAAAATTGTTCTTTAAATTTTGGATTTAAGAAGCGCGGACTTATAATCACCATTAGATCTCAAATCCACGGATTTCAAATGAAATGGAAAGAAATCTTAATATTAAGAGTTAAGATCCATATGTTTTGACAAATTTGTGGTATGATGCTTTCATTTTGCAAACACAAGATTTCAAATCGTTGTTATGAATCAAACATCTAAGGGCACAAGATCCATTGAATCTAAGATGGAGGTAACTAAACACTATATTGCGTTTGATTGCCTCACAAGGAAGACTCAAGGCGATTTGCAGAGAGATGAAGTTGGTGAACCTGTCATCTCATCCACATTGAACCATAAATCCATGGTTTTACATTCTAGCTGTGGGTTTCAAATCCACTGTTTATCCACACAGTGGATTTCACAAAAATGCAGATCTTAAATCACCTGACACATGAGATCCAAAGCTACCAAATGCATAATTAAACACACCCATATCCAAAATCCAAGGATTTATCATCTCCCCACATAGGACTATAGACTCATCCACAGTTTTTACATTCAACTGTGGATCTAAAATCCACTGTTTGTTCAAACAGTGGGTTTTCCAACGGGGCAGATCTTAGATCACCTCAGATATGAGATCCAAAGCTACCAAATGCGGGTTTGATGAATATTCAACTGAACAAGCAAAAGTTTGGTGAGGACAATATATTATTATTATTATGTGGACTCCCAACCTTGGCGGAGATTTCGAGGCCTTCACATTTATTCAGTTTCCTTCAACATTAAGAAATGATTCCCATAAAGCTTCCAAGGTACAGAAGTGTCAGGTGTCAAACTATGGTCGCCTCTAAAATCAAGCAAACTGATGTTTACTATTATGAGGTCAGTTGGACTCTGATGAAGGCTTTGAACTCAATATTGTTCCTTTCATGGCAGATTTGAATCACAGTAGGTCCCCCTTGAAGTGGGTGGTCTTGAAAGACACCATGGATCAAACCAATGTTGCGGCGTGTATCGGCCGATGTAGGCCGATCCGGCAGCATATTGTCTTGCTATGTAAGTACATTGAGATAAGGTTGTTTCGGTACGCGACGACAACTACGGACCAAACAAGTAGAGCCATAGTTAGAAGGCCAGATGGGACCAAGATCCAGCCATTGGCCAGCAAAGACATAGCCCCATTGACAGAAGAGAGTTCCTAGATTCTCAAAGGGTTGTCCACATTGTGGGTGCTAAAACTTGAACCTACCACTTAGGTCACAAGTCATATAAGCTTTGGACATGATCCACAGATTTTCCCTGTTTTCTGTCAAGGTCCTACAATGTGGGCACCATCTTCTCTCTCTCTCTGACATCACACATGGATCCTTAGGGGTTGGGGGCCATTGCCACTGGTTATTCTGTCCTACAGTGAACTTGACAGGTGAAGACAAAAGACACTTAAATGAGACACTGGCTTCTCTTTTGCCTCTGGCATAAGAGGCTACTAGGGCCTTAAAAAATAGAATTTAAGTTTTTTGTTTTTTGTTTTTTTTTTAGGGTGAGTGGTCCACACCACCCACCTAGAAGAGAGACCATAGCTTTTCCTTATGTCCGTTGCTTTTGAGATTCACAAAGCATGTTTCAGGACCTTCTACGGTTTATGAGAGTAGTGAACTGGACAATGACAGTGACTACAATATTTGTAACTTAGATACCATTGATGTAGACTGCCTTAATGCCCGGTACCGCGTAAAAAATGGTTGGAATTGTTTACACTTCTCTATTAATATTTTCTTCTTGAAATCAAACCGAACCAGATTCGAGTAACTCTACCAAGTTTCCCTGTTTCTTTTGCTTTTCATATGATCATGTTAAGATGGACTTTTGAAGTGAATTCGACATTAGGCGAATCAACTGACTGAATTGAATCCGAAACAAATTGTTTGTGAGTTGGATCAAATCGAAATTACACTTTCAAAGTGAAAAAATCAGAGAAGGTGAAAAGAAGAAAGTTGGAAATATAAAAAGTAAAAGATTAACAAAATACGTTCATTGTGTCTCCATCGAATCCAGTATTAGTTTTTATGCAATTTTGAATAAGCAGATTCAAAACATCCGATCTCGACTTAATTAGATGATAGATTCGAGCTGATCTTAGGGATTTACAATGATTCGAGCTAATTTGAGTTTGACTTGGTTAAGCTTGACTCAGGTTCGAGCTTATAAACGAGCTGAGTTTAAGCTACATGAACTCGATTTGATTAAATTTGATTAAGTTCGTTTAATCTAGGTTTTTCTTTTCAAACTTAAAAGCAAGGAAAAATATTAAATCAAATGACGAATTGGTAAACAAGCTTAAATGAGTGGAGACCAAGCTGTGACCATTGTTTTGCAGAGAGCTGAAGTTCTCATCCAATTTCTTGTAGAAGTGAGTCGTAGAAGAAAAGCCAGAAGCGACGAGCAGTCGCGGCCTTCCTACCAGCAGAATGCCTTTAGCGTCGCCCGCCAGAAGCTTCGCTTTCAGGAGTGCGCCATCCACGCTTGCTTCAATTTTTGTATCGGTGATTCCTTTTTACAACATAAAAAGTTGATGTCCTTACATTCGAAATGAAGATTAATCGTTTATCGACGCCAACTCCCTAAAAAAACAAAGTACACAATTTCAAAACAAAAAGTTTAGTTGTAGTGTTGTTCAAAACTAGAGTTTAAGTGGAGTTGAGCCAACTCAAACTCGGCTCGAGTGCTTGAAATCGCAGCTCTAGCTCGAGCTCGAGCTCGTTACTTCGAGTTTGGCTTAACTCGACTTGGTTAATCGATAATAATGTCACACTTTTTAATCGAATTAATGAACGGAGCCTGCCTAAAGCAAGGTTGTCTGATTTGTCCCAAGAATTCATTTTTAACTCAAATTCAAGTGAAGTTCAAACAAGCGGGTTTCGAGCCGAGCTCAAGTTGTTGGCTCGTCTTGTTGAAGTTTCTTGTTTTGGCTTCTTCATCGAAAACGAATTAACATAAAGAACAGTGAGCTACATGATAAAAGCATCTCCCAGAAAATCTAAATAAAAAAATATTTTAAAGGAAAAAATAAATGCAATCCATCTGAAAATCTTAAATTCAATTCAGCTATTTAACCAATTTGGTTGGCAGAAGATATTTTTGGGCAAGAGGAGACCGTGAGTTATACGATAAAGGGACAGAGGTTTTGACTAGTGAGAGAAAGAGCTCACCAAAAAAACAAATAAAGTAAAATATAAAGGACACATGAGAGAGAGAGAGAACAAATGAAATAAAAAAGGGCCGGGTGGGTGGAGTATGCGGATGGAAAAAATAGAAAATTCAAACCCTAAAAGGAAAGCAAGCACAACTGACGGGCGCACGCGGATTTCACCGTCGCCTGTTTTCGGGATTTCGGGGCTCAATCTTTGAGGAATGAGAGCAGCCGCAGAGGCAGCCCCCGAACTCCGCATCCAGATAACAAACAAGTGGACGACAAACTGCATGACCCCCTTTTCTCTCTCCTCTCTCTACAAATATTTGTTCATATATTATATTTTCCATTTTTAGTGACAGTTCACTCTTCCCGGAGATTAACTTTCTTATTGGTTTTATCGATGACAGGGAACTTACCTGATCATATGGGGGCGATTTCATTGAAGATATTTTAAGATTGAAGTTAGATCTGTTCTATCTCTACCAACTTAACATTGGTTGCATTTTGTTAATCGTAGAACAGCAAATTATGACTTGTTAAATATCTTCAGCCACTACCAACTTAATAATGCTAATTATTTCGATCGCTTTTTGAATGAAACTTTATATTTTAGTGTAATACGCTCCACATTGACTTGTAAAAAAGGTGGAAGGTGAGAAAGATACTAAAAAACAGTGATCTGTTTCGTTTCTGTCTGAAGCTTCATGTTTTGAACATGGTGAAACAGATGATAAGACCGACACGAGCTTCTGTAGTTAAATAAATGTGACTCGCGAAGGACACCAAGTCCGTAGTGATGTTACAAGGAGCAATCAGTTTGATTGAAAAGACAGTTTTTATTGTAAAGCTCAAGTTGATATTGGCAACTAAGAGAAGGTCAAGAAAATAAAGAGGGAAGAAAAGAAGGAAGATGAGTTTTAGGCATTATGAATTAATTAGTTTGATAAAGGTAAGGAAGAGAACTTTCTTCGTTTGTTAATTCAGTCTTAATTTGGCAAGAGATTTTCTTTAGTGCAATTTAGAGAAAATTTTAGTTTCTCTCTCTCTCTTTGAAGGCTTCTCGAATCTTCTGTGTCCATAAATAAATAGAGGAGGAGAAGAGGGAATGGGGAAATCGAGCGGTTCATGCAATCGTCTGAACGGCCAGCCCTGACCTCGGCTGTCTCCCCGCGGGCCGTTCCCATTTTCTCTCTTCTCCTGTCACAACCAGCAGCTCTCTATCCCTCCCTCGCTGACTCTCCACCATTCCTCTCTCTCTCTCTCTGAAGAACCGGTCTGTTTTCTCTCTAACTGAACGGCCATGGCGTTGAAGCTCGCTCTTACCTCCCAACCCTCCTTCGCCAAGGTGGGTCTTCCCTGCAGCACCTCTCGGTCAGGCAGGGTTGTGATGACAGCGGTCATTCCACCGAAATCCAAGTGAGCCATTTTCTTCTTATTTGTTCCCTCCCCTGCGTGTTTTCTTGTTGTTTTTTTTTCTTCGGTCCTATCGGATATCTTTTTCTTGTTTTCTTTGCTAATGGGAGTCGGAATCCAACTGGGTTTGAGCTAAATGCTTTTGTTACCATGTCAATGGATGTGGGTCCTGGAGGTTTTGTTCTGGGAGGTCGTGTTTTTGAGTGACCGATGAAAAATGTATTTTCTTGGGGGATTCTGTGATGGAGCTTGATGTTTGCCATTTTGATTTTACTTATGGTTCTACACATTGTTTGCCTTTTCGGTTTCTGCATTCTGTTCGAGGATGCGCTTAAAGAATGCGGTTTTGATTCATAGTTCTTCTGAAACTGCAAGAGGACTTGAGATCTGACAGTTTTGATGTTTCTGCCATAGGTCGACAGTACTGTCAGTCATCGTCCGTTTCATACTTGATCTTGATTGCGATGTTTTCTCTGGATTTCAGGGAGGCCGAGAATCTGAGGAAGAATCTGAGCCCGCGAGAAGTGCATTCGCAGGTCGCCCATTCGATGCCGCCGGAGAAAATGGAGATCTTCAAGTCCCTGGAGTCATGGGCGGAACAAACCCTTCTTCCCTGTTGAAGCCAGTCGAGGAGTCATGGCAGCCGTCTGACTTCTTGCCTGATTTCTCGACGGAGGCTGGCTACGATGAACTCAAGGAATTGCAAGAGCGGTCCAAGGAGATGCCCGACGATTACTTTATCTGTTTGGTCGGAGATATGATAACAGAGGAAGCCCTGCCCACTTACCAGACAATGCTCAATACACTGGACGGTGTTCGGGACGAGACTGGTGCAAGCCCCACTTCCTGGGCAGTTTGGACGAGGACATGGACCGCCGAAGAAAACAGACATGGTGATGTTCTTAACAAGTACCTCACTTACACGGGAAGAGTCGACATGAGACAGATAGAGAAGACAATTCAGTATCTGATTGGATCAGGAATGGTATGCTTCTGGAAATTGTCGGGTTTTACTCGAATCTGCACTGCATTTTCTGCGTCGCTATTTCTTGTCCACTTAAATGGTTGTGATCATTCATAAATTTTTGCTTTCAGGACCCCCGAACTGAGAACAACCCCTATCTTGGATTCATTTACACCTCCTTCCAGGAGAGAGCAACCTTCGTTTCTCATGGCAACACTGCTGCACATGCTAAGAAGTATGGGGATCTGAAACTCGCCAAATTGTGTGGCACAATCGCCGCTGATGAGAAGCGCCACGAAACTGCTTATACTAAGATCATTGAGAAACTTTTTGAGCTAGATCCCGATGGCACGATGTTGTCGTTCGCTGACATGATGAGGAAGAAGATATCAATGCCTGCCCACCTTATGTATGATGGACAGGACGACAAACTGTTTGATAATTTCTCTGCTGTCGCTCAGAAGTTGGAAGTTTACACTGCAAAGGATTATGCGGACATACTGGAGCACCTGGTGAAGCGATGGAACGTGGAGAAGATAACTGGTATTTCTAGCAAGGCGCAAGAAGCCCAGGATTATGTCTGTGGCTTGGCACCGAGGTTCAGAAGGTTAGAAGAAAGAGCTCAAGCAAGGGCCAAGAAGGCCTCAAAAGTTCCATTTAGTTGGATTTTCAACAGGGAAGTGGAGTTATAGAGATACTGTCAAGGTTAGTCCGTGTTTGTTTACCTATAGGCGTGTTGAGACTATGTCAGCTGCTGTGCTGCTTCTATTGTTTATTTTGCAATGAAAAGAAGATATATTTCGTGTTAAGACTTCCTATAGGACAAAAAGCGGCAATGATATGGTCTTTTCCATACTGATTTCAAACTCTAGCGTTACGATATGATATGGAACTGCTGTATCTGCCGAGAGGTTGTTGAACTAGCTTGTTTCAGAACTTCCTGATGTTCTGTAATTGGTATCTTTCATGTCCCTTTGATAAATCTTTTCTTGGTTTGTCTTGGTTCCTTGTTTTTTTTTTCTCAAGTAGACAACCAGTTGGTCAGACAGGTGCTAATCAAATTGTGACATGATAGTCTTTGGCAAAGCTTCAATGCTGACGGCATGCTTATAGATCTGCACGTTGTATTGTGCTCTTTATGGCCTTTGTATCGTGCAGTTGGTGTTGCACGTGGAATATAAGTCGCAATCGTTGATTTGCCACATACTGTGGGCTTATAATGGATTGATTAAGCAGTTTCTTATCATTTATTTGCCACAAGTTGAGGCCTAGCGCAATGCACGGAGCTGGTGTGCATGTAACAGGAACGGGACTGTCATTGAGAGTTCAAGCTTACACGAACAGAACTTTCCATATTCTCGGTTTCGCAGATACATCTGTTTGTCTAAACCACCTTAAGCTGTCATCTGAGTCAGTCTTAGGGTCCTTTGAAGTTGACAGGAAATGTCAAGTGGCGGTGCCTTCTTATGTCAAAAGCCCTTTACCATTCCACGAGGCACAAGCAACACAAAAACAACAATTGGATGTGGTTGGGTATAAACCACAGTGCACGCCCGCCCGCAGATGCCTGAACTTATATATAAAAAATATATATGTGTGTGTGTGTGTGTGTGTGTGTGTGTGTGTGTGTGTGTTTCTGCGGGTGTGTGTCTGTGCCCCTAAAAGGTCTATCCCATTTGATATTAACAATGCACGTGACCTCTGACGTGCTGCATCCATTTCACTTTCTAAATAATATATCTTTTAGTGAGGGTAATGATGGATCTGCGGTGTCATGTTTCGCCTATAGCTGGAGCTAAGTATTCTATGTTTCCGATCTCTGCTTGAAGAAAAATAGATGTGGTAGTTTTTGGATCCTTTGCACAATCTTGTGCTTCAATGAAAATAGATGTGGTAGTTTTTGCAGTCTCTGTAAATTGACATTGCAAAGGGTCGCTTTCGTGCTTGAACAAAAATAGATATGGTAGTTTTGGAACTCTCTGCATGCTGACATTGCAAAGGACGAATGACGTAGGGGATTGCATCTGTAAAAACGGATTTTGGTAATCTAGTCGTGAGGAATCTATCTGCAAAGCTTGTTTCTACGTTTTTCCTTTTTAAAATTATATACTTAAAAACAAGAATGTGTGTGTAAAAGTGCTACATTGGAGCATCTCATCTCAAGGAAAGCTAGTGCTTCTAAGTCAGCAGAATAAGTAGGTTGTCTTTAAGCATTAGAATAATAAAGTTGTAGGTTCCTACATGTCCCTAGCCTTGTCCTTTTTATTCCTACAGAGGAGTCCCTTTTTGTGGTTTTGTGACTTAGTTAATTGTTGTTGTCTTTTTATTTTTTTTCACATTCTGTATTTTTACTTAAGAAGCTGTTCCCCAAAGGCTAGTTTGAATTTATCCCTTGATCTTCATTTTGCATATCTTTAAAGAAGGATGTCTTCTGGATTTTGGAGAGCATGGACTACAGTTGCTTGAATGGTTTTCCTAGGAATACAGAAGAACTATGATTTTAAGTTTTTAACAGAATAAACATATTCTCAGCACCCACTTCTTTGTTCAGCGAAGTTATCTTAGAATTGGAGAGACACCATAAATGAGGTAACGTCATTGTGCTCATGACTGACACTTAGTCTTGTTTGATTTAAAAAGCAGAGTTTGCTTTCTTCAATTCTCGATGGTGGTTAACTTTTGATCTCCGGAGCATTAAGTGGCATTTTTCTGTTCCTTCTCTAACAAGCTCTGTTGGTTCCACATACTCGAAAAGAGAGAGGGCTTCTGATCTTTTGTAACAGCAGGATGTTATTGATTTCAAAGTTTCTTTGTACGAGGCCTTTGTAGCTTGAGTAATGCTAGCAATACAGCTAACTACCATGCTGTTTGTAATACCATTGATCTTGAGAGAGACGATGAACAAATACAACTTGGTATTCTTAGTCTGGATATATATATATATATATATATATATATATATATATATATATATATATATATATATTCCCTTTAATGGAATTTACTTTGAACTGATGTGCTTTTCAATTCTATTGTTTTGGTTGCATTTCCTTGTCTCTGCTTATTGTTTCAATTGTCTTCAATTGTCTTTCCTGCTCATTTCGTTTATTCTACAATATGCCTCTAGATAACCTAGTCTAATGACTTGGTAGGCCATCGATCATTGAATCTCTGTTCTATTTAATATATTTGGTCATCATTGCTGTCCTTCAATTTTGACCTTTTCTGTACCATGTCAACGGCAAATTTTGTTCTCAAGCATTCTGCTATTTAGCAATATTCTCGTTTATCTTCTGTTAATTTTGAATGTCCTAAATCTTTATTTTACATACGCTTCCATTGGTATTGAATTTGCAGTCTTTTCTTTAATTTTCAATGGCTAGTTTTTGGGCATTTTTATTTCTTTCAAGACGGATGTGCTCTTTAGTTTTTCATCCATGATAGTGATATTGTTATGTTATCTTGTAAACATTTTTTGTAGATGTACTTACAATTCTAAATTGAACCACCTTTTATTTCTTTCTATGGATTTCCTTGACATTTGGTCAATTGGAGACAATGTTGCATAAAAAAATAAAGATTTGGCAATACTCAAAGTTCATTTTATTGACATTTGGTCTCAGATACTGCTAGAGAAGTTTGGTGTCAGGTCTGCATTTGTTTGAGCGTGTCCTTATGTTCTATCGGACCCAAAGGTCTTGCTGTTATGAGGTCCACCGGTTCTACTGGCACTTAATATAATTATTTAATTAGGTTTCTTCGGCCACAAAAAGCTCAAATCTTGTTCGCTGGAGTTGTTGGTTTAGTTGTTTGTTTCAGTACAGTAGCTTTTCTAGCTATGTACATGTTTCCACTTGGGATTATCACAGATCTTGCTACAATAGGTAGGAAGTACATGACATGCTTTACTTGTATCTGCCTCTATATTCCTGGTATATTTCATGAACGAACTTGCTTTGTTGACAAAGAATATAAAAGAAAATGCCGTTACAAATTAAAACTTATATCTTCACTTGAATATTATCTTAATGTCCACAGCATATAACACTTAATTTTGCATCGTCATGATGATCATCCTCTTGCCTTCTTTCTTCAAATAATGGGTCATTCTAGCCCTTGGAACTGGAGCATCATTCAAATAAAATTTTGGTTTAAGGATGGTTAGTTTGAGATACTTGTTGAAGAGTTGGACTGTGGTTGTATATTAGTTTGAGCATGTATTTACGTTTCAACCATCCATCATCATAAAGGTTGTCAACTGAAACAGAAGTGATCAAAATGATCTGACAAGTTGCAGTGCCTGTTTCAAACTGCACAAAAGGACTTCATAGTTTCCAAGTTCGATATCCCTTGAACCAATTAAAAGGTAAAGAGTGGCAGATGTTCATCTTGGTATATAAGTATGACATTCTCTAATAATTCAAGAAGGACATGATAAATGAAATTCATTTATAAATTATATGAGAAATGTGCATATCAGATACAGATAACTCGTTGCATAAGTAGGAAATGTGTTTTTACATTACTTGTATCTATTCTGCATATTTTTCAGATATTTATGAGTGCATTTTATTTATTTTGTCCTTTTTGAAGATAAGAGTATGCGATACTTATTTCTACCAAATTGAACATCGACAAGTCTACCTTGTAATTGGTCGGAGGTGACAGTAAAAACTTGGAAACTGATTTTTTTTTCTTCAATTTTTGAACAGCTTACAAAGAAACACTGATGGAGTTACTTTTTTCTGATATTCTGTTTGAGTTATGAGAGAGTTAATTTTACCAAAGTCAACATCTTCCTTTCTACCTTATAAATTGGTGATGTGGATGATTGGATGGTTGAAATAGGTGGCCGTCATATTTTAAGATCTCTCTCTCTCTATTTTTTTTTTCTATTATCAATCAAGATCAGTGACTTTCATGGACTCAGTGTTGCAAATGTTATGCAGGGAAGATAAATGGCTAGGACTTATGATCTGCATGGATCATGGGAAGCGATAAAAAAAATCTCTAATATTATGAAGCTTGTTTCTATGTGGCTGAAGAAAGTATTGTTGTAAATGTGTGATGCTCATATTGTTGGGGAGATGTGGAAGTGTCTGTAGGATCATGCGTTATCATGATATTGGAAAGGAACTATGAGTTCAATTGTTAATCGTTAGCCTATGCGCTAATTATGTGCTCGTTTGCCATGTTAAGATCGAGAATGCCTTCTCATTCAGATGCAGCTGTGTGTGTGATAGCAACTTTGTGTTTTGGTGTTCATGAGTTCATCCGATATGAAAGTTTTGATGCTAATCTGCGGGAAGGTTAAGCCTTCCTTCGTTATTGAAGTAGAGCTGCACAAAAGACATACAAAAGAATCAAAAGAGCAAACTAGCATCGACACTTCAGAAATGCAGGAAGTGCCAACCAAGATCAGCGTAAACAAGCCAAGGGACAAAATTCCAGCAGAGATACATCGTGAGTGCCCGAGGCCTATCCTATGAAAATGGTTTAAAACATTGCTTCTGCCTTCAATTGCTCGCTCTAAGTTCTTCCAGCCCTTGTTATTGCTCCGAGCGACAATGGCCACGATTATCTGTCCTCCGGATAATGTCTTTAAGGATCCTCATTTCAGGCATCAGGTTATCTTCCTCATTGCAAAAAAACCTGGTGATTGAAGGAGACACCGATTCTCACCCGATCTTTAAAGCAGAAGTTGAGCATATTGATGGTAGGGCCGCGGTTGTAGGGTGGGAGTTATGCAGACGATATGATTCCCAATCTTATTCGAGTACCTACTTCCTCAGCTTGATCCTTCCAATCAATTGCAAGGATAGTCTCAGTGCAAGCCAGCACATACTGCAGTGGACTGTAGAGTTTATCGCTGGTCACAGCATTCCTTCACACTTGTATTTTTCAGAAGACTTCTGGGGGAACAGCCCTGCAACTCTTTGAAAGCCATCCTTTCCTAAAAGAAGTTGAGAACCACTTCTAGAATTCTTAGATAATGTTAGCATGCGGGAGCTTTGCTCTCTTTGAATTTCTCCACAATCATACTCCATGTGTCAGCAAAAAATTTACAATGGAAGAAGAGGTGAAGTAGGTCTTCTCCACTGCAACGACATATAGGTCACCTACTAGGGTGCTGTATACCAAGTTTTGTCATTCTCTGAAACATAACAACAGAAGATGAACTGAGAACACAA
Source organism: Nymphaea colorata (assembly GCF_008831285.2). Taxonomy (NCBI): domain Eukaryota; kingdom Viridiplantae; phylum Streptophyta; class Magnoliopsida; order Nymphaeales; family Nymphaeaceae; genus Nymphaea; species Nymphaea colorata. Next base: position 20,935,148 of record NC_045138.2, on the reverse strand, counting down.
AAAGGTAGGAAGAGAAGAGATGGAGCGAGTATGATGTCTAGATTGAGTTTTCTGAGTCAATTTTTAAAGCCTTATAGAACCTGATTTACGTATTAATTTTAAATCCTTATAAACCATCTATTGGCGAATTTAGAAAGGTTATGATTCTGTTTGTATGGTTTGGGCGATAAACTAATATTAGGCCAGGGGAGATGGAAGGTTGGCAGACTCTTGTTGGAATAGATTGAAATAGATATGCCTTTGAAAGTAATCTGGTGAGGCTCTGGATCATGCTGCCGGAACTAACTGTTGAACTTCGGAATGGAATGATATACAAGGACATCACGGCCATGTTAGTGTATTGAACTAATGTCCTCTGTTTTATCGCTTCTTTATTTCTGTTCTTGAGTCTCTGTTTTCAAAGGTAAGGAAGGAGCCCCCTCCCTGCAGGTTTGCACCGGAAAGGGCAAACTATGACATCATTTTCAAGTGCTTAATGAAGAAGGGAACAAAGAGGAGAGACCCCACAGTCAATCTAGAAAATGAGTTTGCTACTTCCCACAACAATTCATTACTTACCATGATTTGTGGGCATGGACGTATATACATTCTTTTGGTTATATATATATATATATATATATATATATATATATGTATATATATATATATGTATACATACATATATATATGTATACATATATATATATATATATATATATATATATATACACACTCTACGAGTGACACATATGAATTTTGTTAACCCTTTTCTTTTTGTCTAGCAGATTTTAATTTATTTGAAATATAATGATACCAATGAACTAAAATTTACTCAAAATTATTTGCATAAACAAAAACATCGAATACATATGTATGAATCAATTTTTAAAAGAAATTAAAAATCTGACCTTCGTGTACAAGGAGTTACATATATAAATCAAAATAATGCAATTGATTTCATTATATGGGTTTGAATATTTCAACCACAATGTAGGGTTTTGTGAAAAAATAAAAAAATAGGGTCTTTAACTTGTCATGTTAAGGTTGAACTTGACTTTTTCAACCATTTAAAGATTTTTTTGGAAGATGTTATAGTGAAGTAAACAGTTCTGACATAAGCATTATAAACTACTATGAATGCCGTCACTAAGAGGTATTGAAATCAGCAGGCTGCCGGATAAAAATGATTGAAAAGTGTCACTAAATGCACTATGCTATAGGAGCATTAGCAATGGTTTATGGTGTAAGGACAGTTTTCGATGTTTTTAACAATGGTTTCAGATGTTTTTGGCAATGGATTGTAAAATATTTAAACCGCAACTATGGTGTAATCTGCCTTGTCGTTGAACAAGATTCAGAAGATTTCTTCTCCTTGTGGACTCAGGTTCATATTGAACGAATCGCATTACATCTTTATATTCTTTTCACTGTTTTTTTTTTCACTTTTCCTTTAAGTACACGAAAAACTGTTGGAAAGATCTAACGGATAAGCTTTCCATAACATAAATTCTGGTAGCACAACGGTTTTCTTTTTCTTTTATCATATCTAAGCAACAGTTTGATTTAGGAACTTACCCAAAACTGTGTAACGCCCATTATAAATATGTAGAAGTGTTAGGAATACAAGCAAGCGAAAAGATTTCTTTCTCTATTTCATTTTGTCCTCTACCATTACAATTATCATGGTATCAGAGCTCCTGTTACCTTCTTCCGCTTGCCGATGACCTTCATCTAATTGATGCTGAAATTGACAGCCATAATCCCTGCCTCCTTCGCTAGGGCTACGTGAGTCAGTGCCAAACCGACCACACACAATAGTTAGCATGGCGATAAACATAATGATCGTGGCCCTGGCTAGCCTTCAGAAAGTCGACAACGAAATTGGAGTCGACGACAGACGGTATGAATTCCTCTTCTTCTTCGTGCTCGCTCTTCATCACATCTTCTGTCCCGTGGCTTTTTACTTTTGAGTCGCTTCCTTGTATTGAACTCGCCTTGATCAATGGCCGAGCGGCTCGCCGGCGCCTCCATCGCCATCTCGTCTTGGTTGAGGACGGCGTTTTTTTGAATCGCCGAGATCCCCCTAATCAGAGCATCTTTAATCAAAGGAGAGAATGGGAGAAGCGATGGAATAAAAAAAGGAATTACTATGCCAACGATACATCAAGTCGATATTACATCCACAGGTACTGCTCTTGTATCTCATCCTTTCATCCTTTCACTGGAGAAAATTACACTATGTTGTGCAAGGCTACGACACTTAGTGTCAAAAACAAGTTTCAAAAACAAGTTTGGCTTTGTGGATAGGTCAATCTCGAAGCCTGAGAGCCTTGCAACTCTCAAATTCACGTGGGAGCGATGTAACAATTTTATCCAGTCATGGATCTTGAATTTGATCCATAAAGACTTGACTGTTAGTGTGATCCATGCCAAGTCGACAACAAAAGTTTGGGAGGGACCTTGAGGCTAGATTCACCCAAATGAATGGACCTCACATATACCAAATACAACAACAAATCATAAAGTGCAGACAACATCGATAATCCATTGCAGTTTACTACACCAAGATGAAGGGCTTGTGGGACGAACTAGCATTATTATATATCAATGTTCTAAACTGTTCTTGTGGGTCCATGAAAGCTATTACAGGAGCATCTTATGCAATTTCTAATGGGATTCAACCATAGTTATGCTGCTGTTAAAAGTCAACTCTTATTAATGGATCCTCTTGCAACCCTAGCCACGGTTCTCATCCAAGAAGAAAAACAAAGAGACATCATTATTATTCAAAATGATGAAAGACTTCTATTCTTGCTCTTCAGTCCGATGATGGAGACAAACATAATCAAATCAAGGAGAAGGGAAGACTTTAAATAAAATGTGAGTATTGCGGGAAGCTCTGTCACATCAAGCCAGAGTGTTATTTTCTTGTTGGTTTTCCTAACAAGTCGGGTTTTTCTAATGCACCAACAAGGCTTAAGGTGAATGCCACGAGGTCCATGCTATCAAGCACTCCTAAACTCAGCTATTTCAAAAATTTCTTGAGTTCATGAAAAACTCAAGCCGAGGTACCAATGACCCCAAAATAAATATTTTATGTAAGCTCCCACCATTCATTTCTTGTGCCACAACCAGCCAATCATGGATTCTTGACACCGGTGCAACACCACATCACCAATGTCTTATATAACCTTGAACAACCCGTAATCATAATCATGAATCATCCACCAATCAGCCTACCCAATAGCTCTAAAACTGCTGTCTCACATGTAGGATATGCGATAATTTCCTCCACCATTACTCTAAAAAATGTTTTATATGTCCTAACATTTAATTTCAATTTCCATTATATTGTGAAGTGAAAGGATGACCCAAGCTATCTTATGAGACACAAATCTAAAGTTTTTTGTATGATTAAAAAGTTTGTCACACTTATAGAAAATCAATTTCAAATAAGAATTAAAATTATTAATACTGATAGTGAGACTGAATTTTTTTCTCAAGATATGCAAATTTTTCTTCATGAAAAGAGAATTGATCATCAACATAGTTGTGTTGCTACACCACAAAAAGATGGAGTAGTCGAATGCAAACATAAAGATCTTTTAAATATGGTTCTGTTACTGTTTTCCCAAGCAAATTTGCCCATCAAATTTTGAGGAGAATGCATTGCCACAACAGCTTATCTACTAAATAGGTTGCCCTTGGATGCACTTCACAATAAGACACTCTATGAAATCTTGTTCCAACAAGCCCCCCATTGCAAACACCTATGCATGTTTGGATGTCTATGTTATGCTCATAATATTTATCAAAAGCATAAATTTGATATGCGTGCAAGAAGATGTATCTTTCTTGGATATTCATATGGATAAGACATATCAAGTTTATTATCTTGAAAACAATGTGTTGTTCACCTGCAGGGATGTTCATTTTTGTGAAAATTATTTTCCTTACAAAAGTGAGAATATCACTAATGGAGATGAAATAGTAGTGCTTCCCTTACCATTCAGTGATCAAATCTTAGGCGAGAATGCGATCTTCTCAAATCCGACCCAACACCAAGATCTTCCTATCTCTGATTTGCAAACAAATCATGATCACCACAATATTCAACCTAGTGATGAACTAGACAACCAAACCCAAGATACTAGTAATGTCAACCCAAATACCACCAATGATTCTATCCAACTCCGTAGGTCTTCCCGCCCAAGACATATGCCCAATCACCTTAAAGACTGCAAGTGTTTTCCTACCATACCCATTTCCAACAAATTGTTAACGAGTGATGGTTCGACAACACCGAAAGGTACACGTTATCCAATTGCATCATATATTGATGATTCCAATTTCAGCTTCCATTATCAATGTTTCATGAGTACCCTACTTGAGCAACATGAGCCTCCATTTTTTCCTGAAGCTATGTAGAACCCAAAGTCGCGACAAAACCCCATCGGTGGCATAGGTGTTCAACATCAAATACCAATCTGATGGATCAGTTGAAAGATATAAGGCCCGCCTTGTTGCGACGCTCAGACTGAAGGTGTTGATTATAATGAAATCTTCACCCCTGTTGCCAACATTTCTACCATCCGCTATTTGCTTGCCCTTGCAGCCATTAAAAAGTGACATCTATTTCAGGTTGATGTTAATAACACATTTCTTTACGGCGGCTTGGTAGAAAAAGTATATATGCAGTTGCCGCTCGAGTTCACTCGACAAGGGGAGGAAGATATGGTATGTCAATTGAACAAATCCATTTATGAACTTAAAAAACCGTCCCAAAATTGGTTCTCTAAATTGACAACATTTCTTAGAAGCTTGGGTTTTCCCCAATCAAAGGCAAATTATTCCTTATTTTACAAGACCACAACTAAAAGAAACATAATTCTAGTGATCTATGTAGATGATATAATTATTGCAGGCGACGACTTAGTGGGAATCAAGAATCTCAAATATGTGATGAATGAAAAATTGAAGTTAAAAGGCTTGGGCAAACTTAGATACATGCTCGGCATTGAAGTCGCAAGATCTAAAAAGAGATATTTTTATCTTAAAAGAAATATCTCCATACTATTTTAAATGAAACAGGCTGTAAGGGAGCAAAACCATATGACACTCCTATGGAACAACACTTGAAGCTTGATAATGAAGAAGGAGAGGTTCTCAAAGATGCCAGTCAATATAGAAAAATCATTGATAAGCTCATTGTAATCATCTCAATTTTTTCTAAAATTTTTGAAGATCCAAATTAAATCCAAACCCCAAGTTCAGATCCACATCAAGCATTTCAGACCCAAAATTAGAATCAAGTTCGAAACGACAAAATTTGAGCATCGCGCGTGCACGGACCTTCCCTTTGTTTTAAGAACTCATTTCTCATGCCAAAACGTTTTTTCTTAAAACCCAAGTCGCACACTCGAACATGTCGACAACTAACTAAACCAAAATCAGATTTGGAACGAGTTTGGAGTCGCTCAAAATGGAGTCGACCACCCTTTCGTAACGAAAAAACTAATTTTATATGCTTTTTAAATGATTTAAACAAAAAAAATTGGGGTTTTTATTTGTTTATGCTATTTCATATCATAAAAAGTTAAAAAAAAAAAATTCCATCGCCCGTTGCTCGATGCGAGATCGAGCATCGTGCATGTTCGTCTTAGTGATCGCATTATGCGATCGCCTTGCGCGTGGCAGCGCATCGACCACTGCCACACGCATTTTGTCGAGGGGCCAGGGCGCCATTGCGCCTGGTGCGCAACGGCACCCAGGCAGGGGCCTGCAACAATGCAGACCCGGTTTTGGTTTTCTAGGTTGGGCATTAGCCTTGCCCACACCCCAAAATGGTGTTTGCAGGGCTAATGGCCAATTCCACTTCAAGACTTATTTTCTTTAAAAAAATGAAAATAATTTTAAATTATGTGAAATTCATATGAAAATATTGTGAAATAAAAAAAAATTCAATTTTTGAGTTTTGACTCCAAAACTCTATATAAATGCCCCCACAATCCCCCTTCTTGGGCATGAACTAACCTTTGGAAAAACTCTAGTGCATTTTTCCTTGAAGACTTAGAGTTTTTCACTTAGCTTTCTTCATCTCCTTTATCCTCTTCCTCTTCCTCCTTTCATTTTTCTCTTATTCTCCAACTTGAAGCAAACTTCATCAAGTCACAATTCTCTTGGAGACCACAACTTCACCATTTTGGAGCTTCAACTCAAGGAAGTCTAGGACCATTTCAAAATAAGATGTTCATCTTTCTTAAAATATTCTCACTAGAGGTATGCAATCAGTATCTTACTTCTTTCTTTCGTAATTTTATTTTCATTTTCATCTCCTATGACCAAAGGAGATAACCTTCAATCTCTATTTTTGATACAAGACGCTATGCTAGAGTGCACCAGAAGCATGAGAAGACGAGATGATCTTTCATTTCACGATTGAATCATGTTTTCTCTTTTATTGAATATAACATTGTTTTAGTTTCTTCATTTTCTCTCTTTTTCATTTTCTCGTGGCCGTACAAGATAGTATTCCAACCTTTAGTTTAGAGTCAAGAAGCTATGCTCGAGTGTACCGGGAGCTTGAAAAGATGAAACGATATTTCATTTTATGATTAAATCATACTTTTTCTTTTCATGAATACATTCGTGTTGTTCTTTTGCTTCCTTTTATTTTTTTCTCTTCTTCCTCTCCCTATGACCAAAAGAGATAGTCCTCAATTTCTATTTTAGAGTTAAGAGGCTATGCCTGAGTGCATCAGAAGCATAAGAAGATGAGATGATCTTTTATTTTCATACTTGAATCATGTTATTTTATTTTTAAAAAATAGTCTTGTTTTGCTTCTTCATTTTTCTTTTTTCTTCATCTCCCAATGGTTGTATGAGATAACCATCATTCTCTATTTTAGAGTCAAGAGGCTATGCTCGAGTGCACCGGTAGCATGAAAAGATGAAATGATCTTTCATTTTCATGCTTGAGTCATGTTATTTCATTTCTTGAAAATAGTCTTGTTTTGCTTCCATTTTTCTCTTCCTCATTTTCTCATGGCTAAAAGAGATAGCCCTCAATTTCTACTTTAGAGTCAAAAGGCTATGCTCAAGTGCATCGGAAGCATGGAAAGATAAGATGATGTATCATTTCATGGTTACATCATGCCCTCCCTCCTAATTGAACCTTTCTCTCTCTATCATGCTCTCTCTCTCTCTCTCTCTCTTTTCTTGAATATTATCTATGCATAGTTGCTTAGTTTTTCATTTATATGTGAATGTATGGTGAGAATGAGAGTGTGGTTTGAGGTTCTTTATCTTTATCTTTTTATTAATTTTTGAGGTTGAGACTTGTCCAACTCAGGAAAAACCCTTACTAAATTGTACATGTTAATATACATTTGCATGTCATTTTGCACTAGTTTTCTTCCTAATCACCCAATTAAGAATCCTAACGAGCGCATCGTTACATTTCTTATTTTTCTTCTATACCCAATGGAATAAAAAATATATTCCTTGTGACAAACCAAATAATAACATTCTATGTTTATATAAATCATATTTTTCAAAATATTTAAAAAAAACCTTTTAATGTGGCTTTTTGAAGATTTAAGTTAGGCTCTTACATGAATCCAAGCTCTCCTTCGGCCTACATCAAACTTGAAGTTGGTTGTTTTAAGTCATTTCTTTATTTCTAATATCATGAATACACATATGTATATACATGTGCACATGATGATTCCCTTTATCTTTCTCTCTCTATGTTTCCATATTATATTTTATAAATTTTCATATACATATAAGTGCATATATATGCATGTTTTATTTTCTCTCTCTACAACATTTTGTTTATCCCTTCAAGATAAATGTCTTCTCCTATAAATTTCTTATATATATATATATATATTCCCTCTCTATTTAAGTTAAGACTTCATTTTCAAAAGCTTATACAAATATGTATACATATATATATAGAGAATATGTATCTCTTTCTATTTCAAAATCTTCTATTTAAAGATCTTTGAGATCTCTTTCTTCTTATGGGAGTATTTCATCTTCTCCATCCTTTCAAATGTTTTTTTTCCCGTGATTTAAGATCATTTTCATTTACCGACTTCATTAAAACCAAAAATCAAGTAATGACCCAATATAGATTCATGCTTGATGGTCTACAACCCAATCCATTTTCAAAAACTTTTCATTCTTATATATAATAGTTATCAAAATAAAAATCTTAGATGTATGTTATGAATGTCTTATATGAATATTGTGGTAAGAATCTTTTATTTTCTTACAATCATATACGATCAATGCGTTCATGCATCCACAATCACTTAATATCATTTATGATCACAAGCACCTTTCCAAAAAAATTTAAGCAAAATGAGATGAAATTCTAAATAGATAATAACCAAATTAGAACAAAATCTCAAACTTACTTAAAATCTTAAGATAACACTAAAGTAACTTCAAAATAATTTCTCACGCTTTCCAAAAAATCTTTACAAAAATTTTCCAATTCTAGTTTTCTCTAAAATATTTCACATTCTCAAATGATTCTTCAAGAACCTTTTCAAAAGTTTGATTCAAACTTTCAATATTTTTCTACACCGCATATATAATGAAAAAGATGTTCAAGCCAAAGTGAAATGCATCAATAATAAACATAGCTCTTCGGTTGACTACATCTGGTAATGGTGCCGGGAACGGTCGATCCTCGTACCGACGGGCGAGTCCCGTTGTCTCATTTTCAAAATAAAAACTCATTTTTTTGGAACACTTCAAAAACCAAAAAATTTTGGGGATCCACATTTTTTTTGTATCATACATACGGTACATATATTAAGTCATGAGCAAACCCTACATCCCGTACAGAGCTTCTAAAGTACTTAAAGGGAATTGCAGGCTAGGGTATTATTGTCTTTAGAAGGTCCCATCCAACTTAAGGCATATTATGATTCAAATTGGTTAATGTCCCATGACTCGAAGATCGACAAGTGGATATTGCACTATGATCGGCAACTGTCCCATTACATGGAAAACTAAGAAGCAAACAACAGTTTCTAGGTCTTTCGCTAAAGCAGAATACCGATCCATCACACTTGCGACATATGAACTCACATGGCATAAAGCTCTTCTGCATGATTTTGGGATATTTCACACACAGCCAATTACTTTATTTTGCAATAATCAAGCCGCAATACGCGTAGCAGCCAATCATGTATTTCACGAGCGGACCATGCATATTAAAATTGACTGCCATATTGTTAGAGACGAAATTCTAAGTGGAGAGATCCAAACTCAGTTTATGCCCTCACCTTAGCAAGTTGCAGATGTATTAACTAAGTCACTAGGACGAAAAGTGTTCCAAACATTAAGAAGCAAGTTGGCACTGTTCAATTCAAGACTGCCAACTTGGAGGGGAGTGTTGGAAAGATCTAACAGATAAGCTTTTCATAACAAAAATTCTGGTGGTGCAACAGTTTTGTTTATCTTTATCATATCTAAGCAACAGTTTGATCCGATCACTACATGATCTCTGTTATCTTATTTAGGGACTTACCTAAAACTGTGTAACACCCATTATAAATATGTAGAACTGTCATAAATACAGGCACTCTAAAAGTTTTCTTTATCTATTTCATTTTGTCCTTTACCATTACAAATTTATCAAAAACAAAGTTAAAAGAAGAGGACAGGACAATAACAAAAGCAAGAGCAATATAGAGAAGTTTATTGGCAACTTTTTGTTTCTTTTTCTCTTTTTCCTTCAAAGCAGTAACTTAACATCATAGCAACTCAGTGCACACGTGGGCCTCTTTGTTGATATGGAAGTGAAAGAATGACCCAAGCTATGAAAGAACTTGTAGTGAACTCTGATTCTTTGTAAACCCTAAGTTTGATGTGATTGCAAGATTGATGGAAACTATTGCTGTGGTAGCTTTGTGCTTATCATTTTTTCACTGAATTCCCAAAGCTTCTTCGCTAGATCGGCGTCCCGGCCAAAAGCTGTCGGCTTGTCCTCGTTGCAGTCACTGAAATACTTGCCGGAAACGCCTTTCGTGTTTGGGTGGAGAGCCAGATAACAGGTTGTTGCAGCCCCCTGAAAATTTTTTCACGCATTTGAAATTCGGGTTTGGGTAAAATCTTGATCGCTAGATCTTACAGGATGTAAGCAGATTAGATCGAGACGTTACTACTTGTGGCAGAGTAGTGGGAGGTCTGAATGGATTACAATTACAAATATCGGTGAGGTATTGCAAGAAAAACGCAAAAAACAAGTGGAAAAAGTAATCCCAAAATGAAAATATCGAGAAAATATCATTTGTTTTCTTGGATTTTTCACAAATAATTTTCAGTAAATCTTCAACGATTTTAGCTCTCTTTGAGCATTTTAATGACTTTACACTTTCGGAAGTTTCCACTGATTTTTATCAATTTTTTTTTCTAAGATGTGAAAAAACTTACACAATATCATTAACTTTTCTATCAGTTTATATATTTCAGTTTTTTAAATTTGAACTTTTTTTTTTGCCTCGAGAGGTATTGCATAGCAGGTAGACTAATGGGCTGGTGAAATTTCGGCCATCGGTTGGATTCACATGAGCGCTACTTTGCATGGATGTGCTATACATTAGTTGAAGGGTGTCCTGTTTGACCTAAATCTCGAAGTTGGTCTTGGCTTGCTTCGCTAAACTTGAGTTCAGGAATGTTGATTGCAGTTCATATGAAGCTGAAACCAAGAAGGAAGAGAAAGTGCTTATACCTGCTGGGCATTCTTCATGAAGAAACTCACCATAGAAGCACCAACAGCTGCTTGAGAAACAGAAGAACAATTAATTTGATGAGAGTGAAATTGGTAAAAGCGAGCCCAAGATAAAGAGAGTGCGTGCTGACCTAAATATTTGGTGGTCCGCATTATGTTTGTTCGTATCACTCCAGGATGGAGAGAGTTGACCGTTACCTGTGCTCCCTCCTCCTATGAAAAGAGAGAGAGAGAGAGAGAGAGATGTTATTGCTTTATGAATGCCAATGGATTGAATTCAGATCAAATATACGTTCACATGTTTGGATTGAAATACAAATGAAAAAGGTCTATCTTATCTTATTTTTAAATTGATAATCCAAGTCTGACTTTTATTTCACATCCAAATCCTAATTCAGCTTCTAAATACAATTTGAATCTAAACTGCGTTATGATATGCCAATGACCGAGTTTTGAAATGAATACATATTGGATATCACATGAATCTGAACATATATTTACTTGAATTTAAATCTGAATATATTTGGATACATTTCTTAAATCTGAATCAATTCAACTTTTATAATTGACAGATAAATCTTATTAAGTATATTTACACTGATTTTTTTAGTAATTAACTGTTCATTTGGCATCTTTCCAGATGATGACGATGAGTTTACTTGCCTGTAGGCGTCGAGCAAGTTCTTTGGCGTGAAGAATGTTGGCGAGTTTGGACTCCCCGTAGGCGTAAAATGGTCCGTACCTATCAAAAGCAACAGATGATGACGATGAGTTTACAATATAATTGTTTATGAACTTGGAATGTTGCAAACATTACAAAGGAAAATTTGAATCTAGTAGAAAAAGTCCCAAATGGCAATAAGGATTTGGGGCCAGTGGCGGAGTAATAGATTTCAGGCTGAGGTGTAATAATTCAAAAAAATTTAGACCTGGCAAAAGTGAAGCAATGGAAGGGCACTAATATATAAATAAGAAAAATGTTTCGCCCAGCCAATACATAAATATTCATATTTCATGGAACTGTGAGGGCAAACTGCTCACACATGCCCATATATGTGGCTCCAACCTTACTTTATATATATATATATATATATATATATATATATATATAAGTCAAAAATCACCCGTGTTATCTAGAATCACCCAGCCATCTAATCAAAGTGGTTGAGAGAAAATAGATGAAGAAAATGCCAATCAAATTTTTTTTTCTTATTTTTCTCTTAACCGTCCATCGTTTTAGATTGGGTGCAGATTAGATGATTAGGTAACTCTAAAAAGCTAAAATTACCATTCAATTACTTTCTCTCTCTCTTTATCTCTCTCTCTCTCTCTCTCTCTCTCTATATATATATATATATATATATATATATATATATATATATATATATATATATATATATATACAAAAGAATAAGAGAGGGAAAGAGAGATGTACCCCAAACGATTATTGATCTTTTCAAACCGAATGCCAGATTTGTAAGTTATGCTGTGGACTTTCGATGCCACGATCACGATTCTTCCTTCTATTCCGCTTTCCCGAGCAGTGGCTTTCATCTTCTCCAGCAAAAGATTTGTCAGCAAGAAATGCCCTACATTGACCTTCTTGTCTTAGTCTCTTGTATTATTGCACTTGAAAATAAGAAGCCACTTAATTTCAAAATTAAGGGCTTCAATTTGTACGTACAACACACAAGTTGCCTTCAAAGTTCGATTCGAGAAGCGTGATGATTTCTTCTAATTTCTCGCTCACCCAAATGGCTAAAAATTCAAAATTCATGATAAAAATTAAACATTATATGTATAAAGGACCTTAACCTTGTGAGGAATTTTGGTACTAAAGGAGTTAATTTAGTAAGCTAGTTTGTGGTACTTTTTTGAAAAAAAAAAGAGTAGATGTGCAGGATGACAGTCATAAATGGGGATGAAGAGAATTCGTGAAAAGTTAGCAGAGTATGTGCATGCTTACCAATGTGATTAGTGGCAAATTGCAGCTCTATTCCATCTCTAGAAAGTTGGAAGGGAACTCCATAAATGCCTGCATTATTTCTGTTCGAAGAAACAATAAGAAATTGTTGATATTTTTGCGGTCAGATGAGTTAGAGTCGTTCCAGAACATTAGAACGATGAACAATGCACACATGCGCATACACACACACATACACACAGCGTATATGCACAAACACACACACATATGATAGAAAAAGATAAATTCAGTGGTCAGGTTGGACGAAAATAGGCCAGCACTTCTTGCAGTAAAATGTTTCAAAAAATATATAAACGCGCTAAAATGTTTCCTAATACTACTTCACTATAAAAACATGCATGTCCATGAATATTATTTAGTATAAACGATGCTTTAGTTCAAGTACTATTATAAAAAAGTTGATTGTGCCAAGAGCATATGCTCGTTCTAGCTCGAACACCACCCACTTTCACCTAGCTTTGAAACCTGTATGAAGAGGAAAGCACCATGCATCTAGCAAAAAAATTGTACCCACCAGAATTTAATTGAACACTTGTCAGTCCGACCAGCTATTTTACCGTCCTAATAGCCAAGTAGAAAGACATCTATTTTAATGTGAAGGGCTATTTTGGTCATTTCTCAACATTTAACATCTTTTGCAAAATTAGCATTAATTAACCTTTTTTTTGGAAGACAAACTGAAGCTAGTTAACATTTAACGTTCTTTGCAAAATTAGACATTAATTACTTGATTTTTTTTTTCTAAGACAATTTGAAGCTAGTTATATGCACAGGCATACACTTGTTCACCTTCCATAGAGTCATCATGAGAAAATGAACATGAACCTCTTCCAACTATTCACCAAGTCAAGAGTGACAGTCAAAGGCAGCATCATAATTCTTTTAAGATGCGCGACTATGCATCTTTGCTCCAAACAAGCATGAGAAAAAAAAAAAAAACGAAGTGCGTTTTAACAAAATAAAAAAGGTGACAGTTAAGCCAAAGAAAGAATGAGTTGTTGATCAACCATAGGGACAGAAGATTTTTGAGGTGTCAATCGATCCACGTACATGAGAAGGTTGAGGGGTCTGTTTGAGGAGAGGAAAGCGGCAGCGAATGACCTGACGGAAGCGAGGGAGCCGAGGTCCAGCTCCATCACTTCGATCTTGGCATCCGCCACTTCCTCCACAATCTTCTCCTTCGCTTTCTCCCCACTCTCCTTGCTCCTTGCAGGTATGATCACAGTCGCTCCCCTCAGTGCAAGAACTCTCGCAGTCTCCATGCCGATCCCACTGGTAGCCCCTGCACGATTTCATGAATTGAAGAAGCAGAAGCTAAACAAAACCTTTTACCATTGCTTGATTACTAACTTCTTGTTTGTACTCGATTACTAATGTATATGGTTCTTCCCTCTTTGTGGGAGCTCGAACAAAACTTGTACCTCCTAAAGAACAAACGAATAAAAACAAAGCACGAAAAAGGCATGAGAAAGAGAGAACAGATACCTGTGACAATGGCGGTGATGTTGGAAGCATCGATGCCCTCTGTAACTTCCTCCGCAGTAGAACAAGCCCCAAATCCTGACGGCCCCTTTCTGCAGACCCAACTCCAAAGCCGTTCCATCCCCTTTCCGGCAAGAGAATGTGGCCGGAAAAAGCAGGTAGGTTGTAGTGATTGGAGATTTGATGAGAAGGAAGGCCGGAATGTGGTGGTGTACTGTAACTCTCCAAGTGGTTCTAGAGGCTGCAGCTACCACTACTATTACTATTTATTATGGATGGGCAATGGGGAGAGTGAGAATGGGACACCATCTCTCATACCCAACTGGCATTAGTTGGAACGAAAATGAGTCCTCCACCTGTCCATTCAAACACCTAACTGTCCGGTCAGTCTCACCGGCCCCAGGTAAGATCGCCTTCTTAAATAGATTTGACATGTTTTATAGTCGCATTGATAATGGCGACCTACCATAAATGTCTTAAAAAGGATTTTAATGTATTTTACAAAACTGCCTGCTGGAGATGGGCCCTTTTACTATTCATTCAAAAGATTGTTGCGCACAGTAACTTTTCGTTATGCAATTTCAACTCCAGACACACATATATATAAATAATTTGGTCTGGTAAATGTCAAATCACTTAAAAGGACTTGAACTATTAAATTAATTATTACAATATTTTTTTTGCAATTTAACCTTATAAGCATGGTCTTAAGAATAATTTAGTGAAGAACATATATTAAATTAATCGTTTTTTATTTTAATAATGTTTTTTAATAGTAAAAGATATAAGACTCTTATAACATCAAAAAGATTGTGTTTGAAGCCTCTTTCATATTGGTCCATCTTTAATTTGTTTGGTTCCAAAATAACATTGGCTATGGTTCATTGCAGGTCCGTGAGATTGACCACTTCCACGCATGAACAGAACAACAAGGAACGCCACTCCTGCGCACAAGTTCTTCAACGGATGCCACCACGTTCTCCTGTCCACTGTTTGCGTGCACTTGCATCATAGTTGATTTTTCTAAAATTGACCTTTGAATAATAGATGGGTTTCAGATTGAGAATTCTTCCATCCTCTCACAATTTAATACATGTGCAATGCAACAAAACAGATTGCATGGGGGCAGCTCGTGATTTGGACATAACGCAAATCAACTATGAAAAAGAACTCACATGGGGAATTGGAGCAACCTTATGAATAGGGATGTCAATATATCCGATTTGAATCAATTTGATTGAATCGATTCAAAAAGTTTAGATAATGAAAAAAATTCACCATCTGATTAAGAAATCAGATTGGATTTAGATTGAAGACACAACATTTGATCGGATTCGGATTGAAATATGCATAAATATATGATCGGATTCGGGTAGAGATTCGGATATAATTTATTTTTAGACAAATATCCTACATCTAATGCTCTTTTACGAATATGAAAATCGGATTTGGATCAGATTTGAATTGTAAAATCGGATTTTTGATTTTGGATTCTTTTATTCGTATTTGCATCCAAATATGTGAATATCCGAAAAAACAGATATGATTAAAGGTATATCCAATCCGAATCTGATAAGTTGACATCCCTACTTATGGTCGTCGGACCCATAACGGATTTGAATGACATTGCTCAACCAAAAGATTGAGTGGTCCTTTAGTTCTGCTAGGGCATTATTGAATGGCACTATTGCCATGTTGGAAGTAATAAACTAAGTCAACACAAGAAAGCAATTGCTAAAAGGCTGAAGCAATCTAAGGTTGGCAAGAGTTTGAAGAAGTAGAGATAGGCTTCACTCAACTCATCTATTAAATGAGTCCAAGTTCTAGATATAAGTAAAATAAATGTGCTTATGTAAATATTAGGGTTTTGATGTGTAGGGAAAAAAAGAAAAGCTTTGAGTTCAAAACTTCTTGCCACATTTTGTATGTGAGAGTTCATTTGATCTTTTAAGCAAGTCAGGATTCAATAGTTGTACGTCGGAAAAGAATTCAAACAAGGATGACAAAACAAGCTCCCCTATATGGACAAAACGGCAAAAGTGTGAGCCTAATGTGATAATGAAAATGCCTTTGATAAAAGGAAATGATTATATGAGAAACCTAGGGGACAAAAATACAAAATTGAAAAATTACATTTTTTAATAAATACCGGTCACCGTTTTTGAAAAAAGACAATTAAGTGCCTCACTTGGTCATGTGGTGGCCCCAAGCATTTAAGTCATTCACATGCTCATATAAGAAAAGGTACTATTTACATGCAAAATTTTCATTCAAACATGCCGACCATAATAAATGGGATTTGTGCATAGGAATCCGAGGGGCTGAAGTTGACCTACAAAAGCAAATATGTTTTGATTTTGAAATAATGCGAGTTTTTAAATCTAATTGGACCTCGGCTGGGTTCAGCTTGAAATGGGTTCAGACGTGGGTTCGGCATAGGGTCTAGGTGGGCTCAGCCTAAGTTCTATTTTAGGAAACCAAATTAAGCTGGATTTTGTGGTGGGTTTAGGTGTGAGCCTATTGGGTTCACGTGGACTTTATGAAATACTAACTTAGAATCATGTGGCTCTTAAGTTAGGTTTATGAAGAAAATATGCATATATCAGCAAAAGACAAAAATATTCTTGGCAAATAAATAGAGCTTGGTGGGTCGTGTGGGTAGGCTAACCACATAAGAAGATGCTCGGCTCACAAAGAGACTACTATCAAAATTTGTTCGACAGAAGATTTCACTTTCCCTTGCAAATTTCAAATTTTCAAACTTTACCAAATGTAAAATGACCTTTTTTTGAGTGATGTGCAAGGGTTAGCTGTATTGTAAGATATGATCAATACCGCCATGATACACATGCATTTTGTGTATCGTTCTCTTATCGTATAGATTAAGATACAGCTCCGTATCATAGAACAAAGATCACACTGGATTAAACCGAAAGGATGACCTGAGCTACGACAGAACTCAAAGTGACGTATATCTGATTCAATTCTCTGTGAGTAATTGATCAGGCGATCGTAAGATTGGAAACTATTGCTGTGGAAGCTTTGTGCTTATCATGTCTTCACTGAACTCCCAAAAGCCTCTTCGCTAGATCGTCGTCCCTGCCATAAGCTGTTGGCTGGTCCTCCTTGCAATCACTGAAATACTTGCCGGAAACGCCTTTCATATTCGGGTGCAGAGCCAGATAACAAGTTGTTGCTGCCCCCTGCAATTTGTTCACACATTTGAAATTTGGGTTTGGATGAAGCTTTTAACTAGATTTTACAGGGCATAAGAAATTTTATGATTGATGTGCTACTGCTTTGTACATGAAGGAACAATATTGGTAGGTGTCAATTCACTGCATTTACATATCGGTGATGTTCTCAAGCTATTGCAATAAAAATGCAACAGGAAAACTCATCCCAAAAATGAAAATCTCCGTTCTTTTTCTGGGATTTTTCAATTTTTGGGGTTATGTTAAACATTTTTAGGTTTCTTTTAGAATTTAATGCCAATGTGAGAAGTTTTCCACTAATTTTGAATATTTTTCAAGACGTAACTTTTAACCTTTCCTTTCTGTTTTTTTTAGGGTAATCGGTTCATTCTACACAGCCCTAAGAGAGGCCACAGGTGTGCCCTCCCCCTGGGTTACTGAACTTGCTTCGGGCCCTTTTACGGTCCAAGGACTGAGTGCTTCTGGAGCAAACAGGTGATGCAAAAGGACTCGATCCCAAGTTCTTAGTGGATGGAGCATTTCCCCGTGCCAGTGCACTACAACCCCATGGGGTGGTAACTTTCAACATTGTTCAATACTTTTTCGGGCCCTTTTACGGTCCAAGGACTGAGTGCTTCTGGAGCAAACAGGTGATGCCCAAGGACTCGATCCCGAGTTCTTAGCGGACGGAGCATTTCCCCGTGCCAGTGCGCTACAACCCCATGGGGTGGTAACTTTCAACCTTGTTCAATACTTCTTCAGGCCCTTTTACGGTCCAAAGACTGAGTGCTTCTGGAGCAAACAGGTGATGCCCAAGGACGCAATTCCGAGTTCTTAGCGGACGGAGCATTTCCCCGTGCGAGTGCGCTACAACCCCATGGGGTGGTAACTTTCAACCTTGTTCAATACTTCTGAATACCATTAGGATAGCACGCTCTTACCCACCAAACATGATAAGAGAGACATACAAGTATCATGACATCGATCATTCTGCTTCTGAATTTTTAAGTAATCTATACAAGTATTTGGTATTGGCTTGGTTCGCAAAACTTAATTCCTGATTGTTGATCGTTCTAGCTTGTAGTTTATATGAAGCTGAGAAGGAAAGTATTGGTACATGCTGGACAGTCTTCAAGAAGGAACTGAGTATAAAGATGAGAGGTGCGAGAGGAGCTGAAGAACAATGTGATCAGATGAAGTGCAATTAGCTACTTTAAAAAATTAAATGTAGTTAAAGGTGGGGGTTTTTTTACTGACGGCTTACTTCCGGCCCGTCAGTAAAACTGGGTTTTTTTAGTTAATGTAAGAGGTGTAGGGTGTGTTACCGCTATTTTTGATGTAGTACTGGGCTATGTTTGTCGGTATGGCTCCCGGATGCAGAGAGTTAGCCGTCACCTTTACTCCTTCCTCCTATAGAGAGAGACGGAGAGTAACATGTAAAGGAAAATTCAGCCCTTACTAGTACAACTATGTCAGATACTTCATTTACCAGGGAAGTTTGCTAGCATGTTTGCTTTATCTCCTTGCCAATGACTCTGTATTCCTTTCCAATAAGTTCAGTGTTGGGGATAAGTTGGTGCTTTCTATCTTTTTTACTATGGTTCATTTTTGGCAAGAGAACAGCAGATTTAACAGATCTGATCTCATTTCTTCTTATACTTGCTTCACAGTTAATTTATCCTCAGTTTGCATGACTTTGTCGATTACTTACTGGTGTTGAAACGTTTAGGAGGCAAAATTTTAATGTTTGGTAGTAAATTTTAATTGATTGGCACATCTTTCCAGTAGGTCTCTAATCGCTGCATCACAATGCAAGAAATGATTGTCAAAGTGCAGATGAAGCAAGATAAGGTCGCCAAGAGTTGAAGAACTAGAGATAGGATCCAACTCAACTCATCTACCAAATGAGTCTGAGTCCGAGATATAGTTGAATTGGTTTAGTTAATCCAACGACGCCCCCACACTTAACTTAAGAAAAGAAGGCAACAAATCAAGGTCATGAACGATGATATAAGTCGCGCAAGTACACCATTTATTAATTTGCTTCAATTCTGTGGAGAACTCTTTCGTGCCCAGTGATCAGGCGATCGTAAGATTGGAAGCTATTTCTGTGGAAGCTTTGTGCTTGTCATTTCTTCACTGAACTCCCAGAGCCCCTTCGCTAGATCGGCGTCCCTGCCATAAGCTGATGGCTGGTCCTCGTTGCAATCACTGAAGTACTTGCCGGAAACGCCTTCCATATTTGGGTGCAGAGCCAGATAACAGGTCGTTGCTGCTCCCTGAAATTTGTCCGCACATTTGAAATTTGCGTTTGCATCAAACTTGTAACTAGATTTTACAGGACATTAGAAATTTGTCATTTATGTGTCACTACTTTGTGCTTGAAGGAGCAATGGTGGGTGTTGATAACTTAAATGCACTGCATTTGACTGTCGGTGATCTTGTTCTCAAGGTATTGCAATAAGAATGCTAAACAAACACTTATTCCTAGATGAAAATATCTTTTTTTTTGTGGATTTTTCAAAATTTTGTTTGTTTATGTTAAACATTTTTAGGTTTCTTTTACAATTTTAATATCAATTTGGGAAGTTTGCACTAATTTTTATCGAATTTTTTATATAGAAAAAACAGACAAGAAAATTAGCAAAAAAAAAATTAGAAAACAGACATGAAAATTCTCTTTTGGAATGACAGATTAACCCTTGAGAAAATGAAGAGTGCCACTGAAAACTAAAATTCGTGACTAGTTGGAATGAATGAGGTGTCAATGGATTAAATTCTAATCGGATATACTCTATTTGCTTTTTCAGAATTCACATATTTAGAATAGAACTTAGACTCTCATGCAAACAAAAAAAAGTCATATATGAATCCGAATCCAAAATCCAATTTCGCAATCCAAATCTGATTTCACATAAATATTTGAATCCGAATTTTGAACCGAATCTGACTGGTTTTCAAAATGTAAGAGCATTAGATATAAAATTTTTATTTAAGATTAAATCCGATCAAATATTTATGTATATATATGAATCAGATCCGATGTCATTTCTTAAATTCAAATCTAATTTCCTTTCTTAGTCTGATAATACTTTTTTTTTTTCATATTCGATTTCCCAGGAAGGGTTAAGTTGAATATCTAATTCAATTAGGATATATTGACATCCTTGAAATGAAGTTGATCATTTTAACAGCATATCGACTTTGCATTATCTAGAGCGCATTGCTCTATGCTGACCTTTTCACGTCCAATCTCGGCTGTTCTGGCTGGACAGAGAGTTTTTTTATTGGTTGGGAGTAGGGATGTCAATATATGTTATTTGAATTGGACATCCGACCGAACCGATCTGAAAAAGTCCGATACAGAAAAAAATTTAGTATCCGATTAAGAAATCAGAATGGATTCAGATTTAAAAAATGGCATCCAATCGGACTCAGATATACATAAATATCCAATCGAATTTGGATCAGATTCATTTTTAGGCAAATATCTTGCATCTAATTTTACTACATTTTGAAAATTGGCAAAATCTGGTTCAAAAATTCAGATTCGGATTTGGATATAAATAAATCAGATTTATATTGGATTCAGATTGTAAAATCAGATTTTGGATTCAGATTCAGATACGACATTTCATCTTTTGTATTCAAAATCGAAATATATGAGTATCTGACAAAGTGGATACCAAGAACAACAAACCCTCAACCCAAATGATGTCCATCATACCATACCATCAAGATAGCACTCCCTTAAGAGTCATCAAAGAAAGTATCATGATCTCGGGTTCATAACTTTTAAGTGGTCTATACATAAGTATTTGGTATTGGCTTGGTTCCCTAAACATAATTCCTGTAATGTTGATCGTTCTAGCTTGCAATTTATATGAAGCTGAACACAAAAAGGAAAAGGAAAGTATTGGTACCTGCTGGACAGTCTTCAAGAAGGGACTGGATATAAAGATGAGAGGTGCGAGAGGAGCTGAAGAACAATTTGATTAGATGAAGGTGCAATTAATTAGCTACGTAAAAATGTACATAAAGAGAAGAGAAGTAGGGTGTGTTACCCATATTTTTGATGTAGTATTGGGCTATGT
Source organism: Nymphaea colorata (assembly GCF_008831285.2). Lineage (NCBI taxonomy): Eukaryota > Viridiplantae > Streptophyta > Magnoliopsida > Nymphaeales > Nymphaeaceae > Nymphaea > Nymphaea colorata. Next base: position 20,913,662 of record NC_045138.2, on the reverse strand, counting down.
TTGTCGGTATGGCTCCCGGATGCAGAGAGTTCGCCGTCACCTTTGCTCCTTCTTTCTAGAGAGAGAAAGTTGATAAAATGAAAATATATAACAAAATTTGATGACAAGAAGTCCTCTAAGAGAGAGAGATCAAATGCACATCAAACAATTTGACTGCCAAAAGCTCGACTTGCAGAGCTAAATAGTTGGACTTAAGAACATCCAGTTCCTCAAGAGTTTAATTACCTTGATTGCTGCTTTTATCTGCGTTATAAGTGCACCAAGATGACATGATCACATATCAATACAAGTTATTTTATATTCTCTCGATGTTTTAGAGTGCCATTGTTAGTGTAGTGAGTCCTGGCATAAGCATTTTCTAAAATTTATGAACCAGATTTAAGCAGTTGCCTGAAAGGTATCTTCTCAGTAATTAACTTTTCATGTGGCTTCTTTCTACGGAGACGATCAGTCTACTTGCCTGTAGGCGTCGAGCAAGTTCCCTTGCATGAAGAATGGCGGCGAGTTTGGACTGCCCGTAAGCTTCAAATCGCCCGTACCTATAGCAAAAGGAGCTCAAGCTCACGAATAAAAAGCTTTTTCTTTTTTCAAGAAACAAAAATCCCACACAAACAACAATAAATTATTTGCTACAATATATATTATGCAAAACATACACACACACTCTCTCTCTCTCTTTCTCCCACCCTTCGAGGGTTGGTGCTAAGAATGTTTCAATAAGAGATGTAAACAATAGTTTCAAAATTTTGGTAGCAAATATAATTTTTCAAAATTTTTATACAAATAAAATGAAATTTTCTAAAAAAAAACATGTAACTTATTATTTTATTTTATTTTTGGTGGGGGGCATGTATATACGAGTGAGTTATGAGAGAAAGAAGCAAGAGAGAGAGAGAGAGAGAGAGAGAGAGAGAGAGAGGGAGGGGCACCCTGAAGGATCGTTGATCTTTTCAAATCGAATGCCAGATTTGTAGGTTCTGCTATGGCCTGCCGATGCCACAATCACAATTCTTCCTTCAATTCCGCTCTTTTGAGCAGTGGCTTTCATTTTCTCCATCAAAAGATTTGTCAACAAGAAATGCCCTGCATTCACTTTCTTTCCTTAATTACTCTCTTAGAAGTTCTCTAGTTTCCTTCAATTGCATAAAAATTTAAAGTGAGTTGTATATATATATATATATAATTTTTCATAAAGGGGGCAGAATTAAAGCTTCTAAATTTTGACATGGGCAGAAATATCATTTTTCAAAATTTTTATATAAGACAAATAAAATTTTCTAAAATTTATAAATAAAATTGAACTGGGGTCAGGGCTCATGTGGGCCCTCCCTTGGCGCCGCCTTTGTATATGAGTGTGTGAGTTTGAAAAGTCATTGCTGCAGTGTGCCACATGATGCCATATGACTTCAATCAATTAGAAAAATTCTTTTTTGTGTTCAAAAGAGACAAGTAGTACAAGTGGCGGAGCCAGAAAAATTGATTGGAGGGGCACTTGTTTAAGCAAACTCAAATCTAGTGGGACACTTATATATATATATATATATATATATATATATATATATATATATATATATATATATATAAACATTTAAGATTTCTATTTAAGTACAAAAAAAATTTTTAAGAGGCTGGTGTGGGCAACTAAGTAGTACACCAGTTTTCGTACTTTGTGAAAAGCGAATTAAATTAAAGAAGTTGAATCATAAGTGATTACATGAGAAAGGGTTGACATGAGACATGCATGCTTACCAATGTAGTTAATCGCAAATTGTAGCTCTACCCCATCTTCAGAAAGCTGGAAGGGACATCCAAAAATGCCTGCATTGTTTCTGGTAGAAAAAAATGAGACACTATTTATATTTTGATGAGAGGCCAGCCTTCAGGAAATGTGTACCAAAACTTTGAGAATGACATATATACATAGAGAAATAAAAGAGAAGGAAATTGAAAGGGAACGTCAAGGGCGCAACTGGTTGAAGTGAGGGTTGTTAGCAGGGGAGTTATGGTAGGGCCCGCATGGGCCCTAACCCTACCTTAATTTATTTTAGAAAAAAAAATTGCATGTAAATTTTAGACAATTTCGCTCGTTTTACTTTTATATAAAAATTTTCGCCATAGTCAAAAGTAAGAAATTAATTCGGCCACCGTCATGAAAAATTTCTGGTTCCGCCATACTTGTTAGACAGCTAGTTTTTATATTGAGTGCCATAAGCGTTAACTTTCTATGTTGTACAAAGAGAATTATCGACGCACAAGTTGAACCAAAGGTGACACCTCCAAACACCAAAAGTATGCCTTATACTCTAAAAATATAAAGGGTTGGGTAGAAGCTTTGGCTTTTCGATTGGTAGTGTGTCCACCATGCTTTTTTTACTACTAATAATGCATAATTGAGACTCACCTTGCATTAGGAATTTGATACATCCACCACGATCACTTAAAGGGAAAAAACCATGCGACACTTGTTGAAAAATATTTTAAACAAAATCTAAGCATGTTAACATGTTTATGACTACTAATTTTGCATACAACATGCCTTAATTGAAATTGTTATTATGTCTGGTCATCAGCCTGGCCTGATAATGAATCGAGCACGAGCCGGCCCGACATCTAAAACCTGGGATCGGTCCAACTTGGAAAGCCTGAGCCCAAGCCTGGCCTGAGCTCAGCTCAATTAAATTTAAAAAATATTTTTAAACAAATAGAATTATATAAATATAATTAATCATAATAAAATGTCATATATATATATATATATGATAATAAATTAAAAAAACTCATTATCGGACTCACCCTAGCTTATCGGGCCGGGTTGGCCCGATAAATTATTGGGCTGACCTCAGTTCCTTTTTTCCAAGCCTAGGCCCGGGCGACAGTCATGCAGGATACTGGGTACCCGACGGCGGGCAGGCTCGGTGCCTAGGCTTAGTTGTTATCGTGGTTCTCTTTTTTTAAGTAATATTAAAAAAATGACAGGCATTATAAGAGCCATTAATTATTTTATGAATAAAAAAATATATTTGAACTCAAACACAGTTCAGTTAATATGTGTTCCTATCAAATTACTACTAATATTGTATCTATAAATAAGCCTCTAGTTTTTTTGTCCGCACCTAAAAGTGGCCTACCATGCATCAACGAGTCCTCGCCGTTTGCTATTTTAAATATATATATATACATATAAATAAATAAGTGTACATATATATATATATACATATATATATATATATATATATATATATACTTTTGAAAAACAAAACAAGACACGTTAGAAAAGGTTATGATGCTATTTAGAATCTCAAATAACGGCCTTAAACTAATTGGAAACACATTTTCTTTCAAACCTTATTTTTAGACGTGTTTTGGATGACTTCAAAATTTGACAAACCCAAGTTGTCACTCCTTTACGCTAAAACCCAATTTTAGGTGTGCTTGGGTTGGGTGATGCCAAAAGAGTGAGTTCGCAAAGACTTAGTCTTGACAAAGTTCAGTTTTTACTATAGTTAACAAAGCCGTGACTTGAACTAGAATCAACTCAATAAAGAGTTGACTCTGTGACTCAGCTGGATTAGGTTAAAAAATTTTATGATGAATTTTTTCTATAAAAGTTTTGTCAGTATTTTATATATGACTTTTTTATCAATTAAAACTGAATAACAGGTAATATGAGTTTTTATGTGTATTGAGTAATATTTGTGTTCTTTCACATGTAAAAATAACATAGACTATGATATTTTACAATCGAAAGAAGCACAAACTTGAGGATTTAACTATATAAATAGGTAAAAATAGGTAATTAGTTGATGATCTCAGCTGAGTGACTAATATGTAAATAGACAATTCTAACCAACTCGAGATCTGCAAGTTTGTCCATTATGTTTTTTCTAAAGAGACTCAAAGCATTCTCTCATGTTTGTGGGAGAAAGTTGGATTTTGGCATTTGCCTCTTTCACAAGACTTTGTTTTATCCATATGAACAAAGTTTGAAATGTCCAGGTTTTTTTCGTGCATGATACGACGAGTTTGAAAAAAACAGAAAAAATATGGTAAATTTTTAAAAAATTTAAAAAACTAAAAATATAAGAAAAATAAAATAAATGAAAAACTAATAGCACAAACATCAGTAGATAAGTAGATTTGCAACAAACAAAAGATTTAAAAAAAAACAGTTTAGCATTAAAAAAATTAAAGAAATGAAAAAAAGGTGAAAAAATCTTGTTAAAAATGTGTTTTTTCATTTTTAACGTTTTTTAAAAAAATGCATTTTTTAAAGTTTTAAATAATCATTTAATGTATCACGTTTTTTCCATTTTTTTTTTAAAAAGACGAGTTTTGTGTGACTATAGTTTTATCAGCTACCCACACAGACCAACGAAGCTAATTTTAATAAACCTGTTGATAAAAATAGGGTTTTTCATCTAAGAAACACTATTTTAGAAAATCTCATTCTTATACCACATAATATATTTTTATGTAAACAGAAAATAGTTGTAAAGAACCTCTATAAAGAATGAAGAGAAATTGTCGAGCTGGTGTGGGCAACTGCCCACACAAACCTGTAGGTTTTATACCAGAAGGCCGTTCGGTTTTATGGAAAACGACCCGAAGGGAATCATTTTTCCCCGAAGTTCTGTCCTGAACCTAATATGCCAAAGGGTTTCTTCTTTTACCGCCAAAAGGGAGAATCCGATGCTGTCGGTCAACCATAAATGAGCAAAACAAGATTTATGCGGTGTGGGTCGATCAACGTACATGAGAAGGTTGAGGGGTTTGTTTGAGGAGAGGAAAGCGGCAGAGAATGATCTGACGGAGGCGAGGGAGCTGAGGTCCAGCTCCATCACTTCGATCTTCGCATCCGCCACTTGCTCCACAATCTTCTCCTTCGCCTCCTCCCCAAGCTCCTGGCTGATCGCAGCAATGATCACAGTCGCTCCCCTCAGAGCAAGAACTCTCGCAGTCTCCATGCCGATTCCACTGGTAGCCCCTGATTGTAGAAGAAGAAGAAGAAGAAGCTGAATCAATCCTTTTACCCATGCTTGATTGCTAATACCCTGTTGGTTCCTTTTATTTTTTTCCTACGCTCGATTAGTAATGCATATTGTTCTTCCCAATCTGCGGGAACTCGAACGAAACTCCTTCCTCCTAAAAGAACAAGAAATGAGAACAGAACACGAAAAGGTGTGTGAGAGAGAGACAGAGGAGACCTGTGATAACGGCGGTGATGTTGGAAGCATCGATTCCATCTGTAACTTGCTCGGCAGAAGAACGACAACCGAATCCTGATTCCCCCTTTCTGCTGAAGAAACTCCATAGCCCCATTCCCTTTCCTGCAAGAAAATGCGGTAGGTAGTAGTGATCGGAGATCTGACGATCAGAACGGAATCGGTGGGAGGGGAAGGAAAATCCTTCACGGCTGGAATGTAGTGGGGTGGCTCTAGATCTCAAATAATACAAGCTGAAGCTGCTGCTGCTAAGGTCAAGACCATCTATCAAACACCAGTACGGTACGAACGAGAGTAATGGTCTGGAACGCGACTACGCGAGCGCTTGTTAATTGTTAGATTGTTACTTGTCAATTGACGTTCTTAATTACGTTTGCTATTTATAGGACCAGTTGGTCATCTTTTTTCTAAACCTTCCCACCATGATTTCGAGATGACGGCGTTCAATGACCATGCACTGTCAGTGTTGGATGTTAACGTTACAAGTATGGATGTACAGCGAGCAGAGGTAACTCGAGCTTCACTCGAACTAGTGTACGTGTAAGTTTGATATGAGCTTCTCTAATTTAATATTTAGTTAAAATCATAATCACAAAATAACATCTGATAGAAAAAAATAAAATAAGTAAAAAACTAATAACACAAACATTAAAAGATAAGTAGATTTGCAACAATAAAAATAGAAAATGAAAAAAAATGTTTGGCATTAAAAAAACTGAAAAAAGTAAAAAAAAAATGCAAAAAACATGTTAAAAACAGGTTAAAAACTCGTTTGGACGGTTTTAACGTTTTTTTTTCAAAAAACACTTTTTTAAAAGTTTTAAACTACCATTTAATTTATCAACTTTTTTCAATTTTTTTTTTAAAAACATGTTTTTTGTGACTCAAGTTTAAAACTCAAGTTATAAACCAATTGAGTTTATGCTATAGGAACTTGACGCGCTCTTGTCTTCCAGTTTGTAAATCTTTAGGGGCATCTTATTATGTTTTGATTAACTTCAACAACCTTTTTATAGTTTTTATTGTAATTTAAAGAACAATATGAATGAAGTGATGCAAACTTAAACAAATCAAACTCGAGCTCCACTTGCTAGTTGTACATTCCTAATTGAAAGGAAGGAGATAGTAATAAATTAGGTTTTGCATATTTTTAAAGCAAAACCTGTATATAACTACCAACCACGTGGGAAGTAATATATTAATAGAAAGTTTGACTACTCGGGCTTCAAAAATGAGTTCAACTTTATAGTCAAACTTGATTAGTTTATAAACTTGATTAGTTTATAAACAAGTTGAGCTCAAGTCGAGTTTAACCGAACAAGTTCAGATCAAGCCTGACTTGGGATCACTGAACATCCTTGCGTGCATGATACAAAGGAACCTATGATACTAAATCGCGGTTCACAGAAACAGATATGTCTGCTCAACTAAGTTGAAATCCATTCCAGAAGTTGGAATGGAACCCGCGTGAACAACTCCACCCTTACTAATGTAGCGTATTAATCATTTTTGCTGTGGCTTTCATTTGCCGTCAAGAAATATATGAACATATCTTTGTCCAATCCTTATGAAAAAAATCCCATCAAAAGCTCAATGTTTATTCAACTGTACATATCTGACCATGCTATTTACTAATTCTAAAAATATCTTGAATAACCAGTTTTTTTTTTTTTATATCTACATCTTTTTGTTTACTATCTGGTGTGGACTACCCTGGCTCTCTTTCTTTCTCTCTCATTATCTATGTGTGTGGGCACACGCACACAGACTTAATTCTCATGCATGTCACCTTCTAACTGGAGACCAATTAATACCAAAATTTTGAAATTAGCCAACCTACATAATCTGTCTCTGTATCATTGTTGTCACTGTTAATAATAGTGATCATTGTGTGCTTCTTTAAGTGAAGTTGGATTTATGCTTCAGCTGTTATTCTGATTATCGGCCGTTAGATTAGTGGAAAATGTTGGCAATGCATTGTTGCCCCAAGGGCTGTAGCATAGCTGGTTAGACTAGTAGGCTGATGAGAACCTGATCGTCAGTTCGATTACAGTAGGCACTACTCCTCTAGACCGCAAATAGTGATAGTGGGACACTCTAATTGACTGGTATGTCACCGGCCACTTAAGTCCTGAAACAGCCCTAAACCTCGAGGGTAAAGGGGATGACTTCCCCATCTTTAGGCAGTAGCAAGAGGAAAAGAAAGCAAAAGCTGCTTTTTGAAATATTGTCATTGTGAACCTTGTGCATCATTTTATGATTGTCAACGCAAAAGCTGCTTTCTTTAGTGCTAAACATAAGTTAGTCATTTTTTATTTTAATAATATTTTTAATAATAAAAAAATGAATGCATCAAAATTTTGGTAGAAGAAAGGTCAATTTTTTTATAAAAATAAACCTGTCGTGATTCATATTAAATTAATGTTTATAAACACATTAGAAGGTTCATATTTTGTTTAAAATACTTTTTAAAACAAATTTAAAGGATCTTATTGTTTTCCCTTTCACAACTAGTCTCGTGTGTGCATATATATATATATATATATATATATATATATATGTCAAATCCAGTCCTTAGTAAAAAAAATTCACATGTCAAATTGAATGATCTTATAAAAGTCATACCCCTAATGGATGAGAGGGATAAATTATAGTTTCAAAATTTTGATACCCTAATGGATGAGAGGGGTAAATTATAGTTTCAAAATTTTGATGAAGACTGAAATATCATTTTACAAAATTTATATATAGGATAAATAAAGTTTTTTAAAATTTACATGTAAAAATTAAAAAAAAAAAATTGATGGGGTTCTAGGGCCCTTGCCGGCCCCCTTGGCTCTACCCTTAATTAAATGTGCCAGAGTTCATCAACGAAATGAGTCCAAGTTCTAGATATAAATGAAATCAATTTACAACGTTAGTTAGGTTTGCTTTATTTAAGACCGATTAGGCTAGTTGAATGTGCATGTGCAGTGTAGTGAAAGAAAAAAATAGAGCTTTGAGTCCAGTTGGTGCATGTTTGATTTTCATGAAGTAATTTTTAGTTCAAAACTCAAAGTCACATCTTCAATGTTAAAGTACATATGTGCTTTTAAAGTTAGGATTCAATAGACTAAACGAAGCTGAAAGAATTCAAATTAGGAGCACAAAACAAGCTTCTTATAAGGGCAAAATGGTAAAAGTGCAGCCGTGATATAATCATGAAAATGTCCTTGATAAAAGGACGGATTATATGATAAACTTAGAGGACAAAAATAGAAAGTTGAAAAATTACATTGTAGAAAAAAATACAGCTCACCTTAAAGAAAAAGACAATAAAGCCCCTCACTTGTCACTTCCCCACATGATAAAAGGTACAAATGTGAAGAGAAAGAAAGGAAGTAGGACTACAAGTAAAAAATGAAACATAAATCATATGGAAATTAACAGTTTCGTGTGAACTAAAGCCAACTTAGAGTTACTAAGCAAGAGTGAAATAAAAAGGAAAACAATAGGGGGGCCGTTTGATGGCATGAAAATATATTTTTGGAAATAAAGGAAATGAAAAAATGGAATGAGAAAATTTTTTCCAATTCCAATTTTGGTGTGTGTGTGATGACTCAGAAATATATTTCCAATTCTATATTTCTAAGTTTGATGGTATGTGAAAATGAAATGGGAAAAATACCAATAACAAGTATATAGAAAAATCACCGCCTCTAAGCACCGGATAAGCCGTTGCCACTCTGCTTCCGAACTAACGGTGCAACAATCCATGTGCCTAATGTAGTATTCCTAAAAATTTCAGGTATTAGGAAGTAGGTTATGTTTGTGAACTCGAACAAAGATGCTATATATTAAAAAAGAAAGAGCAGAACCTTGGTCCACCAATACACAATGCTATAAAATGGAACTTCACCATGAGTAAATGCTCATATCAGTCTTGAGTGATGCAGATTTAATTTCAACCAGATAGGAAGAAGAAGCCGTTGCAAAAAATAAATGTCTCTACAGTACATACTGCTACACTGTTTTTCCCCAAGAACAGGGTTCTCAGAAGCATAGCTCTCAAAAGAGCTTGACATTTAGCTCAAGGGTTTCTTTCATAGCCGACCACGTCGAACTTTTCTTCGCTGTCATCTTGTCCTGCAGGCATTTCGACTGCCGAACAAGCCTCCGGATCTTGTCCATGTCTGGAGAGATGTGCTTTATCACAGCAGTGAGCACACCAACCTTCCATGCCTTCTTGAGGTCGTGAGGCTTCTTGTAAGGGGGAGGACCCTGGTCCTTCCTCAGCCCCAACTAAGGCCACCAATCCTCCTTGCTGGTCGGCCACCACGGTGGAGCTAACCCTTTCTCCAGCGGAAACCGCCTCTGAGGCAGTTTGCAGTGCTGCATAAGGGCAGACAACAGAGACCCCAGCGTGGTGTCCTGTAGCTCCTAAAGAGTCTGAGGTGTAGAGACCATGGCCGGGCTTTCCTCGTCGGTTCCGGGAATAGCGTTCTCCGCCTGATACTTGGCAATCGCAGCAGGACCATTCCGGTCGAACCGGACCTTCTCCTTCCACCAGGCGCGCAGATTATCAGAGGCGTAGCTGACGGGTTTTCCTTTCTCAGGGATGATTCCGTAGACGAATCCCTGTGCCTTGCAGACCTCCATCTGTTGGGATTTCTCCCTATAATGTATATACAAAACCAAACGTATATACCCTAAACAGGATTATGCTCATGCTAAGATTTTGTGTAATGTCTGAATATATAAAGACATATTTGGTCCAAGTGGGAGATTGTAATATCATTTGGTGGGCCGGCATATGTCTATAAGAAATTTCAGACATTATGGCTGTCTTAACGTGAATATCCGCTTAAGTGATTGCATTTTGGGATATTACGTCATTTTAGATGGTATGAGGTAATTTTGAAATGTATAGATACCGGTATGGAATTACGGACTCTTTGATGGGTAGAATCCGTAATTGTCCTTATTATAAAATGGTAGTGGTCCTTGGGGTCGTACAATGGTTGCCTGAAACATTGATTTCTAGGGTTTTCCTCTTCCCCATCTGAGAGAGACCTCAAGCGCTCCGCACGTACCCTGGAAGACCCTGTTGCGATCTTCCCGTGCATTAGATCAGATAGATTCAGGTACGCTTTCGCTTTAAGTTTAAGGTTTTGTTTAATTCAATGATTTAGCATGAGCATGATCCTGTTTAGGGTATATACGTTTGGTTTTGTATATGCATTATAGGGAGAAATCCCAACATTTCCCCTCTTTTTTTTTTTTGAAAAACTTGCAGCCGAAGAACCAAATGAGGAACATGCGAACGGGAAACGACGCACAAAATCATCCAAAAATCAACGATTTAACGAAGAACATAGGCTCTGATACCAAATGTTGGGATTAAAAAACTTTTAAGAGGTTGGTGTGCGCAACTGCCCACACCAGCCACAATGTGGCTACGCCACTAACACCAGCCACAATGTGGCTACGCCACTAAGTAGTACACCGTTTTCTAAATTAAGGAAGTTGAATCATAAGTGACTAGATGAGAAAGGGTTGACATGAGACATGCATGCTTACCAATGTAGTTAATCGCAAATTGTAGCTCTATCCCGTCTTAGAGAGCTGAAAGGGACATCCAAAAATCTGTTAGAAAAAAAATCAGAAACTATTTATATTTTTATGAGAGGCCAACCTTGAGGAAATGTGTACCAAAACTTTGAGAATGAGATATCCATGTGAGAAGGAAATTGAAAGGGAACTCAAGGGGTTGGCACAATGGTTGGAAATAAAAAAAAAAATACATGTAAATTAAAAAAATTTCACTCGTTTTACATAGACATTTTGAAAAATAATATTTCAGCCATAGTCAAAAGTTAAAAACTTTAATTTGGTTCCCGTTAAAAAAAATTCTAGTTCTGCCCTTACTTGTTAGGTGGCTAATTTTTATTTTGAGTGCCACAAGCGTCAACCTCCTGTACCTGTACTATAGAAAGAGAATTACTGATGCACAAGTTGAACCAAAGGCGTACCTCAAAGCACCAAAAGTATGTCTTATACTCTAAAACACAAAGGGTTGGGTGAGACCTTTGGCTCCCTGCCTCATAATGTCCATCATGTTTTTTTTCACAACTAATATACACGTGAGACTCACCTTGGATTAGGAATTTGATATATCCAACACGATAACGAGGCAACTCTTGTTGAAATGTATTTTAAACAAAATCTAAGCATGTTAACAGGTTTATGAATACTAATTTTGTATACAACATGCCTTAATTAAAATTGTTATTAAGCCTAGGCATAGGGCCGGCCGGGCCTAATAATGATTCAGACTTGGGTCGGAAAACCAGGGCCTAGGTCCAGTTTGATTTGAAAAACTCGAGCCGGAGCCCAACCCAATTAAATTTAAAAGTATATCTTTAAATAAATAAAAATATATATAATAATAATAATAATAAAATTTTAAAAACTCATTATCGGAACGATCTCAGCTGGAAGGGTAAATTATCCAAGGCCCTGTCGCTGTACATTCTTTCTCTACAGGGAGAGTGGGAAAGGAGGAAGCTTCGAGCGACAAACACGCTGCGCGACTTTAGCGCATCCATCCTCAAGAATTTTTGCCGTGTGTTGCAGTTGACGAAAAATCTATTCGTTGGATGCGCTAAAGTCGCGCACGAAGCTTTTTTTTTTTTTTTTTTTTTTTTTTTATCCCGCCGTCCGTACAGAGAGAAAATAGAGAGAGAGAGCGCCTTTTCTTCTCGTCATTCCTATCTCCTTGCTTGTCTTCATAAACGAATTCCCTTTCTTAAGATCGATCGATCTCTCCCTCATATGTATGTATATATAGAGGGGAGATCTCCCTTCGTGTTTCATATGAATTCGTGGAGATGATTCGGTGATATGAATGAAACACTCAAAAGGCAGAATGACTTCTGACAAAAATGGTTTAAGTAGCCACCATAAGGCTAATAAGTGTCAGCTTGCAATGCATAGCAAAATCATAAAGAATGAATGCATTTTATTTACATACAAAGAAAAATGTTTCAAATAATTATAGCTTATGTAAGCACCATATATATGTTAATGTCTTTTATTTTCATACCAAAAAAATATCAAACAACTATAGCTCAGTTCACGCAACACCATACATATTTGAAGATCTTGAAATTTTCCAACCTTTATGGACATGCAATCTATTTGAAACATTTTTCTTTGTATGGAAATGAAATGCATTCATTCTTTATGATATTGGTATGCATTGAAAGCTTACACTTATTAGATCAATCCGGAAAAAGCCAGAAAGGAACACAATTTAATACATAACTGTGACTCCCTTAAGCCTGATTCCAGCCTGCTCAAACATATTTTTGCAGAAACATACAACCACACGAATTGAAGACATCATTTGTGAAAAAGTTTTGTCACACAAATTTGTAAGTTTTAGAAACTTCATTTGACAGGGGCAGAACTATGATTTTTTTCAGGTGTGGGCCGACAGTCCAACCTCTGAATCCAGGTACGGCCAACTGAATTCAAATCTAAAAAATACATGGGGTAATTAAAAAATTATATTTTTTTAATATAAATTATATTTTTTTCGTTGGTCGAGGTGGACCATGGCCTAGGCAACCCCCCTCCCTCCGCCCCTGTGTGCATTCGAGCACTGCTGGAGCGAGAAAATGGATCCTGAACCTAACTAGACACGCTTTATTTAGCTAGAAGTAACTCGAGAAATGGACCAGCTTTTACGTCAGAGTAGATATCCACAACAAATCAGACCTCAAATCTGATATCGAGTTTTGATCCACGCCTAATTTTCGGGTCAGCATAGCGTACCCATATCCAAAATCGGGGGATTATGTAACCCACGTGGACCGAGTCCAAAGACAACCTGCAGATCATAGACATGGATCAAGTCATGTTGAAAGAGCTGGTCCGTTTGGATGCGTGTGTCAACGTTGTGAAATCTTTTGGATTAAGACCCTTTACCATGCCCGACCTTCTAGAAAGATATCCATTTTCATGAGCAAACACTCAAATGGATCTCCCTTTCTTGTTTGGACCAGGTTAAGATATACCTAAGCTTCGTTATTTATTTCCTTTTTGATACAGAACTAGACCCATTTATTGAGAATCTGTAGTTTTACTAAATCTGTTTTTTGGTTCAAATTACCAAATAAGAGCACCATTCATCCTCAAACCAGGCTTAAAAGTAGGATCTGGTTGGGCTACGAGCATGTGAAGAGACGCATCTAGTTTGTTTCCAGTGGATGCTACACATTTTTGTGTATTTTTGTGTTAAGAGGTAGAGTATGGTACGTAGGTTGAACAGTGCACCACTATTATTATTGGTGCCGATGCAACTCAAAACATAAAAAATGATGTAACCTAAGTTTGGTTTTTCGCCTGGTCACCAAAACATGCAAACTAGGTTGCAAAAGCTCGTTAAGTAACCAAGTTTCTACAAAACTTGGTTTTACAAAATCCAAGTTTTAGAGGGTGGCATTCAAACTCTCCCTTAATATCTCATTAAAAGAAATGATATTCAATTAGATTTGGATTCAGATATACATAAATATCTCATCAAATTCAGAATTGAATCAGATTTAGTCTTAAATAGATATCCATTATGAAGATTGATCAAATTTGGATTCAGATATACATAAATATCTCATCAAATTCAGAATTGAATCAGATTTAGATTTATATAAATATCCATTATGAAGATTGATCAAATTTGGTTCAAAATTTTGATTTGGATGTGAATAACAAAATCAAATTCAGATTGTGAAATTATATTTCAGATTTGAATTTAGATATGACTTTTTTTTTTGTTCATATTGAAATCCGAATATGTGAATATGTAAAAAAGCTGATAAGGTTAATGGTATATTTGATTTAAATCAATCCGAGGACATGCCTAATAGAGATCGTAGCTTTAACCATTAACCTGTGAAGGAGAGAGATGGGTAGTGAGATTGAATGGTTTTGCGGAGACCAAGATTTGGTATTAAAGAGATCTAACGATTAGAATCATAGTCACCACTATCATGCAATCTTTCATTGGTTTGATCCTTTTGGGAACGTATCTTAGCCCGTGTTTGCACATTGGGAAACTGATGTAAGCTTCATTGGTAGATTTTTGGAGATAAACCGTCTCCTTGAAAAGGCCGGGAAATCTTTGTAGTTCCTTGCGGTCCCGATTTATCTATGTAGACCAAATGTTTTATGAGACATAAAATCTGTAGTTTGGGGTTGTTTGGCACCAGTTACATGACGTGAATGAAGGTTAAAAAAATAAAACAAATTCAAACTTTAAATCTGCTTTATTTTTTAACACAGGTTCGTAATGCAAATAATAAAATTTTACCGTCCCCAAACAGCTTCAAAAGCACCCTAGTTCGGGTGAAAGCAATGTATTAATTCCACGTCAAAAAAGGGCCTGAAGGCTTCTCCCATTCATCATGTTTTCGGGGTCTTGAGCTGCGTCGGTGTCAGCGATAGCAACGGTGTACCATTCAACTTAGATGTCGAGATCTATCATTTTAAAACACAGGAACATAACACCCACAGAATCAATACAAGCTTTCATACCGTTAAACTAAATTTTGTAATTGTATATACAAAATTCATGGGGCAGGATGGGCTTGTCGGGCCAGATATGGTTCTCGGATTCATTTAAAAGACCCGAAATTTTATATTATCGACTTCCCTCGTCTTTAACAAAGACTAGTCTGGGCAATAAGGTAAATTACTCCTGTCCGGAGAGAAACCCTAACTTCTGGTATCTCCTCCCTCCAGACCGTAGCGTGAGAGCGGGCGAGCGAGAGAGAGAAAGAGGAAGTGAAAATGGTGAAGTTTCTGAAGCAGAATAAGGCCGTGATCATCCTCCAGGGCCGATTCGCGGGCCGGAAGGCGGTGATCGTCCGGCCATTCGACGACGGGACGCGCGACCGCCCCTATGGCCACTGCCTCGTCGCCGGCCTCCTCAAGTACCCGAAGAAGGTTATCCGCAAGGACTCGGCGAAGAAGACGGCCAAGAAGTCGCGTGTGAAGGTCTTCATCAAGCTTGTGAACTACAACCACATCATGCCTACCCGGTACACCCTGGACGTCGATCTGAAGGACGTCATCACGGTCGACGCCCTCCAGTCCCATGATAAGAAGGTCACCGCCGCGAAGGAGGCTAAGGCCCGCTTCGAGGAGAGGTTCAAATCCGGGAAGAACAGGTGGTTCTTTACCAAGCTCCGATTCTGAAGTCGGCGGTTCATTCCTTTCAGTCCTTTTTATCTCATTTGTTCTTTTTTGGTCGCTAAGATGAACGTTTCCGAAATCTTCAGTGTTTGTCTTTTAGGGTTTGATGATTGCTGTTTAAGATCTGATAGTGTTCTTCTCCTATATCATGATGTCTAGAGATTTTGATTTTTGTTGTCCGTCTACTTCTATCAAATTGAAGCCTAGATTTTGCTCAGCTAAGATGTGTTCTTATGATGTTATGTTTAGAATAGTCAATACTCGTTAGATTTTAAATAAAGAGTCTGGCCGAGTGTCCTAATATTATTGGATTTTGGTTCATCGAACGTCAACTCCCATGGTTCTTGTTTAGTTCGATGCTCTTGTGCTGCTTAGATCTCTCCAAGCCCCCAATCTAATTACTTCCATCTGGAACCGTAGTAACCTGTGAGACAGAGCCTCTCTATACCGGAGATAATACTTTACTCCTGAGAATCGAGTTTGGCAGTTGGCCATTTTTGAAAATCAATGCCTGACAATCAGCGTTCACCAAAGTTTCTTGAGGAAGAGGAACACCAATGAAATTAAGGTGAAGAGCAACAATTCCGTTAAGTGGAGTGTCTGTCCCATCGTTAACACAAATGTAGCAATTTGCATTCTTTGAACACCAGGAACAGGTGGCGTCTTGTTCTTGGTGTCCCAAGAACAGGAAATTATAGATCTTGCAGCTTCTGTTGCTTTAATGGCAAGATGAACAACTCAAGCCTGACAAAGCTTGGAATACTTGATCGGTTCCTGTGTGCTTTAATCAATCACAAGGACTAACTATTTCGTTCGGACACCCCCGTCTTCAGCTTGTTTGCTACTCCATCATACTCTATGCAAGTTTTGTTGCACGTATTTTATTGAAACTCTCAGTGGTTTGTCCTCTATCACATTCTAGTCGTGCTTAATCACTTACTTTAAGGCGTATTATGCTCTCCCATGTCGTGGGGAAGATCACTGAGGCTCTTTCTTGGGACCTCTTGTCTGATCTCTCGATTCCATCTACTCCTACTACAAAGACCCGATCAATTGATCCATAAGAAGGCTCAACTCCTTTTACAAGTAGCTGAAGAGGAATCTATCTAATTGGTTCCGTCTAATTGATTAATTCATAACCAGTTTATCAATTAGATGGAATCAAACGGTGCGACTCTCTCCATGGAAATAAATGCACGGCCTCCCGTTGCTTGTTTCTTCCGTGTCACTAACTCCCTGCTTCTTTTTCATGCTCCATCAGAAGCCTTGCGTAGAATCTCGTGCGCATTCTTCTTTTACACCAGTCAGCTTACAAAACTCCATGCGTACTTCCGCTGATCGGAAGACCTGCTACTGTATTGAACATTTCTGCCAGTTACACGCTCACTTGATCATTGCGGTCATCATTACCGAAGGTTTTGTGGCCAGCCAGCAAACTTCTACCTACTCACCTGCATTGCCTGATTTGTACCATGCCAACGAAATTTTCAGGTAAATTGAGCATCGAAATACCATCATCGATGTTGTCCGTACTGCTGATTCTTTGTCAAAGCAGAACTATTATGTTAGCAACATGCATGTTATGTTAGCAACATGCATGTTATGATTATGAAAATGTAAAATGCTTGAAGTTTTTAGTTACCACTTATTGTCTTATATTGATTGTTTAAAAAAATTTTAGTATTTTGAAGACAAGTTTTTCTAGATTGATTTTTTCTTTCCAAGTGACCCCTAGGCACTGATTACTTTTTTGAATTTTGACTACCTAATCTTCGATTTATGGACATACTTTGTTAAAGTGTTACATTGTAATTCCCATATTGTATATCGAGGTCTTCTCTGATGCCACTTTACATGAATTTTGCCTTTTCTTTCTCATGTCTATTCGATGAGAGTGTAACTAAGCTGCTACGTGAGGTTATGATAATCTGTAGCTTCTTGCCTTGTTGAGTGGCTTCATGATGCGGGCATCTACATAGACATCATCCAGCCTAGTTTCAAGGCATAGATTGATGAAGGGATGCTTATTGAGGGATCAGAAGATAGTTCAATATTCTGATCTCGCAGCAGCCTTTGACATGGACTTCCTTTGAATTCAATTATCTGTTATTTTCACTATTCATTGAAATTGCTTCCTGAATAGCCGAACTTTGGTACATTCATGGCTCGGTTCAGACGGGAGCATAAACAAATGTGATTTTCTATGGAAAGTCATCCAGATTGTTTGAAGGGAAAGAACGAGATATTTTGTACAGTTCTTTTTCTAGATGTGTCCGGACATTTACTTTTTGATACACCAAAACTTGCTTCGATGGGGTGGGTGAAGACTTGTAATCTTGGTATGGTTTGTTTCGTTCGTGCCTTGTTGAGTAGCTAGATGATGCGGGCATGTCCCCAGCACATCATCCAGCTTAGTTACGAGGCATAAATTGAGTCAGGGATTTCCCTCTCATCGGCTTATTGAAAGATCACAAACTGTTGGCTTTTTTTGGTCTCGATTAGCCTCTGACATCTCCTGGTTAAGTAATACTATTTAATTAGTTTTTCTGTTTTTTTTTTTCTTGCTATTGGTTTCCTTCCTTTGTATTAGCTCGGTTCAAACGGGAGCATAGATTGGAACTGCAGGTTCTCCGGTCCTGTAAGAGATGCAGGATCATAACTGGTAATTGAGAATTTACCTTGAGAAAAATTCTCACTTAACGTGATGGGCTGTGTACTCCCATCACCATTTTCAAATTTTATAGTCGATCTGATTGTGCATCCTATTTTCACGAAGCTGTACGCAGCGGAGCTCTCCGGAGTTAAGGCGAGCATTCTTGGTTTTATCTGGCAGTTGATTGTAATCTTCTCGTTGAAGCCACCATTCTTGGTTTTTCAATCATTTTACCTTAATACTGACTATAATAGGCAAAGAGTCAAGTTGGAATCACACTCGGATTCAAACTTGATTGTTCGACTGCACACCTTTTCCATTTCTGTAGGTCCAGCCCTTACTGACATCCACCTAATCGGATTCTACGGTTTTGGAATTGGACGTCGATTTATCCCACCTTTTTCCAAAATTGGTCAGACTAATATAACATCTGGGTCGGAACTGCGTCAGGTTCCAGTTGGAAGTCACGCTCAGATTCAAATTCGATTGTGAAGCTGCTTGTCAAGTATGAATCCCGCAAGTGATCACATTTACCATTTTCTGAAGAAAACAGTTCTCTTAGTAACTGTGGTTTCTTGACAACTAGAACTTGATCACAATGTGTTGTCACGAACCAGTTTATTTGGTAGATGGAAATGATAACTACTGTAGGCGTACCAATCCAACATGATCTTGAGTCTCGTTTTGTCATAAAACCGCATTCAAAGTTAATTGAGACATTGTGTTAGATTGTTCCATGGCTCTGTTTGATGACACACTACCTCGGAACGGAAAGGGGGCATACTGTTTTCTTAAGTTTCCGTCAACACTATCCCCCAAACAGGGGAAACAGGCAATGGAACAAAAGTTTTAAGAACCTCACCCGTCCCGTACTTTTCTTCAGCCTCACTAATGCTGGAAAATCTTGTGACAGGATCTATCCTCAAGAACGTGATTGTGTGAGCTTCTCTACGTGACAGAAAGTCGGTTGCTTCTCACCTCTTGTGACCTAGCTGTTGAGGTGTACAATACTGTAATATATGAAATTTGGATTTTTTAGGTATGAAGCTGGAATTGAGTAGTTGTGCATTGGGAAGTTTCATACGTGAGCTATGAAGTTTGAGTTAAACAAATGTGGAATGCAAGCTTGTGGTTTCTAAGGATCCTCCTTAAAATACTTTTTTGAGCTCTTTCAGATGCTTCCATAGTTGTTACACAAGGATTACACTCTTACCTCACTTTCTTAATCAATTTGTCAGCATGATCAGGCTGGATGGGAAATAAAATTATGTGGGACAATGTGAGTTTCAAAACAGACCATCTCTTTCTCTCTTCTCTTTGAAATATTAATTGCTTCATCTGGGTTTGGTTATACCGATCATATATATATATATATATATATAATTGGTGGCTGCAGAGTGAACTTGATGACAGGAAAGGGAGAAGACCTACCGAGTCTTGTTGCTTGATGCCGACATATTATCACAGTACAATATTGGTGTCATGGATAGACTCACCCCAATATCGCGCAATATATAATTGATCCAAGTTATCTCTATTGCTGTAGAGGCTAACGCACGGTACTCTGCTTCTGTGCTTGAACGAGCTACCGTCGGCTGTTTTTTAGCAGACCATGAGATGCAGTTTGGCCCAAGATAAATACCATATCCAGTTGTTGAACATCGGGTGATTGGACCAGCCCAATCAGCATCAGAAAACCTTTGAAGAAGCATGCAATCAGTTGGTTGTATCCTCACTCCATGGTCTATAGTGGCTTTCACATGCCTGAGAATTTTGTTAACTAATTGAAAGTGGAATTGAGATGGTGACTGCATGTATTGTGATACAAAATTGACACTGTATACCAAGTCTGGGCGAGTGAAGGTGAGATATTGCAAACAACCTACCATGCGTCGAAAAAATGTGGCATCTTGGAAACATGGGCTCGGCTTATTGCAATGAGGAGTTTCTGCCATAGGTGTGCTGCTAGGCTTACAATCACTCAAGTTTGCACGCTGAAGAATTTCCTTTGCATACCTTGTTTGACTTAAGAATATAGCATCTTTTTCTTACTGCACTTGTATGCCTAGGAAGTGATGGACATCTCCCAAATCTTTCATAGCAAATGCAGAACTAATTTTTGAAATAAAATTTGTCATGGTATCTTGTCTATGACCAGTAATCAAAATATCATCAACGTATAAAAACAGCCATATAGTTCCATGCTCGCCTTTGTAAATGAATAGTGATGAGTCAAAAAATTGCTAAATTTGTCAAACCACATTCTTGCAGATTGACGCAACTCATATAAAGCCTTCTCTAGTTTACAAACATGGTTAGGCTTAGTTGGGTCTCTAAACCCTGGTGGCTGATCCATGTATACAGGTTCATCTAGATCGTCATGGAGGAAGACATTCTTAATGTCAATTTGATGTATTCTCCATTTCCTTGACAAGGCAACAGTAAATATAATTCTGATTGTAGTTGGCTTAATGATTGGCGAAAATGTTTCAATGAAGCCCACCCCTGGTATTTGTCTATAGCCCTTTGCCACTAGCCTCGCCTTCAACCTGTCCAATCTTCCATCCACTTTAACATTGGCTTTGAAAACCCACTTGCATCCAATGATGTGTTTTGCATGTTCTCTAGGTACCAAATCCCATGTTTCAGTGGTTTTAAGTACTTTAATCTCCTCCTTCATGGCAGCTGCCCAACCCATATGTGATAAGGCTTCTTTGACAGAATCTGGCTCTGTAGGAAGTAATGTGCATGACAGTAGATACCGTGGGTTTGGCTTGACTATTCCATGCATCGAAAGTGTCTCAATTTGCCGTATGGAGGTTGGTGTCATGCCTACTTCAGGCGATGCAGTTTCTATTCGCTCATTTGTAGATGTGTCTGTCTCATGTGATTGGTTGTCTTCTTGCTCACTAGTGCTCAAACTTTTGATGTGAGAGCTTGGAGTACTTTGGTTTTGTTCATCAGTGACCACTTCCTTTGCACCATGCAACTTGGCTGATAGAGATAATCATGTCCTCGCCTAGTAGTTGGTAGACCACCCACAAAATCCATGGATACACTTTCCCGCGGACGTGTTGGTACCGGCAGAGGTTGGTGCAAGCCTATTTTACGGTTGCTGGGCTTGGAAATACTACATAGTGTACATCCTCGCACAAACCGACTAACATCTTGGTGTAAATTGGGCCAGTAGACATACCTCTGTAAATTTTGGATTGTTTTGTTGATTCCAAAATGTCCAGCCACCTTGGAGGTATGAGCTTCCCTCAACCACATGGTAAGATCTGCTCCTTGTGGGATGCACAGTCTTCCGTCCTTTTCCAGCAAGTGATTTTTGATAGTATATTCAGATTTTACGCCCGTTGGTGCAGCTTTGTAATGCTCACAAAAATCTAGATCATGCATATATAGATGGACGTAATCATCATGCTGGCTGGGTTGGATTTGTATGAAACCGGTCAAGCAAACGGAGGCCTGTGGTGGCCGAGAGAGCATATCTGTCAATTTGTTTTGACTCCCCTGCTTGTACTTGATGACAATACTGAATTGCTGGAGGTAAGACATCCATTTCATATGGCACGCTTGCTGCAGTTTTGACTGCGATTGGAGATACTGTAAGGGTCGGTGGTCAGTGTGTACCACGGTTTCTTTCCCTAACAAATAGCACCGCCAATGTTTAATGGCCTGATGTAATGCAAGAAGCTCTTTATCATATGCTGAATAATTGAGTTGTGCTCCCTGGAATAGCTCGGAATAGTAGGCCACCGGCCGTTGTTCTTGCATGAGGACTGCTCCCATAGCGTAACCTGAAGCATCGGTTTCTAATTCGAATGGCTTGTATAAATTTGGCAATGCAAGGAGTGGAGCTTCACTTATTTTTTGTTCCAGAAAATTGAAAGCAGCTTCACATTTTTCTGTCCATTCGAACTTGCTATGTGCCTTAGTCAATGCATGAAGAGGTGCGGCCAATACTGAAAAATGTTTAATAATTTTTCGAAGATATTGACAAGCACCAACAAAACTGCGTACCTCAGTGGTATTTCGGGGCGTCGGCCACTTATGACACCAGTTGATCCGTATGAGGATTTGTTGAATCGGTCTCTCACCCAGACGTTAGCAAGATTTCCAGTGCCAAAATGACGAGGAACAATAAGGCCCAACACAGGATTTTCTCTCTTCTCCCAAAAAAACGGAGAGGCCACTTGCTCTTTTCTCTATTTTTCTTGATTTTTAGGTGCCTCATTTCTGCGAGGCTTATAGCTGGGTGTATAACTACCCATGACTCACGTCTCCAAGGGCTCCCACAAAATCAAGGCCTCATGGGGACACACATCTCCAAGGGCTTCCACAAAATCGGGCCTCATGGGCTACAATCTCTCTAACCACCAACCACTTGCTTTAGGTGCTGTCATGTTCTCCAACGTTTTCTAACTTGTTGGGCAAGTCCTGTGACAGGTGTCAAATGGTTGCTAGCTCGTAGACCGGGTCTTACTCCCGGATCAGCCCGATACCCGGCCCACAAAACTACCGGGCCGGGCTAGGTCTCATCATGCAGGCCTGAAACCACTTCTACAATAACTAGGCCCAGGCTTGCTTGGGTCGGGTCGAGTATTGGGTACTAGCTGGTGCCCGGCCTAGGAAAAACATAAGAAGAGAATCATCAAAGCATCCTCACCTCAATCGATTTGGTGGACGCATGTATTGACTTGATTCAAGTATTGCATGATTATGAAAGTAGTGCATATACAAGTATTTGGTGTTGGTTTGGTTCATTAAACTTGATTCCTATGACGTTGTGCAAAATATATGAAGTAGAAAGCAGAAAAGAAGTGCCAAGTATTTGTACCTGTTGGGCATTCATCAAGAAGGGACAGAGAACAAAAGCAGCGACGTCGGCTACGAGAGGAGCTGAAGAACAATCGATTTTAAGTGCAATTTGCTGGGCAAAACCGTAGATATGGAGAAGAGGTGTATAAGGCATGTTACCTAATTTTTTGATGTACTACTGAATTATGTTTGTCGGAATATTTCCTGGATGCAGAGAGTTGCCGTCACCTTTGCTCTTTCGTCCTAGAGAGAGAAAGAGAGAGATCTAACATACATAAAATAATTTGACCGACAAAAGCTCGGCTAAATAGTTGGACTTAAGAACTTCAAGATGAACGAGGTCAAGAGTTTAGTCAGCATGATTGCGAGGCTTATCGGCATTATAAATATAAACCAAGATAACATGATCATATATAAATACAAACTTCTTTTATATTCTTTCGATGTATCGAAGTACTATTGCTAGTCTACTAAGTAGTTGCTTCGGTTATGCATGGCTTAAGCATGGGGATCTTTTCAGCGATGAACTTTTCATGTGGCTTCTTTCCAGGGAGACGATTAGTTTACTTGCCTGTAGGCGTCGAGCAAGTTCTTTTGCATGAAGAATGTTAGCGAGCTTGGACTGCCCGTAAGCTTTAAATCGCCCGTACCTATCACAAACAAAAGCATCTCAAAATAACGAATCAAATCCATCTTTTTCTCAAGAAACAAAATCCCACGCAAACAAGCAGTGTTTGGATGACACTAAAAAAGATGGTTTTTAATCAGTTTGTGTGTTTAGGTAATTAGACCAAAACTTCATTTATTTGCTCCCTTTCGAGAGAAAAAAAAAAACAGCTTTTTCTGAACATGATTTTTGGCAAAACTCAGTTTTGCTATCATCCTTTAGCACCTGAAATGAAGTTTCCAAAGCAAAACCATTTTTTACCTCTAAAAATTGTTTTTGAGGTGTCTTCTAAATGCCTCCTAAATTTTTTGCTCTTTCTATGGGATAGAACTCGAATTCTCTTGGGGGCCACAGTATAGTGTTTCAAACTTTTTGACTGGGCCGAATGAAAATTTTTAAAATTTTTGTAAGGGCCGACTTAAAAATTTTAAATATATAGCAAGATTTTTAGTTTTTTCAATATCGTAGGGGTGCCAACCCCCTCCCCAGAACCCACACATATATACTTACACCTGAGAGAGAGATGAGAACAGGAGAGAGAGAGAGAGAGAGAGAGACACCCTCAAGGGTTCTTGATCTCTCTCTCTCTCTCTTACTCGCATATATATTATAAGTGAGAGAGATGAGAGAAAGTGAGAGAGACGGAGAGGCACCATGAAGGATTATTGATATTTTCGGATCGAATGCCAGATTTGTATGTTGTGCTATGGGTCTGCGATGCCACAACCACAATTCTTCCTTCTGTTCCGCTCTCTCGAGCAGTGGCTTTCATCTTGTGACTCTTGTCCAGCAGAAGATTTGTCAACAAGAAATGACCTACATTCACTTTCTTGATCACCCTCTTATTCACTTGAAAATGAAAGGACACTTGGTTTCAAATTTGTAAAGTGCTTCAAATAAAGTCATATATATATATATATATATATATATATATATATATATATATATATATATATATATATATATATATATATATATATATATATGAGAAAGAAAAAAATTGAATGGTATCTCTAACTTTTCAAAGTTACCATCAAGTCAATCCGTTCCAGCATGATGGAAGGTTAAAGAAGACAAAACATGAAGAAAAAGGTGATGGTCATTTCTTTGTTTTTTTTACAACTATCTATCTGCTTCAAATGGACATGGACGGCTCATGTTAGACAGCTATCCAAGATTAGCATACTGTTGCTCATGAGAATTTTATATTCGAAAAAACGTAAGTACTTTTTGCAAAGGCAAGAAGGTAGACTAATAAATCTACGTACAAACGAACGATATATAAAGTAGGAGGCTTCTTCGTGATTAAAGGGAGCTAAGGTAGTACACCAATTTTGTGAAAACCGAAGAATAAAAGTGAAGGAGGAGAATCATAAGGGGGGGGGGGGGGATCAGAGAAAGGTTAAAAACTTAATACTTAATATAATACATGCTTACCGATGTGATTTGTGGCAAATTGTAGCTCTATACCATCTTCAGAAAGCTGGAAGGGACATCCAAAAATGCCTGCATTGTTTCTGTTAGAAGAAGAAATTGTTCATTTTTCCTGAGAGGTTATGCACAGGAAATGTGTTTCGAAGCTTGTAGAACGACATATATACGCAGAGAGAGAGAGAGAAAGAGCCTTCCTTGTTAAATCTAAATTAGTACTAACAAAGGCTGTGTTAATGACTTTATAGCAAAAAGGCGTTCATTTTCATGGACAACAAAAGAGAATAATTTCTTGCGCAATGCTAAAAGGGAGAATCTGATGCTGTCGATCAACCATAAATAAGCAAAAGAAGCATTAAAGAGGGGTGGGTCGATCTACGTACATGAGAAGGTTGAGGGGTTTGTTTGAGGAGAGGAAAGCAGCGGCGAATGATCTGACGGAGGCGAGGGAGCTGAGGTCCAGCTCCATCACTTCGATCTTGGCATCCGCCACTTGCTCCACAATCTTCTCCTTCACCTTCTCCCCACTCTCCTTGCTCCTTGCAGGGATGATCACAGTCGCTCCCCTCAGTGAAAGAACTCTCGCAGTCTCCATGCCGATCCCACTGGTAGCCCCCGCACGATTTCATGAATTGAAGAAGAAGAAGAAGAATTAGCTAAACAAGACCTTTTATCTAAGCTTGATTACTCATACCCTGTTTGTTTCTTTATCTTTTTCCTGTGCTCGATTACTAATGCATATGGTTCTTTTCCCTCTGTGAGAACTCCAACAAAACTTCTACCTCCTAAAGAACAAATACAGAGCATGAAAAAGGTATGAAAGAGAGAACAGAGACCTGTGACAATGGCGGTGATGTTGAAAGCATCGATTCCCTCTGTAACTTGCTCCGCAGTAGAACAAGCACCAAATCCTGACGGCCCCTTTTTGCAAACCCAATTCCGAAGCCATTCCATTTCCTTTTCCGGCAAGACAATCTGACCGGAGAAAGGACGTGGATAGCAGTGGTCGGAGATATGATGATCAGAACCAAATCGGTGGGAGGGAAGGAAAATCTGTCACGGCCGGAATGTGGTGGGGTGGCTCCCCCAGTGGATCTATTTTTCAAAAGATACAAGCTGGAAGCTTCTGCTACTGTAATCGATGGCAATAGGGAGGGAAAGCAAGTGAGGACGATCTATCAGACCCCAAGTGGCATGAGTTGGTAAGAAAGTGAATCCCATCACTTAAAACTCTTTACTGCTGGAGTAATGATCGACTGACATTATTAAATACATTTGGACCAGTTGGTCTTCTCCAAAACCTTCTTGTAATAATTTGCAAAGTTGCTGAACGATGACTACCTGTTGACCAAAGTGAGCTCTCTCGGTATTGGGAGGGAGTGGGTGCTCGACGTGTGGAACTCCCTATCACATGTGGGCCAACATGGATCCCATGGTGGGTCATGGGCACTTTTACATCATTCTGGTGGCATATGGTTTTGGAGGCCACATGTCCTAAAGGTGGCTGGACGCATCCAGTTTTCCACCGACCATTTAACCAGACTCAATTAATAAGAGGTGAGTCATCGACTCATTCAATTGATCTTCTATCACATTAATAAGTGATTAATGTCAGGTCATGTGGCAACAGAGAAATCTTGTTGTGAGTGCCTCCTAAATGTTCCTAAAATTTATTACAAGTTCATAGAATACTAAAGCTTTGTTTGGTTGGAGGGAAAGGAAGGGATGGAAAGGAAGGAATGGAAAGGAAGGGAATGAGAAGGGAATGGAAGGGAAGGGAAATGAAAGGGAAGGGAAAGGAATGGAAAAATGGAAAGGAATGGAAAGTGTTGATTAAAAAATTTGTTTGGATAGAAAGGGAAGAGAAAGGAAAGGAATATAAAAAAAGACTAAATAGTACATGTATTTAGAAATGAGGGAAAGAAAAGGAGGGGTAGTGTGGGAATAAAAAACTCTTTCACTTACCTTTCTTTCCTTTCCTTCCCAATCCGTCCGATTTGAGGGGAAAGAGATTTACACTAAACAATCTCTCCTTTTCCTTTCCTTTCCTTTCCTTCCATCCCCTTGCAGCCAAACACCTTTTGCCCATTTCCATCCCTTTTCTTCCTTTCTAATTAGCCAACCAAACAAAGGAGAGATTACTCAATCCCTCCATTTCCCTCATACCAAACAGACCCTAAAACTATTCTTTCATGTACCTGTTTTAATGTTTAAAGTAAACTTATGGAGCACTTACAAAGTGTTTATGCTGCTAAAAGACCCTTGACTACCATGCCGAAGATAATAAATGAAGTCAATGCAAGAAAGCATCGGCAAGGTCTGTTAAAAAAACATTGTATCCAAGAGAAACAGTGGCTAGACAAAAAACAGAAAGCAAGGATTTACGTGGTTCGACAATTTCAAGCCTACATCCACGAGAAGGGAAGAGATTGATCTTATTGAGTTGAAGTACATCTGATCTTGATACAACTCCAATATATAGAAGACGAGAGCACAAGAACATGAATTGATAAACATGATCTTTACAACAAGAAAAAAAGAAGCTAATCTTTTTGTCTCTTGATCTTGATCTACTCTTGATTTAGCTAGACTCAATCTGCTCTATTTTTCCTGATTTTTTGGCATGATCTGTTCTCCTATTTCGGCGCACTAGATTCCCTTCCAGAAGTTTTCAACAATCTCTCCCTCAAGTTGGTGAGCAAATGTCAATCTGCCCCAACTTGTTTGATATGTATAGGTGTTTGTCCTTTACAAGACTCTTAGTGAAGATGTCAGCTAGCTGCCTCTCGCTTTTAATGTGTGGAGTTGTGATGGTACCATCTTGAACCTTCTCCCTAATAAAGTGACAATCAACTTCTATATGTTTGGTGCACTCGTGAAAAATATGATTAGCTCCAATATATATTACAGCCTTGTTGTCACACATTAAGTTCATAGCTCTCTTTATTTCAATGTTCATGTCTTTTAGTAATGCTTTGACCCACATAAGTTCACAATCAGTCATTGCTTTGTATTCAGCTTCAACATTTAATCTTGCCACCACAGCTTGTTTTTTGCTTTTCCATGTTACCAAATTTCCTCTAACAAATGTACAGTAACCAGATGTAGATCTGCGATCATTTGGATCTCTTGCCCAATCAGCATCTGCATATCCAACTACTTCAAGTTGCTGATCACGTTTCATGAGTATTCCTTTTCTTGGAGTCCGTTTAGATATTTCAACACTCTATGTGCAGCTTCGACTGTGTGGATCTTGGTTTATGCATAAACTGACTTATTAAGTTAATAGCATAAGCAATATCAGGCTTGGTCACTGTTAAATATATGAGTTTACCTACGAGTTTATGACAAACTTGAACATTCTCAACAATGTCTCCATCTTCTTTGCGCAGCTTGCAGTTTAGTTCCAAAGGACTGTTTGCAGCCTTAGCTCCAATGTACCCTGTCTCTTTTAATAAATCAAGAATATATTTTCGTTGGCAAATAAAAATTCATTTGTCAGTGTACAACTTCAATGCCTAAAAAATACCTTAAAAACACCTAGATCTTTAATTTCAAACTGCTTATTAAGGAGCTATTTGACTTGGGCCATGAATACTGTGTCATCACCTGTCAAAATAATGTCATCTACATAAACCAGTAAGATAACAATTTTCAAACCTTTAGCATAGGTGAACATTATGTAATCTACAGAACTCCTTTTAAAACCAATATTTTAAAACCAATCTGGGTAAGAACATCACTTTAGCAAGAGAACCAAGCACGAGGAGATTGTTTTAACCAATATAAAGCCTTTTTTAACTTACAAACATACATGTTTTGGTTTGGAACACTATGTGGGACTCCATATACACTTCTTCATGAAGTTCTTCATGTAAGAAAGCATTCTTATAATCAAGCTGCATTAGGTCCCACCTTTTATTAGCTGCAATAGAAAGCAAAATTCTGATAGTGTTCATTTTGACGACTAGAGAGAATGTTTCTTTGTAATCTATTCCTTCAGTCTACATGAAACCCTTTCCTACCAGACGAGCCTTAAATCGTTCCACAGTCCCATCACTTTTAAAGTTTATTTTATACACCCACTTGCATCCAACCACTTTCTTTCCTTCAGGGAGAGGTACAAGATCCCGAGCTTGATTTTTTTGCAATGCAGTAAGTTCTTCTTTCATAGCTTGTATCCATCTACTGTCCATGTTGGCCTCATCAAAGGTTTTTGGTTCGGTTTGAGAGTAAGTATTTAACACATAGGTTTGGTAAGGGCGAGATAGAGTTTGAAATGTTATATATTTTTCTATTGAATGAACTTTGTTTGCAGTCAAGTAGGTGTAGTAGTCACTCACTTTGATTAGTGGTCTGGTATTACGAGTGGAACAACGAATAGGTGGCTCAGGACCTTGGCTTTTGGTTTATTCAGATACGTCGATCTTTGGGGATAGTTGTTAAAGTTCTTCCATGATTGACTCCTCTCTATGATCTGTGAAATTAGACTCTATAGACTGGTGGTCGGCAGCAGGGACATTGTTAAAAACATCAATGAGAGGCCAGACTTGTTCACTATGCTACAAATTTTCACTACTTATTTGTTCCCCCTGAATTGAGGCTCCAAAGTATGGCTCCTGCTCAAAAAACTTAACATCACAAGCAGAAATAGGATCATAACATTTGTATCCTCTTTTTCTACTAGAGTAACCCAAAAAAATACATTTTGTAGCTCGTTTCTGAAACTTGTTTCTAAAACTTTCCTGAACACGAACATAACATTTGCACCCAAAAACTTTGAGATGTTGAATCGAAATTGTCCGTGTTAAAAGAAATGCATAGGAATCTTATCATCAATGCTAAAACTTGGAGTTCTATTGCTTAAATAGCAAGCTGTGGCAATAGCATCAGTCCAAAAACGTGAAGGAACAGTCATATGCATCATAAGAGATCAAACAATATTGAGTAATTGACGATTTTTCAGTTCTGCAACTCCATTTTGTTGGGGAGTTCCTGCACATGTATATTGAAGTAGGATGCCTTTCTCTTTCAAGAAATTTGTTAGAATGTCATTGACATATTCTCCTCCATTATTTGACCGAAGCTTTTGTACCTTAGCACCATACTGCGTGAGAACCATGTTATAAAATTCCTCAAACAATGTGGGAACTTCACTTTTATTTTTAAGAAAATAGATCCATGTCATTCTAGACTTATCATCAATAAACGAGACATAATACTTGAAACCAACATAAAATTCTTCAAGGGCAGGCCCCCACACATTAGAATAGAAGATCTCTCACTATTAGGTTGGAATAGCAATCTTGTTGATTTTGAAAACTCACAAGCATCACACGCCCAACTTTCAATAGTGAGATTAGGAACCAGCTGAGTTAGACTTCTATCAGAGATATGTCCAAGGTGAGCATGCCACTTTTGGTACTCAGACTCTTTTATTCAGCAAGTAAGAAAACTAGCATCGCATGCATCAATTATATAAAAACCTCATTGTTCGCGTCCTCTACCAATCACTTTCTTTGAGTTTTGATCCTGAAAAATCACCTCCTTTGAAGAAAAAATAGCCAAGCGATTATGAGTTTTTGTTAATTTGCTCACAGACATCAGACTGGCAGATATCTTAGGAACATAGAGAACACTAGATTTAATATCTTTTTCAATAAATGTGGTTCTATCAACTCCTTCTACTGCTATAGGTGTCTCATCTGCAGTAAAAACATGCTACTTTTGTTTTTTATCTAAACTAGTAATTTTAAAAGAATTTCTATTCATGTGATTGGTGGTCCCAAAGTCAACAATCCAAGTAGAAGCAGCAGAAACAGAAATAAGAGCATGATTCTTACCTTCATATTCAACTGGTTGAGATGAAACTAGATTCTTCTTTGAAAATTTTTGAAAGAACTTTTCAAGATCTTCCTTGGTCACAAAGTTGGCCAAATCTGGTTGCTTGGATAATGATTTCTCTCTAGTTGGATGACCAATTAACTCCCAACATCTATCACATGTGTGTCCTATCTTCTTGCAATGATTGCATTTGAATTTGCTTCGGATTCTCTAGCCATTGCTACTGTCATTGGGTAGTTTGGAATCTCCCTTTTTATTATTGACGTAATACACCATTGTTTCAAGGCTTTCTTCACTATTATTTTTTGAAGTCACGTTCATAACTTTTCGATAAGCTACCTCTCTTTGTATAGTCTAGCACCACATTGTTAAGTGATAGAGGAGGAGATGTCGTCAGAATCTGACTTCAGACAGCTTCGTAATCATCAGCTAGTCCAGCAAGAACTTTGAAGATTTTATCTTCTTCAGATCTACGTGTATAAACATCAGGATCAAAAGTGGCTGGTCGGTATTCCAACAGTTCATCATATAAACTTCGTAATTGACCAAGATACAGATGAATCGGCTTATCTCTCATAGTAAGCTTAGAGATTTCCTTTTGAATTTCATATATATGAGCCAGATTGTTTTGTTCCCCATATAACTCTTTTAAGTAGGCCTGGGCGTCGGGCCGGGCCGGGGCCAGATTATTCAGCCCGGGTCGGTTCGGTCCGGCCTGGCCCGATTCGACACATTAACTCACAGACTCCATCTCAACTATGTGTTGAGTTATCTCCGTGAAACTTTTGCCCGCATTTTTACCCGGTTGCTGGTCTATCGTTCACTTATGATTATTGCCCTAGGACTTCCGTTGCTTTTCGTGCTTTTAGTGCTTCCTTGTCGGGGATGGCGTTGGGTAGGTTAGGGTCAAGGTCTTTGTGTGCGGTCTTCGAAGGGAAGATGGCGTAGGCCGTGGAGAAGGATGAACAACTCGTCGAAGTTAGGAATAAGCTCCGGAAGCCACCAGTTGAGCTCGACGAGCTTCATTGCCTCCTCAAGGTTGGTTCCCTCTCTCTTGTTCTGCTCTTCTTCTTTCGGATGTCCAAAAACCATAAAACAAGAGAAAGCAAGAGCCGCGTTCTCGATCCTTCCTCTTGCCGAAGAATCCATAAGGCATTTCAAAAGCGAGGAACGAAGGTCTCCACTTAATAAAACTATTTGCAGGACATCGTCAGATGAAGGGTCAAGAAGGACATCTAAACACCGTCAGATGAAGGCTCAAACGGGTCGGGCCAGGTCGGGCCCGAGCCGGGACCCAGGATATCAGGCCGGGCCCGACGGGCTGACCCGGTCCGACCTGGCCCAGCCCAATGCCCACCCCTACTTTTAAGGTATCCCAAACCTCTTTTGTTGTTTCTTGGTAAAGAAACAGATTTGCAATCGGCAGCTCCATGGAGTTGATTAGCCATGACATAATTATGTCGTTTTCTACTCCTACTCTTTGTACTTTGGATCATTTTTGTTAGGCTGTTTTATAGAGCCATTGATGAATCCAAGTTTTGGTCACCCACTAAGGAATAATCGAGCAGCTTTTGCCCAACTTAAGAGAAAAAAAACAATGACTCGGCAAGCAGCGGAATAGACAAATTTAAATACGTCTGCACTCAGCAGGAGGAACGAACTTGTTACAGCAATCTAGCTGAACAAGACATGTTTCTCTGAAAATCACCGAACTAAACCAATCTTGAACAGCATTGGGAATAGGTGATGAATCGTCGTCTTCAATTACAGACGGCTACCAAGTGACCGGCGAAACTTGGAAGGTCTATCGCTTTCTTCAGTGCACTTCCAAAAAATCTGTAATTGTGCAGAAGTGATCTGCAGATACATGTGATTCGAGTGAACTCCTGCGCGACAACTGGAGTCACCAAAAAAAAAAATCACCGTCGCTAAAAAAACGATCGGCGATATTCCCCTGGCGGTCCCTGTTTCTTCTTTCACAAAGATTCCCGTCCTCCAGCAATTAACAAAAACCAAATAGTCGAAACTGAGTGTAATAAATGCAGAAAATCAGGAGGATTTGTTACGGGAGCAAAGAGATTCCCAATTCCAAAAAGAAATTGGAAAAAAAACATTGTCGTAAAGGTGAAGCCTGGCTAGACAAAAATTGTTCTTCGGCGATACTCTGGTTTCTACTAGATCTTTTGCAATTTGCCTTTAAATCAGGCCCAAAAAAACTCACGAATGATCCTCTCGAACAAAACGATGCTACTTGAATGATTCTCGCTTGCTGGTGTAACCTTTGGTGACCAGATTTCTTTAGAATCAATGGACATGACCTTGCAGCAGACAGCATGAAGCACTCCCTCTCAAGAACAACTGCTCTCATACCATGTTAAAAAAATATTGTATCCAAGAGAAACAGTAGCTAGACAAAAAACAGAAAGTAAGGATTTACATGGTTCGACTATTTCAAGCCTACATCCACAAGAAGGGAAGAGAATGATCTTATTGAGTTGAAGTACATCTGATCTCAATATAACTCCAATATATAGAAGAAGAGAGCACAAAAACAGGAAATTGATAAACATGATCTTTACAGCAAGAAAAAAGGAAGCTAATCTTTTTATCTCTTGATCTTGATCTGCTATGATTTAGCTAGACTCGATCTGCTCTGTTTTTCCTGATTTTTTGGCATGGTCTGTTCTCCTATTTTGGCGCACTAGATTCCCTTCCAGAAGTTTCCAACAAGGTCAAAGATCCAATGTACAAAAAAATTACACACCTGTGAACATTGATTGTCAGTACAAAAGGCAGCCCTTTTATGGATATAAAAATTAAAAATTTTAAAAATTATTTCTTTTTTAACAGTCTTCAAAATACCACAACTCCCACCTTCTTGTTTTCTGGTGCATATTTGTTGTCAGATGAAGGCAACTCACTTTCAGTTGGCTAGCTTAACTGAACTCCTCATGAAGAATGAGTGTGAGTTTGAGATAAGTGAATTCCTTTAGGCAAACAAGTGGAAGTTGAGCCAAGTAGGTTGGCTTTATTAAGATTGATTAAGCTCGTTGATTGTGCATGTATAGACTATGTTGTCGAGTTTCAAATAAGTGAACTCCTTTAGACAAACGATTGGAAGTTGAGCCAAGTAGGTTGGCTTTATTAAGATTGATTAAGTTCGTTGATTGTGCATATGTAGACTATGTTGTCTATGTCTGGTGTTGTAAAGAGAGAGAGATAAAGAGAGAATCTTTGACATGGTTTTGGTGTTCCAAAAATGACTGTACACTAAGCTGAGCTAGGGCAGTCGACTCCAATGACTCTTAAGGTCCTATAAAGGAAATAAATATCCTACTTGCTCAAGTGTTACGCAAAACTTAAAGTTCTAGTAAAAAATGCTTAATTTCAGGGCAAAGTTGATAGGCTGTAGGGGTAAAATGGTCATTTTAAGACAATAGCAATGTAGGCAACCTTGACATAGGTGCTCAACAAGAGAGTAAAATCTGCTTGTTTGACTTGGCAGTGACCCTTAGTCTTGAAATCTGATGTATGAAAATTAATTTTGAATGTGAAGGGTAAAATGGTCTTTTAGACTTGTACAAATTTTGGGTTCTCACAGGTATATATGTGAAGCAAAAGAACTGAAGCAAAAGAACGGAAGTAGGTCAACAAGTAAAATATGGGACATAAATTATATGGAAATTAATTGGAAACTTTATCTCCAATAAGGTGTTAAGTCACAAGATTTGTAAGGTCATTTGGTAAGTGGTTTTGACATGAACACCAGCCTTGCCTACACAAATCAAGAAAAACGTGAACTCATTACACAAATAATGGACGTTCATGATTTTTCGTTCATAAGCAACCACACATTGATAAGATAAAGTCTAAACTTTAAAATATTTTACATCACATTCAAACGTATAATCCCCAGCCGTTCATTGTCAAATAAAAATATGCTGTAACCATTATCTTCTTCATCTTCATCGTCATCCCTTCAAACTAGTGATTTTCCCTTACGCCCATGATTTCTTGCAAATTTCCTTTTAATATAATGAAAGCTCAACCTTCAACAACTATTAAAAGCGTTGAAAACGGGGTTGGACCTAGAAATTTTTTATGAGAGGGGCCGAATTAAAGTTTCCAAATTTTAACTAAGGTCGAAATATCATTTTTCAAAATTTTTATAAAAATTCTAAAAATTACATATAAATGTTTAATTTTTTTTTAGGTGGGGCCAAGGCCCAAGCAGGCCCTACCTTATCTCCACCCATTTAATATGAAAGGAAAAAAAAAATCTCAACAAAAAAGGGGCATAGACCCTTTTCTAAAACAAAGCCGTATCATAAGATTAGGCTTGTATCAGCTGTATTGTAAGATATGATCAATACCGCCATGATACACATGCATTTTGTGTATCGTTCTCATATCGTATAGATTAAGATACAGCTCCGTATCATAGAACAAAGATCACACTGGATTAAACCGAAAAGATGACCTGAGCTATGAAAGAACTCAAAGTGATGTGTATCTGATTCAATTCTCTGTGAAGTAATTGATCAGGCGATCGTAAGATTGGAAACTATTGCTGTGGAAGCTTTGTGCTTATCATGTCTTCACTGAACTCCCAAAGCCTCTTCGCTAGATCGGCGTCCCTGCCATAAGCTGTTGGCTGGTCCTCCTTGCAATCACTGAAATACTTGCCGGAAACGCCTTCCATATTCGGGTGCAGAGCCAGATAACAAGTTGTTGCTGCCCCCTGAAATTTGTTCACACATTGGAAATTTGGGTTTGGGTGAAGCTTTTAACTAGATTTTACAGGACATTAGAAATTTTATGACTGATGTGTCACTACTTTGTACATGAAGGAGCAATATTGTAGGTGTCAATTCACTGCATTTGCATATCGGTGATGTTCTCAAGGCATTGCAATAAAAATGCAACAGGAAATCTGATCCCAAAAATGAAAATCTCCGTTCTTTTTCTAGGATTTTTCAATTTTTTTTGTTTATATTAAACATTTTTATGTTTCTTTTAGAATTTTAATACCAATGTGGGAAGTCTCCACTAATTTTCATCAAGTTTTTTCTAAGAAAATTAGTAGAAAAAACCGGGAAGAAAATTACTTAAAAAATTAGGCTTTTTTTTCTCATTATATGTTACAAGTAATTTTTGATTTATCAAGCTTCTTTTACCTAAAAAATTAGGCTCATCACACACATGCCGGATTCATCAAATTTTCATTTCCTTACTAACCTTTAATAATCTTTTGGTGCATGGTTAAAAGGGGGGTTTAGGACACTAGGATCCTCAATGTAAACTATTTCACAATTCAGTTCAATATATTATATAGTTTTACATTGAAATTTATATAATTTTACAAGTTGGTGTCAACCACAAGTAGCGGATCTGTTGATTAACGAACATCAACAAGTACACCTTGTTTTGGCTTTCCAAAAAGGGATCCGGCCACTAAACTGAAACATGTCTATACGTCTGATGCCTCAAGACGGTAACTTTCAACCTGAACCAACACTCTTCAATACCATCTGTTGGGTCCGGTCCAGCCTCAAGTGGACCCGATCCGGCCCGTCACTTAAGTGACGGGCGGAATAAAAAGAGGGGCACGCGATGTGCCCCCCCTCTCTCAATCCCTCTTACGTCTCTCTCTAGGGTTCCGTTTTTTGGGAAAAAGAGGGTTTCGTTTTTTGGGAAAAGAGAGGTGTGCTCTCTTTTGTGTTCTCTCTTGGTGGCTGCACAACAAGAGGAGAGAAGGAGAAGAGGAGAGGAGAGAAGGAGAAGAGGAAAGGAGAGAGGAGAAGAGGAAGAGAAGGTTGCGAGCATTTGGCTAGAGCAAGATTCAATTCCAACGAGGAGGCGGAACGCATCTCCTCCCAATCCACGTTTTGGGCATTCAATCGGTGATAATTTTTCCTTGTTTTTCTCA
This sequence comes from Nymphaea colorata, assembly GCF_008831285.2. NCBI lineage: Eukaryota > Viridiplantae > Streptophyta > Magnoliopsida > Nymphaeales > Nymphaeaceae > Nymphaea > Nymphaea colorata. The sequence goes on along the minus strand of NC_045138.2, from coordinate 20,876,856 downwards.
TATAGTTTTGGTGAGATATTATTGTTGGAGGGTTGGCTTTGTGTAGTCCCTCGTGGGAAAACTTATATCATTGATTATAGTGGATTGAGTTTTGGGTCGTAGTACCCCGTGGTTTTTACCTTCATTGTTTAGAGGGGTTTTCCACGTAAAAATCTTCTTGTGCATTTGTGATTGCTTGGTCGTTGGTTTGTTGCTTCTTGCATGATCGGTTTGGGCTATACTTCGTTGTTGAATCTTTTTTAGTAGATTCGTGTTTATCCACATTTTATCCCAACAAAGTGGTATCAGAGCCAATATGGTGGATAACAAAATTGATTTTGGTACTAGCCGTATGATTAGTCTAAATGGGACTAATTATAGTCTATGCAAAAATAAGATGAAAGATTGTGAAGGCTATGCACCTCACAGTTTTTGCCAAAGAAAAGCCCCATTCTAAGTCTGACGAAGAATGAGAATTTGAACACGAACAAGTTTGTGGTTTCATTCGACAATTTGTGGATGAAAATGTTTATAACCATATTCAAGATGAAAATCATGCATGTAGTTTGTGGGCAAAATTAGAAAATCTTTATGCTTCCAAGACAGGAAGTAGTAAATTATTTCTTCTGAAAAGATTGATGAATTTGAGATTCAGGGAAGGCAGTTCAGTGTCAGATTTTCTAAATGATTTTCAGGGGGTCATTAGTCAGTTATCCAGTATGGGCGTTAAATTTGAAGATGAGATTTTGGGATTATTATTGCTTGCTACTTTGCCTGATTCGTGGGAGACATTTAGAGTCTCGCTTACTAACTCTGTAGCTAATGGGGTTGTTTCTTTAGAGACTGTTAAGTCAGGTATCCTCAATGAGGAGATGAGAAGAAAATCTCAGGGTTGCTCTTCTCAGACAGAGGTTCTTTTCATAGAGAACAGGGGGATGAGTAAATTCAAGAGTGACAGAAGCAGAGATAAAAGCAGAAGCAAGTCCAAATCGAGATATAAGAACTTGGAATGCCACCACTGTGGAAAGAAAGGACACATAAAGAAGTACTGCTTTCAGTTGAAGAAGGAGAATAAATTTGGGGAGAAACAGGAGAAGAAAAATGACCGAGATGACAATGTCGCAGCAGCTGCACAACATGAAATGTTTGTTGTTTGTGATGCTAACATGGTTAATGTTGCCAGAGACGATACTTGTTGGCTTGTTGATAGTGGATCAGCTCTTCATGTTACTTCCCATAAGGATTTTTTCTCTTCATATATTTCTGGTGATTTTGGTACATTGAGAATGGGTAATGGTTCTTTGTCTAATGTTGTAGGCAAAGGCGACGTCATTTTGAAGAATGCGAATGGAGCTCTATTGAAGCTGACAGATGTGAGACATGCACCTGACATGCATTTGAACCTTATCTCTGCAGGAAGGCTCGATGAAGAAGGGTATCACAACACTTTTGGTGATGGCCAGTGGAAGCTTACTAGAGGTTCCTTGATTATTGCTCGAGGCAAGAGATGCAGCAATAATCTTTATACTATGCAGGCATCGATTTCCAGAGACATGGTATATGTGACACAAGATGAGAAATCTATAGAGTTGTGGCACAGGAGGCTGGGACATATGAGTGACAAGGGACTGCAATTCTTGATCAAGAAGAATCTTCTACAAGATGTAAAGAAGGATAAACTTGATAAATGCAGTCATTGTTTTGCAGGGAAGCAGACGCGGGTCTCTTTCAAGAGTCATCCACCTTCCAGAAAATCAGAAGCATTTGAGCTAGTTCATACAGATGTATGCGATCCTATGAAAGTAAGTTCACATGGTGGTGCACTTTATTTTGTCACGTTTATTGATGATTTTTTCAGGAAAGTTTGGGTCAATTCTTTGAAGAGGAAAGACCAAGTCCTTGGTGTTTTTAAGGATTTTCATGCACTGGTTGAAAGGCAGTCTGAAAAGAAGCTGAAGTGTGTTCGCAGTGATAATGGGGGAGAGTATATTGGTCCATTTGATGAGTATTGCAGATCTCATGGCATCAGGCACCAGAAGGCTCCACCTAAGACTCCTCCATTGAATGGCGTGGCAGAAAGGATGAACAGGACACTCATGGAGAGAGTTAGATGTCTCATATCTGAAGCTAAGTTATCTGATTCTTTTTGGTGTGAAGCTTTACATACTGCTGCTTATGTGATTAACTTGTCTCCACATGTTCCTTTGGATGGGGATGTTCCTAATAGAGTTTGGTATGGGAAGGATGTATCCTATGAGCACTTACGTGTATTTGGATGCAGGGCATTTGTGCATATACCAAAGGATGAGAGATCGAAGTTGGAATAAAAAAGCAGGCAGTGCGTGTTTTTGGGTTATGGCCATGATGATTTTGGTTATAGATTGTATGATCCAGTTGAAAAGAAGCTTGTCAGAAGCAGGGATGTTGTATTTGCTGAAGATCAGAATATTGAGGATATTCAGAAAGCAGTAAAGAATTCTTCTCATAGCAGCTATTTGCCAGTTGATGTGGATCCTATTCCCTTGCAGAATACTTCAAGAGCAGTGCCAGATGATGCTGTTGGGCAGATACATGATAGAGAAGGACAAATAGACGTGCCATATATTCCTAATTCAGATGACGAAGGTGACGATCATAATTTGGAGGGTTCTTCCTCAAATGTAGATCGACAGCGAAGATCTACGAGGGAGCGGCGTCCTTCAACTACATATCCCGCACATGACTATGTTTTGTTGACTGACAGTGGTGAGCCTGAATGCTATGAAGAAGCTATGCATGATGTGCACAAGGAAAAGTGAATGGAAGCCATGAAAGATGAGATGCAGTCACTTTACGACAACCACACCTTCGAGCTTGTGGAGTTGCCCCAAGGCAAGAGGGCATTGAGAAACAAATGGGTTTTTAGAGTGAAACATGATGAAAACTCTCTAAACCCAAGATACAAAGCTAGGTTGGTTGTGAAGGGGTTCAATCAGAGGAAAGGAGTTGACTTCGACGAGATATTCTCACCGGTGGTCAGGATGTCATCTATCAGAGTTGTTCTTAGTTTGGCAGCCAGTCTTGATTTAGAGATCGAGCAGATGGATGTGAAGACAGCTTTTCTTCATGGTGATCTTGATGAAGAAATTTACATGATGCAGCCAGAAGGTTTTCTTGTGAAAGGTAAAGAAAACCATGTTTGCAGATTAAAGAAAAGCTTGTATGGTCTGAATCAGGCACCTAGGCAGTGGTACAAGAAGTTCGAGTCATTTATGGGGGAGTATGGCTATACCAAGACTACTTCAGATCACTGCGTATTTGTGAAGAAATTCTCAGGTAATGATTTTGTCATTTTGTTGATTTATGTTGATGACATGCTTATTGTTGGCAATAATATCTCGAGAATTTCAAGCTTGAAAAAGGAGTTGAGCAAGTCTTTTGCTATGAAAGACTTGAGACCTGCTAATCAGATTTTGGGTATGAAGATCACACGAGATAGGAAGTCGAAGAAGCTATGGCTATCTCAGGAGAAGTACATTGAGAAAGTACTTCAAAGATTTCATATGGACAAGGCAAAGCCTGTTAGCACCCCACTTGCAGCGCATTTCAAGTTGAGCACCAAGCAGAGTCCAAGGACAAATTCAAAAAAGGAAGATATGGAGAAGATTCCATATGCCTCAGTCACAGGTAGTCTGATGTATGCTATGGTATGTACTAGACCTGATATTGCTCATTCAGTTGGAGTTGTTAGTTGGTTTGTCTCAAATCCAGTAAAGAAACACTGGAAAGCAGTTAAATGAATTTTGAGATACCTTCGTGGGAATAGCAGTTTTTCACTTTGTTTTGGGGCATAAAAACCTATTCTTGTTGGCTATACAGATTTAGACATGGCAGGAGACATTGATGGGAGAAGATCTACATCTGGTTTTTTATTGACATATGCAGGTGGTGCAGTTTCTTGGCAATCCAGACTTCAAAAATGTGTAGCATTATCTACTACTGAAGCAGAGTTTATTGCAGCTACAGAGGCGAGCAAGGAGCTTCTATGGATGAAGAGGTTCATGCAGGAACTTCAGTTTAGTCAAGACGAGTACATGCTTTACTGTGACAGTCAGAGTGCTATTCACCTTGGAAAGAATTCTACTTTTCATGCAAGGTCAAAGCATATAGACGTAAGGTATCACTGGATACGTGATGTTCTAGAGTCGAAGCAGCTTGTTCTTGATAAGATCCATACCGATGATAATCCTGCAGATATGATGACGAAGTCTCTACCTAAAGAGAAACATGATATGTGTAGAGAATTAGTTGGGATGACTGCCTTTTAGGCAGTATATTAATTTTGTTCATTTTGCAAGTATGTTCTCCCACTTGAGGCTGGAGGGGGAGCTTGTTGGGTCGGGTCCAGCCTCAAGTGGACCCGATGCGGCCCGTCACTGCGGAAGAAAAAGAGGGGCACGCGATGTGCCCCCCCCTCTCTCAATCCCTCTTACGTCTCTCCCTAGGGTTCCGTTTTTTGGGAAAAAGAGGGTTCCGTTTTTTGGGAAAAGAGAGGTGTGCTCTCTTTTGTGTTCTCTCTTGGTGGCTGCACAACAAGAGGAGAGAAGGAGAAGAAGAGAGGAGAGAAGGAGAAGAGGAAAGGAGAGAGGAGAAGAGGAAGAGAAGGTTGCGAGCATTTGGCTAGAGCAAGATTCGATTCCAACGAGGAGGCGGAACGCATCTCCTCCCAATCCACGTTTTGGGCATTCAATCGGTGATAATTTTCCCTTGTTTTTCTCATATAGTTTTATTGAGATATTATTGTTGGAGGGTTGGCTTTGTGTAGTCCCTCGTGGGAAAACTTATATCATTGATTATAGTGGATTGAGTTTTGGGTCGTAGTACCCCGTGGTTTTTACCCTCATTGTTTAGAAGGGTTTTCCACGTAAAAATCTTCTTGTGCATTTATGATTGCTTGGTCGTTGGTTTGTTGCTTCTTGCATGATCGGTTTGGGCTATACTTCGTTGTTGAATCTTTTTTAGTAGATTCGTGTTTATCCACATTTTATCCCAACACCATCAGGATGACGCTCTTTTAGCAACCAAACATAACAAGAGAAACATACAAGTATCATGACATCGATCATTCAGCTTCGGAACTTTTAAGTAGTCTATATATAAGTATTTGGTATTGGCTTGGTTCACAAATCTTAATTCCTGTAATGTTGATCGTTCTAACTTGCAATTTATATGAAGCTGAACACAAAAAGGGAAGTATTGGTACCTGCTGGACAGTCTTCAAGAAGGGCCTGAGTATAAAGATGAGAGGTGCGAGAGGAGCTGAAGAACAATGCGACTAGATGAAGAGCAATTAGCTCCTTAAAAAAATTAAATGTAGTTAAAGGTGGGGTGGGGTTTACTGACGGCTTACTTCCGGCCCGTCAGTAAAACTGGGATTTTTTTTAGTTAACATAAGAGGTGTAGGGTGTCTTACCTATATTTTTGATGTAGTACTGGGCTATGTTTGTCGGTATGGCTCCCGGATGCAGAGAGTTGGCTGTCACCTTTACTCCTTCCTCCTAGAGAGAGAGAGAGAGAGAGAGATATTTATTGGCATTATAAAGATAAACCAAGATGACATGATCATATATAAATATAAATTTCTTTTATATTCTTTCGAGATTTAGAATATTATTGCTAGTCTACCAAGTCGTTGCTTCACTTATGCATGGCATAGGCATCATTTCAATTTATTAACTCGATTAAGCAGTTGCATGCGCAATTTTGGGATGTTTTCAGCAATCAATTGCTTTTCATTTGGCTTCTTTCCAGGCAGGTGATCGGTCTACTTGCCTGTAGGCAACGAGCAAGTTCTTTGGCATGAAGAATGTTGGCGAGTTTGGACTGCCCATAAGCTTTAAATCGCACGTGCCTGTCACGAACAAAAGGAGCTCTCAAACTCAAGATGCAAAACCATCTTTTTATCGAGCAACAAAATCCCACACGAACAACAGTACTTTTTTTTGCTACAGTATATACCGTGTACCCTTCTCTCTCTATCTCTCCCCCACACGAAAGAAGAGAGATAAAAATTTGTTTCAAAATTTTGACAGGGACAACTATTTATGTATGCTAAATAAAATCTTTTTAAAATTACATGTAAAATTTCTTTTTGTGAAAAGTTGAACCTTTATGAGCCACTCCGCTCCTAGACATACACACATATATATATACATATGTGAAAAAAATGAGAGAAAGCCAATAAATGGGAATACATAAAGAAAAAGGAAGAGAGAGAGAGAGAGAGAGACACCCTGAAGGATTATTGATATTTTTAAATCGAATGCCAGATTTGTATGTCATGCTATGGCCCGCCGATGACACGATCACAATTCTTCCTTCTATTCCGCTCTCTAGAGCAGTGGCTTTCATCTTCTCCAGCAGAAGATTTGTCAGCAAGAAATGCCCTGCATTCACTTTGGATCCTTAATTACTCCCTTCTTCACTTTAAAATTAAAAGCCACTTACTTTCAAAATTATAAAGGGCGTCAATTGGCAGGTACTGCTAACGAGTTGCCTTAAAACGGCGTCAAGTTGGACAAAGTGCAACTTAACATGTCTTAGAAGTCAGGTAGTTTCTTTCAATTAATTGAAAATTTGAAGTGAATTATATCTGCAGCAATATGCTTATTATCTACTAATTGTTTTACAGACAGAATGACGGTAGTTTCTATAGTATATAGAAAAGTTAATGCTGCCATGTGACGCATGTTGCCTTATGGCTAAAATTTAAAAATTGGTTGCTAAAAGCATCATAAATCATTGCTAAAGACACCATAAACTGTTGCCCCACTATATAATGCAGCTAACGTCAATCTAGTAAATTTTTGGCAACAAATTTAATTTAAGCATACAACATTATATATATATAATGGTGACTCTGATAGCTCTATACCATAATACAGGCTTACCAATGTGGTTACTGGCAAATTGTAGCTCTATGCCATCTGCAGAAAGCTGGAAGGGATATCCAAAAATGCCTGCATTGTTTCTGTTAGAAGAAGAATAAGAAATTGTTCATTTTTTTTTATGAGTTGCTATAATGTAAAGGAAATGTGTTCCAAAACTTTGACTACCAAACATATATACAGAGATAAGGACAAGCAAATTGAACGGTGTCTAAACACATGAGCCTGGGTTTTACCTGGCCCTTCGCTGACACGCAGTTGTGTTTTGAGAAAGATGAAATGTAATGAATAATTTTTTGCCACTCATTTTTGTTTGTTCACATATGCTGTGAAAGTGAGTAAAAGAGACGCATATCATACAATGGAAGTTGAGCACTGGCGGAGTTAAAAAATTTAGGTGGAGGAGCACTAATTCAATAACTTTAATACTTCTAAAAGCACTTATATATACAGGTAATTAAATATATCAAAACATTAATACAAAAAATAAAAAAACTTTATGAGGCAACTGCCCACACCAGCTACCACTTAGGTCACACCAGCTACCACTTAGGTCCACCACTCAACAGGCCGTACATATAACCACTTCTAAAAGGCAAGGTAATTCTTTTACGATCTAAAACTGTGCATCTTGTTTCTTGTTTCAAACAAGCATGTAAAGAAAAACTCTAAGTACGTTTTAACCAAAAAAGAAAAAAGAAAAAAGAGTAACAGTTAAGCCAAAAAAGAAGGCGATCTTGTTGAACAACCATAAGCAAAAGAAGATTAAAGAGGGTCAGTCGATCGACGTACATGAGAAGGTGGAGGGGCTTGTTTGAGGAGAGGAAAGCAGCCGCGAATGATCTGACGGAGGCAAGGGAGCTGAGGTCCAGCTCCATCACTTCGATCTTGGCATCCGCCACTTCCTCCGCAATCTTCACCTTGGCTTTCTCACCTCTCACCTTACTCCTTGCAGCAATGATCACAGTCGCTCCCCTCAGTGCAAGAACTCTCGCAGTCTCCATGCCGATCCCACTGGTGGCCCCTGCACGTTTCACGAATAAGAAGCTAAGCAAAACCTTTTGCCTACTCTTGATTACTAGTTTCCTGTTTGTTTCTTTTGTCTTTTTTGTGTGCTAGATTACCAGCGCATATGGTTCTTCTCTCTTTGCGGGGACTCTAACAAAACTTCTACCTCCCAAAAAAAAAAAACAAAGGAATAAAAACAGAGCACGATAAGGCTTGACAGAGAGAACAGAGACCTGTGACAATGGTGGTGATGTTGGAAGCATCGATTCCCTCTGTAACTTCCTCGGCGGTAGAACAAGCACCAAATCCTGATGACTTCTTTCTGCAGACCCAACTCCAAAGCCGCTCCATCCCCTTTCCGGCAAGACAATCTGGCTGGAGAAAGCAGGTAGGTAGCAGTGATAGGAGATTTGATGAGAAATCGGTGGGTGAGAAGGAAAATCGTCCTCCCCAAGTGCTTCTGGTATATAAGGAAGAGAGTCTAGATCCTGCTGTTACTGTTACTATTATGACTCATTATTACGGATGGCCAATGAACCTGAGACTTACACCTGCCACGTTACACTGCTAACTCTCCAATCAGACTCACCGGCCGGAAAGACGTTCATTTAATAGTCTTTTAAATATATTCGAGAAAACAACAAAAATATAGGAAAGTTGGTATATATATATATATATATATATATATATATTATATAAAAGTTGGTAAATACCAGACAAAAATACACTCATTAAAATTCATTATTAAAGCATTTTCTTGGCAATCTGATCTATTTTAAAAGTAAGTTGGTGAAAAACATAAGTTAAGTGAGTCATTTTTTTATTTTAATAATGTTTCTTTAATAATAAAAAATGAATGGATCTTATATCTTCAAAATTTTGATAGGAGAAAGATCAAGTTTTTTATAAAAATAAACCTGAACTAAGACGTGATTCATATTAAATTTATGTTTATAAACACATTACAAGGTACACATTTTGTTTAAAATACTTTTTCAAACAAATTTAAAGGGTCTGATTTTTGTCCCTTTCACAAGTAGTCTAGTATATATATATATATGTGATGCTTAGCATAATAATCATCATGAACATTCAACCTCGATCCGACTAAATCGGGACCAAATAGATTTGGTTCAGATCATCTGAAATATAGTTTGCCTCGAATATAGATCAGGTATATATACTTCTACTATTTTCAGGTGTTAATTTTTTCATTTTGAATATTTTCATAATACTAATGGTAATAAAATTTTCCGATTCAGGAATGAGTCCAAAGCTTTTTCATATTATTGGGCCATCTGCTGAATCATCACTCATGCTGCCCAGATAGATTTTGGGGGCGTTTAATATACCAAGGACAATCGAATTTTAGAATCAAAATGTTTATTTTTCAAGAAATTGAAATGATTAAACAAACATGGTAGTTTGTTTTCGGAATTAGGAAACTAAAACCTGGAATTTTGGTTTCTTTATAGTTTAAGGAGGAATTACGATTCTACAATTTTCATTCTTGAATCAAAATTCCAAACCATCAAACGCCCCATTAGAATCTGATTCTTATGACATTGGTCCAAGTTTCAACTCAATATATTATTCGATTAATGGTCACGAAACCCCAACACTGAGTTCTATGGCAGTGCTGGCATCAATGAGAATTACCACCTCCAAACGTGAACAGAACTGCACCTCTTTGTAAAAGAAGTCGCATGTCAAATTGAATGGACCCTATGGAAGTCAGACCCCAAATGTATTTCGGGAGCAATTCTCAACCACAAGATTGAGTGGTCCTTCGGTTCTTGCAGAACATTATTGAGTGGCACTATAACTGGCATGTCGGAAGTAATAAATTAAGTCAACACAAGAAAGCTAATTTTAGAAGACGGAGGCAAGTTAAAGGTTGCCAAGAGTTGAAGCACTATATGCTCCAACTCAACTCATCTATTAAATAAAGACATTGGAGTGCTCTGTTTTAGAAACTCTGTCTCCACTAGAAGTAGATAGAGAATCACAAGTTTTACAAGATTATTTTGTAAGTGGTTTTGATATGGGCACCTGCCTTGCGTTATATCCTCTTATCCTCAACATGCCCCCTCAAGCCAAGCTCCACCTCATGGAGATTGACCTTGTTACTTAAGAAAGAAAAACAAGGACCAAGCAGAGCTTTCTGTGAATTTCAGCAACCTGACCTTCAGTAGGAACAAACTTGACTTGAACAGCTTTCCAAACAACTTTCTTTCAAACAAAATGATGGTCTACCTCAATATGTTTCATGCAAACATGAAAAATAAGATCAACAACAAAATATGCTGTGCCTATATTATCACAATTACACTATCTCTCTTGAGCATCCTTGATAGAATAGGTAAGATCAGTTAAGACTTGTTTCAACTAGAAAAGTTTGGCAACTGCCATAGGAACAACTTTGTATTATGCCTTTGTACTCGATTTTGTCATAAACTTTCGTTTGGATGAGTGTCAAGAAATAAAATTGGTTTCCAAAACTATCACATCTCCCATGTGGTGCGGGGAAACCAGGCCAGTCTGCATCGCAATATACTCTTCGAGTAAAATCATATTTTGTATTATGTAATCCAGAGTTTAATGTTCCTTCTATAAATCATAATATTCTTTTTATATAGCTCCAACGTTTCTCTGATGACCATGCATGAACTAACAAACTTGGTTAATTGATATGATGTTAGGTCTAGTAAAGTGGCATACTGAAGACCTTGGACAATACTTCTATATAGAGTGGGTTCCTTGAATTTGAGTCCTCTATACCACGAAACAAGATGATTTGGAGATATGTGGGTCACAATGAGCTTTACATCCTGCATATTATATACATTGCCTTTGAGATAGGGTTCACTGATCTTTATGCCTCTTACTTTCTATGCCTAAGAAACAGTGAATCACTTCGAGACATTTGATAGAGAATCTCTAGCAAAGTGGCCAACAAGTTGTTCTAGTTTGACTTTAGAACTACGTCTGACAATAATATCATAAAAATATAGTAGGACCAAAGTAATGTTAAAGTTTTCTTTGGTGACAAACAAAGATATATGAAGTGTTGCAGAACTAGTGGTGACTTTTGTGGATTACTTACTGGTGTTGAAACGTTTAGGAGGCAAGTTTTAATGTTTGGTAGTAAATTGTATTTGATTGGCACATTTTACTAGCATGCAAGAAATGATCGTTAAATGGCAGATGAAGCAAGATAAGGTCGCCAAGAGTTGAAGAACTAGAGCTAGGATCCAACTCAACTCATCTATCAAATGAGTCTGAGTTCAAGATATAAGTGAGCTTGTTTAATTAATTAAAAGAGTCCTTCAGGCTGACTTCGGTAACGACGCCCCACACTAACTTAAGAAATGATGGCAACGAATCAATCTGCTTCTTTTCCATTTTCTAAAGCCACTACTGCCCTGAGAATCTTCCCAAAAACAAAGGTTTCATCCTCAAGGTCATGGCCGATGATACAAGATGATACAAGCAGAGGCGAAGCCAGGATTTTTTTTTAAGACCAGGCCAAACTGTCAGCTGGTTGGGCCAAGAGGAGGGATAGGTCGGGCCAAGAGGAGCGACAGGTCGGACCATACTAAAAAATTTTGATTTTTTCAATATATAAAAAAAAAATTCCTACGCTCACCGGGCCATGGCTCAGGCTGCCCCGCCCTCCCTCCACCCCTGGATACAAGTTGCACAAGTACACCATCAATCTGAGATTGAGCTTGTCTTGTAGATTAAACCATAAAGATTCGTTGGGATTCAAAGAATCGCCTGAGAAATGAAAGAACTGAAAGTGAACTAGATCTGATTCAATACTCTGTGAAGTACACTTTCGTGGGCAGTGATCAGGCGATTGTAAGATTGGAAACTATTTCTGCGGAAGCTTTGCGGTTGTCATTTCTTCACTGAACTCCCAGAGCCTTTTCGCTAGATCGGCGTCCCTGCCATAAGCTGCTGGCTGGTCCTCGTTGCAATCACTGAAGTACTTGCCGGAAACGCCTTCAATATTTGGGTGCAGAGCCAGATAACAGGTCGTTGCTGCTCCCTGAAATTTGTCCACACATTGGAAATTTGCGTTTGCGTCAAACTTCTAACTAGATTTTACAGGACATTGGAAATTTGCGATTTATGTGTTACTACTTGTACGTGAAGGAGCAATGGTAGGTGTTAGTAACTTAAATGCACTGCATTTGACTATCGACGATCTTCTCAAGGTATTTCAATAAGAATGCTAAACAAAAACCGATCCCTAGGTGAAAATATGATTTCTTTTTTGAGGATTTTTCAAATTTTTTGTTTGTTTATGTTAAACATTTGTAGGTTTCTTTTACAATTTTAATATAAATTTGGGAAGTTTGAACTAATTTTTATCAATTTTTTCTATAGAAAAAAAAAACAGACAAGGAAATTAGTAAAAGAAAACTTTTATTTTCCTACATATTTTACCATTTCAATTTCCTGTAGGTTTTCGGACATTCTGATTAATATCCAAGACAGATATTTGACTATGAACTGGCAAAAGCATTCAAGTGTAATAAGATTACAGGAACGACAATATTACTTATTATATGTTAAAAGTAATCTTTGATTTATCTAGCTTCTTTTACCTAAAAAATTAGTCTCATCACCCGCACGCCAGAATTATAAAAATTTTTATTTCCTTATTGTCATTTAATATTCTTTTTTGGTGCATGGTTAAACGGGTGTTTATGACACTAGGATCCTTAATGTAAACTATTTCGCAATTTGGTTCAAGAAATTATATACTTTTACCCCGAAATTCATATTGTTTTGCTAATTAGTGTTAACCACAAGCAGCGATTGTATTAATTAACAAACCTCAAGAAGTACAGCTTGTTTTGGCTTTCCAAAAATAGATGCCGCCACGGAACCAGAAAGAGCCCCCTCTATAAGGACAAAACTGCAAAGCTGTAGAAAAATTCTTTTTTGGAACGACAAATTAACGAAGAGCCACACTGAAAACTAAAATGCAACATGACTCGTTGGAATGAATGGGATGTCAATGGATTTGATTCTAATCGGATATACTCTTAATTGTTTTCGCTTTTTCCGAATTCATAGATTAGAAATGCAAACAAAGACAAGCCATATCTGAATCTAAATCTGAAATCCAATTTCACAATCCAAATCTGATTTTCACGTTCATATTTGAATCCAAATTTTGAACCGATTTTCAAAATGTAAGAGCATTGGATATAGAATTTTTATTTAATATTAAATTTGATCAAATATTTATGTATATCTGAATCATCAAATGTCATTTCTTAAATTCAAATCTGATTTCGTTTCTTAGTAAGATATTACTTTTTTTTTTCCTATTCAATTTTCTTGGAAGGGTTCAGTTGAATATCTAATTCAAGTAGGATATATTGACATCCTTGAAATAAAGTCAATCCTTTGAACAGCATATCGACTTTGCATTATCTGATGGCTGGAGTGCATTGGACTAAGCTGACCTTTTCAGGTCCAATTTGGGCTGTCCTGGCTGGAGAGAGAGTTTTTATTGGTTGGGAGTAGGGACGTCAATATATCTTATTTGAATTGAACATCCGATTGACCCGATCTGAAAAAATCAGATATAAAAGAAAATCTAATATCCAATTAAGAAATCGGATTGGATTCAGATTTAAAAATGGCATCCGATTAGATTCCAATATACATAAATATCCAATTGGATTCAAATTAGATTCATTTTTAGACAAATATCTTGTATCTAATGCTACTACATTTTGAAAATTGACAAAATCGGGTTCAAAAATTCAGATTCGGATTCAGATATAAATATAAAAATCATATTAGGATCGGATTCAGATTGTAAAATCAGATTTTGGATTTGAATTCGGATATGACTTTTCTTTATTCGTATTTGAAACTGAATTTCGAATCGAAAGATATGAATATCCAAATAAGCGGATACGATGAAGGGTATCTTCGATTCGAATCCAATCCGTTGACATCCCTAGGTGGGGGGGACGGAGGTTGTAAGACCTAGGCACACTAACCTCAAGAACGGCAACCCCTCAACCCAGATGAATACTCCTCATACCATCAGGATAGCACTCCCTTACTGGGGCGACATAATAAGAGTCAACAAAGTATCATGATCTTGGCTTAAGAACTTTTAAGTAGTCTTTACATAAGTATTTGGTATTGGCTTGGTTCGCTAAACTTAATTCCTGTAATGTTGATCGTTCTGGCTTGCAGTTTATATGAAGCTGAACACAATAAGGAGAAGGAAAGTATTGGTACCTGCTGGACAGTCTTCAAGAAGGGACTGGATATAAAGATGAGAGGTGCGAGAGGAGCTGAAGAACAATTTGATTAGATGAAGGTGCAATTAATTAGCTACGTAAAAATGTACATAAAGAGAAGGGAAGTAGGGTGTGTTACCCATATTTTTTATGTAGTACTGGGCTATGTTTGTTGGTATGGCTCCCGGATGCAGAGAGTTGGCCGTCACCTTTGCTCCTTCCTCCTATAGAGAGAGAGAGAGAGAGAGAGAGAGATCAAACTTCAAACAATTTGACTGACAAAAGCTCGACTTGCATAGCTAAATAGTTGGGCTTAAGAACTTCAAGTGTTGAATGAGCCCAAGAGTTTAATTGCCTTGATTGCGGCTTTTATCCGCATTATAAGTAGAAACCAAGATGACATGATCATATATCAATACAAGTTCTTTTGTATTCTTTAGATGTTTTAGAGTGCCATTGTTAGTCTAGTAAGTCGTGCAAAAGCATTTTTAAAAATTTATTAACCAGATTTAAGCAGTTGCATTTCCTGCATGGGTATCTTTTCAGTAAGTTAACTTTTCATGTGGCTTCTTTCCCAGGAGACAATCAGTCTACTTGCCTGTAGGCGTCGAGCAAGCTCTCTTGCATGAAGAATGGCTGCGAGTTTGGACTGCCCGTAAGCTTTAAATCGCCCGTACCTATAACAAAAGGAGCTCAAACTCACGAATAAAAAGCATTTTTTTTTCTCAACGAACAAAATCGCACACAAACCACACTATGTTTTTTTTTTTTGCTACAATATATATATATATATATATATATATATATATATATATATATACACACACACATTTTCTCGCTCTCTTTCTCTCACCCTCTCAGGGTTGGAGCTCCGAATGGTTCATTAAGAGTAAGGCTGGGCATCGGGCCCGGCCCGATAACCTAAAAATGTAAAAATGAAGCCCAATAACCTAAACGGGCCGGCCCGAGGCCCGGCCCGTTTCTAAACGGGCTGGGCCGGGCCCAAGTCATATCGGGCCTCGGGCTTCGGTCAAGGCTCGAGGCCCGGCCCGACCCGATTAATAATGGGCCGGGCGGGCTGAGATGGGCTTCGGCCCGGCCCGTTATTGAAAAAACTCAGACACAACGAATGCAGGAGGCAACACAATTTACAGCTTCAGATGATGAAACACCATGGAGTATCAAGTTCTTTTATAAGCACATTGATAGTTTACAGACTGAAGACCTTCACGGCAGCCGGCACACGGTCACCGGAGAAGGCAGCCGATGGCGACGGCGACGACCGGAGGAGCAGCCGATGGGCGAAGAGGAGGCAATGCCGCAAATGCAATCTCTCGAGTCTCGACGGGCGACGGTGACGACGAAAGGTCGAAAAGTAAACACTAACTCTCTAAGCTCAAGTTCATTTTTATTTAACCCTAGGTCCCTAACGAGTAACGAAGTTCATTTAAAAAAAAAAAAAACAACGGGCTTCGCGGGTAGCCGCCGATCAAAGCGGCTGGCCCGCGCCCGGCCCGTTAGTTACCGGGCCGGGCCGAGCCCGGTAACTAACGGGCCGACTACTATAAAAGCAAGGCCCGGGCCCGGGACCGAGTCGGGCCGGGTACCGGGTACCCGGCGGCGGCCCGGCCCGGTGCCCAGGCTTAATTAAGAGGTCTAAACAATAGTTTCAAAATTTCGATAGTTTCAAAATTTTAAACAAATAAAATGAAATTTTCTAAAAAAATACATGTAAAATCTTTTTTGTTCTGGGGAAAGAAGGTGGGGGGGCCTGCACACAGACATGTATATATATGAGAGAGAGAGAGAGAGGGAGCACCCTGAAGGATCATTGATCTTTTCAAATCGAATGCCAGATTTGTATGTCCTGCTATGGCCTGCCGATGCCACGATCACAATTCTGCCTTCTATTCCACTCTCCTGAGCAGTGGCTTTCATTTTGTCCAGCAGAAGATTTGTCAGAAAGAAATGCCCTGCATTCACTTTCTTTCCTTAATTACTCTCTTAGAAGTCTGCTATCTTCCTTCAATTGCTTAAAATTTTAAAGTGAGTTGTGTGTATATGTATATATATATATATATAAGAAAATTTTTTATGAAGAAGGCCGAATTAAAGTTACTAAATTTTGACATAAGTGAAAATATCATTTTTTGAAATTTTTATATAAGACAAGTAAAATTTTCTAAAATTTACATGTAATTTTTTTAAAAAAAAAATTGAGGTGTGACCAGGGCTCATGCGAACCCTTCTTTGTATATGAGTGTGTGAGTTTGAAAAGTCATTGCTACCATGTACCGCATGATGCCATATAACTAAAATTCAAAAATTGATTACTAAAAAGAGCAAAAATTATTGTTAAAACTAATGACTCTTTTTAGTGACAAATTTCTGAATTTCTACTAACATTCGGCATATATGTAGGCGTGAGTCACTTAGATGCTTAATGGACAAGGTATAATTTCAACTTTTTAATCTTTTCTAAATTGGTGGTTGAGACTAGAAAACAAAGAGAAAAAAGGTAGCATGTCATTTTTTATCATCAAATATTATTTCATACTTTTTTCTCATTGTTTTTATTTTTACTAATTTTTTTTTTCTCTCTCTTTACTTATATATTCGCGCTCAAGAATGCCAACTTGCTGGATTAATTGCTCGTGAGATCAGTATATTGGGAGAAGCAAGTTAGACTAATAAAGTACCATATATTAAAGTAGGAAAATCCTTTTTGTGTTAAAAAGAGACAAGTAGTATTTTGTGAAAGATGAATTAAATGTAAAGAAGGAGAATCATAAATGACTACATGAGAAAGGGTTGACAAGATACATGCTTACCAATGTAGTTAATGGCAAATTGTAGCTCTATCCCATCTTCAGAAAGCTGGAATGGACATCCCAAAATGCCTGCATTGTTTCTGCTAGAAGAAGAATGAGAAATTATTCATACTTTTGTGATAGGCCAAAGTACAGGAAACGAAAACCATGAAAATGAAACATATACTTATGGAGATAGAGAAAGAAATTGAAAGGGAACGTGTTCACAAGGGGTTGGTACAATTTGTTGGAGTGAGAGTTGCTAGACAGCTAGTTTTTATTTTGAGCGCCACATGCATCAACCTCTTGTGCTGTAAAAAGGGAATTATTAATGCACAAGTTGAACTGAACGCAACGCCTCAAAGCACCAAAAATATGCTTTATACTCCAAAGGCAATCTGCCTAATAGTGTCGACCATGTTTTTTCCACAACTAATATGCACAATTGAGACTCACGTTGGCTGATGAATTTGATATATCCAACAAGACCACTTAAAGGAAAAAAAACCATGCAGCTTAAATTCTTGTTGAAAAATATTTTAAACAAAATATAAGCATGTTAACATCTTTATGAATACTAATTTTGTATACAACATGCCTTAATTGAAGTTGTGATCGTGAAAGTCATTCTCTCTTTTTTTTTTACATAATATGAAAAAAAATTGACGGCATCATAGGAACCATTAATTCTTTTATGAATAAAAAAATATATATTTGAACTCAAACACAATTCACTTAATATGTGTTCCTATCAAATTACTCCTAATATTATATCTATAAATAAGCCTCTGGTTTTTTTGTCCACACCTAAAAGTGGCCTACCATGCATCAACAAGTTCTTGCTGTTTGCTATTTTGTATATATATATATATATATATAAACTATTGAAAAACAAAAATAAGACTTAGTTAGAAAAGGTTACGATGCTATTTAGAATCTCAAATAACAGCCTTAAACTAATTGGCATTACCTTTTCTTTCAAACCTTATTTTTAGATGACATCAAAATTTGACAAACCCAAGAAAACTCAGTTGTGACTATTTTATTTGGGTGAAGCCAAAAGTGAGTTCGGAAAGAGCCAGTATTGACAAAATTCAGTTTTTACCATAGTTAACAAGCTCTGACTTGAACTCGGATCGGCTGAATACTGGGTCACCAGATCAAAGAGTTGACTACGTGACTCAGCTGGATTAGATTATAATTTTTTATAATGCATTTTTTCTATAAACAAATGAAGAATGTAAGTCTGTCAGGATTTTATATTTGATTTCTTTATCAATTAAAACTGAATAACTCCTAATATGAGTTTTTACGTATATTGAGTAATGTTTGTGATATTTCACATTTAAAAAAAATAACTTAGACTATGAGATTTTACAGTTGAAAAAAGAACAAACTTCAGTATTTAACCATATAAAAAAAATGGGTAATTAGTTGATGATCTCAGCTGAGTGACTAAGCAAATAGACAATCCTAACCAATTCGAGTGCATCACGACTCGGATCTGCAAGTAAAGCTGTCTCTCATGTTCGTTTTATCAACGTAATAAAACCTGTTGATAAAACTAGGGTTTTTCAGCTAAGAGGCATTATTTCAGAAAATCCCATTCCTTAGACCGCATAATATATGTAAACGGAAAATAATTGTAAGGCACCTATATACAAAATGAAGAGAAATTTTGGAAATGGTGTGGGCAACTGCCCACACGAACCAAACCTGTAGGTTTTATACCAGAAGGGCGTTCCTTTTTATGGAAAGCGACCCGAAGCTCTGAAGCTAAGCCAAAGGGTTTATTCTTTCACCGCCAAAAGGGAGAATCTGATGCTGTCTATCAACCATAAATGAGCAAAAGAAGATTTGAAGAGGGGTGGGCCGATCTACGTACATGAGAAGGTTGAGGGGTTTGTTGGAGGAGAGGAAAGCAGCAGCGAATGATCTGACGGAAGCGAGGGAGCTGAGGTCCAGCTCCATCACTTCGATCTTGGCATCCGCCACTTGCTCCACAATCTTCTCCTTCGCCTCCTCCCCGAGCTCCTGGCTGATTGCAGCAATGATCACAGTCGCTCCCCTCAGCGCAAGAACTCTCGCAGTCTCCATGCCGATTCCACTGGTAGCCCCTGATTGTAGCAGAAGAAGAAGAAGAAGAAGAAGCTGAATCAATCCTTTTACCCATGCTTGATTGCTAATACCCTGTTGGTTCCTTTTATTTTTTTCCTACGCTCGATTAGTAATGCATATTGTTCTTCCCAACCTGCGGGAACTCGAACGAAACTCCTTCCTCCTAAAAGAACAAGAAATTAGAACAGAACACGAAAAGGTGTGTGAGAGAGAGACAGAGGAGACCTGTGATAACGGCGGTGATGTTGGAAGCATCGATTCCATCTGTAACTTGCTCGGCAGTCGAACGAAAACCGAATCCTGATTCCCCCTTTCTGCTGAAGAAACTCCATAGCCCCATTTCCTTTTCCGGCAAGAAAATGCGGTAGGTAGCAGTGATCAGAGATTTGATGATCAGAACGAAATTGGTGGGAGCGAAGGAAATAAATTGGGACATCCAATCGTTTTTTTTTTTTTTTTGGTACTGAAACGCCTTTTCTAACTTCAGTATCCATTATTTTAATAAAGCTCAGAGGCAAGTTTGACTACCTCGGGCTTCGAGTTCAATTTTATAACTCCATTAATTTATAAACAAGTCGAGCGCAAGTTTGACTAGATCTAGCTTTGCTCATTTTCTTAAACCAGTTCATTTTTATGCTCAAATTGAATTAGTTTATAAACAAGTCTAGCTTTGAGTCGAGTTTAACGGGACAAGTTCGAATCGAGCCTGACTTGGGATCGTTGAACATCCTTGCTTGCATGATACAAAGGAACCTAATATAAAGGAACCTAAGATACTAAATTGCGGTGAACAACTCCACCTTTACTAGTCTAGCGTATTAACCTACCGCTTTCATTGGCTGTCATGAAATATATGAATATATCTTTGGTTCAATCCATATGAAAAAAAAAAATCCCCTCAAAAGCTCAATGTTTAGTCAATTATACATATCTGACCATGATTCTAAAAATATCTTGTATAACCGATTTTTGTTTATATATCTACTTTTCCTTGTCTCTCGTTATCTATGTGTGCACACACACACACTTACTTCTCATGCATGTGACCTTCTAACAGGGGACCAATTAATACCAAAATTTTGAAATTAGCCACCTTACTAATCTGTATCTGTATCATTAACGTCACTGCTAATAATAGTGATGATTGTGTGCCTCTTTAAGTGAAGTTGAATTATATGCTTTAGCCTTTATTCTGAATATCGAAGCATTAGATTAGTGGAAAACATTCACGAAGCGTGATTTTCAAATATTCACATTGCATTGTTGCCATAAGGGACGTAGCATATCTCGTCGGATTGGCAGGCTGATGAGAACCTGATCGTCAGTTCGATTTTGGTAGGCGCTATTCATCTAGACTGCAAATAGTGATAGTGTGACACTCTAATTAATGGATATGCCGTAGGTCCACTCAGGTCTTAAAGTAGTCCTAAACTTCGAGGGTATGGGAGATGGCTTTGCCCTTCTTCAGGCAGTAGCAAGAGGAAAAAAAAGCAAAACCTGTTTCCTAAAATATTGTCATTCCGAACCTTGTGCATCATTTTATCCCATGGTTTCTTTAGTGCTAAAATTGCGATGACTTTCGGTAAAAATGCAAATCAAATAAAGCTTTTAGTTATCAGACAAGAGAAACGCTACTACATTTCATTTCATGAGAAGGGTAATACATGATATGGATCACCATGGACTTCCATTTCATCAAATTTGGATAGCGAAATATTTTTGTAGGTGATTATTGGTTTAGATTTTTCTATTTATTACTGAGAGTTTCTCGATCTTATGAGGTGCCTAATTAGGGTTGTTTCTCTCCATCTGGTAGGTTCTCTTTTTCAACATCTTTTTTTTTCTGCCTCTGATTTTTTACTCATATCCCTATTAATTCAAATCGTCATAGTTTTGGTTGAGACATACTTCCAATGAAATTAGAATTACATATACTTAAACATGAGTGCGTAATCAATGAATTCATGATTCATGCTCTATTCAAACAATATATACTATAAAACAAAGGTTAATCAACAAGCAAGTCTCCACCAAGGACGAGCCACAATGGCTGCCCAAGTATGGTGTCCGTAAATAAAAAAAGAACACCAACAAAGAAGTATGCCATAAGGAGCTTGAAGCAACCTCTCTTTAAACACTCCCTTGTTAGTAAGGGATTGCATTGATCAAACTTGAAGGTTTGAATGTTTTCTCCAAATTGATTTCGGTTTAAATAAGTTATATATTTGTCCTTGATGTAATTTTTCTATAGTAACAGCTACCTGTTGGGCATTCTTCATGAAACAATTTGACCGACAAAAGCTCGATTCCCAGAGATAAATAGTTGGACTTAAAGAGTGTTCAAGTTGAACGTGGTCAAGAGATTAATTACGTTGATTGTGGCTTTATTGGCATCATAAATATAAACCAAGATGACATGATCATATATAAATATAAATTTCTTTTATATTCTTTCGAGATTTAGAATATTATTGTTGGTCTACTAAGTCGTTGCTTCAGTTCTGCATGGCATAAGCATCTTGTCAACTATATTAACTCGATTTAAGTCGTTGTATGCCCTACATGGGGATTTTTTCAGTAATTAACCTTTCAAGTGGCTTCTCTCCTGATGGTAATCAGTCTACTTGCCTGTAGGCGTCGAGCAAGTTCTTTTGCATGAAGGATTATTGATCATCTCTCATCGAATGGCAGATTTGTATGTCCTGCTATGGGCTGCTGAGGCCACAATCACAATTCTTCCTTCTATTCCGCTCTCCCCAGCAGTGGCTTTCATCTTCTCCAGAAGAAGATTTGTGGGCAAGAAATGCCCTGCATCCACTTTCTTTCATTCCTTAGCTTCTTTCAATTGATTAAAAATTTGAAGTGAGTTATATATATGTGGCTGAAATTCAAAATTGGTTACTATAAGACTATAAATCATTGTTGAAGCACCATCAACTGTGGCTTCACTATAAATTGTGGCTAATGTCAATCTGGTGACTTTTTTTAGCAATAAATTGTTGAATTTCTGCTAACATTCAACACACAGTGCTGGATGCTAAGCGGATAATTAGAAACAATCTCAGCCCTATTTTTCTCATATTGATGGTTGAGACTTAGAAAAAACAAAGAGAAAAAAAGTGCTTGGTCAGTTCACACTTTTTTCTTGTCGTTTTTCTATTCTCAACTATTAATTTAAAAATGGTTAAGATTGTTTTTCATCCGTTTGGTATCTAAGTGTCTAAAACCTACTACTTTATATATATATATATATATATATGTTCTTGCCCAAGATATCCAACTTGATATATTGTTGCCCACGAGATCGGTATATTGGGAAAAGTAAGGTAGACTGATAAAGTACCATACGGAAAGTAGCAGGAATTTTTTGTGTTAAAAAAGAGCCAAGGTAGCACACCATTTCTTATTTTGTGAATTAAAAACGAATTAAATGTAAAGGAGGAAAGTCATAAATGACTAAATGAGGAAGGTTTAACATAATCCATGCTTATCATTGTATTTAATGGCAAATGGTAGCTCTGTCCCATCTTCAGAAAGCAGGAAGGGACATCCAAAAATGCCTGCATTGTTTCTGTTAGAAGAAGAATGAGAAATTATTCATATTTGTATGAGAGGCCAACGTTCAGGAAATGCGTTCCAAAACTTTGAGAATGGCACATATATTAATGGAGACAAAAGAGAAGAAATTTGAAGGGTGCATATTCGTCCCCAACCATTTGCGCAACAACTTGGAGTGAGTTGGTGGGCAGCGGATGTGTTCTTCAAGTGTCAGGGGTATTAACTTTATATGTTGAAAAAAAGAAACAAAGGAGTCACCGACATGCAGGTTGAAGCGCAGTAGATACAATACTCTAAAGCACCAAAAGTATGGTTCTATATTTTAAAAAGAATTATAGGTTGAAAGGGAGCTCTGCCAATCAGTGTCTACCATGCTTTTTCCATAACGAATATGCATGTTTGAAACTCACCTAGGATTATGAATTGATATATTCTTGTTGAAAAGTATTTTAAACAAAATATAAGCATGTTAACACGTTTGTGAATACTAGTTTGGTGTACAGCGTGCCTCAATTGAATTTGTTATCGTGAAAGACATTCTCTTTTTTACATATTATAAAAAATGGCGGTATTATAAGAGCCAATAATTTTTTATGAATTAAGAAAATATATTCGAACTCAAAAGTCAATTCACTTAATATGTGTTCATTATATCTTTAAGTAAGACGTCTGGTTTTTTTGTCCACACCTAAAAGTGGTCTAGCATGCACCAAGTCCTCGTTGTTTGCTATTTTGTTTTTCGAAAGGGTGTTTCACTTTTTTCATATTATTCATCCTATTCTTGGGAGTAGCTTTCATTTAGAGGTTGGACTTTTTCTTCTTTCACTATCCTTTTTTACCCCTTTAAAAAGGTTTTTTAAAATTTTAATAGGGGCATTTTTGTCATTTCATTCTCCTGCCGCACGAACAAACATGCACGGGAGTGTGCACATAACCACGAACGAATTTTTAGTTATTATTATGAAAAAATGTTACGATTACGAAAAAATGAGTCTAACTTTTTGTGGTGCGTTCGACCCAGCCACAAAGTCATGTTTTTGTTTGGGTGGTAGATTCAAAACGTGGTTTTTAAATAACCTAAAGGAGATCAGGTTTTTCACTCCCCTTTTACAAAACCGGGTTTTTCACTCCCTCCTGAACAAACTGGATATCACAGAATCGGATACTGCTGCTGCTAGTTTTGCCACGACTGATTGTGTCTTAGCATGGCAAAATGTTATGTAGTTCAGATTTATGTAAGGTGAACTAGATTAATTTTTTGACTTTTTCCTTTAATATGTTCTGAAGAGTTCAAGATCCATTTGGCAAGGGTCTGATAATTTGTTCATGTCTCTTGCTGACCTGTTTACCTCTCTCTCTCTCTCTCTCTCTCTCTCTCTCTCTCTCTCTCTCTCACTGAGCTTCGTTGGACCTATGATACATAGTGTTGTGCCTGTCAACGTTTGCATGTTATCCTCTTCATGACTTTGCCTTCTTTTTAGCATTTCTTCCCACTTTCTTTAAAGTAAGTGCAACACGACATGTCCTCACTAACTTAAGAAAAGAATGGAAGAAATCTGTTTCGTTCTCTTCCATTTCTATGACGACACTGTCCCGAAATTCTTCACACGGACAAAGCTTTCATCCTCAAGGTCATGGCCAATGGTAGAAGTTGCTAGTACACCATCATCTGTTTTCATCAAATTCCACCGAGATTGCCACTGTGCGGTTCACTTAATCAAACCAGTTACGTAAATTGTTTATACCCAATTAAGAGTTTGACAAAGCACGATTATAATATCACCTTTGATCTGCTATCTTAAACCTGTTTGCATGACCTTGCGTTCAGCTTGTCTCTAGATCGAACACTTAATGTCTTCATATGAAAGCAAAATTTTCTTGATGGTCTGGGAATTGAAGGATGACCTGAGATGTGAAAGAACTAAAAGCGATTTCCGATTCCATTCTCTGTGAATTATTTCATGGCCGGTAATCAGGTGATTGTGGGATTGGAAACTGTTGCTGTGGAAGCTTTGTGCTTATCATTTCTTCACTGAACTCCCAAAGCCTCTTTGCTAGATCGGCGTCCCTGCCAAAAGCTGTTGGCTGGTTCTCGTTGCAATCACTGATGGGTGGAGAGCCAGATAACAGGTCGTTGCTGCCCCCTGAAATTTATTCACACTTTTGAAATTTGGGTCTGTGTCAGATTTTGATCACTAGATCTTAGAGGATATTAGAAAATTTGAGTGATATGTTACTACTTCGCACATGAAGGAGAAATGGTTGCTGTGAATGAGCTATACATTAGCAAATACAACAGTGACAGTAAGAACAATGCTAAAAACAAGTGAAACAAAAAAATGCAGATCCCCAAAATATAAATATCCCGAAAATATCATTTCTTTTTCTAGGATTTCTTAAATTTCCTTTTTAGGTTTTTTCAAACATTCTAATGAACAATTTAGGAGGTTTAAATTAGTAGAGGACTTTTACTTTCATAAACCAACTTCTCTATCATGTTTACATATTTTAGTATTCTCAAATTCCTGTAGGTTGACGAACTTTCTAATTAATATGCAAGATAGGTATTTTGACTATGAAACGGGAAAAGCATTCAAGAGTAATAAGAGAATAGGAACGTCAATATTTGCATTACATGCTAAAAGTAATTTTTGATTTATAAAAAAGGGAAAAAATTTTGAAAAAACATTCTTTTTTAAAAAAATATCAAAACGTCATCAATGCTCTTAGGTTGCATGCATGCAACTCACTCCCTTCGGATGGTGGTTCGGCTTCATATGATCCATTGTAATACCGGTTTTGAAAAGTTTAGTTTCTTATTAAAGATTATGTTATAAGATGGTATTTAAGTGACATGAACATGTTGTCTTGGTTCTTAGTCTTGTTTTGGATTGAAACTAAAAGTACAAGCTTAATCTAATAATAGAAATGGTTGCTACAGAAGTGTAGTACATTGCTTGGGCCTGGATCGGATTAGCTCGCTACCCGGCCCGACTATTAACGGTCAGACCAGTCCGGGTACCGGTCCATGATAAGAATGCTGGACGCCCATCCAGTTTTCATCCAGTTTTTGCAGCCTCAGTCGCATCACTTCTGCCAAACACCATTCCTCCACCGCTTCATGCTCAGACCGGTTAAACCCAAGAGGCTCTTCAACCACCATTTGACCTTCCCCATCATGTCATCGATTCACGCATAGAGAAGAACCAACTAGAGAGGGAGAGAGAAAGAAGGGAGAGAGTCGTGGCAATGGAATCGATGAGTCCTTAGGTGAAGCGGTAGCAAGGTGGCGACAAACAGTTTTGATTTAGAACAAGAGGCTACGAATCGGTGATGGCGTGCTAGGCACAGCCCGAGGTGCGGTGAAGGCGATGCAGCCAGGTGAGACGGCGATGGCAACGGGCAGTGGTGCAGCGACAGTGAAGGAAGAAAATGAAGACTAAAGCGAACTTTCAATTTTTGAAAGTTCAAAACCCTAACTTAGGAAACAAACTTCAAAATATATTTAAAAATTAAAAATTAAAAAATTTCCGGGCTTAACGTCCCGTGATGGGCCGCACCAAATGCCCGATACCCGGCCCGCCGGGCCGGGCCAGGTCTGATCATGCAGGCCTCAAACCACTTCTACAATAACTAGACCCGAGCCTGGGTCGGGCTGAGTATTGGGTACCGGCTGGTGCCCGGCCTAGAAGAAACATAAGAAGAGAATCATCAAAGCATCCTGACCTCAATCCATTTAGTTTGGGACTTTGAAATAGTGAATATACAAGTATTTGGTGTTGGTTTGGTTCATTAAACTTGATTCCTGTGACGTTGTGCAATATATATGAAGTTGAAAGCAGAAAAGAAGTGTCAAGTATTTGTACCTGTTGGGCATTCTTCAAGAAGGGACAGAGAACATAATCAGCGACGTCGGCTGCGAGAGGAGCTGAAGAACAATCGATTTTAAGTGCAATTTGCTGGGCAAAACCGTAGATAGGAAGAAGAGGTGCATAAGGCATGTTACCTAATTTTTTGATGCAGTACCGAATTATGTTTGTCGGAATATTTCCTGGATGCAGAGAGTTGGCCGTCACCTTTGATCATTCACCCTAGAGAGAGAAAAAGAGAGATCCAACATTCATAAAACAATTTGACTGACAAAAGCTAAATATTTGGACTTGAGAACTTCAAGTTGAACGAGCTCGATTTGAGAAGCTAAATATTTGGACTTAAGAACTTCAAGTTGAACGAGGTCAAGAGTTTAGTCACCATGATTGCGAGGCTTATCGGCATTATAAATATAAACCAAGATAACATGATCACATATAAATACAAATTTCTTTTATATTCTTTCGATGTATCGAAGTACTATTGCTAGTCTACTAAGTAGTTGCTTCGGTTATGCATGGCTTAAGCATGGGGATCTTTTCAGCGATGAACTTTTCATGTGGCCTCTTTCCAGGGAGACATTGGTCTACTTGCCTGTAGGCGTCGAGCAAGTTCTTTTGCATGAAGAATGTTAGCGAGCTTGAACTGCCCGTAAGCTTTAAATCGCCCGTACCTATCACAAACAAAAGCATCTCAAAATAACGAATCAAATCCATCTTTTTCTCAAGAAACAAAATCCCACGCAAACAAGCAGTGTTTGGATGACACTAAAAAAGATGGTTTTTAATCAGTTTGTGTGTTTAGGTAATTAGACCAAAACTTCATTTATTCGCTCCCTTTCGAGAGAGAAAAAAAAAACAGCTTTTTCTGAACATGATTTTTGGCAAAACTCGGTTTTGCTATCATCCAAATGCACCTGAAATGAAGTTTTCAAAGAAAACCATTTTTTACCTCTAAACATTGTTTTTGAGGTGTCTTCTAAATGCCTCCTCAATTTTTTGCTCTTTCTATGGGACAGAACTCGAATTCAGAACTCGAATTTTCTTGGGGGGCACAGTATAGTATTTTTCAAACTTTTTGACTGGGGCTGAATGAAAATTTTTAAAATTTTTGTAAGGGGAGACTTAAAAATTTTAAAACTATAGCAAGATTTTTAGTTTTTTCAATATCGTAGGGGTGCCAACCCCTCCCCATAACACACACATATATACTTACACCTGAGAGAGAGAGATGAGAGCAGGAGAGAGAGAGAGAGACCCTCAAGGGTTCTTGATCTCTCTCTCTCGCTCACACTCACATACATATTACAAGTGAGAGAGACGGAGAGGCACCCTGAAGGATTATTGATATTTTCGAATCGAATGCCAGATTTGTATGTTGTGCTATGGGTATGCGGTGCCACAATCACAATTCTTCCTTCTGTTCCGCTCTCTCGACCAGTGGCTTTCATCTTGTCCAGCAGAAGATTTGTCAACAAGAAATGACCTACATTCACTTTCTTAATCACCCTCTTATTCACTTGAAAATGAAAGGACACTTGGTTTCAAATTTGTAAAGTGCTTCAATTAAAGTTTTATATAATGGTGAATGTAACTTTTCAAAGTTACCCATGCATCTAATCAAATCAATCCGTTCCAACATGATGGAAGGTTAAAGAAGGCAAAACATGAAGAAAAAGGTGATGATCATTTTTATCCTCTAATAATTGGTTATACTTTTCTTTTTGGTTTTCTTACAACTATCTATCTGCTTCAAATGGATGGCTTTTGTTAGATAGCTATCCAAGATTAGCGTATTGTTGCTCATGAGAATTTTATATTTGAAAAAACATAATTACTTTTTGCAAAAGCAAGAAGGTAGACTAATAAATCTACGTACAAACGAACGATATATAAAGTAGGAGGCTTCTTCGTGATTAAAGGGAGCTAAGGTAGTACACCAATTCTGTGGTATTTTATGAAAACCGAAGAATAAAAGTGAAGGAGGAGACTCATAAGGGGGGGGAGGGAATCAGAGAAGGGTTAAAAACTTAATATAATACATGCTTACCGATGTGATTTGTGGCAAATTGTAGCTCTATACCATCTTCAGAAAGCTGGAAGGGACATCCAAAAATGCCTGCATTGTTTCTGTTAGAAGAAGAAATTGTTCATTTTTCCTGAGAGGTTATGCACAAGAAATGTGTTTCAAAACTTGGAGAACGACATATATACGTAGAGAGAGAGAAAGAGAGAGAGAGAGTGAAAGAGCCTTCCTTGTTAAATCTAAATTAGTACTAACAAAGGCTGTGTTTATGACTTTATAGCAAAAAGGCGTTCATTTTTATGGACAACAAAAGAGAATAATTTCTTGCGCAATGCTAAAAGGGAGAATCTGATGCTGTCGATCAACCATAAATAAGCAAAAGAAGCATTAAAGAGGGGTGGGTCGATCTACGTACATGAGAAGGTTGAGGGGTTTGTTTGAGGAGAGGAAAGCAGCGGCGAATGATCTGACGGAGGCGAGGGAGCTGAGGTCCAGCTCCATCACTTCGATCTTGGCATCCGCCACTTGCTCCACAATCTTCTCCTTCACCTTCTCCCCACTCTCCTTGCTCCTTGCAGGGATGATCACAGTCGCTCCCCTCAGTGCAAGAACTCTCGCAGTCTCCATGCCGATCCCACTGGTAGCCCCTGCACGATTTCATGAATTGAAGAAGAAGAAGAAGAATTAGCTAAACAAGACCTTTTATCTATGCTTGATTACTCATACCCTGTTTGTTTCTTTATCTTTTTCCTGTGCTCGATTACTAATGCATATGGTTCTTTTCCCTCTGTGAGAACTCCAACAAAACTTCTACCTCCTAAAGAACAAATACAGAGCATGAAAAAGGTATGAAAGAGAGAACAGAGACCTGTGACAATGGCGGTGATGTTGAAAGCATCGATTCCCTCTGTAACTTGCTCCGCAGTAGAACAAGCACCAAATCCTGACGGCCCCTTTTTGCAAACCCAATTCCGAAGCCATTCCATTTCCTTTTCCGGCAAGACAATCTGACCGGAGAAAGGACGTGGATAGCAGTGGTCGGAGATATGATGATCAGAACCAAATCGGTGGGAGGGAAGGAAAATCTGTCACGGCCGGAATGTGGTGGGGTGGCTCCCCCAGTGGATCTATTTTTCAAAAGATACAAGCTGGAAGCTTCTGCTACTGTAATCGATGGCAATAGGGAGGGAAAGCAAGTGAGGACGATCTATCAGACCCCAAGTGGCATGAGTTAGTAAGAAAGTGAATCCCATCACTTAAAACTCTTTACTGCTGGAGTAATGATCAACTGACATTATTAAATACATTTGGACCAGTTGGTCTTCTCCAAAACCTTCTTGTAATAATTTGCAAAGTTGCTGAACGATGACTACCTGTTGACCAAAGTGAGCTCTCTCGGTATTGGGAGGGAGTGGGTGCTCGACGTGTGGAACTCCCGATCACATGTGGGCCAACATGGATCCCATGGTGGGTCATGGGCACTTTTACATCATTCTGGTGGCATATGGTTTTGGAGGCCACATGTCCTAAAGGTGGCTGGACGCATCCAGTTTTCCACCGACCATTTAACCAGACTCAATTAATAAGAGGTGAGTCATCGACTCATTCAATTGATCTTCTATCACATTAATAAGTGATTAATGTCAGGTCATGTGGCAACAGAGAAATCTTGTTGTGAGTGCCTCCTAAATGTTTCTAAAATTTATTACAAGTTCATACAATACTAAATCTATTCTTTTATGCTTAAAGTAAACTCATGAAGCACTCACAAAGTGATTATGCTGCTAAAAGACCCTTGACTATCATGTCGAAGATAATAAATTAAGTCAATGCAAGAAAGCGTTAAAAAAACATTGTATCCAAGAGAACATGGTGTAATCTACAAAACTCCTTTTAAAACCAATCTGGGTAAAAACATCACTTTAACGAGAGAACCAAGCACGAAGAGATTGTTTTGGCTTATATAAAGCCTTTTTTAACTTACAAACATACCTGTTTTGGTTTGGAACACCCTGTGGGACTTCCATATACACTTCTTCATTAAGTTCTCCATGCAAGAAAGCATTCTTATAATCAAGCTGCATTAGATCCCACCTTTTATTAGTTGCAATAGAAAGCAAAATTCTGATAGTATTCATTTTGGCGATTAGAGAGAATGTTTCTTTGTAATCTATTCCTTCAGTCTGCATGAAACCCTTTCCTACCAAACAAGCCTTAAATCGTTCCATAGTCCCATCACTTTTAAACTTTATTTTATACACCCACTTGCATCCAACCACTTTCTTTCCTTGAGGGAGAGGTACAAGATCCCAAGTTTGATTTTTTTGCAATGTAGTAAGTTCTTCTTTCATAGCTTGTCTCCATCTGCTGTCCTTGTTGGTCTCGTCAAAGGTTTTTGGTTCGGTTTGAGCTGGGTCTCTGCCTGGGCTGGGCTGAGGCCGGGATCGGACTGGCCTAGGTTTGGACTGGACAAGGCCGGGCCGGGGATAAGAACAGGTCGGGTTGAGTTGGGCCGGGGTAGGTGCAGTTAAATATGGTCGGGAATAAGCTTGGACTAGGCTGCAAATCGGGCCAGCCAGGCCCCAATTGCAAATCAAGCCCACCCCCTACCGCTACGTTGGTACCACATGGGTCACTATTTCCAGGCGATACAAGAGAAATTTTTTGGCTCAGAGGATGTCTCCGCCTTCTCAATGCCCTGAACAGCTTGGCCCAATAGGCTTACTCCATAACCAACTCCATCACGATGCCGATCGAGGTGATGAACGGCTTCGTCCCCAAGTCAGTACTCATCCCGGAGTTCGCCTTGTTCGACGGATCGCCTGTCTCTGTCCCAGACCAGTGTTAATGCAGCCAAACCACGAGCACTCCTCAATGTCGCATGGGGCAACAACCAACATTCTGGCACTGCTGATCAATGGCAACTCGTATCGAACCATCTTCGACTGCCTGGACGAGAAATTCGGGATATACTACCAGAACATTTCAATGACGATGTTCTACAAGAGCTTCAGGAAGCGAGGGCGGGGAGTCTGCCCAACTACGTAGCGGTGAAGTAGCGGTACATGGACTCGAAGGTGATCACAGCGAACGATGACCACCCGTTGTACCAAGGACAGTTGTTGGACTGACTTCATCTTCATCCACTTGTACCAACGGTTGGCGCTTGTACCTAAAAGCTAAACATCCTTCTAACGTGCAAAAAGTTATTTTGTAAAATAGAGTCCAAAGATCTCTCCATCCAAACCTGAATAGCAAAATCTACAGATTCTCTCTCTCTCTCTCTCTCTCTCTCTCTCTCTCACTCTATGTGTGTGTGTGTGTGTGTGTGTCCAAAACATGTTTCATGACTATGTATTGGCAATGGGAAAACGTTCTAGCACTAGTTGATTTAACAGTGGTGAATGCAGACACCATGCAGGTGACAGAGAGGAAATGAGATGGCCGTGGTGAATGCAGACACCACGCAGGTGACAGAGGAAATGAGATGGTGGCTGCAAACTTCATTGATTGCAGGTGCCTGGCAGAGTTTAGGTCCAAAGCAAATATGTATTCAAACTGCTTCTCAAGGGGCTTGTTGGGTAATAGTGGAATCAGAGGTGGGTCTGAGTATGGAGGATAAGACGTTTTGGAGGAAATCACATTTCCCATCTGCTGAATAAGAAATGCTTGTACTTGCCCTGAAATAAGAAGATCTTCCAGGACAAAGAACTTCGGAGGACTTCTCCAGCAGGTTTGTTGCACACCAACCCTTTTAGGCAAAGATCAGGTGGAGTATCTAAAGAGAAAAAAAACGGCTGGCAGTTATATTGCACCAATATATGTATTCCATCTTTAAAAGGAAAATCATGTCGCCTTTGTGTTTTTTTGTATATTTATGGGAAATAATGCAGATAAATCAAATTTCGTGGCACCCAGCCTTGAACCTGGCCAAGTGGACTATTATCACTACTGTCCAGTTTATTGAATCCATATATATTGTGGGTTCTCCGATAGTCTGCAGTCGTGACAGTAGAATTGAAATGGCTATACACGATGCCCACGAACTGCACCGTCAGAAAAGCTGGCCCATTAACAGGGAACCTGTATGGATAGGCAAGACTTAGTATAGTCACACAAGATAATATGGGTGTCAGCTGCCTTTAAAAGATCTTGAAAGTCTGGCAGTAGAGGTTAAGGCATACTTAGATAATGGAATCTGAAAAATGAGATTTTACTTGGCCGTTTTAATTTAACCAACCTTTTGTTTACCTTCCCTACAAGCCCTTTGATATCATCCGGTTTCTTCTAATCGCCACTCTATCGTCCAAGCCAAATCCACAGGACAAAATGTTAGTTTTGACTCGGCTGCTTTTCAGTTATACCTAGGTAAGATTTTCTAGCAATATGCAGATAAATTCATTCGGAAGTATAATGCTGTATATATCGCAAGTGAACAAATCTGGGAATAGGAAATTGAAGCTACACCCATTTAGGTAAGCAAAATCACAGAGAAAAATATCAATCTATTCTTCCTCCGAGAACTTCATTTTCGTGGGGATAGGCTGAACACTCCCTACCTGAAAAATAATAAAAAGACAAAGGTAAGCACAAATAGTAAACAAGAGATGAAAAGAATGATATGAAGGATGCACTCACCATATCTGGACATTCATAGTCAATACAAGCAGCTTTTATTTTCTTTCTTCGCTTAAGATCCCTCCGCATGATTGCCTCCACCAACTTCTTGTGCTCTTCAGCAGTCCTGTCCTGCAGCACAACAGAACAGGTTCTGATCATCCAAGTAATTGTTAATTCAGAACAGATAACTTGAAAGAACACACATCCCATCTCTCTATAAAAAGAAAAGATCTCCACGTATCATCCAAAATTTCTCTATGTTTTATCTAATGCTAATCTCATAGAAGCACAAATGCTGGACCAACCTTATTATGTCTCATCCGCTCAAGTCTTCTCCCTCTTGATGGATCATATTTTTGCTTTGCCTGCTTCCACCTGACAAGGAGAAACCAAGTAATTTAAAGAATCACAAGGCCTGATAGCTATTTGCATTTAAAATAATAAATTAAAAATTTCTCTGTTACAGCATAGTTTGAAATTTTGAATAACCATGTAGTAGACAACCTAAGGTTCGCAAAGAGGGAAGCAAAACTAAAAATTGAAACAGAACATGGTAGCAAAAAACAAGTATTTACAAGTGATGGGCATCCACACACCTACACATGCAGGTGCATGAGCATGGCCATCAATGTTGAAAAGAGAAAAGCAATCATCAGCTCAGTACGCGAATAACATACATATTTGGATGAACTCTCTCAGATGGAACTACATGAACTTGTAGCATGTGCTCAAATAGCAGATAATTATGCATACAATCAGCAACAATTTTAGCCACCTGCAACATAGCAAGGGGGTTACCTGCACTGCATTAGAGAAATATAAGACAGATGCAGGTTGAGAAACTCTTACTTACCTCAGGTGACTCGAATTTAATGAACCCATAATGTTTAGAGTTCCCTGTCTGCATTAAAGAAGTAGGTTAAGCAAAATGAAAATATTCAAGCAGCAATACAAAGGTAAAACTGTAAAAGTGCATCAGGAAATCATTTGTTCATGAAGGCAGCTTTTTCAACTGGAGAAGCCCACACATGAACATACACGGAGATATGCATACACATATTTATAGATAGCACATACGTATTTTCTATGCATATGAAAGCAGATTCTTCAACCGCGGAAACCCACACATGCACATACACAATGTGCATACAAATATATATATGTACATATAGACAACACACATATTTTCTGTGCTTTTTTTTTTTGTATTTTTGTAATGCATGTAGTTCCTTCTGTTCTTCCCATGCTTGATTATTCATTGGTTGTTTTCTTATTGAATGTTCAGAAAGACTATTGGATGCATTTATTAATCACAATGAGATAGTGTGAATGTTTGGTAGCACATATGCATGATCAATGACAGAAAATGCATGATCATGTGGTATACTAGGTTCACAACAGTTATATACTTATTCTTCGGCCAATTTTGTTTGTTATGTTATCTTCTCTTCATTTGAAAAAGACTTATCCTGCCTAGGCGCTTTTAGGGATTCCACCAAGTAGCACTTCTACTTAGAAAGTGCAGGACTCACAAAAACTAATTGCAAATGGAAAAGAAAAAAGAATGAGTAAATGCCTGCCGTTTTCCATAAAGCAACGGGAGAAACCACGGTTCCTTAACAGAACATTCACCAGCTTGTGATAACAGTAACCAAAAACAAGCTATATTCATTTCAGTTTTACATATAAAAGTAGCATAGCCATCAGACTTTTTTGTTTCAGCTTTCCCTTAGTTTTGTCTGCTTTGACTCCTCTACCAACATAATTGATCGTATAATACATATGAATTGCAGTAGACACACGCATAAAATTTAAGCAGCCAAAATGCCCACTTAAGAAACTGCCCCGTGCTATGTCAAAAGTGACAAGTTTACAGACATAAACACTTCAATTGGATGGTAAAAATGAGATAGTAATTTAATTTCCACTTCATGATAAGTAACGGATAGCAATTAAAGACTTTTTGTGCATCTGCATCTGTGTATCCCACAGCACGTTGGTAGTCTTAATTCTTAAATTATAGTCTAGTCTGATCCAGCAATGCTACAACTGTACCACCAAGTCAAACCAAAAAAGATCCCCCAAATTCAAAACAAAAGGCGGATTACTCCTATATTAGAAAAAATTAAAAAAGTGTGAATATGATTCAAAAGACATCATATTACTACCTCAACGTAGATGCTAACATCATAACTTTGAGATTACATGCTAGAGAAGCAAATGAAGACTAGCTTTTAGCTATAACTTCTTCCTTCTTCAGCTCAGATACAATGTAATATACAAAGTGTAGAGAAAACCTTTCTGTTTCGTGCCAACCGCAATCTCTTGATAGTCCCAAACTGTTTAAAGAAACCTGAAAATGTGAACTAGCTTTAAGTTTTCAACGATAACATCTATGAAGTAACATGGGAAGAAGCAATAACAGCTACTTAAAAGTTAAAATGTACCTTGCATCTGTTCTTCATAAAATCCATGAGGTATGCGGCCGATATACAAGACACTGGAATTCAATGCAGATGGCTCTTCATATTCTTTAGGCAATCGACTCCCAGGACCACCTTCCAAAGGCTTGATAAGAAACCAAAAATGAAAAAACAATACCTAGCAGTGGAACACCAATAAAACTTCCATAGAAACTGGATGATGATTGAATACCAAGAAGTCAGGAGCTTCTTTACTGCGTTGTGACATCGCCCTTTCTAAACTGCCACCACTCCGTTTCATCTTCATTTTTACCATTTGCGCTAAATTGGCTACACAATAAGCATGCGAGCTTTCAAAATAAATAGAAGAGAAGATTCCTGAAGAGGAAGGAATGCCAGAGTTGCTAAAAGTTATTCATGAGAATGCAAACAGAGATTGATATCTATTGCAAAGTTTTGACAATATGTTTTCGTTCTCTTTTCTTTTTCGCCAAATTCTTTTCAGCTTCCATAAAAATCAGGCCGTCGACCGTCCTCGTCTCGGCCTTCTCCGGCTGACGCTGCTTGCAAGAGAGGAACAGGAAGGGAGAGAGACCCACCTAAGAGACGGAGAGAGAGGAACGCAAGGCTCCCACTGCTGCGGCTGTTCTGCGCGTATGGTGGTCTGCTGCGAGGGGGAGGAGGAGGAGGATCGCACCGCGGCGGCAGTTTTGTTAGGGCAAAAAAATAAGATCGTCGTTTCGCGCCATCGCGGATTCCTTTTATGCGTTTGAGGGCTGGGGCGAATTTTTCGAAAATACGAACTTCCACCTACTTAGGAAGCGTGCTGCTTTAAATATTTTATATATATCCAAATTAAACTCCAAGATGACGTTTAACCGGATTCGAATTTGAATTTGGGTTTAAACAAATATCTGATTAGACTTGAATTTAGATTTAAATCAGATTTAGTGTGAAATAAATATTTTATATCTAATGTCAATATACCTTCAACGTGTTCTCAACAGGCATAACATACCTGGCCAAGCTAGGGGTCCCGTGGTTCGATCTAGGTGTGGTTCGATCTAGGTATTATACTTTTCTGTTTCGTCCATCTTAAGTGGTTGGATGTTGTATGTATGGTGAAGGGTCCACTGCTTTCACATAGTTTAAAACCCCAAAGACAAAGACAATGGATTGTTAACCTTTTCCTTATCCTAAACATAATATATTGTGGTTTGGATTTAGCTAAGGTGAATTTGAAAATGGATTTGGATTGATATTGCAAATCCAAGTATGAATCTGGATATGATATAGTCTTTTCTTTAAATTTGAATATTTCACGGACATTCTAAACTTTTAAATTCTCTATGCTATTTGTAGTGCACTTGTAAAGTAAATAATAAACAAATGCCCCAACTAACTTCTACCTTAGACAGAGGACTAGAAACGTGACAAAGTCAGTAACAAAAACTCACCTACGTCCACTATAATTACTCGAAAATGTGATCAGAAAAACAATTTTGGGCTTGATATTCGACTGAATGAAAGTTCATGTTTATAAAAATAACTCACTAAGGCTCAACTAGGGATGTCAACGGATCGGATTCGGATCGAATATACTCTTTATCATATCTGACTTTTCGGATATACATATTTTCAAATTCGAATTCGGATGAAAAAAAATCTAAAAAATATCCGAATCCGATTTTTAAAACCTTATCCGAATCCGATCCCAATCCGACTTTTAAATCAAAATCTGGTTTCGAATCCGAATCCGGCTTTAAAAATCCAAAACCCGATTAAAATCCGAATCCAACTTTTTATTTCAATATCCGATTTCAATCCGAATCCGACTTTTTATTTCAATATCCGATTTCAATCCGAATCCGACTTTTTATTTCATTATCCGATTTCAATCTGAATCCGACTTTTTATTTCATTATCCGATTTCAATCTGAATCCGACTTTTTATTTCATTATCCGATTTCAATCCGAATCCAAATTTTAACATCCAAAACTAACTTTTAA
The DNA here is from genome assembly GCF_008831285.2 of Nymphaea colorata. Taxonomy (NCBI): domain Eukaryota; kingdom Viridiplantae; phylum Streptophyta; class Magnoliopsida; order Nymphaeales; family Nymphaeaceae; genus Nymphaea; species Nymphaea colorata. Next base: position 20,839,228 of record NC_045138.2, on the reverse strand, counting down.
ATTGCTAAAAAAATTAATTCCACTACTTCTTGTTTCTCACTGCTCAAGAAAGGGCCCACAAGGCAATATATAAGACATTGTTACTACAATAGCTGCACCTTCTGCCTGCCTAACAAAGTATCATGTATTTTTTTACCAAGCGCCTCCATGGACGTTAATTACCAATGTTTTTTTAAAAACAAAACAAAAAACAAAAAAACGCCCAAAGCATAAAGGGCGACGAGCAAGACTGCCTAATAAGTTTCCATTAAATATCTAGGCATCTGCAAAAAACTATACAGTCTGAAGCTTTCAACGCCTCAATTCTTATACTTCATAATCATGAAAGTTAGTGAGTCTTTCGGCACTTGAGGTTGTCAATGAAACTTGATGGAATCTCTGTGGCTGATATGTACACTTGAACTGTTATAACATACAAATGAAAGTAATTGGTGAGAAAGGCACAAAAACCTTAATTCTCAAAACAAAACTCTGATATGAAACAAAAGTCCACCTTCTTTGATATAAATTTCCAAAAATTGTACTTTGTTGTTCATTGATGCAATAAGAGACTAGACGAGTCATCCTTCACATCTTCAATAATAATAAAAAAAAATCATCATACAGTCCAAGCTTATAAAATTTTTCTTTCAATGCCTTCATTTGCCACAAAGGATAGGACCTTTTTGTTTGGATATATTAATGTCCTAAGGATAATGATATCAAATTAACATGCATTATGCAAATGAAAACTTTAATTAAATAAACATCTTAGACTCACTTGATACATAACTCTAGGTTTTAATTGATTTAATGAAAATAGATAAATACAAAAGAATATATACCTCTAATTTATGATTCAGTTTCAATGTATGCAGATGCAAATGGTGCTTCCTCTTTAGGTAAACGTGTAGGCAAATCGGAATCATCTAACAAAGAATAAAATAAGCAACACAAAAATATGTTTAAAAACATTAATAATAAGTAAATTACCTTCAGTCTTATCTCGCAACCAATCTTGTGCACAAATCAAAGCCTCTACGATCTTGCAACCTAATCTACTTTTGTATAAATCAAGAATACTTCCACTTGTACTAAATATTGACTCTGATGCAACAGTTGATATAGGAAGAGCCAAAATATCATATATCATTCTAGATAACACAGGGTATTTAGGTGCATTGACTTTCCACCAAGTCAAAATGTCAATTGGATTGTTTTTTGGGTAAAGGGGCTCTTCCAAATACAACTCCAAATCTGATTTTGTGCGTTGACTTTGTGATTATTCTTCAAAAAAGTCATCTAGTGCACTTGTTCTAGGCTTCTTATTAGAAGAAACCTCAATCAAAGAAGTCGAACTAGATGCTTCATTATCCTTCTCAACATTAACAATATAACCAGTACCAGTAGAGAGTGTCTTCAATGCATAAGTAGCTTTATATTCATCATAAAGATCACAAAGATAATTCTTAATTGCAGATACAAGCTCATATGCTTCATCGTTATAAAATTGCCTATAATAAAACTCAATTATTTTCATCTCATAACGAGGATCAAATACCATTGCAACTACTAAAATTAAATTGCATATATCTCAATACTTGTCAAACTTTGTTTTCCATCCTCATTGTCATATTTGAAAGGCAAATATCTGAACTTGAACACATTTTTTCAATTTCCATCTTTATCTCACAAAACTCTTTAAAGAAGATATTGGAAGTTGGACGCTTGACTGCAGAAATGGCATTAGTAGCATCATAAAATACCTTCAAACTGTTATGAATAATAGTAACCTTCTTCCACTCGTCTTTTGTCGGTCTGAAATGATAGTGACGATCAAGTTCTTCAAAACGACCAAAAGCTTCTTTATATTGTAAAGCTACATCAAGCATAAGAAATGTTGAGTTCCATCTAGTTGGAACATCAAGACACAACTGTTTCTCACAAGTAACTTCGACATGACGCACTGCTCGATCAAAAATTTCACATCAAGCTGGAGATGTCTTAATATATTTTATGCTTTCTCTGATCTTGTCAATCACATCACTTATTTCTTTAACACTATCTGGCACAACCAAATTAAGAATGAACAGCACATCTAATTTAAAAAAATTTTCCATTACAGACAAGTGCATCCTTTTCAAGAAGCCACTCTATCAATTTTGTAACCATGATATCATTTGTCGAACAATTATCTAATGTAATTGAAAATAACTTGCGATCAATGTTCCATTTTAGTAAACAATCTTTGATGACTGATGCAAGTCTTTCTCCTATATGAGGTGTTTCAACCATAACAAAGTTGAGAACTTTATTTTTTATTTCCCAACTATTATCAATATAATGTGCAGTCAAACATAAATAACCACGTTTTTGACAAGACGAAGTCCACATGTCAGATGTAAGACTAATCCTTCCATTAGTCTTCTCCAAAATAGTACGTAATTTTGTCATTTCATCTTCATAAATATGTATGCAATTTAATCTAATAGTGTTACGTGATAATAACTTAAACTGTGGTTGTAATCCTTTAACAAACTTCTGAAATCCAGAATGACCAACTATACAAAATGGATATTCATGAAGAATAATCATATTGGCTAAATCTTGTCGGCTTTTATCTGAATCAAACTTGAAAGTACCAACAATACATTTTCCATCATTTTCACCAAAAACCAGACATTGTTGACATGATTCTAAGTTAGGCCTTTTAGGACATGATTTTAAATGATTCTTCAAATGTGTGGTGCCCATCTTACTATTGCAATCCATAGATATTTTACAGTGTTGACAAACAGCACGTTGAATACCTGATTCGTTTATTGTCCTGCTGAACTCCTTCCATACCGCTGATCTTAGTGACTTGGTTTTCGTAGATATGTCAACTTCTATATTGTTAGCAGAGACGAAACTAAAAGCATTGACACCTGATGTTGTACAATCCATAATCTGCATATAAAAAATAGAAAACTTTAACTAAACCATTAAAAACAGAAAGCTGGTTAATTTTCGAAAAGTGAAAACAAGAACTATCAAAAGCACATGGGAAACATTCGAAAGCAAAAAAGGGGAAGAAAAAGGAGAAGGAAAAAAAAATGGTGGTCCATATTGAAAAGTGGAAATAAAAATAAAGTGCATAATAGACATTGAAAATGCCAACTTGCTACTTAAGTATAAGAGAGCCCAATACGACAACTTAAGTATAAGAGAATCTAATGAATAGTTAGAGTTTGAATCCAGATCCAAGTATGGACGAGGGTGACGGATAACCCAATCTGGTTTCTTTGAAGTAGATGGATAATCAATCATGCGTCATATGCAACTAAAGCTAGACGCATTTGGCTTTGAAGATAATAGTATGAGGTGTAGACCCAAGTCTTGATCGGTCTAAGATCCATATCCATGAGGATAGAACCAGTTATCCAGTTCAGCCCTAAGTGTTGGTAGTAACAATCAGTTCAATATTACTTCTTTCACTCTCTTTGCTACTTGCAAGAAGAAGATTTTTAGAGTATTTTAGGAATTTTTTATAAAAAATGTATTTTTTCAACTTTTAACGTCTCAACAAATATGCCTTGAAACAAAAAGAAGGCGGACTTTATGCTATTTTAGAGTTTTTTTTAATAAAAAATGTACTTTTTGAACTTTTGACTTTTTAATAATTCCTTTTTACCCTCTCAAGCAGTTATCTTTTCACTTTTTAATCAAGGGTATTTTAGCTATTATTTTGATTTTAATCAGGTATTTTAGTTATTATATACTTTTATGTTCAAATTTTCATGCATTGGAGTGTGCACAAATCCATTTATTGAAAGAAAAAAAGAAAAGAACACAATAGTAAAGAATAAAAGACCGAGGAACAAAGCAAAAACCACAACTCCTCAACCAAGCTCAAGAAGGGGCAGAGGGAGGGGGGAGGGGTCGCCTGGGCCGTGGCCCCACCTTAGCGAATTGAAAAAAAAAAATCATTGAAAAAATTGAAAATTTTTAGTTGCGTCATATATTGTTTGGGGTGCAATTTGATCTCATCTGAGTCCAGAGGTTGGATTGTTTGATTTGCCCCTCAAAAAAATTCAGTTCCACTCTTACTCTAAACAGAGCAAATAAAGATATAAACAATAGAGGGTCTTCCGTCTGTGAGCTGCAAGATGGCCGCAACAAATACAATGCCGTCGTAGATGATTACGTCTACCAATCTCCTTTTCAACAAAAGAAATGTAACCACGTTGAACTTATATCCAAGTTCAGGGCCAGAAAATTATAGTTAAGGGACATTAGTTATAAAATTTTAGGTTTTTAAGAGACATCAATAAGTAAACGAAGAAAAATTTCACAAAATATCAATATGAAAATACGATTTTTTTTTTTAATGAGTCTGTGTGGGCACTTGCCCACACAGTATGTAAGGCGAAAGGAACTTCTGCTCATGAAGAGGGGGACGCAACAGTGAGCGAACAGAGAGAGAGAGAGAGAGAGAGAGAGAGAGAGAGAGAGAGAGACATCAATGTAGCGGGCGTAAACTGGTTGGAATTTGGGCTCAGTTTCGGTTTTCTTGAATACGACTTGAATGAGTTCCATGTACTCGAAGCCAGGCGTGTGCTCAAATTCAGAATCTATTTTCCAGAAGTAAATTTGGAACAGGCTACCATATATCCAACATTTATGTATTATCTGAAGGTACTTTTAATTGGTTCCCAATCAACTCAAAAGTCTGATTCTCATTCAAATTTTGTTATGAAACTGCTCTTATCGAGATAAACTGCAAACCTTTTTCTGAAATTCTCACACTTTTGACCAAAGCAAGATATAGATAGAAATATCCGGCAGAATGTGAACCGCTGTTGGCATCTATTTAATTTTTATAAATGTTGGAAAAGAGGGACATGCTCAATTCTTAAAGGGGATATTAAGTTTGAATTTTGTTTTTCATTGGTCAGCTCTTCATAAAATTCTGGTTTATCTTTGTGGCGAAGCCTGATCTCTTGTTTGCATTGGAGGGAAAGTGAGGGAAATGACAAGCGTTCCAGTGTTTGGGTGGTTTATTGAGGAGGTGGGAAGGGAAATGAAACATGTTTTAACTATGTTTGGATGCAAGAGAAATGAAAGGAAACCGAGGTGAAGGAAAGGATTGTCCTTAATTCCAATCCCTATAAGATTGGTGAGATTAGAACGAAAATTAAAGACAGTTTTTTTCCTTGCCCTTCATCTATCTTCCCTCCCAATTGTTAATCCATCATTTTTCATCCATTATTAGCATCCTCTCACTTCTCTCCATCCAAACACTGCCCACTTAAGATTAATCATATTTTCTAATGTTTTTTTTCTTTGTCTACCAAACTGACCTTATCTTAACGTGTGAGCATTTAATACGTACATTTCTGAGAAAAGCTTCTTGTGCGTTTGATTCTGAGACATGAAAATTATGGAAACGAGAGAGAAAGAGTAGACAAGTATGGGGAATTGGTCTGACCAGATTGAAATGGAGACTGTCCTGACCATTCTCCATTCCTGTGGAACATCCATGCCCACAAACAATTCAGAAAACCAAACTTAAGTAAAGTGGATTGCTCTAAGCATAGCTATAAACACCATTTTGGAGTTTTTCTCGAGGAGGTTTTTCTTGGGTACCTTACAGAAAATTTGTTTCTTTTGAAAAAATCTCAGGTTTTTTTTTAAATAAACAATCAAAATGTTAACTAAAAATATAAGAACTGAAAAAAATAGCAAGTATTTAATTGTATTTAAGAGGTCACATTAGATACCTAAAACAAGTGGAAATGAAAGCAATGAAACAAAAGTTGAAAAAAAAAATAAAAACAGAAAATGAAACAAAAAAATGAATAAATGATAAAATCACAAGACCAACACGATAAATTGGATTTTTAACGCTTTTTCAAAATATCGTGATATTTTCCTTTTTTCGCTTTCTTTATTTTTTTCGTTATTATTGCAATAGTTTGGCTACGGCTCTAAGATACTCAAGTTTTTGGGACATGGCAAAAAAATTCAAAATTTAATCTGAAACCATTTTTCTTGTTTTGTTTTCAACTAGGCTTGTCGGTAAAGGGTAAATGTAATCCCAAAGGGAAAAATGAAAAGCTAGAGCCACATATAGGCTGGTTTCTCAATTTTCTTTCCTTTTTATATTAAGGTCGTTCAATATTCATTTTTTTATACAGATAAGTGTCCCTTCAAATATGAAAACTTATGAATCGGCGCTCTTCTAAAAAAATTTTCTCGCTCCGTCACTGCATATAACCGGGGTTGAATTTACGACCTTTAAGTTGAAGAATGTCATATGTTGATGCAATCTCTACTGGCATAATCTAGTAGAGGTGCGTTCAGCCTCAGCTTCTCCATCTTTCGGGAAATAATCCAATATCTCTATATGCACCAGGTAGGCATAATCATAGATATTCTACCGAGATTGTTGATTTGAATTGAATTGAATGCTAAATCACATTCGGGCTCAACCATCAAATACAAATTAAATTTTTAAGATCTCTATCTAAAACGGTACGGTAGTTGAGTAGAAAATTCCTTTCTTATTTCTTAAGAGGACCAAGACTCTCCTTTTTTGCCGTATACCTCTTGGCACAATAGGCACTACTTTCTCTCCCTCCCTCTCCACAAGGAGCTTAACAGCAGGAAACACGAGATAAGGCGCGTTTCTTGTTTTATTCCTAAGGGCATTACTCTTCCTTGTAGGGGCAGAGCCAGGGGGCGTGCGTGGGCCCTGACCCCAGCTCAATTTTTTTTTAAAAAAATACATGTAAATTTTAAAAAATTTCACTTGTTTTATATAAAAATTTTAAAAAATGATATTTCAGCCTCAAACAAAATTTAGAAACTTTAATTTGGCCCCCTTCATGAAAATTTCTGGCTTCGCCCCTACTTCCTTGCACTGTTGAGATAGATTAGGGTGAGAGTGGTTTTCCTCATCTGCCTTCCTCGCTTAGCTGGGGTCCACTTGGTTAATGTTTTTCCTCTAACAGTATACTAACTCGACAGGGCCCGGCCACGTGTAGGCAGTTGCCCACACAGTTCCATGAAAACCACTTATATAGATATTAGTTGACCTAACCTATTTGTGTATTTTATATGCTGAGTGCCCATTAGTCATTTACTTTTTTTTGTATATGGTGCATATTGAGTGTCTTTTTTTTTTTTTTTTTTTGAATGATTGCCCCTCTGCCAAAACCTGCAACTAGATAGGGACAGTCCAGTTGGATGCCCCAATTTGGATATTGGGATCTAAGGAAGGCATAACATATATAGTGATCTGTTTCAAAAAAAGATTGATAGATACATAATTTGTGAGACTTGAAAATGCATCACATGGATGGATGCACTTGCAACTGCAAGGTTCGGTGAGTAGACAACATCAAGTTGGGTGAAGACATAAATGAAGACCCACTTCTGATCTAGCAAAGCAGAAATGTGCCCTAACTTGTTTCTCATGGTGCCCAACCCAAAGCTATTGACCTAATTAACTACTTCCCCTTGTGTTGGTGCATGAACTTTGATTGGTAGCACTCACATGCAGTTGGTCTCTTTGTGGGTTCAAATGAGAACTCTTTGGCTGTTTTTGTCCACAAGAGCACCAAAAAGAAACCCATTAATGCACATGCATTTATGGGCAGATATCAAAAGATTTGGAGACAATTGCAGTCTTACTGAAGGTAAATGTTGTCCAGATTAGCAAGTTTTAGACCTTTGAATGCATATAATAAAGAGGGCACCAAATTAAGAACTAGGTCTACAATTTCCCAGTATGTGTCTGGGTATTTTCAATGTATTTCATTTTAATCACCTACTTAAGTTGAACCAGAGATTGGGTTGTTCGTTTTCTGCAACTTTTACATGCAGTAGTCAGCCTGTAACATCAAATTAAACCACATTCATTTGATTCGAGAAGGTTGTCCAAACAAATTGTGTGATTTTCTCGTGTAGCTAACTTCTCTTTAGGTATTCTACTAACAATTCTATTCACGGTATCAGAAAAATGAACATAGTTCCAGAGACTCGTAAAAAATATTTGTTCTCGAGAAAGTGCAAGAGCTTCTCAATAACATATAACAAGCAGGAAAACATCGCGAGACTTAACATGATGATGAGATGATCGTTATCGACCTTCATCGATCACAGTAGAGTTTTCATGGCAGTGGCGTTGCTAGTTGTGATTGCACTGTACAATAAGTGATTGATAAGAGAGTTTCTGTAGTAATGATGCATGGGACAGGTCTTGCTGTCATAAGGATTTAATTCTAACGGGCACAAGAGCTCTAGAGTCTGCATCGTTATCATCAAAGTTTGGAACTAAGTTCTTATTATAAGGAAAGTGCTCAGAGTGTTGTTGTCGGATAATAATGGTGGATATCATATCTTTTCGACACAGTGGCAGAGTTAAGTGTGGGCAACTGCCTACGCAGACCCACTCCGAGCTGGGACTAATTATATGGAGGGTCTTTTGTCTATTCAGCCAAAATTTTTTGTCTCCTCCACTGATATGACAGTTGGATAGCAGATGAACATATCTAGCATGATGGTCTAATTGGCGGTTTGTGAGAGATGAAGCCGCCGCTCTTTTTTCCATGCATATAGTTCATGGTAATTTTTAGATCTGAATGGTCTTACAGTACACCCTTCAACTTGAATATCGCGTATATCTTAGGGGAATAGTACCCACAAGAATTGAACTGAAAACATACTGTCAAACCTGAAATTTGAACCTACCAACTAGTTATATTATACTCCTCGAAGCTTAGCAAGCGAAATCTAATTGACTGTTGACAGTTTCAGTTGCAAAAAGTTCGTTTTATGGGTTTGTCATGTATAGGTCCTTTAGCTCTTCATGATCCAAGATGTTTGCTTCGTGGGCGCTGTGACAAACCCAAGACTAGATTTGGCGAGACAAATAAGGTGAATTATTTGAGGAAGCATTTTGCGTTGGGACGTATGCAGCATGGTTCCCTATAATTTAGGACATGAAAGCCGGTTAGTCGGGCAGGTAATGATTTTGAGGTGCTGGTTATTGAAGAGTGTCTCGTGCTTTTATACGTGAGCCGTAATCTCTTCAAGCAGGAGCCTCGATTGTTTAAACGAACAGTTTTTCATAGAACAGTTGTTTATACACAATTTTTCTCCTTTCAAATTCTTTCTTATATATATATATATAGGTGAGGGATAAAAAGCAAACCCATTGATTTTTTTTTATATTTGAATAAGATATAAATATCTTAATATGCATATAAAAAGTCTTTTGATATAAAACATGCTTCCATTCAAGTTGTTTTAATAAAAAATGTTGATTTTTTTATAATCATGCCAATGGGGCGTTCTTTTTTTCTTATTGTAAAAACACCATCAAAGTCTAACAAATGGTCAACTTAGCATGTGTTTTGCATCAACTCAAGAACATATCAAATTGCAAAAAAGAAAAAAAACATTTTAAAAATCAAAATCAAAGAGTTGGTTTTTATCCGACCTAGGTTTCTAGTTTTTACCGATTTCTTAGAGTGATTGGCAAAAACCAGACAATATATATATGTTGAGTTTTTACATACAAATACAATTTGCATCATTCCATGGTGAAACAATTACACATTAAGATTCTTGGAAGAGAAAGAGAAGGTATGTGTCACTTTAATATGATTGTTTGAGTTTTTGCTTTCGCACCCAATGTGTGCTATGATACAGTGATGAACGTGGATGTTAAGATTCTTAAGTTTTTTCTTTTATAGTGAATGACTTGTTATTTAATGAAAAATTACGAAATGGTTTCCAAGTTTTAAGCAAATAACAAATTTTTGACAAGCTTTTAAAAGTTAATAAATGCGAATTCAACTTTTGAAAGCGATTACAGGGATCCGCTTAATTATTGACAAGAAACTTTAACTTTTAATGTAAAATGACAAAAAAAAAAACTCTCCAAAAAGCACCACCTAAATCTATCCCGTGGGGGACAAAACATAATTCTGTCTTCAAAAAGAGAATTTTTGTCATTTTATATTTAAATTAATATTTGCTGTGTGCAGGCGGTAATTTTTAAGAGCACCCATATGTTAACGTTTAGCAGTAATTATATATAACTATTTATTGCCCATTAACCCGAATTTTCTGATTCCACCCTCGCAACTTGTGTGTATATTATTATGCATAATCCAGAAAAACCATATTCACTTTGCTACCCATTTTACGTGCTCCTGCCTGTAAAGGTCCCGTTGGGGGGTTCGATTAGGTTGTCAAAGCTTCAGCTTTGCCGGGATCCGAATCCAGATCACGAGAATCAAAACAACTGGATCCAGGTTTGCTTACAGTTAGGTCCAGCTCAGTGGGTCCGCTGCATTAAAAAGGAAAACCAAAACTGACAACCTGTGGACGGCGGAAAGTATTTAATACTCACCGGGCTCTTTATTTGGTAGCGTGATCCAAAAGAATAGTTTGGATCCGGGTGGGACCCGAACAGCTGCCAGCCATATTTTAGACCGTGGACCGATCGCTCTCCACATTTCTAGAATTCAAGGAACACTTTCGGCCCTAGATCTTCTTTTTCCATTTTCAACATTGGCGTGAGTTGTCACACGAAATATAATATTGAAGGGAAACTAGCAAGTCTACCAATGTTGTGGACAATTTCTGTCTTTTTTGTTTTAACTTCCTTGTTTTGTTGATCAAAGAAAACCACCAGGTTTTTGAATCGAATCAGGAGCAAAACAGTTCCCGAATCAGATGAGAATTGTTTGTGAATCCATTTGTATTTTTGGAAACAAAAGAGCCAACAAGTTTAAAACGAACAAAAAAAAATGCTTTAGTGAGGGAATGAACAGAAAATGGCCAAATGGCACCACCGAATCATGGAACCGGAAAGGGTTAGAACGGAACAGAATGGAATGGAAAGGGTTAGATGCGAAAAAATTGTACACAGAGATGACGTATATAAACATTGAGATAGCTGGTCATAAGTTCAAACGTCGAAGTAGCCTCTTTCAATTCTGTGGCTTTATCTTGTTCGCTTGAGTAAGAATTATTGGGTTTAATGGAACAGGGAAGTAGGAGCTTATGGCCTAAACTGACTAAAATGCCCTTCACATGAAAAAGTATAAGCCCTCTTTCTAAGGACAAATTTGAGTATCAAGAAGGGTAAGTTTCATAGCTCAGGGATAAAAAGCTTGACCATTCAAAATTAACTAAAGTATTCTTTTGTATAAATCAATATCTAACTGTGTAAATATGATCTTAAAAAAAGGTTTGATGAGAATCATTGATGGTCATTTTTTGAGTAATCATGTCCATGTACTAATAAAAAAAACCACAGCTCTTACCAAAAATCTATGTTTTTTCTTGAAAATAATTTGAACTAAGATATATTTTATATTGAATTAGTACTTATAAACATATTAAATGGTTCATATCTAAATGGTTTGCATATATATATATATATAAAAAATTGAATTGCTATCCAAAGTCGCTGGGCTCTTGTATGAAGGTTGTCATCATGATGGACGGTTAAGAGAAAAATAAAGAGAAAATAACAACTGAGGAAGAAAGGGAGACATGGCATGAAGATGTCATTTAAACGAAGAGGGACAGGGCTCATGCCCACTTGTCGGTGCACATGGGGTGGGTCGTGTGGCCCCCACATACCGACCCGTTAGCATAGCAAGAGGCCAAAATTTTCCCATATACACATATCAGACATTCTTCCACCGTGATCTTGAGATTTTTGGACCATTGCTTCATATTGGCAGATGATGACGATCGTGGTGGGACCCGTCCTTGCTCGCGCCTCCTCTCCTGGGTGCGACATCTGCTGTCTATATAGACTCATATTCTAACTCTATTGAGCTCACTTTAACTTCACATTTACTCTCGATTCCAATAACTCAAGAAATATGTTTCCACTTCATATGATTGATTAATGGATAACTATATGTCAAAAAGTTACGTGTACTAACACTAGATAATTGATATACCAAACTTTTGTCCGTGTATTAGAGAACCTTGGAATAAAGGAACTCATTGTCCAAGTCTCTTCATCGCTTTGTCCTTATCAAGTGCTTTCACTTCTCTTGTCTTGTATCGGATTATTCCATTGGATTTGCACAACCACTTCTAAGAAAGTGGTAGACACAAAGGAAAGTTGCAGATAACTCAATCAACCTGATGTGATAACCCTTGAAAATGGGATCTATGATATAGGCTTTGGAGGAGCTTGCAGGGAAAGTCTTGAAAATTTAAATTTTACTGTATAAATTTTTAAAAAAATTTACTTTGGCCCCGGAAACAAATTTGAAAATTATATGTTGAATCTCGCATAAAAAAACATTCTAGCTTTGCCACTGGATATAGGTATTTTACCAATCTTGCACTCGATCAAGAAATTCAAAGTATAAGAACGATGTTTACTGGGTGAGCTCCGCGGTTCTTGACTTGTTGTTGTGATTTACTTGCACATTGTTGTGTAGTATGATTGGAGAAAGATACTTGTGCTATTTAGTTAAATTAGTGCAAAACCTTCGTTGTGGCGCATGTTAATGTTGAGTTAGTCATATACTTCATATATGCTACTCATTGACATGGTATCACATACTTTGATTTGCATCCGGATGGACTATGGTTGCTAGGACGACGGTGATCAGTTCGATTCCTATGGGTATCACTTCTTGTGCAAATCTAAGTTGGGTGCACATCCTAGACTTGGAGAAGTCTTGGAAGGAGAATGATCATTTCTATGCTTCAATAGTGATCAATTTAGCAAATAACATAATTTTACAAAGTTATTGATTCAGCAACTTTGGCCCTGGTAAAAACTTTAAAAAATATTGTTCATTTTTTTTAGAGAAATTTTGAAAATACTGTTCGGCCCCCTAAGGAAAAATTTCTATCTCTACCTTGTATTTTAGTTGTGCCGCTGCATGTGCTCCTCACAAACCATGCACCATGTAAGTTGGGAGGGGCTTTTTGGTTTTCTCAAGAATTTTAGCTTTCCAAGTTTGTCCTACTTAAAGGGTTCTTTTTATGTTTCTAAATGAGTCATTTAGATGCCCGAATGCCTACTTCGATTGTTGAGAGAGCAAAGGCATAACCTGCTAGGGTTCGGGAGAGCCAAGTATGAATATGGTGAAGCAATGAAAAACTCAAGATTGTCTTCTGCGATGTTTAGGCAACTACGTGAGTCTTTATAATCCAAAAAATTGAGGCATATTCATAAAACATTAGAACGAGGTATCCAAAAATTTCTCTCATTCTTTAATTAAGACAGGTTCATGAAACAATTACAAAGTGTTTTATTTACTATAGTTGAGCTCTACAAAAACAATTTCTCCATTTGAATTCCATCCTGCCGGCATTTTAGACCCAAAACCTTTGGTTTAGGTGTGTGCATGCACCCACACACACATTTCCCTTTTATTTGCAAATCCCTCTGTGTCTGTGAGGATGCATAGGTATTGACGCATGCGGCCGAAAGCTTATTATTTCAATAAATTCATGTAAAAAGTGAACTTGTAAGTTTGGAACCGTGGGAAATGCACGGGGGAAACAAACAAAGAGGCCCCCTTCTTGTCTGCTGCGCCAAAAGCACAGAAAGGCTCAATGCAGCCACGGTATGTCCCATTCACCAGGCCTGCTGGTTAGAACGGCCAGGAACAGTGTCATTTTATGTCTCCCACAGCAGCTGGTCCAACTCTTGATGTTGCAGGGATGGCAGGGGTCTGATCATGGGGGCTGGTCGGAAGCCCGACACCTGAAGTTGTCCATATGCTCAAACTTTGGCCTGGAGAACTTCGGCGGCCGCCGTGACGTTGCACCGCAGTAACGGTCTCCCTACATAAATTTTCTGGTTCCACCACTTGCCCGGTTGGTCCTGCCAGCTGAGAAATTCTCTATATAATAATGTGTCTTCCTATACAAACAGTTGTTTGGTGGAGCTAAGAGGTGGAAAAATTTTTAGTTCCGCCACTGTAAACAGGTTTTCGGGTTCCATCGGTCTGCTGCCGCTATTTTAGTGGAAAAAAATGGAGGGGAAAGAGGATGAAGGCAATTTATGCCAAGTTGCGGCCTCTGGCACATGGCCTTGTCGAGGGGCCGCCCCCACATCGACAGTGAGGAACGGTGGATGCCCATGCTTATGCTTGTGGGGGTCTGAAGGAAGGAAGGGGAAGTACATCCATGAGGGGAATTACAGCAGTTATACAAATTGTTCATACTCATGGAGGGATGGAGGGAAGGTGAATGGCTTTTGTTTGGATGAAATCGTCCTCCTGCTTACACTGGTTTTTTTTAACTAATCTCATTTTGAGACTGGTTTTTTTCAAAAAAATTTCTCTCTTCCTCTCTCTCTCTCTCTCTCTTTCTCTCTTCTTACTTCATTTGTTAAAATATTGCAAAAAGGTACTTAACATTTAAACAAATAACATATCATTGTTTAACTTTTAAAAGGTTAATAAATATGTGCTCACCTTTTGGGAGAATTTTCCAAGTAACAGCAATGCTCACAAAATAACATGATCTTTTTATGTAAAATGACAAAGATACTTCTCTTAAACACAAAAATTATTTTCCTTTGGCTAAGGAAAGAATGGTTCTTTATGAGAGATATTCTTGTCTTTTATGTCAAAATATAATTTTTTCTGTCGGCTCTTTGAGAATTTTTATCAAATCTTAATTGTATGTTGTTTTTTTCTTTAAAGTTGAGCACTGATTTGTTATTTTTTTTCACAATAAGATATATATACTTATTATCATCCGAGGTGTTTAGGCTTATTTCTCAAGAGTCTAACCATACAAGTTGACATCAAATGTCCAAAACGTGAGATTCAAAAACAAGTCATTACTTATGGTTTGTTTACAGCGGATTTTATTGTTGAACAAATCGTAGACCGCTACCTCCGAGACACTATGAAGTACTGTTTACACAAGTTTTTTCCTTTACAATAATCTATTCTGTCTCCCAGCTCTACAACTACAACCCTGCTTATTTTAAGATCAGCTTTACAATGGACAAACAAGCCAGATGGCTCTGAAAAAGAAAGGGAGACTGAATGAACCCACGTTTGACCTCCCTTTTAACAATCTAGCATATGGATGTCCTTTGAATTTGTAAATAAGATGTTATATTCTTTTAATAGCAATCTTTATATATTAAAACTATCTTACATGTCTATAGTAATGAATCGTGGAGTTTTGATTAGACGGTTGTGTGACTCTTGAAAAATCAAAGTCACCATTCAATCTTTCATATATGTGAATGAGTGAATGATGATTCTAGTTATTTAGAGTTACCAAGCCATCTAGTTAGGACTGTCCAAGATTGAAACAACAAAAACAAAAAAAAAAACGTGAATTGATACTAAATAATAAAAAAACATTCATTACCTTTCTCCTTCTATTTTTTTCTTAACTGCTCATCAAGATTTATCCAAATACACTGATTAAATGACTACATAACAATGAAAAACAAGAATATATATATATATATATATATATATATAGAGAGAGAGAGAGAGAGAGAGAGAGAGAGAGAGTTTATATGGTAAGAACCATTCTGTGCATTAACTGTGGAGAACAGGAGAGCAGGTAACTTGGGTCAACCTTAGTTGGCCGCAATTCTCGGCCCCCGTCCGTGCAAACAGTCATCATGCCATTTTGAATTCATCTCGACAATGGGCTTCCAGGAAGGGGCCACAACACATGGGTTAAACTTTATATTTTAAATCGTAATAAGTTAGCAAGTTGGTGCAGAGGCATTATTTTTGCAGTAACTCCATGGTTCCACGCGCATGGCAAGAGCTTAGAATTTACGCCACCAGAAAGGGGAGAAAAAGAGCCCACCGTGCAGTAATAAAAATTAAGAACTCATGCACGTTAGAAGCAATCATAAATTCAAGCATACGAAAAATGGAGGATCATAGATTAATGAGTAGGCCGACTGTTGCGGGAATCATTGTGTCTCCTGCCACTTATAGAATAATCTGTTTCGGTTCTCTTTGAAATTTATACATCTCGACGTCTGACCTCACAGGACACGAACTGGTATTAAGAAAATTTGAGAAACAGTAGCAAAAAAAAAAGTCTTGATTGAAGAAAACGTTCAACTGTTATTAGGCGTCAAAACAGAGGTCTCACCTGTCAGGAACATTATCAGATCTCATATTTTCGTTGGGCTTCGGAATTTAACACCAGCTAAGAAAATATATTTTCTGAACATATATGACTGAGAGTAAGTCTGTAACTTGGTTGTTTGGCAGAAGTGACACTAGATTAGATCAAATTTATGAAACATCAGCTTTATTGTTTCGTAAATATACATTAATTTTTTAGATAAATTTACGAGACATTCACATAGTGTTTTTGACAAGAGGGACAATATGTGAGTGTCTTATGAATTTATCCGAAAAATTGTAGTAGATTTATGAAACAATAGACATGAGACAATCCTACCAAACAACCAAATTATAAGGGATTGGGTGAGACTTCAGCCTTTAATGGGACCGTGCCTTCCCCTCGTCACCCAAAAAAATGTGAACAGATTTTCTTTGCAGCAGCAATAAAACTCTCTTTTTTGAGTGTTCTTCCTGGATTTGGAGATGATCTTGTGCATGTAGTGAACCATGAAAACAGAATCGTGGCCACCCATCTCTCTCAGTCATACCCTGCTGCACTACACCGAGCTTCACCATGGGGCAAAACAGTGGCAGTACTCATGCTTTATACAACTTGATTCAGCTTTAGCAGCGCAACATGACGAATTCTTTGACACTTTCATGCGATATTTAGTCGTTGATTGATTATCTTTTATAGTGTGGTACTCCGAATCTGCGTCGAACACCGATCAACAAGCCTCGTCTCACTTTCAACGATAAGACAGAAAGTTTGAGATAAAGGAGAATCATGCCCGTTTGGCAAGCTGTATTTCCTAGGCTCCGTCCTTCTTGAGATGTGGAATGGAAAGGAGTGAAAGGAAATCACTGTATAAGCAAAAGGCAGTAAAATCAGTGACCGTTTTCACCAGAACGATGAATTTTTTTGTTTGTTTTGAAAATGAAAAGTTCACTGCTGTAGAAGGGGCGTCCATTCCGCCAGCCTACCCTTTTTGACTATTTCCTCCTGTCATGCTTTTCTTCTTTATGAACTTGGATCCGTTGAATGAACATATAACAAAAATAAACCCATGCGGCCGACTTTTCAGAAAAAGGCAAAGGTGAAAATACCATAATCATCTCTTTTATCCTAGATAATACAACAGGGAAGAAAGGTAAAGAGACCATGTGGCAAAAGCATCCTTCTAGGATTCTCAATCTAGTCGTCCCGACGCCGTTACAGCTAGGAAATCTTTCTTACAGCTCCTGTCGTAGATCTGTTCTTCTAAAGAATCTTTCATACTTTGGCAAAGAAAAGAGGCTGCACCCACTAGACAGAGAAAGAGGCAACTGTACACCAGACTCTGTGTCCTCAAGAAAGAAAGCCGAGACCCCAGAAGCATTAACAGATAGCAGAGACAGAGGAGGCAAGAAAGAAAGTCGAGACCTTCAGAAGCATTCACAGATAGCAGAGACAGAGGATGCAGGCATATGGACGTGATCTGCAGCTCTCTTTTAATGCGGTGGGACCAATCATTAGCTGACAAAGCTAGAATCTTAAGCACGTTACCAGAAACAAATAGCATATATATATATATATATATATATATCAGCAAAGCAATAATGATGCTTGGTGAGACAAGCCACGCTTTCTACATTAAGAGAAAATTATATTTTCAAGAGGAAAAGAGGAGGACGATGAAAGGTAAACAAAATTTATCTGTACCATCAGTTTTTTGACAATTTCTAACACTTGTACACTCATATTCATAAATTGAAGGCAAAAGAATAGCAAAGGACCAACAGAGACATGTACACACGGTAAATACACAATCTTCTTTCGTTTCTCCTTCCCACAGTTTCTTCAATTCCCGGCGACCATCTCACAGACCAACACCCATCTAGACAAAAATAGCGCGAAAGCAAGAGAAGTAAAAAGAACGAATAACAAAATAACAAATTTCAATCTCCAAGTGCTATTCAACAGACCGAGTATGAGAACTCAGCCTGTCATCATTTCCCCTCAGCGCCCTTCTTCTGATCAGTTCGACTCTGCAACCTTAGTCTTAAATCTGTATAGGAGCTTTTTCTTCTTGGAAGTGGCGTTCTCAATTTTGAGAATCACCTTGCCAGACTCGCCGATCTTGTAGGAATTCCGGATGACAGGTTCATCTGTGGCGGCAACCTTCCTCGTCTTCTGAATGATGACTGTGTATCCATCTTCTGCGTCAGGCACAAACTCGGCGCCGTAGCTCACGTCCCAGCCGAGAACTCGAAGCTCCCAAACAAGAGTGCAGACCTTCACATACAAATACAAGGAACTGTGAATAAGCCTGCCACACTTTCTTCATCTAACTCTAAAGAAATCTAGAGCTTCATGAACTAAGGTTCAATGGAAACAATTAGAATAATGAATTCTCTCCCCAATAAATTTCATTTGGTCGTTTAATAAAATTGAACACCAGTCTCTGACTCTCCGTGAATGGATCGCTTATGATCATCTTAAAAGGGAAGAAACAGCATAACAGAATACTAGATAAACTAATCACAAATTCAAAGACCAACAGTATTTGTTTTGCGACTGCGAAATCACCTCAGTAACTGGGATCTCAATAGTGTGGGGAGAAGTCGGCTTCACGAACAAATCCGTCACAGCATCGGCGGTGGAGAATTCCGAGTCTTCCGCTTTGCTTAACCCTCCGTACTCCACTGGAACTTGTTCTGGTGCTATATATCTAAAACCCCACCAAGGAAGAAGAAGAAAAAAGGAAACAGAGAAAAAAAAACCATTAATATCACACCCATCAACACGGTAATACAGAAGAGTACTTGCTTGCAGAGGCTATTAAAGAGAAGCATAAGTACAGCTAAATGTATCACTCATTAAATCAACCGGCTTCAATGGGGAAAAAGAAAAGAACACAGACACATATAGATGAATGTACAAAATTTCCGCCAAAGGAGAAACACCGAGCACCATGAACCAAGAAACAAATAAGATCATAAGAGCTTCCGTGACAGATCCAGCCAAAGTACTTACTTGAAGAGGGTTTCAGTCGATCTAGAAGGTCCAGCATACACAAACTTGCTCTTAGTCCTGGGAGTGAAAATGGTGTTGAACACCCTAGTATAAGCCAGATACCACCATGGAACATTGATCACAACCTACAGATCAAAGATCACCATTAAAATTTCTATTGCCAACAACTCCACACCAGAGAACGACCAAAAAATGAGCAGGAAAATAAAAAAAAAAAGACCAAAGAAGAAAACAGAGCATCCGCTATACCTGTTTAGCGACCAATTCAGGGTAGTTGTCAAGTAGGACTTCCAGGGCCTTTTTGGTGACCTGAAGCTCCCGGCTGAGCAAACCAGGAGAGTGCTTCAGATCGGTGACCTGAACAATGGTTGAGATGCCATTCTCGCTGAAGTCGAGCTGCCTAATTCCCTTCTCCAGGAACTGGATCCGCCACCTGAGGAAGTGGTCTCGCTCGGCGCTAGAGAACGTCTTCTGGAACAGCTCTTTGTCCTGGAAGGCGCCGAAGACGTTGTAGCAGACGGGATGGCCGTCCCGGTCGGTGCCATGCATGAACACAGCCTTCTCGAAGCTCTTGCCTCCGAGGTCCTCCTCGAGGAGCTCGTCCGCCTTGTACTCCTTACGCCAGCGCGCCGTCTTCTTGATCATCTCAAGCGTGTCCTTCACCTTGAAGTCCCTCGCCCTGAGGAACTTCAGCAGCAAGGTATCGCTCTGCTCCCCGCCCAGAAGCGGGATATCCCAGATGAAGACTTCCTCAGGTGGTGGAGCCGGCGCCTCCGAGACCTCTTCCGCCGCCGGTGGTAGTACGGCCGTTTCGGGCTCTGCCGGAGGGGGAGTCACTGACACCACCGATTCCTCGATAGCTTCCACAGTCTTCACGCCTTCCTCTTCAGCAGTAGCAGGCGCCGCCGGTGGAGCGGCGGCTTCCGGTGGTGCCGGAACCGCCTCTGGTGGTGCTGGTGTCACATGTCCCAGTACCTTTTCCACCGCGTGCTCTACCACTTCCAACAACGACGTTGCTTTTGCCGGTGGTGGTGGCGGCGGGACCTCCTCCACCACGACCTTAGCGGATTCCGCAGCTACCTCCTCCACCTTAACCTCAGTCTTCTCCTCCACCTTCTCCTCCGCCTTCTCCTCCACTACCTCGGCGGTCTCCGCCGCCGGAGGTGGAGTTTGAGCAACAGCCTCTTCTCCTGCAGGCTTCGCCTCCTCCGCCTTAGGAGCCGGCGGCGGTGCGAAGAACTCGTTGTTCTTGAGAGCCTGCTCGATGAGCTGCTTCAGCTCGTCCAAGGCCTTCTTGTGGGGATCCTCCAGCTCCGCGACCACGTTGGTCTCCTCCTTGAAGGACGCGGACTCAGCAACAGCCTCCTCCGCCGCGGGCTTTGTCTCCCCCTCCGCCGCTTCGGGCTTCTCCTCCGCCACTTCGGGCTTCGACTCCACTACTAGGGCCTTCTCATCCACAGGAGGGGCCTCCTTCACAGCCACCTCCGTTGTCTCTTTCACCTCCGCGACCGGCGCCTTGCACTCGTCCGCCATGGCACCACCAACTAAGGCAAAAAAGGACCTCCTGAGAAACCGGTCCTGCAGGAACAGAAGATCAACAGAAAGAGAGAGATTTCCAAGGGAAAGAAAATGGTTGTAGAGGGATTTTCTCTCACAGAGTAGGCTTCTCCAATAGAGAAAATGGTAGAGAGAGACGAGAGAGAAAGAGAGAGGGCTTCCGGGGGCTTGAGAGAGAGTAGGGGCCCTTTAAATGCAAAGAGGGGAGAGGTTTCGAGCGTTGAAAATAGTGAAACAACCACAACACCGAAGGCAGACAGCCAGACCGCGGGCCCCCACGTCGCCGGTGCTGACCGGAATAATCGCCGGGATTTATTTCCGTCCTTTATAATTCCACTAGGGGCATTCCGAGTCACCGAGTAGGGAGCACTGCCCTCTCTCCGTAGCGCCGATGATCTAATGATTATACGGCGGGGGAAGTAGGCGTGGGATGCCTAAATGACTGGATTGCCCTCCCGCGTTTCCCGTTGGATCCGTCCTCGCCGAGCTACAGTGCAGCATCTAACGGAAACCCTCGCCTCCTAAACATGCGAGGGCAGTTTGGTCATCCTGGATACGACTAAAGTACTGTGGGAATCCTAGGGAGGCAGGGACTTCTGACGAAAATGCCCTTCGTGACAGCGGCGCATAGACCGAAAGGAGGGAGGACACTTTCGACATTAACGCTCCCCTTTTCTTCCCTAAAAAGAAAGGAAGGAAGCGAGGGGCAGGTGTAGTGGTCCAGTGAGAACCAACCGAAAACCAGGCTGGAATATTTCCGTTACCCCACGTTGTTGCCCGTTACGAACCCCCTCCCCCTCGCTTCTCCTGCCACGTGTCGCGATGGGGATGAACCTGAGTCGACCCGGATTCTGAACCGGATCGGTTTCAAAATTAGAAGCTGAGTCGACTCGGATCTGAATCGGATCGGTTCCAAACTTAGTGACTCGGTTTTCTAGCATCTCCATTTAATGAGGCTCATTTTATTATTGAGAAGTCTTAAGAACCAAGCTGGCTGGCGATGGTTCAGTTGTCCTTATAATAGTTATTGTGAAAGCTCCTTGTTGACTTAAGTTGGTAGATAAAATGGATTTAAATGGATCAAGCCGGTCTGCATCAACCTATTCTATAGAAGGTTTAAAGTGATTTGCTACCTACCGCAGAGTCATATGTAAAGGTTGGGACCTCACATCTGAGGTTGGATTTCTTACATAAATCCAAATCCAAGGTTTGTTAAACTCATAGATTTGAAATAATATGTGAGAATGTCGAAATCCATAAAATCTCAAATCAAAGGGGAGGAGGGTTTAACTTCAAGTGTAGATTTCGTATAAAGATTTGTAAATATTTTTTCCGAAATCAAGCTGAATGGGTTGGCCACTTGTTGGATCAGATCTCGAACCCTAGGTTAGGCCGATACTTCCCCACCGAGACAGAGCTGTTCAACGTAACACCAGAGTTTTCGGTTCGGCGTCAAACCGAGTCGAGTCGGACTGCCGCTCGTGGGGTCATGTTGGGTTCATCGCCATCGGGGAGGCCACGAACCAAAAGTCAAAGCCTACGACCGTCAGACATTCTCTGCCTTTCACTACGGGCATCTCGAGGAAGGTGAGGGAACAAAAATATTTCTCTTAAGAGGCCGACAATTTCGCTTAATTCCAATAAACGCGATTTTCCTTCACGATTTCATTAATACCTCGGATCGCCTCGGTGCTTGCGACGTTATATTTTCTATAAAAAAAGAAAAAGAAATTGTTCACTTTAATATTTTCAATTAGTTTGCTGTGCAAGTGCAACAAGGGGGGGGTCGTTACTCTTATTCATATTTTTCTATGTTTAAGAAAAAATTAAAAACAATATTTTAATAAGATTCTCATCAGCTTGTCTTGCCTCAGCATCGGATGCACATACGAATACGCGTTTTACATTGGTAACTGTTCCTGAAATAAGTGGCAAACTAAGCTATTACGAAGAACCGTTGTTAGAAAACTTTCTTTGCAAAAAAATTGAGGCTGTAAGAAAACAGCTAACCAATGTACGCCTTTTCGAAATCATATAAAAAAAAAAGCGGTTTCGCTTAATAAGAAACGTCTCTCTCTCTCTCCGTCTGTCGTGGCGAGATCAACGGCGGATGAGCTAACGTGACAGCGATTGCTGCTCCTCCGTCCGTCCATCGCCTGTGAAAAAGGGGGGACGGATGTGGGAGGAAAACCGCTTGTGGGTCCCACATAGTGCGGTGAACGTCCCGTGATTCTCTCCCGCCGTTCACGCTACAGCGAGAATGCGGCAAAGCGAAGAGAGAGAGAGAGAGATATTTCTCGCTAGCCCTGCGACTTTACTGGAAAACCGCAAACATTTTGCAATTTGCCGAGACCGTCGCTGTATTTCTTCAAAATTTTTTGTCAAATCTGAATTTTTATCCTAAAAAGGATCTCAACGCCTATAAAGTGAACGCTTTATTTCTCAGAATCTTGTATCACATCGGAATTCGTCCTCACATGAATGGGAAATGGATCCAATACGGACCCGCCAACCAGCCTTGACTCTAACGGCTGCCCAGACATTGATTCTGGATTCGATAATCCAAATAAACCAGATCCGACTTTGTTCTTCGAGAACCCACATCCCTTACCTACGTTAGTTCAGTATTATTGATTTTGTCTCCTTCGATAAGTTAGAAATATATATAATTAAAAAGTTCTTGTTTACAGTTCTTGAACTTGAATGTGAGGGGAAAATACTCAAAACGACAGCAAAGTCTCTCTGTACTTCGCTTGCATTATTAACTAGAGTGTTATGCATATAACGAAAATAATGGAACTGATGAAAAGATACTTTCACGAGCTCATCAATTCGACCAACTAAATAACTCTAAACATTAGGAAATTGATTTGAAATACCACTATCGAAACAAAAAAAGATTAAAAATGAAGGAAATTAATGCATTTTTGAGCTATATATTGATTATTTTGTATTATCAGCATAGATCTGTCCTCCACTACTACAAGTCCAAAGGCTTTGACCATTCTCGCGCCCCTTCAATTAATAGGTGGTTTATTGAAAAGTGGCTTCATAAAACGCATCGAAAAGAAATAAGAGTGGCTTTGAAGGAGCTGAAGGAGAAAAAGGAAAAATATGTTTGACACCTTCAAAAGGTGACGACGTTGCGCCGTTGTTGGCAATCACAATGATTGAGACGCTCCCAGAAAGGAAAATTTTGAAAAAGAATAAAAATGTAATAAAGAAAAAAGAAAAGGAAAAAGGGAGGTGTCGTTGTTGCTGATCCGCCGGATTCCAGCTGTCATTTTGAAATTATTGGGGGTGGATTCGAACGTCTCCTACTATATAATATTTTATTTATAATTTTTTATTATTAAAAAAACGAAAAAAATCCAACTTAATTCAAAGGGATAAACTTTTTAATAAAACCCCATAATTTTGCCTTGACACTGGACAGGCTTCTTCTAGAAGTTCTTGAGATTTTATCTTTTTCTTTTTTTTTTTACTAAAATTTATATTTTCTTATTTTGTTTTGTTTAAGTTGCATTCGAGAGAATACAAGAAAAATTCCGAGACTTGCTGAACGCTTTTTAAAAATTACAGAAAAATATGCCTCACCAGTATAACAACAAATTGCCCATGAAGTTTAAATTTCTTTATTTTAAATATTTTTTATTTAATATAAAGTATAACAAGTTCAAACCTTGCTTTCATTTTGGGTTCTTGTAGATTTTTATCATAAAAAATATTATAATTTTTTATCTATAAGTGTGAGAACAACTTGTAAATATTATAAGATAAAGAAAAGGACGTCACCAGTTCGAACCATGTAGGCCTTGCTTGGAAGGCAGGGGGCAAACCCTGGTTCTCAAAGGATTTCAATTATTTTTTTATGAAATATTGACCAAAAAAACACATGGTTGGCAATAATGGAAGTTTTCTAAAGAGTAATACATTGACCCTTACAACATCTTAACCAAATTTATGAAAAGTAAATACTAACTATTATAAGAAGCATTTGGATCCAAAACTGAAGGGCATGTTTAGAAAATGAAACAGTTATTAATTGTTCCATGAATCTGTCTTAAAATTTTAGATAGATTCATCAAACATTTTTTGTATATGTTTTACGAATCTGTCTTAATTTTTGGATCAGGATTCATGAAACAGTTACATACTATTTCGTTTACCAAATTAAGTCTTTTAAAAATTATTAATTTAATATTTAACATGCATATTAAATCTTTCCTTACGTTTTCTTTTGAGCTGCTAAACACATCTAAGGACCACCAGAGCAAAAGGTATATATATAATTTGCCTACATGTCATAGTGAAGGTTAAAAAAAGTGTTTAAGTTGAAGAAGGTCAAGAGTTCGATCCTAAAACACATCAACTGCTCCAACTTACCTATCCAAAAACACAAGTAACCAATCTGTCCTTTCTCTTTGGTCACTAGCTCGATTCGCCATGATTTTCGGTTCATTGCATAGACGAGATGAAGCCGAAATGGCTGGATCCAACGATGCTGCGACCATCATTTGGTTTCTTTTGCGAGATTGACGTCTTAATTCCTTTTGCAGTTTAGAGGACACAAGTCACTTTCGCGGCCCCACGACTGGAGATGAATTGGGAAGAACACAATTGGAAGAGGTGGAGATGAATTGGGAAGCAATAGAAGAGGATGAATTTTAGAAAGAAGTGGACAAAAATGTTTTGATTTTGATGTTGCAGAGGACAATTCTATAAGAAAGCAGATCACCATATTAAGAGATGGTTAATTGCAACATTTAAGTGCATTTAAATGCAATTGTGGAAAAAGATTTGGCAAATAGTTTCAATCTATTATGAAGCAGATCAAGGCAAATAGGAAATGGATGGATCATGGGAGATGTCTTCCTCTTTTGTGCAGTTTCTTTAAATAAAGCTCTTGTGTTTGATTAGACCCAAAAGAGCCAAGAAAAAATTTCTACAGTTTGTTTTTCTTTTTTTCTCCTAAACTTGCATGTCTACTCATTTAACTACATAAAATAACAGCAGCTTTGGGGTCCAGCATAGTTGGTTGCATGAGCCACTAACGTACGTAAGTGGAACTGCCCACCAGCCTCACAAAATTAGTTTAATATATATGTTAAGGTTTGATATATTTGATTGTTATACATATAGGTGCCCCAAAGAAATTAGTGGTATTGAATGAGTACCCCACCAGAAAAAATTTCTGGCTCCGCTAGTGACCGCCTCCCTTACGATTGGAGGTACGGATACTAGCCTCAGGGTTTTATGCGGCTTTTTATTCACGATTCATCCCTTAGTTTTCTTTTAAACTGGCATGTTTACTTGTTTGAATATATAAAAGAATAGTCCTAAGCGGTTTAGCATAGCTGGTTGCTTGGGCCGCTAACGTAAGACTAGTTATTTATTCAATTACTATGGGCGTCAACCTCCTCCGTAAGCCTAAGTAAGCTTACGACTAGGGGTTATGGGTACTAGCTTTAGGGTTTTATGCGGCCAAGTGAGCAGCAACAAAGTCTCTTGGTCAGAGTAAGGGTTTCTTCAAGCCAAACCAGAAGAAAAAATCGTATTATGACGAGATGAAAAGTTTAAAATGTAGAATAATGCTCAAGAAACTTACATGAGTTTGATCGAATTTTTTTTATTTCTAAAAGGAAATTGTGGTTCTATTAAAGGTAGGTGAGGAGATATATTTAAAAAATAAGGATCATGACGCGATATTCCCGTGGTTGGGATAAGGTGAAGCACTCAAATCAAATTTGAGATATGTAAATGGAGTATATCGTATCCTGATTTTGGATTATTTTTTCCCCATATTCATCTTTGACTTGTAAGTGATTGATGCGTTTGTCTCTGTCATACCGTGAGATCGACCAATCCATCCTTGCAATTTACACTTCGATGACGAATTCATTGACAAATCCATCCTTGACATCTGCACTTTGATAATCAATCCATCGACATTTGTATTTGGACGACAGATTCATCCTTTTGTCACTTCGACCATGGAAAGCACGCTTAGTGTATTAATTAATTTCCTTAACAAATCAAGCATTTGCCTTCCTTTTGCATGATACTTGTTTGATTCTATAATATAGTTTAATTAAGAAGTTTAAGCTTACAACAATTTGAAATGCATATGGCATGGATGGATTTTTTAATCACAATTATAAAGTAGACCTGGATTTATCAATTGCCTTAACTGAGAGATTAATCTTTTTCATTTTTTTTTTCAAATTTCCTCCTCTTGGCGATAGACAGATGATCATAACCAGGCTAGCAGAAACCCACAACTTAAGAGCGTCAGGCCGCAGCAATAAGCACACTGGACCTACATGATAGAGACATCTGAACCACATATAATAGATATCCTGATTTCCAGATAAATAATATCCAAACATTTTATCCAGCTTATCTTACTTTTTCAACATTTGTCAAGAGTTTTGCACCAAATTCAAGCTCTAACAAACACGGAAGTTGATTGAAGATACTTGAACTTTTCAGTTTTTTACATTCATCTCCATGTTTCTCGAAACATTTTCTATCAAATACGAAATTGGGGAACCCTTGTTTTTTGTACTCACAAACTTCCTTCAAGTATATAATATTTTGTTGACGATAAGAAGTGAAACACTATTCCTCAACATGATCGTTTGGTCCTTTCTGGTCGTTCCCAATGTGATATTTATGATATGTCTCTTTATGGATTTGGTTGTACCTTACATAAGTAGACTTCTTCCTTGGAAGTGACCCTTCACCAACACCTCCCTCCCGGCCATTCAATGAAACGGACTTCTAACTTGTTTTACAACCATTGGAAGTTTCCATGTGATGCCTGTTTGTCCCAGTTCTTCTTTCTTAAGAAACTATGCTAGACCGCTTCCTAGTGTGTGCTAGGAGTATTTCATCCCACTGCCTGAAATGAGGTCCGATTCCGCACTTGCTTGAACTCTCTCTTCATTTTGTATTTACTCCCAAATATGGGGTTGGTTGAAACTTTTCCCGAATCCACCAACTTTTTTACTTGCCAGATCCCAAAGATTGATACAAGGGCACTATTGCACTAGCTAGGGACATCCTGTGTATCCATTTGAAATTTATAACATCTAAATTCAAATATGACTATATTCTGATCTTTCCTTTTACCATTTTAAAAGTTGCTCTTTTCCATTTGTAACTAGTTTTTACATGTCGCAATCCGAAACGAACTATATGGTACCTCTAGAAACAAAATAATTAACTGAAACAATTAAACACTTCCACCAAATTGCCTTAAGAACTTCCCAACATGTGAGAATCAGGCTAAGTGAGAGACTTTTCTTGATATGAGAATCTAAAATTTGAAAAAACTTAAACAAAGACTTCTTTTCACCATAATCAATTTGGTTAAGGAGGCGGTCGCCCTCAATGCATCCACCCCCATTTAATCGCTAAGTATTGCAGTTGAAGGTGTCATAAAGCATGCAATGAAATGCATAGATTTTTGATAACATGATAGAGACTCCATTTTGGTTCCTCTAGAGCTGCCAATATTCTATGGGACCCTTAATTTAATGTTGTTCAACGATGAGGCTGTATTAATAAATTTCATGGGAAACTTTGAATTCCCGATTTATAGCAAATTTTCTTAGATACGGGAAGCTGGTTTATCTTCATTTCGCCAAAATATCTTGGGGAGTAGTTTTGGTGAACATAAGCCGAGATACAGACCTAAGGCTGAGTTTCGAGTTCATGGTATAAGCAAACTAGCTATGGATGGCTCATCTTGGACGATTCCCTCAGTTCTGCACTCTCAATCTTGAAGTTGAACATGACTTAATATATAATGGATGAATTACAAAAGAATCATGTTGAAGAGAGTAATACTTACTTCACACTATATATGCTTAGAAGTTTGGCGAGTACAATACTTTTCAAATTTCAATGTTTTTCCCATGCTAGGCCAGCTTGTTTGATAGCCGCACCAAGGCTCATGCCCTAACCAGACCTTTTGGATGTTGGCTCAAGTGATAAATTGAAGCATCCCATATAACCAATTAGGGTTCATGACTTACTTCAGTTCAACACTCAAGAAGGAAATGAACTAAAATATGAAATAGTAACGATACCAACCATATTGACTCGATTTAAATGTCTTGTTTAATGGAACCCAATGTACCAAGTAGCCTACCCTAGCTCATCTTAAAGTTATTAATCAAGATGTAATAAGAAAGTACGAGGCTCAATAAGTTTAGTTAAACTTTCTCAATATCTCAAGAGTCATTGTATACTTGAGATGTTACCATGGTGATCAAATCTTGCAATGTTGAAATGTATGCTCTTATATATGATGCCCTTGAGAAGCATATCAGCTACAGCAACAATATAATGACATCAGTATGAATGACTGGCTAAGAACTGGACGTACATGCAAGGATACGCCCTAAAGACTCTAGGATGCTAAACTATGGCTTCCAATGATTGTTCATGTTCTGATTGTCCTTTGGCGTAATCCCTAGGATTCCTTCCCTTGGCGCACTATATAAAATTGTTTCTATCACTTCAGCCTTATAAGATGACTACTCATGTAGACGAGTAGTTGGCCTAGTGCTTTGGCTATTTTGAAACTGTTGGTAGATGTACTAGTAAGAACGAAAAGTTGAACGAAATGGTAGATCAAAATATCTAACATGTGGTTTTATTTCTATAAAATTCTCTAGGCTAAAACTAATTGGCACTAAATTGTATGATTTCTTAATCTAAAACTTTTAATTTTAATCATCAAATATGGCATGGATGGAGGCTTAGAAGACCAGAGAAAGATCATTTTCCAACGCCAAGTTCTACTAAAGAGCATTCATCCAATTATATTTTTTATTGTCAATCTTTTAAGCATTTTAATTTAGGATCCAGGCAGAGGTTTTGGGATTCTTTTAAAAATATCAAGATATTTTCATTTGGTTAAAACGCATGCAACTTTCCTGCAAATATTGCACATATATATTGCATATATAATCTGTATGCAAGATGTAACTTAGCAATAAGATATAACTTAGCAATTCTTGATTGGAATTCATCTAGCACACTATGAGTATGATATTCTTTTAATGATTGTTTGATAATGCACATGCAGTTTGAGCAACTTTAATGGCCCATGACCAAATTCTTATAAAGTTTCCTTTTTTTTTTTCCCTTAATTCAAGGATTTCAGAAATTAACGACATGGTTCACTTCTTTTCATAAGGATGACCTGTAAATGTGATCTCAAAACTAAGCTAAAATCAAAGTACATGATTAATTAAGTAATAATTTTATAACCATGTTTTCTTGTTGGAATTCTAGTACAACCAAGAGCATCTTATTGCAACCTTGCTGGACAGCCTCATGAACATGACCTGGAAGCAACTCAACTTGCTAGTTTTATAATTCCATTTGTACTCAAATATTGGTTCTTAATCAATCACATATGTTGGCATCTCTATGAATAATTGATTTGAGAAATCAAATGTAGTAATCCAAATTTTGATCAGTACAACTGCAGGCCGAAACTCATATCAAGGAAAGGTCATCTGGATAAAACAAAGCCAATTGGATGATCTTACATTTGATTTTTCTGTTTGGTAGGGTATCGTTTTCAAAACCCTAATGCAAAGGATGGTTTAAAATTCGATCTTATTCAAGAACGTATGCCTTGCACAATACTAAAATGTACAATAAAAGAATGGATGAAAATATTCCGAAGTTGGTGTTTCAAAGACACATTTTTTCATGTCATGAGAAATCTCATTCCAAGATTGTGACCTCTCATGATCAGAAATTGGAAATTTTGTGGTCTTTGTTTGCTACAAGCCAATATATCATGATTGGGATCCCAATGATTCATTATTTGAGAAGAAGATCTTCTCCTTTTCAGTAGACAAATATGTGTTCAGCATGTAGTAGTTAGCTAGGCTGGCAAATGAAACAAACAAGCTAGTGGAAGAAAGGTGTTCAACAAGATAAATAACATATGATATCATTAAGAAGGAAAAACTTACTAGAAGATGAAACCAAAAGATGCATAATTATGAAGGATTAGATTAATGAAGTTTTTAACATTGAAACTATTAGTTCCAGTGAGCAGGGAAAGCCACTGCCCGGTTGAATGCCTAAGCTCCAATCTCCTTATGATACAAGACTTGCTTTTGGTGTCTCGTAGTGCCCGCTCCCACCGTACAGCCCCCCATATACAGCACAGAAAGTTGACGCTTCGACAGTCTCCACTCCATCCATTGCACCAACCCCTCGGGATTTGGGGGTCAATCCTGCAACCATTTGCTCGTTGGCCCTTGCTATATTATACAAAGCACTACTACGCCATATTTTATGTTCAACAAGTGTTCTTATTTGACACAGAGGCAAAGACAAGCTCATTATATAAAGCATAACATAAGCCAAACAACAGGCAATTTTCTTTTTTCCTTATTGCGGCGCAAGTATAAGGACGGCCTTCACCAACCAGAATCTTGCCTTAAAAATTGATGATTTTCAGATCGTCAGTGGGATCAACAAGAGAGGGAAATTCCAGATGCATGTGAAAACATGTTGAAAAATGCTGGCGTTGGGTAAGCTTATAAACTGACATAAAAGATTTTGGGGTCCTTCATCCCTTAAGACTTTGCTGACATAACATCTTGATTATACGTGCTGTCTAGAGAAATTTTCATTTTCAATCATACATTTCTCCATAATTATAAAAAAGAGGCTGTTTTTTTTTAAGTTTTTTTAGAAAGAGCCACACGTTAATTTCATGAAGACCATCGAATAAGGGCCTAAAGTGAATTTCTTAACCTCAAAAATAGAAAGCATTAGCTGCAGCTTTCTTTTTTAAAAGAAGGTAGGCCTGAAAACTAGAAACTTCCTAGTTTTTTATGCTTACTTTGTCCACTTGTGAACATGTAACTTGAAAGATTCTTTGGCAGCACCCTGATTTCTCTTTGCTAGTCATTATTCCTTCCAACTTGATTATGGGAGAAAAAAAAAATAATAGGGCTAAGGATACACGTCTTGTCGTAACGGAATAAACAACTTAGTTTCAATCCAAATGAGGTTTCAGTTAGATATTAGACCCAAAAAAATTTGTGGGAATCAGCTTAATTTAATGAAAAATTCCACCTAACTAGAGTCTAGCTATTCTGTATTGATCTTTTAATAATTTGAACAGAAACTTTTGAAACGAGAATGAATAAAAAACAGGTAACTACTTGCTTCCAATTAATAAGATACAAGGGATGCATGTTACCAAATTTTAGTGAATCAAAAATATCATAATTGGCAGATTTGTGAGCCATACTAGTAGCACATCAGAGTCTATCTCATGGTTTGGAAAGAACCAGCTTAATTCATTTGTGAGTCAAGGAAACCGCACTCGGGTTGAGAGACTTTATCGGCCTTTACTCGATCACAGAAAACCAGAGGTTGATATCCTCACTCCCAGGGCCTATGCCTACTTCGGCTTGCACAAGAAAATTGAACCAGCAATTACCAGCCGCTCGCTGCTACACCAAACCCATTGTGGTGAATAGACCGGGTTAACTCAAAACCTGTCCAACACAAGCCCAACTTCATGCTCATGTAATCCAAGAGTCTGCAAGAACTGTTCAAAGTTGGATTAAAATGGGTTCATGCCAAGGACTTATTTACTGATGCATGGAAAAAGTCTATTTGAGTCCATTAGGTTTGTGTGGTTGGGCAAGTGATTTTAGAGGAAAAAGAAAGTTTTTTGAAATTCATATGTTGGAGGTATTTTTTTTATATGTTAATGCACGTAAAAATACAACTAACTCATGGATTCACGAACCAAAGTCCAACCAAACTCATTACTCTCTCTCTTTCTCTCTCTCTCTCCCTCTACCAAATGACCTCTCTCTCTCTCTCTCTACCAAATGATGGGTATTGCAATCGGTCGGGTTAGGTGGTGTGTAGTAACCACATTCTCAGTTCAAGTCCAATGGAGGTTGCTATCTTGATGGTATTCGAAAGTGTTGATCTTGAGATTAAGTGTACTATTGTAGAGGCCAGTTAGACCGATTCTTGTCCTCTTCTCTCTCTCTCTCTCTCTCTCTCTTGAATTAATTGAGGGCTAAACATGATTAAATATTTTTGCACTAACAAACTTTAGCATTAGACTAGACAGTGCTCATGCAAGGTTAGGAGTCCACTCTCTTGCCTATCTGTCATATTCTATGAGATGGGAATTTTATTTAGTATGAGCAAGAGCTATGGGTCTCACAAAGTGGGAATATGTCTCTCCACTGCAAAAGGAAAAGAGAGATAAGTGTTGGGGGATAAGAAATCATGACAAGTAAGATGAATGTCCAACATCACCAATAAAGCAAAGATTCCAGATTCTAATACAGCTGATGGAGACTTTAAAGATCAGAAATGATCTGTCAAAACTCACATGATTATAACCACACTTTTGAGACATTGGTAGGCTGGAAGAAGTATCCAATTCTTATTATGTTAGGTGGTGCTTAGTTTTCTAATCATTTCTTGTAAGACCTTGTGGGCGACAACATATATATGATGATGTTTCTTGCAGAATAGTCCTTCATTATCATTCTTAATGTCTTGAGAGATGTCGTATATATAATTAATTGATTTGACTGGGCTTATCCGAGCTAATGTTTCGGCAAGGTTGGTGGGGCTTGGGCTGTCTTGTAAAGAATTTGCTTAGTCATGAGAGCCACTCCTTGCTCAAGCTAAAACCTAAATTAGACCTCAGACAGAGAGTACTAGCCTGGGGATTTTATGCCATCAGAGTGCGACTACAAGATGGAGAAGTGGAAAGATTAGAGATGATTATCGAGAACCATGCGTGTTGGCCCTTGGGGAATAGATTTGATTATGAAGAACCATGAAAATGTAAGATAATGTAACTGGAACGTAGGAAGAGTACAACAAGAGCAAACGAGTAGATTTCACTATATATAACAGTTTAAGAAATCAATTGGCATTCAAGGCAACTTTGAAGAAGAGAACGAGGTTCAATTACAACATGAATTTTGGGTACATGAAAAATTCTATTGCCCGAGTGGCACCCCCCTTCAAATCCTTCCCGCTGCTCTCGGGGTCTAAGACTGCTTCAAAATCTAGGTAGTCGTACAGTTACCTTTCAACTAAGTGTCATACATACCACCATTTACAGTCTACAAAAGTAGCACCCATGGGAATCGAATTAAACATGTGTCGTCAACAAGCCACTCAGGCCGATTGAGCCAATTACAACATGATTTTAGTCGATCCATCCTAATTAGACCATTAACAGGCAGTTTTGACTTTCAACCAAAAGTAATGTTTTATGTTAGTGTTGTTCTATAATGATTCAGAGCCATTACAAAGACATTGCCCAAGAGTTTTTGGTCAATCATATATGATGTCAGTTATTTTCGTATATCCCTTTTGTTTTGTGTTGATCAAGTTTAGGATTTCCTTACAAAAATATAAAGTCAAGTTAATCAATCATTAAAGTTCCCAGGAAACCCAAATGTTGATTGCAATTATTAATGTTCGATCATATTAGTTTTTTTTTTCATTTTTTTTTTATAGATCCTGAAAGAAGATGGAATGGACAAAGGAAAGAATCAGAAGTTAGGAACATACTTGGGAACAAAATTTTAATCGTAGATATCAATGTTACCAGCTGAGTGGAGGAGTCTCACTGCCTCGTTGACAGCTCAAACCCCAATCCAACCTCTCATCTCCTTAAAATACAAAGTATGCTTTCGGAGCTTTAGGATGTTGTCTCTATTATGCTTCAACTTGTGCGTCAATAGCCTTATTTTTACAATATAGAGAGTTGATGTCCCAGGAATTTGAAATAAAGGCTGGCCACCTATCAGCCCCGCCCCATCAACTGCGCTTGCACCGGCCCCTCAAGAAGATACCTCTACTCTTAATAGACAATTTTAAAGTGATTGTGACTCGAAAGAGACATGGGCAAGTGGGCAAATTATGACCATTAAATTCTCATTTTTGCATTTTTGCCCGTTAAAATGAATTTACCGTTGCTCCTACCCAACTGTGTTTTATGTGCACGCGGGCAAGCACACATTTAAATGCATTGCATGTTGCATCGTTTCCATTTATAAGATGATATACAAACTTGAGTAAATGATGCAGAGGAGATATTGTGCTCACCAAACCCGACATGACAAATCAAACGGCCTCTTTCTTAAAATTAGAATTCCACTCGTCCCATTGATTCAGGGTTGCTGAGTGAAAGGTCTTTTCTGTTTATAGTCATATGCTTGATATACATAGGATCCCATTCATGGCTCCCCATGATTCACCCGCTGATTGAGCAAACTCAATTATATGAATGTTTTCTATTGCTACCAACATTACCATGATAACTTATTATTTTTTGTCACAAGTCTAACAAAGCATGTAACACCCCAAAAATTTTGTTCCGTATTGAAGATTGTGAGGGATCTTCAATGGCTTATAAATGGAGGTCATTAATGAGATGATTATTCGGAGTTAGGATCCGCCGAACTGGGGGCCTGAGCCCAAGAGTAGGTCGGGTTGTTATAGTGGTATCAAAGCAGTTTCAATACTCGGACCTAGGGTCCTACACGCGCGGACGCGTGTGCCTTAAGGGGTGTTAATTTAGTTCTGTATTGAAGATTATGAGTGATCTTCAAGAGCTTATAAATAGAGGTCATTAATGAGATAATTATCCTGGTTTTTTAGCCTTTTTGAGGTTGGAATAAAAACTGTTAGGGGCCGGATTCAAATCGGCCGAACCAGGGGCTTGAGCCCCGGAGTGGGTCGAGTTGTTATAAAGCGTGTGTGTATATATATATATATATATATATATATATATATATATATATATATATATATATATATATATATATATATATATATATATATATATAGAGAGAGAGAGAGAGAGAGAGTGACAATAACGGGTCCACTTAACCTCCATAATGACAACATGAAGTGACTACACCACATCATCTAACCCAACCCAACCCAACCCAACCGGTTGCGGTACCCATCACTTGTTAGAGAGAGAGCTTTACCAAGAGAGAGAGAGCCTTTGCCGGTTTCGTAAATTTGATATTGATTTTTTCATAGCCTCATCTTTCTCTTACTCTTATAAGGTGGCTGATACTTGAAAATCAGTTCCAAAATAAAATATATATATATATATATATATACAGGCGATCGAGACCTGGTTGAGATGACAGTGTTGACGCCAACTATTCAACCACTTCACCAAGAGATAGGAAAAATGGTGCCAAGATCTAATAAATCTTCCATGTTATGATATTAAAGTTTTCAACTACTAATTCAAGGTTCCTGTTTTGTACTTTTTGACTAAAAGATTTTTTAAAGGTGAAATTATAAACTTGGCAGACCATTTGACAATCTGTACATAGGGATGAGCTCCCATATATAGTCAAGCAGAAATAAAAGTTTGAATAAATGAACATGATGGGTGGTTGTGTGCGCGTAAGAAATAATGCAGCAGTTGTGGATGATTTTGCAAGTGGGGCGAGGTGTGCATATGACTTTTGCCGTTGTGGGTGCCTTGATTGGTGCAGGAGGTACCGTTCTGTTCCCTATAATGATGTCTCCATAGCTAAGTCACAAGGATATTGCTATTGACACAGTCATTTAAAAAATGGTGGGTTATATATATATATATATATATATATATATATATATATATATAGGTTTTAAGAGTTAAACAACATCTAATCAAAACAGTAGACAGTTAAGAGAAAAACAATGAAGAAAAAGTGATGTGTATCTTAGTAATCTAACATTAGCTCACACCATTTTCTCATTTTTTTTCCAAATCATCCATCTGCTTCACATAGATGTTGCTCATTAGATGGCTGACTGACCATGGATGACAGATTCATCATTCACTCAATATATATATATATATAGTGTGTGTGTGTGTGTGTTGTACAAAATTCTACAAAAGAAATTGCCAAAATTCTAAAAGAATGGACACCACAAAGAAATATGTAAAATTCTACAAAAGAAATATGCAAAATTTATGATTGTGTCCAAGTATGTCGCTGTACCCGTGTCGGCCTGTTGGCATGTCAACATGGGTCTGGCAGCCATCCAACCATATCTATGTTACTTAACTTTTTTTGCCCAGACATTTATGGCTGAAGATACTAATATAAGAAATCTTACATTTGAAGGACACCAGTATGTAGTAAACTAAATTATGTAAAGTAACTAATGTACAAATAAAATAGATTATGTGGGTCTGTGTGGGCAAGCACGGACTTGGCTCTGCGAGACCCAGATCAATCATGCACCTTCTTCCTAGTGTCAAATTCTCACAGAATATGGCTGAGGTGATTTGTTGTAGTAATAAGCTTTTTAGCAATGATAGATGGGGGCCATGCATCCCTATAATTTTGTTGCTTGTTAATCTTGGTAAAAGGAAGGATGCGAAGATGTGGTCTGAGATAAAAGTTATAAATCTGAAGCCTCAGATATCTATTACTGCTTCATAATTCCACCGTAAATAAATCCATTGAATACTGTAACAGAGTATTTCATGAATCTATCCAAATCTTTGAAGCATGTTCAATGAAACAAGAATAACAGGTTGTTTCCATTATCAAATGAGCCCTACGAAGTTCCACATAACTAATTGTGACAATGGCTGGCATGCGGCCCCTTGTTAGTTTAGTTCTTCTGCCAAAGCAGCTATGAGGCCGAGGTCCTTCTTTAATTAAGGGTGTGGTTCATTCCACCCTCCTAAGAGATGCCACTTTTTCCACTATGCCCATCACCCCGAGGATCCATACAACTTGCTTGGACTCATTACAGTCATGAGAAGGGGTCGCTCCTATGCCCATAACTCATAGGGTTTGCAAAGCTTGCTTCGAGATTCATTACAATTCAGATGAGAAGCGCACTTGAACGTGAGGGTGACCACTGCAAGATTTAAACGTAAGTCCCTTAATAAAGTGAACTGCCATGCTACCCTGTGCACTATAACCCCTTGGGGTCAAGGGATACTAGCCTCAAAGTTTTGTGATGCTAGGCAAATGACAAAGCCTTTAACCCTAGGTGCAATTTTCCAAAGTTAAAAACTAACAAAAGGCACTTGCCAAGTTAAATTAACAACTGATATGTATAAAAGGAAAAACTCCACAATTTCTTATTGCTAAATTCATAAAGTTCTTTTTTTTTTTTTTTGAATTGTGGGTTAACTTTGACTAATAAGCATTATAGAGCTATAATGTTGGTATGGGTCGGTGCCTGACACCCGCCCTTCAAAAATCCCATTGCAATGAAGGTAGAGCTGTGTGCCAATATCTCTACATTTTGAAAGTCAGTTATTAACATATCATAATGAAGTTCAATTCAATTGAGAATCTAAAAGTTGAATTCAGCATCGGTTATCCATTGAAAAATTAGATTTGGATCAGATTCAGATATAGTATATGGACTTTTGTTCATTTGAATTTGAATCCGAATATGTGAACATTTAATCAGTTATATATGGTAAATGTGTACCTGATTCGAATTTAATGTACCTGATTCCAATTTAATCTGTTATCCTTAGACTCCACTGAGTCATCAGGATTGCAGCATAGTTTTTGAATAAAGCACCAAACCAGCAACTATATACAGTTTTTGTCTTTTGGTATGCCCGTGCTATCGAGTTTACATACCAAAAGACAGGCATTGTTGTTCCCTTAAAACTTGTATCTAGAATTTTGCAGACACCATTTCAATAAAATATTTGAAAAGTTCAGTTCTTTGGTTTCGAGGTTTCATGCCTTGTCTAGAAACTATGGTCAATTTTCTCTTCAATTGTAGTTTTTTTTTTTTTTGGTTGGATAAAAAAATGCCCTTGAGTTGAAAGATTTTTGTAGCTCACTACTCTGAGGCTAATAATTTTCTCATTTTTCTCAGTATAGACTTGCAAAATGTTTCTCATGCTTTTACTATGAGGGCGCTTTACATGTTATATAGGTAATATGGTATGGTATTTTTTCCATCTTTTACTAGAAGGGCATTTTGATAATTTTGTAGGTTTTTTTTTTTTATTCTACTTTTGCACTTATGGGGAGATGGTGTTCTATTTAACCAATGAAAGCATTTTGGTTATGTGTAGGCTAAAATATATGACTCATTGTTAGGGGCCATAACATATAACCTGCTCGGCTTTTTGGTACGAGTATAAATTTGTGTGTAGCATTACAAGTTAATATTTAATTTACATAAATTTTCTTAACGCTGATTTTCGTGTTTGCTCCATCCATTTATGCTTTATACTTTTTTCTCGTCAACATCTTCTTAGTCTTTTCAACTTTCATTTCTGGTGTCATTTCTCACGCCAATTTGTGCAGCTACAGCAATTAATTAAGAACACCTGTAGGCTTCAGGCGCCTTATAAAGAATTACGATAACTACAGCAAGTCAAATAATTTGCTAACAGCGACATGAAAAGCAACATTTTAAGAAAGCGAATGAAATTATGTACATGGCAGCGGTCATCTAATGTAATTTAGAACAAAATAAAATTGGTGATAGCAATTTGAATTTAAAAGATTAATGTTGGATTGGATTGGTCATAAGACTCATAATTAATATTCATAATTATCGCTAATGACAGAGCTAATGCGGCCAGCTCGAAAATATTGTCATGTTTCTTTGTGCATGCATTCAAGAGATGCGAGACAGACGCGAACCAAATTTGGTGAGCAATGAATCTTCTCTTTTAAATCCAAATCCACGTCCACGTCCACGTCCAAGCACTCAATTTAAATGGATTCAGTTATAATGACCACGTCCGACTTGATTCTGTAACTCTACGACAGATCGGGATCGGGATGCAACTAAATCAGATATGTTGTAGATCCGATTCTAAATTTGTTTAGTTCGATCTCGTAGAATCAATTACTAATAAGATTCAGATGTCGAAATTTTAATTTGAGTTTGATACCTGACTCACATTGGACAAAGTCTGACTTGGTTAGTGGTTACACGCAAATTCTTATGATAGTTAGATCTCAATTCAGTGTCAAGTATGAAATCCAAATTCGAGTGCTAATTCAAATCCATGTAGTTCTGGATGAACCAATTTGAATGAAACTGGATTCAACCAAAATCCAGACTGTTCCTTACAAGGACACGTGGTGAGACTACGTACAAAGCTTCGGGGACAAGCGATCTCCGCTACAGCCTCGCCCTGCCGCCGCCGCCTCCCGGGAGGCTGACGTTATGCCTCGTCCACCGTCTGACAGGGAGACCCAGAAGCGAGAGAGAGAGAGATGACGGTGAGGATGATGAATGTGCTGATGCTGGTTTGGTGCCTAGCTGCAGCAGCCGCAGCAGAGGGGGAGACGGCAGCCGTCGTCACAGATGGTGAGCGGGCCGTCGTTGCCGAGTGCCACAGGGAAGGTGTCCGCCCCACACAACGACAACAGCCTTCCAATGGTGTTTCCCGGGGTACCATCTCACTCTTCTTCCACCTCCATGTCTTTACTATTTGCTTCTTATATGTTAATTTTGGTAAAGTGGTGTTACACTGTTAGCTTTTCCTTCCTCTCTATTGCACGTTGAGGACGAAACTACTTTGTTTCTCTTCCGATATGGTCGGTTGTAGCTTGATATTGATTTACGCTTGTGAATTCTAAAACAGAACAAAAACTTGGTGGGCTTGTTACAGAAAGCCTCAAATGCTGCTTATTCAATCACCTTATGCTGCAAAACAATCTAAGTGATAGCGTATAAACATAGACGACACAAAGTGGATGGCCTCGATTCTCCAGCCTTGAAACTTTGTGCTACCTGGTGGTAAAGCAGTGGCCAGTTGCTTCTCTTTCGCCCTCATAGACCCCACGATTTTAGATGAACCAGTCTTGCATCTCTCTTGCATTCAGCTAGCACAGAAAGACCATTCTCTTACCAGTAAACTAGTTTAATTGTTGAAAAGCAGTAACAGGATAAGTTACTTTAATAGGTTAAACCTCATGGTTGACTCTTTCACGTGCAGAAGAAGCGCCAAGCTCGAATTCAATTGTCGGTGGTATTTTTCATTATTTTATTATTTCTTCCCACGTAGAGGACCAACTTGAAGAATAAATGGACGCTAGGTCATCTTCTGTGGATCTCTTACATTTTTTTCTCCTATTAAGTTCTCCATGTAGGTTTCAGGATGTTTGATTTGAACCTATGTATTGACATCAA
The DNA here is from genome assembly GCF_008831285.2 of Nymphaea colorata. Taxonomy (NCBI): domain Eukaryota; kingdom Viridiplantae; phylum Streptophyta; class Magnoliopsida; order Nymphaeales; family Nymphaeaceae; genus Nymphaea; species Nymphaea colorata. The sequence goes on along the minus strand of NC_045138.2, from coordinate 20,798,374 downwards.
GAAGACATGTTTGCTGAAGATGATGCTTTTGGATGGGTCTACGTCATCCAGTGCGTGATATTTTCCTCTGAATGATAGAGGATTTGATCATTTTGTAAGTTTGATAATTTGCATTGAGAAATTGATTGCTGCATTGCTAGCCGAGAAAAAAATCAGTAGCAGCGAGTCAACTCTGCAACCAAAGCTCTAAATATTTATAACTTAAACATGTTGTTTCAAAGCTGTAAGTGATGCCTTTTGGACTTCAAATTTATTACAAGATTGCATGCAATGCAAGTCAAAACACCTCAAAATCTTCAACCATGATGTAAATCATGTGCGTCCTACAAGTTGTAGTCCACAGATTACCCTAGCAGCAGTAATCTGCGGTACTGCAGATGTTGTGGTGACTTGAAAGAGAAAGGAGCAGTGGTCGCAGTAATTAGTGTTATGCTCATTCGGTCTGCCTCAAGGTGAAGAAAATGCAGGAAGGGCAAGGACATGCACATTTAAAGTATGTGCTTGCACAGAGGAAAAACAAATGAACATGGAAGTATTCTTTCCAATTTCTATTTCTAACATGTTGCATGTGTATTTCAGAAACAACTGGCTTGGTTCAACAAGACATTGGTGACACCATAAGTGCAGACAGAAAAACTGCTGAATGCTTCAAGGGAAAAGTGAAAAAGAAGTTCAAAGAGCCTACAGTAGACACAAAAGCATCTGATGCTTACGGTGCTTGGAAAGAGAAGTCCTTGGGTATGCTTGAGTCTGCAAAAAAGGTGGTCAAAGATGTCCATGCTAAGCTTTCTTGCAGGACAGTAGATGCAGAACTGTTGATAAAAATGGCTGCAGGACAGGTGGTGCAAGGAAGTGAAAACCTTGCTGAGAGAGCAAAAGTTGTTGGCAAGAAGGTGGTTGATAATACAAAGACAGTTGGGGAAATGGTGATGGAAAATACATTGACCAAAGCCAAGAAGTTGAAGGGTAGCACACGGAATGCTATCACCAACATAGTGGAAAGAACAGGCCCTAGTTTATCAGAAATAACACAGGAGATGGCTCATGATCTAAAAGAGAAGGCTATGAATGCTTACAGCCATGTAGAGAGGAAGCTTCATCAGACGAAGGAGAAGGATTGGAATGCCATCACAAAGATTGTGGAAAAAATGGACCCTAGTGTATTGGGAATAGCACAGGGGATGGCTCATGATGTAAAAGAGAAGGCTATGAATGCTTACAGCTATGTAGAGAGCAAGGTTCATCAGGCAAAGGAGAAGGATTGGTACGCTGAGAGAGCCAAAGTTGTTGGCAAGAAGGTGGTTGATAATACAAAGACAATTGGGGAAATGGTGATGGAAAATACATTGACCAAAGCCAAGAAGTTGAAGGGTAGCACACTGGATGCTATTACCAACATAGTGGAAAGAACAGGCCCTAGTTTATCAGAAATAACACAGGAGATGGCTCATGATCTAAAAGAGAAGGCTATGAATGCTTACAACCATGTAGAGAGGAAGCTTCATCAGACGAAGGAGAAGGATTGGAATGCCATCACAAAGATTGTGGAAAAAATGGACCCTAGTGTATTGGGAATAGCACAGGGGATGGCCCATGATGTAAAAGAGAAGGCTATGAATGCTTACAGCTATGTAGAGAGCAAGGTTCATCAGGCAAAGGAGAAGGATTGGTGTGCTCGCTCCCTGGCTGCTAGCAGGAGAATAATTGATGATACAAAAATGATTGGAAGAGAAGTGATAGGGAGTGCCTTGGACAAAGCAAAGCAGGTGAAAGCTAGTGCTTTCAATGACGTTGCATACATGGCAAAAATTATTGGATCCAGTGTATCAAAGACAGCACAAGGGATGGCCCATGATGTGCAGATGAAGACCAGGAATGCTTACAGTCATGTCGAGGAAAAGGTAAAGGAGGAACCTCAACAGACTAAGGAGCTCACAGGGGCCAGTGACAACCTTGCAGGGCAAATGGTTCATGAGAAGAAGGTTCATGAGGCCACATGCCATGGAAAGGATGCAACAGATGATGACAGAAGGGGAGACCTTTCCAAGGAGATCACAGGGACCAGCGACAACCTTGCAGCGCTTATGGTTCATGAGGCCACATGCCATGGAAAGGATGCAGCGGATGATAACGAAAGGGGAGACCTTTCCCAGATAATTCGGAAAGGTGTGGGCGTTATGTATGATGCTGTGGCACATGCTGTTACTTTAGAGATGTTGAGCTTCTTGATGAATGTATTACATTCACTCGCATTCTCAGTGGTCTCAGGAACATGCTTCTGGGTTACGTTCATATCAAGCCAAGTCCTGTCAAGCACTTTGTCTAGGCAACAGTTTGAGTTGGTGCAAAGCAAGATTTACCCAGTGTACTTACGAACAATGGCTTGTGGTCTGGCTATCTGTTTGGCCACTCATCTAGCTATCTGTAGATGGGTATCTGCAAGCCAAGCTCATAAGCTTGGAGCATACAACTTGCTGGCTTCACTTGTTTTTGTGCTTACAAATGTTTGCGTGGGACCACAAACTGTCAAGGTAAGCTCTATTGGTGTTCATCTGTGCAGAGTATTCCTGTCCTGAGCTTCTTAAGACTTAAGATTATTTGTAAAATGCCTGTTTCATCTAAATTTTCACTTCTTTTAAGTGCTTCTGAAACTTCATGAGGTATTAGTTCCTGTTTGAAATGATACTGCCATTTACGTTGAACATGCACCCATTAACAGAGCTGTTCTTCCTTTTGACAAAAGAAATTATTTATTTGGATACCCAACGTGTACTTCTTTAAATGGCATAAAATTAAGCTTGAGAGATCTTTTTATTTCTATTATTCCATCTTTTTATCCTTTCGGCTTCCTTCTACATTTTCTAAATGCTTCAGCTTCATGGAGGAGCATTCTGTACCTTTTTCTTGCTTCACCCTTGTATCCTTTTCTTGCCTTACCTTCATGCATTACATTTTGTATCTGATTCTGGCAACTCCAGAATGCAAGATGTCGTGTCAAAATCCTCAATATGATTAGAAACCCATTTTAAGTGAAACTGGTACTGAAGTTAATTTGGCTGAGAATTAGTGTTGTATTGTTTTCTACAGGTGATGCATAATAGACTGAAGTTGGAAAAGGAAGAAGGAAGCTGCCATAAGTCCAACGTAGATCAGGGTGAGCCTACTCTTTCCGCGGGTGCCACCAATGTCACTGACGCTGCTGCGCATAACACCTCAGCTACCAAAACAGCCGGCAATGTCCCCACCACCACTACATCAGTACATACGGAGCAGGAGGTTGCAAAATTGCGGTTAGTACAGATGAACAGGCTGCTGAAGAATCTGAAGAGCTGTTCATCAGTTCTAAACGTGATGTCTTTGATGGGGCTCATCTGGCATCAAGTTCATCTCTCCAAGCAAGTCAGCTGCTAGCACTTGGCATGAAGTTGGAGGAAGAAGTGGGTAAAGGATAACAGAAACTTCAGCAGTTTGTAACAACTATCCTTCCTTCTTGATGTCTCCCATGGGGTTCAAGATCACCTTATAGCCCTGTCCCCATCTGACGGCCGTCGCTCACCTTGGGGGCGCATGGGGGCGAGTATGTGTATGGGACTCGAACAGAGAACCTGCTGCCTCGGTGGGGTTCACCTTGCATCTCCCATGAGCGACCCTTTTAACCTTTCATATCACCTGTCTTGACGAAAAGAACTTAACTAATAACAGTATATCAGATTAGCATTTAGATCAGAATGTGGGATGCTCTATAATATTTCAAACTGATTTTTGTCATTTTCTGCTGTATTCACAAAGTTTCTGTATTTCCCGTACGATGCATGTCTAGAGGACACTACGGCCACAGTTCCAAGTTCACCAGGACTAAAGAGTAAAGGAGAGATACTCTCTTCTTGTTGCTTCTAAAAATCTAATTGTAGACATGCCGGGTGAAAATGGTCGCTTTCACGCTTTCCATGCGGTGTGCCCATCCAATTTATTTTCAGGATGATCACGTTATGGCAATTTAGATCAGCTCTGTTTTTGTTGAAGAGTTTGAAGGAAACTACCCTACAGGTTTATATAATATATGATACAGAAAGGCAATCTCAATTTGCGAAATCAATTGTTCTTCCTCAACAACTCATCATGCAGCCAATTTCTCATCAGAATGAAGGCCTTTTCTGCATCTTCATCTTCCTCCGCGGATTCGGGCCGATGAGCGAATCCATGACCTCGCCCTGGGTATATGACTGTTCGGGATCCAGGAAGGCTTCTCCTTATATCCATCAGTACAGACGTAGGGCACAATGGATCCTTGTCACCTGCAATGAAGAGCACAGGAACCTTCACATCAGCAGCCAGAGTTGAATTCAGTCTAGTTCCATAGAAGCAGACACCAGCGGCGAAGTTCCCTTGTCTGTCATTGGCCAAAGTCTTCAACAACCATCCACCACCAAAGCAGAAGCCAACAATGCCAAGCTTCTCAGATGGCTGCCCTGCGGCTGTAAACTCGTCAATCATCCATTTTATGCAAGTGTTCACATCTTTTGCAAGTCTGTCTGTTGACTGCTTGTGAATCCATTCTTCTAACTCTGCTTGGGGTCTTCCTTTGTCCCAGGGGTCACCACGAAACAGGTCTGGCACCAGGACACTGCAACAATTAATACAGCAAAATGCAGAACCTGAGGAACTTTAAATGAATTGGGTAAGCCAATTGCTCTTTCTTGCAATAGAGAGTTAGATGCATAGAGTGCAGTGGAGGAGAGACCAAAAAAAGGGACTTGTATAAGGCCAAGGTGCAAGCGTTCTATACGAAAGAACATGCTGCTATAAGTGCAACCATTGACAGCCTGCAAGTAAGAAAATAACAAATGGGTAAACTACAATAGTGTGTAAACCCAGATAGGGTAAGAAAAAGACATTGTGCCAATGATCAAGGGCATAGCTGCTCTATGAAAGAATGTTGCTCTTTGCAGGATCCGACCTTGTTGTTATCCTTTTTGCGTCCATCCATTGGGAGTTTTACCTCTTCCGAAGAAACATTGAGTTCCTTTGCACTTTGACAACCTATTGTTAAAGTCGATTCAAGTGTTTTCACAGTATACATTTCTCATCTATATGTTTCCATTTGAATGACACAGTCCTCAGTGTATTTTTCTGTTTGTAGTTACATCAATTTGCAGCAAGTTTGTCCTGTGTCCAAAACCGGCTTAACTTATACAGTGTTTACCTCTTATGCATGGAAGTGCTCTCAAATATCATAACTTATGTATTTGGGAGGTCGACCAAGCCAGGAGAGGAGAAGGATGCCAAGCCCAAGTGGCAATACTTGGTTAATTGTAACCCTAGAGAATCAGAACACATTGCACAATATATAAAACATTCACCAAAGGCATGGCATTGAAATATTCAAGCCACGGGCAAATTTTAGCATGTTTGGTGCCCTTCTCTCATCAATACTTTTACAACATTAGGTCAAAAGTTTATCAGGACTAAATTCGTCGCTAACATGGCTGTTCAGGAGTAACCAACTTTGAGAGTGCAGTATATCTGGAAATATAATACTACTAGAAGCGATGATAGCAAATATGTTTATAAAAAATTGCATAATGCAGATGGTATCCATATTTTCTTTCATATCGATGGCATACTGGTATTTGGTTGTATTCCAAGCCATTTAAAATGGCAATAAAGAGGTGCAAGGTAGATACTTATGTGGGAGAATATAGATTGTCGAATTTTGGATTTTAGTCTTTCAGTAGACTGGGTAGCACTTCATCTATTGTTTTCAGGAATTTTATCTAGAATTTTCAGCCATAAACACATACATCTACTATGAAATGGTCTAGAATCTCCACTAAAACTTTTTGGCTCCAGTCCTATCTTTGCATCAATAACTTTTCATTCTTATGTCCTAATTTTGAACTTCTCTGACCATGCTATTTGTCCCTCTCTCTTGATTTGTAAGACATAAAAAAGAAAGATTTGGTACCAGTTCATTTTATCATATTTGAGGATGGTATTGGCATAATTGAAAATCATAAGCTTTGCAAACTCCAAATACTAAGAACATGATATGCTTGAACACAAGTTTGCTTGTAATTCAGGATTTCCCTTGATGCTTTCCTAGACTCCCTGCATCTTTGGTATCAATACCATGCCTGTATTAAATACCACAGTGCAGCTCATGGCCCATATATTGTACAGTTGAGGCCTAAACCAACTTTATGAAACGTAAATCAAAGGACTTCACTCTAAAGTGAGCAGATATCATGCTGTAATGCTTTATTACTTTTGGAAATCTCAGCCTATCTGTAATTGTTCAATCATGCCATTAGCCATTCAAAGGAAACCGTTGGTAGTCTTTCAATTCTAAATGGTTCGCCAAATGCTATACATATGATGGACACTTTCTTAGTCACAAGAAAAGGAACTCCTTTGGGATGAACTGCCTTATCTATTTCCATAGTATGCAGTTGTTCATACAAATCTTTGACACTGATGTAATAACAACAACAGGGATTTTACCTGTTGACCTTTTTTTGGTGACATGTTGTATACCTAACAGAACGTGCAAGGGCATAAATTGTTAAAAGGAACAACTTTAAACTGCAACTTTGTTTGGAAAAGATAAGAACAGAATCATATTGTTAAAACATTAATTACATTATTGATATGTGTAGTATCAGACATGCCTAATGTAGCAAATCATTCAGATGCTAGTTTTATTCTTTGATAGTTACACACTAAACTGAGCTCTTTTTCCTCCGTTAAAGATGCATGCTGCTACTCCCATCTGTTGGGAATTATTCAGTTTAGCAAAACCAGGTCCTTCCAAGGAAAAACTGAATCATAAACCGGCAAAATAGAATCATAGTGACTACAAGAGTAGCCTCGGTCTAAGGAGGTGCTCTAACTGTTTCAAATATCCAAATGAAAGTAACCTTTGGGATTCAAATCAGAAGTAAACAGAAAAAAGTTTGAACAGGGACAACAATAAAGAAACTGCCATATGTGATGATAGAATGTGCTGCACATAAGCATTTAACAAACTTGAGATAACTACTAATACACAGAGTTATATGAACTTGCAAGAGCAAGAGATATACTTGTATCCGCTGCAGGCAACACGATATGCGAAGTCTCTTGTCGATGTATCTTGAAAACCGAATATATCACTAAGAAGTAGGATACCTCTCCCTTTATTGTTTTTAACTGCCTCCAACAAATAAGCATGAAATATGTCATCATTTTCTCCTAAACAAAGCTCAACGCCTTTTACTAGTTCACAAGCTTCATCTACATCATCTTTGAGTTCTTCCTGACTATCTGACAAGTTACTAGTTGCATTTATTCTGAATGACAGGCATGCATGTTGATGCTGCGCATATTTCCTCTGCATAAATATGAAGTTATGGTCCAGAGCAGAATAGGCTGGCACAGGAAGAAATAAGGACGTACAGCATAACCACCAACAAAAATGTGACCACTTTTAGTCAAAGGTAAGACGCATGAACACTCAGCTAATTATTATTATCTGAGGTCTCTAACTTTCTGACATTGTTATACGATGCACACATCAGAGCCTGCAGAAATTAAGACCACATGCCGTACGAAATTGGTTGCAAGATACAAAAAGAACACACGACTCAAAAAGCAGAATTGAAGTTAAAATATATTTAAAAACTAATTAGAAGATTTGTTTCAGTTTCCGCCATGAGGAAAACGACTATAACTTCACAGCAAACTGAACAGGCAGTAATACAATGACAAAAAATTACGGTGGAAGCGTAACAACTTATAAATCATATATCATTTGGATTAAGAAAGCCATACCCAGGACTTTCAACTCTTAGAGGCAAAACATAATAAGGCCCATTTTGAAACGTTCTGAAAATCTACCATCCTAATTCATGAAGGTAAGATGCAACGTAGAACAAAGGTTGTTATATTACTTTGTGTCCATAACGTTATATGGATCAAAAACCACCGAAAAACGATTCAATTTCCTAGCAACGGGAACAATTTCATTCACAGGAAAAGAAATCACGCTTATCTCATATTCCCCTCAAACCAAGGCATCCTCATGCTTACGAAATTTAAGCAGAGGAAATTGATGAATCCAATCACGAAGAACCATGGCGGGATGTATTCAAGGAATTTGGGCAGACAGATTGCAAACGTTTACGGCTTTGGGATACAAGAATAGAGATTGGTCTAACTACAGTTGTGCATTCTGTGCGCCAGAAGCTCTGCAGCATGACTTAAGGCATGAACCTGAAGATGTTTTCTTTGCTGATTCTAAGAGAAACAAAAATTCACCAGGAAATTAATCCACGGAACTAAAAGATAAAGGTAAGGACATTTTGTTTAAGGACATTTTGTTGCCACCAACTAATAACAACGAGAAAAGACAAGGTCCCATCTAAAAGACCGGCATGTGAAACAACAGGGAAGGCGCGAGTTAGCTGAGAACCAAGAGTGCTTTTGTACTCACAGATGCTGCAGGAAGGAGACTTCTCCGTGCTGCTGAAGAAAATCGAAGCTGGTGTCTCTTAGAATTGGCGAGAGGGGAGTCCTTGAGGACTACATTGTGGAACACGAGCGTTGCCATCCTCTACAAGCTGCCTGAGAGAGATAGGGAGAGAGATATTTTCTGAATAACACTTTAGCCTCAATTTAAAGGAGGGCTGTGTGTCCCATCGAAATCTGTGATCTTCAACTCGCACCTTGTCGCTTTGGTAGAAGTAGGGCCTACTGGATACTGGAAAATGAACTAGATATTCAAAAATTTACCCAAAAAGAAACAAATCTTTTGCGTCGGAAAGTAGCACCAAGAGATTATTAGTGCAGTTCTGGGGATCGGGGACCCAATCTAAGGAAGGTTTTTTTTTTGTCTGGGATTTATGATGAGTTGATGATCGTATGGCTATTAACATATACGAAATCGTAATCCTTTAAATTTTTAAAATTTTAAAATTTTTTATCAATGTTTTTGGAACAAAATCAGCAGAACCCTCATAAGTTAATAATAACTTTTGTCTATTATTTTTGTGCTCTTTTAGATTTTATCGAGTGAAAAAAAAGAACTTTTCAATTACGACCTTACTTGAGCAGGATCTGAAACAAACTCTCACTTAGGTAAGGGACAAAAACTGGATCTTCTTAAATCATTGTTAAGAACCATCTAGAATGTTTAGAATTACTAATTCAACATAAAACAAGTCTTATTATATGAAAAAACTTGATTTTTCTACCAGTAAATTTTTGATGTTATAAAAACGGTTGATTTTTCCATTATAAAACATTATTCACTCAAAAATGATTAAATTAATATATATTTCTCATAAAAACATTCTTAAAATCACATCTGTATGGTTAGATTGTGTAACAAAATCTTTCAATAATCAAGTTTGAGGGTCTGGTTTTTATCCCTGACCCAATGATTTGGGATCTACAATAACTCTTCCAATTGATACTCAAGAAAGTGCCAAGTTCGCAATAATATTTGACAGCAAATATATAACTTTTCCGACAGCTAACTACTGTTTCCATGTCTTAAATTTTAAGTAATGAGGAACAACCCTCTAAGGCTGCCCACCTAAGAATGCAGATCAAGACGAAAGCATGACATCATTGAACTCTTCAATTTGATATCAAACTAGACAGTTCTACACATGATTGAACTCATTCGACCCTTCAGTAAGATTAAGTGGACAAGGTTCACTCCCATTGACAAATCCCATATGATCATACATGGTCAGTATGGGTTTAAATCAAAATTCCCATAACATGTAGCTTTTAGAGCCTAATTCAATGGATAAAAACATAACCTGAGAAACCGAAAGCAGGTCTAATACCATGAGGGGATGAAGAGAAGAGTAGAGGTTTCTCTCAGGCCGATTTATGAAAGTCCTAGCTTATAGCTTGATGCCTTCCCATAAACAGCTCCACTCAAGTTGATTGTTCTAGCCAAAATGTTTGAACTTGAAACATAAAGATTTTTTGTCCATCTTTTCATAGAATCTTGGTGAGAGCATCTGCCAGATGACCATAAGATGAAATGTGTTTGATCCCCTACTCTTTTTGGCTAACTTGTCTCTAACAAAATGTAAGTGGATCTTTATATGTGTTTGCTCTTGTTATAAAAAGTGGGACATCAAGCCAGACAAGTGGCCCCAATATTCTCCCATCATATGGTTGGGATTTTTTGAAAGAGAGACTCCAAGTTCTTGAATACTTAGTTTGGAAGAGAGATTCCAACATTGAAATTGACGTGTTTGATGAAAATTTGTTTCAATTTTGGAATCATGATTCCGCCGGTTAAGATAGAATGACAATTTAGGAATTTTGATTCAAGTATGAGACTATAATTTCGGAACTGAAATTCTTTGTTTGATAACACAATTCTCATTTCATAAAAAATGACAATTTCAATTCTAAAATTCCACCAATTTCAGTCTCATCAAGCATCCAATGTTCATTCATGGAAGGATGCATATACTGGAAGTTCCAATTGTCATATAGACTACATTCATTTCCTATAAAAACAGACTCATCATTGTGTGTAGAGAAGAGAAAAAAAAAATGCTCATGTTGGGGTTGTATGGTGAGAAAACAATATTTTCAAAATCCATGAATCTTGAAAAGAATTTGTACCAAAATAAAAAAGAGACTGGCTGCCCTCTACACTGATAGTTGGTAGTTGGTTGCACAATAATCACATCCTTAAACATAAATACTGTTTTTTTTTTTTTAACTCTAAACCAAATTTAAAGGGTTGCATAATTTCAAATAGTTGGGCACGAATAGGTGGGCTAGTAAATTCACATGATAATAGTCAATTGTGCATGTGAAATAAATATTATTTATCAACCATATACCAATGGTAGGTACGTAGACAAAGTTTGAATATGATTAAAGTAAATAATGTTTACAAGATGGCGAATGGTTGGTGTAAAATGCATAAAGATACGATTTCAAATTCAAAGTATCACATGAAGCTACGGAAGGTAGGGGTGGAGAGGCTGACAGTAGTTTTATTGAGATACTACATTTAGGTAGAGCTGAAGAACATGTATGTTTTAACAACTCTTGGTGATTTAATCGTATGCAAAGTCTGTAGTTTATCTTGCAGCCTTGTAACTGTATATCAAACATATTATACATGGCATCATCTGATAGACACAATTGGGTCATGTTTGCTGCATGGAGATTGAGACCCATCCATTCTCTTGTAGACTAAGCCACTTGGGTATGGATTCAGATACAAATACCAAGATGCGGGTACAATTTATAAAATGTGTGTGTATATATATATATATGTGAAAAACATCACAAAAATTAAAATGAAAGCAATATTTATATAAACAAGTGATATAAATAAAAACATTACATGTTGATGAATAATAACTCTCAAAAACTGTGTGAAAACTGAGCTAAAAACAAACTAAATCAAGTAAAATTATGTATTTTGGATCAGTTTTGATCTAAAAAATAGCCAAGAGTGTCCAAGTACCTATACAACGACAGTGGTACAGTAAACTTATTGAATTACCCATGTGCCTTAGATTGTAGAGTATAGTATTGATAGTTCCTTTATTATTCGAACGTGCAAAGATTGTGTTAGATCATTTCTATTGGTAAATAAATGGCACATGTCACATGCATATTTGCCTATTACCATGCAAATTTTCTAGTGGACCTCTTCGTGTCCAATTATTTGCACGTCCACAACCTTCCAGCCTCAAAATGGATCTTAATTATTCAAGCTATACAAAACAAACAACTCTTAGCATGTATTTTTCTGTTCAAGTTTCATATTCTAACACAATAAAGCAAAGGGGCTGACGGAACCAATCTACATCTCTTACTTAGCTTTCCTGGTTTTCATGATTCATACAGCGTCATGAAAATTTGAATCGAATAATTATCCTGTAATAGATTACACCTAACAATAAAGAACTCGAGCACATCTCAGTTTGCATTTCTTAGACATGTTCTTAATTTAGCTCCTTTCTTTCCTTGAGTTGGCTAGTCAAACACGGGGAAACTCCATTGATGTCACATTGCATCCAGCAGTTGGTAAAATCCGTGAAGTCTCTCCCACCGATTAGCCACTGCAACTAGTTCTGCATGGTGGTGCCATATTTATTTGGTAGGCTTCAAACTTGCATGTGATGCCCCTCGATTAAGTATGTCAATACATAGTTTTGGACTGGATATCTGACCACACTGTTCTGAAAAAGTCGGATGTGAAAAAAAATTAATATCCGATTGAGAAATAACATCAGATTCGGATGTGAAAAAAAATTAATATCCGATTGAGAAATAACATCAGATTCGGATTTAAGAAATGGTATCTAATCGGATTCATATTCAGATATACGTAGCTATCTGATCAGATTTGGATATGAATGTAAAAATTGGTTTTAGATCGATTCGCATTGTGAAATCGGATTTTGGATTTGGGTATGATCTTTTTTTGTTCATATTCGAATATGACTATACGAATATCTGAAATCAGTTACGGTTAAGGGTATATCCAATTCGAATTCGATCCATTGACATATCTACCATCAACTTAAGGGAGCATTTAAGATTTGAGGATCAGATTTGGATCGATTCGGATTGTGAAATCGGATTTTGGATTTGGGTATGATCTTTTTTTGTTCATATTCGAATATGACTATATGAATATCTGAAAACAGTTACGGTTAAGGGTATATCCAATTCGAATTCGATCCATTGACATATCTACCATCAACTTAAGGGAGCATTTAAGATTTGAGGATCAAAATTGGATCGATTCGGATTGTGAAATCGGATTTTGGATTTGGGTATGATCTTTTTTTGTTCATATTCAAATATGAATATATGATTATCTGAAAACAGATACGGTTAAGAGTATATCCAATTCGAATTTGATCAGTTGACATCTCTACCATCAACTTAAGGGTGCATTTAAGATTTGAGAATCAGATTTGCTCACAGATTTGTGGTTTCAACAGGCAGTGGATTTGAGATTCACAATTTTGTAATCCACTAGGGAGGGAGACAGCCTGGATCTTAGATGTGCTCTCAATGGCCATGGCAACTGCTGATGAGAGTTGGGAGTCCAGGCCCTCCAGGGTTCTCAATGGGAGACAAATTGACTTAGAGAAAGAGAAACATAGGATGCAACCTCAAACATGCTAGTGAAGAGTTTCTCAGAGAAAGAGAGCCGATAAAATGAGAATGCATAACAAAATTTAGAAACAAGAAGTTCCCTAGATACAAAAACAAACCGTAGAAACAAAATAGAAATAAGAGTTTGGACTTCATCATTGGAGAGTGGGAGTCCAGGGTTCTCAATGAGAGACAGGGGTGACTTAGAGAAAGAGATGCAAGAGGACGTAATAATGCTGAAAATGGGCACCTCGGATCTTAAAACCTCGCATCTGATCCGGCATCTGAAATCACCTCGGATAAAACACTGACGCAACCAAACGCGCCATTAAGATTCATATCTTCAACTCTCTCTTCAGTCCTACTCCTACATACCAACATTCTCCAACCTACCATACTAAAAAGCATGTAAAAGGAAACCAACTACTTCGATTGCTCATTCATGGCTCTTTGTCTTTGTGAGGTCACCATCACTATGAGTCTCCCTTTTCATGCTTTCATTCAACAGCTGTGTAGCTTTTGAATCTAACAATTCTATCAACAGTTTCAATAAGATTTTATCCGATCCTTCAAAGCTCAGGCCACGCCAGTCTCATATATGCATTTGAGTGGCTGAGTTTTTTACAGGACTGAGTCCAAGTTGTTAGGGGCGCTGGATCCTAATTACGGTTGAATTACACAGAGAGAGAGAGAGAGAGAGAGAGAGAAGAAGAAGAAGAAGTACTCCGGTCTACAGGGCTCTTTCTTCACAGTTCGGAATATTAATAAACCTAATCACGTTTTCTGATTTCAGTTGCAAATTGTTAGTTAACAGCTGAGACCGTAACGGACTCTCAAAATCTTTATAAACTAAGTTATTTTGACCATCTCTCTCTCTCTCTCTCTCTCTCTCTCTATATATATATATATATATATATATATATATATATAACGAATAGACCACATAAATCTCATCTACATGCATAATTCAAATCTTTATGACTTTGCAGGGGCCGGGCAAACCCCCATGCAGCCTATTCTTAGCTGGTTAGTCCTTCTAGACGAGCTGACCTTATTAAATGTCACAGAATTATTTTATATAAACTCCCCCCACCGCCCCTCTTCCATGATTTCTGCCACCATTCTCTCTCCCTCCACGTGCACACGGTATGCAATAATGTTATGTTGCTGTCAGGATCCAGTGAGACCTTACCTCAACTTTCGGTCGAACCGTCAGCTGTTCTTGGGCATTTGACATGTTCAACAGATCTACATTTAGTCAAATATCTAAATCCGCCGGCCTGAGGTGATCTGCCAGTCACCGACTGGCAGTGGCCGAGACAATGTGGGTGATTGATACGTGGAAATGGCTTTATTTATGAATCAAAATCTTAATCAATTTTATTTATTTGTATATAAGTGTCCCTTCAAGTTTAAAATATATATTAATAGTGGTCTTTCATACAAAAAATTTCTCTCTGCCAGTGTGATTTGGTACTTCCATCACCAAGCTGCCACAACAGATATAAAGTAAATTTATTGGCCAGCCCACATTTAGTTTCTCTCTCTTTTTTTAGGTCAAATTAGGGTTTGGTGGATAACAATAGATGTTAATAAATGTTAAGGAAGAGAAATTATTAAATACCAGACCAATTTGATAAGGGATGAAAACCAGATCTACTAAAAAATAATTATTAAAGGTTTTGACTTTTTTGTAATATAATCTTATAGATGTGATTTTAAGAGTAATTTGATGAAAAACATTTACTAAGTTAGTCACATTTTTTTACTTAGATAATGTTTTTTAGTGATCAAAAAATGAACGTCACTTACAGCATCAAATTTATGATAGTAGAAAAATTAAATTTTTCTACAAAAATAACTTGAATTAAAACATAATTTGATAATTTTTTACCACTGTGAAATAGAATTACTGAAATCAAGTGCACGCAACAAATATACACACCTCGAAAAAGGAGAGAGGGTTGGGTATTTTAGAATTTATAATGAAGTGTACTTTTTAGCCTTTTGCTTTTTTACAAACCTCTTTTTGTCTTTTTAAAAACTTCTTTTCTCACTTTATTAAGGGTAGTTTGGTCATTACATACACTGTGACATGCATAGGGGTGTACATGCCCTATTTGTTATCTATTAGGAGAAGAGTTGGGTTTTTTCATTTTTCACCAAAAAAGAGAAGAGGGTAACAGCTGAGATTTAGAAGATTTTATGAACTCAAATACTTAAAACAAGTAACCATCTTAACTTATAAAAAACTAAATGATTAAGTAAAGATTTTTCAAGAAAATTGTTACATGCCGATGAAAAACTGAATGAATTAGGAGATTAAGTTGAAGGAAAATGGCGAAAAACAGTTATATTTTCAAGAGATCAAAATAAGAAGTGGTTATGTGCATCTGGATGCACCATGCAAAGCCCTTGGTGCATGACATGTGCACAGGCTTATGCATATAACTTCAAAGGAAGAAACAAATTAGTTTCTTTATTGAAAATCCTTTGCCCTCCTTTTAAGAATATTTTGGTTTCTTGAAGATATATCTAGGTTTCTATTTTTTCAAAGTTAATCTCCTTAAAGTGGATGCTCTAGACAATTCTCGTTATATATATATATATATATAAAATATAATATATCATGTGCATCTGCCATAAACATACCAATTAGTAAAGAAAAACATCAGCAGCTGTGCAAGCCACCCACTTGATCCCTCTCCTGTAGGTGTAGGATTAATTGAACCGAGCAACTCATTGCTCAAGTTTTACATATTGTTTATGTACACGTCAAGATCAACTCGATTCTATTCATTAATATGCCAATAAGCTCAATTTAATCGCAAATTAACAAGCAATCTTTTGTGACTTAAGCGAGAATGTCCAGCTCATGACCAACACGAACAAGCAATGATCAAGCTACTGATAAAATGAATTACGAAGCCTGAACATGCCTTCTTCGTTTCCACAAGCCCATGTTCGTGCAAACATGCTGTTATTGGTTGGCTGAGCTATAATTAAAATGCAAGCAGCGCCAAGGAGCACAGTGCAAATGGGACGACTTGGGAACAGGGGCGGAGCCAGAAATTTTTCATTTTAAAGAGGACGAATTAAAGTTTTTAAATTTTGAATAAGGCAGAAATATCATTTTTTAAAATTTTTATATAAAACAAGTAAAATTTTCTAAAATTTACATGTAAATATCACTGTTGATACTGTTGCAGTAATCTAGGCCTTAAGAGCAAGGGAAAGGAACGGAGTTTCGGCTCTCGCCGGAGTGGTAGAACCCTCTGGCTCACATAAAATTAAAAGGCATACAAACCTCTCCTCTCTTCCTCTCTTACGCAGTTTCTTAAAATTTGATGAGTTTACATTCTTCTTTTCTTTCTTGGTTTTATAAAAAAGGAATGTGAAACTAATGCGGTGCCCAATTAAATAGAGGAAGCGAGAAACATAATCACGTGCACATGGGCCTTACTCATAAATTTGATGGTATTTAATTGTCAGGGTCTATGTGCTTTCAACAAGCACCAACCATGTGTTTCTTCCTTATCTTTACGTTATGGATCACTGAGTGTATGTAAGGCCTCACATTTTGTTAATTTTTCTATAGAAATGTCTTATCGCTTCAGGACATTGATGGATTGCATGCGATCTGACAAAAAATTATTGAAGTTTGTGTTATTATTGATGTCCAGTTCGTTGATTTAATTTAGTGGTCTTTTCTAGCTTCCTTCAAGATCATTCCTTCCCAAAGATAAAGAAACTGCGTTACAAACTTGGGGCATGAATTCATAAACAGCTCAAGAATACTTCTTCAAGGTTTTGAAAACCAAACTAAATTAGCAGAACTTCAAATATTTTTTTCAGTAATTTTTTAACGTCTATTTAAGGACAACTGCCTCTTTTATGTAAAACTCCTGGGTCATATCCTTATATATTCAAGGTCCTAGTTTGATTCCGGCTTGGATAGATATATGGTACATATTTCCCGTGTCACACTTGCTATCATTTGTAGCTTAGAAATATAACACAATGAAGTGTGACAGTAACCATAAGATTCAAACCTCAAACCCCTTAAATATGAGCTATCTTGCCGCCCGATGGTGTTATGCTCATTGAGGCATGTTTTCAGCATTTTAATTTTTTTTTATAAGGGTATGCACGAAAATCTTTTAAAGTGTTTTTCACGTTAATAAAAACCTCAATTTTCTCTCTAGAATAGGAGTCTTGGCTTGTCATATAAGCTTATAAGCTTGTGTATGTATAGTTCTTTGTCCAAGTTTAGACGAGAAATCTTACTCACAACAACACACTACTTGATGTCCGATATATTATCAAAGCAGCCATGATAGGACGGACCTTTTATATATATATATATATATATCATATATATATATATCAAATCAATGTTGAATTGGTACTGTATTGCGCTGATATGGTTGCATGAAAAAGGGTATATTCTGTTCTTAAATAATTTTAATTTATTTTAGGAAACTAATGAACGGAGCAATATGAACTATTAATCAATGTCAAAAGGTATGTCTACCTATAACCATACCGACAACAGTGGGCTTCACCCTTCTCTCTCTCCATGTGCATTACCCCATACCGACAAGAGTGGGTGTCACTCATCTCTCTCTATCTCTCATTTATATTAGCCGTTTTAACATGTGTAATATAAGATTACAAAAGGGTTGGTACAATGGGATCCAACCAATCAATGTTTCGAATTTTTGGAGTACTTATTCACCGTGCTGCAAATGATGGGTCATCAACACATAAGTTGAAGCACGGTGAAGACGGCAGCTCCAGGCACCAAAGCAGACTCTGGACCCTAAGGGATGAAGGGTTAGATGGGGGCTTCAGCTTTTCTTCAAGCGATAGGTCAAACCTCGCTCACATGGGTTACATGGGAGCCTAATAAAACTAAAAAAGACACCCAAGTAAAATTGAGTGATGGACAGGCTGAGATACTTGGTCACCTGCCCACCCTACCACAATTTCGTGGCTACACTCTCAAAGTTGAAAGAAAACCCGTACTTGTCACACAGAAATTGGCAGTAAAATAGGACTTACTCATCTTGTTTTTAAACAAACCAACATTGTGAACCAAAAAATTTTCATAAGAAATCATCATCTCCATGAGTGCCCACAAGGAAGCAGAGATGAGGAAGAAAAGAGAGGGAAATGGATTAATGTCACAATTTTCCTGTCAAGATAAATCATTTTGCAAAAACAATAACTGGTTTTCTTGGCAAAAAATAGCTTGATGAACGTATGGGTATTTGCCCTGAGGAGCATAACACAACTGGGGCAACAAGGCAGCTAGCTTATATTTAATAAGTCTTATGTTTGAATCTCATGATCATGCTTTGGTATATTATTCCTCTCAATTGTAAACAATAGCAAGTAGGACAGCGAGTTGAAAGAAGTTTCATAACTTCAAGTTCATCCAACACTTAAGATCCTTGAAAGCATGAACGCATGGTCTTGCCGGAAAATGACAAATGTAAAGGGGCCAGCATTTATTGCAGTAAGTTTATTTTTGGGTAGTTTCATGGTGTGTAGTAGAATTTGTAGTATTTTTTTTTCTGTAATGTCCCAAAAGTGTTTATTAAGCTCGTTGTTCGTAAGCTGTCATATATATCCTAAGTTGATGTGATTGAAAGAACTGGTCAAGATGTCATGTCACGATCTTTTAAACACTGACCTTTCTTTGACTGGGAAGTCATGTTCAGAATCTTCAATTTTTTTAATTTAATTTTTTTCCCTGACAATTAATTGATATTTAATATTATTTTACGCTTGTTAAACATTAAAAAATGCACAAAGAAAAAGATAAAACAAAAAAGATTGGAGCTGTTTCTTATGCACAACCAGGATAAGGAGTAAAAAGCATAACAATCATTGTTGTCATTTTCAAATATAGAGACCACATGAAATTTACTCCCGCTGATTGCAACTAGTCCTTCATTCTTGGGCAGGAAAAGTTAGGTCTACATCAAATATTAATTGGCACCAGCCAAACAGTATTGGTTTTAACTTATGGATGGTTAACAATATACTACAAGTTGTCATGTACTGTACATTTCATGCATTAATTTGTTGAAAGTTTTTTTTGAAATTTTGATTTTTTTTACTATCAAAATTTGATGTTATAACCGTTCATTTCCTAATATTAAAAATCTATTATTAATATACAAAAAATGACTAACGCAATACATGTTCCTCGTCTAATGACTCTTAATATCACATTTATAAGGTTGGATTGCAAAAAGCATTTCAATAAATAATTTTAATGGGTCTATTTTTCATCCTTTACCTAAATAGTTTACTATTTACCTTTTTGCATATATATATATATATATATCTTGGTGGGGTGGGTTCTTTTGATTATCTTGTCATAATGAATTATGAGATGACGAGCTAGCGCTAGTGAAAACTTTTTATTTTATTATTGGAAAAGGGAAATTCATAATAACCACTGGAAAAATTGGCTTTGCAGGTATACATTTGAGATTTCATTGGACTGAAAAAAATTAACAGCGTTTTGGGCTTTAAGTTGATAAATAAATTCCATATGTTTAGTAAAATACTGATCATGAATATCAATTGAATATAGTTGTGCTCTTGGTAATATGCATTGTATTGACTACAAAATGAAACTATGCTGATTGATACAGGCTTAAATTTATTCTATTCTATTACACTTTAAAATATTTATTGACTATTTTTAAATAAAAGAAAAAAAAAGGATAAAGAGCAATGCGTATTGGCCAAAGTGCCATACCGACCAGCAAACCAAAAGTGATGTGCAAAGAGCTAGTGAACTTAAAATGTGCCTATTTAATTATGGCATTTAAAAAAAAAAATAGTCGAAGTCACCCCAACTTAAATTACCGATAACCATACAATTTGTACCTTATAAGCTTATTGTTTAAAGTGAGCCACACGTTCGTCCTTACTACCAGACTCTCCACAGCACAATCCGATATATATATATATATATATATATATATATATAACGTCGCGTTTCCAAACAATGCCTAATTTCAACATTTATATTATTTCTCACGAGATTCATGCATTGAATCTTTGCACCAGCACATTAACCACGATCAACATGTATATATATATATTGCAATTGTTGCTTTATTATACAAATAGTTGAAACAGGATGACTGAATCGACGAGCCAAGATTGAAATTGAGCATCTGGAGTTTTTTTCTGAGGGCTCCGCATTTACTGTTGGTGAGGGGCTGATACTGTGTGTTTCAGCCAAAAGTCATCCCCATTAATAACGAGAGCGAGCTGAGGGAACTTACTCCATTGCTGCTTTCAAAAATGGAGAAAAGTCCTCCAACTAGCTCGCACAATATAGTTTAAATACTTTTAGCTGCATGAATAAACCCAGGCTGACAGATATTGAGAGTATAAATGAATTAAGACCATGACTTTTGTTTGAAAATTTATCAAAAACATGACCTGGAAGAGAAAAAAAAACTATTGAAAGTATGATTGAACTGTGGTGAATTTATCAAATTTGGCATTGGTTTTTTAGCATAAGGACACACCACAGCAACTAAGAGAACATTCAGTAACAATATTCTTTGAGGAACAACATAAAATCCAACAAGCCATTGTCGTTTTGGCACGACACTATCCAACTGCACAATTTTTCTTTAAGATGTGAGAAAAATCTGTTCTTTGTTGGCGGAAGTTCCTCATTTTTCTCCCCATCTGAATTTTTTTACTGAAAAAGGGAAGCCGAGCAAGCATTGGAATCTTGCCTGTCACGTCGGCTCATCAGTTTTCTCGAGACTCCTCATGGAAAGCTGGCCTCGTAGTTGCCTCCGAACCAAGTGACAGTGGCACAGCTGTCTTCCATAGAAAAAAAATGGCAGCAGAGAAGAAAGAGAAGGCAGGAAGCTTCTTCCCCACATAAAACCAGCAGGGAAAGGATTCAAAAATCAATCCCATAAAAAGGGTAGGAATGTGATCTTTTACCCACTTTCCCGGTCTGTCTTTGTCAAATACACAACGAATCTTTCGGTCAGAACGTGGCTTCTCTGGGTTCTGACTCTTAACAATAAAAGTGGAAGACGGGTTGAGTAGATCAGAAGACCACCTTTCTTGCTTACGTATAGTTGGTCCAAACCTGTCCATGTCTGCTGGTGTTACTATATTTTAGAGAGCTTGATGACAAGAAACTGGCCGTTAATCGCTACCCAGGTGGCCCTCCACATGGT
Source organism: Nymphaea colorata (assembly GCF_008831285.2). Taxonomy (NCBI): domain Eukaryota; kingdom Viridiplantae; phylum Streptophyta; class Magnoliopsida; order Nymphaeales; family Nymphaeaceae; genus Nymphaea; species Nymphaea colorata. The sequence continues at coordinate 20,776,997 of NC_045138.2, read as the reverse complement.
AGATCCACCTGAAGTTTTTTCTTTTCCTTTTCTATATTGTGTTTTTCTTTGTTATGGAATGAGAAATGGTTATTATTTGAATTAGGGAGGCAAAGGACACCCGCTGGTGTAGGACCCCATCCTTCATTGCTGTTATAATGTCAGTGATTGTGCATTGCTGGGAGTATTTTCGGGCTCCCATTAAAAAAATTTGGAGGAAATGACAAAAACTGCAGTGGTTTCGATGTGGACAGACATGGGCTGGCTGAGAAGGTGGACTAGGAAGGTGATGAAGATGCACAGGCAGAAAAAAACCATAAAATATGAAGCTGAGCGTGAGTGCTGCACGTTGGTAGGTTTCGTTTGTGATGCAAGAGAAGCGGTTTGTTTGAAGCGATTCTTGGTCTGGTTGTTGGGATCTTCGATGTTGGTTTTGCTTGTTTAGCTGAAAGAAAAAATGAGGCACATGAATTGATTGATGAGAGAAAGTGCTTTCGGTTTAGACCTGGTTTCGGATTTGCAAGTGTTCGGTGTGAGAAGCAACGACCTAGGAAATGGCAGAGGGAAGATCACTTGCCGAGACGCCGACGTGGTCCGTTGCTACTGTCACCACTGTAATGGTTGCTGTCTGTTTCATCGTTGAACGATCAATCTATCGTTTTGGAAAGGTATGGAACCAGTAGAAGGTGTTATGATTTGTGGAGAATGTTTGGGATTTCAGTTTCGATTTTGTAATGTTTCCAGTGGTTGAAGAAGACAAAGAGGAAGGCGCTCTTGGCCTCTTTGGATAAGATCAAGGAAGGTGAACATACTCTGTTGATTTCTTCCAGTTATGTATACAGTTCTGTCCTACTTTTTTTCCCGACTGCATATTGACGTCTAATATTCTTTGCTGAAGAGCTTATGCTGCTGGGACTTATATCACTGATGTTGGGACAATGGGCAAGGTGGATCTCCGAAATATGTGTGAAGTCGTCTCTTTTCAGCAGTCGGTTCTATCCGTGTACGAGGGATGACACTGAGAGGCTAACTATTCTCACTTATATCAATCAAACAGCTATGCCGTTGGAGAAGTTCAGTGTGTCTTCTAATCACTGTTCCGAGGTGGAGAAGCCTTGGTTAAATGGGTTTTTATGCTTTTAGGATAGAGTGGAATAACTGAAGAGCTTACCCTTGAATTCTCTTCTTTCATATCATGCTTTATACGCAGGGCCATGAGCCATTTGTTTCGTATGAAAGTCTAGAGCAGCTTCACCGTTTCCTGTTCCTTCTTGGAGTCACTCATGTACTCTACAGCTGCTTTACAGTTGTCCTGGCTATGATTAAGGTGCTTTGTCATGCGTAAATAATTCCCTGAGATTCCTCGTGTTAACATTTAGAGCTTCCTCTATCTTTAACCGTTCACCATCTTGCCTAATTAGTTGATTATTGCAATTTGTAGATTTATAGCTGGAGGGCGTGGGAAGCACAAGCAAATGCGGTAATCAGTGAGAGTTTGCATGGTAAGTGCACGCCAAACCTAAATGCTAATTTGTTTTAAAGTCGGCAGTTCTACGTTTCTCTACAAGGCTAAAGAACTAGTTTATAAATAATATGCAGTTAGTTGGTGGCTTTTCTTTTCTTTTCTTTTTTTTTTTTTTTTGGTTGCAGGGAATTTCTTAGAGCTTGTTTTCAATAGTTCGGTAAAATTTTTGTTGTCAACTTGTTGCCACTACCTTGTTGGCATCTTTGCAGATTGATGACACAAAAACATGCTCCACAGTCCACATACTATGTGGGTGTGTGTGTGATAACCAACTCTGGTTATAGTGCCAGTAGACATCTGACAGGAGCAACAGCAATCTTTTAAAGTTAGATTTATGAATTAAAGTTCCTATATCCTTGTGAGATAGTTGAACACTGAAGTATACAATAGGAGCTTCTATCAGAATCATATCTTGTACATTCTAGGTCTAGGAATTGGTTTCCAAATTTTTTTACCAGTGTTACAGGGGCAGAGTACGACCTTTGTCAAAAGGTGAAACTATAGTCTGCTTTCGATGGGGGAAGTGCATGGCATCAATGGGAGAAACATTTTTCTCAATGAAAGTTTTGATCTGTTTATAAAGGTGAAAGTGCCAAATTATTGACACTTGTTCACAAGACAATCTGTCATTGCCATCTTGTAATCCACATGTGAACGCTATTTCCTTCTCCTAACTGCAGATGCATCTTAAGAACTTAAGGTCAAAACCGTAGCTAGTTTTGGCAACTTGTTCAGTCGTATGTTTGGAAGAAGGAACTACAAAGTTCTTTACAGCAAACAGTGAAAATTACCCTTGGCCTTAATTTGTTAATATCTATATTTGTTAATATCTGTAGAACAGTTTAGTTACTTCAAATTATTTGTCTCTGGCAGCTTACATTTTAATTTAGTTTCCTTCGCTTTTCTGCAGGGAAAAGAAAGAAAGAAATCAAACGGCAGTCAACTTTTGTTTTTCATCATGCATCACACCCATGGAGCAAGAACAAGATTCTTATTTGGATGGTAATTAAGGAGAATGCATGTTTTTTTCTTTGATGTCCCAGTTATTGGCATGCTTCATAACAAACTAAGTACTCAAGTCGACAGATGTACCATCATGCTTTGAGAAGTTTTTAGTAGGATATTTTAAGTTTTTAACCAAGGAATGAAGCTAACTGACACACTGAGTAGTTGAGGGCACTGAAGACTAGCGGCAACTGAGTTAAGATCCAAAATAAGTTAAAAAAATAAAGTTGAAATATTAAATTTAATTTTAAAGTTGAAAAACTATAATTAGCACAATTTTAAGTTTCTAACTCACATATTGTAATGTTTTCTAGATAAAAGACCAGAGATATAAAAAAGGGTCTTAGTTCCTTCGCACTTACACAGTTGATAGGCAGCTAGGTAGCCCAGGCCACTTATATACCTTTGTAAATGGAAGAGCTTCTCCTATTCAAAAGTCAACCAAACATAGTTTTCACCCTTTTTTTTTAAATGATTTTGTTAAGTTCTTTTCGTTGCATCTGCATTTTCAACTGATAGTATCTTATGGCTTAGGATGCTCGAATGGCAGACAAATAATGAGGGAATGGTGAACATAAAGATGAACTAGAACATATTACTTGACTAAGAACAGATAAAAAAGACTGTCTGCTTACACATGCCTGCATGTAGGTTCATGTCTATTCTCCTTGTATATTTAGATGTTTGTCATTTTGTGCCTGAGAAACCTCAAATCAGAGATGAGGTGTATTTCTGTGTGAGTTGATGTGTACATTTGCCTGGTTAAAATTGGTTGAGTGTCAGAAATAACATGACAAGATTTAGAAGAAAGCAAATTTGATTTTGAGGTATTAATCTACATTCAAACAAATGCCTGCTAAATTGGTAGCTTACAAGAAAGCAACCTTAGAAACGGATATTAGTTTCCTAAATTTGTGAAATCCAGTTAAAATTTTGAATATATGTTGGATCTTCTAGTGAGTGCCTTTGTATGGAATCTCAGATGCTCAAGAATAAATGTGTCCCGATATTATTAAGAAATATCAAACTAAACAGAGCATGTACTTTTAAGTTTTAAACTTGAAATCTATACTAGCAGTCCCTTAAGTGCATCCGTCGGCCGCTCATCTGTCTGATAAATCAGTGTGTACTCGAGCAACCAAGCAACAAGCCATTCAAGTTTGGTTCTGGCTTAGATTTTTCAGGTACAAACTGAAGCTGAAATCTAGGCCTATACAAATCTAAGCAACGCAATAGCATACTTTTTCATTCTGAACAACATATGACAATTAGGACAGTGAGTTGGGTCTGTTAATCCAGTTAAAATGGTTCGTGGTATAACTAGTTTTATATTGGATGAATTTGAGTTCTGCTTTCATTGGCTTCCTAAATATCCTTTTTTTTTTGTTTTCCTTTTCATCAATCCTGGCTAAACTCTTCTAAGCATGTTACACTAATTGTTGCTGTTGGCTAGTTTCTGATTTATGTTTCTAATGTTTCCTTCATTTGCAGCTTTGTTTCTTTCGCCAATTTAAAGACTCTGTACAAAGGTCAGATTATATGGCACTTCGTTTGGGGTTTCTCACTGTGAGTACTTATGCAATAATTACTCAGCTTAAAAAGTTCATATCCTCTTGCAAAAAAGATTGCTTATCTGTTTTATGCATAGAGTGGCTTATATGAAACAACATCTTTATGCTTATTTTATTAAATCTGGCCATTACTGCATAGGCACCAAGCATATGTTCAACCAGTTAGCCCAATGAATGTTCAAAGAAGTTAAGAAAAAAAAATTGAAACATTTTCAAAGTTAAAATCAATTGAAAATTGTATATACTAAAATCAACTGGAAGAATGTTATGAAATATGATGTATTAAACACTGAAAGAAAGTTTGACAAGAAAAAATGGGAAACCTAATGTTCCTCAATTAAGAAAGGGTTTACCAAGCACTAGGTGCACTAGGATCCTGCAACCAGATACTGAGCAATAGTTAGGCCCCTATGCAGTCCTCTAAGTTGTCAAGATCTAAAGTCAAACTGAGGTCAGTCAGAGCCCTAAAAAGACAAAATGGCACTAGTTGGCCTGAGCTGGTTTAAGTCTCTCAACCAAAATAAAGTCAACAAAAAAGATATAGAAACAAACCAGATATACAGGAACACATATACATAACTAGATAAACAGATATGCCAAAAAACTTGCATATAAGATGTACATGTTGAAACACATATGCACACAGAAGAAAAAACAAAAACACATACATAGATATGTAAAACCTTCTACAAAAGGAAATTTATCTTCCTAACAAGAAGGAAAAGAAAACCCAACCGAATGTATAACTCAACCAAGAACATTGTAGTTGTTCGCTGACTAGGGACTGGTCTAACAGTTCATGGCCCATGGCCCTGCCAACTATGTGGCCATGGCCTATGGAGTAGTTAGCTGGCTACCAACTAGGGCCGACAAGTTGACTAGGCTGACAAGAAGGGCAGTTCTAGTTTCTAGGCTTCTTCATCAGCAACTGGATGGTTTATGTGGCACAAGAAAATATTAATGTTTCATGCCCTCTATTGAGGAATCTTTTGCATACTGATGTATTTAACTCAGATTATTCAATAACATTATATACACAAGATAGCCCTGTAAAAGAATTTGACTAGGTCTATAGTCTGTAGACATATTCAGAACGTGCAAGACTTCCCTTTTTTGTTGTACTCTAACTTGCTAAAGCATTGGCTCTCTGAACAGTAGTGGACCTAGAAATTTAGTACTCAAAGTCTTTATGTACTATTTATACTCATAAAAAAGGAAACTTTTTGCTTCTTATTTCCTGGACTCAATTTAGTAAATCAGCTTCCATGTCCTCCAAATCTCATGCTAAATAGAATAAAATAATTTGCATGTATGTGAGCTGCTCCACTAAAGATCTGCTAGAAGATGTGGTGATTTTAGTGCATTGGCTATTTCAAAGCCCTAAATTTTATCAGGTATTAAAGTTTCCATTTTCACATCACATTTTTGTATTTGGAGCAAAATCTAGAGCTTGGCTTTTGGGAGTTGCAAAAATCCCTATCCTCCTATGCAGGAGAACTTGCCTAGGAGGGTGCAGCACCAGCGTTAACATGGCTGGATACAGGTGCAACTACATGACGCAGCCTGGACACAACGAAATGATTGTTTATACTTTTTATTGTTCTTTTTTTGGTATTTTCTTATTATTAATGGATATGTTGTTGCTTGCTTAAATTTTTGCTTTTACACACACACACACACACACATATATATATATATATATATATATATATATATATATATATATATATATATATATATATATATATTGTAACAACCCAACCCACTTCTAGGCTCGGACCCCTAGTTTGGCGGATCCCAACCTGCCCCCTAGTAGTTTCGGCTTCAGTCTCCAAAAAGGCTAAGAACCAGGACAACCATCTATTTAATAACTCTCTTTATAAGCCTTTGAAGATCCCTCACAATCTTCAATGCGGGACTAAATTTTTGAGGTGTTACAATCCACCTCCCTTAAGGCACACACGTCTGCACGTGTGGGACTAGGAACCAGGACAACCATCTATTTAATAACCTCCTTTATAAGCCCTTGAAGATCCCTCACAATCTTCAATACGGGACTAAATTTTTGAGGTGTTACATATATATAGTTATGTCGTACACCCAAGTTTTTTGGCATTGCTTCGGACCCATATCTACATCCGTGTCCACACCCATGTGACATTGCTGTCTTTGTATCCAACTTAATGACAGCACTTGTTTCTTTGCCCCAACAAAACAAAAATTACCTTAATATCAATATACATGCATATAACTCTCATGTTGGCTAAATACACCACAGCACTTCTGGTTTGTGGAAAATAGTTTCATATATCCATCATCACAAACATTGGCAATATTTTCATAATTTTTTAATAATATTGCCCCAAAAAAATCAAATGAGAAAATGGAAATGTATCATGATTTTTTGAAAATATCACAAGAGAAAGTATCATAAAGATATTGCAATGAGATAGTTTCCAAAACCTATTTTTAATATATTTTACTTTTTTATTTTTAGCATTTTAATAACTATTTTTAATGTCTATTAGTGTTGTTGTAAGAAAATTAGTAAAAAACCCATAATTTGGTAAGTTTTCTAGTATGTTTATGTATTTTCTCTAAAATTTGGATTCCCGTGATTTTTCCTTTTTCTTTTTTTTGATGAATACCCAAGAAAAAAAATCTTTCTGCAAAAAAACACCAAAAACAATACTTTCTGAAAATAAATAGATTCCTAATGGAAGTTAACAGGTGTATTCCTGGATTACATAATGCATAAATATATCACACAGCTTCACATATGTCCTCATGACCTACTAAAGAAATTACTCAAGTCCATCTCCTTTTTTCCTGTCATGTATGCCTATCTTTATTAAGAAGGTGCCTTGGGACTGATAAAGTGGAATCACGAATACCTTTCCATATAAATGAATGAATGCATGATGATGACTGTTTCATTGTTACACATACTGTTGTTCAATATAAGGTAACTACTTTCAGGCTTTCAGCAAAGTGATCAGCAGTATTTGACTTCATTTGTAATTGCTTCAGAATCATAGGCTACCTCTATCATATAATTTCCACAAATATATGGTCCGCAGCATGGAGGATGAGTTCCAGGGCATTGTTGGAATAAGGTAAAGCGTGCAATTATACATTCTTCAATCTTCGTTTCTTACCATTTCAGGAACTTGTCTTTGTCTTTGCCTAAAAGACAAGTATTCAAGTTGTATATGCTTTCAATCGTATTGGCTCCTGATTTTGTCTTAGTTTTAGATCGATTGGTCACAAAATTTCTTAGATTTAAGGATTTTTCAGGTACTTTCTACAGGTTGTTCATGCAAATAAAAGAATGAACTCGTGTATCTACTATACTCGAATTTTGTAAAATTAGTAATGAAAAATGCATGGAATTTGTGTAAAGAAAAATACCTGATGCATGCTGTAACTTGACTCAGTAAGTTATTATTGAGTTTCCTGCAAAATTAGGCTTACCTGATGATCCAGGGTAGACAACTGAATATCCCAACTTCTGTGCTGACGGTTTGCTTCACTGTGATGATTTTGAGAAAATAACTGTTTTTTCTTCAATATCCAGTCTCTCACAATGGATAGTTATTAAATCAGCAGGACATTCATGAAAATTAGATCTATGCAGTTCTATATGGCAATATTTATTTCATCCCAGATAACAGAAAATCTTTTTCATGGGATTGAATTTTGATTTCAAAGTGCAATCTTATGGGGGGAACTTTGTCAATGGCATGAGCCAGGAAATTGTTCTTTCATTAATGCTAGTGCCAGCCTTTTCTTTTACTATGTTGTTTGTCATAAAATTTCTTAATCTGGCTGAATAGCCTATTTCGTTGGGATAATGTAGGAAAATAAGCTAAACAAATAAAGCTTATGGATGATTCATTGGATAAAGAGCTCTTATTTTTTCCAATTCTGGCTATAAGGGGACATCAGCCAATGGATGACACATTGGATAAAGAGCTCTTGTTGTTGCCAATTCTGGCTGCCAGTGGACATTTCTAATTGTCCAATGGCATCTAGCAGTTGTTACCAGTTATGTTTATTTTTTGCAGTTATTGGACAATTTAGTACCATCTTGTCGAATATAGAAAGTGGGAAATATATGATACTGCTGATAAATTTACCTAAAAATTGCAAAAAAGCTAAGACCATCTAAAGGTTGATTTTGGTAAGACGAAGATCTGATTTTTATGAGATTTACTTGTTTGACATCTTTTATTGTAAATTATAGTTTAAATGTACTCTGCAATTCCTTGACAAATACTTACCTTGAGAAGCTGCCTTGTTGTGTTGTATGACCTTATGAAGCATGTTTCTGACACAATGATCCTGCAAACATTGCAGCTGGCCACTGTGGATTTATGCAATTGTTTGTATTTTCATCAATATTCATGGTAATTCCCAGTGCTGTAATGTTTATCTCTTTTTATTAGTTCTTTTTCTTTTTCCTACGAGTTTGATTGATCATTGCTATAGTAAATGTCAAACTTGCTTGCTGTAACAGGATTAAATGTGTACTTTTGGCTCTCGTTTGTACCTGCACTTGTAAGCCCAGTTATAGAATTTTTGTCTTAAAGTTTTTTACCCTTCACAACTTGGTTTTTTACTAATCAATTTTCTTGTGTTTTTTTGCAATAAATGCAGTTGATTCTGTTGGTTGGAACAAAATTGCAACACGTTGTTGCGAAATTGGCACTTGAAGTTGTGGAAACAACTGGCCCATTAACTGGTACCCAACTAAAGCCAAGGGATGAGCTTTTCTGGTTTGGAAAACCAGAACTATTGCTATGGCTGATACAGTTCATCTCTTTTCAGGTACAGGACATTTCTGACACTCTCTTGCCAAAGATGGAGAAATTTTTTTATGCTAATGTGATCTTTTACTTTCATTTTGTCAGAATGCTTTTGAAATGGCAACGTTTCTGTGGTCAGTGGTAAGTTGATATGACAATTCTCTTGCACTTTCTTGTATGGTTCCATTTGTTATATTAACTTATCACACTGTTCTAGCATGTTAAAAAATTATCACCTGCCACTGTTCTACTATTAGTTTAAGTGAAAAATATAAAAATCATCCTCTGATACACACTTGGCAAACCTGGCAGTTGGCTAGGGAATTACCTGAGACAAATTAGATTGGCACCAAACTGGGTCACAAGTCAATTGTTGACCCCAATGCAACCAAATCCTGAAGGACTTGGCTCTGAGTTGGCCAACTCAGCTGGGATTGGTTGAATCAGCTGACGATCATCCAAATCTAGACTGTTTCATTCAGCAGTGATTCTAACTGTTACTCAATGTCATTAAAGAATAAACTAAAGTTTGTTTGTTAAGAATAAACAATTCTAATGCATATTTTTTATTAGTTATTATTTTGTAGTTGTGCTCATAAACTGTAATTACTTAACTGTGTTTACTTGATATTTACTTGTTATTTTGTAGATACATTTCAGATTTTTCATCAATTTGTAGGGAAAATACAGTATAAAAATTTCGGACCTGCTCTGGATGACGAGTCAACTTGCTGACCCATGAACCAGTAGTTATCTAGTTCAATCCGACTTATGGGTCTATGCTTTGATAACCTTTCTTTGTTGTAATAATTTTTTCCATAAAAAAGGCTAAATAAGTCAGTTTCCGGTACTTTTCATATTTCAAGAACTTAAATATGCTATATTGCTTCATAAATTCAATTTTGATTGTTTCAGACAATAGCATGATGCTTTTTGTGCTAGACATTCATGCTGATATCCATGAAGAGAACTTACATTAATGTTTACTTGGTCACTGCCAGAATGATTGTTGAAAATAAGTTATTGACTAGCCCAAGTTCTTCTTGGGTAGTTGCCAATCGTTTGTCCAGCATTATTCAAATGATGGTTTCTTATGGTAGATCCATTGTGCTGCTTGCCATAGTACAATGTAGACATTGATGTCTCTATATTTCTTTATGCATATAACATCTGAAGCTCAACTTGGGGATAGAATGCATACAATTTGTATGTTCTGGATTAGGACTTTGTTCTGAAAGGCAACCAGCTTGGGATGTAGAATATCATCATGCCTGAACATGGCCCTAGAATGAAGCTGTAAGTTTTACCATTAGTTGGGAAGACACCATTCATGCCTGCATATTCACGTGAATTGAGTACTTCTGTTCTCATTGGCAGCTGCAAGTGTTGTTTCTGTTGTTACTATATGTTTTAACAAATTACGTTTTTCCAGCAGAGCCCTTAGTCTGTTAAGTCACATGAGATTTATTGGTTCATGGTCTATAAACACAATCGTCCTTATTCAAGTATATCTCCATTTTTCTTCTCTGAGTGGTGCAAGTTCGTGCCATGACTTTTTTCTGTTGTTCTCCTACGAATTACCTCTTGCCTGGGCTTGTACCATGTTTGGATATGATATTGATATTCTTAGTGACATTAGAGTCTCAAACTTCTTTGGCAGCAGATATTTTCTTTAATAGTTTTCCAAAATCTCAGTGTTCTAACGCATACTTACCAATCCATTCACTTGATAATTTGTAATCTTTCTTTTATTGTTTGTGCAGTGGGATATAAAGACACAATCATGCTTCATGAACAACCATGTTTTTATTGTAATTCGCTTGGTTTCTGGGTAATGTTAATCCCTTATTATGCAATCCACCTCTTTCTCTCTCTCTCTCTCTCTCTCTCTCTCTCTCTCTCTCTCTCTCTCTCTCTCTCTCTCTTTTCTAGCTTGATGGGCATCAAATTCGTTTGGGTGTCCTGGTGATTGTGAAAGTAGCTCATTTAATCACTACAAATGCAGGATAGTGGCTCAGTTTTGGTGCAGCTATGTCACACTACCACTCAATGTGATTATCTCACAGGTGTGTACCAGATTTTTGGGGCATTTTTCATCATAGTTACATATATAATCCAACCTCAAATTTGCATTCACTTGTACGTCCCATACTTTGTTCTATTTTGTGTGTGTTTATTATTACATCCTCATACCCTATTAAAAACATGTTGACAGTGCCACGTATATGAAACAATCCCTTGCAGCATTTTTGCTTACTTCCGGTACTTTGCTGTAGTGTCATCACATAATGATGTAGTAAAGTTTGATTCTATAACATTTGTGATGCAACTGGGGGCAGACATGCACATTCTGATGAAAAGAAATACTGGAAGTTGAAGATCAATTATTCAATTGACAACTGTAATGGTCTCAGTGGTGGTTGAGGGTGGGGAGGTATTCCTAATAGTCTCTACTTTGACCCAAAAAAAGAGAGAGGTGAAAAATCAGCTAAAATCTAAATATTTCTTATTTTGGTTGTGATTTGCTAACATAAGATTATTAATCTTCTAGTGTCAACAAGTAGATGAAGACATAATAAAAGCAAAATGACTGATCTAATAATCGATGTCCTCATGGTGTCCCTCAAGTTCTACTTTGTTACTCAAGTGCAAATTGATAACTTAAATTTGGAACTATCTTTCTTGCAGTAACCGACAATCTAGAATGCATTTTATTGTTGTCCCAACGAGATTTGCTATGAAATGCTTGCATTCTGACCTTCAATGAATCAAACTGATCTAAAGAAACTTGAAGGTCAATGTGTATATACAACTTTTCAACTTCCATTTAGTCATGCAAGGGAAGTTATGTGCTAGTTTCCGTTTCCTGTACCAGCCATTCTGTTCCAGCAATTTGGTTTTCTCTTATATGCTATAAGCTAACAATTTTTAATGAAACTGTACGCGGTTGGACTGCCTGACTTATTTTTATTACTCTTGTGGCACCAAAATGTAGACAATAATTGTTACTAGTATTTACCTATTATGTGTCTGAAGAATTGAAAATGCAATGAACACTGCCCAGTGGCTTATCAAAGTGCTTTTCCTGATCTTGGAGTATGCTGACCATTGCAGATGGGGTCGAAGTTTAAGAAGTCATTAGTTTCTGAGAATGTCAGGGAATCTCTTCATGGTTGGTGCAAAAGAGTGAAGCACAGATCTAGACATAAGCACTCGTCATATCTTCCAGCTACTAGATCAACTTGCTCGCTGGCATCTACACTCGATGAAGGAGATGATGAGACTATTACAGTTCTTTCAGGCACACTATCTCGGTGTGCAACTACTACTACCCTGCGCTCCCTTTCATTCAATCATGTGAGGGATGATGAGACAATTACAGTTTCTGGCACAATATCTCGCTGCCCATCTACTGCTTCACAGCGCTCTTTCTCGTTGAATCATGTCTCCATAAATTGTGAAGAAATCTATGCTGATGACATCATTCAGCAACAGGAAATCTATGCTGATGATATCATTCATCAACAGGAACGTGGTACAGTGTTTCCAACTTCTGGTTATTTATCAGATTCCTCTGGTAATGCACCGGTAGTTGCTTCACATGAATCGGATGTAGACAATGCAAAAATAGATGATAACTATGATGGTAATAGAGAGCAGCATTGAGATTGAATACTCCAATTTGGGACTACGTCCGCCCAATAGAAAAAGGTTGTTTTACATCACTATTGTATCATATGTTCATGGAAAGAAGAATGAAAAGGGGAAAAGGAAAAAAGCTTTGTATATGGAAACAGTAAAGATTATCTTTGAACAGAAAAGAACTGAATTACTTGATCTTAGGCTTAGGCTTCGGAAAAGGCTCCATGTTCACACGCACTGACAATGTTAAGCTTGTCAAAAAAATTAAAGCCGCCTCCTCCATTTCCTTGGCCGGCACAGTTAATCGAGTGGGATTTCCTCAAAATATCATGATCTGTGTATGATATTATCTAACAATTCTAGCATACTGATATTTCGGTTGTTGTTGCCTTCAATTCTTTGTTATAGCAGAAGGCACAATACTAACAAGGCAAGCTTTTCTGACTGTTTTCCAAGCTTTTCTGTCTGTTTTTTTATTATATTTACTACGAACTACCTTGCTAGTCGTATTTCTCAGTGACAAGTTTTGCGGCTATTTATAGTAGTATACTTGAAATAGCATTTTCATGTTTAATCCATTAGGTGTAACGGTTATTACACGTTAACAACGCCGTGTTTGATTTCAACTCGTACATTTCCTCAGTCTTTCCAGAGCGAGGGTCCTTATAACCCAATTGACTATCCTCTAGACAGAGGGAAGAAAAGACAAGAAGCTGCGCCAACTTGTAATTAAAGGTTAAAGAAATTGTGAGCAGCTATTGTAAATGCCTTAAGCAAAAAACAGAGTGAGAGACAAAAACTGGACAGTTTTTCATATATCATCCGATTACTTGGACATTTTTGTAGCATTTTCAATTCGTTATCAAGAACAGCTTTATATAGGCCATGAAATGGAGCCAAAGAGTCGTGAAAAATACTGTGTTTTTAAATAAATCTCAAGGTAAACCTTCCCACATCCTCTTGGTTGCGCCAGATTTGTATGCGCGCACACACAGAGATACAGAGAGCTTTTTTTTTCCAAAAGAAAAATAGAGAATATGTGAAAATAAAGGAGGCTTTGTTTTGCCATGCCGCAGGGGCAATGGCTTGAAGTTGAATCACATCAAGCAGAGAGAATTTAAATTCTATTACAAAGCAGAAAGGGAAAAAGTTTTTTTCCCTTGATATCATATACGCTTTTGGGAAGTAAGACCACATATTGTGTCATAAAAAGATAACCATGCAGCAGTTCGACCAAAAACTTGCTTAAAATAATTTGTTATCGTCTTGTCGGTTTTAGTGTGTTGTCGCATGGATATTTTATGTTCAATCTGTAGATTAAAGATTTTAAAAATAAATATTTGTTGTCATTTTGTTAAAGAGTCTTGAATTGGCTGATTCTTAAAGAATTTGCTGATTTAAGCACCACAGTACACAATGCTCAAATTTCCATGTTGACCCCTGCATGTTTTTAGATGAACCAATTCGCTATGGATAGACCAATACTGAACAATATTATATGATGTGATACTTTTTCTCAGTAGTAAAGAAACCACTTTTGCGTGAGTCTGAGCCATGGTCGCGCTGGTTTAATTTGCTGGCACTCATGGCAGCCTTCCCGACTGTCTAAAACTCCAAGACGAGGGTCCTTAATTTAAATTTCAAAAAGCTTTCACCCTGTCGAGCATGGCAGAGGTCAGCCCCCACAGGAGGCCACAGTGACGATTGAACCATGACCAGCTGCCTACTGCCAGGGGCTTTCCTATTTGTGCCAAAACCTTGGTTCTCATGAAATTATTCCTCAATGCAGTCCACAGATGCCCTTGGATATCTGAAAGCATTTATAAGTAATTGCTCCTTGGCTTGAAAGTATTTCAAAACTCGTACTGACACCTAATTGTTGGACAACTAAAAAAATTATCTGCATTAAGCTAAATATCTCACAAGGAAACACTTCCGCTAATTACAGTACATGGAGTACTTACTGTAAAATAACATGATATCCTCCACATAGCCACTGACATGGTTTCCACCATCAAGTTTTCTTCTGTTACTGGGTGATACAGTCTGCAAAATATTAACAGTTTACACCGAAGCTTTTCTTCTGCTGTTGGGAGAAAGTCTCCATTTTTCGCTGTGTAAATAATTCGTTCAAATACGGTATATACTTTGTGTTGCCTGGTCACATCTATAGACAGGCCATTTTGCAAATTGATTTAAAATGCAGAACTCACTTCATTGCATTGTGACAGTATGTTCATTTACCCTGTAAACTTAGTACCTTCTGTTTGACAGATTAATATATCATCAATTCGTATGACTGATTACGACATTTATATTCCGATTTTCCGAAAAACAACTTGAGTCTCTAGTTGTTGGTTTGCATTAGAAAGCTTGTAACTGCTGTTTGGCATTTATTAAAACAGGGCCATGGTCACCGTATCCAGACCATAATGGTGTTGCTCCTCCTCATGAAAGAATGAAGAATTTCAGCAAGCAAAATCACAAAAGCACATAAAAGCGGCCTTTGTTCCCTCCCCCCACCAATACCCCCCCACCCTTCCGCTTCATTGTATTTCCCACAACTATGATCCAACGAAGATCAAACCATCATACGGAATAAGTTTCACAAAACCCAGATATGGTAGGGAGAACTACCCAGCCATCAAACCTGACAAGTTTATCTCAAATATGAAGAGGAAATATGGAAGATGATTACCACAACCAAGTGCTTGAACAAAATTACATGCCAGTTTCCCTCACAAGAAACAAGGATAGTCTTAGACTAAAATTTAGGAAACAAGTTAAAGCAGGAATTTGATAATGAACACTTCTGCTAATGACTGGGCTTAGCCTGTGAGGACCTCCTCCTTGTGGGTCTCAATGGTCACATCCCCTGTTGGGTAGGCGACGCAGGTGAGCACGAAGCCGGCTTCAAGCTGGTCATCATCAAGGAAGCTGCCATCCGACTGATCAACGCTGCCGTTCTTAACTATACCAGCGCAGGACGAGCAGGAACCAGCCCGGCACGAGTAAGGCAGGTCAATGCCTTGCTCCTCAGCATGGTCAAGAATGTAAACATCATCCGGGCAGTCGAACTCTTGGGTACCGCTTGGTGTGATCAATGTGACCTTGTAGCTTGCCATGGCCACAACCCGGCCGCGGCCGGCCTTCAGGCCGAACAGGCTCTGGCCCACGTTGGGGAGAGACGACCGGAGGGTTGCCGCAGGCTGTCGGCTTGCCAATGCCGTGCTGCTCAACATGGTGCTGGCCAGCGTTGCCGATGCCATGGCTGCCTGGTGCTGTGGAAGGAGCAAGGAAGGAGATGTTAGCCAAGTTCTAGCACTACCACAATTGCGCTGCCCATGGACAAATAAGAGTGTGGATGCTGGTGGGCATGGTCTCTTTATCTGCCACGTGGCATGCTGCTGCTGGTTTCTTATCTCCTTATCACCTGCAGATATTCACTCATTTTTTTGAGGCTGCAAATTGCTTTGCCTTACTCAAGAGTGAGTGTTCTACTTTTTGTGGTGCCATTTGAATCTCTTCAACTGTGTGATTCAAACACAAAGATCCAGGGGAGGCTGCCCACAACTGTGGTGGATAGCTCCAAGTGTGAACCTTTACAAGTGGTTTCCCTAATCTCGCAATGGAACACGAAAAGCCCAGACTTGGATCTGCACTGTATGATTCAAATCTGAACCCATAACTTACATATTGAAGCTTAGATGGTAATTTAGATCCG
Source organism: Nymphaea colorata (assembly GCF_008831285.2). Classification (NCBI taxonomy): domain Eukaryota; kingdom Viridiplantae; phylum Streptophyta; class Magnoliopsida; order Nymphaeales; family Nymphaeaceae; genus Nymphaea; species Nymphaea colorata. Next base: position 20,760,743 of record NC_045138.2, on the reverse strand, counting down.
GGCAAAACTGGATCCATTTAGCAACGATGCCGTGGGACCAACATCTACCAACCATTAGCTGAAGGTTTGAAATTTTGAAAGGAAGCTTGCCGAGCCGTGACTCATGAGGCCCCTCAAATTGTGAGTGCAACTGATCTGATCCACATAATGTCGTGTGCGGGTCCGGTATGGGTCGTGTCCACCTCTTGTACCAATCAACTACTGTAAGGAAGCCATGGAATGTTAATATCAGCCAGTGGACTCAAGCCACGCGTTCCTTCAAAAAAATCCATCTTTTCTTACACCAAAGCGGGGGAAAAGAGTTCCCGGCGTGGCCTAATATAGCAGATCAACAATGGCAAGACGAAGTCTTGAGGTTTTCTGCCTGTCGTAAATTGCCCCATTTTTTTTCTTTTTTTCTTGGTGGGGGTGGCCGTCACCTTTCTCATTAGCACCAGCGACCCCTCGAAATGTGTTGTTGGCGGTAATGGGCTGCCAGCAATGCCCCGCCAGACATGGATTGGCCGGTGCCACGGCGAGAAGGAAACAGTGCCCCTGCAATTCTTCCTGAAGCCGCAATTGTATATATATATATATATCTTCCAGCCATCTTGATTTCTGCTTAATCACGGCCGCACGGTGCCATTCACAGGTGGTGTGCTGCAAGAGCGCCGGTGGATCTCTGTTTAAACCCAGATGAAGAAATCCACAAATCATATTTATATATAAAGTGAAATCAGCCAAGCTGCTAAATATTTTAAATCGACTGCTGAAAGACACCACAACCGGCGCTAGTTAATGCTTCTGTTTCAAAAGTTATAAGCCTTTCTGTAATTTTTTTTCCCATCGTTTTTGCTAATTGATACAGCATGTTAGCGAATATGGGTCTGTGATTTCTCGGTTCATATCAGTGATTTTAATAGTTTTATCAGTATTGTTAACATTGCTTACTCACATACTACAACGTCAATAGTAGTTTACGCTTTTTATTTTTTTGTCCCTTAAACAAATTTAAAATATTTTAATTTTTTTAAGATTCAAAAATTCAAAACTAGATGATACATGCCGATAGGTAATGATGTGGATTGACTCATATGTCACAGATTCGAACAGACCGATACGGCACCCAATATAAATATTAATAATGCTGGTCCTGATGTTAAAAAAACTAAAACAATTTAATTATTTCACACACACAAAGTACATCCAATGTTACAATTTTAAGTTATACTGCAGTAGTAAAGTGCGACTATCACATAGAAGCCTGATGGCTAAAACATATTTGCTAAAAAGCTGTTCTTTAATCGCTAGAACAGATTAGTGGCAGGCTGGCAGCTTATGATGCAGTAATAGTTTATAATACTTTAAATAACAGTTCCTTAATTTTTAATCATCCAACAACCAAATCCAATGAATATATATATATATATATATATATATATATATATATATAGAGAGAGAGAGAGAGAGGAGAAAATTTGGTAAATACCAAACCACTGCAGTAAAAGATAAAAACCAGACCCACAAAAAGATTGAAGTGTCTTTTTGTAATCTAACCTTATAGATTTGATCCTAAGAGTGATTTAATGAGGAACATGACATGCATCAAGTTCGACTTTTTTTCTTTTCTTCAATAATGTTTTTTATTAATAAAAAATTGAAGGGCTTTTATAGTTTCAAAACTATGATAATATAAAAATCTATATTTTTACAAGAATAACTTGACTAAAATATGATTAATACTAAATTGATGTAAAACAATTGGCAAAACAAATTTGAATAGTCTGCTTTTTCTCTTAACCAAGTAGTCTGGTATCTACTAATCACTCATATACATATATATAGCCGTATCAATATCAATATCGCACAAAAACATAAAAAGCAGCATGTTGAAGATCAGTCGCGATGCTAAACTTTGACCGCCACAAGTTTGAGACCAGCTAAGGATTGTTGAAAAGACAGAACTGGTGCTCATGGAGACGGCCAGACACCACGGATAGGCCAGCAGACAAAGGAAATATGCGGTTGAATAGCACACTAGCTATAGAACACAAAGTGCTTTCTAGTCTTCATTCAAGGTCTGTTGATGAACCATACACCCCACCCTACTTTCCATCAACACCTCCTGTCACTAACAGTCTTAACAGACCTCCAAATATTTGAAGACCAAAACTTCCTTTAAATGGCTTACTGAATTACATGACGTGAAACAAAATACGTTGCCAAGGAGAAGGCCAACTAACTGGGTAATCACTTTGTTACTGGAAACCTGAAAACTAAAACACAAATTACAACAAGACAGTTAAAAAAAATGATGTGAATGATTATATTACACAATGTGACAACACGGCTCGATCGTCCATTACCATTTTACATGCCAAGCAGCTGAGTGGACCAATCTAGGAGCCAATCCATATTTTCCTTCCTCCGATGAAAAGGCAAATAAATGCAGTGGGTCTTGGCTCTCAACCGATACTCCAATACAACAACAATTCCACAACAACAAGACATAATTCACATTATCTTCCTTTTTGCCTCTTTTCTTCAAGTGCAGCAGCTTCTTTCAACATATCATTGGCGTCGCTGAGCATGTCAAGTTTTGTAAGAGATGCGGCCTGCATGTAAAATGCTGTGGGCCATTCTGGATGAACACATTGCGCTTGCATTGCATCTCGAAGGGCCTCACCCGGTTGATCACACATCAAATGTGACAGACTGCGTCTAGCATGAACGGTTGGGGATATCATTGTTCCCATGTTTATGAACTGCAATTAAAGGGACAGAAGCACTGGCCCAGGTTAGCCTTGTAAAGAATATGGTGCCAAATGCATGATTCATACACAATCCTACACAAGCAGATGCATGTGCCCCTAGATCAGTCATTGTGTAGTATATTTAAATCAAGTAGAGCAGCACTAGTTTCACAGCCTGTCGAATAACACTTTGAGCTCAGGCAGGCTAAGGTCTCTTAAACTACATTGAGAAGAAACAAAGCAGTTCAGGAAATAAATGGTTCGAGTTCCTTTTCCTCTAAAGCTTGCAAAGGCAGCAGTTCCATAAGCAATGATTCACATCTTTATGCTTTTGTCTTCTGAAAAATATATAACATTTTCAGAAAAAACATTATTACAAAAAAAATATCAGCGGCTCAGAGGGGGGATCCTCAAACTGGCTTAGCTTGGGCAGGTTAAAAGTCTTCAAGTTGAAGGCTTTAAGCAGGTCAAAGGCTTGAATCCTAGGGTGAATGTTGCTAGCGCACAACTGAAGGAATCCTGATCAGCAGGAAAAAGGTTCTAGAACTTTATAGTTAGAATGAGCAAGCAACAAATACTTAAGCAAAAAAAGAAATGAGGGGCCACAATCAAGATCTTTTATGCAGGGGAGGACATGCGTTAGGAAGGTACGTTGCAGATTAATTTATATTTGACAAGATTCAACAATTAGGAGTTGGTTAAGAAGGTCAGCAGAGCCTGGTCACAAGCAACTGTTTAACTGCACAGTTCTCATCTTGGTCAAAAACCCTACGTATAATTTACCTGCGAATAACATTCAATAGCAGTTTTGAAATTTTTTTCACGGAATGCAACATCACCACGTTTTCTGGCTTCAAGCATATCTCTCATCTGCTGAGTCCACTCCTGAAATGAAAGCTGCATACCAAGCAAATCCATGTTACATAAATAAACTTTTACAGTTTCCTGGATTCCCATGCAAATTAATATAAACTTTACCTCATTGGTCCCCTGGTCATCCTTATAATGTGTAGTCACCAGTATTTGGTGCATCGCAGTAAGATCCATCCTTGCACATGCTTCACCTAGTGGAGAAAGAGAAAGTTGTGGAGGAGCAGGCGGTTCCTCCTGCTTCGTTACACCCAAGAGGACGTAAGAAGGCACCTGCTTTCATTGCAGATACAAACTGTAAGCACAAGCTATTTCTATATTAAAATGTAAGAAAGCAAAAAGAATAGGCGTATAAACATGCTGAAGACAAGTTATGCAGACAAGATGTATCTGACGTCAATGGAGCCATTGGCAAATACAAAAACAGCCTACGCGAAAAGTCATTCCCGAATACTTGTCTACAACAACATAACGAAGGAGAAAAAAAAATTCTTCTTCCATGAGTTACCAAGACCCACAATAAGTATTATGAAAATAATTTAACACTAATGAACTTCAGTACTTTTTTGGAATGAAATGAATAACTTCTTAGAGACCAGCATAAGCTGCGTCTGCCTAGTTCATCAATTTTACAAATTTAAGCCGTGTCTGCCTAGTTCATCAACTGTGTCTTTTATAATAATATCAAGGGCATTAAACACATGGCATTAGCCTTTGAGAAACGTTCCCTTGATTTGCACAATTATTTTTTAACAGAAACACAAGTTCACGCTTACACTTATTGACTATTTAGGTATCTTAGTGGAATTAAACTTCTTTGATGTGTAATTTGCAGGACTGAGAAATTAAAAATTGAAACTATTCAAGTCGAATAAGCAGTTGAAGCACAGGAAATCATAGACTTACATCTGTTCGAGACTGTAAGGGTGCCAGTGCTGCAACAAGATCTGATGGATTAGGCCTCTCTTTTGGTTCATATTGGAGACAACGTGAAGCAAGGTTGACAACTTCCATTCCTTCTTCTGGTGAAAATTTTCCTTCTAAGTGTGAATCCATAAACAACAAACCATTTTTACCCCTTATGACATCAAGAGCCTGTAAGGAGATTACCATGGACATAGACAAAGTTCAGCTTTGTTCTTTAAAATGCAGAACACAAAAGAATATGTTACTTCTAGTAACTAAGGGAAAATATCTAGATTGATAAACTCAGAACTGTTTATACATTTTACAGGTATGCACACATGGCACCAAGGAACCAAGATCAGGAACACATTCTACCAATGAACATAGTACCATCCTTAGACCTAAAGTGACCCATATGGAACAACCATTGAGTAATAATTAAAATCTCAAGCACATAAAAAAAAAAGTGTCCCAAACCAATGGAAAATATATTCAAGAGAACACAAGAGTCATCAGAGTAGATGGCCGAACATTTTGCACACACATTATGCAACTGAGTCCAGTGCCACAACTTCACTGTATACTTATACCAAAATAATCACTTAAAAAGTAGCAAATTCAGCCTTTTTTTTTGCACATAAATGCATTGTTGTTGGTAAAAGTGATCTAAGAAAGTCATTGATATTAATATATTTGCTGAAGATAAAGTCCTCGTGAAACAAACATGTATTCTCCATCCACCGAAGAATGATAGGACAGATGCCACCATAGGATCTGCTCTTCTGAGTGTTTAAGCAAGAATCTATGTCACCATAAACTCGATGATTTTCATCACACAAACAGATATATTAGAAATTTGAAGAGCCTAATACGTATCATAACAATAATTTGCTTTTTGTTTTAAACTTCCACAAGTACCTGAGAAAGCTCAGTAATAAAACTTAGACTGAATGGCTTAATAAATTTGACATCCCGCATTCAATAACCAGGATATATATGGAAGCACCCAAAATTACATGAAATGTAAAAAGTGGAAAAATTTCCAGATTGCCAGAAATATCCCAACTTCTTGTGTTCTTCGCCACCACATGCCTTCACAGCTAAAAGAGAAAACCAAAAGGATGAACAATGACAATGAGAAGCACAAATTAAGGATCACTCACATGACTTGGGGGGATACGTTTCCCACTGAGAAGATCCAGGAGTACAGTACCAAAACTATATATGACACTTTCTTTAGTAACTCTTCCTGTATGAAAAAAATAAAAAGTTGTGATCACAGGCAACATAACATAAATTTGAGAGGCTTCTGCCGCTTGATAAATAAAATTCATAATTTCCCAATCAAGTTTCAAGAGCAAGATGAGTTCAATAATCAATAAGAGGCTGCTGAAGGAATAAGGCAAGGTGGGGAACATTTTGCAAATTAAAAGTGCAGACTACATTGCACATCTGTTATGTATTTAATAAACCATCAAGGGCTTGCACTGATGCATGTATACCTAATAATTAGTTAAGCAACCTATTTCTTGCAGATTAAGTTGTATATTCCTCTGAACAAATACAGCATTTCTTCAGAGGAATATACAAGTTAATCTGCAAGAAATAGGTTGCTCCACTAATTCTTAGATATACAAGCATCAGTGCAAGCCCTTGATGGATAAATTCGGGAAGCAAAATAAATTTAATATAACAGATGTGCAATGCAGTCTGCACTTTTAATTTGCAAAATGTTCCCCACCTTTGCCTTATTCCTTCAGCAGCCTCTTGTTGATTATTAAACTCGTTTTCCCAGAAAAGGTTAAATCAAGGGAACAAATATAACTTTCAATACAATAAACTATCAAATAGAGATGTAAGATTTGTAAAGAGAAAAGGATTTCAACAATTTGGATAACTCGAAAATTAAAAGAGAACATGGAAACTTTACTATTTCCATAAATAAAACTAAAATAAGTGTCCAAGTTGTCAACATAGAATTAATTCGGTGCCACTAAAGAAGGTCAAATACGAACAACTAATTAACAGTCACATGCCATCTGTGAATGCATGAAATAAGAATTACATACTTGAAACTTGAAAGCATACAATGAGATTCCCAATAATCTAAGCATTTTCAGATCTTTTTGAACGCATAAAAATTTTTCTTCTCGAATGACAGCACATAAGATCTATTATTTTTATCATAGTAATTCACGACAACCTATGTTCATCCTGATGTTGTCCTAAACTTCCAATTTTCCTTTTTTCTTCACTTTAGAATTACATTTTTTCTCTGATAAATTAGCCACCCACCCTCACTCAGTAGAGAAACTTATTAGAAATTTTCAAAGATGTACTAGAAAATTCTTAAGTATGCGCACTTGAATTTCTGTTCATCCAAAGAGTTAAGAAAGCATTACAAGCATTTTCTTATAGCTCAGAATGGAGATGTCAACTCGTTGGGCATGCATCACACGCGGGTGAGCTTACACCTGGAACTAACTTTTGTTAAATCCAACAAACCAAAACATAGAAAACAAGAAGATTCTTATTTCATTCTGCATGAGAGTACATCAGCAGCAGCTCTCTTCATGTTCATCCATTGTATGATGCTTGTCTGTTTGCCCGGGACACTGCAACAGTCATGAATAAATTACTGCCAAATGTCCACTATTTAGCTCTGAATCTCTGATTGATACTCATGTGGTTGCTGCTACCATACAAGGAGCTTTAAAGTTAATGAAAACTTGAGCTCACTTACAAGGGCTAAAACTGTAAACTAAGTTAAAAACATATTACAATAAGGAGGACATAAATAGACTTTGACTGATATAAGGAGAATTAGACCTATTAACTTTAACAACTCTAACCTAGGTCTAACTGGCTGTACAAGACGAAGAATCACACATCAGACGTCAGTCCTACAAGAATTATATAAACAAGATCTGTTCAATCGAGTACATACATTAAAAGGGCGTTTGGATGACACCCTCATCTAGCCCAGTTTTGTGAAAAATTGATTTTTTGAAAACCAAGATTTTTAATAAGTCTTGACAACTTGGTTTATTTAGGTGATACACCTAAAAACCTGGTTTTGTATGAATAACCTGAGGGAGGTCAGGTTTTTTACTCTCTTTTACAAAACCAGGTTTTGTCAAAATTGGGTTTTCCTCAAACCCAGTTAGTTTCATGGCACCCAAACACTCCAAAAAAATAGTGTTGGAGGCAAAGCCTCCTTTTAAGGTGTCAGTGTCACCCAAATGCCCTCTAATTATTTTGTTCTTGCATTGAAAACAGGAGGTTTTAATCAGAATTTCAGTAGAATCTGCCTGGCATGGAAATTTGGTCTGGATCCAAACTCTATGAGTCTAACCAAACTCTATCAATCTGGCCAACTACTTGGCAGGCTCCTTCATCGGTAAACCCAAACCTTATAATGTCCACAAGAAACGGAACCTGTTGACACCCAAGTAGGATCTTGCCATGATTCTAATTTCTTATATTGCTTACAAATCTGAAAACCCATGTTTTTGAACCAAAAATCCCTGTTCCCATGAGAAATTATACGTGTGCACCACTTCCACAAAATTCCACTATATGTCACCGTGCAACTTTTACATATCATGCAAATGTGCTACTTTATGACCACAAACCAGTTCTATTTTCCATTTTTCTCTTCCCACCAATATGTGTGTGTTTCATGTGTCATCGGCGCCTTACATTCACCTAAAAGCTACCTTAAACTGTGTCAAGAATGCTCTCTGACAATGAACATCGCAACTGAGTCCCAAGTCTCAGAAGACAATCTTTTGTGCATTTATCACCAGCCAGAATTCCACACCTGAACATGAATTTTCTTTTTGGAGAACAAACTAGTACAAGGATCAGAAGTAATCTGATGAAGTGATATTGCCAAACTACAAACTAGAAAAAAACTGAAACCTGATTGTCCAACGTTTTTATGGACATTGTGCCAACAAAATGCTCCTTCATAAGCCATACGATAAAAGAAAACCAAAGTCCTCTATCCTGATTGAAATATGGCAACTCGCTGTCATATCCCAATGAGAACTTTTGTTGAGAAAATCCCCTAGCTGCTTGTGACCATGCCAAAACAATCTTTAAGACCTTGACATAAAAAATACACAAACTCAACAAGGTAGCATGTGAAAATATCGAGGCAGCCCTAAGGATACTGAGATTCTATAAGCTGCTGAAGAAAAATCACCTAGCTAAATCATTATATCCTTTTATATACAAGTACTTAAGGATATAAAACAGAAGCCCTAAGACAAGTCGCCTCTAAGAGATTTGATCACATATGGAACTGGTGAAGAAGAACCACACCTATATTAAAGAATACAAGCCTCAGCACAGTAAATCTGATTAATTATCTCCCCAGTGTAAGGTGCACTAAAGTCCATAACACTGCTCTATTCCATCAGTTGAGAAAAAAAAAATAGCAGGCATCAAACCCATAAAGATATCATGCATCAGCTATCAGCTCAAACATAATAAAGTAAAAGCTCAAGACAACAGCTTAGAAGAAAACAATACCAGTTTTGAGGAATTCAGGAGGAGTATATGCAAGATTTGTGCTATAACTTTTTCCATCACGGCTATTTTTCATAAGGCCGAAGCACGACAACCGTGGATCACCATCCTACAGAAGAACCAAATAAGAATGAAACAATGATCAATAATTCTGAATACAGGTTATCATCAATTGTACTGCTTCCTACCAGAACAAACAATAGAAAATTTGCATATCACTTTAAATAAGAAGAAACAGTATTCTTGTGTGTATGCACATGTGCACTCCTCCTTGTGTGTTTGCATGTGCATATGAGAGAGAGAGAGAGAGAGAGAGAGAGATTCCTCCAGATCCACTAACAAGTAGATCGTGATAAACAAGCCATAAGGCTGCAACCATCAATACTCCATCCCTTCTTTGTTGGAAAAACAAATTTGGTATTCTTCCTAAAGAGAATTGAAATTGAAACATAAATCAACTGGCTTGTGATATTTCTCAAATGTATGTACCATAACCTACCCATGGCATTGCAGTATGCAAAAATAGAAAGCAAAAGGCACAAATTCTGTTATAGAAAGTAATTCTAATGACACAGTTGAAAAAAAAAAAAAGGAAAAAACTTCAGTGACACTCCGTTAACACCCAATATGGTCAAAACTGATTTAAAATAACCTTTGGTATAAGAAAAACTTGGTTTCTGTTCTTGTTGTTCCAAATGTCAAGAAAAATATCATTTTTGTGTCAAAGCTTATTGATGATACTCATTCCTCTGTTGAGTTTACTTCTTCTTCTATTTATGTTAAGGATACTCAAACCAAGAAGACATTCGCTGAGGGTGTTCGCAAAGGAGACATGTACATCATTGAAGAAGCTCCAAAAGTGTCTAAGTCTTGTGTTTCAGATTTATCCTTTCCCAGTCATAGTGAAGTCAATATCACAGAGTATGATATGTCATCTCTTTGGCACGGTCGTTTAGCACATTATAGTCGGTCTTTCATTCAAAGTCTTGTTACAGACGGACTATTACAAAAGTTCAGTCTAAGTCATGTCAATGAGTCTAGCATGTGCTCAAGCTGTCATATTTGTAAGAGTCATGCTCTTTCTTTTCAATCAATAAACAAGCAAGCTTCGAAGTTCTTTGACACCATATATCCTAATGTTTGGGGGTCTGCTCCTATTTCTTCCTCTTCCGGGAGTAGATATTATGTTGTGTTCATTGATTCTTATTCACGTTACACTTGGATTCACTTCATGAAAAGCAAGTCGGAAGTTTTCCGTTTGTTCACTCAATTTCATGCCTTGGTCCAAAACAAATACTCTAATAATATCGTGCATTTCAATGTGATGATGGTGGTGAGTTCTGGTGGTGAGTTCATTTCAAATGAATTTACTGAGTATTTACTAAATCATAGGATTACTAGACAGATTTTCTGTTCACACACACCACAGAATGGTATTGCTGAAAGAAAACACAGACACATAGTTGAAAGTGCTCTAAGTATGATGCATAACACGGATGTGTCCATGACTTTGTGGACTATCCATACTTGAATGAAAATCTTCATTCTTTATTTTCCATCAAAAACATCCAAATTATGATGAGCTACGTGTTTTTGGATGCATTTGTTATGTTCATGAAGATGTTTCTTTGAGAAATAAGTTTCAAGATCGAGCTCTCATGTATAGATTTGTCGGTTATGTAGAAAATTATAAAGGTTATCGTTGCTACAATCCAAAGACTGGACGTGAGCATATTTCACAACATGTTTCTTATGAGCTCAGATTGAAGGATTTAAAGGACTCACATGCAGCACTTAATGCAAGAAATGATGTATATGACTCATGGCTGAATGCTGAAATATTAGGCCAAGGAGCAGATACACACCATGCACAAAGTGACAGCATTATTGATGAACTCGAGACAGCCACAAACACTCAGATGGACAGCATGCCTGCATCTACTCAGCCCAACAGCATGAACGTGACTTCACCTAATCGGTTTTCAGGAGTGGTGTATAATCGACGATCAGTTCCAGCAATTGATGCAGAAACTACCAGTATTTGTCCACGTATATCAGAACGTGTGCAACACCTTATTGATAGATGGGTCAGTTATGATAATTTCTCTTTGGATTTTCAGCTTTTCATGACAGAGTTGAACAAAAAGGTAGAGCCAAAATGCTATGAGCACGCATCCAAAAGCAAATATTGGATCGAGGCCATGAATGAAGAAATGGATGCATTAAATGAATGTCAAACTAGGGAGATTGTTCCTCGTCCAGATGGTAAAAGAATGTAATGACCTCAAAATGGGTTTACAAATTCAAGTATAAACTTGATGGAAGCATTGATAGATATAAGGCTCGACTTGTGGCTAGAGACTTCACTCAGCAGTACGGAGAAGATTATGATGAGACTTTCAGTCCAGTCATCAAGATGAGAACGATCCGGGTTATCATCTCTCTTGTCGTCTCATATGGATGGAATTTATATCAGTTGGATGTTAAAATGTTTTTCTTCATGGCTTTCTAAAGGAAGAAGTATACATGGAACAACTTCCAGGTTATGCTACCAATGATCCAGCCAAATGGGTGTGCAAGTTACAAAAATCACTGTATGGGTTAAGCAAGCATCTCGCTCATGGTTCGATAGATTTTCCCTTCATATACAGCGGGCTGGTTTTCTCATAAGTTCACTTGATCATTCCTTATTCATCTATCATTCAGGTGAAATTACCACTTGGCTACTCATATATGTAGATGACATAGTCCTTCCTGGAAATTCTTCATATCATATATCTCATGTTAAGAAGGTATTGCAACAAGAATTCCAGATGAAGGATCTCGGCAAACTATGGTATTTCTTGGGAGTTGAGCTTGATAGAAAAGGTGACACATTAACCCTTACACAACATAAATATACTCTTGATATTTTGGATAAAACAGGTATGACAAATTGCAAGCCCATAAATACTCCTAGTGTTCTCAACACAAAATTGAAATGTCTCAGATGGGAGTGATGGATACTCAAATCATAGTTTCTATCGGAGTATAGTTGGCATGTTGCAATATCTCACTTTTACACGCCCAGACATAGTATATGCAGTGAATCAAGTATCTCAGTTTATGCGCACCCACAGAGGGGCATATGGATGCTACCAAACGCATCAGGCGCTATCTTAAGGCTACTCTTGGGGATGGACTCGTCTACATAAAACAGTCAACTGTTTTGCATGGCCACAATATTTCCACCTACACTGATGCAGATTGGGCAGGTGATCCAGACGATAGACGATCAGTTTTTTGTTATTGTCTCCTCCTTGATTCCAACCTTATTTGTTAGAGTAACAGGAAACAGCGTACAGTTGCTAGATCTAGCACCGAGGCAGAATATAGGGTCATGGCTGCAGGCACAGCTGAAGCTTCATGGTTACGTCATCTGATTGGGGAACTCTCACTTCCCATTGCTTAGTTGTTTCTATTTTGTGACAACCAAAGTGCGATCAAGATTGCCTTCAATCCTGTTTTACATAATCGCACTAAGCATATGAGGTTGATCAACACTTCATTCGTCAAAAGGTTGCGGAAGAAGAGATTGTTCCCACTTATATAGCCATGTCTCAACAAGTGGCTGATATTTTAAAAAAAGGGACTCACAGGGCACCATTTCTGGGAATTGAAGAACAAGTTGTGCATGATCAAACCTCATGGGGGGCTGTTAAGTTTGTACGATATGGATCGGGTCACCCAGACCCGACCCATTTGATCCACACGCCCAACACATCATAGGCGGTGGCATACTTGTAAATCTTAATGTTATTTTGTGTATTTTATATTGTACCCTAAATTGTGATTAATATATAATGATTACAAAAAGGCATACGTCATTTGCTGCTGCTCTCTTTTATCTCTTTCTTGCTTGGACGTGCAGCCTACTTCTCTCATCCTCCTCTTGCATCTAACTTCATTCAGTGGTTTGATATTAGATATCAAAATCTTACACTATGGATTCAATCCTACACAAACACAGAGGTAAAGAAAATAAGTTGCTGCTTCTCCCTTGTGATAGAAGAAGAAGAAGAAAAAGAAAGCCTCTCTTCAATCATTCTTGTGGTGCACTCCTTTAATCTCCTCAAGAAAACCATTTTGGAGTTTCTCTTGGATTCCCTCAACCAGTGTTGTAAAGTATGCAACATGACATGCATCAGTCGGACCAATAGTTGGACATGTAACATAGAGAAACATAGTTAATATAAAAAATCATTTGTTTTTAAAATATCAAAAACCTTGAAATTTTCACTAAAAATAGGAAAATATGAAAATTTTTCACATGAGAAAACATGAATAGTGTAAACATAAGTTATATAAAAAAATAACAAGTGATAAACATGAAATACCAATTTCACAGGCCTCGTATAGTAATGAAACTGCATGCTTTAAATCAACTAACTAAAAATCTCCAGTAAACAAGTCTAAGAATAAAACGTAAGTACATGATTCTAAAAGTCAAGACCCTAACAACAAAGGCCAATTAAAGGAGAAAGAAATATATATCTGCAATAAAGCCTTGATGGGGATCCGTTTAGTTTTCTTATTGCACTACGTTGTCCTATTCCACTAAGTTCCTCTTGAAGTGGTAATAGAACAATCGATGTTGGCAATGCTGTTGGTGTGACATTCTCATCTTCAAAATCAAGGACAATTAAGGTCTGTTGTGTATCATTCTGATCTTCAGAACTTGAAATTGTAAATTTGTGAAATGCAGATTTAGGTTGTCTACTGCAAGCTTCATCCTTTTCTAAGTGAATTCCTCTATGAATCGCTCAAGCAAATCAGGTGCATTTTCCATGTAAATGCAAGACAGCACAGAACATGGACTACGATTTTGTTCAGCCAATCAAAAGATAGACATGTTTATGGACAAATACTGATGTGCAGGATCATCAGATCTTCCAGCATATCCAACCACTGGAACATCCAAATCAAAGATTAACCAAAAAAAATGTCTCCTGGTCATCTAACCAATATCTTCTTAACAAAACAAATACATGGTAAAAATCACAGATTCCATGCCTTCAACAGTGAAAAATGTGAAAGACCTCAAACTTTAAAACAAACTGAGGGTCCCAAGCACAAAATCAGTCCCAAAAAGGGTGTTTTTCTTCTCAAACACACAAGAGCACCCTCAACTCCTAAGTGTGTGACTCACCTATGAGGGACTTCAGAAGCCCAAACCTGAAAAGAGAGCATTTTGGCACCCACTTCTGCCATGTTTGTATTACATAATGTGGATCATATTATACAATAAGAGGTACATCAGGTACTGCATGATATGATACAAGTGTTACACCCTTGTTACACTCTTCAAACTAGCTTGTCAGTTCTCATCTGTATCATATCAGATAATAATTGCGCTATGTATAGTACACTACATAAAACACTATCCTCCAGATGATAATCTTTCTCTTCAAAGAGTAAAAGTATTAGGACAACTGGTTACAGGGCAAGTGAACTGGTTGATCCAACAAGGGATTTAAGGAATGGCCAATGAGGGATAATAAGGAGAGCAATGTCTGAGAACTCAGCCAGGCTCAGTAACTCAGCCCTCAACTTAGTTAAGAAAATAAAAAAACCAGAAAGTCAACAAGAATCAGCCGAGCCATAGGGTGACCAAAGCCGAGTCATCGAGTTTCAGCTGAGTCAAACGAGTCAAAAAACTTGTTTAGTTGAGTCACCTGTGTGTGTGTGTGCATTCTAAAAAAAAATTGCTATATTATAAACAAAAGATGCATACTTACATACTTTGTCACATGGGTACTGCTGTAAAGGCAGCGTACCCGTACCAGCCAGGTACGACACTGGTGCTGGTACTGTCCTGGGTACCTCTTGGGTACCGGTCAAACAGTACCGGGTACGGTCAACGTACCCAGGACTGTATCTGTCCAATTTAAGACTCGATCAAAGTTGACCGAGTCCTTTCTTATCCAAAATTTATGGTTTCAGTTTTGTTCTTTACACCATTTACACCCAGGAAACACATACAAAGCTGTGTTTTCATATTTTTTTCAATAGTTTCTTCTTTAGAAACTATAAATTTTGAATCATGAATGTGCTATTTTCTTTGAATTCCTATTTTATGTTATATATATATATATATATATATATATATATATATATATGTACATACATACCCTCGTACCCAGGTTTTTTGAAAATAGGCCGAACCAGTACCCATACCAGCACCCGTACCCGTACCTATGTGACATAGCTTACATATGCTAGTAACACAGTTTTAGTAAAGCTGTTACTAAAAATACATTCTTGTACATATATGTAAATTATTATACATAGTGCATATGATAATATCAATATTATAACCAATTAAAAAACAGTATTATCATATCTATAAAATATAACTATACTTTACATAAAAATGAAGTTGTGAAAACCAGGCCAAGTCACTATGTTGACCCAGCAAGTCACAAGTCAACCCACTCCAAATCGGCTATTGAGTCATTGGCTTTTAAAACCAGGAGAAAGAGAATATTGGTTTTTGCACCATAAATCATAAGAAGCTATGGATACTGCAACATTAGCTGAGAAGATCATAATAGAATAAAATCAGGCAGAAACATATTCAAAATGCTAGATTTGCATTTGTAATACTGTAAAATTGAGTTTCTTGACCTAAATTTCTCATCCACCATTTTAATTAGTTGAGGTAAAAAAAAAAAATTGACAGAGAAAGAAAGAGGGAGAGATTATGCAATAAGGAAAATTACCTCATCAAAAAGAACTCTGTAAGCATTTAAATCGTGATAAAGCGGACGGCCCTCACTGTTGCAATATTCTAAAGCTTCAGCAATGTAAAAGGCCACCCTTATCCTCATAGGCCACTCAATTGTTTGCTTTTCCCCTGCCCCAAAAGAGAAAAAAAAGGATCAGTTGGCCAACTTACTTTAACATATACTGGCAATATCCACAAAGAACAAGTATGAAGATCAGTTACTTCTGAGAAGACCTTCACATAACAACCAATTGAAACAAACACATAACTCTCTAAAACCATACAAGCATTGGTAAATATTCCTCTACGAGGAACTCATAACATTTGAATCTAGTCACTTTAACCTTCATCAGATATACTGTTACATCATTTTTCTCTATTATGCTTTTGTCCAAATCTGTACATAAACACATGCATATATAAGTATTCATACATGCATGTGCATATCCAGCATACACATATATGGCATGTCTGTAAGTCTGTAGGGAAGGGGACAGAGAGAGAGAGAGAGAGAGAGAGCAAAAGTACACAAAGTAACAAGACTGCTGCCACCCATCCTATTAAGGGAGTGTTATGAGATAGCAAATGCTCCTACAACACTCGAAAGATAAAAACAGGAAATCCTGAACCCTCACTTACACAGAAATGGTAGAAGGAAAACTCAGTAACAGACAATAAGAAAACCCATCACACAAAAGTAACCCAGGAAATTGGGGCATATAAGGCTGGAACTATCCAATGAATGCAGATTACCATCTATGTCATCTCTGCAGATTTAGAACTTTAACCAGCAGAGAATCAATGAAGCAATTTCTGCCCTGCATAAAAGCTTAAAAGGTATCAAACTTTTTAAAAATCACCCATCCCAAAAAAATTAAACAAAAAAAATGCTTCAACCAAATCCATTGAAGCCAGCTGCTTCCAATGAATCGAAGGATGGATAATTGAAAGATCTCCTTTTAAAGAATTAAACTTGCCTTATATAGATAGTGAGAAGATCATTGCAACAACTATTCTATCATTAATAGCTTCCAATTATTTGGATTCCAATAGATAAGCAAATAGGCTGATGTATTTGACAAGTATGAACTATATATACATCCTACTAGACTACTAGTACACTTGTTTCTTATTGCCTTCTCTTCAACAAAACAATTAACACTCTCTTGGAAATTAGATACAATCTTGACAATTTTTTGAATCGCCAAAGCCTATCCGTCCCACATGTCGAGGGAAGGTCAAGACAGCTGCTTTCACCACAGTTCATCAAGAGGTGCAGCTCAGTTATGTTTATAATCAAATAACTAATACATGTTGACTCCATTATTATATTGCTAAAACATTGAAACGAAAAGAAAAATGAAGGAAAAATCCCAGATAACTCTAAATAATTGGATACAGAAGAAGGAAAATTAACTGAACATATATGAATAGTTTTAACCTTATCACATTACATTCCTCTGTTTAAATTTGAACTGATGGAAGCTCCATTAATCATCCTTGCTATCAAGTTTTACCTAGAAACATGTGTTTTGGTTTTTTGAATGCCCCTTCCTCCACAATCTCTTCATCTGCCTCTGATAAATGCAAATGGTTTCCTATAAGGGTTGTTAGGCAACACGAACACTTTGTGAACAAAGTGTCCCATGAATCCGCCACAAAGACTAGGGAAAACTCATCATTCATGGAACACTATAACTAGTGTTTCATGAATCTGTCCCAATCTTTGGGCAGATTCATGGAGACACATGAAGTGTTCCTGCTGCCAAATGACCACCTAGGTTCCTCAGGAGACAATCAATCCTCTTTTATTGATGAAATCCTCCACTCCTTTCCAAAGTTAGAGTTGCTTGTTTTGAAATTTTCCATACCATCAGGGCCTCGAGGAGAAGAAAGTTTGTTGTTTCATTGTGCTAAGACAAAACTAATTGCTGTTAAACCCCAAATATCGTCCCAACTCCCAAGCATGAAGCTGTTGAAATTAGAATATGCACAAACCAAGACTTTCCAATTTCCATAAGCCCCAAACTACCGAGTTAACATTGTAATATGGCCACCCATGCATAACCTAGAACGTACATTACACAGGCTCCTGTAACCCTGTTGGAACGTGTAACCACCAATAGCCACCACTCTAATAGCCTAGCATTCTTACTATGATGTTATACTACAACAAGCATAATTCCACCTGTAGCTCCATGTTGTCACACAGATGCTGAGGGTGTGCCAATCCAAATAAAGATAGCAGCATAAAGTAGCATTCCGAGATGCATAGATTACGGGACAGTGCAAATTTTTCAAGCATATGCCTGCACTGAACTATGATCATCTTCACTTTCACTCCATTTCAGTGCTTCAGTGAACTCTGCCATGCATATAAACCGAAGAAAAACAGAAGAATTTTTATCATGGCTAACGAAGAGGGGGAAAACCAAGTTGTTTGACATCGTTAAATAGTAGCTTAGCAAACGCGCTGCCAAGAATCTACAAATCTCGTTCAATTAAGTCAAGAAAAGCACAAAAAAAATTAGAGAAGGTGCTGCAAGAGAAGTCTCCAGAGACAATCTCTTGCAGACGGCCATGCCCATCCGTTTCCTGTTCTTCTTTTGATAGAAAATGAGATCCACTTTAGACCAACCTTTCTGAGAAGGACAATAAAGGACCGAAGGTTACCAAATAACAAATAAACCGACCAATGACGGAAATTTCTCCATGATCTCAAGAACCAAACCCCAACGCAATAAAAAAGTTTAGATAACTAACTGATGAACGCACAATGGAAGAGATGCTTCGCAAGCGTGTCATTCGGCATGAATTCTGCAACAAGCAGCCGCTCGTCGCCCTCGCAGCAATACCCGATCAAATTTGCAAGCCGCTTATGCCGCAATTTCCCCACTCCCCTAGCTTCTTCCTACTCGAAATCAACAAGGAACAAAATGAAACATCAGCTTGCT
Source organism: Nymphaea colorata (assembly GCF_008831285.2). Lineage (NCBI taxonomy): Eukaryota > Viridiplantae > Streptophyta > Magnoliopsida > Nymphaeales > Nymphaeaceae > Nymphaea > Nymphaea colorata. Next base: position 20,741,979 of record NC_045138.2, on the reverse strand, counting down.
TCTTCATACTAGAAATCAACGACGAACATAATAAAGCAATCAGGAAAAAAAAACACGAAAATTTTTCGGTGCCCCCATTCCCCACCTCAACGCCACTAAGAGAAACAGCACGAGAGAGAGAGAGAGAGAGAAAGAAAGAAAGAGAGGGAGAGGATTGTAGGTACAGCGAATTGGTTGGGGTCGGGCCAAGCCGCTTTGCTGAATTTCTTGATGGCGATCCAACGTTTGTCCTGGCATTTGCCCTTGTATACGATGTTGGCGCCCTTCTCCCCGCTCTCGGAGACGATGAAGTCGGCAGAGAAGCTGTTGGTGGCGGAGCGGAGCTCCGCGAAGGTGAATTCCTCGAGGACCGGCACCACGACTCCGAGCTCCCCAGAAGGCTGCTCGCCTGATTCCGGCGCTGCGCCGCCATCGTCGTAGTGGTGGTGTTTATGGTTGTTAGAGACCACCCGGAGGGTCTCCTGCTGCCGACTCTCCCGTTGGCGGATTCCGGCAAGGATGCTAGACTCACAGCACCCCATTTTATTCGATCGGTCTGCGTGCGTCGATTGCTCGGGAAAAACAAAAAACACACCAGGATTTCTCTTTTATTTATGCATCTCTCCCTCTCTCTCCTGTTTACACGCCCTTTCTCGGATTCATTCGTTTCTCTCTCTAACTTCCCTCTAATTTTTTATGTACTGTCCCGCGTCCTTTTCCTCTCTCTGATTTCTCTCTCTTGTTTACATGTCTGTCGTTATTTCTCCCTCTCTCTAGTTTTTTCTCATTCTCTTTCCCTCTCCAATTTCTCTTTGCTCTTCTTTTCTTTTGGTACGACTCTTCCGTTGGACTCTTCCACTTTCCGCATTTCCTCCTCGTCTTTTACCCTCCTTTTGTTTTGCCCCCCTTTTTACTTTCTCCCTCCAATCTTTTCCGGCCATTTTTTCCGGCCGCAATACGTGTCAGCGTGGTCGGAGATCAGTTTGGTAGGGAAGTGACGAAAATAGTAGAAAAAGAAAGATCTGGCAATTTGCTTTTCCGTTCTAATTAAGACGAGGCCTCCTAGATATCTTCTTCAAACACTTGTTCAATTTCGTTGTCTTACCGTTGAAGCCAAGGAGTTTGCAGGACTAATTTCGACCAATTGAACTGGATTTGGGCACGGATCACTTAGACATGGGGCCAGATCTAGTCAAATGAAGCAATCAGATTTTAAATGTGATTAAAAATGGAAAACAAATGAAGCAATCACATTGAAAATGTGATTAAAAATAGAAAACAAATGAAGCAATCAGATTGAAAATGTGATTAAAAATGGAAAACAATTCTGATGAATTCCGGGCACCAACCCGAACCAGAGTCAAATGAAATTGACGGAATCAAATGAAAGTGACGAAACAAAATTATTTGATGCCAGATCTTTTTAAAATAAACCAAAAAGCCCATGTGAAACTTTTAGACTTCTAAGTCCCAACATGCAAAAGATGGTGAGAAAAGAAACTAAAGGTATGAAATGAAGAAGAAAAAGCAAAAAATTGCTCCAATCAATCTTTCTCCTAAATTTCTCCAAAAATCTGAAAATCTTTCTGTGTGCTGGAGATGGAAACACAATCCATTTCTTATCTTTTAACAAATAAAAATGTGTTCCTTCAAATTTGTTGACATTATAAGACCTTCTCAGTGGGAATAATTCTACATAATGTAGCACATATGGGTCTGTGAGGGCAGTTGCCCTCACAATCTCACAAAAATCTATTTATTTACATATTGGTTTTCCCGAACCATTTGATTCATATATTGATGCTGTTCATTTGCTTATTGCCATTTAATCATTTGATTGTGTATTTGAAGGATCTAAATTTTCTGGCTAGCAAGACAAGTCTTGGTTAGTTGGCACTAGATTGTTCAAACCTAGCCGGAGCAAACACGTTGGTTCAAGAATTGCCTTAGTCTGTGAGAAAGAGAGAGCCGAAAACTCAAAACTGTGGTTGGTGTTGCTTTGGGAGAGAAGAAAAGAGGCAAGGGGAAGGTTCATGGCAACCGGCGAGGATTGTTTGGCACCATCTTCTGTTGACCTCAAACTTGAAGGAGGGGGCAGCATTTTTTCCAAGTCCTCCGTGGAACTTGACCACAAAGGCAAACTAATACCACACCTAGATTTGGTTGTTGGGTCCATCCGTACTGCTCAATCTCTCTTTCTCTCTCTAGATCTTTCTCTCGATTTCTTTTTCTTTTTTAAAAAAAATAGCCATGAGAATGTGATGGAGCATGATTGGAGTACTAGGGTACGTTTGATGCACCTGGATAAAAGTCAGCAACGAGACTTTTTTTCCTCAAAAAAATCTCATAAGACAATCACATTTCACTAGGAAGATAGAAGCAATATTTTTTTTTTTTTTACTTTGACCATAATTGGTAAACCAATGACTTAGAATTGGATCAGTAAATGATCGGCTCAACGAGTTGACTCATCAACTCGATCGGGCGAGCCAGGAAGTCCGAGCTCAAGCGAAGTCACGCCAAGTCAAGAGCGAACCAGGCCAATCTTGACTTGTAACCAGGTTTTCTAGCAATTCAAGCTAACTTGCAATTCGCGAGCCAACTATAGTTTAAACACTGGATTAAAGTAAAAAATGACTAAGTTAACATATAATATATATATATATATATATATTGTTGACATGCAATCTAAATTTCTTAATTGTAATTGTTTACTTTTGAAATTGAATTTATAAGTGTGATATATATAATTGCATTAGTAGAGATCGGTTTTCCATTCAAGGAGACTCTTACATATGTATCAGGTTCTTCCTATGAAAAATCAACGTCTAAAAACTCCTCATAGGCCGTCAGATCAGTTTTTTTTTTTTTTTTTAGGGAGGCAAAACACAAATACAAGTTGATCGATTGCTTTTCAATCACGACTAAAGTATATATTTATACCGTTGAATCAAGTCAAATAGCTCGACCTTTAAATGTTTGCAGAATGTGAAAGGTGTCAAGTTGAACACCATAAGACTTGGTAGTCAGGGCTCACTCTTAGTCATCAAAAAAGTTATATACACGGTGGCTGTAATGTGACCATTAAATTTAATTCTGAGAATGTGAAAGGTACCAAGGTGCAGTTGAAAACCTTCAAACTTGGTAGTTTTCTATTATAATATATATATATATATAATACTAAATAAGAAAAATGTTTATTTTTTTTATTTTTTTCTTAATCATGATTTTAATTAGATAGCGGAATGACTTTTGTTGTTATATATATATATATATACTAAGGCACATGGTCAGCTCCATCACACATTTTGATTAGGTAAGTTGCCATAAAAGTTAAAACCTGCAAGTTCAATGATTAGGTCAAAATATTTATTGCATGTTAGCTGTTCGGACTTCTGCATTTAAGACAGCAACATGTGAGCAGAATTTTTTGATAGACAAGCACAGATCATTTACGGCCTCCGTCATTAAATAAGGAACAACTACAACTGGCTACGGTGAATAAGTGTCACTTCCCCGATTCGATGCATCAAAAGAAACTCTACACCTTTAGAATTATTCATCCAAAAATACTAACTAAGATTGTATTTGATAACCTCATATATAACATCTGAAACTGTGTTGAAAGGTGCATTTTAAAAGATCTTCAGTTTGATCTCAGTAAATGAATCTTAGATCCACCTTACATATAAAAAAAACTGTAGATTTAACATGGAGGGTGATCTTATATCTGATCTCAAATCACTACAGATCTCAGATACATGATAGAACAAGTATACAGTAAAGATCAGTTTACTTAGAACCTCCTAACAAGCTTTTGTATTGAATCATCGACAAATCTCTTTTTTTTTCTCTCTCTGATTCTCTCTTTCCCTCTCTTATCTTAGGTGATGTTTCTCTCACTAAAATCCCCACCAACCCATTATTTTTAAGCTCGAGGGCACCTGCAAACTTAGTTCTGAACCGTTCACTTCCAAATATTCACAAAGCGAAAGTCCAGTGGAACTTTTTGACAAAACCATCAATGGAAACAATGAGCTTTGAAATCCAAGACCGACCTCGCTGGCCTCTACCGTCCGCGTGAATGACGAATGGCTTATGGCTCCATTCTTTTTTACGAATATTCTCAACCTTTCACCTAATTGCGAATACACGCCTAACGGATAACATATTATAAGTAAGCATCTCCCGAGCTAAAAAAAAAGATGTTCTTAAAGTGTTTTACATTATGTAAGTGGCTCTACCCTGGCCAAAGTTGTAGCAATATGCCTTTTTAAACCAATTATTTTAGACTTTGCATTGCACTTTTAGGGGCCGTTGGGAACAGTAAAAGTATGTTACTATGGTTCGCATCTACCCAAAAAAATAGAGCAGTTTTAATGTATTCAATGCATCTAAGAAATATTATTGCTCTCAAACGGCCCCTAGGGTTGCTGAAACTCAACCAGTTTAACTCATTTAGGCATTAACTCGTTCAACTCATGTAAGCATTAAGTTGTGTAACTCATGTACCTAATATAACTTGTGAAACCGGTTTTGACAATATTATATAGTGTACCGGTTTGCGAATCGAGTCGAGTATGAACAAGTCCAGATCCTGAAACTCGAAACTCAAACTCGACTTGTTTATCCTTTCAAGTATCATTGTAAGGTCGAGCTTGACTCGTTTATAAACGAGTCAAGCACGAGCCGAGTTTTTTTGAGTGAGTTTAAGTTGAGCGCGAGTTGACTCGACTTGCTGTGTAGCCCTAACGGCCCCTCAAGGCTCTGTGATTGTGATTGTTGGTATATGAGAATTGATACATTAGCAGAATTGGTGATGCTACCTAAGGGGAGAGATCAAGTTATCTCTCTCATGTTTGATGACATGCTGGATTGCGGGGATGTTCCTAAGTGAAGACTGTAGATCATTTATGACTCATGTGGTTGTAGCTCGCACTACTTAAATGGAGATTTACTTGTACTTTCTCTTTATGCCACCAAAGACATGTTCATTAAGTGATAGCTTGGCAATATATCAGTGTGCATCTACTTCAAAATTAGAGCATATTCTCATGCAAACTTCACTACAAGATAGGTCTTTCTACCTTTAATCAAAACAACGAAAATTGTGGCATATTCAAAAAACATTTTTGTAGATTTTTAAAGTAGAGTCGGTATATTGATACAATTAACAAACACCCCCTAAAAATCACATACTTAATAGCGCTACTCTTTTCTGAATTATTGAGCTCTGTTTCTATTTTCACAAAGAGTGATAGAGAGAGATGCACCACTTAAGAAATGGGAGAGCTATATATTCTTGTACTTCTTGCAGAAGGATCTCAGAAATAAGGCTGAACTAAGCAAAATATTAATTTCAAAATTATGGTAGATCGAAATGGTACTGCCAATGGCCAGCACTTGGTCAAGGAAACAAAGGATAAATCACTTTGTTAACACGGGTGCTTATTTGTAATATTTCAATTGTTAGGTCGTGTTATTCATTAGGCGAAACAGTCTCAGCTTTTTGTATACTTTGTTGTTCGTTGCAAGATTTTGAGACTCAACACCCAATCATGCTTCATTGTGTCTTGATAAGCATCGCGAAAGGATAGCGGGTAATCAAAATTTTTGTTTTCAAGAAATTGGTTTTTTCCAATTTTTCACTCACCAATAGTCATTTGACAAATTCATTCACATCTAAGTCACTATTAAGAAATATTCCATATATTATTCGCTCCACCTTGAAAGGAAAAGTCATCTTATTCCAAAGGGGTTGAATCAACGGTTACGACGGAAGTCAGTAGGCGGTCCCGTTTCGAATGACAGTGGTCTCACCTTCTGTATTGTAAAAGAGGGGCCATCGATGTATAAGTTGAAGCATGATGGAGGTGACACTTTGATGCACCGAAAGTAGGCCTTGTGCCCTAGGAGGATAAGAGGTCTGGTGGTGCCTTCGGCTTTTTCTGAACGGTGGAAAACCCCGTTCACCTGAAAAAGCGAATCCATCTTTATTTTATCTATTATCATTAGCTCAAATAGGCGTTATGAGATAAATCTCTAGTTAGATTCATGAGGGGTTATGTTTCTATATTGTAAAAAATGGTGAATCTCTAAATACAAAGTTGAAGTAGATGGAGATCTCATCACTTGGTGGGTGTTGACACAGCTTTGTATCTTAAAGGTAAAGGGCAAGGGCATAAGCAAAGGCCATGGTTCCTTCTCATATTTAAAATAATAATAAACAATAGATTTACATCTAAATTTTAAAAAATTATAACTTAATTTATATAAATTCTTTGAAAAATCATATTTCCGTGTCTGTTAATTAAATTTTGGAACTATAGTTTGGCTCTAACCAAGAAATTTTTTTTTTGTAGGTTGGAAAGGAGAGAGATTTCAACTCTCACTTGGGTGATAGAATTAATTCTCAAGCTCGTCCGATAACAACATACCATATTTAGACTTCAGCCAAAGGAGTTTATGGATTATTCCAAAAAAGTACTTTACTTTTTTTTTTATTTAAGTTATCTCTTCTTTCTCTTTAGGTTTCTTTAGAAAGGAGCAGCTTATATAACCAAACCTTTAAAAAAAAAAAACATCAATTTGAAAGTGTTGAATAGAGAGTAGTTGTGAATTTTTCAATTTCTACAAGGTAGGAGAGAGCATATCAATTTTTCAAAAGGAGAAGGATTGATCGGAAAGAAGAAAGCCTAATATAATCTAAAAGATGGGATGGTACAATAAAGTTTAGGAGATAGATTCCGCCCTAGGACTAGAACAGACCACATGGCACAACTTGTGTATACAAAATCTTCCTCATTTCATGGGCACAAGATCGAGGGAACTTTTACTCGGTCGAAAAAAAAAATACTTTATATTTTTGAAATTTTAATTTGACTTATGTAAAATTTCTTCAGAATAAAACTCGGCAAGTGTTCAAATTTTAAAAATATTATTCACCGTTGCTAAAAAAAATTCGGACTTCGTCCCTGTGGTTTTTTGCTTTTGCACTTTCCATATAACCATAGCATCAGGTCGGCCGGCCGATAAGAGTCCGGCCGGGGTCGGTTGGACGTTGGAAACTCGAGCTTGAGTTCGGACCTCATATTTAAAGCTTAGGTTTGACTCGATTAAAGTAAAGAAAATATTTTTAAATATATAATAAAATTTTTAAATATAAAAATATTTTTAATAATAAAAATATATATATACATTATTATTATTTTTAAAAAAAAAAACTAATAGAGCCGAGAGTGGGCCCAACATATTATCTGGCTGGCCTGGTCCAGAACATTATTAAAGTTAGGGCTGCGAATTGTTGGGATCTGGATTGTGGATTTTGTCAAGTTCTAACGTACGTGTAGGATCTGATCTCAATCGACTTCTAATGTATTTTGTTGTGCGATCTGAACAGATTTTGATATTGGACTGTCAACCTCTTTCAATTGCAAAAAGATCAAAATCCAAGAAAGGCGATATATACATATATTTGTGGTTGGTATATACCCGATAAATTGGGTGAGGGATGAACCCAGACCACTTAAATCTGTGCTAAAAAATATTTAAAACAAAATGTGAACCTTCTAATGTGTTTATAATCACTAATTTAATATAAACCATGTTTTAGTTCAAGTTATTTTTGTAAAAGGAATTGATCTTTCTATTATCAAAGTTTTGATGTTATAAGAGCCGCTGTTCATTTTTGTATTATTTAAAAGCATTATTTAAGTAAAAAGATGGCTAACTTAATATATGCTTCTCAACTCACTCTTAAGATCATATCAATCATAATAGATGGAATTAGGTTGGAATAAACTAATGCACCCATAAGAAACTTTATCTTTTTGGCTGAGGAAGAATCTTGGTAGGAGCCAGATCAGCTAATGGGCCAATCCTTTGAAAAGGTCGCCATGAACCCGCGTTATACGTACGCCCCCTTCATCCAAAAAGCAGTAGGGGGACCCACCCGCCAAAGTCGATCCAACATTAATTTCGGCCACTGCCGACCTGACTCGGTGGATTGATGGACTTGGAATCAACAAATTGGAGAATGTCACGAACTCCATACCCAGGGTCCACGTCTTAGCAAAGATTGGTTGTAGTGGCCTAGTTAAGAATAGTTGATCGGACCAGGTAGAAGGTCAATTCTTGGTTTGACTTTCGTGGCATCAACCCTTCGTGCAGGCCGAGGCCGAAAAATAGCAGAAATTAGTGGAGTGATCGACTGACCCTGTCGATGGCCTTTTGCCCTGCTAAAACCAAGTAGTGTCAACCCTTCATTCTTTCTATTTACACTGCGTTTTTATGTCAAAGAGTTAATTCTAGGGTGAACACCTTGACTTTGTTCAACAGATGGCTCATGAACCATGTTTTTGTAGTAAATTCAACTCGTGACGTCATTTGTCCATTACTACCACCACCAGATGATGTTGGAATATGCTCAAGCACGGACACGTTAATGACCTTTTATAAGGACTCGTGTTCAAATGCTTATACGACCATACGAACGATCGTCAAATGTGGAATACAGAATTAAAACTGGCTCATGCATTTTTCCTTCAATTCAAAGCAAACATTCAAAATTTGATATTTTTAAGTGAGCAGATGGAGTATTTCGTCGTATTGTTTAGAAGAGAGCTGAAACTTTCATCCAATCTATCATCTCTTTAGGGTATCGATTGAGCTTGTTTTCTTTGTTTTCGAGTACCGCATTTACAATGCTTCAACTTACACGTTAATGACCCCATTTTACAGCAAGAATTCAAAACGCCACCAACCAACCCCTACTTCATTGTTGTGTCAACCTCTCAAAGGGCTTTCAAAATTTAATACTTATTGGTGTACTTTTACAGTGGATCAACCCCAAACTAAGGATGCAAGAGGAACTTCATTTAATTGACATGGCCACTGGTGACTGGACTAACTATTTGGTATTATTTCAAGCTGTGACCTGTTGGTATCGCTATACCCTTATATTATTGCTTCATTCTAAAAAGGATTTGACATATGTTTATGTTTCGTAATAGTGATACTAAGCCTCAACCTCATGAGGTTCACACTTAGTTTTTTATTTTGTTGGCAAAATTTTTAACATGCATGATAGGCCTAGGCATCGAGCTGGTTCATAGCTCGTTGCTGGTTCATAGCTCGTGATTGTGGCCAAGTTTGGCTTGACATTTAAAACCAAACCTGAGCTTGAGTTTGATTAAAATAAAAATATATTTTTAATATAAAATCATATATAAATATAATTAATTATAATAAAATATATATAACATTATATGTATATATATATATTAATAAAAATAATATTAAAAAAAAACTTACTAAGCTGAATCAAGTTTAGTCTAGTCAACTGGAACTGATAAGTTAATCAAACCAACCTGGTACATATTTTTTTGATCAAGTACTGTTTCATTGCCTAACTTTATATATATATATATATATATATATATATATATATATATATATATAGAGAGAGAGAGAGAGAGAGAGAGAGAGAGAGAGAGAGAGAGAGGTGGAGGGGTAGTTTGATATTGAAGTGGAAATGAAATCTGAGGGACCTCATTACAGAACCGGTAGAGCATAGTGCCAACGCTATCGGATAAGAAGAACATGCGGATGCCGCCGGAGAGTTAGCCGATCTTTTGAGTGTGTGGGACAGCAGTGAGCTGTTCAAGTTGAGGGTGGAAGGCGCTGATGGATGGTGGCCATGCGCCGCCTTTCCTAGCTCCATCCATCTCATAACGAACTATCTCAAGCCACCTTCCATATCCCGTTGGCTCAGATGGGAAAGCCAGAGGCGGCCCCAACATTAAATGCTGGCAGGGCATCAAGACAACCAACTAACGCCCCTCTGAGGCAAACCCATAAGGAAGGCACACAACTGTCCTCATTTCCCACGCTTACTCGTCCCACTCATCTTTCATCTCCGACCACATCCTTCTGCTGGTGTCAACTTGGTGTTTGTTGCCCATTCCTTGCAGTGTGCTGCTGTCTTTGCAGAAAGCCTGTCAACTCTGTTAGGTACTACAGGTGCACGAACGGCCTGTGCTTTCTCTGCTAGGAGCTGTGGGACTAAAGACAGAGCCTTCCCTTGTTCAGGCTCCCTACATTTCCTGATGTATTCAGCCCATTTGGATTCTACTACTTCTATGGTTTGCATGGCCAGAGGTCCTTTATCAGGGCACTCTGCAAATTTGTACATAACATGGCTGCTGCAGAGAGTGAAGATTGCAGAGAATTGTGACTGAGGCGTGCGGCCAGAGGCATCAGATCCCACACTGGAAAAGGCTCTCTTGTTCAGAGGATTCATGGTGCGTCGAGATGTTGGTGGTGAGAGGTCCTGCTGTGCCAAGGAGTTGATGGAGATGGACTAGACCCGCGAGAAGTTTGAACTGCAAACGGCAACCACTTTGTCCCAGTGAGTGAAATCACAATCCTTCAACATCATCTTGTTCCTCACCTTCTTCCCTTTGTTAGTGCTTTGCTTTTCCCCCGTCCAAGTTTTTTTCATTCTTGCCTATGTTACACATACTTTTATTTCAATAAAAATATGTAAACAATATATATATATATATATATATATATATATATATATATATATATATATATATATATATATATATATATATATATATATATATATATATATATATATATATATATACACACACACACAATCAAACCCAAGCAACTTTAGAAAGCAGAGCTTGTTTTTTTGGTTTTCTCAGACAGTGATAAACTGCATTCCCCAAAACATGCATGAGAATTCAAGCCATACCTGAACATCGTAAGGTTCATGAGTTACGGTTTTGATGATGCAGTTGCATTTGCCAACTGCATCTAAGGTGGAAACCAGGATTGTCAGCACTCTGATCGGCTTTGATGATACTGCTTCCGGTTGCTGGCCCAGCCTGTATCCGGTTATTTTTTGTTTTTCTCATGTTAAAAATTTAATTATTAAATATCTTAAAATAACACAAAATGTTAATATTTTAGGGTTTGTGTCAAGCCGAAATTGTTTTGGTTTCCCACGGTATGGACGATACGTAACGGATATTGAAACACTTACAGGAAAAACAAGATAGACTTCTCATCACAGGGGCTGAACTAAGGTAGGGCCCGCTTGAGCCCTGCCCCAATCTCAAAAAAAGAAACTTTAAAAAAAAAATTACATCTAAATTTTAGAAAATTTTACTTGTTTTATATAAAAATTTTGAAAAATGATATTTTAGCTCTAGTCAAAATTTAGAAACTTTAACTTAGCCCCCTCATGAAAAATTTCTGACTCTATCCCTGTTTATGGACAACGGAAAGTTATGTGGATGAATTTCTATAACTAAACCAAAGCTGCTGAAGAACCTCTCAACAAATATGGTTTGATTTGCTTGAGCGATATATTGGTGCTTAATTGCCTTTAATTTTCAGGGGTGCTCAGTTGCCTTTAATTTTCGGGTGAACAGGCGAGACCTACTGCTTCCTGGCTGAAGGCCGAAATTTCTACCCAAACCCTTCTTCCTCTTATAATACAAAGCCTGCCTGGATCCCGCCCCTGCCAATGTCACAACAATGTTTCCCTTTTTGAAATCCTTGATCAGCCTCCACCCTGTCTGTTGGGTCAACTCCCTTAGAGATTATTATTTGCGTTCAATTACCTTGGTTTCTTTATTAAAGTAATCCTTCCATGAGCTTTTTCCTTTCTATAAAATATTCTGTTTCTGTCACTAAAATAGAAAGACCAATAATTAGGACCCTAATATGTTTTACTTTGTGAATAATATCACTGCAATCTAAAAATAGGTTCAGGAAAATTTGAACAAATTGTATCGGCTGGCTGGAGAATACACTTCCAACTAATAGAAGAGAGAAAAAGGTTGAAGAGGCAGGCAATGTTTGTTACTTTTTTGGTTTTGCCTTCACATGTTAGAACCAAATAAAATCATTTAAATGGAGTTTGATAGCACTGGATATCAAAGGCTGATATAAAATTCACACTAGGAGAGACACCATGTTTGATAGCATCAGATCTCAGATTCCGGGGTTGAAATAAAATCCGTTCTTTGCAGGACTCACTGTTTTAACAGAGCAGAGTTTAGCTTAGTGGATTTCAGGTCCACGCAAAGTAGCAAAAACTTCAGATCTGGGGTCTGATGGGATGAGGGGCTAGACCTCATATTCTTGGATATGAGATCCTTAGTGATCTCAACATACCTTGAAGCTTAGATCCAAGCTAAATAAAGATAGCCACATAGTTTATCTTTTATCTTCTCATATTCATATAGGATATAACTCATATTGGTGCTTTTGTTCATCCAACTATAGTTACTACGATTAGATGGATAAACTGAGTCCGAATTTGAAAATTGGCAACGATCTTTTGGAGAAAGAGGGTTGGTTCAACAGTGATTTAATTTTCTGTAAAAAAACACTTTTCGCGACCAAATATCTCATGTTCAACAAATGTGTTTACCTTGTTAACCAATATTGGAAGACTGACTACCCAATATCCGCAGTGGAGACCAATAGGAACTAGAAGAATTTGTCACTCAGATTTGATTTCGTTTCAAGATTGGCAAGATCCGACCGCTAGATGGGTCTGCATTTTATTTAGAACTTATGATATCCAAAGTGAGTCCAAACCAAAGGCTTACCCAACGCTAGTTTTTTCATTTTATGAAACCTATATAAAATGGCCTTGGCTCGATTAAATGTGATCATGTCTAATTTGGTTCAGATCCAAGTTAGTTCCTCATTTGGGTCGAACTGGTTCTTGAACTATTTGAATTAGAACCCAATGACTACTTATTGTGAGAACTCGTGAGGATTGAGAGAGAGCACAAAGGAACGAGAGAAGGAAGAAAGATTCAGAAATTGAATCACTTGTGTATTTTGCCATTGATAATACAAGGTATTTATAGAGTACAAGAGAGATAACGTTACAACAAATAAGGCAATAAATAAAATAGTAGAATCAGATCCCTTCATAACAGTGATTGATACGATTTTATTTCTTGCAGAAATGATTTAGTAATTCAAGCTCTTTCCTAATTCAAACTCTTTCCTTAACACTTATGAGGAGTACTTCTTTCTCTTCAGTTTGTGTGCTTTGTATAGCCTTCTTTCATTTCTCATTTAATAGAAGTTGGGGAGGCTAACTCTCATCATCTTCCATCTCCCACCATATAGGATCTTTGATTTGCTTCGGTGTTTGATTCATTGATCTGTGAGTTCAAAACTTCAAAGATCTGACTGACTGAGACAGAGACAGAGCGGACTTCTCACCGTTCACCTTTAAACCTGCCATTTTTTCCTTGCTCTTATGGAAGGGGGTTGGTGGTTATATAGTGAAGAGGTGGAAGCCTCTTCTCTTTTTTTTTCTATCCTCGAGTTTTAAGGCTGCTTTGGAACCTGAGTAAAAAGCGAGAAATCTCGGATTTCCCCAGTGCATCGAGCTGCAGCCCTTCTAAACCTCAAACACATATCTACGAGTATTATGGAGCTAACCATAACATGGTGTTAGTCAGGAAGAACCATGAGACACTGTTGCGATCCTTAGAAACATCCGACTTCAACAAACTATCTCCCCTTTTTTAACCAAGCCACTAAGTCACCGGCTAGCAAAATATATGATCATAGATAACTATCTTTGAGAATCCTATCTATACTTCTGATCAGAATTCCCTGCATTCGGAAGACCACTACTTTCTAAATGATTTTAAACATGCTATTACAAAGAGCAACTGGGTTGAAAATCTTTAAACCTTTTAGTTCGTTCAAACTTTTAAACGAACATAATGTTTATGCTTGCGCGATCTTCTTCAGCCTAAAGGAACCTTGTGATCTTGTATAAACTTCTTAAAATAAGAACACAGACAAACTGTGTAAGGTTGACCTTTTTGCTGAACGACGTAAATTTACTTGGTAGCAATTTCGTAACGACAGTGAACTGACCATCTGATCTTATGATTTTCCTCTGTTCTCCTGCTTGGCCAATCTTTCAAGAGCAAAGTGGCAATCAATTTCTTTTGGAATTTGACTTCAAATTAGGATGAACCCTTCATCAGTTAGGACAATTTCAGTACCCTTAATAGAGGCTAAAATAGAAACTGTATTCCATTGGAAGACCTTGCTTATAGTGGATCATAATCCCCTTTATGTGCAGTGGGCTATTAACCTCTCGCCCACCCAAAAAATATAAAATCTTGCGGCACTATTATCCCCGCAAGAGTTGATATAATACCCTTTTTGGGCAGTGGGCTATTAACCTCTCGCACACGCATAAAATATAAAATCTTGAGGCGCTAAGACCCCCGCCTCCTCCCAGTGGCTTCTTTGCCCGGCCTGCACAAGAGTTGAAAGTGAAGGAACATACCTTCTGCATAGACCCATGAAAGAGCCACAGTTATTTTCCTTCCCCTCCTTCCTCTATGGGCTCATCCTACACTACATGCACATTTAACAAATTTCAATAATATAAGAGAAGTTGAAAATTAACTCAAGTAAAACACTAAAATACCAAACGAGATTGAGATAAAGAATATATTTTAGATTAATTTTTATGAGTATTATCTTGAATTTGTAACAAGTAATAGAAAACAATAGAATGAAAAGTGACATTTTAGGTGTGAAGAATGCTAATCTCCAAGTGAAGGTTAAAGTCTCCCAGGTTTAGAGCTCTTTTTGAGGTTTTGAGTGACACTTCACTTTTGCAAAGCAATAGTTGATGTCACGAGAGTTTGAAACAGATACTGACTGCCCACTAACTATACCACAGGAAGTAATGTATTACATGTACACATATTGGGATAAAATAAATTATTTCTTATTGTTTTCTAAATGGTGGTGTGATTGTTAATAATCATTTAGCAAAAAATCCATTACAGGTGTTTTGTGAAACATGATAACAAGCTGCAAATAGAAAACCTCATCACAATTATTTGATAAAAGTGGCTATGGACGTTAAAAGCATTCGGACTCAATGCATGAAATTTGAAACTAAATCCGAGATCGGATAGTGATTCAACTCGATGTGTGATCTTACGCCCGCAGGATCCGATTCGATTATAAAGTTGAAGCCCAAATCCGAGTCACTAAGAAATACCAGTTCAAGTCCAAATCTGAGTCATTAAGAAATATCCCACCACGTCAAATCAGGAAAAAGGACAAACGAAGGCCCTTTTTAGAATTATGATAATACCGATGGGCCTCTATTGTTGTTTTAAAAAACCCCAAGTGGGTCCGACACTTGATGAATGTGTCAGGTAGTTAGGTCAGGAAGTTGGTCTGCTAGGTTCGTCGGACATCGCTTAAATACCAAAATACCCTTGTATTTAAAAAAACTCACCGGTTTGCCACATCAAACAGATAGTCGTTTATGCCCCTTCTCTGACCCGATATGACATCCGTGTCCACATAATGACCACTTTGCCCTTTTGTGCGCGCAAGTGAATCAGGCGGCGTAAATACTTTCTGGATTTTGCTAAAACACACCTAAAATTTTGGTAATAATACTGTTTTAACTTTTAAATTTGCCAGGATAATCCCTTACCACGCTTGCATTAATCAGGCACGTTTTAAATTATATTAAAAATGTTGAAAAACTCAGCGTCGCGAGATTAATGCCTGAACTTTGATTATATGCTTGCTTCAAAGTATATAAAAAATTGTGTTTAAATTATTCAAAAAGTTGACAGCATTTATTGAACCTCAAATTATCACTCATTTGACAATGAGTTTGATGAGAAGAGGCTCACCAACCTTGTTATTATTGACTATTGAAAATTTTCTAAAAACACCCTCGAATGAGCTTTTGTGATGCCATGTCCAAATCGAATGTATTTTAATAAAAAACTAATTAACTATTAAAGGTTGGAAAACATTAATACTACTATATAAACGCGTGCATTTGAAATTTTTATTCTTTTTTAATATGATGAACCTAATATTTTGTATTATCTTTGCTTTAGTTGACCATAAAATTACACAGGACCTCAACCTTCGACCGGTCAAATGGCATCTCTCGCTTTTCAATAACTTTGAAAAAAGTCACGTCTAGATGGCCAAATTGGATTTTGGAGTGTGTTGGTAGTTTTTTTTTTTACTCAAACAATATATTAGTGGCCAACCTAGAAAAATGGTACTTGTTTAAAAATACTCAAACTTTGTATATATATAAGGATAAATATTTAAGATTATTATTTAAAAATAAAAAACTTTTAAGAGACTGGTGTAGGCAACTAGCTATGTCACTGCCATTATGCCCATCTTAGATCTATGATGAGATCTACGGTTTTGAATTCCGGTTCCCTCCTTCCAATCTTAGATTCATTGATTTGAGATCCATGTTACGGGTGAACGCTGAAATCTACAGATTGATAAAACTGTGGATTTCAAATCCTCTTGAAACTTACATGAGGTTGAGAAACTTTGTTGTTAACTTTTGGATGGAAAACCCCAAGACTGGTACCATTGCCCAAAATTTAGGTTACTTTGACTTAGGTAACAAGTTAACACTAAGACATGTGGGAATCCAACTAAAGACTAGCTTCCTATTATCAGCTGCATGTTCAACTGTTTACGTCTAACGTAATTTTTTTAATTCTAGAGTGTAGACCTTTTAATGTGAGTTTTGACAGGACTCTCTCTCATGAAGTGAGAGATAGAGAGGATAGTTGGTAAAAACTAGACAACTTGAGTAAGAGACAAAACTTAGAGCTATTAAATTAAACTTAATTGTTAAAATAACTCTTTTGCAATCTAACCTTATAGATATGTCCTTAAGAGCGATTTGACGAGACATACGTACATTAAGTTAGTTGTTTTCTTTCTTAAATAATGTTTTTTTAGTAATACAAATAAGTAGCTCTTATATCATCAAAACAAAACTTTGATAGCAAAAACCTGAAAACTTTTTTTATAAAAATGACTTGAAATAAAGCATGATCTATATTAAATTAGTGTTTATAAACGCATTAGAAGGTTTGTATTTTAACCTGAACTTAAGAGGTCTAGTTTTATCTCTTACCCAAGTGGTCCCGTGTCTATCTACCAATCGTTATATATGAATTAAATAGTGACTCTGACTTTTCAAAATCACCGAGCATTCGGACCAAGTATCTCTTACCAAGTGGTATGATAAATACTTATATTGATACATAAATATTGGGTTCTCAAGAGACATCAGGGGCGGAGGGAGGAGAGGGTCCGCCTAGGCCATGGCCCCACTCTGGTCAATGAAAAAAAATACATTGAAAAAAATAATTTTTTTAAATGCACTATATATATTTTTATTTGAATTCAATTTGATCCTACCCGAATCCAGAAGTTGGAGACACCAACTTAAATTGTAAGTAAAGCTGCAACTTGGTACGTACGAGTGCCCAAGTCAAGTCAGAGTGGGTTCCATACCCACCTTTGAATGGGTAAAATTAATATAAGGTCAAGCCCAATCTCACAAACTGCCCTTTCTTAATTGATTTGATTGGCTAGTTCTTATCTGTCCTTGATTCATTTAAATACAACGTACCCAGGCCAAACAAGTTTCAGCTCATTTTTCTAAAATATAGTGCATAGTTTGATTTATCAAAATCGGTTTTTGAATCGAATCAGAAAGTTAAAAGATTTAGCGAATCTGTAAATCGAATCCGAACCGTTTGAGAATCATAATGGTTAAAAAAGCGTACTTTAACTTTAAAAATCAGAAAAAAATTGGAAATCATTCAGAAATCGAACATCAGAAAAAAGCCCAAAAAAAAAAAAAAAAACTTGACCATTTCGAAAAATAAAATATGACTATAGTCGTTATTAAGGACAGATCGAAATAAAATATTTGACAAAGTGAATAACATGTTGGGATGATAATTCCATGGCTCATACACTCAGTTGCAATCTTATGTGTATCATAAAAAGTATAAATAAATTTCCATGCTGGATCATTATTGAACTTCGTCATGCATTAAACATAGGAATTAATGGAAGGCATGCCGCATTCAGTCACGCAGCATGCCAACAGGAAGGAGAAGAACAGACAAAGAATTAATGGAGGAAAAAGTAAAAAGGCAGTTATAAAGGGCAATAGGGCACGCGTGCGTGGGTCTATTTTTTGGGCGATTCACATTGAATCGTCAGATTTGCCCACGAGTACCTCGATTCGTTGATATAATCGCTCCATTTTAGGAGTCCAACTAATCGGCTACTGCATCCATTTGGCAATAGGGGTGAACAAGAAGTCGAGCTACTCAAGCTTGACGGTCGAGTTCATGAGTCGACTCGTTTAAATAATCGAGTTGAGTTCGATCTCAACACGTAATTGTTGAATCGTGCTCGAGCCTTAATCAAGTCGATATATTTAAATAAGTTTACGAGTTTGTCAAGCTTTAATGGATTCAAGCTCGAGCTCAATACGTAATGATGAATATCAATTTTATTCAAACGAGTTTGTCGAACCATAATCGAGTCGAGCTCGAGCTACTTCCGTCGAGCTATTCTTGAGCTCAAGGTTTCATTAGTCAAGCCGAGCTCGAACTGACTGAACTCGGGCTTGACTCGGCTCATGTTCACCCTTATTTGGCAAAGGCCGATTTGATTTAAGTCGGCCTGAATTGGTTTTTATTTAATATGTGATATTTATTAGAAAAAGAATAGATGAAATAGTATTTTATGTGAAAAAACAAAAGGTAGGCTAAAAGAATTAAAATTTTCTTTACATTATTTTTAAAAGGATGGTGATCAAAATGACAAGGATTCTCAATGAATCATGTTAATGTTAATGTATTGCCATCATTTAATGGCAATGAACTCCATAAAATGATTTGATTGGATAAAAGATGGCTCACATCCACAGCAAGAGCAAAAGGAATAACTTTATAGCTAAATCTTAACTAAGGTTTTTTTTTTTTTTGGTCTGTTATTTGTTCTCATTCTTTGTTTCTTTTAGAGATGATTAGGTACCTTTATTCGAATCATAGAATTTTATAATCATAATGCTTATTTTTAAAGAAATTGAAATTATTAAGCAAACTGGGTATTTTGTTTCCGAAATTAGGAAATTAAAACCTAGAATTTTACTTTCATTCCAGTTTGAGGAGGAATTATGATTCTAAAATTTTTAATTTTGAACTAAAATTCCAAACCATGAAATGCCCTTTTATAGAAACATCAAAAGTGCATATGATAACTAGAATATTGTGTTCTTAAAATACATGTTTTAGAAAAACATTAATCTTATTCTGGAAAACATGTTAGAACAATGGATGGTGTTCTTAAATCCAATAATAAGATACAAATGCTAATGTAATAAGAATATTTTTCATTAAACAATACGTGTTTTTTTTTTATTATGTGCTTTAAGAAGATGCATTCTAAAAGCACAATGTCGTTTCGGTCATGTTTGGATGCAACGGGTTCGTGAAAAACCTCTAAAATGTCGGTTTTAGGCGTGTTTGCATGCAAATAATGTTTCATAGAAAACACTATTATTGGCGTATCACCCAAACACAAACCATGTTTTCAAAGATCTTGAGTGTAGGTGTTGGATTTATTTCTTTTTTTTTCTCCTACACTTAATATTCTCCATATAATTTTCAAAAATTTTAATTTGGACCAAATAAAATTTTTGAAAATGCTGTTTGATCTTTCAATGAGTGTAGGTGTTGGATTGATTTTTTTTTCTCTCCTACATTTAACTTTCTCCATATAATTTTCAAAAATTTTAACTTGGACCAAACAAAAGTTTTGAAAATGCTGTTTGATCTTTCAATCAAAAATTAAAATTCAAAAATATAAAACCGATGGCCGGTGAAACCGTGGGCATTAAAATGAATATTTTCTACATTTATTGTGGATCTCTGCGTCCCGCTCACCATTTATCTCAGTATTTATGTGCAAATTTTTCCAAGGTTGACCGAAGATAACGGTTCCGTTCGAAATTAAATGCAAGAATCCGATGTGACAAGATGTCACGAGTCATCTGATCTAGAAACTTTTAAACCTATTGTGGGATCAGACTGAAATTGTCAAAGGCGTTTTTGACAGGTTATGTTTGATTTATGTGGTGTGAACGTCTTTTTGCTTCGGGTGAAGAATATCCTTGATTAACATGGGTCTCCCCTTCAAACACGGTTGAAGATGAAAGAACAAAGAAAAAGAGTTCTTCTTTTTTTCTAAATTCCTGGAGAAGTTATCCATGATTTCCTGGACATGAAGAAATGTTTTTCTTTGTGACGCATATGTGGAAATCTTAATGGCTGTAGGACTTTACGCAGATTTGAAAAATGTCATGTAAAAATTTCGCTGCCAAGTTAGAAATTCGTCTTCCAATGGAAATTCAAATGGAGAAGTTATCCATAATTTCCCGGACATGAAATGTTTTCTTTGTAGGACTTTACGCAAATGTGCGAAATGCCATACGTGCATGATTCACACAAATTATATATCAGTTATGCTTTTCATAATATTTCAACCCTCCCATTTTACTGTAGATTCTTCTTATTCGCCATTATTGAATTTCATAATTCAGTATGATATTGGTATATAAAACGTGCTTAACTTATTAAAATACATGTTTCGTATTTTAATAAGTTTTTCTTATATGATTCGCTCTATAATAATGTATTAAGAGAATGATCAGCAGTTCATTCAGTTGACTTTGATTAAGTTAAACCAAATAAACATTAATTCTTAATTACCACAAGGTGAAGCGGTTGTTCTATATACAGGGAAGAACGATAAGTTAATCGAAATCTCAATTAACTGATCAAAATGCACCCCAATAAATATGAGTCTAATTTAACAAGAATGCAGTAGATTTGACGCTTTGCATGGCTTTTCATTCACTAGTTGTATAAAAATAATTTGGGCTAATTTGACGATTAATAGGTCCAGTTTTGTTTTTTCATCTCTTCATGCCAATAATTTGGCCATAAAAATACTGATAAATTGTAGTTTAAAAATATGAAAAACTTCACAAAAAAGGTTGATATATAATTAAAAAAAATATTGGTCTACATGGTGATTAATCAAACTTCAATGTAGTCACAGGTGATTCTAATTACTAAAAATTAGCTGAGACATTATTGGCTTGCTCTCAAAATTTATTTTCAAATTTACATCGCCAAACTTAAAAAATTATTCATAAAAATTACATTCAAGTACTCTTGAAGAACTAGCAAGTCACATTCAAAATTGCCTCTAAACTTTGTTCCGATGATGTCCTGAACCTCGGGGATAAGAGAAAGAAATAAGCTTCGGCTCTCCCCCAGGCGCTGGGATAATCCTCTTGCTCACCGAATAAAAGTTTTTGACATTTTAGAAATGTTGTTCTTATTTTCCTAAAATTGCATGTGCCTCCTTCTAAAATGTCCCACTTGCCTTTCGTTACTAGTTTCAAAATAAGTTTGGCAGGAAGATGACCACCTCACATTGTCCTCAACTCACTTTTCAAGAATTCTAATAACATGCCTCCCAACTTTGCTTCTTCATTGTGTTCTTTAGAAGCCACTTCTCACAAAGAATATTTAGAAGAATGTGACTACCATGCATTTATAATTATGGGCTTCCTTGTATCACAAGTTTTGTCCAACCCAAGGAGAGAAGCTTCCAAGCAAGCCATGATGTCGTGTACATTGCAATAACTTGTGAAGCAAGTTTCCTTTCATACTTAAATAGTCTGTAAACTTATTATTTTGCAGACCACTAATAATTTCTTTGTTTATAATTGCTGACAACCTTGGTGCTTCATTCTAATTCTTGCAGGATTGTGGCTGAATATGAGATTTTTTTATGTGAAAAATAATATTTAATTGTGACAGTACTCATTGTGTTGATCAAATTCTTGAATAATACTACTGTTCTCTAAAAGTAGCAAAACTGTGAATTTTATAAATTGAGATTAAGTTGAACTCATCTTCTGATTAACAGGTTGCTGCTTACAATAAGAAACTGAACACATGTTATGCAATGGGGATTGGAATAAGCAATTAAACATTTTAAATGAACGATTTGTCTTTCTCAACAAGAAAATGTCCTTTTGATTTCAAAATTATGTCAATAAAATAAGTGGCGTTTATTTTAGAAATTTATATTTCTAATTTGAGTGTGTTTGATGCCTAAATAAACACACTAGAAATGTTTTTAGAAATGTAAGATTATAAAACTTGTTTGGATAAAAAAAAGGAAAGAAAAAAATAAAATTTATGTTATTTTACAATAATATCCCTAGCACTAAAAAATTTATTATTTAAATAAAGATATTTTTTATTTTGACTACATAGATACACTCAATATTTCAATCTATAATAGATTAGCATAATCAAATAAAAAATAGCAAAATTAAAAATTAAAAAAAATGTAAATATGCATAAAATGTTATAAAAATAGATGTCAAAACCTCCCTTCCCATCAAACACGGCAGCATGTTTGCCAGTGATTCTTTACGTTAAAAGGTGGTGAAAAAAAGCCAAATCCCAAGAGAAATTCACATATGGCACCTTAGATAACTTTTCCCACCCATCAAACAAGCCCTAAATTTTTTTTTACTTAATTATATGAAAACAAACATGTCTACACTTAGACATATTTTCTTGATTTTGCTTCTCTTTGAAAGGTCAAAGACAAAAAGGCATGTGCGGTTCAACCATGCATTCATGGTAAAGAGTGGAAGTTGGAATTCCTTCTTCTAAAAAGGTGACACCATGAAATGGCAGAAAGCCTTCTCCCCCAACTACTTTCCACACACGCTCATCATTTTAAATGCAGAGAAAACTTTAAACATGACCTTTTTAAATATGGAATTATTGTACTCTAAGTTATCATTTTTTCTCATATGTTTTTGACTATTTTCAAGGGCGCGCTAGTTCCGAGGACAATATTACTTACCGTGTCGTGTTCTTAATCAATTTGAAGGTAAAGTAGACCTAAATCCTTTCCCAATAATTAAAAGTGTACTTAATTTTTTTTAGTCCAAGTTGCGTAGCTGGTCAGGCTAGGAATTAAAACAAAAAAGTGTTCAGTTCTATTTTTGTAGGTACTATGCATCTGTGTGTTAAGTGGTGAGGTGCGATACCTAAGTTGAATAGTACATTGTTGTCATCGATGCCGAAGCAACCCAGGACCTGGAATGTTTCATACCTCTTTTCTGGGCAATGAGTCGTTACATAAATTCAAATACCATAGTTGTGTCATGCATAAAGAGTGATGAAGAAGTAATAATCGCTGGGCAGTGTTTGATTACTTTAGATTTTACATCCAAGGCATGACATGCTTTTGTTGATTATACAGACATCCATCTATCTTCATACTAAGAGCATAAGGTCGGACCTATATCTTTACCTTAATCCTGATTTTAAGTTTGATCTTATATCCATTGATCTCAAATCCCCAATAACTTAATTATGAGGTAATAAAAAACCATCTGAAAATCTATGTGAAGTCATGTTTTGTCTGAGGATGTCAACTGAGAGATTTGAATTATATATACCTTTAGTCATACTTGTTTTATTGGATATTCACGTATTAAGTTTTGAATTCATATTCAAATATGAACAAAGAAAAGTCAGATCTGAATCTGATTCTAAATTTTAAATTGAATCTAGCTACTTTTCAAAATGGAACTGCATTGAATATAAGATATTTATTTAAAGTTAGAAATTGACTTAAAACTGAATCCAAATCCGATCCGATATTTATGGATATCCGATATGAATTTGTTTGGATGTCATTTTCTAAATTTGAATCCGATGTGGTTTTTTAATCAAATATTAACTTTTTTCCATATATGATTCTTTTGGAACGAATATCCGATTCAAATAAGATATATTGACATGACTAGTTTTGTCTAATTCTTTCTTGGCCATGTATAAAACATTAATTAATCGATTTGACTTGACAGGAACCGAATATTATACTCAGATTCATTTACGCAAGACATGGTTAACAAACTCCTAGTTGAACTCATAGATACCAAATTAAAACATTAGAAAAGTCATTTGGCTGAACAAGCTGCAAATATCTTATTTCCAACTGCTTATAACTCATATACTTTGGTTCTTATCTTTGCCGGCCATGATTGGCCTTATTATGACGCATCGATTCCTAATATTCCTAACCTCACATATATTATATTATTCCTATTATTCTAAAAGATTCACGGGAAGCACTCTCGTTTTGAAGGAGCACGTAGCTTCCGATTCTCCTTTCCAAGAGAGTGTTATCTCTATTACCGAAAAAGAACTCAGGAAGATCACTAACTTTGATGAAACTTCACGTGGTTGAGACTCGGACGGTGGGTTCTTCCCTTACCAATATCAAGGTGGGCACGTTCTCTTACAGCCAAAGAGAAATTCAAGACCAAGTTTCTCAAATGTGATTCCCCACAAAAAAGGAAATTACTTAAACAAAAGTGCACACCATGCCTTCTTTTTATATGAATATATTTTTCTTTTTGAGACAATACAATGGCATAGGCACGATATCACGAGCATTTTCGGGCGGTTTACAGTGCAGTTTATGTAACAACTCGACTCACTACTGGGCTCCGACCCCTAGTTCGGCGGATCTAAACTCGTCTCCTAACGGTTTCATCTCTAACCCCAAATAGGTTAGAAACCAAAACAACAATCAATACGAGACTAAATTTTTTGAGTCTTACAATCCATTTCCCTTAAGGTACACACGTTTGCGCGTGTGAGACCCTAGGTCAATGTTGAACCGGCTCTCATACTATTATAATAATCTGACCCACTATTAGACTCAGACTCTTGGTTCGGAACATCCAAACTGCCCCCTAACAACTTCAATCTGAAAAAAGGCTAGAAACCATGATAATCAAATGATCCATTTATAAGCTCTTGAAGATCCCTCACAATCTTATTAAAATTTTGGAGTGTTACAGTTCAACGATTGAGTTTTAATATAAAATTTAAAAAATCACATACAAAAGTCTACAATATGTTATTGTCATTCACATATGAAGGACAAATGCTTGGTTCTTTTTCTTTTCCAAGTTTTCAACATGAATGTGATGTTCATGTTCTTTGTTTATTTGGGTCTATAAATAAGGCTTTTTTGACTTTGGAATATTCAAAACATCTTTGATCGTTGAATCTCCTGTTTTTTTACAAAATTCATTTCATTTGGACATTCAAAACGAGTTTGATCGTTGAATCTCCTGTTTTTTTACAAAATTCATTTCATTTGGACATTCAAAACGAGTTTGATCGTTGAATCTCCTGTTTTTTTACAAAATTCATTTCATTTGGACATTCAAAACGAGTTTGATCGTTGAATCTCCTGTTTTTTTACAAAATTCATTTCATTTGGACATTCAAAACGAGTTTGATCGTTGAATCTCCTGTTTTTTTACAAAATTCATTTCATTTGGACATTCAAAACGAGTTTGATCGTTGAATCTCCTGTTTTTTTACAAAATTCATTTCATTTGGACATTCAAAACTAGAAACTAAGACTCTTGCCCCCGTTTCTTTCTCCAACGGGCCAATGGGTTTGTCCTTGGAGATCAAAAGTGTGTCCGATTAGGTAGAAGGTTGATGCTAGGGGAATTCAAAGTAAGACTTTTTGATTTATGGTTTAAATCCATGGGCAGCATATTTTGAAAATGCGATTAAAATTTTTGAATGGAACTTTTAAAATTTCATTTTAAAAGTATAGTTATGCATTTTCCAAGTAAGTTGGTCAGACCTTCCTTCCACTACTTTACTATAGCAACATGACCAATTGGCACATCTTTTAAGCCTCATTATTATTGACAAATTCACCCCCATTTACCCCTCTAACTAAAAAAATTATTTATTTTTTCTTTAGTCTAATAATGACAAGCATCTTAACTTTTTAATTTCTAATTTCAATGAACAATGCTTGTAATTTTTTAACTTTGGGATTATTCAGACACCAAATGGCTGAAAATGAATCTTAATGAATGAATTTTCATGCTTTATATCATTTTATTGAAAGCAAACAAGCTCTAACTAACAAATTTAACAATAGAAGTACATCAATTTGAACCAACCAAACAAAAAAAAAATATCCCAATAAAAACAAGAGAGGAATGAATTGTTTAATAGATGATCATGTTTATAAAGCTAAGATAAGTATTACAAAAAAAGTGTGAGAAATCCTCAGGCCATCGGATCAAGCGAGGATTTTCCAATCCAAACTAAGAGGATCAAATCCAACGACCTGAAAAAAAAAAAAATGCTACCAAACTCAATGGGGCCAATTCTAAAATTAGTAGGAAACGGATCCACGTCGGCAGTAGCCGTTGAAAAAACCATGTCCGTTTACGATCATAATATAATTATAAAATGCCGTGGACACGTGTCGCCATCATCAATGCCCGAAACCGGACGGCATTTAATTCCGTACATAAATGTTTCCACGCTTTCTTTAGATCCGAGCCGCCGTGGCCCGACCCGATCCGGAATGATTTTAACACGTACCCTCTCACCCTTCCAAATTTACCGCTTTACCCACAACGTTTCCGTATTTAACTTAACCGTCAGGGATTGGTAAAAAAAAAAAAAAAAAAAAGGTGCATGGCATCTCATAATTCTCATTCACAGCATCGATATTTTCAAAGAATATCGGGTCCGATCCGGATGATGGTGCAGAGGAATTGCTGCATTAAAACAAGTAGTAGTCATTTTTTGCCCTAAACTTGTTCGGTAGAAGACTAATCAATAGGTTGTTTGGCACATAGTTGGTAAGATTCTAATCAGATCATTAGGTTGAGTATTCAAGTGTATTTTTACCGCAGTCGGGCTGAGTTAGGAGCGAGTCAGTTTGTAGGCGAACCGAAACGAGTTTGCCAACTATGAGTGTCTCAAGTTTTAGCGTACCTACTGAAACTAATATTGCATGAAATTAATTCTAATATTTGAAACAAATTCACATAGAAGTTTGGTAACAATAACTCATTGCTACTATTCCAATAATCTACTAAAAAATGAAGAAGGTTCATAAAACATTAAACATTAGGACACTTCATTTTTTAAAATAAATTGGTTTAAAAAATAATTTTACTGTCAAATGCCGCCAATAAAGTGTCATCCATCCTACTATTTATAATATCGTTTTCCTGTTCAATTTCATCATTCACATAAATTCAGTATGCGCTTCGAATCGTTTACCCTTTTTTTTTTTTTTTTTTAAAGCATCATAAACTATATGACTGAATAAAAAAAAATAAATAAATAAACAATGAACTTTGATATGGTCAGGTCACTGGAATGGGAGTAGGGAACACGATCTACGATGTCCAAATCCACTATCCCAAGCGGGCCCCACAGCCACGGAGACCCTCAGCAGGGTATTTTCGTCACTGAAAGAATGGAGAGGGCGATCCCGTAAAATCGTCACAGGGAAGTTTTAAAGCTGCCGCGTTTGCAGTAATGGGCCGTCGTGGAGGCAGAGAGCGTTCGTTTCGAACTTCTCAAAAACCGCGCGCCCTCTCTCTCTCTCTCTCTTACGGAAAGCGGAAGGGAGTGGCGTTTTCGTAGTTGTGTGGAAGAGCCGGCGCAGAAATTGCGCGCCTAGGGCTAAAAGGGTAATTGAGTCTCCGCAAAGCAACCGCCATGGTGGCTTTTCCCGGCGGGCTTCCCTGAAGTCGGAGAGCGAGATGGCGTTGGCTTCGTGAAAGGGGGGGTCGGAAAATGGGAGGGAGGGAGGAGGAGGAAGGAGCGAGGAAGGGACGAGAGAGAGCGGCGGATTCCCTCACCGTCAGGCGCTGCCCTGCCGCGGATTGCGAATCCCGCTTCTTCCGCGTCCTTGTTCTTCCGTTCGGGAGTTGGGGGCGGCTTTTTCTCGTTTCCTGAAACGCCCTTCGTGAGCGCGTGATTTGACTTCCTGCTGCATGGACGGCAACGAGAAGGAAGCCAAGGTGGAAGAAGCGGCGGCCGCTGCTTCGTCTCCGGCTTCCTTCCGGTCGTGAATGCCAGGAGACGTGCCCGAGCTTCCGACTTTTTTTCTTTGCTTTTCTGCTTGTTCGCCTGTTGTTTTGCTGAGCTGGGGTAGTGTCCGGAAGATTCCGGTGGAATTCTGTTGCTTCCGGCTGTCGGTTTTGGTTATTCGGAATGCGTGTTGTGAATTCCGTTTGATTTATCGTGACTTTTTGGAGATTTTTGTTGGGATTTTTGGATGGGAGGGAGGATGCGCGATCTGGATTGGGGTTCCTGTGGGGGAGAATGCCCGATTAGGTTTCCTTGATTATGGGCTGCGGTCCATCGAAGACACACGAGACGAAGCTGGTGACTCTGTGCAGGGAGCGGAGGGATCTGATTCGTTCCGCAGTCAACTGCCGGTACGCGCTCGCCAACGCGCATTCCGCCTACATTGGCTCCCTGAAGACCGTCGGTTACTCGCTCCACCGGTTCGTCAGTGAGGGCTTTGTCCCCGTCGCGCTTCCGTCTCCGGTCCTCACACTTCCCGAGGACTCGAAGAAGGGATCCTCGAGCAAGAACGACTCGTCGTCGACGTCAATCTCGCACTCGGTTTCGCAGCGGTCACTCTCGGGGTCTCACCTGCGTTTCGGTTCGGAGGAGTCGGTCTCACCTTTGCATAGTCCCCGGGGCGTCAGTGGCCCGAGCTCACCGGCGCGCGAGTCATCGGCTTTGAGCTCGCCGTCGATGTTGACCCACACTAAGTCGATGGGAATTCCGACGATGGTATTCGGGGAACGGATGCCTTGGTGGCCCCCGGAGGCAATGGCTTGGGGGGAGCCTGACTGGCGGTTCGCGGAGCCGGGAGTTGGGCCGTCGACGCGACCGCCTCCGCCGCCTCCTTCACCTCCGAAGCCTGGCTTTGCTTGGGATGATTTCTTCAACCCGTTTGGGCCAGTTGAAGAAGTGTACAGTTACTACGGGAAGCGTAATTCGAGCATTAGCAGCCCTGATTCAGCAGAGATCCGGCTGAAGGAGGGGATCCCGGACTTGGAAGACGAATCGCAGATTGATGATGGAAATGAAGCAAAGAAAGGACAAAAGTCGGGAGTGGATGGAAGTAAGGGTCTGAGCGGTGATAATGCATCCTCCAGTGGGCACATAATGATCGATGAAGATGACGAAGACGATGACGACGACAGTGATGATCATATTCATAGTGTGTCACCGGAAAAGAGTAATAAAGGCCCATCATCGGAAGCGAGCGGCTCGAGAAGCACCACCTTGTCCGCACATCATAAAAAGGGAGTGAGCTTTGGTGGGGAGGTCACTTCAGCAGAGGACGCCGAATCCACCTCAAAGACAGATGATTTGGTGGCCGTAGTAACTCAAGGAACGAGAGACATATCAGATGTTGTTAAAGAAATTAATGGAGACTTTGGAAGGGCTTCTGAATCATGTTTAGAGATTTCGAAAACGCTTGAGGTGGGAAAGCTTCCTTATCGTCCAAGAACTACGTTGATCAAAGGTAATATGCACAAATTCTAGTTGCTTATGTCTTCAACATTAGCTTGGTTTGATTAACATTCTGTTTCTCTTTAGGGAGTCACGATGGAATCCTGTTTTCTGTTTCTCTGTTTGTTGGTCCCTATCCTCAAAAGGAGGTATTGTGTTTGAGAACCAAGAATGAGAGAGATGGTGACTATGAATGTCACAGTCTGTTTCTAGCCTTGTTTGAGAGTAATTTTTCACGCGTTATTATCTGGCTTTTCCTTTCTTCTCTTTGTGCTTTTCTTATTGTTGTCAAAGCAGATGTTTGTCTCGACCATATCCTATCCGCTTCCCTGCTTGATTTTGTACGCATGCATGCTTGCAGTCCTAGAAATAAATAAAAACTGCTTGTCACCAATCCAAAAGTCGAACTTGTAGGTGTATTTGCTTAATCTATGCTTGTAGATGAATTTATAGTTGCTATTTAATAAAATCCTTGAGTCCAATTATTTGAATACAAAAATTTTTCTCATGAGAATTTATATAGAATACAAAGGTGTAGTTTTTTTTTGGCTGACCTATGCCGGAGTCCTTAGTGGAGAAATGGATCACATTAAGCAGTTGGTGAAATAAAATTGCAATTCTGTCCCCAGGAAATTTTATTTTTAGGGAGAGAATTCCAATCGCTAGGATTGCACTAGAAGTTGGTGAAAAGAGTTCCAAAATTTTTTCACATAAATTATAATCAATTTGATCCAATGAATTTCAAGTAAAATGATTATGAAAAACACATACACGTGTATTGGAATCAGATCAAACTACAGTCACAAAATACGTGTCTTTTCTGAAATAAACATGTTAAAATGTGAAAATTAGTCGGCCAAAAAAGTGTTCTCTGAAAACGTGTTTTTTCATTTTAGGTTTTTTTTTCCCACTTTTTTTTAATGTCAAACTACTTGTTTCCATTTTCTAATTTTTATCTACTATATCTACTTATTTTTTGATGTTGTCTTATTAGTTTCTCATGTCTTTCATTTTTCCTAATTTTTAAGAATCTTTTATTTTTTTAAATTACATATTCTCCTCTTTTTTCTTTTTTCTTTTTTTTCAAGTGTGCCATATTATACATGAGGAAATCTCGTCATTTAGAACACAAAACGAATATTTGTGACTACGAATCAAACAGAAGCCCTGGACTGCTATGCTTTGGTCAAGGGCCGACGCAAATGTACTCTCAGTTGTAACGGGATCATTTACACTCGTGGGCACACACACACACACACAAACTGTGTGCCCTCCTGCCATGTAATAAGAGATTAAGGGATTCTCTTTGAACTGTGTTTTGCAATTCTGAACTTACCAAATTTTATGCAGCCCTTTCTCCCAAACAATGACTTTAGTTTTAATTATTGATTTGTTCACTTCGTCAGCCAAGATGCCATTGTTCTCCTCTAGTACTGCTTCAAGAATGCAGCCATCCACCAGTGAAGACCCAAGTGGGGACTTGGAAATAAAGGTTGATGGGCTTTCGACAATTCTAGAAAAGATATACACATGGGAAAGCAAACTATTTGTGGAAGTTAAGGTATGCACTCCTATTCTCATGCAGATGTTTTCTTTATTTTAAATCCTAAGTCATTTAAGAAGTGTTCTTAATTTATTATCTAGTTTTTGTGTAAACAAGATCATTTCCTATTAAACAAATGAAGTTTGTGATTGCCTATGCATAGTCCTCATGAATTCCGCTGTTATAGGAAGAAGAGAAGATCAGACTGGGTTATGAAAAGAAATTCAAGCGACTGAAGGACTTGAACAGGAAAGGTGCAGAACCTGAAAAACTTCAAGCTACTCAATCATCAATAAAGAAGGAACTCACAAAGATTAACATTACTATTAGATCCATTGATGCCATGTCAAATAAGGTTCACAAGTTAAGGGATAATCAGTTGCAATCTGAACTTACTAAACTCATTCAAGGGTATGGAACTTTATTTTATAAGATTTGTTTCTTTTGTTTCTAATTCATATATGTGAAGTTGGGACATGTATATATTTTCTGGGTGTAGATAGGTTCAGAGCATATGTCATTTTCAAATTTCTGTTCACAATTGCTAGTTTTGTTTAATTTAGTCTCATTTCAATATCTGAACCCAATGCTCATGCGGCCATGTTTTTGTACATCTATAGAACCAATATGATTCTTTTTCATTTTGATAGCCATATTGGTGGATTATGCTCGGTTTTGGTTGTATGTAGTCCCCAAACTTTGCAATTCAAGTGTTAGGCCTCACATGGAGTGCATTTTTAGTTGTGGATAAAATTGAAGCACTTTTGAGATGGTAAAAATTCAGTCTCCTTTTTTGTCCATAATTCATTAATTTAAAATCAAAATTAATTATTTAATTGCTTTATAATTTATATGTTAATTGACTCTATGCAACTCCATATAATAAAAAATAAGTTTCAATATAAGTAGTGGAGTCTTTGTATCATACAGCCAAGGATGGAGAAAAAAAGTATGAAGAGAAAAGGTCATTGATCTCAATATATTAAGAGAGTTGAAGAACGTGATGAATGGCCATTGGCCAAGTGATGAAGAAAGTATGATTTTTCTCTTTGGAAGGATGATGCTCATAATGCAAGTGAAACTCCTAAAGGCACAGTAGGCCCAGCCACCCAAGTATTTGTTCATGGAAGAAGATGGACAAACTAAAGAACCAAAGAGAAAGAGGGAAATCGGTGAACTGAAAAAAAAAAAGTCAATTTTCCAGAAACCAATGAAGAATATGTTGTACCTCTCTATTTAGATGATGATGGACTTGCATCTTCTTATTTTCACATGAATGGGCTTTATTATCTTTTATTTTGATAAATTTGTAATAGGTTATTTAGATCATTTGATTAACCTTAGAAACTTCATTTATATGATATTTTCAATATCAATGTTTTTGTTTTCTATCTATAACTTCCTATAATATTTTTTTTCAGTAAGTTGAATAATTTCATATTGATTTCTTTAACAAGTTATGTGTTATATTGCCAGTTGCTAATGTATTTTTAATGTCAGATATTATAAAGGAACAACATGGAAATGACCTTGCATGGTTGCATTGTAAAGTCATGATCAGTCAGAACACATTGAGGTGCTTTTTATGTGAATGTATAATTCATAGTGGATTGAGGGATTTCAAGTTGCATCCTATGTCACATAGGTACGGGTACGGGTGCCGGTACGGGTATCGGTGCGAGTACGGGTACGGACCATTTTCAAAAAATTTGGGTGCGGGGGTACGGCCGTACACACACGCGGCATTATATATATATATAATTCAAACAGAACACACACACACACACATATATATATATATAAAATTCAAACAGAATAACATATTGACACATATATATGTCAAAAAATTACAAACAAAATATTATATTCATAAATCATGATCCAAATGAACACATTTTAGAAACGAACGACATAAACAAACAAAAAAGTTGATTGTAAACAACATAATATACAGATGCTTCAAAGAGGGAACCGACTTCAGGCGACAAACAGAAGAACCCACTCGAAAAAGAGAGTGAAATCAACATTTCAGACAAGAACAACATAAAACGAACAACATAATATACAGATGCTTCAAAGAGGGAACCGGCTGCAGGGGCCTAACAGAAAAGATGATTCTGGAAAAATAAAACGAACAAAAAAAGAGGGAAAAGCATTGCAGGCGAGGAACAGAACATAGGATTCAGAAAAACGGCGACGATGGAAGGCTCAGGCAAGAAAAGCATCGTCTGTCGACCACGCACAACCACCGTGTTTCAGAAATGGAGAAAACGATGAAAAAAAAGCTAATACCGTCGTCGGACGCCGCTTGCCTTTGCCGTTGCCTGCCGTTCGTCGGGTGAAGATGGAAGTGGAACGACAGAAATGGAACGAAAAAGGTAGGGTTCGAGCAATTTAACGTTAAATTCATCCTTTAAAAGTTAAAATCGCAAAAACGTTTTAATTAAAATCAGACAACTATAGACTCGATCAACTTTGACCGAGTCTTAAAACGGTCGAAAATGCCTGTGGGTGCGTTGACCGCACCCGGTGCGGTCAACGCCGCACTCCCGCCATACCCACGAACGTACCCATACCGGTACCGTGCCGTGTGACATAGGTTGCATCTAGTAAGCCGTCTGTATCCTTTTTGAGTTTTGAGCAACTTCCTGAAGTAGCATCTCCTTCTCCACTGTCTTAGCTACATAAACATATTGTTGTGCCATTAAATAATGTTGACCAGGTAATTCCAAAGTTTGTAGAATCGTAGATGAAGAATTAGCACCTAGAAAGTCGTCACTGTGTCTAATGGTTGAATCACCACTGGCACGGAAGACATTACCACGATATCATGATAAAAGGCCTGTTGAAATTGTGGTGAAATATATTGCAGATTTATGTCCCTTCTGTTTTCATAATTGATATATTATGGGCTCATTAGATTATATTAATTTATTTTGTATGCTCCAGCTCCATAAAAAACAATAATGAGCATTGATCTGAAAAGAAATAATTTTTTGAATCTATCATTGAATATGATGTTATTCTGTTATAAATTATCTGGTAAGAGTTTTTTATATAAAGAAATGGTTAGATTTGCCTGTAACATTTAGTGTTGCAATTTCCATCTTGTTTTTATATCACCTAAATCACCTCGTCTTGCCTTGGTGCGCCTATCTCTTGGCGCTACTCAACGAAATTTATATTAACATGTCAAAGAAATATTGCCTCCTTGTTGGAGCATTGTGCGTGAATTAAGAAATATAATAACATGGAAGCATGGTGATATATTTGTTCATTGTTATTGATGCACCTTGCTTAGAAGTTTGTTGTCCCATTTTTTTTTCTCCTCTGAGCTTTTCTAACTATTACTGATGAATGAATCTTAGAAAAAAGAGACTGAACTACACTCTATTTCTAGACTTGTTTCCTAATTGAATGCATTGACATAATTTACCAAAACTGCATTATACATGCACATTCATGTTCCATAATGGGTCGAAACATCTCAAACCCAAACCATCTTATGAAAGTTCTAACCTTTAATATGAATCAATTGGTCAAATTCTAGCACAAACCAAGTCTGAGATTATGCAAGGAACTGTTTGTTGTATTAGACTTTGCCTACTGCAATCCTTGGTTGAATGATGATAAACTTCACCTGATAACATTCTGTGGTTTTATGTCACTGGGCTTTTTGCACAATGCTATGATATTTATGGGGGAGAGGAAAATCAATCTTTGCTCTTGACAAACCAAAGTTCTTGATATGGCAGTGTCCTCAAATTCTAGATTTGTATCAGTTCATTTAATTTCGTGTATGACAAGTTTGATGCTTGATGATGAACAGATCCAGACTTTGATTGGTATCTTGATCCCGTTTTATCTTATTTCATTTTTATTCTTTGTGATGATTCCTTGTTATTAGTTTTATGATTTGTTGCTTCCAGATGGATTGAGATTTTTATTGCAAACTGATAGAATTGAGTCATTTTTACCTCTTCACAAGAATGTGGTTACGATGCAGGATGATAAGAATGTGGAAAGTCATGTTAGCATGTCACCAGAAGCAGCTCCAAGCTATTTCGGAGGGTAAAATTCTGGATGTGATATCGAGGTTTAGCTCAAGCGACTGTGCAATGGGTGCAACAATGCAACTAGAACGTGGGGCTTCAAGTTGGTGTTCCAGTCTTGTCAACTGGATGAATGCTCAGAGGGCATATGTTAAAACCTTGAATGATTGGTTAAGAAAATGCATAGATGAAAAACCTGAAGTGACAGCAGATGGAGTTGCCCCTTTTTCACCAGGCAGAGTAGGTGCGCCACCAGTATTTGTGATTTGCAATGATTGGTATCAATTGATGAAAGACGTTTCTGAGAGCCATGTGATAGAAGCTGTCAATGCCTTCGTTGCAAACATACATAAACTTTGGGAGCAGCTTGATGAGGAGAAGCGAAAAAGTCGGGAGATCCAGTACCTCTCAAAGGACCTAGACAAAAGAGCAAGGTTATTGCAGGAGGAAAGTAGGATTCCTAATGCCCAAGGTCTGCCAGAAAAGTTGACCATTTCATTTACAAAAGAGGATGAAACTTCCTTGCAGTATAGAAGGACGGAACTTGATGCAATGAAAAAAAGGTTGGAGGAAGAGGAACTCAAGCATGCAGAGCTGGTCCGGCAAGTTCAATCTGGTGCTTTTACTATTTTAAAAATTGGCTTGGTGAAGATTTTTGAAGCAATGGTCAATTTCGCTTCTTCAGTCATCAAGGGCTATGAGCAGATCAGAATCCCAACTAGCGGTGATGCTTAGCTATTGATGGTTATCGCTGTGGTGTTTTAAAAATTACCTTGGTGAAGATCTTTGAAGCAATGGTCAATTTCGCTTCTTCGGTCATCAAGGAGCAGATCAGAAGCGGTGATGTGTAGCCGTAGATGGTTATCACTGTAGCATGGCCTCTGTTGAGCAGGTTGATGGTGCCAGTTTTTGGGGAGCAAGGTTGTTGGAGGATGGCTGGCCCTTTCAGGTTGATTCAGTGCACATATTCAACATTAGGATAAACCCTGTGTACAGCAGTATAGCTATTCATTCATTAACCAGAACTGTTTTGACACATGTAAGTTCAGCTTTAATCATTGTCGTAGTGTCCTGAAGGCATGTATAGCTTATGTTCTTTCCGTTTATTTGTACTCGTCATTAGTTTTACGACTTTCCTCTGCATGTGTTTGATAGAAGAGAGGGAAGATAAAAATGCTGGCAGTTGATATTTCTTTGTATTAAGCGAACATTCTTTTGAAGGTCCTTCATAAATTTTGCTCACCGCACTGTATATTTGTACATCAGGCATCCAGACATTTATAGATTGTCATAGATACAGGTTGATGCAACTTGATGCTAATGTTGTAAAGTGCATATTACAAAATTTATAATGTATAGCCCACGCTAAAATGGTTATATATGCATATTAAAAGTCATAAATCTATTGTGATGTTAAAAATGAAAAATATAAGACAGAGAGAAAAAATCAAGAAAAGCGTGTCTTTTATAAGAAAACATGTTAGGCATAAATATAGTAATGGGTATTTATTAATATTTAACACAACATAATGGCATAACGCACCAAAAATGTTAAGTCTCATACATTATTTTTATTTTGATTGTGGTGTCAACTGACCACACATGCCCACGTGGCTCTGCCTCTGCATCGTCTGACAAGGGGTGATATATGAAGAAAGCATCAAATTTTACGTAAAAAATGTGGGGTGAATAATCATATGAGTGAGCATTATAAGACAATGTGGATTGAACAACCATGCTAGAAAGCTGAACTTTCTTGGTAGAGGGAAAACGCTTGAAGACGTGGGGAAGAAGAAGGGATCTTAATTATGAAAAATGGAAGTGGAGAAAAGAATGTAGGGGCTTTAAACAAGAGTGTAGAAGTGGTGAGTAACCTTGTTATTATAGCTGTCGAAATTGATTTATTATCCTTAACAACGACGAAGATTGCTATGAATATTCATCTCTTAGAGTAGCAGCAAAGAAGAAGCATATGTGGGAAAACTCGTTGCTTCAAAACCCTGTGTTTGAAGATGACGCTCAAGGGAAGGATTTGTTTTCGATGTGGGGAAGGAATGACATTGATGTAGCTAAAGAGTCAACTGCCTCCTATTATTTCCATCACTGGTCGGCAAAAGCCTTCAGGCATGCCACTAATTTTATCTTCTTCCATGACGACTGACTATGTGGGACTATTCAATAGGCCGATTCTGTAGAGCTTAACTTCTCTAAAATAAAAAAATAAGAAAAAAAAAGGCTCTATAAAAAATTGTAATTTGAAACACCTTTTTTACTATATTTTATACCACATTTTGTAAAGCCCTTTTTAGTAAATCTCGCCATCCTCTTCTTGAAACAGCTAGTTTTTCATGAAAACTTTTCAATTGTAGAGCATCATTTTTGCTAACAAAGCTAGAAGAAGAAAACTTGTATTGCGGAGAGCTGAAAGAAACTACCTGGAATGACGGGCGCAAAATCGGGCTATTCAAGTTGAACACCCGATTTGAGCGATTCTTCATAAAATCAGCAAAGGCCGGTTCGCATTTGCCAATTACAAACGGTGGTTGTGCCCGTCATTCAGCATGCACAACAATTTTCACCAGCTCTGACCCCAGATTTCAAAAGTTTACAGGGGTTAAGTTCAACATTTTTTAAATATTGGCGTATCTTGGAAAATGAATTGGTGCTGGGTTGGGCTAGCCGAGGCTAGACAAACCTAGGCCCAAAGATCTTGTTTGCAGCTCAAGCCCCGCCTGCTTAGCTATCAGGCTGGGTCCAACCGTCATCTTCATGCCTGTCGGGTACCTGGTTTGTTGTCTTCCCTTATTTAAACCTTTTAATATTTCTTTTATTGATATTTTAGATTCTTAAAAACCTTCGGCTACTCCTAAGAGTTTCTAAGGAGTGGTTGACGAAATGCCAAAAAAAAAAAAGCCATCAGTAACACGGCAAGAGTTTCTAAGGGACTACTTGCATAACAGTATATATATATAAAAGAGAGAAGTGGGGTTTAAATGTATGCTGGGCCAAGTCGGGCTCTCTTTACCCAACTTGGGTTAGTCCAGCTCAATGAGCTTCTTTTATTGAGTCGGCCTAAAACTCAAATAAGCAGTACAAGTTCGGCAACTACCCACCCTGCTCTCCTGGTGAGGGAGAGCAGGAGAGGGAGATGATAAAAAAAAGTGAAGAAATGTCAAGTCTGGCTTCATGGTTGTCTGGAAATTCGGTAGCTTTGCCTTTTCCTGTGCGAGCACGGAGCACACAAGCGGTGAGCTCAAATTTCGAACTTGGTGGGGATTTCAGATTGTCTGAGATATCTGAGCATCTCGAGAGATCTGATTGTCAGAAAATAAAAAGGAAAAAGATGAATCATTTAAAGGCCATGCATTAGCCATAGTTTCATAAAAGAGCCTGATCAGGATTTTCGTGGTTTTGATTAATTTTGTCTGGCCCGAGATATATAGTTTTTTATATAATTTATAAAATACAGCACATGATAGCTAAACATGTTAATAGCAAGAAGAAAAATATAAACTTAACCCAACCCAATCAATGTAACTGAAAAAATTATAGCTCACTTGAAAAACAAGCTTCTTCTGCCGCGGCTTTATGCCATTTCTTACATAAAAAAAAGATTTTAAAATAGTTTAAATTAAATAATTATTTACTATTCAATTTGAAAAAAAAATGTCCCTACGCATTTAAACGTTTCGTTGGGGCAAATCGAATTTCCTTTTTCCTGCCCGTTAAACGTGAGTTGAAGAAAATGTCCGTTGGACGATTTTTCCGTGAAATTTCGGATCAACTTTCCCGTTCGATGAAAAAGCCCGTTAGGGCTGGCATGGTGTGCGTCGCCTTCTGCCGCAGCCGCCGTCCTCCTCCTTGCAGCTTCCTTCTCCCTCCTCTAGTCCTGCATGGGTGAGCGGAACCGGGTCGGCGGTAAACAGTTTTCACCCGGCGACGTCTGCTCAGTGTGCCGGCTGCCGTGAAGTCTTCCAAGCTCGTCCGGAAGCCTGCTTCAAAAGAGATTGTTTAAGAAGGCGCTGGAGCTCTTCGTGTTCTGCGAAGCTTTTGTTCCTCTCATCGTCTTCTTCACCAGCGGAAAGCTCTGAGATTTTCATCTACTGCAGGTTCCTCTCCCCCCCACTCCCTCTCCTGCAATGAATTAGATAGATTGTGTTCTGTCCTGCTATTTCCTTGTCCTATTTCTCCTTTCTTACGTTGTTCAGGTTGGATAGATTTGAGCGATCTTTTCCTCGCTCTCATCTCCGAAGTTGAGGGTCTTCTATTCCTGCCACTAGTTGCGGACGATTTTAATCCATAGGCATCCGCTTTTTTTTTTTTTGTTTCGTGAGATTGAGATTCCCTGATTTCCTTTGTTTTTTTGTTTTTCATGGTCGTGTTTTTTAAGGGCTTTTATTTTCTGACCCGAGAATGGTATATTCGTTTTCTGCCGACCGTTTACGGCCTTACACTCTGTTCCAGGAATGAAACCCTGCAGGGTTTTCTTTTAATAGAATTTGGCAGCAGAACATGGTTTGGCAGTGTCTTAGACATGAGCCGATAAGCCATGTTTTGCCATACTTGAAGCACTGTTGTAAGGACGATTCCTAAATCGCAAATGCAGGCTGTTTTTATGGTTGAGAAATTTTTACATTGAAGGTGCGGTTAGGAGCTTGGCAGCACAGTTGGTATGTTTTCTTGTTTCAAGTTCTGTTTTACGTTCTGACGGTCATTAGTGAAATAGGTTTAGAACGACAGGTTTTGGACTTTCAATTTTTCTTTTTTGCTGACATTAGACTAAAACCATGTACACCTCGTTCTAACTTCAAAATGAGCGTTTTTTGAACTAGCTGTGATGCTCCAAAAAGATTCGTAACATGGATTTGGCATCACTCAAGCATCTTAAAATTTTACTTATGAATATTGGTATCTCCGAAGAAAAGAAGAAGAAGAAGGAAAATGAAGGCCAACTTCTTGGGAATTAATTGATAGGAACTCGAATGTTAGAACCAAAACACCATTTGGTTCCAATCAGTATTTTCAAATACATTGTTCACTTCAGTATGGTCTAAGTTGTAACTGGTGTTTTCTAATAACATCCTATTAGTGGATTTCTGCTAATGAGAAGACCACTTCAATGCTTGACAAGGATAAGCTCGCAGACTGCTCTTATGCTAGATCTTTCATATGTGTGTATATGTAGATCTTGTGTTTGCCATTGTAGGGAAGCTTTTTCCACAACTTTTGGTGATATTCAATTATATTTTGCATTCTTTATTTTCTTGGTGACTTGGCATTGGTGCCTTTCATTGAGTTTCATTGTAGGTTTGCATATGTCACTATTGTGACTCACATTTTTATGGTATCAGAGCTCTGGTTTGGGCTTTGATTTGCTGATTGTGGATACAGCTTTTTTGTTGGTTCATAAATGTGGTGTTCACCAACTATTGGTGAAATTATTGAAGCTACAAGTTGTCGATGGGCCAAACTTTTGTGCAATCTAAACCTAGTCGTTTGTACCCAATTGTTTGAAACTTCCAATTAGTTGAGGACCTGACACTTATGAGAACCCTTCACCCTTAAACCAACATTTTGTTTTGAATACCCTACTTTTATAGGACAGCTGATGTAGTTCATTCTTCTACCCAACAAATCCATTTGGTTTACTCCTCTCTTTAGGCAGACGAGTTTCTACTTCTAGGTGATATACCATTTGATGTCAAGAAGTTTTTTGAAAGTGAAAATTTTTAATTTCACCTAAAAACATTTAAAAAATGTTAATTACTTTGAGAAGAAGATGAAAGGGAGTTCGAAATTTTACGAATGCACTAAGCAGGCAACAGTGGATGCCATCAAAGTCGCCAGTTCCCTGGATACAATAAAGCCATACCAAATCCCATCATGGATTTAATATTCTTTTCTTCCAATGACACCCAAGAAAAAAACAGAAACGGAAGAAAGACACCCAATAATTTGCTTAATCAGCCAGTACAAGGATGCCAAATGTCATCCAATTTATGTTTTATGTCATTTTAAATATTTGAAAGTTTCTAATTAATTTTAATTATTCAATGTAATTTTTATTCTTAAGAAATATATAATAGTAGATTTTGCTGATTCATGCGGAATCAGCTGTTTGCTACAATTAAAGGTTCCAAAAACAACAGGTAAAGTGAACTGTTTGCTACAAAGGCAGCATCGTCATATACAGTGGCAACTACTTTCTGGACGATCTGCACTGTAGGTTGTCGCAAGAGTTTTAAATGAATAAAATGAGCAAGAAACAAAGTAAAAGGCAAAGGAGCGCGAAATTTGTTCTGGCTGCTTATGCAAAGTTCCTGTCGACAATCTGTGCTTGCATTGATGTTTTTTGGTGCTCAAAAGCTGGATTCTTTCCCAGATTTTCTTGTCGGTGTTTTGGAGGAGGTATCTCAGGATGTGTTGGCATGTAATAAAAAATTTGCATTTTTATGTCATGGTCACACTTCCACCCGTACATCATTTGGGGTTTCGTGAGTGGCACAAGCTTTTCATCAGCATGACATAGTCACATAGAGAACTCAAGTTGTCTCAAAGAGTGTTATTTGGGGAATTTGATTCTTGTGTTATGGTGATTTCAATTTAGCAGCATCGGATAAATCAATCTGGATGGCGATTCTCTTATTGGAACCCTCTATAGGCCATATTGCATGTATAAAATTCTCCACGTGGAATGCTTTTAAAGTGGCACAGGAAGAATATGGTACCATAGTGAAATCAAGTCAGAATTGTGAATCTGTGATCGCTTAGCCTGCACAAGTTGTTTGAAGGAAATTTTTGCTAGTGTACCAAGTTGAGTGAACTTCTTCTTCTGCCATAACGGGGTCCAATCTCGCTCTTGTTGTGGCTAGAAGATAACAAGATTTTTTTGCAATAGAATAACCAACTGATTTTTTTTTCCCTGTTATCATGTCAAGCTTGGATTTTTCTCCTTCAAGAGCTGATGATGTGAAATAAATATATGGTTGAAAAGATAAC
Organism: Nymphaea colorata; assembly: GCF_008831285.2. Lineage (NCBI taxonomy): Eukaryota > Viridiplantae > Streptophyta > Magnoliopsida > Nymphaeales > Nymphaeaceae > Nymphaea > Nymphaea colorata. The sequence goes on along the minus strand of NC_045138.2, from coordinate 20,700,016 downwards.
TGGATGAGAATGGGGTGGAGGAAGCTGGTTCTCTGTTCTTGTTGGTGCTTGTGCTTATGTGGCAGCTCGACAGAATCAGCTTCCTCTTACAATTACACAGGTTGCTGTAAGTATTTCACCTTTTTAGTCTTTGAAGCATGGGCATTTTTCAATAGTATATATAAGGCTGCCTATGCCCCCAGGCTTGGTTGGTGGCGTAGGCTAGCTGTTTCTAGACAATCTTCCATTGTAGAATGCGTAGAAATTAAGCCTAAGGAGTAGGCACTCAATGGCCTATGTTTTTTCAATAACCTACTTCATTTAATTTATTTCCCGTTTTATTCTTCTGAGATTTTCTTTATTTCATGCAGTTATTTTTCACTTTTTGTTGTTGCATTAGATTAGCATTGCGTGTGTATGTCTGTATGCTCACTTAAAGGTAAAAAATTAAAATTCACATACAATACTATTTTTAACCCGTTCTGCCTATTTTACTGTGATTAATAACATATGTTAGTAACATAAAATTAATAATTTTATGTTAATTTCTTATTATTTAACATAAATAATAATGCAAATAATTTCTTCTTAATAAAATTTAATAACATAACTATTGCATTATATATGTCATTGCCACATAAAATGCGTATCATTCGAAAAAAATGCTTATAATATGCGTGAAATAAGTCAGTCATATAAAACGGCAGTCAGAAGTGTCTTTTTTTAAAAAACGCCGAAAAATAAAAAAACATGAAAAAAGCATATTATACACGTATTATACACATTTTTTCTTGTTTTTTCGTATTTTATTATTTTTATTTTTTATAAATTTCAGAATTTATTAAATGTTTTAATTTTTTTTAAAAATTTGCCGACATTTTTTCAATAATACAGCTTTACCATATATATATATATAGACAAAATACAGCTTTACCATATATATATATATATATATATAGACAAATTTATAGCAAGTATAAAGGATGGTTATGTTGCACTTTTATGTTCCCTCTTTTTGTAGGTATTTTATTAATTTTGGATTTTGTTTTTAAAATTTTAGCTTAGAAATTATAATTATAGTTTTAGCACTTGGCATGCTCTATAACATTGAAAAGCATTGATGTATACTTGTGACCTTTTATTGTGTTCTATATAACTTGTAAATTTTAGTTGTTCAACTTCATTAACTTTGATCTTTCAGATTTGTAATTATGTTTATTATTATCATGTTATGTAATGCTTAGTGCTATGTTGTTGAGGCGTGCACCTAGACAACCTCTGCATCGCCTAAGTCCAAGTACTTAAGCTACATGATGGGTGTGATTATTGTTGTTGTATGACCATAAATTATATAAATCTGGACTGTGATAGATTGTTGTTAATATGACTATATCCTATATATAATTAATATATATAATAGCTGTTCTCTATACGGTCATAACTTAAGCTTAATGTGTTTCTGATATCTTGCATATAAAATACACATGGGTTGGGTATTTTATGACCCAAACACATACAAACAGAAAGTATGATGTCCTTTATACCTAGGCTCATCTAACTGCCTAGGTTGTGCTTCATTCTTTTGATGATGCAGTATATATGTATGTATGTATATTAATAAATGGTGTGCTTATGTGTGTATATTTATTTGAACCATTTAGCATTATTTTAACGACCTTTATATAACTGTGTGTTTATATGTGTGAGTAGCTATAATAACATTTTACTGTGTCATTTTATTAGTTTGCTTAAAGTGCTTAGTCCAGCCTAGGCATGCCTAGGCTGTACTGATTGCCTCGGCTTCGTAAAAGCATTGTTAGTTTTGTTAACAAATTTATGTAATGACATGTTCGCAGTTATGGAACACAAACACATACATGTCTCCTAAATATTGTAAAGGCAGTTCTGATCAAAATTTATTTACTTGTTCACAAACTCTTGTAATGACCATATAATGCAAATCCTTGATGTCATTCATACATTTGTTATAGAATTTAAAGAACGCCCTGATCTTTACTTACATGGCAGATCTATTAATGATTTTGTAAAGATTTCTTGATAAATTCAATTTCTGTTTCTCTCTTTATATTAGGATAAGTGATTAATCTGACGAGCTATTTGAAATGTGAAATTAGTTAACAATTGATGACAAAATTAAATATTTTACTGTGGCTAAGAACATCTTGGGTGCCCAGTGTAGTTATTGGTTGTGAATATGAGAGGGGATGAGCTTGAAAGCCTACAAGAGTATCTATGTTGTTTTATCATATAAATAGCTATTTCTAAAAAGTAAAAGCCAATCGGATTAAATGCTATGTTTACTAATTATGATTTTCTGACCAACTTGATTACAAAAATGTAACTTATTAAACTAGTATTTGTTGCCGTCCACATTTTTTGGATTATCAAGTTTACGTGCCATCTTGTAAACTATCAACCAAGTTGATTGGGTGCAGCAGAACCATCTGTGATTCTCGTAGTACTGCACTTCTAAAATGATGCAATCCAGTCAAACAGAGGAGGTTACTTCCTACTTGTCTGATCCAAATATTAATTTGCATGGGCAGTTGCATGTGAACGGCACTTGCACATGGGTTAGGATTGAATTTAACCCATGTTGATAGACGAATCTGAGGGGGAAGCAAGCACCGCTAAGCCTGACATAAGCTGTGACTTCTAACAGGGTCAACAGGTCTGGTTTCAGCTTCCCAGCATCGAACCTGCTACAAGCGTGATTGGGGTGAAACAGGCGCCGTTGAACGCCGGCGTATGCGCGCTGCCTAGGCAGCTCCCGCTCCTTGCTCCTCCGCTGAAAATAGTAGGCAGTAAAGATTGCCTCCACCAACACAAGAATCAACCTACGAAGGAAAACACGAGAAGAAAGTAAATGTGGCTGAGATCGTCACCAGATGTTGGGAGTTAACCCAACTGATGTACAGAATGGGGAAGCAAGCAAGGATCCCCCTTGCAGGTCTGGTTCTAGTGAAGTCCCCTATGCCATGCTTTGTTTTGAAGATCCTAAGTATAATTACGTGAATCAGAGTGACGCAGTGGAAGCATGGAGGAAGCAGACAGCTATAAGGGCAGATCAATTACCATCGCTCCTTGTTACGAGTGGGATAGCTCTTCCATCTCGTTCCTCCTATCATTGTTAGAAGAGCAGCCAGAGGCAAGTTTATGATCGTGGAAAAGCCTCCCACACAAGTACATGGCCCGACGAGCTCCGCAGACCGCGAGAGCCTCATTGGCAAGGTACCTCACACCCCAGTTGAGCTTGTTGGGTGTGTGAGTTAAGGAGCGAGACAGTCCATACCGTCCATCTTGTGGAAGGGAAAGAGAGACGTTTCCCGGGGACCTCAAGTGTTGAGGTTGAGGAGAACTTGCCCAGATCACCCACAGGTTTCCTTACGCACGAGTTTGGGGACAAGCTCAAAACTCAGCGGGGTGGATGATGCCTGTCTAGGAGCCCGTTGAGACAAGACGTAGGGCCACGCCGGCCAAGCGCCGAGGGAATGGGGAAACTCGCTCTCGACCGACCCCGCCCTTGGGTGATCGTGCGAAACGGTTTCACTGTACAGGCACATACTGTTTATTACGAAGAACTGGATTTCTCTCTCCTCTCGCGATTTTCTCTCCGAGGGTTCACTCTCGCCATGGCGAGGGCTGTCTCCCCCGCGTCTCTCTCTCGTGCCTACCTCTTGACGCCTCTTCTCCCCTTTGAACCCTTGCTTCTTCTGTCTCCCCCGCGCGTCCAAGCTGCTGCTTCGCGAACCCTCTGAGTAGGATTCGACTGCCCACAGCTGCCCTGCCAACGAACCCCCGATGGAATCAGAAGCTTGCTGGTTGTTCCCCCCTTTCCGTGCTTCCTCCACCCGACCAGCCTGCTGATGATGCACACTCCCAGCTGAGCCAAGGATCATTCGACGGAATCCTGAGGAATCCTGAGCTCGCTGGCTGCTGTCCGCCCTTGTCCGTGCCTCCACCCGACCAACCTGCAGAACGTTCCCAGCTGAACCAAGGGAACTCGCGCAACTCACTGGCGGCGCTCCTTGTGAGTGTTGCTGGGTTGGGTTGAACCGAGAGGAAGAGAACCCTCGGTGTGGTCTGCCGTGATCCCCTGTTTCCTGTAACAATCCCGATCCCAATCCTTCCAACCTGGCTTAGGGGCCCTCGATGTGGTCTGCCGTGATCCCCTGTTTCCTGTAACAATCCCGATCCCAATCCTTCCAACGACCTGGCTTAGGGGCTGTTGCCCCCCAAACTCTGGGCGTCCCATCGTAATTATCCTTGGCCACCTTCCTACCAAATTTCAGCCTCATCCGCCACCGGGGTGAACCTCTGCCTGTTTTTCCCCTGTTTCGTCGGGTAACAGTCCAGCAGCTTGCGGAAGCAACGACTGGACCTTAGGGTGGGCTTTTGCCCCCCATCTTTTGGGCGTCCCTAGATAATTATCCCAGGCTGCACACCAAATTTCAGCTCAATCCAAGTTTGAGTGAATTTTGGTGAATTTCACAAAAATGAGCTCCCCTGTCCTGCACCTGAAGCTAACGCTCCTGCCGCCTGTAACAGTTCCGATCCTAAACCCTTCAACGACCTTGCCTTGCCCCCCAAACTTAGGGCCCCATCCGACCGACGCTGGGGTGAATTCCTGGGATTTTTCGAAGGTCTGCTGCCCTGTTCAATGACAGAGGGTCTTCCAGCAGCCAGCTTGTGACAGACCGAGGGGCTTCTCTAGGGGCTAGAACTCGAATGCTGGGTTCTTTCTAGCTCCACTTTGGCCCATCCGGATAAACTATCCGGCAGAGCTGCTGACCAAAATTCGGCTCAAAAGGACACTTGATGAATTTTGGTGATCTTCGGAAGTGACTAGATCCCTGTCCCTGCCCGTGAACTTTGCACACACGCCAGTCTCGACCGTGAGAAGCTGGAGCGCGTTGAACGGCGCTTGCCGGGGTTGACACGGTGACGCTTCTCTACTCCTTGGGACTGTTCTTGCGGACTGTTCTTGCTTGTTTGATTACGCATTGACTGCTTGGTTTTCTATTGTGCTGCTTGGCAACGCGCGTGCACCGGCGTTAATCGGTACCAGTCTCACCTGGGGTCCCTATTGTCTGGTGAAGCTCCTCTACACTCGCCCCCCCTTTATTCCTGTAAATTGCGTTCTTGGTAATTGCCCTGCTGCTTGTGTTTGAGGGTGTTCCCAAGGCGCAACAGGGAGCGTGGAAGAGGCTGGAACTCGCCTGACTTACCATCCGTTGTTGCTGGATACCGAGGGCCTTGGTCATGCCACTGGCCAACGTGTTTGCCTGAGTGAGGCTGAGAGTATTCTTGTACGCAACGGTTGTAAGGACTTGAACCCATCTGTGTAGTAGGCAGACCTAGAGTAGGCGGAAAAAGCCCTCCTTGTACCTTTTACCCAACCCTTGGGGGAATCTGGGTTTGTCCCCAGTAGACACCGACAGCATTCCAGAAGAGATCTTGGGAGGTCAGGACGGCAGCACAGTCTGGGTTTTCTGGGCAGCTACAGTGCCTGCGTCCTACCAGTAGGTATCAAAGCCGACGGCTCAAGCGAACGTACGTCGGATAGCGGTCGAGTTCACGTGCAACCCCATCCGATCCCCATCCGATCAACCACATATTTAGGCAATTACCCACTCTCTTTCTCATTTAAATGCTAAATCTGTTTTGCAACCTTGTAATATATCTGACGTACGCACGCACTTTGTTCAGCATTTTTGCTTAAAGGAGTCTCGATTTCTTTGGCAAGCATAGTAATCACCCCAAATGTACTCTTTGTCCTCTTTATATCCAGCTTAACTGAGTTTAGAGTGCACTTTAACTCGAGCTCGACTCATTAAATATGTTCATGAAAGAAGCTGTCATCTGTCGCCAGAACTATGCTTGCCAAAGAAATACTTCCACTGAAACGACGGTTGGAAGAAATAATCACGCATAAGAGGTCCAACAACGAGCATGAAAAGGTTGTTGGACCTCTTTACAATCCAAAAATCAAGTGACAAGAAACTTTTTATAGCTCATTCTCAAAAGAGCAAATTATGTAACTGTAATCACGCATAACTTAGGTCCATCAATAATAGGCCTGAGGTCTAGCAGTGATGTGCAGTTTGATGCTGCTTCACGTGTATGATGGGGTAGGGCTCTTTCACTTGTATGGTAGGTTTTGACAGCACCTAGGCCCAACAACGTCCAGGGGATTCCAACACTCCCTTCCAACACTCCCTGGTCCAAACATGACTTCCTATGGGCGGCACAAGCTCAATCCCAATTTGCAGTAGCAAATAGCCATGAGGAATTTCATATCATGGCTGTAACGGCATGTGGATGATCAACTGAGACATCCAGCAAACTTTTGGCTGGAATCGATCAACCACTGCTCTGATACCAGTTGTTGGCCACCGCTAACAAGGGTCACCCGTTGCAACCCAATAACGCATGCATGCTCATCCCTAATCCCCAATAAGGGTTCTCCCTCGCCAAAGGGCCCAGACTCTCAATGTTTGTGGTGGTTTCCAATTGAGGTCCTTGCACTACTAGATCAGTCTCTTTTATACCCAATGCCCAACGCTTTGACAATTAAACGCCCAGCAACTTTGTATTTTGTCATAATTTCCAAGCTGTTCAACAAGTTCCAGAAAGACTCCTATAACTCAGTCCCGTTGAAAAGGCCAACAACAATTGCGGCTTAGCTGCCTGTAGTTCAATCTGAATTACATCAGTGCGCCACCTAGCTTTAACATGTCATCATCCTTTCTGCTTAACTTTAGATAGTTCAATATTGTTTTCTCTATATCCCCCAGGGAGATTGTTGAACTTGCTGTGACTAAGGGGAGGAGGAGGGCCATGTATGTTGATTAAAAACTTAACATGGCTCTACGATTGCCCACATCCTAAACCCACCAATGAGTATCAAAAGAGAGAGAGAGAGAGAGAGAGAAAGCACCTTCAACCATTCATCTAGTGCACCAATATAGTTCCAGACTTCCAGTTCCTACCTCCTGCTTTGTTGTACCGTTCGTTTTCTACACAATAAGCCTAAAAAAAAAGGTTAATACCACACATGCATGTTGTATTCAAAATGACTATTGCAAGACACTTCTGAGGCCCCTTTTCCACCAAGGGACTAATTCTGCTAGCATTCTTAAGAGCATGAATTGATCTCCTGAACCCATGAACCTCTCAAAGATGCGGCTAACAACATCAAGCAGGAATGCATTGGTCCTTTTTAGAATGGTAAAACAGTTCAAGCAATAAAACATAATAATAATTTGGGGTTTCATAATGTATGTATGCTTGGGTATTTATTTCAAAATAAATCCATGCTATGATCATGATATAATAAACCACTCACCTTCCATTCACAGGCCACCCTACAATCTGTCGCCTGGTCAATGGACTTCTTCACAGGTCTCAACCATCAATGGATTACGTCAACTAGGCAATGTGCATCCCGATGACCAGTAAGTCTCCATTGCCACCGAGAAACAGCTTACAAGTTTATCAGCCATCACATTTTGCCCACCCTTGCCACCGAGAAACAGCTTACAAGTTTATCAGCCATCACATTTTGCCCATGATGCTACAGAGCAGCATACTGAGAGGTTCATGGGTTCAGGAGATCAATTCATGCTCTTAATGCTCTTAAGAACACCACTATGCTCTCTTTCTTGTCCTTATCTTTTTACTCGTTGGAGATCCAATTATTTAGACTTTTAACTAACCTTTACATCACATTCTAAGTGAAGATATAAGGTAATTTCCTGCGCTAAATTAGGATCACCTGTGGGTCAGCTCAGCATCATTAGTATTCTACTATGTGAAATCATGAAATCATTAAGTCTATTAGCACTGAAACTGAAGATATTTGAAGGGGGAGCGTGTTTCAGATCCGCCAAAGCAGCAGACCAAACACGGTGTTGAATAGGATAAGCAACCTTCACCATATAAGAACAGCTTAGCTTATATTTGAACTTTGAAAGCCCAGTCTCAAGGAACACAATTGAGCAGATATCATTGGTGAAAGGAAAGTGTGACATATGCATTGTGGATTAAGAACATATTAACTTGAGGAAGAGCAGTACAACTATTGAGTAATGATTTTCAGAAAAGCACGTAGAATTGCAAGGTACCCCTAATGCTCAAGGATTTTTTTTGTGCCTTGTCTAGATCCTAACCTCAACTTCGAAAATTTAATGGCCCATGCAGAGGCAATACCACCTAACTGCCAAAATACCTGTTCAACCAAGGTGGCCTTGGATTAGGGTAAACATGTCAAATTCAGTTGGGGCGCAAAGTTGACTGGCTTGAAAATATTCTCGACGCCTGATCAACATATAGCCCCACCCCACTGTAACTGCAAAACGATCATACTAATTCTAAGGAAAAAGAGCCGCCCATTATTCACTATCTATGCAAGTTTAGTTAATAACACATTATTCACAAACAGTTCTACCCTTCTTTCTCTCATTTACACTAAGGTATGAAAAAAGTTCAGTTTTATTTTTCAAGCAAGTAACTTTAGGATCCCAGCTTTGCAAGATCTTGTTCTTCCACAACCTATCACTGCTGAGCCGCAATAAAATCAAGAAATAAACACTCAATTAAACCATCAAACACAAGTAGACTTCTACTCTATCCATCTAATCTCTCTTTTCTTGCACTTTAAGCTCAATAATTCAACAACTCAAGCCAAAAAAGGTGAAATAAAAACACCCCAAGAAAATGAAGTAATCCTACATTCACTAACTAAGTTGAACCCTATGCTTATTAACTACCAGATATAAAATCTCTCCCTCACCCACACGCACACAAAAAAAAAAAACAAGTACAAACATTTCCACTAATGACTACAAGTTTAATGAGAATGATTCCGCTTGAATACTAAACAATGTTGCAGATTCTACCTAAGAGGCAATAGAAGTAATTTTGGTATACTTTCACCATGCCCTGGCAATGTCAACAAAATTTTGGTGTGGTTTTTATGTTAAATCTCTTAAAAATGATATTTTTTATAAAAACCAGTGAAAACCATACACCAAATTTTAAATTTATAACCAAAGTCCAATAAGTGGCAAGTCCGTACCGAATATGGGGAACAAACAGATACTAAGATGGACTCAAAAAAATGCACGATTCTCGAGATGTGAAACATGTACTAAGATAGACCAAAAATGCAAGATTCTCTAGATGCATCCGCCCTTTAATTTCTTCAAAAGTTCCTGTGATCACCAACTTGGAAACAAATGAGACTTGGAAAAAAATGTAGGAGCTGTAAGATAGACAAATAAACGCTTTAATTTGTCCCTAAATGATAGACATAAAATAGAAAATAACCAAAATAACATCTACTTTGAAGTCTGTACTCTCTAAACTAATTGGACTATGGTAAACAGGAACTGAATATCAACAAATTTGAAAGACTGCCAAAGAAGCATACATGACTCTGACTTAAGTTGTCTAATGCATACACTAGCAGAACTGAGATCACAAATTCAGGTTAAAGACAGACTAATTTATTACTAGAAACTTGTCAGGTTGCTGCAAGGAATCATATATGTAATTTTCTCACAAACTTATAGCAAAAATTCTTTGTTTTCAATATACATTTGCAATCACTTTGCAACCACTGGGTTAAATCAGATTCCCTGCAATCAAATAAGCTAAACCCAAGGGATAACAGGTCTTGGGAAACATAGAAGTTTACAGCAACAACAACTCTATCTATGCAGTTTAGGAGATTTCTGGTTTCAAGCCTCAAATGTACAGGCATAGAGTTGGTTTCCTACCAAATTATGACAAGCCAATAAACAAAAAACACAAACAAACAACTGTTTACCTATCTTTATGCAAGTCATTGCCCAGCTAACACTACAAGCCTCAAATGTACAGGCATAGAGTTGGTTTCCTACCAAATTATGACAAGCCAATAAACAAAAAACACAAACAAACAACTGTTTACCTATCTTTATGCAAGTCATTGCCCAGCTAACACTGCAAACACACGATATGAAATTTTCATCACACTCAATATGAATGGAATATGTTTGAGGGGTAGCCGTTTTGGTAATAAGAAAACGACATCTTTCAAGAACAAAGAGGGGTTGGGAGTTCTCACAGGTCCAACAAGCTAGGAAACATAACAAAAGATGTCAAGTTTTTATTTTGAAATAGCCCATAAATCATCGATTTAAATCATAAGCTTGAGTGCTCCTTGTGCAAATTATATGTCCTTCAATTACCCTCAATATTGTACAAGCATTAGGATTCATTTCGCATCAATGTTGTCGAATCTCTAAAAATGAAAATCTTTAAATTTTCAAAATATGAACATAAAAGAATCATTCTCAACATCTTAGAAAGTCAAAAAGAGGAATGACTATTGACTCAAGACTCGTACATCCACAAAAGACTGTTACATTCAATTCCTAGGAGTTCAACATTCATGCAATTCATATCTTGACAGGCAACTTTTTCGTTTTTCTTGCTTTTTTTCTTTTTTTTTTTGCAATCGGCTTTTTGCCCTTTTTTTTTTGCTTGTGATTTTTTCTTTAGGCCGACCTTCACCTTTGAGGGAATCCCTCACCACCCCAAAGGCTACTACTGAGCTCCACCACTTTAGTTGTCATCTGTAGCTTTTTCATGTATCCAACCTGTTTCACCTTGCGGGGTTTTCAACATGTCAAAAGTTCATAAGTCTTCATCTTCGTGGAATAGACATAAATCACCTTTATGCCTACCCGGTACTCTCGATTACTGACTCAGAAGAACGGCCACACAAGCCCCGAGCCGATCTCTCAACTCTCATTTTGCTACCTGCCAATATTTTAAAAGGCATTATGGCTTCTCTCCTAAGATATTTTCTTGATAAATCCTTGCAGACGCTTGATCACTTAAGTCAATAGCCTTTCATAGTCATGACTTTCTCAGCTTCATTGAATTTTTCTTCACTGCTCCTATCCAGGATCTTTGCAGATTTCCTCTTCTAATGATTGGCAACAAAATCCTTCTGTTCGAGGAGGTATTAAGAATAAGATGAAGGTATATCATTATGTGAGAAAACATTTTTTAAATGTTTTTAGGTAAAATTAAAAATTTTCACTTTCAAAAAGCTTATTGGCATCAAATGGTATATCACCTAGAAGTAGAAACTCTCGCCCGCCTAAAGAGAGGAGTGTCTACGAAACCAAATGGATTTGTTGGGTAGAAGAATGAACTACATCGGCTCTCCTATCAAAGTAGGGTACAAAACAAAATGTTGGTTTAAGGGTGAAGGGTTCTCATAAGTGTCAGGTCCTCAACTAATTGGAAGTTTCAAACAATTGGGTAAAGCACATTCCCTCCCTAAACAAACGACCAGGTTTAGATTGCACAAAAGTTTGGTCCATCGACAACATGTAGCTTCAATAATTTCACCAATAGTTGGTGAACACCACATTTATGAACCAACAAAAAAGCTGTATCCACAATCAGCAAATCAAAGCCCAAACCAGAGCTCTGATACCATAAAAATGTGAGTCACAATAGTGACATATGCAAACCTACAATGAAACTCAATGAAAGGCACCAATGCCAAGTCACCAAGAAAATAAAGAATGCAAAATATAATTGAATATCACCAAAAGTTGTGGAAAAAGCTTCCCTACAATGGCAAACACAAGATCTACATATACACACATATGAAAGATCTAGCATAAGAGCAGTCTGCGAGCTTATCCTTGTCAAGCATTGAAGTGGTCTTCTCATTAGCAGAAATCCACTAATAGGATGTTATTAGAAAACACCAGTTACAACTTAGACCATACTGAAGTGAACAATGTATTTGAAAATACTGATTGGAACCAAATGGTGTTTTGGTTCTAACATTCGAGTTCCTATCAATTAATTCCCAAGAAGTTGGCCTTCATTTTCCTTCTTCTTCTTCTTTTCTTCGGAGATACCAATATTCATAAGTAAAATTTTAAGATGCTTGAGTGATGCCAAATCCATGTTACGAATCTTTTTGGAGCATCACAGCTAGTTCAAAAAACGCTCATTTTGAAGTTAGAACGAGGTGTACATGGTTTTAGTCTAATGTCAGCAAAAAAGAAAAATTGAAAGTCCAAAACCTGTCGTTCTAAACCTATTTCACTAATGACCGTCAGAACGTAAAACAGAACTTGAAACAAGAAAACATACCAACTGTGCTGCCAAGCTCCTAACCGCACCTTCAATGTAAAAATTTCTCAACCATAAAAACAGCCTGCATTTGCGATTTAGGAATCGTCCTTACAACAGTGCTTCAAGTATGGCAAAACATGGCTTATCGGCTCATGTCTAAGACACTGCCAAACCATGTTCTGCTGCCAAATTCTATTAAAAGAAAACCCTGCAGGGTTTCATTCCTGGAACAGAGTGTAAGGCCGTAAACGGTCGGCAGAAAACGAATATACCATTCTCGGGTCAGAAAATAAAAGCCCTTAAAAAACACGACCATGAAAAACAAAAAAACAAAGGAAATCAGGGAATCTCAATCTCACGAAACAAAAAAAAAAAAAGCGGATGCCTATGGATTAAAATCGTCCGCAACTAGTGGCAGGAATAGAAGACCCTCAACTTCGGAGATGAAAGCGAGGAAAAGATCGCTCAAATCTATCCAACCTGAACAACGTAAGAAAGGAGAAATAGGACAAGGAAATAGCAGGACAGAACACAATCTATCTAATTCATTGCAGGAGAGGGAGTGGGGGGAGAGGAACCTGCAGTAGATGAAAATCTCAGAGCTTTCCGCTGGTGAAGAAGACGATGAGAGGAACAAAAGCTTCGCAGAACACGAAGAGCTCCAGCGCCTTCTTAAACAATCTCTTTTGAAGCAGGCTTCCGGACGAGCTTGGAAGACTTCACGGCAGCCGGCACACTGAGCAGACGTCGCCGGGTGAAAACTGTTTACCGCCGACCCGGTTCCGCTCACCCATGCAGGACTAGAGGAGGGAGAAGGAAGCTGCAAGGAGGAGGACGGCGGCTGCGGCACAAGGCGACGCACACCATGCCAGCCCTAACGGGCTTTTTCATCGAACGGGAAAGTTGATCCGAAATTTCACGGAAAAATCGTCCAACGGACATTTTCTTCAACTCACGTTTAACGGGCAGGAAAAAGGAAATTCGATTTGCCCCAACGAAACGTTTAAATGCGTACGGACATTTTTTTTCAAATTGAATAGTAAATAATTATTTAATTTAAACTATTTTAAAATCTTTTTTTTATGTAAGAAATGGCATAAAGCCGCGGCAGAAGCTATAATTTTTTCAGTTACATTGATTGGGTTAAGTTTATATTTTTCTTCTTGCTATTAACATGTTTAGCTATCATGTGCTGTATTTTATAAATTATATAGAAAATTATATATCTTGGGCAGACAAAATCAGTGCCGTTGAGGTATGCATATTGATGGCGCTTTGCGGTTCTGACTGTTAATAATATTTCATTTGCTTGTTATTCCTTAAGATTCCCAACTGTGGAGGGAGTTTAAAGGAATGGAAGTTTGTTTAAACAAGCATGGAGGAAAATCTATTGCCATTTGGTAATTAGCTGTGTTGGTGAATGCAAGGTCAGAAAAGAGCTAACAAAGACGGGGAAAATAGAAGAAAGACAGATAATGTTGCTAATTGTCTGAGGAATATTGCAACAAAGGACAAATGAAAAACCGAAAGAGAAAGGGTAAATCTTGTCAATAACAAAAAAAGTTAAGGAAAAGAAAAAAGAAACAGCGCTCCTTTGCCTTTTACTTTGTTTCTTGCTCATTTTATTCATTTAAAACTCTTGGGACAACCTACAGTGCAGATCGTTTAGAAAATAGTTGCCACTGTATATGACGATGCTGCCTTTGTAGCAAACAGTTCACTTTACCTATTGTTTTTGGAACCTTTTATTGTAGCAAACAGCTGCAAAATCTGCTATTATATATTTCTTAAGAATAAAAATTACATTGAATAATTAAAATTAATTAGAAACTTTCAAATATTTAAAATGACTTAAAACATAAATTATGGATGACATTTGGCATTCTTGTACTGGCTGATTAAGCAAATTATTGGGTGTCTTTCTTCCGTTTCTGTTTTTTTCTTGGGTGTCATTGGAAGAAAAGAATATTAAATCCATGATGGGATTTGGTATGGCTTTATTGTTGTCCGGGGGACACATTTGAAAATCTGTAAAAAGGCATCTGATGATCTTTGGTCCAATGTGGCTTTAGATCTTTAAATTTTCTCACTCTCGCTGTTTGTGACTTGTCTGTAAAGAAAGAACCAATTCATGGGGTGGTACAAGTACAACAGCTCTCTGTGTGACCTGAAAAAGATTACTATCCCTACCTTCTATTTGGTCCCATATCGCCGTCGATGGCAGCTGCCGTTGCCTTTCAGGAGCACCATTGATGAATTCTCCTCTGTATATGAGGGGACCAGCCGAACCCTGCCTCCGCTTCAGTCGTATCTTTCTCCTGACAAATAAGGCGACCTAATTTAAAGATTACTCTTTAAAACAGCAAAGAAATTAAGGAAATTAAGCAGGAAAATCATCTCTGTTATGCAGCACACGTCCAAAATGGTGCTGTAATACCCCCAGTATAATTGCAAAATGCGTGGAGTCTATGGTTGGGAGAACGCGCTGAAACGAGTAGAGTTGATCAGTCATTCGCTCTGCAAGGATTAGAGAGAGAAAAAAAATGCTTTTCCTGCTGCTGCTCCTCCAGAATAACACCAGAGGTTGGTTGAGTCCCCACTTGTGGAAAGGGTAATGCTCGGAAGCACTTCTTCATCATGCAAAAGAAAACCTATATATGCGCTGTTGAGAGAGGCATTTGAGGAAATTAAATGAAATGCTCCAAATGTTCTTGCTCTTATTCGACAGTTTATGTCTATACGCATTAGCCGGAATCATAATGTCTAAATTTTGAGAGGGGTTTTAGTGTGTGTATATATATATATATATATAAAATTTAAGAATTTATCGCTAAAGAACAGTCTACAAATTGGCATTGGCCGAGGCTTATGATACATCGACCGTTTATAATAGCTTTAACATCGATTTATGCTCTTTTTAGCAACAAATGTTTAGATTTTAGTTATTCGGAAACGATGCTCTTTAACATCGATTTATGCTCTCTTTATATATATATATAACAAGGATAAAAATGTACTATGTAATATTAAATAACCAAAATGCCCATCACTTTTTTTCTTATAGTTTTTCTCTCGACATAATCGATTTAACAATTTTAATTAGGTGGCAGGGTAACTCTTAAAAAGCATAGTTACCATTCAATATATATATATATATATATATTCATTTCATTGTTGTGTTGGATGGTCTTTTTGTTATTAATTTGTCATAAATCCAACCGTATGAATAAATATGAAATATTTAAAAATACAAAGCCCAATAAGAGTTAAGAAAATGTGTGCATAAGAACAGCTCTTGCAAGGGTCTTAATGCAAAATATTGTCTTTTCGGCTCATTAAGGTCTGATATATATACCTAAGGGCACGTTTCATTAGACGTAGAAAAATCTTTTGTGACGTTGAAGACTATTCGGGAAACCATTGCTGCTGCCTCAGATCAGACGCATCAGTCGTCCCTCTCGCCCTCACTCTCCTCCTGTGTAACTAATCTTTTTTCTCTCTGTCTCTCTCCTCACCCTGTTGCTGCCTCAATCCCCTCGTTGTCTCTCTCGCTGACAACCCAGAGATTTGGGTATCCTCCTGCTATCCGCCATCGCCATCTTCTACTCCATCCAGGTCTTTTCCTCTCTCTCTCCCTCCCCTATTATCGTTTGCTGATCAATTTTTCTATAATGGGGTTTTTGTTACAGTCTGGTCTGGTTGTAAACAGAGTCTTGAGGAAGAGAGAGAGCAGAGTAGGAGGGAGGAGACGGAAGAGGAGAGGAAGAATTGAGATAAAAAGCATATCATTCCATTAACAACTAAGGGCCTTATAACTTCTCTAGCAGAAGTGGAGGCCTCAAAACATGGATCGTGGCAGACCCACTAACAGACTGAACACTAACTAAGACCATGACGCCTTGTTGCCATGATGCCACGATAGAGACCTTCGGTTAAGGTCGTGACACTCGACCTCCCTTGGAACTGTTATTGTCCTCAAGAATAGCAGTGTGATTCATTTCTGATATGATGGGGAATTGAGCCTTAATTGCATTATAATCCTCCCATGTCGCCTCATCATCATGTAAGTTGGCCCATTTGACAAGTACTTGGCCCACTGCCGCATTGTTACGCTTCACCAAACGGCGAACCAATATTGCCTCTAGTTCTGATCGGATTAGACCATCCTTATCAGTGACAAGTGATGTAGTGATCGGTACCTGCCCTTCTCCAACTCATAGCTTAAGTAAGGACACATGAAAAACTGGGTGAATTGCACAGGACGGAAGTAGATCAAGTTTGTAAGCCACCGATCCTATCCTACCTAGGACACAGAAGGGTCCATAATATTTGGCTGCAAGCTTGAGGTTGGTACGGATTGCCAGTGAGCTTTGCCTGTAAGGTTGGAGCTTTAAGAACACCCAATCTCCTACAGCGAACTCCCTCTCACTTCGTTCAGCTTGAATCTTCATGCGATTCTGGGCTTGAGCGAGAGATTTAGATAATAAACGCACCGTTTGAGCATGTTTGGTGGTATAATCTGCAACCACGGCCACCGAAGGCTGTTCGTCTCGAATTCCGAGAATGGGAGGTGGTGAGTAACCATAAACCACCTCGAATGGTGAGCTCTTGATGGCAGTGTGGTAGGAACTATTGTACCAGAATTCAGCTAGTGATAACCAAATGCTCCAAGTGCCAGGTCGATTGACGATTGAAACACATCGCTCTTAGATAATGTTCGAGGCATTGATTGAGTCTTTCTGTTTGGCCATCGGATTGGGGATGGTATGTTGAGCTAAGGGCCAGCTGGGTGCCAAAAGTTTTGAAGAGCTCACGCCACATATTGCTGGTGAAGAACTTGTCTCGGTCTGAGACTATTGTTTCGGGAAAGCCATGGTGTTTGAACACGTTGTCGAAGAGAGCTTTTGCCACTTGAATGGCAGTGAACGGATGCGCCACGGCAATGAAGTGGCCGTATTTAGAGAATCGATCCACTACCACTAATATCACATCCTTGCCATGCGATTTTGGCAATCCTTCAATGAAATCAAGTGCAATATCCTTCCAATTGCCTGTTGAAATTGGTGGGGGCTGAAGTAAACTGGGGTTAGCAACGTTTTCTGATTTGCATCGTTGACATGTGTCACAGTTAGCAATGCCTAACTTCCTTCTTGAGGCCAGGCCAATAAAAATGCCTTTTGATTTGTTTGTAAGTTGCTAACCTACCTGAGTGCCCTCCGACTGCCGCGTAGTGTAATTGCTGAATGATCTCGTGACGAAGATTTCCAGAACAACCTATATAAAAACAGCTCTTGTACCTCAACAGACCTTGTTGCAGCTTGAAATTTGGTCTGCCATCGGGGGTAATTAATAATTCCTCCTTGATTTGAGTTGTCTTGGTATCTCCAAGATAACTTTTCTCAATCGAAGCTTTCCAGGCTGGAATGACTGATGAAATAGCGCGCACCTCGTTTGTAGTTGGAATTTCAGCCTTGGTTACCTTCGTGAAGCGCGATAGAGCATCGGCTGCCTTGTTGTCGAAGCCCTTTCGATATGCGATAGAGAAATTCAACCCCATCAAGCGAGAGACACTCTTTCGTTGCAAGTTTGTATGAACCTTCTGATCCAAGAGGAATTGTAAACTGTGATGGTCCGTCTTGATCATGAAGTGGGCTCCTTTCAAATAATGTTGCCAACGCGTCACTGCGGAGAGGACGGCCATCAACTCCTTTTCATAGGTGGTTAAGCCGGCATTACGAGGGCCTAATGCTTCGCTCATGTATGCGATTGGATGCTCGTTTTGAGTTAAGACCACCCCGATGCCCCGCTCTGATGCATTTGTCTCCAACACAAATTCACTATTAAAGTCTAGGTAAGCAAGGATGGGAGAGGTTGATAGGAGGTGCTTTAGATTTGTGAAAACCTCATCCGCGTCTGGAGACCAGCAAAAGGCATCCTTTTTGAGGAGTTGGGTCAGGGGTTGCGCCACCACGCCATAATTCCGTATGAACTTTCGGTAGTAACCGGTTAAGCAGAGGAAGCCCCACAATTCTCTTACCGTTTTGGGTGTAGGCCAACTGATCATGGCCTCAACTTTCTTTGGGTTGGTGCTGACTCCTTCCCCCGATATGACGTGTCCCAGGTAATCGATTTGAGCCATGTCAAATTCGCATTTGGATAACTTGAGGTAGAATTGTTCACGCCGTAGTAGCTCTAGCACCATCGAAAGGTGCTCAATGTGCAAGGCCAACTCGTTGTTGTAGATTAATATGTCGTCAAAAAATACCAGAACAAATTGACGTAAGAATGGAGCCAAAACCTGATTCATTAAGGACTGAAAGGTGGCTGGGGCATTAGTAAGACCAAAAGGTAGCACCTAAAACTCGTAATGGCCTTGGTGTGTCCGGAATTCCGTCTTCGGAACGTCCTCCTCCTTCATACGAATTTGGTGGTACCCAGCCCGTAAGTCGAGCTTAGAAAATACCTTTGCGCCATGTAGTTCATCAAGAAGGTCGTCTATGACGGGAATTGGATATCGATCTTTGATCATCTGGTAGTTGAGTTGACGGTAATCCACACACATTCGCCAGCTACCATCCTTCTTTTTAACGAGCAAGACGGGCGAGGCAAAGGGACTATGATTGTGACAGATAAACCCAACATCCAAGAGGTGTTGCACTTGGACCTCTATTTCCCGTTTTTGGTGGTAGGGGTAGCGATATGGGCGGACGGCTACTGGTGAGGTCCCTGTAACTAGTGTGATCCCATGGTCATGAGAACGCTGAGGTGGGAGTTGATGGGGCTCTTCAAACATGTTGGCGAAGGAGTGGAGCAAGAGATGCAGCCTTTCTCGGAATTCCATGGGGAGATCTGATCCTCCGCAAGTATCAACTTCAATTGAAGTCGACTTTGGAAGTGTTGCCAACGTGTTGCTGTCGTCCACCTCGAATACCCAGGCCACGTGCTCGACATGCTGGATGTTGATGTTTTTGGGAGGACAACCAGCTATCAGACAGCTTAGCTCCTCCAATTGTTTCTAGTCACCACGATGGCCCTTAAGAATGACCTCATTTCCGTTCTTCTTAATGGTTGCCTGGGATTGTACAAAATCGAAAGTTATAGGGTTCACCTCCTGCATCCAGTCAGTACCAAGGACAATGTCGTAAGTCCCAAGATCGAGAATGCGAAAATCATATCGGAAGTGACTGCCACACATCTCCCAGCTCAAGTTAGGACAAGTTTTGGAACACACGACTCTGGTGCCATTGGTTAGTGCAATGGTCATTTCCGGACAGTCCAAGACATCTAAGTGAAGAGCATCAACCAACTTGGAATTAATAAAAGTTGCGGTACTCCTTGTATCTAATAGAATTAAGGCCGGCTTGTGACGGATGTGCCCTCTCAATTTGAGGGTGCCACTACTGGTACTCCCATTAATGGTGTGCATGGAGAGTTCCACAAGTTGCTCATCCTGGGCTGGGACTTGGTTGTCGTCCCCGACTTTGCCACCATCAGAACTGGTTTCGTCCAAGACATGAGCTTCACTAGTTGGACGGGGTCTGCAAGAGTGTCCTCGAAACCAGTGGGCGCCGCAGCAGTAGCATGTGGGATCCTTCTTGACTGGCTGTGGTTCCCATGGGGGTTTCATTCCTCTGGAATTAAATTGGGCCGGCGGCGGGCTACGAAATGGTTGGTGCTTTGCAATTGACTTTAAGGCAGCTTCGTGAAACTTGGCATTTGCCATGGCCTCCCGAATCGTGAGGGGGGTGTGAGCCCGGACGAGGGACTGAAGCGGGTCGGTTAGTCTCCTAATAAAACAGGAAATGAAGTATTTATCGGAGAGGGTGACGCTTTCACGTAACACATGTCCTTTTAAGTCCTCGAATCGCTTGATGTAATCCGCGACAGTTCCTGTTTGTTTGAGGTGGTTGAATTCGACAATCACGCTGTCAGTATCTTGAACGCCAAATCGTTCTCACAATATATCCACGAATTGAGCCTAGGTGAGGTCATTGTGTTGGAGCAGTTCATTGTATAGCCAAGTGTCGCCTTCTTTGTTGAGATGGAGTCCGGCTAGCTTTACTTTGTGGTGTTCATCAATGTCATTAACGTCAAAGTATTGCTCACATTTACGAATCCAATACCGGGGATTAGTAGGAGTGAACTCTGGAAAATTGAGGCGTAATGGGATATCACCTGAACGCGGGACCATAGTTGGTATGGTGGTCTGTGCTGTGGTGGACAGAGCAGAGGATGCCGCAGCGATGGAAGTTGTTGCCACCGTCGTGGTGTGGTTGGGAGGTGGGGCACCTAAAAGCCCCCTATTATCAGAGAGAGTCCTTACCAGCAGTAGGACCGGAAGCAATTGTTTCTTGTAACTCGGTGAACCTTTGGTCGGCATGTTGAAAATATTGTTCCATTCGCTGCCAAGATTCCTGAAGGCGAAGATTGACTTCTTGGTGGAAGTCAGCCATGGAGGACTCCAGCTTTTGGACAAGTTCATCTGACGATTTGCTGTCTGTGACTTTGGAGTGTATAGCCATCGTGTTGTCTCTGATACCATTGTTACAGTCTAGTCGTAAACAGAGTCTTGAGGAAGAGAGAGAGCGGAGGAGGAGAGGAAGAATTGAGATAAAAAGCATATCATTTCATTAACAACTAAGGGCCTTATAACTTCTCTAGCAGAAGTGGAAGCCTCAAAACATGGATCATGGCAGACCCACTAACAGGGATAACTCACGCTAAAAATGTGGAACAACTCACTTCTTGGAATAACTATAATCAACTTGACTCTAAGACCATGACGCCTACTAACTCTTGCCATGATGCCACGATAGAGACCTTCGGTTAAGGTCGTAACAGTTTTCTGTGTACAATTGAGAGTTGCTGAGACTATAAGCTTTTTTGAAATTTATAGCACGAGGGCAATGTTTCGTTCAGAGAAGCATGGTACCGTCTGCCGATGACTACCCAATCAAGTATGAATCGGAGCGACTACCTCCGCCGATCGTGACTGACCTGAATGGCGACGTAGGAAGGAAGTTCGTTGCTACCTACGATGCGAAGATTCAGGTGGGATATTAATTTCTAGTCCCCTCCGTGAGATTCTTTGTGTATTCTTAGTGTTCTTGCTCGTTTTATTCTAAGCGTTCGCGATTCTTCCGACCTGATGATGATGTTTATACTTGATAATTGAATTGCTAGCATGAATTGGTAATCGTTGAGTTCTAGAAGATCACGAACGTTGTTTATTGGTTTTGTAATTGCAGTATGAATCGTTGAGTTTATTAGTTTCTACTTTCTTGTATGCCTTTATTTAGAGACGACATCATTCTTCTGTTAATTTTTTTGGGTCCCCATTCTGTAACGTTCATGAGCCGATGCGGTTAAGCGAGCACGTGCTTATAAGCAAGTTTGCTGATGCCGCTTTGTGTTTACTTTGGCAATTTCTCACTGTTTAATTACTTCCGCAAAGCTAAAAGACACAACATAAGAGTTGAAACCTCAACGACCACTCACTGTGGAATTTCTGATACTGAAATGGAAGCAGAGATGTAGTCAATATGCATAGATGCTGTTTATGTAACAGCTTCCACACTGACATTAAATGCCATGTTCAGTTTCTAACTTCATCTATGTTGTTGTGTTCTTGGCAGGAGGATTTTCCTCATGGCTCCCACCACAGGGAGGTAGCAATTTAGATAACTAATTATACACTAAGGCATGGAGATCAAGGGCTGGTGATTGTTAGTGGCAGGATGAAAATGCAATCTTATGTATGTCACCTGTTCATGGTTTTTGTCATATGAGTTTGGTTATATTTAGATTATGCTATTAAGTAATGCTATCACTTTTATCACTCTGCGTTTCAAATTTATGTGCATCCGCAGGAACGAAAAGGGATGACGGGTTCACGCACATAACGCTGTAGTGGTTTTGAAACAATTCCTGCAAGTAGAAATCTAACGGTAGTATTTATAATTCCAAAACTTTACCGCTTCTTTCATAGCGTAGCTCTTTTCTTTTAGAGTCAAAATTTGAGGCGATCGAAGAATTCGGGGATCTGGAACCTGGAATTTTCATCTCATGGGGAGACTCCAAGTTGTTAAATACCCCCTATTATTCTTCCCTTCATGGTCTCTGGTCTCTACACTTTTGTCCCCTCTTCCTTGCTTAAATGGCAGCCATACCTTGACGTTCGATTCCACAGGTTCGTTCTTTGCATTGATGGATTGGGGATTAAAGTGGAGTCGTCCCTGCAACTAGTGTTGCTTCTCTTCGAAGGAACGGTCGCTAAGGAGTTTCTGTGTGTTGCCCCCGATCACTGAAGAGATGGAGGATCATCGGCGATGCAACAAGTGTGGGGCCCGGTCGGTGAGAACTCATCAGCATGACATAGTCACATAGAGAACTCAAGTTTGTTTTTGTCTCAAAGAGTGTTATTTGGGGAATTTGATTCTTGTGTTATGGCGATCATGGTGCAGTTCATTTTATATGTTCTGTTTAATGGGTGCTGCAAGGTGCACACCTACACGAGGAAGCAATTTATATTTATTTTCTTTTCTTCTTTTTTTGTGGGGTTGGGGGGGGTGTTTGCATTTCTTTATTGCATGCCAGTTGCTACTAATTACAAGGTTCAATTTAGCAGCATCGGATAAATCAATCTGGGTGGCGATTCTTTTATTGGAACCCTCTATAGGCCATATTGCATGTATAAAATTCTCCACGTGAAATGCTTTTAAAGTGGCAGAGGAAGAATATGGTACCATAGTGAAATCATGTCCTTGAAGCCATCTTTTGTTGATGCAAAGTCAGAATTATGAATCTGTGATCGCTTAGCCTGCATAGGTTGTTTGAAGGAAATTTTTGCTAGTGTACTAAGTTGAGTGAACTTCTTCTTATGCCATAACGGGGTCCAATCTCGCTCTTGTTGGGGCTAGAATATAACAAGATTTTTTTGCAATAGAATAACCAACTGAATTTTGCTTAATTTTAATTTATCTTTAGATTGTTCAAAAGTCTCGCCTAAGATCATAAACCACGAAAGTCCTGATCAGACTCTTTTATGAAACTATGGCCAGTGCATGGTATTCAAATGATTCTTCTTTTTCCTTTATTTTCTGATCCATTTGCAGATGGTGGTACAGTACAACAGGGTTTAAATGAACAGTCACTTTAAAGTGACGTAGAGACCAAGGTACAAGGCACAAGAGACAGAGCACCGGCAGGAACTTTGGCTCAATTTGAAAGATTTGAGAGCCACATTCGAAATCCAAACTGCCAAAATCTGGACGAACGAAAGTGTACGTTCTCTGTACCTCATCAATGGCCTCAAAAGAAGAAAAATGTGAAACAAGAAAGCAACGAGGAGGGAGTTGCTTTTGAAAGAACAATCAGATCTCTCGAGATGCTCAGATATCTCAGACAATCTGAAATCCCCACAAAGTTCGAAATTTGAGCTCATCGTTTCTGTGCTCAGCACTTCGCCCCGTTGCTCGCACAGGAAAAGGCACAGCTACCAAATTTCTCCTGCCTACCTCTGTGGTTATGAATCCCAAGCCCATTCTGCTCACGGTCCATGGAGTATTCAGACAACCATGAACGACAACTAGGGGATTTTGATGCAAATCCATTTAGAAAAGATGGAGAAAGAAGAAATACGTGAACCCAGCTGCCAGACTTGGACATTTTTTCACTTTTTTAATCTTCTCCCTCTCTCGCTGCCCTTCACCAGGTGCACATATTTTCTTTTAAAAGTGAGCGGACCTCATAGCCAATGACTAGTTGGGCACAGGACCGAACTTGAACTGATTATTTGAGTTCTAGGCCAACAACAATAAAAGAAGTTCATTGGGCTGGACTGACCCAAGCTGGGTAAAGAGATCCCGACTTGGCCCAACATAGATTTAAGTCTTGTTTGGATGAAGGGAAAGGAAAAGATTGAACAATCAATGTTTTGTTTGATTGACTAATTAAAAGTCTTGTTTGGATGAAGGGAAAGGAAAAGATTGAACAATCGATGTTTTGTTTGATTGACTAATTAAAAAGAAGAAAAAAAAAAAGTAAAAAATTTGTTTGGTTGCAAAGAAAGAAAAAGAAGAAGGAGGAAATGAAAATGATACTTTAATGTAAATTCAATCCCTTCAAAATTGGAGGGATGGAGAAGGAAACTAAAAGTTTATCCATTTTTACCATGTATACCTTTAACCTTGTGTGGCTATTTCTCTCCCTCCCCGCCACTGGTCAAGACTCCGATGGGTGCCGAGTGTGTCTTTCTTTCCCTTCCCACCACTGCTCGAGACTTGGATGGTAATTTTTCCCGTTCAAACCATATCGACCATGTCGGAGTCATTATCGCCGCAGTTGGACAGTGGGTTGCCATTGTTCATTGTATTTCATGTACACCTCTATAATTGAATATTAAGAGTATTATTGTAAAGTAATATAAATTCTATCATTTACTTTCTATTCAAACAAGCTTTATAATCACCTCTTTCCTTTCATTTTCTTTCTCATTTCATTTTTCTTTTTTTTTTTTATTTCATTTTCACACATCCCTTTTATTTCATTTTTTTTTCCTCCATCCAAACAAAGCGTTAAACCTCACTTCTCTCTCTCTCTCTCTCTATATATATATATATATATATATATATATATAGTCCCAACTGTTATGCTAGTAGTCAGCTCCCTTAAAAACTTGGAGTGTTAGGGTTCTTTTTGGCATTTAGTCACATATATATATATATATTCCCAACTGTTATGCTAGTAGTGAGCTCTCTTTGAGTGTTACTGATGGGTTCTTTTTAGCATTTTATATATATTCCCAACTGGTATGGTATTAGTGAGCTCTCTTGGAGTGTTACTGATGGGTTCTTTTTGGCATTTCGTCAAGCACTTCCTTGGAAACTCTTAAGAGTAGCGGAATGTTTTTAAGATATCAATAAAAGAAATATTAAAAGTTTTCCATAAGGATGAACAACAAACCAGGTACCTGACAGGCATGAAGATGACTGTTGGGCCTAGCCCGATAACTAAGCAGGCCAGGCCGGGCGTAAGCTGCAGACGAGATCTTTGGGTCTTCCTTACCCTGGGTTTTTCTAGCCTTGGCTAGCCCAAGCCAGCCTAATTCCTTTTTCAAGATCGGCCAATATTTTCAAAAATGTTTCACTTAAATCGGGTGAAAATCGAGCAAGTCAACTTGAATAGTCCGATACAGAGATGATGTTTTCAATCTCATACGGTGAAGTGTTTAATACATCCCTCAAATAGAGTGTTATGGATAACTGTTTTTAGTTTAGAAAAATAACCTATAAGAATCATAGTGACTACCTGCCTTTTATAGGCCGATCAATCCGACCAAGTAATCGGACAACAGCCATGCATCTACCGTTAATTACCCACGTGTTGTCAATATCATTTTGAAACTCCATATTTTTTAAAGTTTCACAAAGAATGAGTATGATTTAAAGGGATTAGGATCACATCTCAGTCTGCCTGGTTTGAGTAAGAATATATAAGAGATTGAAAATTCAAAAAAATATTATAAAATTTCAAAGTTTAAAACTTTAAACGGGTGGTGACCGTTTCCAATAAGACTCAAACCAGAACTGGTACCCATGTTGAGAAGAACAAGATATCATTCCACGAAACAAGAGTAATAAGGCTAAGTAACTAAAGGTCCACAACTCGCAAGAACCGTGAAGCACATAAATTCTCATCGGTGTGGGGAAGATCAATATTCAATACTCTCATGTTCACGTCAAGAGAGTTGGTAATCCTTCGGTATTTGATAAAGCCTGGCTCGTACTTTTATAGCCTGCACATTTAGACCAGCCATATTTAAAACGCAAGCCGTGCGGCACATCTTCAGGAAATGTGATTATATATATATATATACGTGTGTGTGTGTGTAATATTAAACTATATCCAATCAAGGCCACTCAAACCACATGTTGTGAGATATTAGAAGATCTCTCCTTCTAAGTTTGCATTAAAAAATCAACAAATTATGAATCCTGACTTTAGATGTAGTATAGATCTAGAGGCATCAAGTCTGGACAGTCTATCTAAGAACTAACAGTTCAGATTCTTAACATTATTTTTCTCTCTCCCCCAACTTCTCTCTCCTTGAACATTCTCATTCCTCTCTCCCTCCTTATCCCACGTGCTGCAAAGGGGAGCCCTGGCAGCTCCCCCTACTGTCGCCGGCAGGACCGGCGCCGCCTGCCTGACCGGCGGTCGGATCCCATTCACGACGGCAGGAGGGAGCCGCAGGGGCTCCCCCTCTTGCTCTACCCCGATAACAAATAAAATTATTGTATTAAAAATATATTTTATATTAAAAAAACCATATTTTATATTTCAAAAATTTATTGTAACAGGGCTGAGGTTGGGGCTCAGATTTTGAACATTCGGCCAGCCCAAACCCGGGTCGATGCCCAGGTCAACTCTAACACTATAGTTCACTTGTTTGAGTGACGGCTCACCAGGGTTTTTTTTTTTTTTTTTAATCTCATATATGATTAAATGTGGGCATTCGGTCAGTCAAGGACTCGATAAAGACGGGGTTGGGCTAGCCTGAAGCCATTGTCCACAGCACAAGCCCGACTCACTTAGTCATTGGGTCAAGATCAACTGTGAACTTTAGGTCAGGAATCGAATTCAATGTTCACCCATATTTGAAATCCTTAATATTTTTATATTTTAATATATTGATGACATGCCAAAAGTTTTGAAAGAAGCCATCTATGATACAGTAAGAATTATAAGAGAATCATGGGTGATGCGCAAAGAGTTTCTAAAGTGAGCAGACTGTCGGGCCAGACCATGTGTCAAATAATCAAAAGAGACCCAACCCATCACGAGCCAAAAATAAGGAGAGGCGGGCTACCCTTGAATGACCAGTGAAGGGCCTCCCTTTCCCCTCCTCCCACACATCGTCCAGAGGACTAAGGTGGGCTACCTTTAATAATATAACAAAAAATTCCTAACTCCACCCCTAATCGACAGGTTCGAGTTGCACCAACTAAGCCAAGTCAAATTGGACCAAGGCAACGAGCCCAGTGTATACAATCTCACGGCCAAATGAGACAAAAACAGAGGTCTGGAGTCAACTTCTTTGAGCTACCAGGTCCCCCTTCTAGCCCTGTGAAGAATATGATCGCGTCAGCGTCATAAAAAAGTGAACGGTGCAAAAGTCTAACCATTGGTAGGCAGGATTACCCACATGCCACAGTCCCTCTCCAAAAAGTGGTGATCAACTTCAGAAAACTAATCTTACTTATTCTCAAAGCCAAAAGTGATCATTGTCCTTATCACATTAGATCCAAGATTGCAGCCAGCTAGGACCCAATTGCCAGGTTATCAGATCCACATAATGGAGATTTGGGGGGACCAGTTTAGGATTTTGATATGACTCGCATATCGGGTCAGCTCCAAATCGATCCATATCTATTTGGTCTGTTTTAAACTGACATGGGTGTAAATGGATCGGTTCTAAAGTGGGTTTCCCACTATATTTAGATTATTTGCTTCCGTACAATTTATAAAAAGTTCGATGACTTTGATACTGGACCCGAGATAGGAATGATTGGATATTTTCAGATTAGCACATGGCTATGACCTCTCCGCCGTAGAAAAATAACCACTCACCCCGAAAACAAATTAATAACATGAAATCGACTTTGATAGCAGGTTAAAGATTAATATCCATCCAAGTCCATTTTGAAAGTTCGTCGGTTGGACCCAACTGGACTCGGATTATAAATTAGAACCAGATTGGCCCCAAATCCGAAACCCCAAATAAAATGACCATAGGATTTGAGATCCATGAAAGTAGGACTGGGATGATATCATTTAATGGGAAATGTTGCGAAACGTAAAATGAGACTTTCATGTACGAATCTTAAATCAGTCATGAAATTCTCAATGTGATGAAGTTTTGCTTTGTATTTGTATCGCATCGACGAAAACATAAAACATGAATTTAAAGTTTTAAAAATAATCAAACACCTTAAGAAAGTAACTAAATCGGGGTCAGTGGATTATAAAAAGGGGTACATTAGTCATTTGAGAATAAGTGAGTACGGAACGTCCCCGGCGGTCATTCTTCCGGATGGCGCCAACTGGTACATGTAAAGTGACGATTATGCCCTTCTGCGCGCTTCATTATTTATACTTCATTGCTACGAGGGTACTTTCGTAATAAACGAACGGTGACGACGCTCTACGTTGACGGGACGGGACGCTGCCAACAGAAAAACGACGAAAACGAGCGCAACGACGTCGCCGCGGGAAGGCTGCTCGACGATTCATTGAAATGACTAAAATACCCTTCTTGATTGTGGCAATGCCTATTATTATCATTATTATAAGCGAAATGAGCGGCGTCGTCCAACGGAACGGCGTTCTCTTGTTACAAAGCGCTTTTCGTAAAATGTAGCTCCACATATTTTAAAAATAAGCACGTAGGTAGGTGGAGGCCCAAATTTCTGAAACTAATTATTTAGACTGCAAAATTTCTCCATCCGCATATCTTATTTTAAAAGTAGTTTAAACTGGATGGTATAATATTTATCAATGTATAAAACATTATTAAGAAAATAACTTCCTTTGTATGGATATCATATATATATATATATATATATGCATTGTTATTGAAAAAATCAATCCACATTTTTGCTTTACATGAGGTCTAAAATTAGAAGTTTTAGTTTTTTTATTCTGAAAACAAAAGACCCCGTTTATTTAATAATTTCAATTTGTTTAAAACTGAGCATTTTGATTGTAAAATTTCATAGTTCTGAATATATCAAACGCCTACTTAATATTTATAGTCTGCCCCTACGCCAACAATGCCCCGTCTCTCTTTGATGGGTCGGTTGGCCAGATGGTTCCTTTATTGATTAGAAAAGTTCAAACATACAGTGGGAAGCAGCCAACAAACACGGTATGTTCCTGTTCAGGCAAATCAAAACAATGACAAAACCACATCTATTCTCACCAAAAATGTACTTCGTTCCAAGAACAACGGGACGAGACATTTCCACTTTTGTTGTTCCTGAAATAATATTCAAACGCCCTCTTAAGTGAGTCAAAGTTTTATTGATGTTGAGTTTGAATAAGGGTTGAGTAAAATGATACGGAGAGTTCAACGAGCGACTGAGGTCACTGAAAGTGGGATGACCATAGGAATTATTGTACTTGACAGCCATGGCCCACCGCATGCACTGTCTTGAAATAAACGCGAGAACAATTAGTGAGAAAAAAAAAAGTAAGGATGCTTTGGATGATGCAGTCCAGTTTTTAAAACCTAGTTCGAAAGGTTGGATGATAAGAACAAGCGCATGCAAGTTTTGGTGGGAAGCAAATTATATTTTGAAGTTCATGTACTATAGACAATTAAATGCTAGTAAATATTTTTATTGTTTTCATAAAAGTTGCATGCTTGTAAAAAGAACGTTCAAATAAAAGGCCACCAATTGAATTTTTAAAATATGGCCTTTTTAATTTATATGGATCAGCTTGTTCGAGGAGGCGAATGCTCGCGGATTCTTTGGGCTTTGTGTGAACCGTTCGGGTGAGAAGACAACGGTGATTTTCTGTAGGACCGTTAAAAAGGGAGTGGGAAAACAAAGGCAGCGAAGGGTATGACGGGAATTTAACAGAAGAAACACAAAACGAAGAGAAAAGGAAAACGAGAAACCGTCCCGCGCGCTCAAAAGGCGAGCGACAATCCTCTCTCTCTCTCTCTCTCTCCGTCATCGTGGTCGTGGAGGTAAAGGCAGGCGCATTTTGAAGTCGTCTCTCTCGCTCTCCTCTGGGTTTAATCTCTCTTTTTCCTTCCCTCGCTTTCTTTCATCTGCAACAACTCGAGAGAGAGGGAGATGTCTTCCTCGAGCTCGAGGACGCAGAGATCGTCGAGCTCGGTGTCGCCCTTCCGGACTAGGAAAGCAGCGGCGGTGCCTAAGAGCTCCGGCCGACCCCCGACGCCCTCCGCCACCTCGGCCAGCCTCGCCCAGACGTCGCCGCTGAGCCCCGAGACGGCTGATTCCCAGAAGGCCAAGGAGAATGTGACCGTCACCGTCCGATTTCGCCCCCTCAGGTGAGAAAAGGAGCCTCTCTGTTCCATTTCATGCCTTCGCTTGTCAAATGCGTGCTTGCTTCTCAACGGTTTCTTGCTTTACGTCAGCTCTCGAGAGATTAACAAGGGGGACGAGATCGCTTGGTACGCAGACGGAGATTACACGGTCCGGAATGAGTCCAACGCGTCCATTGGCTACAGCTTTGGTGCGCTTTGGGTTTCTCTTGTTTAATGTTTCTCTTTTTATGTCTCTTCGCCTTCTTCTTTCGCGCTTGTTGTTTCTCGTGTTCCGTTTGGTTATTTGAGACCACTAGTTACTCTACATTTTGTATTGGATGATTTTCTTCTTCTTTCTCATGCGCTTTTCTAGTTCACTTATCTCTTGTTATTAGTACTGAAATTCGTCTTTCTGAACCTGAAAAATCTTTTGATAATTGATTTTGATGTATCCGCGTGAACTGAAATGAAAGCTATGGAGGTTGGGGAGAGGTAATTGATGTGTAGGTAATGCTGTGCTTCATGGTTGCTTCTGAAAAAGGAGGTGATATTTAGCGAAGGACTAAGGAGAACAATGACTGATTGTCAGGTCGAGCTGCATGTTTTGCTCATTTGCATTATTCATTTTTACCGAGGAATCGTCGTCAACACGAAATGGAGTATTTAGAGTGAATACCAGCAGAATTCAGCATTTAACGAGCAAATGTACCTGTAATTTGCGTTATTTGAACCTCCAACAATTGTTTTAATTGCAATAATGATAATATGAAGCTTACAAAACTGTTCTCGTTGATAACTGAGACGGATTACCACAACTGGATGTGATGACACCGACAAAAGCTACCGTCTACCCTCTAATTGCTTGTTTCTAGGTCTATCTTGTCACTGCACAAAAGTGACTCTATGCCAACATGTTTGAAGTTCTGTTCATAGCGACACTTGTTTTTTCTCGCAGAACTTGGTTCTGTCTTTCTCTAGTTTCATGGCAACTAGTTTCATGGCAATTATTTTCATGCTTAATGTTGAAAACTTTGTCACTTTGTGATCCTGAAGTAACATGTACTGTTGGTCGTTTTTTTCTTTCTATGCTTTATCTTGCCTGAATCGTTGGTTATTTCCATCGAAACCGTTGTAGTTGTGAATCAGCTATTCGCTAGTTCAAGTTGTAGCTTCGTTTGTGGTGCTAATCCATTTATAAGAGCATATTCCAGAGCATAATGTGCAATTAAGCAAGTTACCCTGTAGCAATTTTATACTGATATCATGCATAAGAGCTTGTACTCTTACCTTTTTTACTTCTTCAGGTCCTACTTTTGCCACCTGCTTATGATTTCAGTTTGCTGGCATTCCAGTCTATATTTTAGAAAGCTTGTATTTCTCTGAGAGGAGTAAACAATTACCCTTGGTTTGAACTTTGAAGCTATATTTTGCTGAAGAGGCATGACTGAATATATCAACTTTTCTGTCTCCCTTTTTCCTTCCAATTCAGATAGAGTATTTGGACCTGCTACAACTACTCGACATGTTTATGATGTAGCTGCACAACATGTAATAAACGGTGCTATGGAGGGAATAAATGGTAATCATACATTTCCTTCTGATCTCTTCTTCACTTTTGGATTTGATCCATTGTTGTCTCAAATTTTTGCTATTTAAAATCTACTAATGATGAAACTTTAAGCTTTTGCTTCTACATGAAGTATATCAGCAAGTGTAAATTTCAATGCAATATATGCAATCTGTAGAATGCAGACATGGATAAAATGGAGGATTCAGAAAGCTTCCGCCCCTCTAGATGTCCCTCTATAGAAGGTGTACCGTCAGAGGGTGTACGAAACCAGTTCTGTCTGATGCCCTCAAATGGAAACAGAAACCCACAGGACACGGAAACAGGCACGGGTGTGGGGCACCCTGGCCCACCTGTTTGTTGCACAAGGAGAACCTTGGAACAGCAGAGTTGCTGTTCCACAGTGACTCAAAATTTCAAATGCCCTCTTAGTGGATTACCTTTTCCATCTACAAGAATTATGAAAATTTTTTGTTTCATGTGGAGGCAGGCTTTAGTGCTTGAACAACTTTTCATGATTGTGGGATAGTCATTGTAATTTTTTGAACATATTTAATGCCCTTTCTTTTCTTTGCCGTGCAGGAACCATATTTGCATATGGTGTTACTAGCAGTGGAAAGACTCATACCATGCATGTAAGTTATATTTGATTCTCAAAAAAGTCTGCTTATTACAATAATTGCTCTCACAAGCAAATGCACATTTCAGTTCTTTACTTTTTACGAGCGTTGAGCAACTTCCTAAGAATTAAAACCTTGTTCCACTTGTAATTCTCAAATCTTGCTTATTTTTTTGGAATGAACACATGGTTTCTTGGGCCTTCTACATTTGGGAACCAGGCATAAGCTATAATTGGAGAGGATTGAATGGTTGTTTAATGCATGGATGTTTGAGTGAAATTTGTACATAAGCTGATGTGGATGAAATTTACATATTGGGAGGTGTAAATGGGATTATGAGGTTCAGATCCATCAGATTCTCATGTGGAGCTGGTGCATGTAAAGAGAGCAGACGAGGTTGTTCATTGTTGAGAGAAAAGTACAAGTCAATATTGTGGTTCATTTGCTTACATTAGAAAATACACACCTCTGTGCAGCTATAAGGGGTAGCTCCCATAATCATCATTGTCTATTAGCACATTGCAGTTGCCAAAACAGGTTTAAATGGTAATATTTAGGCAAAAATTGCAATTTTTTCAACATGTTGCTGCATAATTTTATTGCAATAATATCAGTGCCTTTCCTTTTCTGAAAAAGTCCTCATTTATATGTCTTGAAATTTATTTTTTTCCATTTTTTATTTATTTTGTAATTTAAAAGCCTTATTAAAGTTTTCAATATTTTTAAGAAAGTATTGAGAAAAACATTCTGAATAAATTGCTGAATGACTAGATACACTACTACTTTATCTTAAGCAAAAATTTAATTGTAACATTTTATGCATGGGAATGGCATGAGAATGACCCTATATCTGACAAATTTGTCGAGAATGGTGCCATGTATACTTGAACTTAGTTACTGCTACATGCTTTGGTTCATAACCATTTTGAGTGCCAAACTGAAATAGATTGTTGAGTTGGTTCAGGACATCAAGTTTGTCATATTAATTTTTTTTTTTGGTTAGTTTTGTGTCAGGTCATTGCAACTGGCATTAGGGCTATGACAAACACTCATATCTGAGGTTGCAAAATCGAAGCATGCATATTCCTTAGTAGGGATGGTATGTTAGATTCTATACATGGGAATGACATAACGAAGATTTCATATTTGGGAAACTTACAGAAAATTATTCCCATGTTTAGGTAGGTGGAATTACTGCTTAATGTCTTGTTTCGAGGCCCTCTTGAGTGCTGGAGCCTGGAATACACCAGTGTCTGGTGTCTGTTGACATTTGCTCAACTAGGTGCTTGTTGGGTGTCATTAAAAGAATGGTTGATTTGCTAAATGTGGATTCTCTCGCTTCCTTTCCTCTCCTTACATATAATATACTATTATGTATTTGCACATTTTTTTACCTATCATTGCCACAAATTCATTCTTGGGTATTTGGTGCAATGTTTTTGTAGTTTTTTTTAAATGTTTTCCCAATAAAATGCTGGAAATTCAAAGTTGGCAGAAATACATAAAGAAACATAGAAAATTATCACAGAAGGTTCATATGATTTTAAAAGAACCAATAAATTCGAAGACATACAATTAAAGTGCATACAATGAGGTTTTCTCTGCAAGAGAAAAAAATCTTACTATTAGGATGATGATATTGTATTCGTGCGAATTTATTTTGTGATGGTATTTTGAGAATATTATGACATTTTCCCAATAATATCATTTTTTTTTTTTTGGTGATGCTATTGCAATATTGTGGCAATATATTACTAATTTCATTCATAGGAAATCTTATTTCTTAGATAATATGATTACGATCTTTTGCTTAACAAAGAAGTTTATGTTATTGGACAAATTATGCAGGGTGAGCAAAAATCCCCAGGAATTATTCCTTTGGCCATAAAAGATGTTTTCAGCATTATTCAAGAGGTAATCATACTTTGAACTTGCATTTAGTTTATAGTTATTTACTTGTTTCTAACGTACATTTTTTTTTCTATTTTTTTTTGGTCTTAGACACCTAGTCGAGAGTTTTTGCTTCGAGTATCATACCTGGAAATATACAATGAGGTTAGTGGAATTTCATCTCATTTTTGAAATGCATCTCCAGTCTTTGGAACTCTGAATTCATGGTTTGCATGTACAGGGTTTCTTTTTATGTTGAGAACGCACCCATAACCTGCTTGGAGATTTAGTTTAATATTTTTATCCTGAATTATTAGCTTGCCTAAAAGAAATAGCATCCGTGGAAAATGGTTTGTCTTATTTTGCAAGGTTTGAGAAAACTACTGACAATGAAATAAAAATCCTTGCATAAGAATTATTTCTAAACTATGTCACATGGGTACGGGTACGGGTGCCGGTACGGGTACCGGTACTGGTACGGGTACGGACCATTTTCAAAAAACTTGGGTACGGGGGTACGGCCGTACACACACACATATACATGTCAAAAAATGCAGAAAAATAACATATTTGCACATATCTATATCAAAAATTACACAATCAGAATAACATATTGTCATATTCATAAATACAGTCATTACAATTTACAACTTATATGAAAACTTGAAAAAGCACCTAGCAAAAGAGCTGCAAAACCAATAGAAACAAGGATCATTTCAAAAGGCGTACCCAACCCCGTACCCGTACCGGTACCCGTGTCGTACCGGTACCATACAGGTACTCCTCCTTTGGAGGAGTACCCGTGTGACATAGTTTCTAAACATGCAAGCATTTGGTTCATTTGGAGGTGATCTTGTTTAATATCTGCTAATTGTTGCTCCCCATGGAGTTGCTATTTGCTGCAAAAGGTGCACCATCATGTACTAGAAAGATCTAACAAATTTGTGTACTATCAACTGCTATGTTGTGAAGGCGTCACCTAGGCCACGCCTAGGCGTGGACTAGGCGACAGTCCACATGCATCACCTAAGTCCATCACTTATGTGATGGTTGTGGTTCTAGCATGCCTAGTCCACGGAAAGATACGTATTGATTTGTACAAGCTGTTATAATGCATATTATATGTTATATGTATAATTTGTTGTAATGTATATAATATGTACTGATTTGATACGATTTTTGTTTGAAATGATTCAAATCAAATAGTCTATAAGGTCCTATATAAAATGGATTTCAATTCATAACAGGATATACTGTTATTTACACCAAAATTCATATTTAGTTTTTCTATTGGATTCTGACAGTATCTCGTCCTAAGAAATGCAAGCATTGTGTCCGGTATGTAAACAAGAATGACATGTCTTCTTTTGTGTATCAAACTAAGGCATCGGCTAGAACACAATAGAACATAACAGTTTTTCAGTATGTAATGAGCTGGAAATGTACTGTTAATCTGTCATGTAAACAAAAGCAGAACCGTTTTTATGTTTTACTTTTTGGCTTTACTTACAAAGTGTAACCATTCAATTAGAACAAAACATAATAGTTTTTCATGTTTGACTTTTTTATGCTACACATCTGTGTCAATGGCGACAGGCACACCTGGAGGCTGGAATAGAAGCTTACAGTTCAGTCAGTACGTACATAAATTTATCATGTCTGAGTTAGGATAAATAAAAAAATTAATAAAAAAAATCGGTCTCCTTTTCTGCCTATGCGCGCCTAGGCATGTCTAAGCCCTAGGTGCTGCCTGGGCACCTTGACAACGTAGATCATATGTTGTAATATCCGTATATTTAAGGAATAAATTTTTGTGCATGGAATCCTATATGATAGATAGAGCCGTGATTTAATGAGAACGAGAACAATATGTGGCAACTCATAAGTGACAACTAATGAGCAAAACATAATTCCAAACCGTTAAAAATAATGCACAACTCCTACAAAAAGAAAAATCATAATTAGGTGATATGGTTTTGCAATGGCCAAGCTTTATGAAAGGTATCATTTCTAATACTAGGTTAAATAGTCAAGCATATTTAGTATTATAGTTATATAACACTTGAATAGGATAGCTGAAAGGATATGTGTTATACACTGGATTTTATGTCACACAAGCTCAAGCTGCTGAAAAAAACACAACACTTCTACAGAGAAATGACTGAATGCAGACAATACACAGCCTGTATCAGTTACACACAGGGAATCCTCACTAACAGCACAGATAAACTCTGTAAAATATTATTAATCACTCGTGAAGAGAGCTTACAGAAAGCTAAACTTACAAAAGGGACATACAGTCCAATAAATAGGAAGGAGGAGGAGCTGTTGGAATGTTGCACTATGTCAACTACAAAAGAGAACAATATGCCTATTTGGGTGTTGCACTATGTTGACACTATGTGGATGCGACATAGTTTCCAAGGAAAAGGAGGAGGAGGAGGAGGAGTAGTGGGATGATAGAGGAGATGGAGGAAGGAGGGTACTTGGTGGTGGGAGGAGGAGGAGTACTGGGATGATGGAGGAGATGGAGAAAGGAAGGTACTTGGTGGTGGGAAGAGGAGGGACAAGGGCTACAAGGGTCGAATGGGGAGGAGAGAAAAGAGACATTAGGGTTTTATTTTATTAATTTACTTTCAAAAATATCTTTCTTTCTACAATTTAAAGAAAGTTTCAACTTTTTGCAAAAGTTTAACTTTTAATTTTCTATACACACACACATATTTCTGTGATTAAGGTGATCTTTTACATTCTACAACTCTACAAACACTACACACCCCTTTATGACACACCTTGCCATGTCAATATATCACATGTTTTCTCCTTTACTTAAAGGGTATGCAGGCTACATGCCTATTGCAGAGTTGTAGTAAGGAATGATTTTCCAATACAAACATACATGCACAAGTTTTCTCTGAAAAATGTTCTACCTGCATCTTTAGCTCATGTGACATAGGTTACATTTCCATTGAAAGCTTTAGGTGTCTGCACTATTCTTGTGGGCAGCATTGAAATTGTCAAGAGTCAATAAACCTTATGCAATGAAATATAGATTTAAACTGTACACCTTCAGATATAAACTTGAAAAACTGAAAAACATGCGAATTCCCACTTTTTGAGCCTGGGGCCTCCTGTTTCTATGTATTTGTTCTGGAATATTTGTGCTCGGTCAGAAAATTTGCACATGCATGAAAGGCTTTTCTAAGCTTGCTTCATTCTGCACCTAATAATTATGCTTCCATGTATTTGTTCAGTTATTTTATCGCCTTTCTGTTATGAGAATTATTTTTCTAGTTATTGTTTACTAACTTTTGAAGAGATATACACAAGTTGTATCATGATTGCATGTTATGATAACCTGCTATTACATTTTTGTTGATGACCACATGCTGCTTCAGGTTATCAATGATTTACTTGATCCAACAGCACAGAATCTAAAGATACGTGAAGATTCACAAGTATGTAAATGATATTTATGCTACTTGTTTGCTCATTCTGCTTGCTGCATTAAGCTTTGATTGGTGAAATTTTCTTGAATGACATTTTCTTTCAACTGACGATTTGACTAGTTTTTTGGATGTGGCATGTATTGCTTTGGTTCTTGCCTTTCTTCTCTTGTTTCATCCACATCTGCATAGGTTTGTGCACTTTTGAACCTCAAATGCTGTTTGTATTTTTATAAAGATATTTTTCATAGATTTACTCAAGCCTTTTTAGCTTTCAGATGAAAAAAAGGATTGTGATTGATCTCTTGTAAATTCTATCTGTTTGCATATTCATGCTGATGCTTTGTTATTGTTTTTTTTGACACGTTTTCCTGAACCAGTTGTTAGTTTGTTCCTTATTCAGCTCCCGTATATCTAGATCTGTCAACCCATGTGCTGTTGAAACATAAAGCTTCTTCTGATGCTTTTAGATGGCCGTTTGTATATCCTTTCATCTGTTTTTATCTGGTCAATTTGTCTTATGCAGGGAACATATGTGGAGGGTATTAAAGAGGAGGTTGTTCTGTCTCCTGCTCATGCTCTTTCCTTAATAGCATCTGGGGAAGGTGAAATCTTCTAGAAAATGCATTGCCATTTACCCTTTTATGATGTTGCATGGGCATGCCGTGGATGTATGTGGCCACTTATATGAAGTTTGTGATATGATTTGTCTTAACTCTTAAGGGAATTCAAAACAGGAATCAAGCAGAAATCTCTTTGAGAGAATCATTTTGAAGATTGTATCAATATATTGAACTGGGATTTTTATTTGCAGTTTCCATCCTTGGTTGCTGATTTCTTTGTTGAATGCTGAATGTTCATCATTCATTTGAGGAAACTATTTAACCTTGGGAGCTTAAAATTGTTCATATAATTGAAATTTTCAATTTGAGTTGTATAACTGTAACATTTAACTGTTTTGGTTACAGAGCACCGGCATGTTGGTTCCAACAATTTCAATTTGCTTAGCAGTCGAAGCCATACAATATTTTCCTTGGTAATTTTTTTTCTCTTGGAAACCATATCAAAACTTAGATGGCTAATGTTTACTGCAAAAGTATACCTTCCAAAATGAAGTTATTGTTTTGTCCTCACTTCAATGTCTTGAAAGCATGTGGAAGCCAAGTAGTTTTGGTTGATTATTTTTAAGCTGTTATAATTTGATTTTATGTGATTTAAGTTGCCAGTGGGTTATGTCTTAATCACTAGCATGCACATCTCTTCTATCATCTGCATCATATTTGAAGATATTGCTGCACAACCTCTTCAGTAATCTTCAATATATTCTTAGTCTGCATCTGCCTTATGGCCCAAAAGGCCATAATAGAATCTGAAATAATTTGGGAAATGATATTGTTAAATGGATAAATAAAATTCCCCTTATTGAATTTGTAATCATCACTGTTATCTTCAATTTCTATCGAATTTTCTATTTTTTTTTTATGTTGGATGTAAATCTTGAAACAAATGTGTCTGTTTTGGGTTATGTTCAGGTTTTCTTTTGCTTTTCTCTTATGTGTCTTCCTGGAAGATGTATTTTACATTTACAAATGTGATGTGTTTTCAGTCCATTGAAAGTAGTCCACGTGGTGAGAACCTGGGGGAGGAGGATGTGACATTGTCTCAGCTGGTAAATAGTTTTTCTGCGTGTCCTTTCCTTATCCTGTTTATTTGACTATTTGGTTTTTGCAATTTTAAAAATTTTGGTTCAAGTATTTACATGTGGGATCATGACCTTGTGCGTCACTTACATGATTTAACTTTTCGATCGATTACTTTCTTGTGAACTTACTCAACCTTCATTTGCAGAACTTGATTGATCTTGCAGGTTCTGAGAGTTCAAAAACTGAGACTACTGGTCTAAGGAGGAAGGAGGGTTCTTACATAAATAAAAGTTTACTAACACTCGGCACTGTAAGATATCTATGACTTTACGACTATTTAGTATTCTTTTGCACAGCTGGCTATTTGATTTTGGGGTTTGTTTAATTCAAGGTTTTTTTTTTGTGTTTTCTCTGCTTATGATTCTTGTATTTTTGTACTGTCAAATCTACATTGTTCAGGAGTGTAAGGATGGCAGACTCTTTGATGCTTTCATGCCATTTCTGTCATTATGCTTCTCATCATTCTTTAAGTAAATTTCAATTATATTCTACATGATATGTGGTTTTTTGCAGAAATGTCTTTTGTGATCAAACTTTGTCCGAAACTTGCTGTCTGTAAGTTCTATAAAGAACTCGAAGGACTATCCTTCCTTATACTACCTTGCTTGCTGTTTGCCCACTGTAGCATACCTGCTGGAAGATAGCCATGGGTCATATATAAGGATTATTTACTTGATGTGGTCTTTGTTTTCTCATTGTTCTTTGTTGCGAACATTCATTCAGCACATTTCCAATTGTGGACTTGGTTTGGAGCTACATCATTTTTTCTCCAAATATCCATATTGTATCCTTTCCTTTCTTGATTTCCTGCATCGTTTTTTTTTTCTTGGGCTTCACTGAACTGTTTATTTCAGTAAGCTTTTTCATTTTGAACATGATCCTAGACAGCTTATGTCACACCCCGACCTTTTTGACACTCAAACATTTTTTTTTTCTAACATCCAACATCGAGGTGTGACTACACAATAGTTCAAAAAGGAATGAGCCATACAATTCAAAACAATGGGGCAAGCTTTCCATTATATAGCATTTCAATTCAATTGTACATTTGACAAAAATGCCCCAAAATCACAACATCGATGCCTAATCAAAAACAAGGCATCAGTAAAACCAAAAACCCGACGCGCCGGCACTACAAGAACAAAACAAAACCCAAAACCTCCCCAGTAGGACGTGAGTGTAGCCATCTGCTCAGCCTGCTGCCCCGGGTACACCAAAACCTGAAAAAAGGAAACAATTGAAGGCTTAGCCTTCGCAGTATGGCAACAAGCCAGGAAAAGTCCAAGCCCTCTTAGGTCGGGCTCAGTACACAAACAAATATCAGAACAATCTATCATTATGTCGTGTCAAGACACGACATGCAGACGCCACTCAATGGCTACAATAACATAATTTCAATCACATGCAAGGCATCATCAACATGTCACTTGCATTCATAAGCACAACAGTCACATGCACAACAATCCTATATATTTCAATCACATACATTGCAGTTTCATTACTATCAGTGAATTTACAGTTCCTGTGGGTGCAAACACAGGCACGTGCACACCGCGGGCGGCCCACAGCCGAGAGACAACCCCCGTGGTAGCCCAGAACAGTATGGATCCATCTATCCACTGCAGCGGTAGGGCACTCATCCATGGATGTGTGAATTCCAAGGAGAGATACTCAGCCTTCCCTAGGACACCCAGGTTGGGAAGGCGGGAGCCTACGCTCCAAGCACATCACACAACAGTACCCTGGGGCCTTGCACTGCCTGCGCTCCGAACAGGCGAGACCAGTGGCGAAAGTGGGACAACTCCCATATACATAGTCACATCCCACTGGCCTCTCATCTCTTATTCTTTCATTCTTATACTTATACTTGCACAAACACATTTAACTGGCTAGCTCCTGAGGTTGGTTCACTTCACGAGTAAACCCACACCTCCAATTGCCTCCACACGAGGGTTACACATAACCACAACAGTTTTGGCTAGCCGTCATAACAATATGGGTACAACTACCCACTGTGCAAACATTTGCATCATTGCCCGCGGCAATGAGTATTCAATAAACATAACATTCACATTCATCATCATAACAATCACATCTTTGAAAACTTAGCCAAACCACAGAGAGTAGTCTCAATCTGTGGTGGGCTCGTAGCTGTCCTATGCAGTTATCATTCTAGAATGCTTTCTAATGCACAATTGGGGTCGAGGAGACACTCGACTCGATACCCCGCCTCATCTGTCCTAAACAGTTATCAATTCTAGCATGCACATACAATGCGTAACATTATCAAAACAATTACTATAAGCCTTTCAAAACAATTCATATCATATACCAATTTATGTACATGTATACACATATTCATTCACGGAACACTCAATCAATTCATATCACAAATCCTAGGATCCCATGATCTTAGGAACACACATTCATTCACTTGCCCAGGCAGGGATTTGCCTGGAATGTCGCCATACCTGTGGCGCGTTCACAAGAATCTTCAAAATGCCTCGAGCTTCGAATCCGGTAACTCAAGGTCGACGGGACGTACCCGGTGAACCTGCAGACACAAACACAAGATAAGATTCCTACTACAAACCTCAACAATTCAAACAAAAACAAAACAAGGTCATTGAGGCACGCGTCATCGCCTCAAGAGGGTGTCGACGGGTAGTGTCGACCCACAAGTTCTCCAATAGGGTCACTTCCCACTCCTAGCCGTGCCAATAGATGCCAAAACTCAAAGCCATCAATCCGTCTATCACTAACGCCTTTCTCAAAATTCCCTTTTTCTTAAATCAAGGCGTCTACCCCAAAGATACTTCCAACTTATGTACGTTATCCCTATTTAACTCCAAGATGCACCCGTTCACAAAAACGCGTGCTACAGGCTCACTAAAACGGTCCTAAATCTTCCCCACAACCTCACAAACTCTACCATGTCTCCCCTAATGCTTCGAAAATTAATCTATCATGCTTAAATGATCATCCAAAATATGAATCTTCGCTTCCCAACATAATCGCAAGCTTTTCCCCAAAAACGAAATCACTAACATGTGTTCCAAATAATCAATTCAAAGCTCTAGCATGCTCAACCAATAATTATGAGCATTCCAAAGAGAAATATATCATAAAATAGGTTCAATTTCGCCTTGCTCACCCCGATTGAAGGTCTAAACTGTTGTAATCCTCCCGGCAGCCACCTCACGCGTCCAAGTGGTCCCCAAACGGCTAAAATCCTCCAATGCCGCCACTACCAAGGCCTTCTCTAATTGCTGTTACGAGGGGGAAGACAAATCCTCAAGCTGAAAACGGATCCAACAGTGATAGCACAGTGAAAATCAGTGAGAGAAAGTACTTGATTGGAGAAAAATAGAAAACGAGCAGAAAATGGGGAGAGGGTTCGGTCAAAAGGGGAAAAGAAGGCAGTGAGGGGAGAGGACGGGAGAGAAGAGAGAGAGACGGTGGAGAGTGAGACGAGTGACAGTGGGAGAGGGAGAGTCGTTCGGTGGAGAGGGGAGACGAGAGACAGTGGGAGAGGGAGGGTCGTTCGGTGGAGAGGGGAGACGAGAGACGGTGGGAGAGGGAGAAGGGAAAGAAAACGGGAAGGAGAAGAAAAGAGAAGAGAGGAAGAGGCAGGGGACGACAGGGTTCACCTCAACGCCGCCGTCGCCGCCGCCGCCGCCGCCGTCGCCGCCGCCGCCGCCGCCGCCGCCGCCGCCGTCGCCGCCGCCGCCGCCGTCGCCGCCGCCGCCGCCGCCGCCGCCGCCGCCGTCGCCGCCGCCGCCGCCGCCGCCGCCGCCGCCGCCGTCGCCGCCGCCGCCGCCGTCGCCGCCGCCGCCGTCGCCGCCGCCGCCGTCGCCGCCGCCGTCGCCGCCGCCGCCGTCGCCGCCGCCGTCGCCGTCGCCGTCGCCGCCGCCGTCGCCGTCGCCGTCGCCGCCGCCGCCGTCGCCGCCGCCGTCGCCGTCGCCGCCGTCGCCGCCGTCGCCGCCGTCGCCGCCGTCGCCGCCGTCGTCGCCGCCGTCGCCGCCGTCGTCGCCGCCGCCGTCGTCGCCGCCGCCGCCGTCGCCGCCGCCGCCGTCGCCGCCGCCGTCGCCGCCGCCGTCGCCGCCGCCGTCGCCGCCGCCGTCGCCGCCGCCGCCGCCGCCGTCGCCGCCGCCGCCGTCGCCGCCGCCGCCGCCGTCGCCGCCGCCGTCGCCTTCTTCCCTGAGCTCCGGTCGTGGGTAAGGAAGAGACGGTAAGAGGAAAGCGAAGGAGAAGAGAATGCGAGGGAGGAGGGACAGCGTCGGGCTCCTCTCGCGTGGGGCTAGGGTCCGGGTCTGGACCCTGACCCGACCCGCTCCGCCCAAACGCCGCGCGTTACAGCTTAACACAGTTTTATTTCCTACTATGGAAAGCAACTGGATGTGTTTTGTATAGTTAGTTAGGTTATTCATTAGGTTTACATGAGCGACTTCTTTGGGAAGATCATAGGTGCCTTTGTCAATATATTACCTCTAGTAAGGCCTGAACTTTTTTGCTTGATCATCAACACGCGGCAGTGAATGTGACAGACTGAGGATTGTTACAGCAAGTAGCAGCAGTTATCTTCAAGTGCTATTTTGTTGCTGAGAATCAGCAAATTGTAGATTGGTGTTTCAGTTGGAGGTTATTAACCTATGAAGCAAAATTTATTGGAACCTGAATTAAATGTTATTCCAAACCCAACTACAGGTGCTGAACTCTTTTGCTGATCTTATGTTCCGAACTTGTGATTGAGTCCCATGTTTCTGAAGCAATGGCATGAAAATCCTTTATCTATGGAGTGTCAAATTTGTTATGTTTGGGGAAATTCAAAGAAGCACTCAATGTTGATTTGTTCTGGTAATGGTTGCTTGCTTTACATCTTTCAATTTAGGTAGCTGTTAGGTCTTCATATGGTAGGTCTAATTCTATAATACAGAAACAAGATGGTGATATATATGTACCTGTCAAATACATACAGTGGGCTATTTTTAGTAGCTAGAATATAATATACAGGTCTTGAATAGACCTCTGAGTAAATAAATGAGAATTTTTATTTAGTTTTTTGGTGAAAGCTGTCTGGGAAATTTTAATTTTCTATGCTAATTATTTTTCAATTGAGATCTCCTCTGGGTATGCAATGTCATG
Organism: Nymphaea colorata; assembly: GCF_008831285.2. Lineage (NCBI taxonomy): Eukaryota > Viridiplantae > Streptophyta > Magnoliopsida > Nymphaeales > Nymphaeaceae > Nymphaea > Nymphaea colorata. The sequence goes on along the minus strand of NC_045138.2, from coordinate 20,655,434 downwards.
CTGGAAGGCTTTATGATTAATTAAGATTCCCATTTTATTTGTTAGTGGACTGCATTATGGGGAATTGTGCATTTGTCTCTGTGATAATATCAAATTGCACTATGGGCATTTTGCATTTTGTTTTACTATATATGATAGTCTCCGAAAAGGTATATGTGACTTTTGTCGAGTTGTCATGTCCAAAGGAAGTAATAACTGTTCTCTCATGCCTTGGCTTTTCGAAGCATGCAAACTGTGATTCTATTATGGAAAATATATGACTGAGATAGGACAGTCAACTTCAATTCATTCACGTTCATTATTAGGTTAGTAAGAAGAGAGAACGTTGGAACTACTGAGCATTAATGGTTAAGTATTTGTAAATTATAGTTTGAAATTTTGTTTCTATTATGTTTCAACTTTTAAATGTGTTTTTTTGCCTTTATTGGTTCTATGGTGCATGTGAATAAGTTACATAAGCTTGGAGTTACTAACTCAGAAGTGCTTCTACTTAAAAATTGCAGGTTATTGCCAAGTTAACTGATGGAAAGGCAACACATATTCCCTACAGGGATTCTAAACTTACTCGTTTATTACAATCTTCCCTAAGTGGACATGGGCGCATCTCTGTAAGCCTCATATTCACCTCTCTCTCCCTCTGCCTCCCTGTCTTTCATTTCTTTTCCCATTACTGCCTTTTAGAAATGATATATATAGTGGATTTCTTTCGAGTGTTAATGCATGTGGGTTTTCTCTCAAGTAGCTCATTTGCACTGTCACACCGGCCTCTAGCAATAGTGAGGAGACACACAATACTCTGAAATTTGCACATCGAAGCAAACATGTTGAGATAAAGGCTTCTCAAAATAAGGTACTTGATTTGATGTTCAAAAGTTCTTTTGTCTTTCCATGTGCTATTAAATTTCTATGAGAAACTAACCAATTTATGTACTTCAGATAATGGATGAGAAATCACTGATAAAGAAGTATCAGAGGGAGATTTCCAGTTTAAAGCAAGAGCTCCAGCAATTAAAGCGCGGTATGATGGAAAGACCATATCTCTCTTCTAATCAGGAAGATCTTGTCAATTTGAAGCTGCAGGTACTCCTTTTTATGTTCTAACTTCTAAACAATTTGTATTTGTTATTGTTCTTCCATCAATTTTCACTTTTTTGATATGAGTATCCAATATTTCTAGTTGTCGTGCAATGTCCTATGTTATTTCCTTTTCTTTTGAATCTGTCAAGCAAGTTGGGAATATGATAAAAAAGCAAGGTTTTGTTAGGTGTAAAAATGATAATGGTTATTTCATGGTATCTTCATTATTGTATTAGAATAATACTGTGATAGTGTCATGCTAGTATCATATAATATTCAGTTACTTTTTTTGTTTCTTTTCTTATGTGACATGGATGCATATGTGGTTGATATGATACGCCATTTCTTAATATGCTGGGATATTGACTCTATGCTCTGCATGTGTGTCTCATTGTCAGAAGTATTTATATTTTGAAAATAACACAATATTATCAACAGAACAGATTGACATACTCTTTATTGGGAAAATGTCATGATATTTTTAAAATATTACTAGGAAAAATTATGCAGTAATTTTTTTTTCAAAAAACATCTAAATGTATTTTAATGTTTTAGTGTATGTATTCCCTTATTTCTGTTTCGTAATTTCAAATCCTATTTTGGATCGTTATTAACAATGTTATATAAGAATTTGTAGAAATGTCATTATTTTATAATCTTGTACGCTAGGTGGACTGTGTCAGTGAAGAGTCTTGGTGTTTCCAAGAATTACTTTTTATTGATGCGCGATGATATCATCATGGCAGTTTCTTATATTTTAAGTATGTCTTGTCATATATTTTCTGAATCATTCCTTTCAATATGTTTCATAGATGTGCCTTCACTTGCATGTGTGCGCCTTTTTTTTTCTTTATTTTTCAATATCATACAAAATATTTAGGTTCTATCGTTTTGCAGGCTGGGGGCCTTATCGAAAATCTCTTTTCAAATTATTAATGTGTTACCTTTCTAAGACTTTGTAATGTCAGATTACTGCATCATCCACCGAAGACTTATGCACAGAAAAAACAAGAAAGAAGGAGAATATTAGAGCTATGTCATTAATGAGAAAACATAACGGTAAAAAGGAAACACCTCATATGACGTCTGAATCTGGGTCCAGATCCAGACATCATGACCCAAACCTTATACACGATTTAACAACCTTTGCCTGGTCTGCAACTTGAAACCATGTATTGAATCAATTGCACAGTTGGTTACAACCCCGAATTCTTCTTTACATTCCGAAGTTAAATGCAATGTTTTTAAACCCGATGACTTGGGACTCTACTCATTGATTGTTAACTCATGACATGGTGGGTCAACTCAGTCAATAGGGCCAGGTTTTTTTAACTATTGTTTTTAAACGAAAAACAATATGTAACTTCTCATTTAAACATAGAAAGTTTGTAGAACTTCATGATTAATTGTATCATTGAGAAATGTCAAAATATTTTCAAGTAAAGCCATAACTATGCTATATTTATCACTTATCTTAGTTGAGAACTGTATGTAAGTAAATAAATATGTATTGAACTGACTGGCTCAACATTGCTCTGTTTCTTTTGGAGGCTGGGCCCTGATTGTGCATCTGTTTGATATGCTATGCATGCAGAGTGTGGTTAAAAGGTTCTTTATTGAATGATTATTCCCTGAACAATAAGTAGAGCTGTTTAACGTGATTGTTTACCTATCTAAATTTATATCATCACATATTGTGCCTACTACGTGTTAGAACTTAGAAGCCAAATTAAATTACATTCTTTTGGTTGTTCAACTGTTAGTTGATTTCTACGAGAGCAATATGGTGAGAACATTGTAGTGCATTAGTTTCTTTGTTAAGTTGCTTCTTTATGTCTTTCTTTAACTAAATTTCTGTTCTTTTCCTTTTTAAGCTTGAGGCTGGTCAGGTCAAATTGCAGTCAAGATTAGAAGAGGAAGAACAAGCAAAGGCTGCTTTGATGGGAAGAATCCAACGCCTGACAAAACTTATATTGGTATCAACAAAGAATGCAATGCCTTCCAATCTTTCAGTGAAGGCCAGTCACAGGAGGAGACACTCTTTTGGAGAAGACGAGGTGAGCGATATATAAAATTGCATTTGCTTGCATGTATGCACACACAGACTCATGCATACACACAACATATTATCATCACTATCGCCGTTCTTATAGATGGTATATCAATTACTTAAGAACGCAATAAAATGCATAAATGGGATTGCTTTGGACACAATGAATTCTGTTTGAACGGCTTTGATTGTTAATTGGGTATATTTTCCAATGTAATATTGATAGGTAAACTGGAAAGTCATTCCATTTGTCAGACAGTTCAGCTTCGCATTTAGTTTCAGATTGAAAGATAATCATTTCCCTTACGTAGACTCTTGAGACTGATTCGATGCCTTTTCTGATGCAGCTGGTGTATTTACCCGACAGGAAAAGGGACTATTTATTTGATGATGATGTTGGTAGTCTTGATTCAGAGCTCTCTGCTGGAGCACGATGTGATGGCATCAGTTTGGAAGAGCTGAAGAAAGATTATAAGAAAGGGAAGAGGCGGGGAATGCTTAGTTGGCTCAAATTACGGGTAACTTGCAATTCTTAAATTGATCTGGTCTTGAATTTTTTTTTTTTGTTTCTTCAACTTCACTGTTGAGATTTTTCAGTTGCATGGATGATATACTTTCCTGAAGAAAAGAAAAAATCAATCCTGTGATCCTCTTGAAAGAATGTTTTCTGCAAGTGGCCATTAATATGTTACAGTTGTTGATGTTTATTATTTCCTGGGAAATGTTGCTATTACTTTTATCGTTATTTTTATTTGTTTCTGCCTTTTAGTGGTTGTGTTTTTTTGTTTGCTTATTGTTTCTGCACCTTCTTCAATGCAATTTTCAGGTGTCAATTGTCCAAATTTTAGTAAATAAATGGTCTAGTTTTGGTTTCTTCAACTCAGTGTGGGGTTTCATTGCATGAATAAACTTGAAAAAAATGAGGTGTTGCAGTCCTTTCAGAAGAATTGATTTTTTTTTTGGGAAGATATTGATTCCATTGCACTCTTCTGAGTCCTCGAGCAACTGTGCACGTTCTCCTTTCTTGTTTTTTTGGTAATTTTGTTATTTTTTCTGAATAACTGTGCTTTTTAGTATCTATTTTGAATAGGTAAGTATTTTGAGTGAGCTGGATAGTTGGATTAAATTGCAGGATAAATCATCCTCTGGTACCTCCTCTCTCTATTCGCAGTTGTTAGGAAGGCAGTTAGGAAGGTAGAAAGAGGTTGAATTAGGTTTGCTTGTCATTCCCTGACAGAGGAATAACAATATGGGCCTGTTTAGCTTAAAAATAACTATTTCATGTTGGGTTAACTTGTTAATAAAGGTGGGTTGGATAAAGTAGTTCTTTATGACAGCTTTTGGTAGAATCTCTATTATCATCAGCTCATCTGTGAAAGACTACACAGATATCATTCGTCTCCATGTTTGTCACTTTAAAATGGGATAGGTTATCCTTGCATCTGGCCTGGACAGCATGGTTATGGCTAGTTGGTCTGCACTAATCATTCGGTTGGTGCCTTTTCTTACGGATCCCTTAGCAATGGAGAAGAATCCTGCAGCTAGACTAGCTATTGCAGCCTATGCAACATGGAGTCTTTTGAGGAGGCCACTTCTACCTATGCAACACCTCCACTGTTTTCTGGTGTAGGTGCCTGCTGCTCAGCTTACTGAATTCAATCTTCAGCCACATGGATTTGTAATCAACGAGGGTTTTAAAACCCAAAGGCTTGAGGACCATCCTGGAGTGTTTTGACTTGTGACTTACTAGTCAACTTGGTGACGAGGTCTGGTTTTAACTCTAGTAGCCGAAGCTAGAAGTTACACACTAGTTGGCCTGGTCCCTAAAAGAATAGTTGGGACTAGTTGGTCCACATTGGGTTAGAAAAATATAATCAATAGAAAATATAGAAACATTAATTACAATGTCAAAATTATCATGTTTGTGTGAGCATGTTTAAAAAGCACATGCCAAGAAAAGGAGGGGATGGTATTTTTGAAAGATATTTCCTGAAAAAGGAAAAAGAAGAAAAAAGAAGCAAGTGTAGCTTGCCTAAGGTAAGAACTAGTCTTTGAGTAGTTAACCAAGTTAGTCTACTAGTGCATAAGGGCCGATTCTGTGCCCTTGGTGTTGCTAAATGAATCATACTCATGCATCCATTAATCTAGTCTGATAAACAGTTCATATTTTATGCTTCTGCTGTTTATGATTTTGCGTTCTTTTGCTTTTGATATTAAAAATGCTGCTTCTGCATCCATACTTATGATATGCATGTTCCTCTATATGGTGTGTATATCCAGACAATTTAGGTCATGGCAAAAAATAAGAACACTAAAATCGATTATCAGTGTCTTTTTTGTGCAATCTAACCTTATAGATATGAAATATATATTAAGTCAATTAATTTTTCAGGTTTCTAAATGTGTTATTTTAATCATAAAAAGATAATGGCTCGTAGACACTAAAACTTTTGGTAGTAGAAAAACCAATATTTTGCATTAAAAAAACTTGAAATAAAACATGTTTTCTAACCAAATTAGTAATCATAAACCTGTTAGCATGGCTGATTTTTATTTGAAATCTTTTTAACATGAATGTGTCTGGTTGTTGTTCCCACCTAAGTGCATTGGTATATGTTGCAGCCTTGAAACGTGGAGAGAGAGAGAGAGGGCTGAAGACTTGAGAGTTGAGAAGAAAAGAACACGTTCCATTCACTAACCCTAATCTCTATTATAAAGAGATTAGGGTAGAAAGAAGATTTACATATTACATCAATCTAAAATAAAGGAAATATTAAAGAGATCTTATAACTCTTTAATATTACAAAGAACCACCTAGAAACATAAACTTTCTTATTTCAACACTCCTCCTCAAGCTGGAGCATACATAGTAAACGTGCTCAGCTTGTCACAACATTAGAGAAATCACCAATAGGGAGAGCTTTGGTGAAGACATCTGCAGCTTGGTCTTCTGAAGGGACATGAATAGTGGCAATGGTTCCTCTTTGAACGAGATCCCGAATGTAATGACAGTCAACCTCAATATGTTTAGTTCTCTCATGAAAAACTGGATTATTAGCAATGTATGTGGCTGCACGATTGTCACAATACATCTTCATGGGAAGTGGAATCGACACACTTAGGCTAGATAGCATGGATCTAGCCCAAGTCATTTCTGTTGCAGTTCGAGCCATAGCTCTGTATTTAGATTCTGCACTAGATCTTGACACCACGCCTTGTTTTTCACTTCTCCATGATATGAGGTTGCCTCCCACAAATACACAAAATCCTGTGGTAGATTTTTTGTCCTCGATTGAGCCAGCATAGTCAGCATCACTATAGGCTTCCACTTCCAGAGTGTTGCCTTTTGTGAACAAAAGGCCTTTGCCAGGAGACGATTTCAGATATTTAACCACCATCAAAGCAGCATCCCAATGAACTTTCCTTGGTTTTTCCATAAATTGACTTAGCTTCCCCACTGCAAAACTAATGTCTGGTCTTGTCACAGTAACATAGAGTAGTTTTTCAATAAGGGATCTATAAGATCGAGAATCCACTAATTCTGTTTGGTCATCATGAAGGTGTATACGTGGATTCATAGGCAAATTAGCCGGTTTAGCTCCTAGCATCCCTGTGTCCTGCAATAAATCAAGAACATACTTCCGTTGAGAGAGAACAACACCCTCCCTATTGCGAGCAACTTCTATTCCCAAGAAGTATCGAAGTGGACCAAGATCTTTCGTCACAAAGTGTTTTTGAAGAAACAGTTTTGCATCAGAAATTTCTTGATCAGAGTCACCTGTTAGGATAATATCATCAACATAAACCACGAGAACGGTTATACCTCTGGAAGTCTTCTTGATAAACAGAGAATGATCAAGAGGAGATCTCACAAAGCCACACTTTGAGACTACCTCGGAAAACTTGTGAAACCACGCATGAGGACTCTGCTTGAGTCCATAAATAGCTTTCTTCAGCTTGCACACTTTGCCACACTCCCCCTGTCGTTCAAATCCTAGTGGTTGTTGCATATAGACAGTCTCATCGAGATCACCATACAAAAAGGCGTTTTTGACATTCAGTTGATACATGTGTCAGTCATGGTGGACAGCCACAGAAATGATAAGACGAATGGTTCCCAATCGAGCAACTGGAGAGAAGGTCTCAAAGAAATCCACACCGTAGGTCTGCGTGTAGCCCTTACCAACCAATCGAGCTTTGTATCGTTCCATAGAACCATCAGAATTATATTTCACTGTGAATACCTACTTTGAGCCAACAATATCACAACGAGGAGGAGGATCAACAAGTTCCCAAGTGCCTCTCTGCACTAAGGCATCCTTCTCATCTTGCATAGCCCGTCTCCATTGGGTGTCTAATAAAGCCTGCTGGTGACACGTAGGAACTGTATGAGCAGCCAAAGCTTGAATGAACTGTTGCATATTTTTACGAACACCATCAGTATACACAAAATGAGGTATAGGATGTAAAGTACATTGCCGCCTGCCTTTGCGAAGAGCAATAGGTAAGTCTTGACAGGGATCAGAATGACTAGGGCTATGCACTTCAGATGTACTTACCTCCTGAGAAACGGTTGGCGAAGGATTATGAGAAGGGTCCTGTCGACGTGTGTAGACCAGCGGAGGATCACGAAACTTGGACACTACAGTAGAAGGAGATTCAAACGGGAACGACTCCAAAGGAATAGGAGGAATAGGTAGTAGGTCTGGTGATGGTGGCATCTCAGGAAGGATGGAAGATGAGCTATAATAAGGTTGAGACTCAAAGAATGTGACATCCGCACTGATATACTCCTTTTGAGTTAAGGGATCAAAGCATTTGTAGCTCTTATGGTTTCTGGAGTAGCCTATAAAGATACACTTAATGGCTTGGGCTCCCAATTTATCACGTGTGGGTCCAAGTATGTGAACGAAGCATGTGCAACCAAATATTTTGGGAGCCACTGGAAATAAGGGTCGTTGTGGATGCACAAGTTTAATGAGAACCTTGTTGTCAATGGAGGATGAGGGTAAACGGTTGGTTAAGTAACAGGCCGTGAGGATGACATCTCCCCAAAAAGATGCAGGTAACTTGGTATGAAGCATTAGGGAACGAGCCACATTTAAGAGTTGGCGATGTTTACGTTCAGCTACTCCATTTTGTTGGGAGGTATGAGGACAAGTAAACTGAGGAGAAATGCCATTATCGGAGTAAAACTTCATTAAGGTTGAGGCTTTGAACTCAAGGGCGTTATCAGTGCGAATGTTTTTAACAAGAATACCAAACTGGGTCTTTATTTCAATAACAAGATTTTTGAGAATACATACTACTTTAGACCTTTCCTTCAAAAGGAAGACCCAAGTGACTCGAGAATAATCATCAACAATGACAAGAAAATACCGAAATCTTGACCTACTAGCAACTCTGCTAGGACCCCACACATCAACATGAAGAAGATCAAATAGTCCACAACTGGACGGATGAATAACTGCTACGGATGTGTTTGCCAAGTTGATAGGCTTCACACTGGAATGACTCTGGTATTGAAAGCTGAGGAAGAAGGTGACGGAGCTTGGAGACAGATGGATGACCAAATCTGAGATGCCACTGGAAAGAGGAGGACGGTGAGGTGATCGATGATGCTGCAATACCCATTGGATCCGACAGGAAGTAGATGCCTCCTTTCTCATAGCCTCCACCAATCGTCTTCCCAGTTTGCAAGTCCTGAAATGAACATAAACCATAGTCAAATGTTACACGACAGTGTAAGTCATTAATCAATTGTCCAACTGATAACAAATTTGTTGGGAACTTAGGAGCATATAACACATTAGGAATAGTCATAGACTGAGAAATCTTGATATCACCATAACCCAGAATAGGTGACCATCTACCATCTGCAAGTTTCACATGACGTGCCTGAGGCAACATGTGTAGCACAATAAACATAGAAGGTTTGCTACAAAAGTGTCTCGATGCTTCGGTCCAGGTAGTACCTGTATCATGTGGGACACTATCAACGGACGTAGCACTGTCTATCATGACTGTAGAGGCCGACGGCTGGGAAGATCTGAGTGCTAGGAAGTCCTCATACTCAGACTTGTTGATACTCACTGTCACTGTCTTAGGGTGAGAAGAAGATAAAGACCCATCTACAACTGATGAAGCTGCCTGAGCAGACCCAATAGGAGACGGTAAAGAATTCTTGCCCTGCTTAGATGCAACATTTCTTCTTAGGGATGCAACGGAAGGACGACCATGTTTATCCCAACATCTGTCTTCTAAATGTCCTATTTTACCACAATAGGTGCACTGAAATCTCCCCCTACCTCCTCCTGACCCACGACCAATGCCTCTCCCCCTGAATGAACCGCGTCCACAACCTCCTGAGGCTACCAAGGCAGAAGCCTGTAAGTCACTAGAGGGCTGAGAAAGGGTCACAACAAGACGACTAAGTTTGTTGTAAGCTTCGGCTTGGTCAGGGATTTCTGCTCCAGTCAACATCTGAGCCTTTGCTACAGCATAGTCAGGGGCGAGACCCTGTAAAAACTTCGCAACCATAGACTGTTCACCATGAGTTTTATGACATGTTGGACATGGGGGACGTAATGCTTTAAGTTGTTCATAGATGGACTTGAGGGAAGCGAAGTACTGAGCAAGACTTTGATCACCCTGTTGCAGATTAAGTAATTCCTCCTCCACCTGCAATATCTTGCTAACATTCTTGTCATTTGAGTAAGTTTGTTCCAAGAAATCCCACATTTGTTTGGCCGAGGTACAGTATGCAATAGTTGATGCGATTTGTGGTTGTAAACTATTCATGATCCACGACATGACAATATTATTATCTCCCTTCCATGAACCATATTTTCCACTTTTTTCGACAGACTCATTTTCTTCTATAACATGCTCCTTCTGATGTCCAATCACTGACATTATAAACACATGAGACCAAATCTCATAGTTAGATCCATCTAACTTTACCGTAGAACCATAAGAGAATGGATTTCCTCCACTTTTAACCTCATGAGAAAAATCAGTCCTGAGATTTTCAGCCATTGCAAATCTATCCACAAGAGATCAACCACCACAGGCAAGAGAATATATATATATATATATATATATATTGAAAAAAGAGACTGATCAGCAAGACCAAACTTCCCACACAGCCAGGTTAGATGCATAAGAGCAAGCAAACCGCTGTCCAACTGTTGACAGCAACCCACGGCCAAAAAGAACAGCAATCTAAAAAAAACTGCTAACAGCAAGCCCACAATAATCTGCTCCAACCAACAACTTGTCTATTTATGTATCTAACGCAGCTGTACCACACATTAATTTTCACACATCATGAATAATGACAAAAGATAAATGTATTCAACGTAAACTGCCACAAAAAATCATAAAGAGCAGTCCTCCACTTGGCTGCCTTGATCATAGACCACATCAAACCATAAGAGTCTCCACGACTGGAGTCTATTCACGCATACCTCCTAGCGTGAATAGACTCCTCCACCTAGTTCCGTTGCTGGAAATCAGTCAACTAGAACAAATGAGAAGAGAAGAAGGAAGAGACGGAAGAAGAGGAAGGAGAACAAGACGGTGGAAGAGATAGCCTGAGAAGGAGAAGGAGGGTCGCCGGCTGTTCACGTCATGTCGCCAGATTCACCGACGTCTGCAGCCTATCACCGGCTGTTCAAGTCGCGTCGCCAGTCACGTCCCATTCTGATACCATGTTGCAGCCTTGAAACGTGGAGAGAGAGAGAGAGGGCTGAAGACGTGAGAGTTGAGAAGAAAAGAACACGTTCCATTCACTAACCCTAATCTCTATTATAAAGAGATTAGGGTAGAAAGAAGATTTACATATTACATCAATCTAAAATAAAGGAAATATTAAAGAAATCTTATAACTCTTTAATATTACAAAGAACCACCTAGAAACATAAACATTCTTATTTCAACAGTATACACATGTTCCTCTCTTTCTCTCTCTTTTTATATATAACCTCCAGTTTTTTTTTTAAAATGTAACAGCAGCATACACATTTTGTAACCAATGTTCACATGTAATATGGTGCACAAATTTATGCCATTTTGGTGTTTGGCTCTTAGTTCTCCTTTATACTTATGTAGCTTAGTTCTGAAAGTTGTCAACTTTTTTTTTTTCTTCTGTTTCTTAAATTTTTTAGTACAAAGGATCTGCAAACACAATTATTTGTCCATGCTGTAAGACTCTCTTGAGTGATCTTGAAGTCTGGTTTTATAGTTTGCCAGCTAAATTGTGTTAGTTTTATTGTGCTTTTATTTGCTATTTCTTTATTTTATTCATGAATGGGTTAAGGCTATTGCCGTTCTTTGTCAGCTTCCTTTTATAAATGGTTTTTTTTTTGCCCCCTTGTGTAGCATTTTTTTTGTTTGTATTTTATTTCTGTTTGGTTTTATCACTCTGCAAAATTTCTTGTAATGTGGTTTTGTACTCTAAAATCTAAACTACAAGTTCCTGTTGTTTGTTAATAAGAGTTTAGTTCCTTCCTTGGCATAACCTGCAATTGCAGATTCCCGTGTATAGTCTTCTTTTGTTGGCTTGCTAAGGTGTCCTTTATTGTACTCTAAAATCTAAACTACAAGTTCCTGTTGTTTCTTAATAAGAGTTTAGTTCCTTCCTTGGCATAACCTGCAATTGCAGATTCCCGTGTATAGTCTTCTTTTGTTGGCTTGCTAAGGTGTCCTTTATTTGCTTGTTTTGACATAGGAATTTTTTTTCACAGCGCCCTGAAAATTTTGGAGGAATAGCTTCTAATACTGATTGTGAAAGTTCAGCAAGCGGCTCTCCTGCATCTTCACGGTCATCTCAGCAGAAGGATCTAGTCTTGGATATGAAGGATGGACAAAGAAAGTCCGTGAGTAGAGCAGTTGATGATGCTTCTTCAATCACCAATTCCTTTCAGGAGAGAACACAAGCTGGCGACTTGTTTTGTGCTGCTCCAAGAGGGCGTGGTCTTCCTCCTGTAAGCTGGCAACTTTTGCTTCTAATAAGTTTGGAAATATGTTTCTAATAACTCAATCTTGTGTACAACCAGACACCAAAATGGTAATGTTAAAAATGGCATTTTCTTGGTTGGATTAGACCAGTTCGAACTTATCCCTCTGCTCAAGTTTGTTATCCTCTGCACCCACATGAAAAAGGAAATATTGGTACTGATATTTTCTTGCTTTGATGGATTTACTCTGGTTCAGAATTTAAACTCATCTGCTTCCTTTTTTATCTTTTTCACCCACACATAAGAAAAAAAATTGTGTGCAATGATATAGTCTTGCTTGAATGGAGTTACACAGGACTAGAGCTTCAACTCATCTTCCATCTGGCGCTGCGTATAAATTAATGTGTGCTGATACTTTCTTGCTTGGATGGAGTGACACTGGTTTATAGCTTAAACCTTAAGGTCATCTTCCGTCAGAGAGAGAGAGAGAGAGAGAGAGAGAGAGAGAGAGAGAGAGAGAGAGAGAGAGAGAGAGAGAGAGTTTAAACTTTTCCGCATCTTCCTTCAGAGAGGAGATAGTTTACAGTTTAAACTCTTGGAATGGTATCTTGGTTGGATGAAGTTTCACTGATTTAGTGTTTAATCTCATTTTCCCTGAAAGAGGGTCAAATCTTCTTTCAGAGATCAGTGTCTTGCTTGCTTGAGTCTCTTTTTTAGATGGAGTTACACTGGTTAGGGAGAGTCTGTCTTAGATCTTTGTTAAGCTAATGGTCTCCATCCTTCCCAACTTCCTAAGATATTTAGTGCTTTGCAACCTGTACATGAAAATACCATGAAAATGTTACATTGGTTCCCTATTTATTACCTGTAGTTTGTAAAATATCTTGGACAGTGAACTTCAACAAAATACATGAAAGATAAACAAGAAGATATGTGAGCAAAATAGTGCAGGTCATTGCAGTGGGTGTAAGAGAAGATTGACAATGTAACCACAGGTGGCTGCCAGATATTTTATCTACCCTGAAGCCTTAGAGAATCTAAAAGGACAATTGGATGATGCCCAAGGGAGGAGCTCATCCAATTTTTGTGAAAGAAAAAAATGTGATGCTTGTGCTTCTTATTTTGTGTCACATGGACCAGTTATGAACACTGCCACACACTTGTCGATGCAATGCAGTGTGGATGTGGCTGCTGTTGCAGCTTTGGTGTGGTAACTTTACCAAGAAAAGGAAGAAGAAGAGAAGGAAGAAGGAGAGAACAGATACCTGGCTTGGCAGTGGCAGAAAGGAGCTAGCAGAAGCAACTAGGCGTTGGAACTGAAAGAGCAAATGTATACTTAGGATAGGTTCATCTCATCTTTTTTATTTTCAAATATTGATTTTTTAGAAAGAGCCCTATTTTACAATTTGTAAAACTTTTCTTTTGTAATTTATAAGAAAAGAACTTTTTATACAAACTTTTGCACATGCATACGCCATGCACACAGAGGCACCCCCTCCATGAACACCTCTCACTCATATGACATATTTGATGGTTCTGCATATGGCATGATTATGTTTAGTTTGAAGCATCTACACATGTTGTTTCCCCTCAAAACTAAGACCAGTCATAAGATACAATTGAAATTAATTTTCACAGTCTGGTGTCCTATTCTTGCTGAATTGGTGATTTTGATGTCCCCAAATGTCCATAGCATTACGGTTATTTTACCTAATTTTGCATATTGGTGTCAATGTCCAATACAAGCTGTTTCATTTCAACCGATAATGGTAACATCAAATTGTTTTCTCATATTAAAAAACAAATAAATATTCTTTATAAAATGTATTAGCCAATTGGAGCTGTGTTAGGACAATATAGTCTATTTGATTTACAAAAGCAGTTGGATTAATTTATTTGAATTAGGAACATTTTCATGTTCGATTTTATTCACTTTAGTGCTGAAACTTGAAGCTACCTTTCCGCAATCTTAACCTGCGCTGGCACCTGTGCTGGCCACTTATGGTACCTTCAGCAGTATTTGTGCTCTTGAGAGGTTTAGTATCAGAAATAGGCTCTTGTGCACTAGGATAAAGGGCTTAGTTCCAGTAGAAAGGCATGTGCCGTATTGAAAATCTGAGATGGACATATTTTTAATCAGTACACTCCAAAACTCTTCCTTAGGAAGCTCACCTGACTGCAAAAAGTTACCGCAAACTCTGCCTCTGCTCACAGTTACTGATACAACTTTTTTTGGAAAATAAAAAGCCTGCATAATAGTTAAGTTACACTTACACATTGGTTTCATAATATTGGAATAGGATTTAAGCCTTTGCTTTTCATACATTCTTGAAAGCTTTTATCTATCTTACCATGTTTAATAGACAGGCTTTTTTTTTTTTTTTAAATTTATAGATTTTAGGGCAATGAGCAACTATTTTTGAAGAGTTAACTATGATTATTCTAGCACACCATTTATTGACCATGGGACTAGATCCAGTTCACATGGAATATGATATCTTTTGTGCTTATTTCTTAATTCTAACCTAAGGTTTCACTCTTCTTCTCTTTGGTAGTGGGCACAATTTTATTGCATATACATCATAAACTGCATCAAGCATGTGGGAGATACTGTTCCTACTTAATGCACAGTACACAATAAATGTATTGTTTGCTACTGAAGGCAATGTTGTGTTAATGTAACAACTTGGCCAAAACAAGTCCGAGTGCTGGATTGTAACCCACTTCATAGCTGGCTTTGATTTGCATCCTAATCATTGTCACAAATATCATTATCAGGTTTTTAATGGCAAGGTTCTTCTTGGGTATTTTTCATCAAAGTTGTTTTGTCAGAAAAATCTTAGAAAAAAGAAAAATCTGAAAATTACGTAAAACTAAAATAAATGAGAAACTAATCAAAAAATTAAAAAAACTAGATAAAATGATAAAAATAATTTTTTAGTGATGATAAAAATGATGACAAATAGCTTCATTTAAGTTTAAATCTGAAGATGAATATATTGATGTAAAACATGAGAAAAAAAAAAAACAAAAAATGGGACAAACGCGAAAAAATTTTCACAAATCTGTTTTCATGTTAAAAAAACATTTTTCTTTTTCTGTTTTTCCTCGTTAACATCATGCTATTTTCGAAACATCACGATATCAATGGCAGTGCCTAATCCAGCTCTGGTTGCAGTCAAGAGGGCACTAATCAGGTCAACCGTTAGTATAGTGCATGGGTATATAAAATCCTCAAGATTTTTCGAAAACTTCAATATAGAATTTTTCTAAGGTCCAGAATCCAGATAAGGTGTTACAGTTAATTAGACCTTAGTGACCAACAGTTCCTTCTCTTCAAGTGTTACTTTAATGTGCCTATCATAAATTGAAGTTGTTGATAATTTAATTGTACCACTCATTTCCAGGATGAGTTGTATTGTTGATTATTGGAATTGGAAATAATATATGTTTCATTGTTTAAATATTATCTCTTTAAAAGCTTATGTACTTAAATTTTGACTTTGAACTTGGTCAGAAAAATGAATTTTACTTCCATTTCTGCAGACTGGAACCACTATCACAGACCAGATGGATCTACTTCGAGAACAGGTTAAAATGTTGGCGGGAGAAGTTGCCTTATGTACAAGTTCATTAAAGCGATTAGCTGAACAAGCAGCTGAAAGGCCTGATGATTCTAAACTCCAAGTGGGTCACAAGATCATATGAAGAAACCATATGCTTGTCGTTCTTCCCTTTTTCCTGGAATTTCTGATGTGTTGACATTCATTCCTGTAGGGGCAAATCCGGAAGCTAAAAGATGAAATCAATGAAAAAAGGCTACAAATGCACATTCTTGAACAACGAATGCTGGGGACGGTTGAAGTGACTCCTCGATCAATTGGTACATTTGATATTTCCCAGGTAACTTGGTTGATTTGTATGACATTAGTGGTACTCTTTTGGCAGTTACATTTCATGTTAAGTGATTACCTTTGTTTTGCTATTAAGAGTAGGTAGAACCAATATTATATGTAACAAATGTTGAGAAGAGTTAATAATTAGTAAAAAGGGTTTTAGGATATATTAAACTGTTGGCAGTACTATTTTGCAATTTTTGTTTATTTACTGAATTATTTTTGTAACTTGACTGTTGACCTTTATCCCTGTTTATTAAGAAAGGATTAAGGGTGCATAATCAATAAATGAGTTTCCTTTAACCGCAAATTTAGCTTCAAGGACCAATCTAAAATATAAATGAAAGGCAGGGGTTGATTTGTCATTTGTAGTTAGACAGGTATGAATTTGTAATTTGCAATAGGATGAGTTTGATAAAGAAAACCCAAAAGCAAAAATAGGGTTGCTTTGCATATTTCGAAGTACAGGCTCATGATCGTCATCAAAACGTTGCTAATCATAATACCGATTGGTTTACCTTTTTCTTTTCTTTAGTGAAAATTAAATGTAATTTTATGCCTTTGCTATGTTTAAGAAACCTTTGGCTATTATTGTGTTTTGCTAAACCATGGTTTAGGCTTTCTTTAACTTTTAACTAATGAGTGTTTGTTTTTTGCTTTATATTTGTTAAGTTTTTTGCTTTATATTTGTTAAGAGGATTTGTCAAATTTACATGCCTTGTTACAAGAAATTCCCTTGCTGGCATATGTCTTCTTTATCTCCACCTTATTTCTTTATTTTCACATAATTTTCATTTACCTTGTAGTCTCTGTTGTGGTGCTTGTCTTATGTGTTGAAGTTTTAATTCAGGCTCTCTCAAAGCTGGCAACCCAGTTAAATGAAAAAACTTTTGAACTTGAGGTACGCCTCTTGCATTCAAGTAATTGTTTTATGTATCTTAATGTTGTTCCAATGTATCCTGATGTTGTTTTGCTTTGCATTCTATTGTCTGATAATGAAATATGAAGATCAAGTCTGCAGACAACAGGATTCTTCAAGAGCAGCTTCAGTTGAAGGTAAATGCTGTAGAATTCTATAAAACTTCAAAAAATCTCTTCTTCCCGTGTGAAATTCTGGCAATCATATTGACCTGTTAACGTGTATTTGGACATTGTCAATTCTAGAGTATCAATTTCTAAAGGCTAGAAATTTGTATACTAACATATCTTTTACCTGAACCTGTCAGTTATCTGAAAATGCAGAAATGCAAGAGACTATTCTGCTGCTGAGGCAACAAATGAGCTCTTTGATGGATAAAGGCTCAGCTCAAGAAAAATATATTGTACATGGATCCAAGGAAGCGGCAAAATGGACTGATCTTGATCTTTCATTTGATGAGAGTTGTACTGATGCAAATACACCAACAAGTGTCATAAACTTGTCTGCAATGTCTTCACAAAATACTTGTACATCATGCGAGAACAGTCAACTATTGCAAGAGAAGAACTTTTTGCTGGTTATTACTACTCTTCTCTAGTTTTCTTTGTTTAAATTCAATTTTGCAACTCATTTTTTAACCATTTGTTTGAAGACTTTGCTTTCAATGTTAGCTATCTGACTTGCCCCCTTTTTTTTTATGCTTTTTTTATGAATGTCTTCTTAGGTTGAAGAGATCGAGAAACTTAAACAAGAGAAGGACACATTGCTTGAAGAAAAAGGAGGGCTCGAGATTCAGTGCCAGAAGCTTGGAGAGGAAGCATCATATGCCAAAGAGTTGGCATCTGCAGCAGCAGTTGAACTTAGGAATTTGGCTGAAGAGGTTACAAGACTTACTTATCACAATGCAAGATTGAACACTGACCTTACTGCAGCCAAGGAAGAGACATTCTGCAGGAACAGTTGCTGTCAGCAAGATATTTTGAGTTATGGACATTGTGAACTAGATAATGGAATCGAAAGTGATGAATGTCCAAAAGGGTTGAATGATGTGTTAATAGAAGAGTTGAAGAATGAACTTGCTGTTAGATGCCAAAGAGAGGCTTCCTTGGAGTCTGCATTATCTCAGAAAGGTCAAAGAGAAGCAGAACTGCAAAAGAAAATTGAGGAAGCAAAACATCGGGAAAAGGACTTGGAACATGAACTTGCAAATATGTGGGTGCTTTTTGCAAAAATGAAGCAGGCAGGGCTTGTATCAGAAGAATTAACATTTGATGGGATGAACACAGGAATAATATTGCAGCAGAGTGTGAAAGATTATGTGATACCATCTAATGGCATAAAAAGTAACCAGGATGGGAAAATTAATGTTGTTGGTGAGCAGAAATTGCTGAAAGAACTATATGAATGTTATGAAACTGAGAAGAAAAAGTGCAAAGAGCTTGAATCCTTCGTTTCTAGATTAAAGGTACATTAACCTTTTCGTTATAGTTACTGTAATTTAAAATTTCAAACCAAATTGCACTATATGCCAAATTTTAAAAATATCTTGATATTGTCAGCATTTTTGAGTCAATTATGTTGGAAAATATATATCTGTATGAAGTCATGTTACTGCCAGATTAATGTCAGCGACAGATCTGGAATCTTTTTCCAATTAGCGGCTGTTTGTGTTTTTCAAAGAAATGAAAGGGAAGATGTTAATTTCTTATTTATTTTTTTTAAAATTTTATTTTTTATTTTTTAAAGACCAGTGTCAGGTCCCAATCCCCCACCTGCAGCTCCCATTGATAAAATCCTTTTTATGTTTCTGTTTCTGTTCTTCTCTTATGTTTTTCAGAAATTTTTATGGATGTTTGTCATATGTTTTGAAAGAAAATGCTAATAGACATACAAGTTAATGTTTTCTCCTAAATTTATAATTTTTTTAGAGCATATGAAGTTTTTCTGATAAATGGAAAAACGTAGTTTTAAAGAGCATGTCATAAATTCTTTCTGTATGTTGGTCACTATTGTTGGGACTTTTAATTGTTCAAAAATATTGGGTAGTGGTTATTTCATAGACTTGACATCCTGGCATGTGCTTTCAGTTAAATTAAGATTTACTTGCATGAGAATATTACGTTGTATTCTTTGATGATGTTTGTGTGTAAGGTGTTTTTTCCGGGTTTTTATCCATGTAATTTAGCCTTGCATGGACAAAGTAAATGATTTTTTAGTCCCAGCAATTGTGTTGTTTATTTAATGATTAATTCTAGCTTTCTTGCCAGGGTGACGACCTTGTTGGCCTTGATGTTACTACGCTTGAAGAATTGCAGAGCGTTCACATTGAAGCTATTACAAAAATCTGTCATGCAAAGGTGTTAAAATATGTTTGAGTTTTTGTCTTTTCAATAAATGAAGGAAATTATCTCAGGAGGGATAATAAATAAATATGGAAAAATGAAATGTCAGGATAAAATAATCATAAAAGTTTTATGAACATGAATTGGTATTTTATTTTGAATAGAGTAAAGAGTTTTGTTTTTCTATAAATGGGGTAAGATATAAAATACGTAGTTGCTTGTTCTTTTGCTATCCCTCTCTCTCTCTCTCTGTCTCTTCATGCACACACACATACATAGCTATGGTTTACCATTTTACAATTGATAAATGCCCAACTTTGTTTGGAATCTCATGAGTTTTCTCTCGTTTTTCTTTTTGGGTAGATTTGTATCTTTTAAAACAAACATAGCAACTGTTCTGTTAGCAAGTCATATTCTGAGTTGCAACTTCCAACGTCTGTGGACATTTTGTATTGAAAATATGCTTGTTCAAATTCGTATATCTTAAAGAATCTAGAACTTATAATAAGTCATAGCCCCCTTATTACTTCTGGGCTGCCTACATCTCCTGCTTTTCATGCCGCAAATAGATCTGGCTAAAAAGCCCAAAACATGAAAACTAAATCAATAAATGTATGTGATAAATCCAGAAAACGAAACTGTGTTTCACGGGATCATGGTGACTATGGTTTTCAACTTTTCATAGGCAACTTTTCCTTCACTATTACTCTACTTGACCTCTTCACTATTATACTCAGTGATGAGGGATCCAGGTGGGCCTCTTGAAAAGAAATGAAGGATTTGGGTTGCCTAAGTGGATTCAAAATGGATTTAGTTACCTATTGATGTGATATTACTGGAAAACCTCGGAAGAGAGTCTGCCACTTGTCATGCCATATCTATTCTTAGAACTAAAGGAGATAATATTTTCAAAATCTTCAATTCTTCATGTATATTCCATGAGTGATCTTAGTGGATCTCATCTAACAAATTATTATTTTAAACTTCATGAATGAGGAATTATGCATTCGATGCATTATCTTTATCATTGATAAATTACAGTTGAAGCACTCAAAATTTTTTACATTCTCTTTTAACTGCAATGTTTTTATTCAAATAAATACACTGAATATGCTGTCCAAAAATTTCTGGTAATGTTTTCCTAAAATTAGTTTCCTGTCACTTATGTAGACAAAAGGCTTCATTTTCGATTGAGAATAGTAGAAATGGAGGGCCTTCATGGTGTGATGGGTGTATCCAATTTTTTTTTAAACAATAAAAAATTACTTAGCTTATAACCTAATCAGAAAGTTTGGTCACTTTGTATTCCACAATATTTTGTCCATCCTCGCCCTTCATTACTGCTTAACTAATATAAGGTCATAATTTGTCTTTTTTCTTCCTGCAGTGCGCAACTAATGTCTCATAGTGTAATGATAGAAGAACTATTCAGAGATTATGCATATATGTTGGTAAGTTAGTTTGTTTTTGTTAAATATTTTCAACTAGTAATGCCCGTAAACTAAACTGTAATGGGAGGATCGGGTAAAATAAGGTTGCCGTATCTTCTATATTATGCTGATTACTTAAAAATTGGCTTGCCTGTTAAATAATAGTTTTCAGTATGACCTCTATTGGAATATGTTAGGAAATTGAGGAATTTCTTTTGCTCCTATATGGAATCTGTGTGATGGACCAGAAATAAATGGACCTGCTTATTCAAATTTAATGCTTCATTGTGTGCCGCAGATTGTTAAAATGTATGCATAACATATTGTGATGGACAGAGCATAATATGCCACAATTTGTTCCACCAAACTATATGCCGCAGTTCTTCTCCAATCATTACATATATTTTTTAAGTCCTAGTCCTTATTTTGTTCCAGTGTACTGACATTGTAATGCAATCTCTATGTTCATAAAAGAACTATTTCTTCTGCTTATATCTCGTAAAAGAACTAGTAGGTTGGTGGATCATAATCCCCAGTTGCAATATTGTTAGTATTACAGGCTTTTAGACATAGAATTCACATCTATGCAGTTCTGCGGAAAAAACCTAGACACAAGTTTCCTCCAGAGTCTAGCTGTGATGCATTCTTATGTCTTCATGCATGTGTACATGTGTGTGACTTGCTTTCTATGTGTGTGTGTGTGTGTGGGGCACGTGTCTCAAGAGGAGAAGTGAGACATAGAGGACCTACTTGAAGCCTGTCTGAAGTCTCAAAAGTCTCCTTCGACAAATATGAACTCAACCAGAGTTGATCAAGATCAAGTTTTGAATCAATGAGACATAGTTTTGTTACCTGCATCCTACACAAGTACAGCTGCGTCCAGGTTCCTGGCTGCATCTATACCTGTGTCCTGAAGCATCAGTTAGTGATGCATCACCCCTTTTAAAGGTGTCCTGACATAGTTCACATCATTGGTGTGTGCTTTTGTTCTTCCATATTGATTGTGTTTTTTGCGTATTTTTTCATGAAGTGTGTTTTTGTTTTTCCATATCGATTGTTGATGTTGTTTGTGTATTTTTTCATGCTTCTACTAGTTTTCTATTCTCATAAATGGCTGGCGAAACAATTTTTGTGCATCTCAAGCATTGTTTGTTTAGTTTGATGTGTTGCTGCATGCTTATTATTAGTATTTATCCGTATCATACAATTTGTATCATATAGGTCGACAATACTTGTATGATACGCTTAGAATACACATTTTTCATGTGTATCATATGTATATGTGCCATATCATATGCTATGGTGGTGTATCGTACAATATGACCGATATGGGCCATGTCTTATGATATGGTGAAGTTTTAAAAAAATGAGCACGACACCCCTTTTGCTAGATCTTTTTTTTTTTTAAACTGCCTCTTCCCTTCTATTTTCAACACTTTTAAGAGCTTTGGGAGGAAGAATTTTTGTTGGTTTTGGATAGAAATTGCCAAATAAATTGTTGATTTGAGGGAAAAATCACCGGTTTGAAATGACATTTGCTCATGCAAGAACTGTCCATGTTTCAGAAAAGAGGGTTTTGTGTTTCTCTACAAAAGGTATACAATATCTCAATTCAAGTTTTACACGTAGAAATTTTCTAAAGTTTATCATAGGTTTGTATTTATTTTATGAAGAGATTTGTTTTATTTTCTTGATGTGTTGATAACAAAACATATTATGGCTTATGAATGACGAATTATGAATATTCATTACCTGTGATGAGTTTTTTTTTATACAAAATAGATTTTTCTTAATTTTTTGAAATTTCTCCATTTTTCTTGTTTTTATGAATTTAAAAATAATTTTACAGCTTGATTACAATACTTTAAGATATGGTACATTTACAACATTACTTATCGTTACATCTCTTGTTTCTTTCCAACTGCTTAACTGGGATTCTTCAATTAACAACCACTAAGCATGAGCTAAATTTTGTTCAGATTGGATTTCATTTTTCTAGGAATCGTCACTGACTGTGAATCTAAGGGTGCAAACAATGATGTAAAGCTTCGCATGGAACTACACTGGATTTTGTATGTCAGTAGGAAGAGGCTGTGACCTGTATACACAATTCATGTACATATGAAAGGCGTAAGACAATGGATAACATTGCGCTGATATTGGGCCAATTTGAGTCAGCATTAGATAGGAGGAATTTCTTCACAGCATCTTCCCTGTCAGCACTAACCATGAAGGTTTGCTCAAGTTCAGGTCAATTTTCATAATGGAGATCATTAAGTGTCATCTTCATGTATTTCGTTCAGTCTGAACAGTGCTTGCCTTCATACATCAAATTGGTGCCTGTAAATGAAATTTTGTTGTGTACAAATATGTATAAGCGAATCTCCTTTACACTAGCTGCACTCAGCTGTTCCCGGCGGGTAAGTTGCAGAGCACGGGGTGCCTCTATTTGCTAAGATATTCATGTTGACTGCCGCACCTTCAGTGGAGCCTCTGTTGCTGGAAACAGATGCACTTCAGAATTTTGTCTACAGCTGATGAATGCTAACCGTGTGAACATAACATCGAGGATAAATTCCCTACCTGGGAAGTCTATTGCAGGTTGCAGGAGTCCAACCAATCTGATGCTTTTCATTGTCATATATTATCATATATGACTGCATAAAGATGTCTGCAATTTTACAATTGAAGCTCAAGCGTCAGGAGTCCACCGTCATTAACAATTGTGAAAATAGAATATCTTAACAGACAATTGTACCTCCTATGAGATTGAAATCTCTCAGACCAACTTCGGTGCCGTTCAAGATGCCCAAGCAAACATTGCCCTGTGACTGCACGAGCAAGGATTGCACATTTTACTACGAGTTTAAAGGTAAACGAAGAAAGGTGAATTTGGAAGATGGGATCAACAATTCTGTTGATGGAGATGCTTACAGTAATGATCAAATAATTTTCTGGTGGTATTTCGAGCCGTGCCTTCCTGCTGCTCTTGAAGTCCAGTGTGAATGACTTAAAATAGTTCTTGACATCAGAAAAAGATGTGAATGCCTTTGGTCCTTGCCAACACAGGGGTAATGTGATATCTTGAGACGTTTCTCTGATTGGCTTGTTTGCTAAATCTTTGCTTATCTGGAAATTAGCATTAAGCATATACAGAGATTATCATGGAAAAAAGAAAAAAAAATTAACAAATAATGTGCCATGATTGTGACTTACTGCAGAGACTAAAGCTTGATAAGGACGAGAAGTGAAGTAGGTGTAGGAGCTTCCGCTGTCAAATACGGTCATGAGATCTTTAATCTTCTGTTTTCCGAATATCAAATTTGCAGGCCCAGGCGAATACTTCCTGATACGGAACAACAAAAGACAAACATGACATCTTTCATGCATAAATTAGACCTTTACTCAAGTTCGGTCTATATAAGACGAATGATCCAAGTTCCTTTGTCTGAAAAGAAAAAGAACTCCGATCCTTAGGCAATTCAAGTAGCTCTTTATCTAGTTTCATGATTGGTATGTGTGCTTACTGTGCAGGATTCCTGTGCATTGGTATCCATGTAACACCAGTTGAAGGTACAAGTTCATCGCCGAAGAAGAGGTACCCTACACCACCTTGTCCACTGATGCAATGGCCAATTACGTTCCTGACTAGTCCTTGTTCCTTCAATTGAGAGCTGATGCTGGATTTCCCATTGCCAAGGCCCATGAGTCCGTCTGTTGCGGATACAGGGGTTGGCTGAGGGCTCTGTTGATCATAGCCGCAGCTTTTGAATGGTCGCGAAACAGTTAAAAGTTCATGAGCACGTTATGTAAGTTCACACCTTGTGATCAAAACCTCAAAACATGTGCAATCTCCTACAAAAACAGTTACCCGAAAGCAAGAGAGGTTTGAAGCATTGATCCATTGGCTGCATGAAGGTAGAGCGCATCCCTGACAAGAACACCCGATGATGAACTGAGATCGATGTATTGGATCTGGTAATGACATTGCTGGCTGGGACTTTCACATTTGAACCTTCTCAGCGAGCCCAATGCAACACATTGGGGATCATTGCAACTAACAAGGTTCATCTTCTTTGGCTTGTATGGATGATGTGGTCCCTGAAACATATCCCGATAAATCCACCTTTAATAAGATGAGATGGAAGGGCTTAGCATAGTGGGTAGAGCCATGGCTAACACGAAATCTGTTGGAGTTCAACTTCCATGAAAGCCATTCACTCCACAAGCTAAAGCAAGCATAGTCCGTGGGGCGAGTGGTATTGGAGCTATGTGGATCTTGGTGTGGAGCTGGACTAGGCTCCAAACATGTGTAGTACCCATAATAGACCCAACCAGTGTCGTCCAGGCACCCAACTAGGGCTGCACACGAGCAGAGTGTCCTGCTCCATGCAATAGGTTGAGCTCGAGCTCAACTCTACGATACAATGTCGAGCTCAAGCTCAACTAGTTTAACTTGTTTCTAGTAACTGAATCCATGTTGTTTCTTTTAACTTAGTTAACTGGGTTCTTTTAACAAATTCAACTATAAACTACCAAGAAATAGTACACATATTCTGCATCTAAGTATCCCATAATGAAAAACTTAGCAACAGAAATCTCTCATTCATGATGCATCTATGTAGTCAAGCTGAGCGGAATTTAAACAAGCTGGTTCTTACAACTCGAACTCAACTTGTTTAACATTTCAAGCATAACTTTAAACCCGGGCTCGACTCGATTATAAATGAATTGAGTTCTAGTTGAGCCCAGGTCGACTCCTTGTACACCCCTACACCCAACCCACTAAGCCATCGAGACATCAGCACCTTGGAGCCAAAATTTTATGGTTCCACCACTGGGGGTGAAAGTATCAACATCGGGCTTTATGCCACCAAAAGGACAACTAAAGTTTCCTTGCATTGGTGAAATCTTTGTCTGCAAAGAAAAATAACAAAGAGGAGCAAACAGAGAACCAACTTATCAAATTTGGCATGGTTCTACTTTCTTTCTTTTAGAAGAACTCTCCCATAAACTAGGTCAAGCTTTGTTTGCTCAAATAGCCAAATTTGCGTTGGACTTTTTCTGACATTGGAGTTCAACTGCTCACCATGAAGTGGGAAAAGTAGTATGTAAGTTGCAATGGAATTCCCAACTTCTTTTGTTGGTGACTATGAAAATGACTGACGTTCCACAAGAACTTGAACCCTACGGATGAAATCACAATAGTTTGAAGCTCTTAAGTTCAATCTTATGCCCAATTATTCGTTCTTCTAAATAAGGTTACTGAACTTGGAAAGTTGGAAAACGTTAAAGAACCTTTCACTCCTTATAAAGTCGTATTCACTTATCTAGAAAGAGCCAAGACCCATCCAAGAGTAAATTTGCAGGCTTTTAAACTATAAAATTCACATTTATACGGCAAAAGTAGAAGGAAGCTTAAAATTTCAACTTTTGACGTGCAATTGCCTACTTTTTGTACAATTACAATAGCACATGATATGCTATTTTTTTGGGAGGTACTAAAAGAATCGTTTGAAGTGGTGTTATTAAAATAGATTCAGCAGCCGAATCGGTGAGACCAAGACCATCGCCAATTTAGGTGAATTGGCCAAATATATTAAAAGAATAATTGTCCTTAAAATAATTAAAATAAACATATAAAAAACTTTAAAGATAAAAAATTGAAAATGTATCAAAATAATCTTTGGCAAGCGACATTAGGCATCTTTAAATCAACATTTCAGATATTGGGCCGATTTTCATAACACTGGGTTGCACACCCTTCCCCCTAAGAGGCCAAAACTGAAAAGAAGGGAAAAAGTATTCTTTTCCCCTGCAAGGACAAGAACCCCCACAAAAAAAAAGGAAAAAAATATTCTTCTACCAAGCAGGGGTCTATCCCCCAGCAGAGTTTTTCCGGAGGAAGGGAAACCACCTTTTTTTTTTCTCAAAAAGACGAAAATGACCCTCACCTCACTCTCTTGTCTTTTCAACCTTTGTGCCCCTGACTTGTTTTTCCGAGAATTGTTTATCCAGATCCGCTTAATTTGGCAGAGAAAATTCTTCTGTGTTTGGTAGCGTGGGAAAAATGGTAGACTCATAAAACTTGTCGCACAGTATTTTTCTTGCCCATCTAAGCTCTGCTTAGAGTAGTTACCTGAGAACAGCTGACGCAAGGGGCGTCGCATTGGATCCACGTGAAGTCGCTGCCTGTGTCCACGTCAAGGTAATATGGCCTAGGGGGCGACCCAACCCACAGTGTCACGTAAAACAACCTGCAAATACAAATCTTTCATTTGGTTAACAATGGCGTCGCCCAGAAACCACCCTGTTTCCCTCGAACCTGCAGAAAGGTTGCTGATAAGGTGGGTCCTGAAATCACCGTTGCATCTGCAATTGGCTCTTTTCATTTCAACGATCACCATTTTCACATTAAGGAATGGGCCATTTTCAATTGGCTACTTCTTTTTTTCATTCCTTTTCTTGGATATGGACAGCAAGACAAGAGCCACGCCGGACTGCTTTAAAACCATTTGTTTATTCGTTTTCTAGAGAACCGCGTCTGAATGACACTTCAAAACCAAATGTTTGATGCAAAACCAAGTTTTTCTTTTAAAACTAAGTTTTTGGAGTGTTGGGTGCTGTCAAAACTGAGTTAGAAAATCCAAAACCAAAACATGATTTTATATGACAGAGTAAAACTATTAAAAAGACAAAAACTAGATTTGGGTATCCCCCAGTAACTAAACCAAGTTTAAAAAACTTAGATTTTATAAAACCATTCACAAATTGGTATCATCCAAAGAGGGTAGTAGACCGCTTACAGAAAAGCAAAGATACTGATACGGAGCCATTCTTTAGGAAATCGCAGAGATGACATTAACAGGGGTTGCTGTGTGGCACGTAACTCGAGATGTTCAGTTCATTGCATGAATTCACTAGTTTCGAGAAGATTCGTCACCAAGCATACGGAATTTCTAATTTCTCTGTCACAGCGAGTTAACGACCCCGAATTTAAGCATTGATCGAGAGAGTGAAAGAGAGGTTACCCTTCAGGATAGACGCTGCCTCTGATAGGCAATACGAGGGAGGTAGACGAGCTGCCACGGCGTCCGACGCCGCCGGTAAATCCGCCGCTTCTCCCAGCAAGGCAGACGGGAAACTGAAATGCGGCAAAGTTGCAGAACACCACAAAGACCACTACTGCAGTGAGCCCGACGAACCTCCCCATCTTCTTCTCCCCCATCGTCACCATAGCTCTTTGGGACTTCCAAGCACAACTACCTGTTAAGTTGCCAATATACAAAGGAAAAGGTGTGTATATATAGCACACGCACACACTCTCTATTTTCAATCAGAAAACAAAGTGAAAAGAAGAGTTGGACTTGGTTGACATGGGGAAGAAATGGATGGACCCACAGTTGAAACTTTACCTACAAGAAAGAGAGGGAATGGCTTGAGGGGTCCTCTCAATTCATGGTGGGGTAGTGTACCTGTTGTTTTGGCCTTTCAGGAAGATGATGAGCTTGGGGACTCTAGAAAGGGAAGAGAAGAGAGCTGGCCCCATATAAAGAGCAAAATGAATCTTGTTCAGGAAGGGGTATGTTTCTTGGGGGTCAAGGGAGGATAGGAGGAAGGGGAATAAAGCATTAGCATCTTGGCTGCTCTTGTTAATTTGGGATGAAGCGATTTCTTTCTGGGTTGTCGTTGTGTTCTATTCTCACTCCAAGCACTTTTTATTACCGCAAAGTGGAAGTTTTGCACCTCCTTTTTTCTGCACGGATGATGCTGAAGTGAAGCAAACCATATTCTGAGGACTAATTTAAATTGCTGCTGCGTGCCATACAGAAAGTGGCATCCTTGGTGTCGAACGGATTCCGTGAGCAGTCAAAATTACACTACGTGTGGTTTTAAATAGCTTTCGCACCCATCGATGCTGGTCCGCCATTAAGCCTGGACATCGAGTTGGTTTGACCCAACAAGGAGCCGGGCTGCCCGACACTCAAAAGTCATACTGGGCTCGACCCGACACCCAAATGGGGTAGCCCGTAAATTAACGGGCTGTCCGGTGCCCGGTGACGGCCCAGCCGGGCCCGGTGCTTAGCCATACTAGTGCTTTTCTAACACATTTGATTTGTCTAACTAGTCAAAATTAAGCCCGAGCATCGAGCCGACCCGACACTAAAAACTCGAGCCCAGGTTTAGCCCGACACCTATAACCCAAGTCCAAGCCAGGCTAAATTAAATTTAAAAATATATTTTAATTTAAAATAATATATAACTATAATTAATCACAATAAAATATTATAATTATATATATAAATCAATAAAATATATATTACAAAAGTCTTATTGAGATGAACCGGACATATTCAGGCCCACTTGGACCGGCCCAATAAGTTATCGAGTTGGCTCGGTGATTTTTTTTTGGGTTCAAGCCTGGGCTGAATCGGGCTATCCCACCGGCCCAACCTTAATCAAAACTTACTGTTTTAAATATATATATATATATATATATATAACTAAACTATCTTTAATAAAAAAAGTTTATATATAAATATAAATAAATAATAAGACTACTAAGTAGTTGAAGAACTATATTACAAATGAAATTATATATATATATTCGTTGCACCTACACCAAATTTATTTGTAAAAATTGCCACTTTTGCACTCCATCAGCCCCCGCACCCAACACACATTTTGTATAGAAAACACATTTTTTGATAGATATCTAACGTCTTTACCATGCATTCTCTTGATAGAAGTCACATAATATAAACAATAGATTGCTCCTTTTCAGCATCCGTTACCTGATACTTTTTAGTTAAAGTGGTTCGACGAGTCTCACATGTCAGATCAACCTAAGAATGTGATTTGTCGGTGATTTTGCTAGAATCACCGATGCCTTTCTTCTATCTTCCACTTCTAAGATGGAGGGTAGTTCGGACATGCCAGTAGTATTCTCTCGCTACCCTTTTTTAGCTTAGTCACCAGGCAACGCTCATGAACCGTTGGATCTCACGATGAAGAGTGATCCACACAATCCATATCTTTTTTGCGGCTGATGCTTGTGAGACATGGAAGAAAGAATCTGGTTTTACCTTGTGGGGAGAGAGAAAGAGTCACACGCTAAAGATAATGTTTTAAAATCTGGTGACTCAGGACTCGACTCGTTTATTGTTCACTCCTCGTGCGGTGGGTTAACTTTGGTGACTCGGACTAGATAGATTTCGTTAACTATTGTTTTTAAAAGAAAGAAAAACAACATATAAGTTGTCATCTAAACATAAAAAAAAAGTTGTGAAATGACTTGACATATATAATTCATACCATCAAATAATAATTAAGTTACATTTTCTTTTTTTTTTTTGATAACAAGAAATTGGACAGTTAACCTAATGTTCCTACTCTATAATTGTATATTTCAAAAAAAATGTGGCAAGAGTCAACTTATCAATGAAAAACAAGTCGATGAAGACCAACACTAAGATTACTATATTCAACATTTGCAACTATTTACGGTTAACAGGCTCGACATGTATGTTAATATTATGTAAAACTAAAAGTCCAAAAGTAAAGAATACAATGTCCTAAAAATTCAAATAAATACACCTTACAAGAAGTAAAGCCTAATTAGCTTTAAGTTTTCATTTGCAATATGAAAATTTACTAAATTCTTATATTTCAATAAGTTTGAAGATTCAAGTCAAAAAGTAGGTCATTAAGTAATTACAAAACAAATCAAATTGCCAATTACAAAATACAAAAAATTTATCACTGAACTACACCGAGTCAACAGGGCTTTGGCAGAGCCAAACCGAGCCATACCCAAGAAAAGCCGAGTCATGGCCCATTCATGCCGAGTTCCAACAAAAAAATAAGTCCCCCCCTATTGGGTCGACCCAATAGAGGACTGAGCCAAACAGAGTCAACCAAATCAACTAGTTGACTCGGCGAGTTTAAGCACTGGTTAAAGAGACACCAATGACTGGATAGAACATTGAGCAAGGAGAAGATGAACTAATATCTCTTTGTACGGCCGATGAAAACTTGACAGCCATTCACATTCACAAAATCAGGAATTGACATTGGCTGATTGAATTAATTACCTATCAAAGTCTAGATAAAGCTGCCCAATGCCTTCTACTACGAGCAGGCATGTTCCACAATATCACCTTCATCTTCGCTGCCAACTTCCTGAATCCATAATCATACAACATTGCTTGGCTTCGGAGCTTCTAGTTACTGCTCAGCGCTGTCATCCTAAAACTAGTAGATTTATGTTTCGAGATGCATTTTTATGAACCATCTTATATGAGTGTGCTTGTAAATTCAGACTTTCATACATTACAAGGTGGATCCACCAACTTGCAGTTGCAGAAAGGTCCTCAACAAGTGTAGAAGCTGTTCATGCGGTAGTCTGGTTCAAGTCCCATAATACAGTCACTGAATGTTTACCCACTGAAATTAGGGGGCTTCACACACTATTCTGTTAATTCCAATGGAACTTAGCAACTGAATTCTCCTTACAAACATAAGCCACTTAGATTAACACATAACAAACCGGGCGCCCGTAAAACCATCCTCAGGACACAAAGATTCATAATTGTACAAGGAAATAGAGAGCCATTTTCTATTTCTAATTCTTTTCTTGCTCCTGCATTACCAAGATGCTGATGTGGTTGGGATACTTTATCTGCTCAGATATCTTATCTGCTCTTTTAGAGAAGATTTACAGCTCAATCTTCTCTTTTTCTGTTAGAACAATCAAATAGATCAAAATGTTAGATGCGCTTATTCAGCTAATGGTCAAAATACACTTTTTATCGCTCAGGTAGTGACTACCTTCTGGGAATTGAAAGCAATGAAATACACTGTTTTGTAGCAGAAATGGAAGTCCTTATATTGAGGATCAGATTGTCCTATTTCTACTTCAGGAACACCTTATATAATGATGAAGGTCCTCCTAGGTGACAGAAGCAACTTTTAATTTCCATACAAGAGCAAGTTTTAATTTGTTATCAGCTAAGATGATGAATTCAATGAATTCTTCCCAATAACCATCTCCATTCATGGACTCTGATGCCCGAAAGTTGGATTGTTTGCAAAGGCTTTGTCCACATTCCGCGTGAAGAAGACCAGATTTACTTATCAATTACATGACTGCACATACATGACTCCATGGACTAGGACTAATGTACTTGTTCTGAACAGTTCAAACCCCCCCAGAAAAAAAAGAAGGAAAACCCACCTAATTCATAACTAAACACAGCACCAGACAGGTAAACTCATGCTTAGTATTGAATTTAAAAAGGGACTGTTGCACAATGATTTGGCTGAACAAGAATTAGGTTGCCTGCATTTCAGAGTATCATGAATTGTATTCATAGAAGATATGCTCACTCACCTAGATAAGCGAGCAAGCAATTGCATTTCCTGTGCTCGAACTACAGACAGTCTTAATGACATAAACAGCAGAAAAATCGCCTATCCGTCACAACCACTACAGCAAGAGGGGAAGTTCCAAATTTTATTTGCAAAGAGGAAGACATTGGAACACTCAAGTCTCTTATACAAGCGTATACATACTATGGTATTACTAACGAAAGCCTGAACACAAAGCGAAGCAGAGAAGAAGACTGCAAGACAGCCAACTGGGAGCACCACCATCGCATATACATACTATGGTAGTCTAATCAAAGCCTAAACACAAAGCGAAGCAGAGAAGAAGACTGCAAGACAGCCACCTGGGAGCACCACCATCCATCGCTGGTCCCCGACCAAAGTATTCCGTCCTACGGATCTGAGCTCCCCTTAGTGGCGGCGGCAGCGGCGGCAAGATCTTCATCAATGAAGATATCCCAATCGCCATCCCACCTGATGAAGAACTCCGTGTCAGTGAAGTATTGGACCCTGTGAACATCCGGCGCCGGGGTGTAGAGGTAATCTCCAGGCCCCAGCTCGTAGCTCTCCTTCTTGCTCAGGTTCCACACCTTCTTCCTGCCGCTCAATACCACGAGGTCGTGGCCGAACGTATGGTGGTGGGCCGGCTCGAGGCTGCCGGCCGCGAACCTCACAATGGCAGCTGTGGGGCTCTGCCGGACAATCTTCATGCTCCCACCGGGCATGATCGCCACGGGTTCAAACTCTCGACCTTCCCTCAACGAGCAGATGGCGCAGGAGCCCCCTGGGCCTCCAGCGGAGCTCGCGCCAGGGATCTTCGACATCTCGGACAGGGAGTTACTCAGAAAGGTGTCGATCTCGCCCGGCCAGGCGACGCCACCGCTCGCCCGGCAGGGAGACTTGAATGGAGTATCGAGCCAGGCGTCGACGATCCCCTGGGCCAGCTCCGGCGGAGTGAACATTCCGCTGAGGGAAAGCACGTTGGAGTCATTGATGGAGCGGCAGTTGACGGCCTCATCGATGGTGCCGCAGGTGGCGGCATAGACGCCAGGGAACTTGTTGGCAAAGATGGAGACGCCGACGCCAGTGCCACAAGCGAGGATGCCGCGGGTCTCCGTGCCGTCGTTGCCGGAGGAGTGGGCGAGGCTGACGCGGCGGCCGATCTCCTCGCCAACGGAGTAATACTTGCCGGTGCCGAGGTCCTCGACGTCGATGCCTTTGGAACGGAGATGGGCGACAACGGCATCCTTGAGCTTGCAACCGAAGTCGTCCGCTCCGGTGATGATCTTCATGGCTTTCTTCTCGGACGCCATTTACAGGAAGCGAGCAAGAGAGGGCAAGGGTACCGTAGTTGAATGGTGGGTTTGTAAAGGGAAAATTCTTGATAAGCCTTTTGTGTTTTCGTAAGCTTCCTCTGTCAAATCATGGGTGTTTCAAAATCCAAAAACAGACATGAATAAAGACAGCTCTTTCTTTAAATATTTTATAAAGAACGATCTATCATTTAGATTGATTCTTTACGATCTATCATTTAAGTTGTAGGATTGATTCTTTCGATTATTTTATGTATATAAAAGTATTTAATCATCATATTTGCCCTTTCCAACGCAAGCTGCTGGCATAGGGAACATCGTTTTCTTAAACTTCCTCCTTAAACACAAGCAGATTGAACTATGGTTTCATTTGTCCCAAAAGATGGCCGGGGGTCTAGGCGCATCCCTGTGATGGTTTTGTAGGGATTTCTCCCTTTCTTCCATATACAAAACCAAATATATATATCTTAAAACAGGATCATGCTCATGCTAAATTATTGAAATAAACAAAACTTTAAACTAAAGTGGAAGCGTACCTAAATGCATTTGAACTGGTGCACAGGAAGATCGCAGTAGAGTCTTCTAGGGTACGTGCGGCGCGCTTGAGGTCTCTCTCAGATGGAGAAGAGGAAAACCCTAAAAACCAACGTTTCAGGCAACCATTGCACGACCCCATGGACCACTACCATTTTATAATGAGGACAATTACGAATTCCACCCATCAAAGAGTCCGTAATTACGTACTGTTATCTATACATTTCAAAATTACCCCATACCATCTAAAATGACGTAATATCCCAAAATGCAATCACTTAAGCGGATATTTATTTTAAAACAGTCATAATGTCTAAAATTCTTCATAGACATATGTCGGCCCACCAAATGATCTTACAATCTCCCACTTGGACCAAATATGACTTTATACATTCAGACATTACACAAAACCTTAGGAGCTCATAATTGCTATCTTATTAAAATGTCATTTTCA
Organism: Nymphaea colorata; assembly: GCF_008831285.2. Classification (NCBI taxonomy): domain Eukaryota; kingdom Viridiplantae; phylum Streptophyta; class Magnoliopsida; order Nymphaeales; family Nymphaeaceae; genus Nymphaea; species Nymphaea colorata. Next base: position 20,621,071 of record NC_045138.2, on the reverse strand, counting down.
CCAATCTCGTCCATGACCATATCAACACAGAACCAACGCGACTTTCGCTATACTAAAATTAGCTAAACCTTCAATGATCATAAATGTTAACACAATCAATGACATAGATCTGATATGGATGTATAGCATGAGAATTACATGTAATGTGATTACAATATGTCTATTTTCAACTGGTCCAACTTTAAAACCTTATGGAGATCAAAACATAAACACAGAATGGAACCAAAGAACTTTAAATTTTATTCTGCAGAAAACTGAATATGTGTCCATACATAAGAGCAAACAAAATACAAACTCCTACTAAACCTGCACATCGTCCAAGGATAACACCCCCATACGAACAACATTTTCATGAAAGACCTTATGTGTTAAACCCTTGGTAAACAGATCCGTAATCATGGAGTTTGTCCCAATATGCTCTAAACACCTGACCATTCTGTATCATCTCTTTAACAACCCAAAAACTTAATGTTTCGACTTTGACAAACTGTGGCTGTTATTAAAGTACATGACTGCTAAATTATTGTCACACAATAACCTTAGTGGTCTTTCTACACTATACATAATGCGCAGCCCCGTGACAAAATTCCGCAATTATAAAACTTGATTGGATGCCTCGTAACATGCTATGCTACTGTCTTGGCACCCAGTAAAGTCAGAATTTGAATACCCAATGATTTCCTACTGGTCTGACTTCTTGTATGTGAGCATAAAACATTTTGTTCTTTGTAAGTACCTCAATACCCTTTTGGCTGCTTCCCAATGATCCATACCAGGATCACTTAAGTATCTGCCTAACATTCTGATGATAAATGCAATATCCAAACGAGTACAAACCTGAGCATACATAAGGCTTCCCACAACAGACGAATAGGGAATCCTTTCAATTTCCTTAGATTCGATTTCACTTTTAGGGCACTGTTTGAGACTAAACTTGTCTCCTTTAGTAAGTGGAGTATTTTCTGGTTTACAACTTTTCATGTCATATCAGTGAAACACCTTATTAATGTAGGCCTTTTGTGATAATCCAAAGAATACCCCGAAAACGATCTCGAAATATTTGGATCCCTAATACAAAAGATGCACAACCAAGATCCTTCATGTCAAACTTTGTTGACAAGAAATTCTTAGTTTCATGCAATATGCCTACATCATTACTTGCTAGCAATATATCAATGACATATAAAACCAGAAAGATAAATTTGCCCCTACTGAACTTTTGGTATACACATTCATCAACCATATTAGTTTCGAAACCAAATGAAACTATAACTTGATGAAGTTTGTAATGACTGCAAAACGTGCTTTAGTCCATATATGGATTTCCTTAGTGACACTTCAACTTAATTTTCTTGAGGTTGTTGAGTTTGTTCTTCAGTATGGAGATCGACATCATTGCCTTCTTCTGAATAGAGTGGACTCAGGTCCCTATTCAAAGGCAATGTTCATAACCTGATCACCTCCCAAACTCAATATCCTCAAAGAAATGAGTGTTTGCCGTTTAAAAGAAAAACTTACTGGATGAATTATAAAAACTTATAACCCCATAATGTTTGTTCATTTTCCCTTTATGCATTCAATGCAAACATTAAAGTCTGCAAAATCAAGGAACTCAAGAATTCTTTTTGACATAAGCCTTTATATTCTATTTTCAAAGATATGTCCTAAGCGCCAATGCCATAACATAGCAGAATTCTCTTTGACTAATTTTCTTTTAGTACCACTAAACGTAACACGCAAGGTTTCATTATATGAAGCAACCGTATCAAGCAAATAAAGGTTATCGCTACTAGACAAAGAACCACTGGCAATCAAATTTGAGTGCAGAAACAACGTAAATTTACTTCCTCCAAATAAACAATAATAACCAAATTTGTTCAGTAAGAAAATAACAACCAAATTCCGTCTAAAAGGCGGTATTACATAAGTTTCTATCAAATTCAAATAACAACCAGTCTTTAACAATAACTCAAAAATCTGCTATGGCTTCAATCTTCGCCTTCATGTCATCGCCCTCATAGATGAATCTTTCAGCAGCAATTGGCGTCCGACAATTTAGGCAGCCATGCACGGAAACACTTATGTGAGTAGTAGCAACTGAATCTACCCACAAGTGCCTTGTTACTGAAATTAAATTAACCTCAGAACAAACCAAAGTAAAAATCGTACCTTTCTTTTCACGCCATGCGTGATACTTAGTACAATCCTTCTTTATATGACCTTCATCCTTACAAAAGAAGCAGCTTGATTTGTCTTCCTTATGTTTCTTTTGTTTCTTGATGGATGCATGATCAACTGCAACTTCCTTAATAGCATTCTTTTTCTTACTTTCAGGCGTAGTAGCCAAGTGAGCACTTTCTATCCTATCATGCTTCAATCTCTCATCTTCTTCCACACAGTGCAAAATGAGCTCATTAAGAGCTCATTTCTCATTCTGACAGTTATAACTAACTTTAAACTGTCCAAACTGTGGTGGAAGAGAAAGAAGAACCATATGCACTATAAAGTCTTCAGATAACCACAGACCTAGCCCCTGTAATTTTGAAGCAAGATGAGACATTTCCATAATGTGCATCCGTATGTTCCCCTTACTTTTATACTTCAGCGTCACAAGTTTACTCAAAAGAGTGCTTGTTTCAGCCTTTTCATTTTTAGCAAAACGTTTTTTAATCTCTTTAAGGAACGCCTTGGCACTAGCCTTTTCAATAATAGAGCTCTTAAAATTTTCTAGGATTGATCTCTTCATGATCATTAGACACATGCGGTTTGAGCGTTCCCACCGTTCAAAGTACCGCTTATCTTCATGGGAACTTTGATCTGTTGGATGAGGTAGGCATAACTCCCTAAATGCAAGGTCTAAATCCATATAACCTAGAACAATCATAACAGTTTCTTTCCAGTCCTTAAAATTCGAACCATTTAACTGAGGAACAGTACTCAAATTTACAGATATCATGAAAGCAGAACTCACTGTACAAAGAACAAAAATACCAAACATGCTCACAATCAAAACATGTACAAAAATGAAATAGCAAATATAAATGAATTTAAATACAATGGCCTAAATCCCATCACAAGGTACAATGGCCTAAATCCCATCACAAGGTATCGGTGCAACGTTAATATCCAATCTTGGGATTGAAATACTAACTGCAAGTGGTATTTTTGGTCAACAATGAATATAGATAATTAACCCTGTCAAACAACGAGCCTATCTTTGGATTGACTCGCTATTTACATGAAAACATGAAAAATTATCACATATTCATTGCCCTGTATACTTAAACCTGACCAAACAACAATCCTCCTTTGGGTTGATCATTGCCCGCATGGATCAAGTATACTATCATCTAATGTTCAAAACAGGCAAATTCGTACAACAGAGGTCATTTTGGCGACATAAAATACAAACTTACTCATTTTAAACAACAGACATGGCCAAAGATCAAATTCATAATCCAAACATTCATTTAAAGTACACCCACAAATTTAAAACATGCAAAACATGATACATGAATTAAAATTTACATACAAATTTGCTCTACATTAAATCCAAAACCAAATGATTCAATGATGTGACACATACAAAATTGTCTTATATTGAATTCAAAACCAAATGGTTCAATGATATGGGCCCAAAAGAGTCCAAAATTTTATAAACCGATACCATAATTGTACTTAAGTGGGTCAAGAACCACTAAATCGGCCTTAAAGTGGCCCTTATCGTTCTTAAACCACAACTAGAACACCCACGTGCCCCTAAATAGGGCTGAACCGGTCTAAAAATTGGACGAACCGGTCAAAAAATAGACCGTATCGGTTCAAAAAAACCCACTGAATCGGTTAATAAATGGCTAAAATCGGTTCTAAAACTGAATAAACCGGTCTGAAAAGCCCTGAATCAGTTTGAAAATCAACTGAATCGACTGAAAAATAACTGAACCGGTCCGAAAATGGACCGAATCGGCTCCAAAACTGAATGAACCGGTCTCCAAAAGGTTCGAAACTGTCTGAATCGGATTTAAACTTAATGAGCCGGACCCAAAATGATCCGAATCGGCCCCCAAAAGGTCCGAACCGGTCCCTAAAAGGTCTGAACCGGTTCTGAATCGAGTTGAATCGTTCTGTAACCGAATGAACCCGTTTGACTCTTTTCAGAACCGGTTTGACAAGGATGAACCGTTTCTCAAAAAAACTTAAACCGCATGGATACAGAGGCGCGGGCGGGCGGCAAAATGAATATTTTTTTTTTAAATCTGATGGATCCGGATCGAGTCTGCAAGACCCGACCCGGTCCGCCTGCCCGCGTGAGCGATCGCGGGCGTTGCCTCCACCGCTCGCCTGCCGAACGGCAGGCGGGCGGTGAAGCTCCACCGGCAGGCCACCCAACACCGTGGGTGGCCGCCGGCGGGTGCCGCCAGCGTCGCCGGACGTCGGCCGCCACGATGGCGGGCCGACGCCCGCCGGAAACAGGCCGATTCTGGCCGGTTTCCCCTTGATTTCAAATCTGCCCCTTTTCCCTTTTCTTCCTCTTGAGTGGCTGCGACAGACGCAGGGGAACCACCGACGGGCCGGCGGCGGGTCGCGCCAGGACGGCCGGCAAACGGCTGTTTGCCTTCCGGCGACGGTTGCTTGGCCGTCCCTTCGCCATACTTCCCTGTGTCTCAGGCGACTGTAGCGGAAGCCCGAAAAAAAATCATCCAAAAGATCAACGATTCAACAATGAGCATAGGCTCTAATACCAATTGTAGGGATTTCTCCCCTTCATGCATATACAAAACCAAACGTATATACCCTAAAACAGGATCATGCTCATGCTAAATCATTGAAATAAACAAAACCTTAAACTGAAGCGAAAGTATACCTGAATCCATCTGAACTGGTGCACGGGAAGATCGAAGTAGAGTCTTCCAGGGTACGTGCGGCGCGCTTGAGGTCTCTCTCAGATGGGAAAGAGGAAAACCCTAGAAACCAACGTTTCAGGCAACCATTGCACGACCCTAGGGACCACTACCATTTTATAATGAGGACAATTACGAATTCCGCCCATCAAAGAGTCCATAATTGCGTACTGGTATCTATACATTTCAAAATTACCCCATATCATCTAAAATGACATAATATCCCAAAATGCAATCACTTAAGCGGATATTTATTTTAAGACATCTATAATGTCTGAAATTCCTCATAGACATATGTCGGCCCACCAAATGATCTTACAGGTTCATGTAACTAAACCACCCTCTTCCCATCTCACACTTTCCATACATCCCTGTGCAAGTCCACTTTGCTACTGAAACTTCCTAAGATTATGTTTCAGATTCTCACACATATTTACTTTGAGTTACCAATAATAAGTGGTAAATCTAGTTAAATAGAAGGGAGAGTCGCAAGATTCTATCCCAATAATGTTGCAGTCTGATTACATTGAGCATTAGATACATTGAAGTGACATCAACTAGACTTTTTGTTTATTGATTTTTCAACAAAACAAAAAATTCAAATCTTTACCAACACATGGTAGTGCATCGTAAAGAATATCATCAATGTTTCTCTGAACATTGGTCAAATGTTTATCAACATTTATGAAAAACGTTGATAAAACTATGACTAACATTCAGACGAACATCAGTAAAAATCCTTAACGATGTTCAACAATCGTCAAAGGGCATTATCACCGATGTTTATGCCATCGTCGCTAATACTATCATAGATGTCACATAATAGTATATTCAATTACATTCAACATGCATCAGTGAATACAATCTACATCGATGTGTGTAACAGAAATGTTGGTGATAGTATTCACTGACATTTTATTCCTCGATGTTCGGGGAAGGCATCAGTAAAAGTTTTATTGACTGACGTTTACATTTACTGATATTTTCTGACCATCGGTAAAATAGTCATGCGCTACCAGCAAATTCAACCAAGATGTCCTTTATACTGGAGATAGATTCTAAACTAGCCTTGCTGATCAATATCATGTCATCTCCATAGAAGGCTATAGGAGAATCTAGTCTAAAATTTAGCCCTATTAGAGTTTCTACTCTCCCATAATGAAACATTCTAAGCCTATGGGAAAGGGTTTCAACCACAACTAAGAATAGAAATGGTGACAAAGGATCTCCTTATCGGAGTCGTTTTCCACAATAAAATTCCTTACCTTCTCTTTCATTAAGCACCAAGGCATATTAAAAAATGTAACACAAGTCATTAATCTAGATGTCTAGAAATAGCTAAAATTAAGGTACACCAATACTGCCTCAAAAAAAATTCTATTCGACATTATCATATACTTTTGAAATATCTAATTTCATGAGCACTGATTGTTTTGATGACTTGTCCACATTATTAATGATTTCATGAAGTATTATAATGTGATGCTTGATCATTCTATTAGGGAGGACAACTCTCTAATCAAATCCCATGATTTCTGCCAAAATTAATTCATATGACCCACCTTCATTTTGAGATTATTTTGCAATGAAAATTTCACAAAGCAATTTGCCTAAACTCCTTTATATTAAGAGCTTCTATTATTTTTCTTTATAAGGACTAAGTGTATCTTGTTCACACTTTTCATGATTTTTTTTCAATTTTGAAAAAATCATGCACTGCCTTGGATACAACAAAGCCACCAAATTTCCAATGTTACCTATAAAAATCAGCCCCGAAGACATCGTGGCCTGTGGCTTTATTGTTGTGCCTACGAAACAGAACCTTTTTTTAACAAATTTTCGAGTCAAGAATAAGAGAGTGCAATTTCTCATTATTTTCTTTACTAACAAATGAGTTGACCCATAAGCTTCTATCATCAAGCCTTCAAAACCATTGCTTCTATAAAATTTTTCAAAGTACAATATGCAAGCCTCATGGAGATCCTTTCCCCTCCCAACTCTATAACCAACCACTTCCATAACCATTACCTACCTTTTATTTTGACTATTTTTTACATGACATGAAAATATGTTGTATTTTTGTCCCCATTATGCAACTAGTTAGTTCTAGATCTTTGCTGCCAATACAACTCCTCCTCTTTTAATGTGAAGTTATAGCTCATTCCTAAGAAGCAACTCATACTCTGTTAGTTGGAGAGATTTGAAACCATAAATACTTTGCATCATCTCTAGCTCTACCATAATACTAAGAGACATGCTCACTGAGTTTTGCATTCCTACATTTTACTCGTTCTTTTCAACTTTTTTAACTCCACAACATTCTTTAAAATCCCAACAGCTGAAATGTAAAAAAAGATGTCTATCAAATCTAAAAACAGTAGGATTACAAATACTATGAACTAAAACACAATGATCAGACACTATCCATGGGAGACATCTAAGATTTAGATACCACATTAACATCATTACTGATTGGGACTGAGTCTAGACAAGCTAATGCATTAAGATGTCTGCCTAGTTTATCTCTAGAGCCTCTTAGAGCATTAAAATCACCAATCACAATTTTGGGATGCACAATCCTCTACAACTTAATTGATAAATTTCTAAAGGTTGCCCTCCTAACCAACATGTTATGACTCAAATTTACACATGTAATACAAATCACTTGTTGGGCACCTCTCATAGCAATTATCCATTCTTCGTTTATATCCACCTCTTTCACCGATAACCTCTCTAGGTTCCAACCCAAGATTATGTGTACTTGTGCTCTGGCAACAAACATACATCATGCAATTGCAAAATTGAGATGTCTCATCCTCTATCTTTCAATATTATTGGGACTGATCATTGAGTATATATAAAGAATAGCTCCGGCCGTTTTGTCTCTATATAGATGTTCAACTCTTTGAGGTAGAAGAGCTAAACCTCTTGCATTCCATGAAATGATCTTCATGAGGCAACATTTTACAATGGCTTTGGGACTAAGAAATCTACTTCTTTCATTTCTATTTCACAGTTGGCCTCCTTGGATCCACACCCCTACCGCAAGCCTCTTCATCATCATCAACATTAGGCAAGATGCTTTCAGTGTTGGTGGTATCCTCTAGAGGCATCTTGTCTTTACTGTTCTTAGGTCAATCATAAGGAGCTAAAGCTCTAACTGGCTTCTCCCTTCCATGTCTACCTTTCCTCTTCTAACCAGTTTTAAAGGGGCCTCAGAAAGCTAAATCTCTACCAACTCTTTCTTATTTGTCCTTTTCCCTAATAGGTCATGCCGAGAGCTGGGTGCACTCATCTTATTTTTCTTCTCCATCTCATTCTTCTTATTTACACAATTTCACAAAGAATCAAACAACCTAAGAATAGAGACAGGACATACCTGGATCAGCATTCTTCCTTGATGACCTCTTACTTATAGAAAGCCTCTTCATGTGCCATTAGAAAATCCTCCTTACTAGGATTCATTGCCTCAAAGTCAACCGACATCTGACTCTCATATGTGTTCACCCCTCTATGTTTGGATATGCTTCTGCTCCCTACGAAGGTCACCCCAACCTTGTCTTCCCCTCCATTGTTTGCAAGACACTTTGACCTCTAAGCAAACTTCTTTAGCTCGAGTCCCAAACCTCTAGTTGCGGAATGTTCCTTGCGCACTTTATAATCTTCTGTAAGATGGGTGTTAACTCTGAATGCGTAACTTGATACTAGTAACCCTCATACTAAACTTCCTGTAAAACTCTAACACCATCATCGCGGAACACATCAATTGCCTGTTTGGGAACAAAGAAAAGAGGAACCTCAATTTTCAATCAAGCAGACACAATTCTCGACATTACTCTTGTCAGTTCATCTTCTTCAATCAATTCAACTTAAATGGCTTTTGCTATTGATTTAAAGTTTTAAACACTTCCCTGTGCCACAACAACAATAGAAGATTAGGCAACCTAATCCATAGAGGCACCTGAAGAGAGTCCTCCACCTTAAAGGAACGCCTTGGCTTCCAATGGTTTGCAACTAATGTTCTTTCTCGAAGCCTCCATGCCCCTTCTTAGAGAAGGATTTGCTAACTATCTTCATTGTGGACTTTAACAAACAATGATCTTAACAAACAATGATCTTTGCCTAAGAAATGAAAAGCATAGATTATCCACATCCTTCTAGAGCATTGATAACTTTTCACGATATAATTGAAATCCATACTTTTTCTTGTAGAATCACCTATAAAGTAGGTGATTTCCATGAATTGAAAGGGTTTATTAAGCTGTTCCACCATGGATGCGAAAATCAAGATTCTCGGTCATTCCCCTCCACCTGAACAAACATCAAATATGCAAGATCTTCCCATTCCTAGTTTTCCGATCTACACTTATCAACCCATGATCTGGCCACAGGAGGTTTCCTAGATAGAAATTGCCGTCATCAGATCTTATCCATCGTCATGTTTGGCTTCCATCTTGCCTTTTGCTCCTATCTTATTTGCTCTTTCAAGTATGAGATTTAATATTCATTAAATTAAACTAATTGTTACCTAATTATCATGATGAATTTAAACATGTCCGTTGGTTATTCCTAACTTAAGTTCTTAAATAAAGTGATTCGTTCAAATGGCAAATGCAACTATAACATTTTAATCAACATAATGTGTTTCTTATGTGCATCGAGGCATTCTTATTCCTTATGGGGTTGTTTGGTAGGAGAAACACTTTGTGAATGTCACTGTCGCCAAACTACCCCTATATAGACATAAAATTGTAGTGACTTCATTTATTACCATGTCTTAGCTTAGCAAAATTTGCATTTAAGAGTACTAAGCTAATAAATTATGAGCTTCATAACATAAATTCAAATATTTTCTTCCTTTTCACATAGTGAAATATTCTCTCTTATTTGTAGTAAAATTTGGATCTGCGCATAGCATCACAAACACTAATTTTCCAACAATTCGTGCACAGGAAACATGTAGTCTATTGATGGAGCATCAATTATGTAACATTGAGTCATAAACTACACTTATATGCATTCATGTTGCAACAAAATCTTTGCCTAAGTAACTTTGTGCTCTATGAGATGAAATTGTGTTTTATTGAAGAAAAACCTTAATTTTTATTAGTTAGAAACAAAATTTGAATTCCATAAGCATTGAATCATAAAAAGAAAGACACCAAAATCAGGAAAGTGGGTTTGTTTGGTATTGAAAACTAAAACAAAATGAATTGGCCCTAAAATGAGAGTTTCAAATGTAAGGATAAATGAATTGAATCTAAAAAGAAAGCTTCGTATGTAAAAAATGGGTCTTCTCTGTCTTGCGAATGTAATCTGTTGTCTTGTGAATGTAATCTGTTATGCTAACACACATCTTGTTTCAAAGAAAGCAGTATTCCTGTTACCAAATGCCCACTTAGTGTAAAAAGGAAAATACCCAAGATATTCTACTGCTGCTCATAATGATGTTCAAGTTTTTGATCGTTTTTTGATTTTTTAGGAGAAAAAAGACTGGACCTCAGCTAAAACTAAGTCGAGCAGACAGTTCTGGCCACAGTCCAGCAGATATGCCTATTTGAACTTCAGACATTCGTGCTTGCATGGTGCGGCAAGAATGATGGCATGTAAAGGTTGTTTGGTATGTTTCTGTTCATATTGGTTCAGCTCCTTGCTCTGTGCAGCATCCCTCCGATGATCAAAATTCATTAGAAATAGGCGAGAGCCAGATGAATAGAAGCGCTCTGTAGAAGCTCACGAGTCAAAGATCAATAAGATTCTGTAAACTCCTTTTTATGTACAACTTTTAATTAAAGAAAACCATTATAAACTTCTTCGTGTTGTAAACGAAATAAAACAGCAATTTCATCTCACAGTTGCCTTATATTGGCTCTCTATATATGTAACACTAATTTTTGGCTCATGTTTTCCCTTTACTGTCTCTAGGTTCTATCTGGAAATATTTTTCTCTTCCCCTCTCCGAAAGGTCTGATTAGCATGGGAATAGGGATTTGCATATGGAAAATGTATCTAAATGCAAGACTGTACCTATTATGCATGAGGGCAAAAAGGGAATTTTGTCTGTCCCCTAAGGGGCAAATCTTGAATATGTAAATATTATGGGTAAACCCTGAAAATTTGGTTAAGCAATATGGATTTGCATATGGAAATTGTATCTAAATGCAAGACTGTACCTATTAAGCATGAGGGCAAAAAGGGAATTTTGTCTGTCCCCTAAGGGGTAAATATTGAATATGTAAATATTATGGGTAAACGGTAAACCGTGAGAATTTGGTTAAGCAATATCAACTTGTTGGGGCAAAACGAATTAGAGGATTTTATATATATATATATATATATATATATATATATATATATATATATATATATATATATATATAATTTTCCATTTCCATCTGTATCGAATTTGACGACTGTTTATCCTCATACGAAGGACTAGGTGGGTCCGATCTTACATATGCCAGGCCTGTTGATTTGATAGTAAAACCATGGGGTCACCCCCTAGAAACAGCAAAAAAGATGTAGTAAAGAGCATGGCTTTCATTGTCATACTTTCATTTTGCGTCGTACATTGTGTATAATCCCTTTTCCCATGACTGTGACTAATTTTTGTGCAAACCAAAAAATGGTATACTACACTAGTCAGCCTTTTTCTATTGGAAGGTAGTCAGCCAGACTCAGCTGGTTTCAGGTAAGCAGCAGGACACTGCTTGAACTCGTTCGCTGGGACATCTGCGCCATGACACTGGGATGAAAACTGAGTGGCACCATCAAAACTGTGCAGAAGAAAAGAGGTCAGAGATATCTGTTCATAGTTAGCTAATTACTAACCTTGCAAAAATAAGAAACTAAGTTCACAAAGAATGTGCTTCGAACATTGGAAGCCTGTTGCAGTTTGCAGGCGCCCAGCCAATCTGATGATTCTCGTTGTCATACACGATCACATGTGATTGCATCGAGATGTCTGAGAACAGAGGCCAAAAGAAGATCAATTCTCGCAGTTTAGATTCATCACTTGTGACAATGTCAAGTGCAGTTCATTTCAACCATTATTACCTCCAATAAGATTCAGGTCGCCAAGGTCTACCTCAGTTCCATTCAGGATGCCCAAGCATACATTTCCCTGTGCCTGAAGAAAATTCAGTGTCACTTTTTTGTTTTTCCCTTTCTAAAACTTAAAAAAGCAGTAAAAGGATCAGGATAGGAACTCATGTGATGGAGACACATACAGTGATGATCAAATAATTTTCTGGCGACATTGTAAGCTTAGCTTTCTTGCTGTTCTTGAATTCCAGAACCATTTGCTTGAAGTAATTGTTGACTTCAGAAAAAGAAGTGAATGCCTTTGGACCTTGCCAGCACAAGGGCAGTGCTATATCCTCTCTCGTTTTCTTGATGGGCTTTCCTGAAAGATCTTTGCTTATCTGAGAACACAGAAATGAGGTGCTTTGTCAAGGAGATGGAATAGTATAACTAGAAAGGCTTTCCTTCCACCTGTTTCATTTGAACTGACCTCTGAGAGCAGCACCTCATATACACGGGAAGTGAAGTAAGTGTATGAGCTGCCACTATCAAAGATGACCATAAGATCTTTAATCCGCTGCTTGCCTAAAACCAGGTCTGCAGGTCCAGGGGAGTATTTCCTGAACATATGAAGCCCAAGGTTTAGCCACAAAAAAAGTTCTACTTTCACTGCATTCTGTAATTCATTAGCAAAGGGAAACATCCATGCTTATAACTAAGGTACAAGACCAGGAACCTAGGTGTCTGATTGCATGGTTGGCACACCAGCGCCTTAGAAAAGGGATTTCAATAGGCTAGAAGCACCATATTTTTTCTCTTCATATGTAAACAAAATTTTAGGCAAATTGACATGTGAGGCAACATATACTGAATGCATTAAACCAACAAAATATGGTACGACAACAGCTACTTTCTTTAAAATACTTAAGGTTCAAGTAAGAGCAACAATGTAAACGAAGAGAAGAGATAAAAGGATTTGAAACCATAGACTCTCTAGGAAGAGAATATGTGGAGAGCTAATTACCCTGATGGATGGCTGTGCATTGCAATCCATGTAGCACTTTTAGTAGAAGGTACAAGATCATCGCCAAAGAAAAGGTACCCTACTTTTCCCTGTGGACTGATACAATGGCCAATCACATTTGTGGCAATTCCATGATCCTTCAACTGAGAAACAATGCTCGGTTTCCCACTGCCAAGGCCGAGTATGCCATCAGCAGCAGATTGAAGATTCGCTAAGGAGCCTCGTTGATCATATCCACAACTGCAAACAATAGCGAACCGGATATGAATTATGAGAAGCAGTTTTATCATGAACATCCAGCAATATGCATCCATCCATCCTTTCAAAGCATGGCGACTTACCCGAATGAAAGAGAAGGACGAAGCAGGGTACCACTTGCAGAACGAAGGTAGAAGGTTTCCTTCACAATGACACCGAGTGACGAACTGCGATCTGCATATTCAATCAAATAGTCGCATTGCTGGTCTGGCTTTTCACATTCATACTCCCTTAGTGAACCCAAAGAAATGCATTGCGGATCCCCACAAGGAACCAAGTTGGTCTTCTTTGGTTTGTAGAGAGGGTGCGCTCCCTACAAGCGTTTACAAGATGGATGCCATCGGTAAATACAGACAAACCAAAAGAACGAAAAGCAGATTATAACAGAAATCATCATAGCTTTGCTCAACAGTTGCCATTTTTTATTACCTGAGAGCAACTAATGCAGGGGGCATCACATTGGAGCCAAGTAAGGTCACTCCCTGTGTCCACATCAAGGAAGTATGGTTTGGGAGGCTTGCCAATCCACATAGTTACATAGAAAAGCCTGCAGAACACCAGCTATTCATTGAGACGATCATGATGATATTCGGGTCATTTCTTAAACACGATCTTCACTCTGATTCGGTTCATTTCAGTTGAACAGGGGCCAGAGTTGGGGAATATTAGAGATTCATTTTAGCATGGCAAATGAAGAAAGGTGGTGATCTTAGACGCTCGGATGGCAGGCTTCGCCGTGAAATTCTTAGGTAACATCAAAACTTGCGGGCAAGCGCAGAAATAAGCCTCCCCATCTTCTCATGGTACTGTTTATTCACAGATGGGATTTCAAAACTGAAAACTGCAAGAAACCAGAGTCGTGTTGGCCCTAATCCAAGAGATTCAAATTGACTTGGTCACCGTGAATCCGGCAGAGTCTCCCTTGATGGGATGCGATTTTCCACCATTTGTTGAGGTAATTTTGAGGATTCAACCAGACAAGCCACATAAAATCAATAAAACATGTCGAATAACTGTAATTTGATTTGTTTTTCGATTTTACCCATTTAGACTATGATTCGTCATCATCCATAAGCCTGTGTCTGTGTGCGTGCGTGAATGAGAGAGAGAGAGTATCTTAATACCCACCCATCAGGATAGACGCTGCCGTTCATGGGGAAGATGACAGTGGACTTTCGGAGGTGGCTTTGGAGGAGAAGTGAGCTACCATCCACCTCACTGCCGCCTTCCGCAGCCAGGCAGCAGCAGCAGCAAGAGAGGAGCGTTACTGCTGCCACGCACCTCACAATTGGCAGCAGATGAGAGCGCCTCATTTTTCTCCCCTCGTCTCGTGTCTCCCTCTCCCCTCTTTACTCAGTTCGCAATACGGGAAAAGAAGCACAAGAAAACCAACACGTCAAACACCTTATATACATCTGTGGGAGGAGAGAGAGAGGACTTGACTCTGTCGCCATGAAAGCAGAAAGAAAGACTTTTGGCTGACATTGAGAAAAGAAAACAGAAGAGGACCCACCAAAGCTTTATGGAAGTTAGGAAGCAAAAGTTCGATAAAGTACTAAGACATTGCTTCGAATTGGGATATTCTCCGTTTTTCTTGTTAACCAGCATCCAGCAAGCAAGATTGGTGTCTGAAGCCTTTTCCATTGGTTGGAGCGCGTTTACAGGTATGGAAAACTTTCCACACTTTATTCTTCCATAGAAGAGTCGGGAAGAGTGAATTCCAGGTTGATTTGTTTTGTCTTTCTTGAAAAAATAAAGATAGAAACGCACCTCGGTTCCTTTTGGAACTAACTAATTAAGTAAACACGTCACTGATCAAATCTGAATTTGAAATGGTTAACATGAATTTCTCCATCTGCACGAACAGCAGTGTACACAATATTGTCTAAAAAGGCGAGAAACATATAAGGGCATGAAGTGAATTTTTGTAAACTTGAAAAGCGAACCTACGTGTTTGTATTTTTTTTAACAAAAAAAAAGTCAACGTTGGCCCTTTTTTAACAGCTTTACGGAAACTGTCTCTTTTAGGGAATAATAAACAGTGCTTCATTTTTTGAAATTATAAAAGTAAAAGGTAAGACGAAAAATAGAAATTTCCCTACTTTCTTCGCTTTCATAGTGCATGGGAGCTCTTCTTTTGCCTCTACTCAAATATAGGATTGAAGACGTAGCAAAAAGGGTTTCATTAAACGTATATATATATATATATATATATATATATATATATATATATATATATATATATGTGTGTGTGTTTCAATGCCATGGAAATTAAGGAAAATGGAGTAAAAAAAAGGATGATAAATAAAGGGAATGGAAAAATCGTAGAAGAAAGAAAGTTGAGGAGCAGTGGTGATCTTTCTCTAAAGAAATTGCCCCCGTTAAAAACTCTAATATGTTTTTTATGATGGATAAAAATTGCCCCCGTTTGATGGGCAGGTGAAAGTGGGCGGGGGAGGAAAAATTTGTACGGGCGGGTGAAATTTCACCGAGCTCGGACTTTCGAGCGGGTGAAATTTCACCCGCTCGAAATATACCCATCAATGCTTTTCTGCTGCCGCGCTCGAAGTCCCTCCGCAACGCTCGACCTCCCTCCGCAGCGCTCGAAGTCCCTCCGCAACGCTCGACCTCCCTCCGCAACTCCTCCTCCCTCGTGCCTTCTCACTGCCAGGTCTCACCGTCGATCGTCGCAAGACCCTCAAGCGGCCGGCGTCGGAGGTTTTTCTGCCGGTATATCTCTCTGTCGCTCTCTCTCTCTCTTTCTCTCTCTCTGTCGCTAGCTGCCCACATTTCTTACCTTTCTTCACCAGATTTCCCCCCTTTCTCTGTGCTGGGTAGCACCCTCAAATGCCCCCATTTTTTTCGCGTAGACTAATGCCCCAATTTTTTTCCTCCCTCGTTCCTTCTCACTGTCAGGGTTTCACAGTCGACCGTCGCAACACCCTCAAGCGGCCGGCGTCGGACATTTTTCTGCCGGTATATCTCTCTGTCACTCTCTCTCTCTCTCTCTCCCCGTCGCTAGCTGCCCACATTTCCCCCCTTTCTCTGTGCTGTTTCTTTCGCATGAATTTTATCTTGATAAAGCAGATGATCGCCTACAGTATCGCCGTTCTTTTCTCTTAGCCCCTGGAGGCATAGAAATGGTTGCCTTAACCTTATCTCGTTATCAGTATCGCCGTTCTTTTCTCTGAGTTTCATTATGTTATCCCTTATTACGGCCTTTGGGTGCTTAGATAGAAACGGGGCTTAGATTTCAGCGACGCAAGTTGCCTGTACAGGAACCTATCTGACAAATGAGTAATCGATCTCTGTTCCTGGAGTTCCTGTCCTGCCTTCTCAAGTTCTTTTGTGAAAGACCAACATTAAGAGTACCACAGTGCCTTATAACTTATAATGGGTTGTCTATCTGGGACTGTCAAGAGACGCAGAAAGGGAAGATGCTCAAATATTTCTTTCAAAAATGGCCGCCCGTGAGTTTGGTGTGTCCTTTACCTGTTTTACAAAGTCAAATAGGATGACTCTCTTGTGGTTCCCAGTTCCATGCAAAGACAAAAGGAGCATAAACTGTTCTTCTTCTGCTCTGCTCCCTCTTTCTCTCGTCTTTGCTACATCCAATATCATATTTCTTTTGTTGCTGATGCATTTGTTTAGGCATTCAATTATTTGGTGAAGTTGCTCTCTCTCTCTGTGTTCAATTTCTTATGCTGTTGACGCCTTTGTTTAGTCATCAATGATTTGGTGAAGTTGTGGGCTACCAAAACCAAATGCTTTTCTTTTCATAGTTAAGTGGTTGTGAATGTATCCACACCTGCTATGAAGTTGTAGGTTCTGTTGGACTGGTCTGGGAGAGGAAGCTCATGGTCCTGGTTCCAGCCATATAATTGGCCTTGACAAATTGGTGCAAGTTCCATGTGGCTGCAGGACCCACAAGATTTGGCTGTGAGCAAGTGCTCTCACTCAAACAGCTTGATGTGAAAAACGTGGGACCTCAGCGTCCTGTTCACAGTAACCTGTAAGCCAATCCACACCAAGTCACCAGGCACTCTGCCTAGCCTTTTGAGTCGAATGGGGTTTGAATATTTCTTGAAATTAAGAGTAGATCTATTTTACCTGTAAAGTTATGATGTAAAGTTACGAAAAGATTGTTTTTTTAGTCTACCCAATGAGCAGACAGTTAACAACATACTGTTCTAAAATGGGTACATTTTGTTGGTCAATTCACCTTAGAGACTTTGGAGCAATTCCTGCTTTATACACTTTTTCCCAATCTTCATTTCTTGAAGACAGAAGTTAAATTTATTAAATAAGCTGAAGACTTGTCTATTTTAGACAGTTTGGTGAAATATGAGTTTACACAAAAGCTCTTATAGTTGAAACTTGTCCACGTCTAGAAGTTTAATAATTAACGGAAGGTCCTTCTTGTTCAGTTGACATTTTATAAGCCAAAAAAGGGAGAACAAAAACTTCTTTAATATGACTTATAAACTAAAAAACATAAATATTTTATGTTGGCTCCTTGTTTTTGAAAATGAAAATCGTATCAATATACTTTGTCATTGGAAGCACCTGCTATCAAATAGCATTACTCAGTTAATGCAGTCACTGGGTCCAATTGGAACTAAATCCATTTGATACACAATTCCGTATGCATGTGTGTGTGTGCGTATTAACAAAAATAAGAAAGCACCTGCTATCAAATAGCATTACACAGTTAATGCAGTCACTGGGTCCAATTCCTGTCCCTGTAACAGGGTGAGTAAATAAGAACATGAATGGTAATTACTGGATGATAGAAACTTCATTTCTCGAAAGGAAGGTTAACCAAAAGAACAAGTATAAGAGACATTTATGGGCCCAACAATAGTAGAAACAGCCATGATATTTGAATCATTTTGAGGAAATTTGACTGAAATCTACTTAAAGGAAGGACATTTTTCATTCACATGGATTCACTAGCAATTAGAATTTGAGAATACAGATATGAACATGCTTTTCAGCCTCGTCTAGCTTCACCTTCACCTGCATGCCCCCCCCCCCCTCCTTGGAGACATGAAAGTGCTTTAGCTTAACTTATAGTTGGTGGCATCTAATCGTTGTTCCTTATATATTTTATTTGACATTTAGATGTGTTATATATTTTTTTATTGACATTTAGATGTGTTATATATTTTATTGGAATTTAGATGTGTTTTCTATTTTCACAGCTTTGTTTTGTTCAGATTTTAGATTTACTATGGTCACATTTATATTTAAACTGTGTCACCATCTCTTATTGTTCTATTCTCAGTTATTGTTCTCTTATATGTTTTTGACGAAAGAAAAACATGTAATGATCTTTTCTATGGATGGAACATAACATATAGCATTAGCTCATCGTTCTCACAAAAACACTTTCATTGGATTTAGAGTGCAGTTTATTGCTGACGTCTTTTGTCCTTTCTTTTCTGTGTATGAAAGGTCTACTTATGCTTTTATGGTTTCTGATGCTCCTTTGTCGTTGTTTCTCGTATGTTCTTCATGCTAGATTTATATTACTGTTACTGTGAAGAATTATTATACAAAACGTTAACATGGAAGACAGCGGTCCTTCAAGAGAAAATCTTACGTGGACTGAACCACAAATGGATTACTTAGTCCAGCTTCTTGTGGAGCAGTCACGCATCCCTGGCATGAAATCCGGTGGAGGTTTGAAGCCCAAAGCATACACAGCTATTGAAAAAGCAATGATGGATAGATTCGGTCTAGAATTCACGAAAGACAAAATAAAAAACAAATTGAAGTATTCCAAACCCAACTTGACAGTGATGAAGGAAATGTTGAACACAAGTGGGTTTGGCTACGACCCAATTAACAAATGCATTGAGGTCGACCCCCAAGTATGGAACGACTACATTGAGGTAAATTATAAAATTAATATTGTTAGGTTTTGTCTCACATGTATTTACTTCTGCAATATTTGAACACATGAATTTTTTCAGAAATATCCAAATAGGAAAAAGTACAGAGGTCCAAAAGTCTGGAGATACTATGATGAGTTCGCCGAGGTATATGGCGAATCTCATGCAACTGGGCAAAACGCAGTCACATTAAACAACGTGCTTGAAGCTGAGACTGAACCACTCCCATGTACACCTGCATCTCAGACATCACCTTCGTACATGCAGCCTGATAGTGAACAGTCATTTACACAGTCGCCACTACCTACAACTCCTACAACTGAGAATCCGACAACCAATACAAGTACACGTAGGTCAAAACGGAACAAGTCAACCAACGATGACATGTATTACAATTTGTTGAACGGTATAGCTAAAAATGTGGATTCCCTCACACATACTTCTAGAGGGTTTCAATATGTCAAATGTTGTGAAATTTTACAAGAGATGGTGGACACAGGGCTACTAGATAGTCATACGAGACTGATGAGTCTGGACCTATTAGGAGAGGGAACCAATTCCATGATCTTTCTCAACGTTCCACCTGAAGACCGGCTGACATGGTTGTCGCGTAGACTTGGTGATTTGTAGGTAAGTTTCCATGTCTGTTAGTTTAATTATTTGTATGTTTCATTTAGCACAAGTTCAATTTGTTGTGTGTTTTTCTTTTTATTCCATGAACATCCATGTAGTGAGAAATTGCTGCAATGTATTTGCAGGTTAGTCGAAATGATTGATTTTGTTATTCAAGTACCTTACATGTATATGCAGTTTAGTCGAAATGATTGATTTTGTTATTCAAGTACCTTACATGTATATGCAGTTTAGTTGAAATGATTGATTTTGTTATTCAAGTACCTTACATGTATATGCAGTTTAGTCGAAATGATTGATTTTGACATGTTCGATGACGACGATGAACGAGTGCTTTTCATCATTCGAATGGTTTTTGTCTTCATCTTCTTTTGGTTGAAAGACCGACCATCGTCTAGGAGGATTGTTCATCCATTTCGAGATGCTGGTACATCTTTTGTCCAACTAATGCTTCGTGGTCATCCTAGAAATTGTTTGGACTTACTCCGTATGGAAGGACATACATATATGAGATTGTGCAACATTCTAAGGAATAGAAATTTGTTGGAGGATGCTCGTGACATTACTGTAGAAGAACAAGTAGCTATATTGCTTTTGACAATTGGACATAATAAACGGAATCGTGCTGTTCAAAATACGTTTCAACATTCCGGACAAACAATAAGTAAATATGTCAGCCTAGTGCTACGAGCGATATGTATACTGGGTAAGGATTACGTTCGCCGGCCCAATGATGAGATGATGCCAGCACATATTCGACATTCTAAACGATTCTTTCCATATTTTGAGGTAATTTCATCATCTTGAACTCAACATGACACATACAACATGACAAACTACAACATGACTAACTAGTTGCCTTGTCATATAGAATTGTTTAGGAGCAATCGATGGCACACATATACCGGCTTGGGTTCCTTTTTCAGATCAAGCAAGGTTTCGCAATAGAAAAGGTTTCATTTCTCAAAACGTCATGGCTGTAGTCGGCCTAGATACTAGATTCCACTACGTTTTGGCTGGATGGGAAGGAAGTGCAACAGACTCAAGAGTATTGTACAATGCACTAGATCATGAAACAGACCCATTTGTTGTCCCAGAAGGTACGTAGTTCCACCAACCAGTTCAGTCTTTTATTAAGAAGCATGTATCAATGTATAAATAAATTGTGTTCAATTGTAGGCAAATTTTATCTGGCTGATGGGGGGTATCCAAACATTGTTGGTTTGCTTACACCTTATCGAGGACATCGTTATCATATGTCTGAGTTTAACACTCGGGGAGCACGTTCACCTAGAACAGAAGAAGAATTATTCAACCATAGGCATTCATCACTTCGAAATACAGTAGAAAGAACTTTCGGCATGTTGAAAGGTCGTTTTCCAATATTGAAAATGCAAGTTCAGTATCCTTTCCAAAAACAAGCTCAAATTGTTCTTGCTACATGTGTACTACACAACTTCATAATTGAACACAATCCAAATGCCGAGCAATTTGATGATGAAGATGCACCTTCGATTGATAACTTCGTCTTAAGCGAACCTGAAATTGCAAGCCAAACACATCAGCGAGGAAGCAACAATGCTTTGAGAGCAGCTATATCATCTCAAATGTTTACAGATTATCAATTGACTAGTAAGTTTGTTTATAAATGTTGACTACTTCTTCAGTTTGATTGTCTGACATTTGTTTTCTTTTCAACAGGACAACGAAAATGATGCCCCACCAAAAGTACTATGTGGTTTTCGAAGGACGTGAGCGAGGCATATATGACAGCTGGGAGCGGTGCCAACCATTAGTCTATCGGTACAAGGGTGCCGTTTTCAGATCGTTTAATTCATTACAAGTAGCAGAAAATCACATGCATGAGTATCTCCAGAACAAGTATGGTGTGCAAGCAAGCAGGTCTCCACTCATTGAAGATGTCATCGCAAAGCAAGATATAGAAGACACGAAGTTTGAAGAACGAAAGTGCAGCCAGAAATGTTGGATTACTTGTTTTGTGATTACATGTTTTCTTTGTTGGATATGTACTCATTGAACTTTGTTTTTTCTTCTTAGTAGAAAGTACACCCTTTTGTGGATTCGTACTCATGTTACTTTTGTGGACAATTTCTGTTTAATGTTTTTGGGAACAAATATATAACTTTTGCAGTTATAAATTAAGTTAAGAAGGTGTTTTCTGTTGTAATGTGTTGCTAGATATTTTTTTTTGCTTTTTGTTATATATATCGTGTGAATGGCCGTGTCTTTTAATGAACTGGTTGTATGGTGATTTGTTTTGGGATGATTGATGAAGAAATATATGGGTTCTGCTCCTTCCAAAGTGGAATTGGGAAGGAAAAAAAAAAAACAACATTTTCCATGTTAAATTTTCCATGTGCATCAAACAGGGTTAAATTTACCACGTTAAATTCTTCATGTTCATCAAACTGGGTTAAATTTACCACGTTAAATTTCACCCGACAATCAAACAGGGTCTCGTTTTGGAAGAGGGTAAAATTTCATCCACTAAATTTTTCTAGAAAAATTTACCTTGGTAAACTTACCGTGTTAAATTTCACCCGCCCATCAAACGGGCCCGAGTCGGGAAGAGTGAATTCCAGGTTGATTTGTTTTGTCTTTCTTGAAAAAATAAAGATAGAAACGCACCTCGGTTCCTTTTGGAACTAACTAATTAAGTAAACACGTCACTGATCAAATCTGAATTTGAAATGGTTAACATGAATTTCTCCATCTGCACGAACAGCAGTGTACACAATATTGTCTAAAAAGGCGAGAAACATATAAGGGCATGAAGTGAATTTTTGTAAACTTGAAAAGCGAACCTACGTGTTTGTATTTTTTTTAACAAAAAAAAAGTCAACGTTGGCCCTTTTTTAACAGCTTTACGGAAACTGTCTCTTTTAGGGAATAATAAACAGTGCTTCATTTTTTGAAATTATAAAAGTAAAAGGTAAGACGAAAAATAGAAATTTCCCTACTTTCTTCGCTTTCATAGTGCATGGGAGCTCTTCTTTTGCCTCTACTCAAATATAGGATTGAACGACGTAGCAAAAAGGGTTTCATTAAACGTATATATATATATATATATATATATATATATATATATATATATATATATATATATATATATATATATATATATATATATATATATATATATGTGTGTTTCAATGCCATGGAAATTAAGGAAAATGGAGTAAAAAAAAGGATGATAAATAAAGGGAATGGAAAAATCGTAGAAGAAAGAAAGTTGAGGAGCAGTGGTGATCTTTCTCTAAAGAAATTGCCCCCGTTAAAAACTCTAATATGTTTTTTATGATGGATAAAAATGTGGATAATTAAGTATCCAAAGAAAAAAACCCATGAAAAAAAAAAGAAAAACAAAGAAGCAAATTTGGTCAAAGTGGATTTGACGTTAGGGAGAACAGATGCCAATCTGATAGTCTCCAAGTTTATGATGTCTAAATCTGAAGTAAGGGTGGGCATTGGGCCGGGTCGGGCCTGGGCCCGGTCCGATAGCTCGGGTCTCGGCTCGGGGCAGGCCCATTTAAAATTTAAAAATAATTTTTTAATTATAAAATAATTTTTTAAATATAAAATATATTTATTAATAATAAATATATATTATTAAAACAAAAAAAATATATATTTTTTAATCTAAACGGGCTGACTTGGGCTGGCCTATTGGGCCCGGGCCAGGTTTTTCCCGGCCTAGGCTCGGGCCCAATCAGGCCGGGCCAGCCCGACCCCGGCCCAACATCCACCCTTAATTTGAAGTGCCTCTAATTTGCCAATTCTAGTGAAAATCATGATATAATTTAAGCAAGAAGCACATATGAGGAGGTTTGAATGAACCCTATATATTACAAGTCATTCATTTTCACTTCATTTCTATAGAACTTGTTTAAATATTCCCTTGTTTATTGAAGTTTTAAAGATCCTTGATTTCTCATTAAGACTATGTTAATAGAACCAATTCAGCTCCACTGAGTTTATTAACTGAGTTTTCAGGTGGAGTTATAGAATCTCCTCCAAAGAAGTGAGCTAAAAACGGAAGCGAAAAACATTCAGTGCTGATATATGATCAGAAAAATGAATATGTAACACATTAAGATAAGGGGATTAATGAAAAAGAAAAAAGATATATAACATATGGATCTCATAATCAAAACACCTTTCACAAGAATTCTAAAAAACGAAGTTGCTTTCTCAATCATTTCCGATTTCATTATGTAAGATGACTAACATCTTCTTTTAGCAACTTTATAGATCCTCCAAAGCAGAAAAGGGGTGGAGAATAAAGTAGCACTTAAAAAGTAGAGGAATGAAATATGATAAGCAAAACCTGCATGGAGAAGCAAAGAGAGGGACAAAGTTACTTGGGAGTTAAAGAGTAGACAGAAGTGAGAAAGGTGTTCAGACCTTTACTTCCTTTCCATGCGTTTGGTCGGTTCTTTGTTAGCGGTAGCATCTACTTTCGGCATCTTCACAGAAGTTATATTCCAAAGGCAAATATATGAGTGCACAAGAACTAAAAATGAAGACGCACTTTATCGGCTTGTCTCTCTTTATATAAATGTAAAAGCATGTCATACACACATAAAATACGTGTGTGTGTGTTTTAAGTAGTCATTTTGGCTTTGTCTCTCTTCATATAAATGTATAAGTAGGTTGCGTGCACGCACACGCACAAAGTATGCATGTGTCCTTTTAAGTTGAATGAAGATACTTTGGCTTGTGTCGCTTTAGATAATCGTGTAGACCGGTCACACTCGTGTGCATGCACGCACACACACGCAAATTAAGTATGCCTGAGTTTGTTTTAAGTGGAACGCACTTTGGGTTTTTTCTCTTTATATAAATGTATAATTGTGTAAACAGGTCACACACACACACACACAGAAGACACTTTGGCTTAAATATGTGAAAATAAAATGTATAAGCAGGTCACACACACACAAACATGTATCCTCTTATCCAGTATGTGCGGGTGCGTGTGCGTGCGATAAGTTTTTTCTTGTAAATCTAACCATATAGATAGATATAAATTATATGAAGATATAAATCTAAAAAGTTACAAAATTCAGATGTTTATAAAGAATTTTATGTGTCAAGAAAAGTGAAAGAGTTAACTTTAAAACATTATAAATTTATTTTATACATCTATTTCTTTTATGATTTTTTGATCATATAAAATTTAACATATACTTTGCATCCATCTATATGGTTGGATTTATGATGAATACTAAATTATCTTTAAAAAGGTTGGCACAACAGTTGGGACACGAGTTAGTAGGTAGTCAATTTCCATTTTGAATTCCCAAAGCATCGACCTTCTGTATTGCAAAATGAGCTCACATGACGTACAAGTACAAGCTAAAGTATAGTTAGCGAAGATGAAGAATTTTGAGTTCCATTGGAAAGGCAAGAAAGACTGTAAATTTCCATCAGGAGTAAAAAGGTTTTCTATTTCATGAAAAACAAACAGCAGAAAATTACAAGGCAACAACTAGGGTGGCTCCCTCTCTCTCTCTCTCTCTCTCTCTCTCTAACATAGAAAAGAGAGAGAGGGAGAGGGAGAGGGAGAGAGAGATGCGCTTGGATGGCATATCCTTATCAAATGTCAAATGTCACTTTATGTCAACCATTTCATCAGTCAAGAGATATAAATGAATAATGAATTATATGTTCCATTTCAAAATTTGAGTTGGTTATGTCTATGGAAAATGTGACTTTTGCTGTTGGTGTAACGCTCGTTTTATTGCAGGTCGAGTTGGAGCGGGTCCAGACCCAGACCCGAACCCTTTGGCGTGAAGGAACCTGACGCGAGGGCCCTTCTCCCTCGTCTTCCTCTTAGTCCCCCTTTGTTGCCTCTCGTGCCAACGCGAATAAGAAGAAGAAGACGAAGGTTGGTGCAAGGCGGTGACGAGAACAGCGGCGGTGGTGCTCAGGTGAGGCTTCCGATTTCTCTCCGCCTCCTCCTTCCTCTTCCTTCTTCTCCTCCTCCCTCCTACGCAGCCTCTCCCCTCTCCGTCAGCACCCTCTGCCCACACGTTTTCTCTCTCTCTCCCTCTCTGCTCGAGCTCCCTCCTCGTCTCATCTGTCTCCTCCTCACCATCTCTCCCATTTCCCCCACTCGATTTCCCTCCCCTCTGCCCTCTCCCTCTCCCTGTCAGTCTCCCCTCCATCAGCAGCCCCTCAGTCGTGCACTCTCCCTCTGCACACTCTCTCTTTTCCGCCAGTTTGTCCTCACTCTGAGTGTCTCCCATCTTCAACCGAACCAGCTCTTCACCGCGGAAGGTCATCTTTTAACCTCCTTATTGCTGTTTTTGATTATTTTGGTGGCCGTTGGTTTGGATTGCAGTTGGGGACACATCATATCCTCCCATGCCAACGAGTTGAAGACTTGGGGGGTGATGATGACAGTTAATTTTGGTTGTTTGGGGGATCACTTGAATTTGTAGGGTGGCTGCTGAAAGCATCATAGCAGTTTGGACTTTTAACTTGGGGTGAGCAAGGCCTAATCGAGCTTAGATTGTTGACTATTATCTATTAGAGCATGATTAATTATTATTTGAACACGCTAGACTCATGATTTGATGGTTTGGATTGCATTTTAGTGATGTTGTCATTTTGGGAGAAGTTTATGATTATTTTTTAGAAGAACAAGAATCCACGTGTATATCTATCTCTTTAGCATGAAGTGTTGATTTTTGAAGCTATTTGGAAACATGGTAAAGGTTGGATGTGGTTGAGAAGATATAGGACCGTTATTGCAACTTGTGGTACATACTATTGTCGGCGGGCGTTTTTAGATGTTAGCTGGAAAAGATCATTCAAGTTAGGTGTATTATTGGGAAGACGATTCAACTAAAAAAAGCTAATGAGATGTGTGTTAGTGATAGATTGTTCGAAGCTTTGAGTTTAGATGTTTGGTCACAACCTCAAAGAGTTGGGAAGAGACATTTGTGAGGGCTTTGTAGGTCGACACTACCTGTCAACACCATCTTGAGGCAATTCCATGCCTCAATGATTTTTTTTTTTATTTGTTTTGATTGTGGAGCTAAACCAATAGAGAATTTAGTCATTTACCACTTGTGTATGTTTGCAGGTACACCGTGTATATCCCGTAGACTTTGAGCGATCAGACGTGAAGCTTGAGGCGTTTTCAGTGTTTTGTGGACGCCCGACAGGTATGACGGTATTTCTGGTAAATTCCTGCCTGGAATGAAACGTGTGAATGTGTGTTCCTATGACCGTGGGATCCTAGGATTGCGATGTGATTGAATGATTGTTTTGTGAGTGAATGTATGTATGCATGCAAATGATTTGATATATTATAAGATTTGTTTTGTAGTGCTATTACAATCTTCTTGGAGGCATCATCTTGGAGCTTCAATGTGATCTTCAAGTGAAGGTGTTTATCTTCCTTAGGTCATTTCTTATTAGAGGTATGACTGTGAGATCCTAGGATTGCGATGTGATTGAATGATTGTTTTGTGAGTGAATGTATGTATGCATGCAAATGTTTTGATATATTATAAGATTTGTTTTGTAGTGCTATTACAATCCTCTTGGAGGCATCATCTTGGAGCTTCAAGGTGATCTTCAAGTGAAGGTGTTTATGTTCCTTAGGTCATTTCTTATTAGAGGTATGTAATCATCATCATCTCATTTCTTTATTTTTCTCTCATTTTGATCTCTCCATGGCCAAAGGAGATAACACTCAACTTCTTTTTATAGACAAGAGACTATGCTCAAGTGTACCGAGAACATAAGAAGATGAGATGATATTTTATTTTATAATTAAATCATGTTCTTTCAAGTATTCTTGTTGTTGTTATTTTTCATTAATATATTCTCATTATTATGCTATTCATTTTTCTTGAACATAGTCTTGTTGATTGTTTTCATTTTCTCTTCTCATCTTCATCTCATCATGGCCAAAGGAGATAGCACTTAACATCTTTTTAGAGACAAGAGGCTATGTTCAAGTACACCGGGAGCATGAAAAGATGATATGGTATTTTATTTTATGATTAAATCATACTTTTTCAAATATTCTTGTTGTTGTTATTTTTCATTAATATGTTCTTATTATTATGCTATTCCTTTTTCTTGAACATAGTTTTGTTGATTGTTTTCATTTTCTCTTCTCATCTTCATCTCTCCATGGCCAAAAGAGATAGCACTCAACCTCTTTTTAGAGACAAGAGGCTATGCTCAAGTGCACCGAGAGCATAAGAAGATGAAAAGATATTTTGTTTTATGATTAAATCATGCTCTTTCAAGTATTTTTGTTGTTGTTATTTTTCATTAATATGTTATTATTATGCTATTTCTTTTTCTTGAACATAGTCTTGTTATTGTTTTCATCTTCCCTTCTCATCTTCATGCCAAAGGAAATAGCACTCAACCTCTTTTTAGAGACAAGAGGCTATGCTCAAGTGCGCCGGGAGCATGGAAAGATGAGATAATCTTTCATTTCACGATTGAATCATGTTTTCCCTTTTATTGAATGCAGCATTGCTTTCATTTCTTTATTTTCTTCTCATCTTTATCTCCCCATGGCCAAAGGAGATAGCACTCAATCTCTTTTTAGAGACAAGAGGCTATGCTCAAGTGCACTGGGAGCATGGAAAGATGAGATGATCATTTATTTCATAGTTATATTATGCCCTCCTTTCTAGTTGAATCTTTCTCTTCCTATCTCTCTCTCTCTCTCTCTCTCTCTCTCTCTCTCTCTCTCCTTCCTTGAATATTATCCATGTATCACTCATACATAGTTGTTTGGTTTTCCGTCTATATGTGAATGTATGATGAGAATGAGAGTGTGGCTTGGAGTTCTTCATTTTTATCTTATTATTAATTTTTGAGGTTGGGACTTGTCCAACACGGAAAAGCCTTCACAAATATGTACATGTTAACAAATGCATTCTCATGTCATTGCGTATAAGTTTCCTTCCTAATTACCCCATTAGGAACCCTAATGAGTGTCTCGTTATATTGCTTGTTTTCTTCCATACCCAACGGTGAAAGAAATATATCTCTTACAACAAATTAAATAACAACATTCTATGCTTATACAAATCATATTTTCCAAAACATTTTCAAAAGCAATCTTTTAACATAGCCTTAGGGACTTAGCTTGGACTCTTGCATGAGTCCAAGCTCCCCTCCGGCCCACATTAACTTGAAGTTGGTAGTGTTAAGTTATTCCTTGATTTCTAATCTTGTGAAGGCACATATGTATATACATATTATATACATCCATGCACACGTGATGATACCCCCCATCTTTCTCTCTCTATGCTTTCACTTTCCATTTTACAAATTTTCATATATGCTTGAATGTGTATGCATATGTGCTATATTTCCTCTTTTTCAAATATTTTATTTCTCTTTTCAAGACAAATATCTTCACCTACAAAATTTCTTATTCATACCCATATATACGTATGTATATTTTTCTTTTCCTCTAAAACCTCTATTCTTTCTCTTCAAATTAATACATCTTTTTCTCTTAAGCTTTCATATATGTGTATACGTGATGGCTATATGCATGTCTTTCTCTATCTCTCTCTCTTTCTTTTCATAAGAATGTTTTATCTCTTGTATTCTTTTAATATTCTTTTCTCACGAACTTTCTATTTACCAACTTCATTAATACCACAAACCAAGTAATAACCCAATATTGGAATCATGCTTGATGGTCTACAATCCATGTCCCTTTTCAAAAACTTTTTCTTCTTATATACAATAATTATAACAACAAAATCTTAGATGTATGTTGTGGTAGGAATGACTTTAAATGAATGTTGTGGTATGAATGTTTTACATTCTTTCAATCATATAGGATAAATGCATCCATGCATTCTCATCCACTTTATTTCACTTATGATCACAAGCACACCTCCAAAAAAACTTAAGCAAGATGGGATGGAGCTCTAGCTAGGTGGTAAACGAATTAGAGCAAAATCTCAAACCTACTTAAAGTCTTAAGAGAACATTAAAGTGATTTCAAAATGATTTCACAAGCTTTTCAAATGATATTTACTAGTTCCACTTTTTCCTCAAAACATTTCACATTTTCAAGAACTTTTCAAGAACCTTTTCAAAAGTTTGAAACATCAAACTTTCAATATTTTCTACACCGCATATAGAATCAAAAAGATGTTTAAGTTAAAACGAAATGCATCAATGATAAACATAACCCTTGGATTGATTACCCCCGATAAAGGCGCCAGAAACGCTCTATCCTCGTACCGACGGGCGAGTCCCTTTATTTCCTCTTTCAAAACAAAACCTCATTTCTTTGAAGCACTCCAAAACCAATGAAAATTTTAGAATGCAAACAGAGTTATATTGATGTCTTGTTTTTGTTAGACATCAATCATACAGTTTGGGCCATTTTTATCATATACATTGATGTAATTTTGTATGAACTGAAATTGTTATATAAATGAAAGTTTGCCCCGTTGTTTTTAATGGCATAGCTCTTTCTTTTTTGAATTGTTGTGTCGTCGCACCTTAATGCTTTATGTTTAGAAAAAAAAAATTATTTGGGGGTAAAAAGGTTGGGGTGTGACAGTTGGTCCCAGTATTGCTATTGATCAAAAGTTGCATATCTTTCTTTTCCTTATTTTTTTCCAATTTATTTGCTTTTATTTTTTTGTCATGTAATTCAATTTTTGCGGTGCAGTTCATGCATATGTTTTACATTGTGGTTATATCTGACACTATGTTTCTTATATCTTTCAATTTTATAAGTTGTAGAATTACGTTGTTAATTTAAGTTTGGTTTGTAATAATATTTATTGAGGGATTTGTCAGGTTACTTTTCTATTTTAGGTTTTAAATGGGGGAACATCCTGATACCTCACCAAAGTAGAAGATCAAGTAACATGCAAACTTGCTTTTCTGAGATTTAGAGCTTGAGGAAATGATCACAACATTAGTCATATATAAGAAATTAAGTGTGTGACGGCATCAAAATGTGGTGAATTAGACCCTGATCTTGTAATTTAATTCCTTTTTAGCACCATAATCACAAAATACCTCCAATATCTGAAAATATCTTGATCCTCTTGTCATTTTGAACTGTAAAGAAATCACAATGTTAATTTCAAAATATTAGGAAAAAATATTTTGGAACACTATGTACAACATTATCTCAATATAATCCTATAGTTCGGTAGTGTATGTTTTATAATTTTTTATCTAAAAAACTCTTTTAACATCTTAACATTACAAAATCAATTGGGTGGTGATGAACTTAAAACAAGTAATAGAACTGTGTATGTGCGACCAAGGATACCTCCATGATCAGAATATCATATAATATTAATATGCCAAGTTTAGATTTGCCTTTATATATCATTGATCTCCTGTGACCTTGTCTAACAATCACACTCTTTGAGGTAAGCTTTGTGAGAGAGAGAGAGAGGGAGAGAGAGAGCCATGTATGTAACTCATCAGAAAAAGAACCACTGAAGCCACTTTCCTTTTCATGCAAGCAACAGAAAATGAACCATTGACCTTTTTCCTGTTCATCCCAAATGAAGACTTAGCGTGTATATATATATATATATATATATATATATATATATATATATATATATATATGAGTGGTGCCTGACTATTCCTTGTCGAACTGGAGTGATTCCAAAAGCTGGAAGAGCCCCATTATTTAATGGGTCTGCCTTCTATAAGCTAAAGCTCCAGGTTGACGACCAACCTCCGTGTTTTTACAACTTTAAACAAAAAAATTATGATGCTAGCCCACTCGCAGAGTTTATGTCTGCTTTGGCTAGTGTCTACAGGAATCGAACCCGTAACCAACGGTTCGTTACCAGACAATAGTGGGTTAGTACCTATAGGAATCAAACCAGTAACCAACTCTGTTACCAGACAATAGTGTGATCAATTCCGTGGAATCCCTTGGGGTTTAATCACCATGTTCATCATGAAGACCGTATTTGATTATCATTTAAAAAGTCAGATTCCAAAATGGTAGTTGGTTGGAACTTCCGGGCAGAGGTAGGCCTGGGCAACGTGTGGGCCGTTTTCTACACAGACCTACAAAAAAAAAATACTTATTTTTATGTTGACACCTCAAGACAATTTTTTTCATTTACATGTTGATGTCTCTTAAAAATTTAAAATTTATTATTCGTACCCCTTAACTAGAAATTTCTTCCTCTGCTCTTGCTAGAACATTTAAGATCTTCTGTTCAATGATCTTTTTCTCTTTCTAGCTAGAGTAGCTGCCAGTCCCCGACCAGGTCATGCTAAGAAATTCACCTTCAAATTCCTAAGCTCCTACAACTGGAAGATATTCTTTATGAATCAATTTCCCTAGCTAAGGAACATTTTAGTTGGTTCAAAATAGTAAGAGTATATGTAGCAATACACTTACCAGCTCAGTCATAGTTGACACCTGTGAAGAAAAAAATGAAAGAGAAGACTTATTTGAACAAAGATAAGGTTTTATATAATAGTACCTCATCATATATATGAAATATGAGGTGAAAGGCGAAGTGGGTCTTCTTTCATTCATTTTAACAAAGGTAGGGGAGCTCATCTTCCACCGGATTTACAGCGGAAAGGCAAACTGGGTCAGGCTGGCTCAGACCACCCAGGAACTCTGTTTCAAACCGGGCTTGATCTAAGTTCTCTTAGCTCAAGCTTGCAGCATGCGGGCGTATATAGGGGCAGCCAGAAACTTTTCATGAGGCTGAATTAAAGTTTCTAAATTTTGACAAAATTTTTATATAAAACAAGTGAAATTTTTTAAAATTTAAATATAAATTTCTTTTTAAATTTTTTTTGACGAGCCCTACTTTGACTCTGCCCGTGGGCCCATGCCTGGCTGAATAGTGTGAAGTGTGGAGTTTTCAAAGGCCAGGGACAGTTTTGAAGGGCCATTGCCAAAAAATTTTAGTTAAGGGCTATTAGTTATAATGTTTCAAATCTTTAAAAAACACCAATATATAAATGATCAAAATTACGCTGAAGTGTCAATATAAAAGTAAAAATTTTTAGTGAGTTTGAGTAGGCAATTACCCACATCTTGCCTCCGCCCCTACGTCAGTTCTTACCCGGTCCACTGGCCACCTTATCTGATGGTAAAGAAGAAACCCCATTGTTAAATCATTCATCAACACCTGGAATGCAGAATCAGATAGTAATTGGATTTTTTTGTTACGTACCAAAGCCCAAGCATAAACCAAAAGGAATTCAGCTGCATTAGAGCTTCTCCTAATAAGAACCAACAAGTTCAAGATCTGATACTGCTTGTATAGTTACTTCCATTAGGAGGAAACAATCTACTACTTAAATTTGATAAAGTGTGGCCACTTCCTCCTCCGAATCACCCGAACATGCATCGTCAAAGTGCAGAGACAGAGGAACCATGCTGTCAGCGATTGAGTGATACGAAACAATGGATTGCCAAATGCCAGTCTACTTGGGAAGCTGCACAAACAAATGAAGGTTCTTTGATTTTATCTGAATGAACACATATCATGTCCAGCAGTTAAGCCGCACCTACAACTGCTTTATCATAGTTATTTTGAGGAGAAGATTGTTGGGTAGACCTTTTCCATTATTATATATGAACAACACCAAGTCAACTACTATACAAGGGATTATACTGACAGAGAAAAATGTACAGTCCTACAATCTGTTTAAATGAACCACCTAATTAGTTCAGAAGCTGCAGAGTAATCTGCAATTACTTTCATTATACAGTCCAATCAACAGGTTTACTGCTCCATCTGTAAGTCGAATAATTAATTCTGAATTGGAACTGAAACCAACACAGAATCAACATGGAGGTGAAGCCTTGGAAATCAGTAGCTTCTCGCTGCATTTAGTTTTATAGATGGCAGGAATCACGTGATTTAAGCTCCTCTCCATCTGCATCTTCCCTATTCATCCGCCTTAGTCAGGCTTTATTAGTAGAAACTGTAACAACCTGCTTATTTTCAGATTGCATCTCTTTCATTTGAGCATTCAAAATCAGATTCTGTGCAAAAGAATCCATCAGCATGATAGAATTTTGGATCAGCCTCTAGAATCCTTCCCCCTCCATCACGGCAGCTGCAAGCTATTAATCTCTTGTCTTCTCTAGACACAGCAGTTACCTATAATGATAGCTGGGATGCAGTAGATTGAGATTACAGCAAATCCATCGGAACTCATTACAGTATTTACTAACTTTCCATACAAATTTCCTCAAACTCTTCTAAAATTCCCCGCAAATTTCTTATGTATATGAGGTTTGCGTTGTTGAACAATAGAGTATGATCATCAACACAAAACAAGAGCAAGATATCTCCAAAACCTAGGAATTTTACATTTTCAATATATTTTTTTAGATATATATAGGCACCCAAGGGATGAGGGGAAGGGTGGGGGTTTCGATTCTATTGTTGGACAATAAAATGAAATACTGTTCTTGCTCATCCAACAAAAGGTTCAGCAGGTTGAGCCTCCCCTCTGCCAACGGTTGACAACAACAAAGGTTAATCGAACGTCTACGCCACCTTCAAGAAGTCAATCATACAATATGTGATCTCATGAAACCCAAAGTCGCATTCATTTTACAAGATGAGCTTCAAGCGATATAAATCTGATTCTCCTGTCCCAACATTTGATTTGATATAATCCATGTCACCTGCAGCAGCAGTAGTGAAATAAAGTCACAAAGGGACAACATAATTGGAGGAAAAATGAAACTATCCCCATCCGGATGGAGCAAGCTAGAAATTTTTAGTTAAAGGGCACTCGACTTTATGTGCGCAGGGCCACCAAACCGGATCCAGTAACCACTTGGGAACGTCAAACTCTCTCCCTCATGACATTTGGTCCTCTAGAAGTTACTAGAAGGTTATCTGTAGAGGAGGTTGTAAACTACAGGATAATTAGTTGAATATATTTTTAGAGGTGGGAACTCAAATAGAAAATGACAAAGCACTCAAACTGGATCTAATAATCCATTTGCAAGCACTTCACTCACGGGCTCATGTGTAAACCAAGAGGTAACAGATCGTTGCTCTACTGCCAGATTTCATTGCCCAATACGCTTCAGAACTATTACTTAAGACCAGCCATCTTCTTACTCCTTTTCATTCTATTTTGTCTCCTCTCGATTCCTGCAACCACTTGTGAAGTGATATTGATCCATGGTTGGGAAAAAAATCCAGCCCTCTTCCACCTTCACTGTGGTTATCGTCAGCGGCGACAAACTAAGCGAACTTCAAATTCAAAAATCAAGCAAAGTGCACAACAGTCCATGCCATTGATTTTTCTTTTTTAAGGGGTGACCACTATATAGTTTTGAAAATTATTACAGGGGCCAAATTAAAAATTTTAGAAATGTCAAACTGCATTTCAAGAACATAGGGGGTTCATGGCCCCTGCCAGGCCCATTGGCTTTGCCCCCATAAAGGCAATGTTGTCATTCGCACGATTCTCTCTATTTTATATATATATATATATATCTGACCTCTTGAACTCTTGTTAAAAAATGTTTTAAACAAAATGTGAACCTTTAATGTGTTTATAAATGTTTAAGTAACTTTTGTTTAAAATCAAAATCAATCTTTCTACTGCCAAAATTTTGATTTTATAAGAACCAGTTATTTTTTATTAATAAAAGTCATTATTTAAGTAAGGAAAACAACTAACTTAATATATGTTTCTTACCAAATCATTCTCAAGCTCATATCTATAAGGCTACATTGTCTCTTATTCAAGTGGTCTGGTTATACCAACTATATATATATATGATGGGGTTCTCTTTGAAGGACATCATAAGTAATACATACTTAATCTGCAAGCAACAAAAAAAAATATTATGTTTTTCTTTGGGTTGTCGGCATTGGGACGCGGTCTACCAGCTGCAGAATAACATTTGTCTCCTCCTTAAAGGCCCGTTTGAATTGGTAGAACTGTATTATGAAAGTTAAACTAAAGTTCAAATTTGTTAAAAAGTTTCATCTCTAACAAACTTGAAAATTTTGTGTGGGGACTTTTTGGGTGGTTGTAGAACTTTAATACGGGGAGTAAAGCTCCACCAAAACAGACGGAACTTTATTCCCTACTTTCTTTTTCCCTTTCACTTATCCCGTCACGACCATCGTAGCTTTTGATATGTATATCCTCTTTTTCCCATCTTAGTGATGCTCTCCTGGCTCTTCTCCCTCCCCTCAAAATAGTGTAGATATATAGCACACTTATATCTCAATATTTCAGCTTAAAGTCTCCATTTCAATGGTAAGCATATTCTTCCATGTTGAAGCAAATTGTGATTGCCATATCTTCATAAAGGAAAGGCATGAGGTATTCAATTTGTACCCATTCTGTATATCCAATAAGCTAATGGGCAATCAATATATATATATATATATATATATATATATATATATATATATATATATATATATATATATATATAAACCAGCCAGCTACCACTATAGTCTAATTTCTTTTTTTTCAATATTTTATAATGCTAAAAACCATTTCAAATGGTGCATTCCATTGATTAAGAATTATGACCAATCAACTGCCATCATGAAATGCTCTACTTACACGGTTGCTAATGTTGCATAAATAAAACTATTCAGCCTTAGAGGTTGGCTTTTTGGTTTTTTAGAGTTACTAAACTATCTGATCTATCATGATGGATAGTTATCTGATCTATCATGATGGATAGTTAGGATAAAAAAAATTGATGGGTATCATTTAGTATTAATGCATACTTTTTTCTCTTTATTTTTCTCTTAACTATCTATCTGAAGATAAACTGAACTGGATGACCCTGGTTAGATAGCTGGCTAGTTTGAGCTGTCATTTAGTGTTATATATATATATGTGTGTGTGTGTGTGTGTGTGACGTATACCAAATTAGAATGAATTGACCTTATCATTGAATCTAACTATTTGAGGTCATACTCGGAACACAAGCATTACACACAATCTAATAAAATTGGCATCCACACATTCACTGATCAATCCCCTAGCCGGAGTCTCTGTCCGACAAGATTAGGATTTATCGATGGCATCTGGTCCCCAGCAAGTTACTAGAAGGTTGCAATATCTGGGATCCGAATAATATATAAATATTTCACTACTCTTTTTCTCTCAACTGCATACACGTTGCAACCAATATCCGATCAGAATAAGTTATATATATTAATAGAGGACTGGGCCCGAATCTGATGTCATAACAAGACCCTCAAGCCATATCCAATCCGCTTGCAACTTGACCCTTAGGGAGTTTTTGTGTATAGACTCACTATATTTGAGAGGATTTTTCATGTAACTCACCGTTAAGTGGAGGTTAGTAGCCGGCTAGTTCTCGTTTCAAACTTTCATAGCATATTAATTTATGTGCTGCAAAAGAATGGCACCGATACAGATTTCCTCCTGCTCACCCAAACTAAACTAGGGAGATTTCGGGATTTCATAACTCAAAACTGATTACACATGAGTCTATAAAATAAAAGTGGATCAATGAATGTGGATCTAAATAAAAGAGAATAACAAACAAAATCCAAACTATGAGAAATAGACTTTGATGCTCCACTCCTGCGTCAGTAAATCAAATGGTACGATGAATAGCTTTCTAATGACAGAGTTACTGATATTATCTTCAAATCTTTTGAGAAAAATGAAACTCTTACGGGCATTTCAAGAACAGCCAATAGTATTGAGAAAATGTCATGATATTTCCAGATATTGCAAAAGAATATTTGATAATATAAGTTAACTTTTTTTTTTAAGGATAAGTGGTTTATTTCACCACCCTTAAAAGAGGTCACTGCCCTTCCTATACCTACTTCCTATACCCACCCTATGAGTTTTGCTTCAAAACCTTTAACGATCTAGAATATCTTTTGACAGAAAACCAAATACTAACTAAAAACGCCTACGGTTTCATGACTTTCCACCTCATGCTCTTGATTTTTCAATTTTTTAAAACTGCCCAGATTTCCTTTAAGAATAATTTCCCACTCTACGCATTAAAACGGACAACTCACTGCAAAGGCAATAAAAAAAACATACAGATGACGCCATTGAATACTCAACGGCCATCGACACGATTGCTAGACAACAACCACCAAGTGGCCAAGGAGGATGTACAACTTCCGGCCATGCCATGAAAGATCTGGAACGATCTGATAAGCGTCATCTCAGCCACACCATGAAAATATTCACAGGGGACACATAATAATTGTGAGTACTCAAGGACTCTTCTCAGCCTCACAATCTTCACAGCTCCATGTTTGGCCCTCAGATTTTGGCATTCCTGTGGTCTACCGTGGCTGTTGGTATGACGAACAATCACAGTCTGCCCCCGTCGAAAAGATTCCATACCATGGACTTGAAATCCTGGCAG
The DNA here is from genome assembly GCF_008831285.2 of Nymphaea colorata. NCBI lineage: Eukaryota > Viridiplantae > Streptophyta > Magnoliopsida > Nymphaeales > Nymphaeaceae > Nymphaea > Nymphaea colorata. The sequence goes on along the minus strand of NC_045138.2, from coordinate 20,582,926 downwards.
AAAATGGTGTGCTCGAAGCTTTAGCAAGTGGTACCAGGAGGTTCGGTGGAGGCAGCCGGCGGGGTTTTGGCTGCCATAAAATGCAGACAGAGTTTTAGAATCCATGAGAGCCACTAGTCCTGTAAGGGGGATTTTATGTTGCAGGGATTGAATCTAACGGCGCATTGATACATGGTGAAGAAGGTCATGCAACAAACCATGTACTCGGATCGAGAGACTTTGTTGCTTGCTCGCAATATAAAATCGGATTCTCTTTCTAACAGTGTATGCCTCCTTTGGTGTGTGTTCTTACTGGAATTAAACCAAAGATTGGCTTCATATGACCTGTTGGTCATCACACTTTAAAAGCGTGGTGAAAAGGTATGGTAGCTTGTTTGAAATTACATTTAGGGCAAGCCTTCCAGTCGATTAACATTAAAAAATATATTTTTAATATAAAATAATATACAAATATAATGAAATTATAATAAAATATATATAATTAAATATATAAATAATAAAATGTTATTAAATATAAATTATCGGGTTGAGTTGGGCCCACCTTGGCCGGCTCGACAACTTATCGAGCCGGCCTGAAATTCAATTTCTAAGCCTGAGCCTGAGTTCGGTCGAATACCAGATACCTTACAGGTACCCGGCCTGGTGCCCATGCTTCATAAAACTGGATTTGTGAAAACCCAATTTGGACACAACTATGCTTTCAAAATGGCTTGAATAAGCCTTTCCAGAATTTTTTATTATTTTTACAAAAAAGCTTTAAAAGTGGTTTAAAAACTAGATTATCACAAAACTTGAATTTTACAAAACATCCTTTGTTGAAGATGCCATCTAAAGACAATCTATTGAATTGAATCTATGTCTTTATTTTCTCTGCACTTTAGTGAATGGTGCCATGAGAAACTTCCTACCCTCTTCCAGACTTTTAATATTGTCATAACTTCTCTTTTGTCCTTTTAGAAACCTCCTTTTTTTACTTTGTAAAAGAGGAAGATCTAGTGAGAGAAGAGAGTCAAATTACTTGCGCTGAGAGTGGCTGCAAAAGTAAAAGGCTTCGACTATTTCAGTCGTCTGCTAGCTGGATCTCATTAATCTGACCTAATCTGATCCAAAGTCAGAAATTTGGACTTTGATCTTATTTTCCAAAACCAAACCTTTTACATGTAGTCAGAACAACCGGTCATGTTTAGAACTCGGGCTTTGAATTTGATTTTGTCACTGCATAGATATTTTTCTTTGAATCCATTTATATAGAAACTAGATCCTCTTTAATTTCTTTTTTTCGCAAATCCGGTTCAGTGGATTTACATTGGAGTCGGCAATGGGATAAATCTAAACCCCTTTGACACACCAACTTCCCGTTGGTCCTACTTGATGCATCTGGTGGTCCTTTCTAACTTTGACCTCCATACAGCATTACTCGGCGTTGCAATCTCAGCATTCATCCTTCTTGTTCCACTCCATTTAATGATAGAGCTGTTAATATACCTCTTTCTCATTTCGTCTAGCTAATATATATATATATATATATATATATATATATATATATATATATATATATATATATATATATATATATATATAAGTGATATGTCAAGCTTTAGGTTGGTGTGCAATTAATAAGTGTTGGGGTCTAGAACAGGGTAAGGCAGAAATTTCTGACTAAGGCTCACTAATATCGTAAATGTTAAGCTTTAGGAGGCAGCCATAGGTAAACAAGTAGAAAAATGTGAAGGCGTCAATGATGATAATTCACCATTGCGGGAAATACTAACACAGTGTTACGTAAATCTATATTAAAAATTAGAGCAGATTCGTGAAACAGTAGTTCATAAAATACTATATTAGTATTCCTATTATCAAACCCCTCTTAGGCCCCATTTGATGTTTACTATGCATCGGGGAAACTTGCCATCTTTGTATAGTTTTTCACTTTCAAATCAAACACAAGAAAAATTACCATGTCAAATTAGATGGATCAGAGTAATTTTACCCTGCAAAAAAGTCGGACCTCGAAGGGTCCGACCTTTTACCATGGACTTTTTTCCATAGTAAATTTAGTGTTCTAAATTTTACCCTGTCATCAAACGGCACCTTAAGCTTAATCACGGATAAGGATGGGAATGGGTAAGGCCATGAGCAGATGAACAGGTTGGATCAAGTTCTTAGAATCTGATCCTGTGCAACAGAAAAAATGAATAGGTAAAAATTGTGTGCAGTGGGGACGGAATCAGATGCAGTAGAGCGAAAAATGGAAGGCCCTCGTACAATATCTAACGCTATATTTGTACTTCGGAACTTTTTCCAGATATCTGATTACTCACCATTACTGTCAATTGTTTATACTAACAGATAGGCATCGTTTTTAAAGTAACTTTGAGATCGAAAACTTAATGATCGTTGCTCTTTTATTTGACAACTTAGCTTTTGAGTTGATTCCATAATGATTGACATGATCAAATGATTCCATGAATGCAATTTAGTGGTTATGTTTGGCAGCGCTCAAATCCGTCAGATCCACATAATTGGTTGTGTACTTTTTGTTCCGGATAGATGGATGAAACAACCATAAGATCAAATTCCGATGCATCTCCATGCACTTTCCTTTTTTTATATTTGTTTGTGTGCTTCCAGAATCTAAGACTCGACGGACGTCATATATGAATTTGTAACAAAATGAAAGATAAAATTTTGTCCTCTATTGTTTTGATTTTTTTTTCCCACTAATTCTTGTACCCGTTGGCTTAGGGTTCATGAAAACTTGATGGGTTGTCTTATTTTTATTGAACTTTGTGGCCAATCTTTTTCTTTAACATGGTATGATGGTTGAGATTCCTTAATCAACATAACCATATAGTCTTCAAGAGGGTTAGTGCAATGAATGAAGCCAGGGTTGGTAGGTGATCAGTTTTCATTTTAAATCTTTAAGATGTCAACTCTTTGTGTTGCAAATGAGATGTTACAAATGTTTAAGTTGAAGTGTAGTGGGGCCAGCATCCTAAGCAACCCCAGTTGTCACAAGAAACGTCTCAGAGTTTTAAACGGCAAGGTTTTTTTCGGATATAATATATCGAACTTAAAAAAATAAAAAAAAATACGGTAAAATTTTAAAAAATAAAAATGAGACCAAATAAAATCGGTGAAAATCTAATAATAAAAACACCAAAAGATAAGTAGATTTGCATTAAATAAAAAAAAACTATTTGGCATTAAAAAAACTAAAAATAAAAAAGTAAAAAAAACACGAAAAAACGTGTTAAAAACATGTTTTTTTGTTTTGAACATGTTTTTTTCATTAGTTTTGAACGGCCATTTAATTTACTACATCATGACAGCTTGAACAGGGAGGGTGGACACCGCTGTTATTTTGTGTTTTTTCAAAAAAAATGTGTTTTCTGTAACCTCGGTTGTCCACACCAGCACTCAAAATCTTTTTTATTTTCAATTAATATTGGTCTGTTATGTGAGTGCTCTTTAGGATACAAAAATCTGTAAAGGGTAGGTCCGCCATTAAATGAAAGCTTTGGCTCTGGTGGTATGAAAACTACTCATGAAAAACATAACCAAATATACTAACCTAAATATTCTCTCAAATTTGTGCGCTTTCGACTGCCATGTCCTTGAGGGAAATGCCTTTGGGAGAAGGAGTAAGGGATGCCAGTACTGCCTTTCTCAAGTTGAGACATTGGAATAGATACTTTGGGCGCACGCCCCTTTTCCGGGATGCGCCAGAGTTTTAGTGGCCGAGAAAAGGGCCACATCTCATCTACAGTTTTGCACCACAAGCATCAAACTATGATCAACGTGGCACCTTCTTCAACGGTAGAGCCATGTTTGATTCTGGGGCTCCTGACACCATCTTGGACCATATTACTTAGGGTTGGTGTCTTCAGAGTATATATATATATATATATATATATATGTACGTGTGTGTGTGTGAACGGGCGAGCGCATACACATGAGCTTCCCAACTTTTGGTGTGCCCCAACATAAAACATTAAAAGCCTTTGATATTATTTCTTAAATAAATTTTTTAGGACACATTAATCAAATTATCTTGATGATTCCCATTTTTAAGAGAACACATGTGGCAGCTGTTGGATGTGAGTCTACGTTGTTCTCAGTTATGCTTAATTAGGACATGTATTTCAAAAGCTTGTACATATATGGGTTAATGGAATATATGGACTAAATTATAAGTGCATATGAAAATCATGTACACTATGAATTGTCCAATAAACTTGATGAACAGTTCATATAAAGTTATGTCATTCATAAAGCCAATTTCCACCGCCAAAAATATAGTTTTCATTCACCTTTCAAAATAGATAACTTTCTATATGGCACTTTGTGAATGATCAAAGTTGATTAGATAGCTACCCACAAATTTCCTACAGCTAGTTTTTTTTTTTTCTTGAATGATTAGACCGAAAGGGTTGGTACAAAGGACGAACGACGTGGGGGGTTAGCAGGCGGCCCCAGTTTCCTTTTCGAATAATGGGGCATCGCCAATGCACAAGTTGAAATGCAACGGAACGGTATTCATCACACCCAAAGCAAATAATGTATCTTAGTTGATTATAAAAATGAGGCAGATTTGTTAGGGTCTCATGAATTTATCTTAACGGTATTCGTCACTCAGAAAGCAAATATTGTTACGGTCTCATAAATTTATCTTAAAAAATGAGGCAGATTCATGACACCCAATAATATGTTGTTCGTTAAATCTGTTCAATTTTTTGGAGAAAATTCATTGGACAGTAACTGTATCGTTGTTGCCAAACGACTCTTAAAGTGAAGGAGGGGTTGGGTGAGGATTGAGTGTCCCTGCTCATTCAGAATAGATTGTTTTTACATGTCAAAAGGTTTTTATCATTGACTCTTTCATAAAAAGGGAGAGCACTTTTTTTTATTGTTCTTTCTAGCAGGCAAGCAGGAGCAGAGCCGCACCAGCCCTTCAATATTTCTTTATTTTTATATTAACATTTTCAAATATTTGTTCTGCTATATACGTAATGCCCCTTTAGATATAAAAAACTGTGAATGAATGCGCCTCCATAAAGTTTGTTTCTCCTTCCGCCATGGCAAGAGTTAGCTACAAGTTTCATGTTTGCCTGCATATCATTAGTTCCCTTATTAGCTCCAACAATTGCAGTTTGGAGTTCATTCCAACAGTAATTAATTCCACGGCAGACGTTGTACCGGTTGAAGCTTTTACCAAAACTTTGATGCCCAGAACTGAGGCCATGCAAATGAGAACATGCATAAATGAGTGGTTCTAGATATTCTCATGGGTTTCCTAACTTTGGTTTACTTGACAAATATGAGCCCCAAGGAGATTTGTGCATTTAATCCATCCTGCGGTTGATAGGTGGCTAGTTGCTGGTTGATAGGCGGCTAGTTGCTATTTAACCGACAGCTAATAGGTGGCTAGTTGCTAGTTAACCGGCGACTGATAGGCGGCCAATTGCTAGTTAACCGGCGACTGATAGGCGGCCAATTGCTTGTTCAAGTCTGGTCAATCCACAAGCCTGGGATGAAAGATATTTATTTCACTTTTATAGTTCTCTTCTGCAATGCTTGGAAGGAGATTAACACATGTTTGGTTAACATTTTCTAACCCACATGGTCCTTTCACCAACAAGGAAGAAGCCTTATGAACTTTTCAATCCAATGAAATCAATATGATCCTTGTGATGTTGTTACAAACTCGATTGGCACTACCTAATGAAGCAAATGGACTACCATTTTAATCTGAAATCCTACCCTTCTCTTTCCCATATATTGAATATTACATACATTAAAGAGCTTGCCTATTGGGCACAAATCAGCCCAAATAGAACTTGTATGTATGCATCTATGTACTATGTATACACATCTAATACAAGGTTGGGTTGTGCATGCATATGCCCTAGACATGGCGGCGCCGCCCATACTTTGATATGCCGTGGCTGCACTCATACTCGCATATGCCGCCACCGCTGCCGCCACGTTTCAACAGCTGATAGATCCACATGTTGCCGCTCACAAGCATGCGAAAGAATGTGACATCCATGAGGCAAACATCTAGAAGGGCTTCTGCAAGAACATGAGGACATCACTGAAGGAAGGCTCTCTCAGCAGTGGCTGAGGGGGATACTGGGGGTCCTCCAGCTGAGGGAAGGAGGAGCTCATCAAGCTCTCAAAGGTGACCCCGGAATCGAATCCCCTCTCCCATTCCTTCCACTTGAACTCGCTCTGGACCTCGCGGTCACACGTGATCTCCGGCGACAAGACGTGCTCGGAGCAGCTCGAGTCGGTGGCGTGCAGCCGGGGGACCGAGTCCGAGCTGTCCATCTGGACGAAGTCGGCGGGGGGCCGAGCCATGAGCTGGGTTCGGTTCAGGTGGGTCACCTCCGGCTTCTCTTCCTCCACCATGCTGCTGTTGTACTCCCAACTATTGCTGCTGTTGCTGGGCTTGGGCTTCACTGGCATGTGGGAGAAGCCCTTCTTGTTGTAGATTCTACACAGGACCCAATCATCCAGCTGCACAATGGAAACTCTTTTTGTCAGAGATCCTGTTTGGCTGTGCCAAAATCGTTATAATGATCATGAACATGATTGCGAATGTGATTAGGAATATGATTGTAACTACGATATGACCGAGACAAGACACGAAAGTCACTTGTCGACAAGAAAGGGCCACTAGGCAAGGGCCTTCCCCTCAGACGTTTAACATGTCAAATCAGGGGCGTGTTTGGCTGTATCTGATAGGCGAACAAGTTCATGAACTCGAACGAAAGTTTCAGAAAGTAACAGGACGACGACACAATTGCATAGTGGTCACACAGATTGTGATTTACGACTAAAAAAAGAAAAGGAATTCTAAGGCCATGAATTCGACACATGATGTACAGATAAGCTCCAGAATTTGAAAAATTAATAATTTACTAAAAATAAAAAGCGGAAAAAAAATTTAAAGGGCCATGGTGGGAAGCTACTTTGGCGTTTCTTGACTGAAAAAAAAATCAAGTTCTGCCCACCAAAGTTCATACCGGAAAAAGAAAAGAAAACGACAAAGTTCGCGAACTCTGTCGCCTTTAGATTAGGAAAAAGGAATTTTAAAAAAGACACCAGGCTCGGGGATCACGAACTTGGTGAGACTTCATACGGTTCGAGATCGACAAAGTTCATGACCTTAACCTTTTCTTCAGTTTGGAGACGCGGGGAAGAAAGGAGAAAAAAAAAAGGTTCGTGGGATCTTACCCTTAAGCTGTTCTTCTTGCGGGCAGAGCGATCGACGTCTGCGAGGCGGTACTCGTGCATGATCCAGTCCGTCTTCTCCCCCTTGGGTGCTTTGCCGGCGTAGAAGACCAGGGCCTTCTTGATTCCGACCGGCTTCGGGCTTCCGACCGGCTTGTCGGCGCCGGTCGCCTTCCAGTAGCCGGTGCCTGCGGCCCTGTTGGGCCTCGATCCGTTGGGGTACTTCCTGTCCCTTGGGGAGAAGAAGAACCATTCCTTCTCTCCATACAGAGCCATCGCTGAAATCACACCAATTAATGAACAAAGATCAGACGCCTGTGTACTGCATGCCAACAATCAAGAACTACCAAACATGGTTCTCTGGTTTTTACTCTGTTCTTATATGTATTAGCTCTCTCTCCTTTCTTTTTATTTGTTTCCTTGAGAAGGGTTCATAGAAAACAATTTTTAATTGAGAAGAAGACTGAATCAAAGTAAAAATCAGATAAAGGGAGATCAGTTCTCCGGAAAAGTTTCAGAAATTTCAACTTAAAAAGTTTACAAAAACAGAAGTGGTAGTCGACAAAGTTCTTCCTCTTTTTAACTCTCCTTTCCCTCAACAGAGTTCTAGCTGAAGAACAGATTAAAATTATGCTAAAACTCAAACGAATCAATACTCCCCAAAAGTGGCTAAAATTCCCAAACTTAATAAAATGAAAAACCAACTTTTTTTTTTCCTAAGAAACCAATCAAAGATAACCAAATCCGAGTACCAAAATCCTTAACATAATAAAAAAACAGAATTTTTAAAACACTTCCCTTCCATGTTAGAAAAATCATTAAACTTACAACCCCCAAGTCTTTCAAAAAAAAAAAACAAAGAATTTGAATACCGGATTTTCTCAGAGAGAGAGAGAGAGAGAGAGAGAGAGAGAGTTCAGAGACACACCTGGCAGCTGCCATGGATCAAACTTGTAGAGATCAACTTCTGCTATTATTGGCACTGAAATTGGCTGCGATGCACATTTTCTGCAGAGGTAGTGATAAACCAGCTCCTCGTCTGTCGGATGGAACCTGAAGCCAGGTGGAAGATGAAGATCTGCCGTCATTTCCCCTTCTCTCTCTTTCCCCTCCTCTTTCTCCCTCTAAAAGCAGAGAAATCGAAACCAGAAAACCTTCCCAAGAAGAGAAAACTGAATACCAAATAGTAATTCCTCTTCCTCTTCCTCCTTCCAACACTTCGCTGCTGTTCTCAAAACGTTGATGACGAGGCGGAGGCGCTGCCATTTATAGAGCGCCCACGGGCACCAGACGACGCCCTCGCACACGTGCCGGGACCACGAGTGCGGCCGGCGCCCACCACGTTACCAGGCTCCGCCGCTGACCACGCTCCATTTGACCACCACGTGTCGCTCAGCGCAGGCCGCCGGTCCCCACCCCGCCCGGCCACCGGAGTTTCGCTCATCCCTTACGTCACACCGCTTGGACGCTAGCGGCCTCCCGGGCCGGGCCGGCATTTTCACCGGCTGCGATTGCACCGGTGCGGTTGCCGGACGACCACGTCAGCCCACGGGGCCTGCGTCATCCCCCTGACGTCACCCCTTCCGCGAAGCAGCCGCGAAGCGACGCCCTTCGACTCGTGGCTCGTGGACGCCTCGAACAGGCAAAAACGAGTCAAAAGGGCGACCGCAAGACGCCTTTCCATTGACGGTTTTGGACTCGCTGCCTCGTCCAACATCGGTGGCTTCTAGCTACTAAATCATCCTTCACCTAAATCATTTTATATTTTTTTAAATTTCTCAAGCTTTTAAAATTTTTTTTATTTTAAAATTTTTTTTATTTTAAAATTTTTTTGAACTAAAAAAAACTGCACCCAAGTCGAAAGACTTTGTTTGTTGTTTGTCGCTTAAATTAACTTTTATGGCAATCTGATGATCGTATTTAGGGGTAGAGACAAGAGAAGCCCGCAGACATAAAAAAAAAAAACATAAAAAAATTTACATATAAACTGGCTATAAAAATTTTAAAAAATAATACTTTTGTCCTTGTTAAAATTTTTGTTAAAATTTAGAAACTTTAATTTGAATTCAGATTTGCACTGGCATATGGTTTTAAACTTAGGTGCAAATCATATTAGATTGGTCTTGTTAGACCTTTGATAGACCTTAAAATACACAGGGCACATTTAGTGGCAAAGTAATTTTTATATTTAAAAAGATAATTATAAAACAAATATATTTAAAATAAAACAAATATATTTAAAATAAAAAAAACATTAAAGAACTGTACTCACACCAACCCATATGTGGCTCGGCTTCTGAGCTCACCAACTATTCCTTGATTAGTGGGTGACAATTGCTCGACATATTACATATTAATTAAATAAGGTTTAGCTAAAAGAAAACTCACATCATGACCAAATATGCAATTCTATGTAAGAAAGTCAAAAGGCAATGGTCTAAGCATACAGTTTTTCTAACCCTAAATCCGTTGGATCTTGCTTCGCTTGAATCATCTTTGCGTTGCATGGCACACGTATGCAGTGTTTCTCAAAAATATGCACGTGTCAACCTGAATAAATTATAAAAGACCTAGTTTATTAACGTTTAATATATTAATCAAGCCTTATCCCAACCACAAAGTTTTTTAAATTTTGTTGGCTTTTTATGTCGATTCTATCTTCGAAAACAAAACCCATCAACTTGATCTTAGAGTCGTCACTCGAAAATGATATATATACAAGTTGAAGTATTAATGCAACAGGTGTTGTGTTCGGCTATAAATCTTTTTTACTCAACTAATTAATTAATTTATTTTATTAAATTTATTAAAAAATTATTTTATTTTTTTTATAAAAAAATAAAAAAAAAAAAAACCCATCGAGAAGCCAACCGAATTTGGTGTGCGGGGTCTCCAACGGTACGTCCACTAGCATCATTTAATAGGGAAGGAAGAAGGTAGCTTGGAGAGCAAGGAAGCGTGGTCCGACGCCCCTTTATATTCTCGGCAGCCCAACCTGTGCGCGCGGACTCGCTCGCCAACCACCCTGTGTTTATTTACCCAAAACCGCCTAACCTATTACCTAATTCCATAAACCCGCAATTTTTGACTCCTTACATTTAGCCGCCAACTTTAACTCCTCCAATATGGCGTTTTCCTATTTTATTTTATTTTATGAGACACGAACAATTAATTTCTCAAGCAGTGCGAGCTTCTCAAGAAAACAACAGAAAGTGCGTTCGAAAGATGGGTGTTGAAAAGGAGGCTTCAGGAAAAAAAAGAAGAAAAGAGTTTATATATTCTTTTTTCAACTCAAATCATTTTAGAGCCCCTGAGGAGACGCAAATACCGAAGAAGAGGTATCTCTGCCGCTCTCGTTAAAAATATTCTTGTCCCGAATAGACCGCCCCCTTTTTCTTATCCAAAAGTTAAAATAACTCTCGTGTACTTTTTTGGAATGTAAGATAAAAATGCATTATATGCCGACATGAAAGTGGGGGCTTTTATATATATATATATATATATATAAAATAAAGGCATATATATATATATATATATATATATATATATATATATATATATATAATGCAGGTAAAATAATTTAATTATTTTTTTAATTAATTAATTGGAGAAAATGGGAGTGGGGGGAGTGCTTGGCTTTACTTTCGGCCAGACGTTGGTGCTTCGGGGAAGCACGTTTTATGCATGTGATAAGAACCGATGCTTCTGGTGACAGAGGCGGTGTGCGCGTCAAAAACCCTCGACATTTGGGGCCACGGATTTCGGCCACGTTTCTTTCTGTCCTATTTGGATCCGGGTAAAGGTCCGGATCGTAATGTGATTTGTGAATCCAGATTTGGATCCAGCCAGAGAGCCACGCAGTTTTCTTCGATCGTAACGGCTGCCGTTTCTTTTGAGTTTTTTTCAACTGGGATTAGACGGATCTGGATCTGGATCTGAATGATCTGGATCTGGATCCTTTTTCAGCTTACCGACCTACCTTTGGCCTCACGCCATTAATTGGTGGATCGCTCATGACCAGCTGTCTCAGTTGAACAGCCAAAAACTATATCTAGAAAAAAAAAAAAAAAAAAAAAAAACAGGAAGGAACACATGATGCATGGAACCTTTATTGAGGTCCTCACACAGTTAAAGGCTGGGCATCGAACTAGACCGGCCGGCTAAAGGCTGGGTATCGAAACGGACCGGCGAGATAAAGAGGTGTGGCTTGAAAGAGAAGTCAGAGGGAGAGGACTTATCACTTGAGATTTATGTATAGCTGCACCTTAAAAGTTTTAAACTTAAATAATTAGTACATCCTGACCAAAATTTTGCATCAATGGCGGAGCTACGTGGTGATTGGTGTGGGCAGTTGCCCACACAAGTCTCTTAAAATGAGTTTACTTTATATTTATCTTTCCTACCAAATATGAGTATTTTTAAGTGAGTGCCATAACACAATTGGCGGCCCGACCCCTTTAGGTAGACTGCTTTTTACCATGTCAGCCGGAAAGGTCGGCACCACCGTCAATCAGACCATCCCTATTACGTCCGGACGTAGGGATCAGGGATGGCCCCACGTGAACACTCAACCGAGAACAGGATGGTCCAAAAGCCACCGGAATGATGAACTAGAGAGTTGTCCAGATCTAGAAGGTCCATGGGGATCCGTCCATCCAAAGGTGGTGTTTCATGTGCCTATGTTCCTTTCCACTTACTAGTACCACACGGTTTTGGGCCACAGTGAGTTACTGGGGAAGCGTTAAACGGGCGGAACTGGACTGGGGTAGGCTGGTCCTTCTTCTAGATAGATGATTCCACCAGCATTTGGTTTATTTGGATATAAATTTTTTTTTATCCGTTTCGATGTCAATACACCTTATAATGGTGTCGCCTTTGTGATTCAGATGGGTACTACTGTCCTGGACCATAAACAGTGAAATCACAATACTCTAGTTGATGAGTATACTGTAAGTCCGTAACCTACTCAAGTCCCAGCTCACCCACGACTTTGCGAACACGACTTTTGCAAGCAGTGTGTTGTTAACATTCTGCTCACCTTAAGTAATTCATAATAGTTTTGAATTTGTGGACTCAATCGGAGGGCCTATCGTCACACTTTTGAACCATTGTTCATCAAGACTGGTTGTGAATTGGGCAAAAATATTTAAAAAAAAAAGTCATTCTGTAAAATAATGAAAAAATGTGCAAAATAATTAAAAATAAAATTTTGTAATATATTTTTAGAATAGTTGAAAGTGGACACATGACACTCTTGAATAGGACATGGATCGAATCGAATTGGGCCCGAGCCTAAGAACACCGATCACTCCTCTCAGATGTTGGCCATGGATCCAATTTCAATGAATGTTATCTAATTTTTTGAGTTTATTTACAGGCAACCGCCCGAACTATCTCCTTATGCCCTTCAAGGTTCTGTTTTGCTTAGAGGTTTGGGTAGACCTATGCTACACCTTTCAATTCGAGATTAGTGTTTGTCATTGTTTGTTAAAATATCAAATATCATTTGAGATAAAACTTCAGTTCTGTTTTGATCTTGCCTAAGTGGTAATTAGACGGATTTGATATTGGAGAACCGATTATAAAGTATGACCTTAGCATATGATTTTTAGCTTACATTTTTGTATTTCCGGACCCATATGCAAGACCATGTCCAAACATAGTCAAAATGCAATTAATTGTAAATAAGGATGATTGACCCAATTTTGGTCTATTACATGCCTACCCATCTACTCCATGCAACTCACAAATTTAAGGGCCCTACTTACAGATCTGATCCAAGGGGCCTACTTTTAACACTTTCCTTCTCATTAGCGAATATATGTATATATACTTCAGATCTGATCCAAGGAGCCTACTTTTAACCCTTTCTTTTTCATTAGAATATATATATATATTCTAATGAAGAAGAAAGAAAAGAAATTGATTGTGTGAATAGAAAAATAAATAAATTCTACAAAGTTGGTAAAGCTGTGTGGCAACTGCCTATGTGGCTCCACCAGTGATTGTAGGAGCAGAGCCAAGGTAGGACCCGCATGAGCCCTAGTCCCACATCAAAAAATTTAAAAAGAAAAATACATGTAAATTTTAGAAAATTTCACTTGTTATATATAAAAATTTTAGAAAATGATATTTCAATCCTAATCAAAATTTAGAAACTTTAATTCGGCCCCTCATGAAAAATTTCTGGCTCCACAACATCTAATACGTGTATGCACTAGCTATAGCACTCAAACAGCACAATCATTGTATCTAGGAAAACCTTAGAGCTGCGAGGCTGGTCCTGGATCATTTAAACCTTGCCCATAGTTGCTCTTCATTTTTTCCATATTTGTTCCCACCGTAGAGTAAATATTCGCTCATCAGTTGGATTTCCATGGTTACTGTTACTCTTCACTGTAAATAGTGGATGTACGACATTCTAATTAAAGGATTTGCTATTCTCCACCTAAGCTCCAAAGCAAACATAAATGGTGAGGTTAGTTTCTTCTAAATATCTCCTAATGTACTATAGAACCACGATTTAGTCAGGAAAATTAAGGAAAAAACAGCAACAAAAAATATAAAAAAAAACTTGAAAAAACTGTGAAGTTGATGGGCACACGTTTTTTATATTGTTCTTTCTGGGGAGACTTGGAAGCCATGATTTATAACAGTGAAGGTCTAGTAGAAAACGAAGAGTGACAACATGTTCGAATCTTTTTGGTGAGATCTGAGTTCCATATTTTTCACAAGTGAGATGGGTCGAATGTTTGGTCTAGAGAATATTTTACTCGTTTTTAAGTGTAAAAATCACGTTAAAATCATGGAATGGAAACGGAGGTGCGGTGGGGTCAAGCATCTCAAGTCGGCAGCAAACACGGTGATCGTGAGGAAGATGATGGTGGGGGAGACGATGATGATGATAAGCATCAAGGCATGTTCGTTTGTGGGGTTAAGCTGCCTAAGCCCTCCGGATATGGTCAAACACGGGGGAACGAGTGAACGTGGATCAGATCGGGCCCACCTTCGACCCGGTTTTTGCCTTATCCACATCAGTTGGTCCAATCTTGTTGCTGTGCGTACGAGGTGCCAGACCTAGAAGCTTCCCTCCTTCAGCATCTTCCCCGGGAATATATATATATATATATATATATATAGAGAGAGAGAGAGAGAGAGAAAAAAAGAGAGAAAAGAGAGAATGATTCCCCATGAAGATGCTCAAAGAGGGTAGCTTCCAGACACTTAGATTAGGGATAAAAATCAAACCTTTTTAATTTGATTTTTAAAGGTTTTTTGTTGTTTTTGCAATACTTCATATGATCTTAAAAATGGGTTGATGCAAAACGTACACTAGGTTTGATCACTTGGTTTTATAATAAGAAAAAATGAACAGCTCCCATGACATGATAATAAAAAAAAAAAATCGTCATTTTTTCATTAAAACAACAATAATCAAAGTATGTTTTATAGCTTTATAAATATATTAAGATGTTTATATTGTATTTAAAATATTTTTTGAACAAAAAAATCAATGGGTCTAGTTTTAATCCTTAACCTAACTATTTGGATATATATATATATATATATATATATATATATATATAGAGAGAGAGAGAGAGAGAGGGAACTCAATGCTGCCAATTGTTGGATTTAAAAAAAGTTTACTAAAAGCACCATAATTATTGTTAAAGATGCATAAAGGCGTCAGTAATGCAAATGCAGTGAGTGGGAATAAGTGGGAGTGGGGGAAGAATAAGATACAATGGAGGGAAATTGGGAAAATGAACAAGAAGGTGGGGGATCTTCTGCCGCCTGGTACGAAGATTGGTTCTAAGATTACGTCGATATCATATTTAGGGCATCATATTCCCTATCTTAACAACGTCACACAGAAAAAAGGGTTCATCTGCACCAAATCTATGTCTTCTTGGATATCCGGCGCTCCCACTTTCTGGAAGTGACTACGACCAGTCGGCTGATTCATTCTATCTCATATTTTTGTGTTAAAAACAAAAGCCATCTATGCAACTACTGTCTAAAATTCACAACCACACAACTGATTTTACATAAAAATGAGTGACGAATGCGACTGCTTTATCCGGTCAAAAATGTCAACTAGACCTACTCATTCTCCTATCCATCTTTCTCTTTATATATATATATATATATATATATATATATATATATATATATATATATATATATATATATATAGACTAACTCTGGAGGGAATGGTAGCGCCATTTGTTGGAGTGACAGGGGCGGAAGGAGGAGGGGTGGGGGGGGCCGTTCGGGCCATGGTCTGGGTGAGCCTAGGAAAAAAAAACTTTTTTACATTGAAAAAATCAAATTTTTTTAACTTAGCCCGACCGGTCGCTCCTCTTGGCCCGACCCTGGCCCGACCCACAAATCATCTTAGCCCGACCATAGAAAAAATCCTGGCTCCGCTCCTGCTTGTGGAGACTGTCGTTGCTAGTCTTCCTTTTTCTTTTACCCACCGTTTGCATCCGTCACAATTGGGAAAGTTTTTTTTTTCTTTTTTCTTTTTATTTTAAACAAATGAAAGCATTTTTCTCAAAATGGAAATTATATATTATTTTTCATGTTTGACTCGAACTCTCCGAGTGTTCTTGAAAAAATATTGATAATAACAATATGAAAGATGTGCCACGAATTAGAAAGGGACAAAAGGTTCGCCTTAGATGATGATAAGTTGGGCTGGGGACTGCCCTTTATCTTGTTGAACTTTGCGGCCTTATTCTATTCTGGTTACGTTGCCATTAGAACCAAAGAAGAAAGGAAGCAAGTTGTTGATATGAAAAGATAGCTACTAAGCAACTCATAGGTTAACCAGTGTTGGTAGCTATCAAATGTGTTTTGCTCGGAGTCATAGTTTTTTTTTATTAAATGTATGGGTCGTTTGGCAATAAGAACAGTAGACTATGCAGAGATAAATGTATGGGTCGTTTGGCAATAAGAACAGTAGACTATGCGGAGATAAATGTATGGGTCGTTTGGCAATAAGAACAGTAGACTATGCGGAGATAAATGTATGGGTCGTTTGGCAATAAGAACAGTAGACTATGCGGAGAGCACATGCTAACTAATGTTTGGCCCTACTGGACACCGGATTGCTGGATTGGATAATCTCTTTAGCGATATGGGTCAGATTTTGCTGGCTGCCAACCTCAGATTTTGCTGGCTTCCAACCTCAAAAGATGGCTACCATGGTTGTGGGTTTGGGGTAGAAGGAAGGGGACTAATTAGGGGTGGAGGCAGGTGTGGACATAGTGTGGGCAAATGCCTATACAGATCTACAAAAAGTGCTTATTTCCATATCGAAACTTCTGGATGATTTTTCTTATTTACATACAGGTGTTCACTAAAATGTAAAAGTACGTAACTTGTACCCTTAAGCTAAAATTTTCTAGCTCTAAAATTTTCTAGCTCTAAAATTTTCTAGCTCTGATCTTGAGACTAGTGTTTATTGTGTTTACAAATTGTTTGAAGGTTCTAGATATTGACCCAACCTTGAAGTGTCTTCTTTGATTATCAGTGGCGGAATCAAAAAAATTTTTTGGAGGACCACTGAGTTGCACTTGCATGTATAACAAAGTAAATATTAAACGGGTGTAGGCAACTACCCACACCAGCCTATATGTAGCTTCGCCATTTTTAACTACTATGGTTTTATGTATAGTGGTTTTTGTGCAGCAACTATTTTTGTAATTTATTTTCTTTTATTTAATAAAAGGATAGGGGATCCTCTGCCTCGTAAGTTGGTTGTGGAATGAAATGTAAAAACCGTAATAAACTGTTTCATTGTTTCATGAATCTACCCTAAATATTGATATAGATTCCTGATGCACTGCAACTTTATACAATGTTGCCATTCTCATTGCCGAACAGCCTTATAGCAAGAATATGAGATCCACGCTACAAATCCCCTGTTTGTTTTGAAGGTAAATCTTGGGTAGGGCAGATTTCATATCAAGATTTGAGTCTATCAAACATTATCTCATGCATGGATAAGATTTCTCCCATTCCAACGTATTCTAGTAGATATTTATTTTTTCGCCACCCTCGTACACTAGTGACTCGACGGACTCATCGGAACAGAATCAGTCTAGTCAGTTCGACTAATATAGGACAAAAAACAGTCAAAGAAAGGCCAAAAATAAAAAGTTAAAAAAAAAAAAAGAAAAGAAAAGAAAGCAACAGCATCAAAACCAGTTATATGTCGGCTGCAAATTGAGGTTAATTTACTTTTTAATTATTTTTGTTTTGCTTAAACATTTAAAACATTATAATTAACCTCTTAACTGATTTGGCACCGGTAACATCATGAACAGTTCCCATGTTCAATTTATCATTGTCAATGCAAACACCTAAAGCAAAGACTTGAGTCTATCGTGGAGGGGCCGGACAAGGTTTGGTGCCTACTGACCACATTTAATGGAATGCATGTACAAATTGTTCCTAGTGTCTGCAACTTTCGCAAGCTTTACATGAAAAAAAAAGTTGATTATGAGACTGAGTTGCGTGCACCGCTGGATTTATGCCAAACATATACGCCAAAGAAAATAAGGGTGGTTTAAAAATTATTTAAAAAGAAATGTCCTTTTAAATTTTTTACTTTTTTTGGTTTTCTCTTTTTGCTCATATAAAAAGTTCTCTTTTTCTATTAACGAGAAGCATTTTTGGTCGTTGGGTGCGCAAAAAATTGTGCACCAACATGTGCATATAATCAGTTCTGGTCAGGGGCAAAGCCAAGATTTTTTTCATGGCAGTCTGATAGTCCAACCTCAGTATCTGAGTAGGGCCAAATTAAATTCAAATCCAAAAAATACATGACTCAATTAAAAAATTTTATTTTTTTTAATGAAATTTTTTTTTTTCATTGGCCAGGATGGAGCCATGGCCTAGGTGCCCCCCCCCGGCTCTGGTTTATGATCTCCGCACTTATCTTATTGAGGCAGTCGGCTGCCGACGAATGGCGGTCACACCATATTTTATGAAACAAGATCATGGCGTTCATATATTTCAAGAACGTAATATTCTTTTTATCAAAATGTCTTGTAAGCTTGCCTTCTTGGGACAAGAATATTAGAAAAACGGATGCTTTCTATGACAAAGTGAATGAATTATGTCTGATATCCGGGAAATGAAATCGAGCCAACGCGCCCATTATTTTAATGGGCACCAGTGAACACAAATAAGCAAATATTTGAAGGCATACACTTGAACATAACATTCTTTTTACCAAAATGTCTTTAAATTTCATCCTTTAATGGGGCATCAGTGTATACAAATAAGCAAATATTTGAAGGCATATATATAGAGGTGGAGCCAGGGTAGGGCTCACATGGGCCTTGGTCCCACCTCAATTTTTTTTTTTAATTATACGTGAAAATTTCACTTGCTTTATATAAAAATTTTAAAAATTGATCTTTCACCGCTAGTCAAAATTTAGAAACTTTAATTATGTCCCCCTCATGAAAAATTTATGGCTCCCTCCTTGCACATATATAAAGATAAACAAAATATTGTAGGACTAGTGCACGCAACTGCCACACCAGCCAATATGTGACTCTGTGACTGCCAACTGTATGTACACATTGAATGCTTGTATCCTACTTGAATCTGGTCCGATTCTCGGTGTATACATTTAGTTTATCTATACAAAGACAAATCGAAACCCTAGTGCGGATCTCGGCTGGTTGGCGTCTCTAAGCTCTAGGTCCCAATATATGGCTCCGCCACTGTTAGCTGTATGTAGATGCAGGATTCTTGTATCCAGCTTGTATCTGGTCTGGTTATCCATGGATACATTCAGCTGATCTATTCAAAGACAAATCCTAGTGCGGATCTAGGCCGGTTGGCATCTCTATGCTCTGGGCCAAGTGGGTACATTTTTGGTGCTTTATAGCTTGGATGCTCCTACTTTTGTCATGGGACAAACTCTGAACATCCAACCTGATTCAATTTGGATCAAGTTTTGCTGCATTCCCTGAATTCAAAATGCGCAGCACATGGGTTCTTGCCGACATGGCCTCAATTGTGTTTTCACTTGAGGCATTAAAAAAATGCTCTATGTAAGCACCCTAAGTTCAGGAAATGTTTAACAAAATACACAAAATTATTTCATACATCAGATATTGGTGACATCTGATCATAGTATGGTTGGGATTGGACTCCACAAAAGCCATAATTGGGAAAATGCCCATACTAGATCTGACCCATGTATCTATAGCATGCATAGTACATGACATTAATTATGAGAACCAGGCCGTCTTGAACTTTTTAAAATTGTTGTTGCAATTTTTACTTTTATATTTTAAGGCCTTGGATTTCTCGTATTATTCCATTATTTTAACGAAAATCAGTGTTTCTATTGACATCGTCTTCCTCTTTTGCTTTACAGCTTACTGCCACGCAATTTGATTCCAAAAGTGTTGCGCAACAGACGGCCGACGGTCAGTCTTTGTTTCGAGCATTCCTAATGACAACTCCATGTGCTACAAAAGAGGAGACACTTATATGCATGTTGAATCATAGTGGATGTAGAATCCAGGATACCAAAAGCATGCCTAGTACCCTGGCAAAGAGGGGCGGGGAAGAGGGTGGAGGCTTTGGCGTTCAGCCTGACGATAGAATGAGATACTCCTCATCCTCACTCTTAAAGTGCACAAGTTGATGCGTGTTCCATGAATGCCAATGAAAACGAGATCAATTATCTCATATCTTACTTCTTTCGTTGAAATGCATGCCCTTCCAAGTGCTCGGAGTAATCAAAATTATTTGACGTCTAAGAGAGAGTACATGCATGTGTGTGCTTGCGTGCACACTTGCATGGTTTCAAAAACAAGTTTATGTCATGAGTAATTGATTAGGCGCTGTTGAAAATTCTTTTTAGTTAAATCCTTTTGACCTAGAGTTTCAATGTTAGGTGTTATAATCTACATATTTCTTTAAGGCACATGTATTTACCGTGTGGGACCTCAAGTCCGAGCGTTGAACTATGCTCTGATATCATTATAATGACTTGACACCTTATGAGACGGTGAATTAAATTGATGGTAGCTTGGATTTTTTTCTTTAATAACAAAGAAACAACTCTCGACACTGATGCAGGCCAAGACCCTAAAGGCACTGGAATGGGGAGCCCTTCAACCTCTTTTCTGGGCGGTGGGTTACGAGTTGGGATCGTGATAGCCTCTTGGATTCGATAATATTGAGATTCTTGTGACAAAGCGATAACTTGCTGAGTCCAATAGGGACCTAAATTATAAGACTAGACAATACACAATTCATCCCAAAGTAGTTGATGGTTCACACTGTCCGCGACCCCACGTATTAAAAACTTGTTGGTTGATGACAACTTCCACCCCAACCACTACAGAATTTCTATTTCTAGAAAGCTGCTTAAATGGAATTTAATGTTAAATATATAAACAAATCCCAGCCACTAAAATTATATATTAAAAAAACTCATTACGCCATGCAAGGGGGGCGGGGGCCAAGGACCTTCTGGCCCCATGAAAAATAAATTAGTCCCAAAGTAATTTTTTTGAAAATGTTAGTTTGGCCCCTATAAAGCTACTGAAAAAATGGTTGATGGGGTACCGCTCTTCACCCAGATCTCGAAACAATCTTGGATCTCGAGAGCTGAGAAAAGTGGGAGGGACTTCAGCCTCTTTTAGGCATCAGAGCCAGAAAATTTTAATGAGGGGGCCTGAATTAAAGTTTCTAAATTTTGATATGGGCCGAAATATCATTTTTCAAAATTTTTACATAGAACAAATGAAATTTTTTAAAATTTACATATAATTTGTTTTTTGAGATGCGGCCAAGACCTTTCCGGGCCCCACCTTGGCTCCGCCCTGGAGCCAATACTCTTGTCTAATTTATGCAAAGCATGACACCCTGGATATTGAAACTCTTGTAGGTCACCCACAAAATCTGCAGTCAGGAGATCCGAAAGAGCAAATCTTAGGTTGGAATTATAATGTGAAATCTTAAGCTGGCATAGATCTTGAAGGACAAGCAAGTTGAACACCTTGCCATGGAATTTCCAGCAAAATGGCTGATTGATGTTCCTGACCTGTCTTATACATGCACCCAGTACAGGCTAGCTAGTTGGTTGCAAAAACCCAAATTGTTGCATAGAGCAGCATGTGCTTTCAAGACCCACAGACAGCTAATTATTAGAATCATGTTTCCTCATATAAGAAATGTACAACACTATCAGCAAGAAATCATGTTAAAATAGCTCCATCCACTTGGCTAGGAGGTTGGAATCTTCAAGGCTTTTGAAGTTCAAAGCTTTATGACTTTGACACCCACAACATGTCATTGATGACATAATTAACATGGTATGCTTTCTTCATATGCCAATTGATAATAAGCGCTGTCCCCGCACACACATGCACATTAATATAGTCTAGGGGCAAAGGGAGGTGTGGGCACTTGCCCACGCATGTCCACAAAAAAAAAATTTGTTATTTTTCTATTGAAATTTCATAGCTGGTTTTTGAATTTACATACAGGTACCGCTTAAAAGTCTAATTCGGTTGGCTAATTCTTGCAAATTTTACACATGTACAGATGAATGCGGAACGTCCAAATTATCTATATGTTCAAGAAAATTAATTATGAAAATGATCCAATGCATAGACTACACTTTATAAGTATCATGTTTAACAGTTTTAAACTGTTTAGATCATGAAATCCGACCCCCAAAAAAAGGTCAGATTTTCATGATTTATTTGTTTCTTGATAAGCAAGTGTGGGCAATTGCCCACACAAACACATAAAAAATTGTGTATTACCATATTCATACCTCAAGGTAATTTTTCTCATTTACATAATGATGGTTCTCAAAAATTTTAAATTTCATTACTAATGCCCCATACCAAAAAACTTTTGGCTCTACCCCTGAAATTTTGTATACGCTCGAAAGTCCGACTATTAATTCTGCTTTGTTTCAGAACTTGGCACTTAGAGGTTTCATATTTGTCGTATCAATGTTCTAGTTATCCATGATTAGAAAATTTTCAATTACCTTTCTATATGTTAAGGAAGTCCTTCCAGATAAGCATGAGAAGTATTTCATCCTACTGCTGCTCAGAGGAGAACCGAAACTCACAACCCAACCACTTGTCTCTATAGGATATAAGGTTTGCTTTTGGCCTCCGAATGCAGTATCCTCATTTTTGCAGTATAAGGGAGTTCAAGTCCCGAACTTTAGGAAAAAAAAAAAAACTGACTGCCTACCAAACTTTGTCTCAAAGGTTGTACCAAGTCCTTATTTGATTTATTTTGGGTCAAAGTTCTAACTTGACATGCAATTTACATTGCTGAGGCATAATTTTTCACACACCAGCCATAATGACCACCAAGACAAAAGCAAGAGAGTGAAAATGTGTGAGGAATTTGAAACGTTGATAAAATTGAATTTAAGAATGTGATTAGTGAATTTCTTAAAAGCGCTTATCTTTTCACTGAAGAATGTGTTGGTGAATTATTTTAAAAAACTCGAACACGTATCTGTAACTTACAAACGGACGTACTAATCATGCGCGCTAATCGACATCATTTACGCGGTTGTATGTCATTTCATTGTTCATTGGGTAAAATGATAAGACTGTGGGAAGAAGAGTGGGAAGGGAAAGTGAGTTGCCAGTGTCCTTCCAAGAAGCCAATCGATCGATTATAAAGAGAAAGGCGGTGCAGAGAAGAGAAAAGATTCGCGAGACCTACCCCCACCACCTGGCGCGTTGTGAGGTCGGTGGAAGGAGGAGGGACGGACGTTCTTGCTCTATTATATATGTCTGTCCTCCACGTTCGTACCACGCACTTGCATTTCAATGCTAACGTGCGCGCCATGTGAGTACACGTGCTCTGACCAGCTCTTGCCTTCGTGCCTTTTATTCAAAGTGGTACCCTTTCAAACACACACACACTCTCTCTCTCTCTTTTATATATATATATATATATAACAGATAGATATTTAAAAGAAAAACAATAAGCAGAAGGTGTTCATATGATCAAAATATTAAACTGATGATATATATATATATATATATATATATATATATATATATATATATATATATATATATATATGTAGAAAGAGTATATATGTATATAAAAAGAGAGAGAAAAAGAAAGAGAGAAAAAAAAGAAAGAAAGAAAATCTAAGCACTTAGATGATAGTGTCTCATTTTTTTCACATAAGAAAACAAAAAAAAAAAGGTGATGGGACATTTTGTCATTTAGTACTGATTCACACCTTTTTGTTTTTTTACCATCGGTTTGAAATATGAAGGGTTTTGTTTTTTTACCATCGGTTTGAAATATGAAGGGTTATAATGGTTTCTTATTGCTTAGTATCAAAATGTCTTGCATCTAACATGCTCATTTTAAGTAAAACTGGGTATTAATCAGGTTGAGCTCTTCCTTCAACCAATTGTAATTGTGTTCCTGGAAAAACCTAGGTGAGAATATCGATAATTTGTTCATGGAAAGAGATAAATTTAATCCAAACCTTCTTCTTAGCCACCTTCTTTGCATAAAATGATAATCAGTTTCAATAATTTGGTGCAGACAGTGGATGACCTCTCAGTTAGCATTAGTGGATGGATGATCATCTAGGAATGATACCCAATTAGCATTAGAGTATAGTTCCAATCAAATTTGAGATTTTCTGACTTCAGACTGTGTGAAAGAGTGCCTTGGAGGTAGGGGCCAGCAAGGGCCATAGCTAGGGGTGGGCATCGGGCCGGGCCGGCCCGGTAAAGGCGGGCCCGATCCGGCCGGTTTAAAAAATAAAAAACATTTTTTAATCATAAAATAATGTTTTTAAATATAATATATATTTATTAATAATAAATATATATTATTAAAACAAAAAAAATAAAAAATATATATATTTTTTAAACTTAAACGGGCCGAACCGGGTCGGCCCAGCGGTGGCTCGGCCCGACGCCCACCCTTAGCCATCGCCCCTCTCCAGATTTTTAATTATTTAAAATTTTACATGTAAATTTTAAAAAAATTTGAAAAAATATATTTTAGTTCCTTTTAAAAACTTAAAACTATAGTTTGACCCTGGGGCGGAGGGAAGGGGGGGCCCACCTAGGCCATGGCTCCACCCCAGTCGATGAAAAAAAAAATTTACATTGAAAAAAATAATATTTTTTAATTACGTAATGTATTTTTTGTATTATAATTCAGTTTGGCTCTACCCGAATCCAGAAGTCAGACTGTCGGCCCGTCCTTGAAGAAAATCCTGGCTCCGCCCTTGCTTGTAACAAAAAACTTTTGACTGGGACTCCGTCCCAGCTTGGAGTTGGAGATACCATAGAATCCGCTTGACATGAATCCAATGAGCGCTTTGTTGGTTCAAGCATGAACCATACCTAGACGGGACAAAGTTACAAACTGAAGCGCCGTAACAAGACTTTGATATAAATTAGCATATGTCAACCTGGTTTGTTCATATCTTGAGAGAGGTGTATTGGAGACATTAAGGCTGACCACAGATTTAGCTTGTGATCAAGAGATGTTGCAAGTGTTGAATAGATAAATGTTGACCAATATCCTTGATAAGATCCTACACTTCTTGAACCAAGCTGCTGTTTAGTATAATATCATCCATATAAATTAAAATGTATGCACTGGAAATGGAGGACTTTCTAATAAAGTGATCAGTCAGATTTGGAAATTCTAGAAATCCACGTGCCATCAAGTGACTTTAGGAGACTGCATAATTTAGACCTTAGACAATTTTTTTAGTGACATCCATGGTTATGTCTTATCTTATAAGATAAGTCATGAATGTCTTGTAAAAAAAGTATTATTAACATCAAGTTGATGAATATACCATATTTGACTATTTAATAGATAATTAAAACCAGTTTGATAGTAGCAAGTTTGACCATAAGACTGAAAATGTCAAATATTTTATTCCTTCTCGTAGACTATAGCCCTTATAAACCAGCATCGCTTTGAACAAAAACAATTAGAATTATATATTCGCATAGGGCTTAATCTTATATATTCGTCGACATCCAACAATGTTATGATGAGGCTTAGAAAGGATCCTTCTCCCAAGTGTCGTTAGTCATGGCTTCAACCTAGTATCACTTGAGTTTATTTATTGCATTATAGCAAAATACAAGCCCTTCATAGGTCAGCATGTTTGAAAATTAGATTTACAAAAACTTGTCTCGAGGGCGCACTCTTCGCGATTTTCATATATTAAAGACCACTCGTGTACATAACATAGCAAGTATTTAAAGGTATTGATTTGAAAATAAAGAAACCTGCAGCTTGGCTCTGCCTCTGGTCGATGCATTTTACCCAACATAATAGGATTACAAAAATCAAAATGTTGGCCAAATTAAAATCAAAATGCTGGCTGATTTTATCACATTAATCCGTAACACAAACACAGATGACATACACCTTCCACCATCTAAGGATTAAGTATTATTTTTAAGGGTAGAGCCAGAATTTTTTCATGAGGGTCGAATTAAAGTTTCTAAATTTTGAGGGGAGTTGAAATATTTCTTTTTTTTTTTAATTTTTATATACGACAAGTGAAATTTTCTAAAATTTATATATAAATTTAAAAAAAAGTTGTGGTAGAGCTAGGGCCCATTCTAAACCCCCTGACTATTCTCATACGACTTTGTTAACGCAAAAGCAACTGTATAATTGTGCATAAGTCCATATGCATGACATGTTATCCATGTCACGTACCCTTTGAAAGTGAGCTAAGATGACACCATTCATTGATTATTGAATGGCGACAGGTGTTAAATCCTTTCTTGGGGACAAAAGTGAAACTTACCTTCTTGATGTGATTTTGCAATCTTCCATGGACAAAAATGACGTAAATATCTTACACTTGGCTTAGATGGCTTCAAATATCTTTTGAAAGTAGAGGTGTTTTCCAACGTTACCGTGTAAATATCAATGTTTTTAGCAACAGGTGTTGCATTCTCTAGATCAACCCAAGTTTTGATACCATTTCTATGCCAGCCTTTATGTAAATTTTGTATATATTTTGATGCAATTCTTGAATGATGTATAACAATTTTTTTGCTTATGTTTTAACAAAAGGGTTGGAGGCCCTATCCTCCTGTGATTCGGAATGCCAATATAGACAGAGGTTTTCGAGGGTACCAAGTAAGGGAATATATATATATATATATATATATATTGATGAGAATTACTTTAATGGCTCGATTACATGAGCAAGAAAACTTATAATATCTTTCATTTCAATATT
Organism: Nymphaea colorata; assembly: GCF_008831285.2. NCBI lineage: Eukaryota > Viridiplantae > Streptophyta > Magnoliopsida > Nymphaeales > Nymphaeaceae > Nymphaea > Nymphaea colorata. Next base: position 20,556,405 of record NC_045138.2, on the reverse strand, counting down.
GTGTAAATTGAATTTTACGACAAGGACTATTGCTCAGAAAAATCTCTATAAATCTTATCCACACAATGAAATTTTTTTTTTTTTTTTGGAACATGTAAAATTCATTCATGGTCGAATTTCTATTTTATGAGACTGTAGAAAGAGTGTCGTATTGGACAAACACAAGCTGAATCGGTCGCTTGCTCCAGTGGGTGGTGAAAATGATGTTCACCACTAATCATCGCTGGCGTAAAGTACCTCCAAACATCAATTTTCGTGGGGAAATGATAAGCGAAGAATGATTCCAGATGCCATGTTCATATCACATCTACCTTTCAAAGCAGCTCCTAGAAGAAAGCAATTCGGCCTAAAACAAAAAAGAGGGAGAGGGAAAGTGAGAGTGATGGGTTTGGAAAAATCATTCCCATGTGTGATTGATTAATCTATTCTCTTGGTACGTCTGTGCCTGCGGTGTCTCAAGTCAATGAATCTGTGTGTTCAATTTAAATGTTAAATTAAGGCAATGACAAGCTTTCTTATGTGTTGTTAGACAATTTAAAAATGCTGTATATGTGGCCCATAAAATTTGACATTGAAAATTTATGATTATTTTGAATCTTATATTTTTTAGCACTCTAAAAACATGTATGTCGTCCAATCTATAGATAAAAAATATATATTATCAATGTCATAGAACATACTAACACTACAAAAAAAAACTAAGCATTACCGATGGCCAGGAAATGTCAGTGAAAAAAGACAAGCCTCGATGATGCTTTTACTAACATTTAGCCCCAAACGTCGATAAAAGTCAAGTTTCACCTACGTTTTGTTTTTCACATGCAGGTGAAACTATCTTTTTTTGTAGTGTAAACAACACATTTGATAATATATACATAGTAACTTTGTTATCCATAGTCATCACATGAGGGCCCTTTGATCTACTGTGACATGTTTGTAAGAAAACAAGAAGAAAAAATTGATGTCATTTTTATAATTTTATACTAGTTCACACTTTTTTTCGTGTTTTTCTCTTAACCATTTATTACAACGGAGGAGCAAATGGCCGTTATGAGTAAGCTGGGTGATTATGGATAGTCAAGGTCCTCATTTCCTCATATCATGAATACTTAATCTTGGTCATTGGTTTAGTTCACAAGGAGAATTGACAGACCCTGCAAGAGAATGGGAGAGCTCTGGAGCTAAAAAAACTCAGTTCAATAGCACAAGGGAGTCAAGCGCTACTGAATAATAGCACGCCATTGGAAATTAGTTTGAACAGCTCCAGCAATGAGATGCACTTTCCCCTGAGTGCAGGAAACTTTGGCACTCTCGAGCCTTTTCACTGTTGCTAATCACATGCTAGAGATGCTTGACATTATGAGTGTTATGAGAAGAAAAAGAAGAGAAAACATTTTAGTCATCTAGTATTAATTCACAACCTTCTCAACAGCCAGTAATGACAAAATTCAATAGTCAAGACCATTCATGATGACTCTAGCACCCAGAATTCTGCCACCAACTAAGGATGTAGAACAAGTCGACCCAACTCAGACTCAACTTGAACTCGCTCCTGTAAGATTAAACAACTCAAGCTCAAACCTAAGTTAAAACTCAAGTTATAAAAGAGTTGAATTCGAGTTACACGAGCATGACTTGTTTAAACTCGCTCAAACTCGACTTGTTTAAACTTGACTCGGCTCGTTTGTTCATCTTTGTGGGCATGTTGGTAATTTTTAGGGAATTTTAACACTCTTTTAAATGGCTTTCATTTTCATTTAAAAATATATGTATGTGAATCACGTGACACAAGCTTAAACAAGTCGAGTATGAGCTCGTACTCGGTTTACCAAGTCCAAATCGAGCTCACATCATAAAGCTCGAGCTCGGTTCGCTAGTTCTACATTCCTACCACCGACTCATCCGTTTCTCTCTTTATATAAAACAACTGAATGAGTCCAGTCAAGCCCTTATAAACATGCACAGACAAGTTTTTCTTGAGAGGAACTACCAGCTGCTTGACTTGTTTACCAGTAAAGTCGCCTCAAACTATTTCTGAGCTGTTTTCTCCCATGAAGACATGTTTCTTGCTGCTGCAAGTTTTTTGGAATTGACTTCACTAGAGAAAGGAGAGGAGGAAATTTATGGAGTAAGGTTGAGTTCCACCACTCTAAGGCCCACAACTTCCAGTGGTGCAAGAAACATTTAGATTGACAGGAACCCGAAATTGATACACTAGCTGTTACCGTCATCCGCTTCTTTGGTTGCTTCATGACATTGACAGATATGAAGATATACAACAAAGTCATAATCCATTTTTTAGTAGAGTGGGGAGAGAAGGTGCAATTATTGAAACCTATCCACTTATAATACAACTGGGACGCAATTGAGTTAGAGCAAAGCAAAACAAGCTTCGTGTCACATCTGAAAAGGCAGCCGGATAATGGCCTCTGCCTGGAGAAGAAGCCATTGGTAGGCCATTACTTATCAACAGCAGATCACTGTCCAGATTCTAGTGTTCAAAGCAATGTCATACGTTGGCAGGGATGTACAATGGGTCAAGTCGACTCGGTGTGATAAACTAGTCGAGTTCGAGCTTGAGTTAATGCTCGAATTATAGACGAGTCGAGTTCGAGTTACATGGGCTTCATTTGATTCAGCTCATGCCTTTCCTGTTTGTTAATCTTTAACGGTATGTTGGTAATTTTAAACATATTTGGACGTTCTTTTTGTTGTTTTCCTTTTTGTTTAACAAAAAAAAAATACAATATATGAATCAAGTGACAAGAGCTTTACAGAAACGAACTCGAGCTGTCGTTATGTGCCAGCCTGTGCCACTCAATTTTTTATTTTTTGTGAATATTGTACACAATTTAAATTTATTTTAAAGTTAAAAATATAAAAATAAACCTAAACGGGTCGGTAGCGTATCAGCAAGGGGCCAATGTGTGATCCACATTGGCTGATAATGTACACGCAGCATTTTAAGCAACACAGGTAGAAAATATGGAGTTTCTATGGACTTGTTCTTATGCCTTCTGTCGTCATCCGAATAGGGGCCTCAAGCTAAATTTCATGTTCTTTAAACATGTAAAAGTTTACATAATTTTTTCATATATATTATCTTTTCAAGTTTATTCTTTTTTTTTCACTTCTAATTTACAAGAAAGACCCTTTCCATTGTTTTGATTGACATGGTCGATCTTCTATTCTAAATAGGTGAGAATGAGCTAGCCCTCATCCCACCTCCTTAAGTGCATCCAGCTTCGATCATGGGCAAGGGCATAGTTTGGGCCCTCATTCGGCAGTTTCTGTAAAAAGAAACTTGTGTAATAAATTAAATATAATTTGAGACTTCTTTTCGAAATTATAACCCACTTGAATAAATATCCTCATGTATGTTAGCCAAAGGATTGTCAATTTGCCACTATGGATTCAAATTAATCAATTCAAGCCAATTTTTGCAGTGATTGGCATACTTCAAAAGGTTGAGCTTCTAGGGAGACTTTGGATGACAGCCCAAAACCTGGTTATAGATGTTTTTCCTTCAAAATGTCATTTTAGATGTGTTTTGGATGACGTCAAAACTGGGTTTTATTAAAATCCGGTTTTCATAACCTGGTCTTATTAAAGGCCACTCTTAAACTTCTCCAACTTTATATTTTAATTATCCCAAATCCAAAGCATATGGTAGGGCTTCTACGGCTTTAATGCTCAAATGGGTGGTCCATTATAATCTTTTTATGTGTTAGACATCTACCTGTAACGGATAACTGTCATTCTTTTCTTTTTAAATAAAAAGTTCAGTTGCTCACGAAACAAAGGATGGGGATATTTTTTTCAGTTCTTAGGCGCTTCTATTGCTGTGGCCCTACATTGGAGATAAAAGAAAGCAATGCTTGTTGCAAAGAGGGGCACCTCCTATTGGCCAAGGGGTTTTGCTTTTATCGTGAAAAAAAGATGAAAAAGATGAAGGATGACAAAAGCACAAGGAGACAACAGTATCGACAAGTTTCACAGCAAACTATTGGAGCAATTAACATTTCCTTTTCTTCTTTCCTTTTCTTCGGGAACCAACAAAAATTGGTGTATGGCAGACCTCCACGGCATTGTGCCAAGGTGGCGACACAACATCAAACTTTTGGCTTTCAAATCAAACTTATTATCAACTCAAATTTCTACGAAACTTTTTGTAATTTTTGAGTATGCAGGAGAAGTGTTTTATTCCACCCATTGAGAACCTAATCTCCTACCTTGCCTCTCTTACTGGGAGGATAGGAAGCTTGCTTTTGGTATCTTGGGTTGATGTCTTCTCTGTACTTCATGTAAATTTCATATAAACAGACTGACTGCCTACCAGTGATCATCCTTTTTGTGGCACCAACCCTATCTGCTATTATGTTTTTGTAATTTGCTATTATTTTATACTCTAACCAAGTTTTGTCCACTGTGAAATGAGATTATTCGAAGGTATAGTTGGTACAGTGACTTGTATATGATTTAGACGTGGTATACATTCTACTATCGTTTTGTGACTGGTATGACTAGAGACAGAGAACATGTTGGTTGTGGAGAAAAAAAGTGAAAAAGCTATAAGGGAGAGAGAACTGCCACGTTACAAGTAGGGAATGATCTTTATCCCCCACTTTTTGTTGGGACGCCGAGGGACTGTCGTCCAATCCCGCAAGGCAAGAGAGCTGGCCCCTTTTATATTGGAGAATGCAGCCTGTCATTTTCCCCTCACACTTCCTTTGCATGTAGAATATGCTAGCCACACACGCACGCACACACATATTCCATGCACGGGCTTGTGTGCATGCATGTACTCTGCAACTTGTTGAGCAGACTAAACATGGGCTGTTCCAACTATTTCTCATCACAATTTCACATTCCCGATGCAAAGTCCAACAAAATCTAGAAAAGTTTTTCTCCCAATAGTCAATGTTCCTCCTTTCAATCCTGTAAAGCATTATAAATGGACTTGGGAGAACTTTTAGAGTGAGTGAGAGGTTAATAACCTTCCGCCTAAAAGGGACCTAAAGACCGAAGACCTGCCTCTGAGTCCTGAGCAACGTTGCCAGTGCTATCAATGGCAATGGTGTACCTTTCAACTTAAGTATTATGTTTCAGAGTTGTAATACCTATTGTAAAATCAAACTAGAGACCTACATATTATGTTTTGAAGTGTCTTGGAACAACTTTTAAATGGAAAAAACAAAAAAAAGAAACACGCCTACTATCACTTCCTACCATTCCCGAGTCTGATCATCTCTCATCCAGCTATTGGACCATGTATATAGACTCCAGAAATTGCATATTGAGTATTCAACGACAAATTCATACATCCAATAAGAATCTAGATCTACAAACGTTCTTTATTATTATCATCACATCATTAGGCCTCCAATTCACTCGACGCAACGTTTGAAGTAAAGGCATGGTTCTTATGCCTTGTCCTCCAACTCACGCCTTGTTCCCTAACTAGCCCCCTAATGTTCCAGGCGAAAACTTTCATCTCTACAACTCGGTTCTTAATGGAACCAACATCCAATGGAGCCAAGGGTCAAGCTTTCCCCATTTCCTTACTCTTCTAGACATTGGCAACCGGTTTTCCTGCCCAATTCCCGCTATCTTTGCTTTGATCACCTCTCCTTTGGTTTGTTTTCGCAAATTTTCACCTCTTCCTAACCCCCATTCAGTTTTTTACTGCCCCTCAGGTTGTCTTGACTGTAATCCTTGTTTACAATTTTCCCAAGGGGTCGATTGGTACATAGAATGTTTTGTGAGTGCTTCATAAATCTACTCCAAAGATTATAGCATGTCCATGAATACCTAGTTAATTTTAGTATTCTATGAATTTGTTTCAATCTTTTGAAGTACATTTATTGAACATTCATATAGTATTCCAATTGTCAAACAATCTCCGAATAACAATAACACATCATCACTGTCCCAGGAGACTTCCTTAGGAAAATGGACTAAATTTTTGGAAAAGTTAAAATAGTGTCATATGAATCTACCTTAGGTTCATGAGTTAGTAACAAAATGTTACTGTTGCCAAAAAGCTCCTAAAGATGGGAACTCACTTTTATACAAAATTTTATATAACTTTTTTGTGCAGCCCTTGAATTATTGTCTCTCACTCACCCACCTCTAACTTTACTTTCGGTTTCGGAACAAACTCCAGCTGTACATGCAGTCAAATGCACTCAAAACACATTCAAGCCATTGAAACCGTCAAGGCGTCTGCACATGGAAAATGATCTCTCTAATTTAAATTTACCTTTAAACTAACCCGCTAGATAATCGTTTTTACATTTTTAAAATTTCCTAAGATTTTAAGTCTCTTGTTTTAAATTTTTATTGAGTTTTTTCAAGGTCACCAAGAAACTATACTCAAGCCAAGAGACTTTGTCCCTTGCCTGTGTGAAACTCTGCTGTCCCAAGGGCCTACATTTCACTAAGCTTTCACAAGGGGTTGACTCTCATAAAAATTGAACCAATAACTAACCCAACCTGCTACAGCACATTAAATTCTTGTTGGGCATTGCATTAACAATAAGGAAATTGGTCTCTCTAGCATGGTCGTTGACTTGCGTGGGCTCGATCTTAGGCTCGGTTCAAATTGAAGGAAGCTTGATAGAGGCTAAAATACATAGGGCTCACCAACCATGCCTTGATTAGTGGGCGAGAATTGCTCGATGTATTAGTTCATAATTAAATAAGGATTAACCAAAAGAGATAAAATCTTGACCACAGATGCAATTCACTCTTAGAAAGTCAAGGACATGGTCTAAGCATATACTTTTCTAACCCTAGATTTTGACTGGCAAGAGCTGTTGGATTTTTTTTTTTTTTTTTTTGCATGGCACATGTGCGTAATATTTCTCGAAAATGCGCACGTGTTGGCTGGTATACATAATTTTTTATAATTTATTTTATATCATAATCTAATTTATGTAATGTTTGAGATATTAATCGGGCTTATCCCAACCAAATGGAGTTGGTACACTATGACACCAGCGATGACCAGCTTTTGTTTATATATATATATATATATATATATAACAAATCTTCGTGAAGGAGACCAAGTAACTTGAATGTAAAGTCGTCGCATGCAGAGTGGAAAACGGTGTCAAATGCAAGAAATTTTGAAAAGAAAGATTTACATACTTATAAGAGGCTCAGCTTATTTTTCTAAATTTATTATCTAAAAAATGATATATTTTTGGATAATTGAATATTTTCTCTTGATGAAATTAGTTTATTTATTTTAGATAGCGTAGACAGCCAACTGTATTTGGTGTGTGGTGCCTTCTAGTGTCCACTTGGCGTCATTTAATATATTAATTTTGGAACAAGGTTGCTTGACCAAATTATAAAAATACATATGTGATCACTGGTTCCTGTGTTGGTAGCATAACACATAAATCAGATTCATGATCGAAGTACGTTGTATGTTATGGTTTCTAACAAAGACAACGATACTTAGCCTGAGCACTTCAGGTATCTCTACCGTTGTCAGAATATTCTTGTCAAGGATGAGAGGTATATCAAACATTGTCTGTTAGAATATTCTTGTCCAGGATAAGAAGTTATGTATCTTATTCCAAAAGTTAAAAAAATAATCAAGCTTTCTTAGCATATAAGACAAAAGGCATTATTTGCCAACATGAAAGTGGGGGCACCTCTAAAATTTGTGAATTTTTTATCAAGAATATCAAATAATTAGTTTCAACTTTCAACTATATATATATATATATAGTAGTTGTTCGGTTTTTGTTGGCAATATTTTATGCAATTAAGAAACTGAGATTTAAGATAAGAAGGCGTGTGATGTGATCTTGAATAGGAGGAAAAAAAAAAGGATGTGGCCAGATAGTAGTGATGAGATGTCAAAAGCAAGATTTTTTTTATTGTATTAAATAAAAGGCAAAGAATTAATTTAATTTAATTAATTAATTAATTAATAGGGAGAGAATGGGTTGGCCTACTTTTGAGCCTGATTTTGACCATAAACTCTACCAGGTTTTCTCCTTTCTTTTTGATTTGGATCTGGGTAAGGGTTCAAATCCAACGTGGTTTGTGAAACTAGAAATGGATCCATTGAAGCCGCAAAGTTTTCTTCAGTTGTAATGTTTTCGGGGGAAAAGGACTAAGCGAGAAATAAATTATTCGTATTGGAACTGGTGGGGGCTTCGAATAGGTTGGATCTGTTTGTAACCTAAACCAAGGACCCGAGTCTGGCACAAGAACTATTATGGACTTATGGTACTCTGGAAACCCGGTTTACCTTCCTGCTATCTACTTTCCTAAGTAGAGAAAAGGAATAAATTCGGGTAACGGGTCTTGTATCCAAAGAGTTGTTGGCCAAGAATGGCTCAATGCAGACTCTGTAGTGGGTTGGTTCCACAGAATCAAATCTTGATCCAATAATCTTCGGGATGGTTCGTGGAACGGTATATTACTGAAACATTAGCCGAACCATCCCTTTTTTTCAGACTTCAAAGAGTTCTGTATCCGGATTCAATTCGATAGCTTGTAATAGACCTTGTGCTTCTTTGAGTTTCAACTAACTCAGTTGGATCTGGATCTAGATCGAAATTCTTGAGCTGAACTACCTTTCGCTAGACGCCATGAATTAGGTGGATCGCTCATGAACCAGCTACTAAAGTTGAACGGCAATACTTAGAGAAAAACAAGACATTAGGGGAAAGCTCAAGAAATTTAAGGCAACAGAAGGAACTCATATATAATCACATTGAATCGTCCCTATCCAAACAAAAATAGATTTAAGCAATACTAGAACATAGTATATCATGAATCTGCTCCAAGCTTAGTATGGAGTTCGGTATTGATGTTTCTACTGAAATGTCCTTTTTAAGATCCAAGATTATCTCAGGATTTTCAGTTGGAAGATTTTAGATCTTTGTTTTCTAACAAAAATTTAGAATCCTACATTTGATAGGCACAAGAATTGTTGGCCCCTGTTAAAATTTTGAAACTAAAGGTCTGCCTCCTAGCAAAAAAGTTCCTAGCTCCGCCCCTGATTTGAGACCAATTAAACTTTATTAGGATCGCAAATTTGCGGATTTAAGGTGAGACTCTTTTACATTCCACCTTATATCCATTGTTTTTAACATGTAACGTGGATTTAAGATCCATATTACTGAGATCATCTATGTAAACGAACCGGGGAGCTTCTAAAAGCACACTTTTTAATTTGAGACCATCAAATGCAACCTTAGTGTTTTTTTTTTTTTTTTTGTTCTTACCAGAGGAAACGGAACTTGGGTGAAGAGACATTATGGCATGTTTGACAGTGTAAAACTACAAAACTAGCATCTTTACCTCTAGAGCCTATGCTGCTTTCACTTATACAATAAGTTCATGCTTCGAAGAATTGAATTAAAAACTCATCTTTAAACGGTCGCTAGCCCAACCAGCTACGCTAAATACCATAAAGTTCGATCAACCACTTAATTAGGTTAGGTTCGATAAACTTGGCACCGACCTAAACGTAGGCGTAGCTGAGACCTGCGCACCGGATCCTCATTGGAGCGACATTTTTAATTAGGCGACCATAAGTATGAGAGATTAAATTAACACAAGAAAACAAAACAAAGCAAAAAAGGTGCTTGAATTTGTGGCCTGCTAAATAATTTTCACTCGTTCTTTGAATCTAATGATCACGTTAAAGTCAAGAAGTGGGAACTAAGATGCCGCCGGCCCCATGCAGCTTGAAGCCGCCAAAGCCATCGACAAGTCATAGCGGCGGTGATTGTGGGTGGGCGGTCGTGGTGATGATAAGCATCAAGGCGTGTTCATTACGTCGGGTTAGGCCGTCTAAGCAACACCGCCGGTTCTCTGGATAGGGTCAAGCGCTGGGAGAAGAGTGAAAGTGGATCAGATCGGGCCCACCTTGGACCCGGTTTTTGCCTAATCCACATGAGCTGGTCCAATCTTGTTGGTGTGCATACCAGAGCTCACACCCGCCCCGAAGCTTCTCTCTTTGTCCACCTTTGAATTGGAATAGAGTCTCACACACACATATATATATATATATATTCATCAGACAGCTTTGATCCGGGCATGTGTAAAGAGCGCCTCCCGATAAGTTTCATCAGACAGGAGAGTGATATTCTCTAGCCAAAGAGACAGATTGAGGATAAGAACCAGTCCACTTGGCCGTCATAATGGTGCCCTTAGTACAAAAATCAATACTCCTCAATACTATGGGATAGCACTCTCTAAGATTCGAACTAAGGACATGGCCATGGGCAGAGCCAAGGTAAGGCCCCGGCCTTACCTCAAAAAAGAATATAATTTATATGTAAACTTTAAAAAAATTTACTTATTTTATATAAAAATTTTGAAAAATGATATTTTACTCTAATCAAAATTTAGAAACTTTATTTCGGTCTTCCTCGTGAAAAATTTCTGACTCTGCCCTTGACATGGCTACAATACACCTCCCAATTCGACCAGTTGTGAGAGAGAGGTAGTCGTGGGACCTTGGTGAAATGTCCATGAGCCCGACCGGCAAATCTGCGATCTCAGGATTCAATGAAGAAAAAATAAAAAAAATAAGGTGGGTGGTCATCAGCCACATATATATATAGGAAATTTGATGTATATTAAGTTGATTGTAAGATTGGAGAATTTAACAGCGTCATACTCAAGAACGTTCATGCATAGCAAATTCACATCTCATTGGATTTGAGAAGTTCTCTATTCCTATAAATGAATGCGACCAGTTGACAGATTCAATATTTAATTTCTTATTTTTTATGCTCAAAGCAAAAACTATTTGTGAGAGTGTCTAAACTTATTAAAACAAACATAAGAATCGGGCTTTTGGATGCAGAGAATGAGCTTTATAAGGTAGAAATTTTTTTGACCATTGATTATTGAATTCTTGTGTGTCACGATCACGTAAATACTTTTACCTTAAAAAATGAGCAATGTGAATGCGAACAAAAACTAATTCTGACTGGTTTATCCAGTCAAAAATGTCAACTGGACGTACTCATTTTCTTATCCACTCCTGATTGAACATGTAGCACAATTTTTTTAATCAGCATTAAATGAAAAAACGAAGAGTGATTCAATCCCCATATATATATATATATATATATATATATATATATATATATATATATATATATATATATAGCTGCCAAACCCTCATATGTCAAATTTGATAGGAACTGTTTAGATTGTTACATATTATAGATTAATTTTAGAAGATACGAATCTAGTTGCATTTTCAAGAAACTAAAATACCTCTCAATTGATAAAATAAATGAGTTTCTTTAATTGAGATATTTTATCTCTTGGAGGGATATAGTCTTTTGAAAATACAACTAGCTTTTCGTTTTTTTTCAATTTATTTTCAAACTTATAATCTTTTTAAATCAATGGCCCAAACAATTGGTATTAAGGCTGTCATATTAAGGTCTAGTGGCTGCCCATTATTCTCTCTCTCTTTCATATATATATATATATATATATATATATATATATATATATATATATAATAATGACTCTAGTTTTTTAGAGTTTGTTTTATGATGAACAATTAAGAGAAAAAAAAAAGTAATGAGTATTTATATTATTTAATTTTTTTTTTTTAATCATCTATATGTTATTGATGAACTATTGCTGGGTGACTTTAGATTCACTCACATATATATCAACAGAGAGGGACTGAAAGAGAAAGGGAGGAAGGCAGTGTGAAAGCATTTGGACGGTAGCGGCGGCTGCTTTTGCTGAGGTGTTTGCCGGGTCCCCCATCTCCCAAATTTTGTTTTTCTCAGTAGAGCCGACGCTCGTGTCGCACATCACCACGTACTCCCTTCTTCTTTTCTCCTCTCCCACTGTTTGCTTCCATCACAACTGAGACTAGCTTTCATTTCTCTTTCACTCCTTCTTTTTATTTTATTGTTTAACTGAAAAATCGGCAATTTTCATGTTCGACTCGTGATCCCCGTCCCTATGCTCCAGTGATTTTAGAAAACGACAAGGAGTGGAGGGTTGGAGCCACTGCCCTTATCTTCTTGAACTCTGCGCTCTTTCCTTATGTCGCCATTCACGTACAAGAATGAAAAAAAAGGTAAGCTATTGATATCAAAAGATAGCTACAAGTAGTTAAAGTTATCAAGGGATACAAGTAGTTAATTTTATAAGGGACAAGGGATACAAGTAGTCAATGTTGTTCTAAGGACTCTTCAAGAACATATTTGATAAGAAAAGCAAAGTTTTCTCGAAAAACATGTTCAAAAACACTACATTCTCTTTCTAGAAAACATAGTGTAATTATGCATACTATTTCCAAATCTAAGGATTAAACACTAGATATAATCGCACCCGTGTATTCTAAAAAAAAGAACATGGTGATTTTGAAATATATGTTTTAAGAACATAATATTCTTGTTACCATATGGCCTGTAAGAGGGTGTTTGGCAACAGAAATGTTGTGTTAATTCTTTGGAATATAGTGTTTCATGAATGTAGAATGCCGTGTGTGCATTACCAAACACCCTCTAAGTTCCTTTTTCTTAGGGCAGGGATAATAGAAATGGTTGCTCTACCATACAAAGTGACACAAACGGGTCTTATATCGTAAAAGGGTCGACCTGAGCTGAGCACCTATTGCTGATCATAAGTGGTGGAGCCAGACATAAGGGGAGCCGAATTATAGTTCTAAAATTTTGATAGGGGCCTAAATATCATTTTTCAAAATTTTTGTATAAGACAAGTGAGATTTTTTAAAATTTACATGTAAATTTTAAAAAACTAATTGAAGGGAGGCCAGCCCGCCATGCCCCTGCCGAACCCCCCTTGGCTTCGGCCCTGTCGATCATGCTCATTTTGCTAAGTGATTCTAGCAACCCATGCACGGTTCCTCTTGTTTTCCAACAGTAGATATCGAACGCATCTACATGCACCAAGTTGATGTGGATCGAAGGGCAGACTAACCTCTCAAATGGGATGGATATCGTAACGGGATTTGCCATTTTCTGTAGTACCAAGTTCAAGCCTCGTCCATCTTGAGAGTTCGGTCTAAGTGTCGCATTGACGATGCATCCTCAGTTCTTTATAGGTACTACTTTTCTGAACTGCAAATGGTGTACGCAACATTCTATCTAGTTGAAAGGTCTACTTTAGGACCGCTCAAGTCCCAAATACCCTAAAGGCGAAGGAAAGCAGTTGCTTAACCTTTGTCAAACCGCCAGTCCGACTTTTAATGATAGTGATGATTTATACCTGCCAAGTGCGGACCCAAGCTGGCAGTTGTAAGCGCCTTTTTGAAGCTTTGTAGCATCCACCTAATTTTGCACTCTGATGTAACCGGATCGAATTTGAATCAAGTTTTGTTGCATTCCCTAAAATCAAAATGGGCAGGCTGATGCACATGGGTTCTTGTCTACACCTTACTTGTGTTTTCACGTCAGGCATTATTCCTTTGGGTCCAATGAATGGAGAAAGGTTTCGAAATAGAGATTAAGTGGGAAACCTTTCTTTAAGAACCCATGATTTAGGAAATTAACAACATACATAAAATTATTTATCATGCATAAGATGTTTGAGAGACCTGACCATATGGTTGGGGCTGCCTTCCAAGTAAGACATAAATGAGGAAGTTCCCATACTAGATCTCACAGCCCTAGGGGCCTAGTGTGAGTGGTCGGACTAGCAAGCTAGTGAAAGTCTGGTCATCAGTTCGATTAGACTGAATGTAGATGCATGACATTTTGGTTCACGGGTTTTCTATTCCCTACTCAGTAGGGACGGAGCCAAGATAAGGCCAACATGGGCCTTGGCCCCACCTCAAAAAGAAAAATTTAATTTTACATGTAAATTTTAAAAAATTTCACTTGTTTTATATAAAAAATTTTGAAAAATGATATTTCTGCCCTAATCAAAATTTAGAAACTTTAATTCGCCCCCCTCAGGAAAAAATTCTCACTCCACCCCTGCCACCTAGGCTCCAAATAAGGCCTAGATCCTGGAGATAGGAGAAATATATAGGAGGGGATTTGGTTTCTCCGGGGTATCTCCGACCCATATGCTTAACCTTGGGTCCAATAATGGCTTGAGACTAGAAGGTGCCATTGGAATGATCCAACCAATAGAGTGTTGCCATTTGGAGTTCGGACCAACACCAAAGGGCCCACTAAGCCTGAGGCAGCGGACCCCGTCTTCTAGCTACGCTCTCGGACTGTGTGGGCCCCATCATTCTTCTAAAACATTAAACTGACAAACTTTCAAAGCAGAAAATTTTGAAATCCTGATTCCTTAGTTTGTCTCTGTTTGATATCTGGCTCCAGCTAGCAGCAAAATGCCAAAATCATGGGCTTGTGAGATCCATAATTCAGGAGTACTCTCAGGATTTAGCATGTCTAATGGATTGCCTTTATGCTACTGATGAGATTGTAGATGGATTATGAATTATTGCATGCCATTTCATGACCTTTCTTTTTACTGAGATTGTGGATGCATGTTATGAATTCCACAAATCCTATCAGATAGATGCTCCTGACCCAGCATGATCGATGTCAACAATCATGCAGATAAACTTAAATTATCTAAAAAATATCCAAAAGGTCACCAAGATGAAGGTCTAATAAGCATTTAGTGCCTCTACTTACCCAATTCCTCCTATTGATTCTTCAAAGTAGATGCAGAGTATCAAAGCAGATACAAAGGGGCATGTATATATATATATATATATATATATAGAGAGAGAGAGAGAGAGAAATTCTCCCCTTGTGCCAATAGTGTGTGTGTATATATATATATATATAGAGAGAGAGAGAGGGGAGAAATTCTCCCCTTATGCCAATAGCGTATGAGGTACAACAGAGTGGCCTCCCTCTGCTCGACACAACGAGTTGCTGTGGGTAGGCGATGGTGCCTCCAGTAAAAAAAAAAAAAATTGCAGTGGAGAGAGGGAGAGAAATAGATTCTGCCATTTAACCAGAGTCTTTTCATCTGAAGTATATAAATGGTTAAGAGAAAAACAATGAGATGCAAACTAATATCAGATTGACTAAAATGTCTGTCACTTTTTTTTTTTCTTTTAACTGTCCATTATATTGTATCAAACAGTCCCAATTAAATGGCTAAGTGACTCTGAAAAGCCAGTGTTACCATTCAATTTTCTTATATATATGTGTGTGTGTGAGAGAGAGAGAGAGAGAGAGAGAGAGAGAGGGAGAGAGAGAGAGAGAGAAATCAACTCCTTTATCCATTTCATGTAATCTCTCAATTATATGCTTTAGCTCTTTACATAGAATTGTGTCGTTGTGTCATCTTCTTTGATTTGCTGTAGTTTGATCACCCTATGGAAATGATGGACAGAAGAACTAAATAATTGATGGTAGCTTCTGAAATTTTTTCAATATTGAAGAAACCGTGCTTGGGGTAGGAGAACTAACTGTGCCACTGTTACGATGTCGCCTGCATTTGTGGCCACCCTTTCTAGCACGAAGCTTGCAAGCAACTACAAACTGAGCTCTATACAAACAAAAGTCTCAATGAGGTTTGAACTCATGACTAGCCGCCTATTAGTTGTGGCCCTCCTTAATTGTGCTAACCCCTTCGATTCAATAGCTTTGAGCTTCTCGTGATAAGGATTAACTTGCACAGTCCAATGTGGAACTAAATTATATAATTAGTCTGAGTGAGTAGGAAAAGTATTTAATCTTACCAGTTGGCTGAGCCAAATCTCTCACTCTTCCCCCACCCTTCAATGAGCAAAGCCTGTTTTCGGTATCTCGATGTGACTCATTCGCTATACTTCAACTTGCATAACGGTGCGCACCCTTTTGTAAAAGATAGAATTGGTGTCACAGAAACTCAAAACAATAACTGACTACCTACCAGCCCCCACCCCATCTGTTGAGCCAACCACCTTGGGGATAAATTGTATGATTAGTCGTATACAATCCATCGCAAAGTAGTTGACATTCATATTGTCTGTGTCCCCACTTATTAAAATACCTTTTATTCCATGACAACTTCCACTAACCTGTCAGCAGTTCCTAATTTTAGAGAGCTGCTTTTAATTCAATATTATATGTATAAGAGGATCCCTGCCGCTTAGATTATTTATCTTCGAAGCATACATGGTTTTTGTTCTCAGCAGTCCACTCTTGTCTAGCTTATGCAAGCGAGACACTCTGGGTATTGAACTCTTGACCTCCTTCAAATCAAAAACGAATGAATCCTCCTATCTAGGATCCATTGAATTTGAAATGTGAGCACAAATCTCAAATTGGAATTGCATAGTGAATCTTAAGCTGGCATTGACCACATAGGACATGCAACTTGAAATATGCCATGTCAATGGACATGGGCTTTACAGCACACCAACTGGTAGGCAGTAATTGATGTTCCTTATCTGTCTTGTACTAGATGCGCCCAATAATAGCTAAGTGGTTGCTCACCAATGCTTCATAGAGCAGCATGTGCTTTCAAGGCCCACCAACAACTAATTATTAGACGCATGTTTCCTCTATAGAAAAATGTACAATTTTATAGGGAAGAAATCATGCATGTTAACAACAGCATCGTCCACTTGGTTGTAGGAGGTTGTAATTAAGACATGGAAAGTTCAAAATTTTATGAGTTAAACACCCACAACATGCCATTGAAGATATAATATGTTAAGTTACTAAGCTTCTTCCTAGCCCAATTGATTATCTCACACATATCAGAAAGTCCAAAACTATATGTTCAAGAAAAAACTATGAAAACAAAGAATAGATCAGATTTTACAATTCTCTCACATCTCTCTCTCTCTCTCTCTCTCTCTCTCTCTCTCTCTCTCTTTTATTTTCCATTTTTACTGTCAACTATGGGCAAAATGATTATAGTGAAAAAAGAAGATAACGTATTGGAGAGGCTAGCTAGTGTCAATTTAAGAAATATCTTTTAAAACATAAGCAAAAGAATGGCTCCCGTTTAACGGTGGAAAAACTTCAAAAAGCTCAATTGCAGAGAGGAAGCCAAGCATTTGTCTACATATATGACATAGAACAATTTGTTACCGACATACATAAATCACATGGAGTCCACCTCTTACCGACATACATAAATCACATGGAGTCCACCTCTGAACACACCATGTGAGTCCACCACCGGCTCTTTCCTTCGTTCCTTCCAAAACGACTGCCCTTTGAGACCTGAGAGTGCACGCATATCTATATAGTCTCTATGTTCACATGCTACTTTTTGTTAAATTAATAGTTGAAAGCATCATGAACAGTTGTTATACCCTTTATATATATTTATATGCGAGAAATTGGTTGGTAAGTATGAAAGTCTTAGGTGCTAGATCCTTAGGAATCATCTTGCTCATCAATCATGGATAGTTGAAAGCTAGTAAAGGTATTTTAGTCGTCTAAGTATTAATTAACAACTCTTTTTTTTCATGATTTTTTCTCAATCATACATCTTGAAAAAATCAATAGTCAAGATGATTCCTTATTGAAAAGAAAAAGAGAGGGAGAGGGAGAGAGAGGTTGGTGCGTAGCTCTTACTCGTCACGACTGATCTTTAAGTACCAATGATTTTTTCTGTACCAATTGTTAAGAGAAAAATAAGAAGAAAAAATTGTGAACTATAAAAGCTAAATAATTAAAAAGGTTGTCTTTCTTTTCTCTTTTACACTTACATATAAATTAAACCCATTTTTCTGTGCTGTCCAGATGTGCTCTCTGTGATCTATAAGTTCGCTCGAAGTACACGTTCCACCAAATAAATGTTTTTATAATACTAAAGGCAATTGCAAGGTTAAACAAAAAGATAAAGATATAATATGGAATGCTTACTCAAAAGTTAGACGCAATATGGATTTGGCATTTAGAATCATTCTTTCCGTGTCATTCTCCGGAAAAATTGATGGCTTCGACGGTATGCTTTATGGCAACGATGATCAGTCGTGAGCATCACTTTCACTACCCACTGAAGCAAGCGACGGATTCAACTTTTGTTTCCTCACGAAATATGTCATCGTAAGCAACAAAGGGTGTGCAAAGGTCCCGATCTTAATGTGATGGAAATTCTTGTCATGGGACGAACTGATGATGTCAACGTACTCCCAAAGTGAATTTGCCTTTCCTGTATACTGTTTTTGCATGGTCTTAACATCTTTAGCTCGTGTTTAATAGCTACCGACCCTCGGTAATATACCAGACTTGATAACAAATCATTTACACCGCCGATTCAAGAAGGTAAGATGGTGGAAATTCAGTTGCAAATATAATTGGCAAACTAATTTTAAACAGTGAGAGAAATGAGAAATAAGAAAACAAATGAGTTTCCTTAAACCAATGAAATCTCTTGTTTTCTTTGAGGAATACTTGGACTTTTAAAAGTATTGCTTCTCTTTTATACTTGTGACATAATATGCACCATCTGATATTTACTCTTCCCCTCACCCCACACACCCACTGTGTATATATATATATATATATATATATATATATATATATATATATATATATATATATATAGGGAGGGAGGGAAAGGAAGAAAGAGAATAATGAAAAAAAATGTAAGATGAAAATCCTTTTTCTCTTTTTTTTTTCTTAACCATCTATCATGTTACAGCCCTTCTTAGATGGTTGGATGACTTTAAAAAGCGAGAGTTATCATTCAATTTTACTTTTATATATATATATATATATATATATATATCATTCTAAACATGGACAAACAAGTTTTTCTTGAACGAGAGCTTCCAGCTGCTTGATTTGTACGTTTACCCACAAACTATTTCTTGGCTGCCCTTTTCCCAAAAAGTATGTTTCTTGCTGCTACAAGTTCCAGAATTGACTTCGTTAGAGAGAGGAGAGGAGGAAAACCATGGAGAAAGGTTGAATTGCAAAACCCATATCTTTCATTGGAGCAAGAAACATTTAGATTGACATAAACCTCAAATTAATATATAACAGCGTAATATATAATAGCTTAATATATAATACCTGCAATTACCATCACCAACTTCTTTGGTCGCTTCGTGACATTGACAGAAATGAAGATAGACAACAACGTCAAGATCTATAGAGAGAGAGAGAGAGAGGAACAGAAGATGCAATTATTGAATCTTGTCCCTGATTATATAACTGGAGTGCAATTGGGTTAGAGGAAAGCATAATAAATTTTGTGTCACATCTGAAAAGGAAGCTGGATGTTGTCTTCTGGCCGTTCTTGCGACCCTGAATGAGAAGGAGCAATTGTTAAGCAATTAAAAACCCTATTACATCAACAGTATCATTGACCTGATCTTAGTATTTCAAAGCAATGCCATTGGTGGGTGATTAAGTTTTAGTAGAAACCAATGTTATAAGTTGTAACATTCGAACATAACCATACCAGATTATGGCAGCAAGGAACACCCAGTGCTGTAAAACATCAGAAACTGAGAAGAATCCATGGGACTTAGTTGTGAATCAGCAAAACAACGTTATATTATACATTTTTAAAAAATAAATAAAAGATCATATAGAATAAAACCAGTAAAAACTTCAACATGTTTAAAATTATAAAAAGTGATGTGAATCAATTTGCAATTGTCGATTCAAATCAACCGATTTAATCCAATTTTTACATACCTGACCATACTTTATAGAACTGAACTCTTGACCTTCTTCAACTTGAAAGATGTTAAATAAACCCCATGACCGAGCCAGGGGGTGGGGCTTTTATTGGCTTTGTAGAAGAAAAAGACAGGAATTGGATAACCAGTGGTTCATTGCAAACTTTTCGTGTTTTAGACGTCTACATGTAAACTACCCAACCAGAATATCTTTGTTTTTTCCTTTTAGTTTTTGAAAAAAGTCCTTTTCTATCTTTAGAATAATTCTAGATTTCTTTTCTTTGTTGCTCACGAAACCAAAACCAATATTTGTTTCAAACAATGGCATCTCCAATTGGTCTACGGCTTCCCTTTATCATGAAAAAATGAAGGATGACAAAAGCACAAACAGACAACAGTATTAACAAGTTTTAGCAGATTATTCGAGCAATTCACATTTCCTTTCCATTGCCAAGAAAATTGGGTGCAGGGCAGATCTCCACCACATTATGTGAAGGTGGGACAGTATTATTTAACATCGAATTCTTGACCGTTAACTCCAAATTCGCTGCCATTCTATGCTCTCTCTCTTCTCTCTCTCTCTCACACACACAATTGAAAGGACTCGAAGGTGAGTTGGTACAGTGCATCGGATATGATTTGGACGTGGTATACATTGAGACGCTATCCTCTTGTGACGGGTATGACCAGCACTAAGTTGTTTGTGCAAGTGGCTGATGGAGAAAAGTTGCTGGAGAAAGAGAGAGAGAACTGCCACGTTACAAATGGGGAATGATCTTCTTTTTTGATAAGGAAATGATGATTTGTCACTTTGGAGGGTGCTTTCTTTGTCTGCCAAATTTTTTTGGGACTTTTATGAAGTTGAGGGGGCACTTGCCCATCCCACAAGGCAAAATAGGAGCCCCTTTTTGCATATTGGAGAATGCAGCCTGTCGTTTTCCCCTTACACTTCCTCCAAATGTAGAAGCTACATGTATTGTTTACTCAGCATATCAATCAAACCGGGGATGGATTTTAGGCCCAATGGTTCAATCTAGAAATTGAATCGAATTGGTGGGTGAAGACTAATTATAGAAAGGTAAGGACTAATTGCAAGGACAATGGCAATTGTATGCCATTCATGCTGCATTTATGTAATGAAAAGGATCTTCTTGAAAGAAAAGGAGATTATGGAATGGAAAGGTACTTGTCTATACGTCTAATTAAAACAACAAAAGCTTAAAAACAAAGTGTGCCATACATTGTGCCCATTCATCGGCGGACGAGTCTAACTCAACTAGTTTGCTATTGATTCAATTCGAAGCTGCCACTTCAGACAGCTTTTTGCGACACCAATTAGTGTTCAAGCCCAAAATCTGAGGCTCCCAAACACCAGTAGAGATGTCTTAAGTTAAATGGCCCTACAGTCGCATAAAATTGAATCCTTTTTAAAAAGTAAGAACAATTTTCGGTTGAAGTTCACTTACTATCAAATTAACCATCACGAACAAATCTGCCACCAGAGTTGCAGGAATGTGCAAGAAATTTTAAAATAAAGAGGTTACACGTAGCGCAGTTGGCTATATGAAAACAATACAAAGATGAAGCTTAACCATCCATTCTCATCCATAACATCCCTTGCTTTTTCTCCTTGCGGACCTATAACACATGGATCGGAGATTTCTTTGTCGAGCTAGTCTCCAGATTTTCAAAAGAAAAAGAAAGGACGTGTGTATTATATGAAGAGCGGCGGAAACAAGCACAAATGCGTCGAGAAAACTCCATGCCCATGTGATGCAATGAAGCACCTAAACAAAAGGCAAAAAGTAGTAGAAACCAGAGGCCTGCATCGAGTCCCAGAATTATGTCCTGCCCAAACTTGAACAAGTATTAGATTTTGCAAACCAATTTTGCAAGCTTTTTCAGTTTTCCCCTTTCAGCATTTACATCACAGGCCCTCTAACAACACCGATGGGGTAAGTTTTAGTTCCACTTTGGATTATCAAAAGGTATTGAGATTTGATGCCCAAACACTTTTCATAGAACTAAATGAGGATTATGGATTGCATGGAAATCTCAAAAGCACCAAAAGAATTCATGAGTATGAACCCACAACAGGAAAGAGCAAAACCCAGCTGCCAGTGTTTGTACCTATCAAATACATGGGCAACAGAAAACCGAACGCATAAGGTCGATCAAACATTTTAAAAAGAAAAATTCTCACTGTAGGTCAATTAAAAACATGGTACGAAAAGGGAAAGGAAACAATAAAGAATTTCCTTCAGTAAGACCATTGAAAATTTGACTCATTCACAATAACCGTTACACCTTTCAAACAAAAAGAGATGCAGAGGATGGCTGCTTGATGCCTTTCAAATAATGGAGATGGGATACCATAAGACCCCATATGTTACATTAAATAATACATTGGAAAATGGCCACAACATACATTAGAAAATTTCTCACTGATCATTAAGATTATTCCACCGTAACACCTCTCCTCTTTGTGCATACCAGGAAATGAATAGAAGAAGCTGCCAGACAATAGTCTCAACGGAGCATTTGTTGGAGTTGAAGTACCTGCTGCCTCTGCTCAGGAGGCAGGGAACTCAGTTGCTCTGGTGTTAGGTTCATTACTTGCTGTAACAATGCTGATTCAACCTCAGGAGAAAGCTGTAATGTGAATAGACAAAACGATAGGAACTGTCAGATATAAATGATTTGAAGACAAGTCCATGACCTTATTAACCCTCAGTAAATTTGTTCTCATCAGTCCAATGGCAATTATCCATGATTAAAAAAAAAAAGGAAAAAAACAGCGCTGGAAGCATAAACCTTCAACTTTAAAGAAACTTATCAACTCAAAAATATCTAACCTAGGAATAAATACATGAAAATGAACAAGATGTGAACCAAATGAACCTAACCAATATGACATAAACTACACCAATACAGAAGCTAACAAGCATATGCGAAAATCGTTAGTTGGCCCTTAACTTATTCTGCTATTCTGCATCTGCAAATGTAGACGGAACTAGCACATGTGCATATGTACAAACGTGTAGTGAAACACAAAAATACAAAACACAATTTCTGGTCACTGGCAAATCATTCAATATGCAAGACACATGTACATTGGCACAATTGCTGGTCACAGTTGAGTGCTGAATGGGCATTAATTCCAGTGCCCGACAAAGAGTGTTTTGAAGATGACGGAACCCAATCACTCAGGGGCAGAGCTAGGAATTTTTTGTTATAGGGGCTGAACTTAATTTCAAAATTTTAACAGGGGTGAAATATAACTTTTCAAGTTTTTGGCTAAACTAAAATTTTTAAATTTTCATGTAAAATTTTAAATTTTTAAAAAACTGAGTGGAGGCCATGGCCCTTGCCGGTTCAACACAACAGAGCTTCACGAGAAAGTATAAGTAAAAGATTTTGTACAAAACCATTAGTACTCAACTGCAAAACTAAGGATGGCTTTTAATTACCTGAGGAACCTGCTGTTCAGCATTTGCCGCTATATTAGAATTAGATATTTGATTTGTTGGAAAAGAACTAGCTCCAATGATTGAAGCAGGTGCCAAAGCAACTCCAGAAATATTACTGCCAGCCATTGCACCAGAGGATACACATCCATCTTCAAGCTTAGTAAGCTTCGAGGGGCGTGTCAATACCTCAGAAGTATCAGCAGTCAAGCCGGTTTGATCCACCAAACTTGAATGGATATTTGAGTTGATAACTGAGAGAGATCCTGTATCTCTGAAGCCTGCAGGTTGTCCACCAATAACTGTGGCACTAGGTCCAGGCTGTAGATCAAAATTCATGAAAAGAAGAATAGTTTTAGAATGCCTCGAATTACATGTCTACTCTTAGTTGCAAGTCGCAGTCTCCAATAGTTTTAGTAGCCTAATTGGCAGAATACAATGCAGAAATAACTTCTGACATCCACAGGAATACTCTCTTGCACTTACCTTGCATACTTACCAGCATCTTCCAGAAAGTACCAAAGATGAACTAGAAAAAAAAGAATGCAACCATGAACTTGATGATCTATACATGGAAATTGGAAAACTAATCTAAATGTATGAAGCAAGAGAAAAGTTCATAAAAAAACAAAACTAAAAATGACATAGCTGACAAAATTTCAGATATTTTTGAGTCTTACACCAGATCCTCCTCAATATCTACCTAAGTTAAATTAGGAAAAGAAAAAAAAACATAGCCTTCATAAATTGCAAATAAGAAACAAATATGCACACCGGAAAGACAGAACGAGACACTATATCAAGCCAGAAAAATCAGAATTGCACAGCGAGAGCACCTTTATTGCATTATGATTTGAAATGGGCTGGGATGGAAGTGACTGTAGAAGAGCTGGATTCTGAATTGTAGACTGCACAGTCCTTTGAACTGCATATCCAACTGGTCTAGGTTGCTGCGGCAAAGGCGGCTGCATTTGCTGCTGTAAAGGTTTGGAAGTTGTTAGAGGAGGTTGTGGTCGTATGGCTGAGAGACCTGTGGGCGGCTGAACCTGCGCTGTTAAACTTGAGGCTCCTCCCGACTGCCCCAGCTGCAATGGAACTTGATTTTGTGTTTGGGACACAACTTGAAGCCTAGATTGCCCATGTATGGTAGGAGGTATAACAGAAGAATTCTGAGGCGCAGCAGGCGGCTTTCCATCAGGTAATCTATTAAGGACTCCAACCTGCAGGTTAGTCTGCAAAGGAGGCTGGATCGGTTGAGATGGCAAAGGTTGACCATCTTGCAAAGAAGGTGGTATAAGTGAGGCTGGTCCCTGCCGAATGTTTGGTAACTGCAACTGGATACATGGATAATATGAATTTTGTATGTGAAAAAAATAAATGCAAAACGAATGAAAACAAGAAAAGGGGAAAAAGAGGTATACCACTTGTGGTGGTACCATTCCAAGCATTATCATTGCCTGCACGGATATTGTAATAATTATCAGAAAACAATTTTACATGATAAGAAAACAGAAAAATATGCAAAAAAATGCTATATAAACATGGAGGATAGATTCGAGAAAGTTTTTCCAGTTCTAATCTTCAATAAGCACCGTGTGCCATGTACAGAAGTGGCTATTTATGTGAAGACAACCCCAACAAAAGAAGTTGATGAAAAAACACAAGAAAACAGGCTCATTCCAATCATAGATTCATATACAAGACACCTAGGAGCAACAAATTTCATTTGGCTGAATCTTTCATGCAGTAGTGAATGATTAATTTGTTTCTCTTCCTAAACACTTTCATTCATTTAGGACTAAGAGCTCTGTCATAATACAGAAAGAAAAGAAAGGAAAGCCAGAACAAGTGAATGTTAATACAGGAGTTGTTTACTCCATGCTCCTATTTTCTCAAACTAAAATTTATGCACAAAAGATCATAAATATTTCAATTTTGAAGATCTTATTTTTCTTTATTTCAGCAGCTCTGCATGTTTCCACAAAAGGTTAAAAAAACATGAAAATTACTAACCTGCAGAACTGCTTTTGACAACTGTGGTCTTGCCAACAGCATTTGCCGAGCTAGAGGCTGATTATGCTTTGTAAGTACCTATTACAGATAAAACTAAGCTATATCACGATTTCAAACTAGTAAATAGAAAGATAAAAAGTCAAAAACAAATAAAGTTCCACAAAACAACCTGCAACTCTGACAGGATATCGGACAACTGGTTTCTTGACATTTTGGCTAGATAAAGGGTTAAGGGATCAGTTCCGACTCCAGGTTGACTTTGGAAACTATTTCGTGTAGAGGAAATGCCACTCGCATGTGCATCATTTAAAGCCACAGATATGGCGCTTGCTGCATTGGCTGCCACAGCCAAGCCTATAGGCTGATTAATAGTTGCATCTCCAAGGACTGCTGGCCTTTGTGTATCTGAAATATGGCCATTAAAGTCAAAAAAAAACTAAAAGGATTCAAACAAAAACAGATAGACAAAAGAGAAGGTCAACATACCAATGCCTGCTATCAACCCTGGGCCTCCACGACCCTGCAAAACACATCAGATATCAAAAAGTGTGCAACTGATAGTATTAGTCAACTCATAGCATGCATGGAGTAACCTGCAAGGTAGGCAATTCCACCACTAATGGAAGGGGTACGAGATAACTATGAAAATGGTCTTCTTTTAATCAGCAATCAAATATAAAAAAGTTATATACCGTAAGCCACATTCAACATTCATTGCCTCATCTTAAATGGTGCAGAATACTAAAGTGAGTTGATGGTGGTGATATTTATCAGCCCATTCAGCACCCAATAAGCACATTGTTAGCATGTGTAAGTTCCAGATGTTTACCAAGTTTCTTTGCAATTCTCATGTTACAAAGAAAAAAATATATTTCAAATTTTAATTTGTGAACGGACATGAAATATGTAATGTGTTTATCAACAAGAGCTAGAAGTTAATGACACCATCTCTAGCAACACTAGAGACGCAGGTCCCCAGAAAAAATTGTACCATCCAATCACTGTTAATCAAAAGATTTGTGCTTTCAGCAAATAATGGAACAGGAAAAAGTGCACATATAACCTTAGAAGCATGGACGTTCACACTTTTACCAGATAATTGGGTTGACCATCTAATCAGACTCTCAGTAAGACTGGATCAGGATGGAATCATGCTGATCATAATTTCAGTAGCAACAAACAATACCACATTTTAGAATGTAACCATACATATTCTATGCTGCATTTGCACAATGAAACTCATGCCACATGGAAAAAAAAAATTCAGTGACCTTTTATAAAGCAAGGTATGCATTGGGTAACACTTAAACCATAATCCAAGACAAAGACCATCTTCCAAGGAAACTAAATAACCATGTATATATAGGATGACACTGGCTCACTAAAACTCTGACCTGAAAAGAACTAGATATGACATATTTGAAATATGTCCATGGCCAGTAATCCATGATGTCAAAAAAAAAAAGACAATAGTTCACCAATTGTCCAACCTAAATAGAAGAACTAGATATGACATATTTGAAATTTGCCGATGGCCAGTAATCCATGATCTCAAAAAGCCAGATGGAAAAGGAAACTCTATGCTGAGAAATCATCCAAAAAAACAAATATTAAAGTTAACTTGATCGGCTGCATAAAGCAAACTACTCAGCAAAAAACGCACATCACAGTTAACTTGACAGGCTGCATAAAGTAACCAATAAATCTGAATTTGATTTCATTCTCCATGTTACCTGTTCTCTATTTCTATCAGCCCCTTTGTCATTTTCAGCAAAGTCAACTCGTAACTGTCGTCCATTGATCTCATAACCCTGGAGGTTGCGACGAGCACTAAGAGCAGTCTCCTCGTCCTTATACTCACAGAACCCATAACCTTTTGGTTTTCCTGTTTC
Organism: Nymphaea colorata; assembly: GCF_008831285.2. Taxonomy (NCBI): domain Eukaryota; kingdom Viridiplantae; phylum Streptophyta; class Magnoliopsida; order Nymphaeales; family Nymphaeaceae; genus Nymphaea; species Nymphaea colorata. Next base: position 20,529,445 of record NC_045138.2, on the reverse strand, counting down.
TCTATCAATTACCAGTCTGAAAACAAGTTTGACAGTCAGTATTTAGAGGCAGAAGACATAACAATAACAGTTTTCCTGTTTTAGTAGGCTTGTTGTTCATCTTTTCTGCAAAATAAAGATACAAAATAAAAAATGCACAGGAAACAACTTTACTTTTCCAATATAAGGCTTCTTTCTAAAATTTTCCTGTTACATCACTAGTTTCATGGCCCATTTTACATGCAACGGAACCAACATTTTTAATGTGTATATGCAGATAGAGAAGTAGAGATGCCACACATGAGTATAACAAGGGACTCCTTTATTTCCTATCAGCCATTTTCTTTTCATCAAATAAATATAGTACGTTTTACTTATATATAGATAATAATATATAGTTATACACATGCAAATACACATTTTTATTTATCATTTGTTTTACTTTTATATATCTGAAGTGTGCAGGATACTTTTCTCCTGTGAAAATAATTGACCAAACAAGAATGGTGTCATAAAATCTTTTTGGGTCATCCCAATATCTCCTTCAAAAGCTGCTACCTTGACTTTAACTTTCCAAATGAGTTATTAATCCATATTTCCTGAATCTGTTTGTACTTGTGTACAAACACCAAATTTGGTTGGCTTTCATGAAACGTGAAAATGCATCAAGTTACCGAAAATTTTCAAAAAACCAAGTCACCAAAGGGACTAAAAAACTCATTGAAGTGATAGCAGTCATGGTAATCTTATTTTGCACACATATGATATATCAAAATTAGCAAGGAGCTAACAAAGTCGGGTTACTGTTTTGGAAGAAGATATTCAATTCAAGCTTGTAGATTCAAAAGAATTTTGAAACAGAAGGTAGGTTGAATTTACCTTTTTCTTTTGCCTATTCTTTCTCTTAAAAATATATAACAGTACAAGCAGCAACTTTTTCCAATTTTGATCCACAAAACTTGGGAACTTACACATTCCAAGCCCCAACTTGCCAAAAAAGGAGTTCAATGTGGGTGTTTCTATAGCAATTTATGGTTCTCATGGCTAGAGACAATTAAACATGTCAACTAACGCTGGTCTTAAGCTTAGCGAGAAACTCATGATACACACAAGCAGATGATTGTTCATAGATAGGGAATATAGTTTTCCTAGAAGTTTGGATATTTTTGTTCAAATGTCTTCAATTTAATACAAAATTCCATATTGTGTTGAAAGTTGAAACTGAACACCAATTCCTGTAACACTTTACTTTAAAGGATGTCTTATGATATATATACACATGCAATGCATGACATGCTTTTTATTCACATTAAAAACTTCATAAACAATATTGATTCAGCTTTTATTAACACAAGAAAATCCTATCATATCTACAAGGCTTAGTTATTTCCCAAACAAAATTCTTGACCTTCTTATCTCGGTCAACTAATACAACAATGCTGACAGCCTGAAACTTTCCATCATATTAGCAGACAGACCACGAAACCAAGCAAGTACTACTGACAAAGTTAAGATCATCAAAATGGAAGAAGGATCCATAACAATTGGCCAGACGTTTCTCGAGGCATTTTAAATTCTTAGAATTTCCATTAATAATGCCACGGTGGATTTCCATCCCAGCCACTAAAATGCTTGTCAAACATACAATGTTCCATAATCAATCTCCATCAGAAATCGGTGCATGCATAATAGGGATAGTCCCTTTTCCAAATTTCTGTATCATTAAAACACTTTCAAACCTGGAAGTAGAACAGAAAAGGTCAGCTCACATGTAACGTTTTATTGCATATAGATTAGCAGAAAATATTTAATTTGTACAAGAAGTACTGATGGATTTTGTTTTATATAAAGGCAGTTTTTCCAGGTTCTTCTCTTGTTCATCTAAATTGGTTGAGATCACCTTTTGAAATGCCAGACCCAAACATGTATGCTTGCCTCATTGTCAGTTCTTCATTGTTGCTATGAAAAAAAAATGGGGGAAGGAGGGAACCTCATAGGCCTCGTTTAGGAAATTAGGACATAAGAGGCAACAACTGGCCTTTACACACACTGATTTTTGGTCAAGATCAAAGTTTGGCATCTCTTCACCAATAATTTGAGGGAGAGGAGAGAGAGAGGCCACTATGCAATCAGAAACAAAGACATGCCAAACATCTATAAGTGGATATAAACTGGCTCGTTTTCATTCAATGGCCTGAAAGATACAACCGAAATTCTCACAGATGGCAGTGCAAGGAAGGCGACTCAATTCAGTTTTAGAGAAACTAAATATCATCTAAATTGAGCATTTTATAACTCAAAAGAGCTACAAAATGCTAATGTCAGGTGTGTATCAGGCTATAACCAGGATACTTGGCCATCAACCAAACAGGTTCATGATGTATAACTCAAATAAAATAATGGATTCATGTTTGAGCTCATAGGGAAGAAAATGAACTAAGGACACCACATAAAAGTAAAAATAGATCAAGGAAACAAAAAAAAAAAATTTGTGTCACTAGACATTCTCATGAGTAGGTAAAAAATCTTTGTAAAGCAATGACCTCTTGGTAGTTCTTTGTCTTGAAGTTCCTTTTTCAAAATTTTAGGAAGTAACTGATACTTGACAATAACATCCTTTGATTTTTTATTGAAGTAAGCAGAAAAGCAATAGTTGCATCGTATGAACAAAGTGGTATTACATAAAAACATGATAATTGAGTGATAAAATGTCGTAAATTTTGCATCTGTTCTCAAACGCAGAGTATGTTTTGTCTTCATCAGCATATAGCAACCAAGTCCTCTCTTCAATATGAATTTTGGCCTGGGGATTTGCAATATTTGGGGTGTGGTGTTGGAAACTCAAAGATAGGCTTGACATAGACATGGTTACAGAACATAGACACAAGACCTTTAGGGAAAGAAATACAAGCCAACAGATTCACCATCATCTTTAAACTACGTCAAACACATTTTCACAATTCACAAGTACCGTTTTTGGGTACCAAATCATGATGTTTTCTCAGGTAAAATACAGCAAAGTTGTTTACTTGATAAAATCTGGTAAATTTTAAAAAAAGTTAAAAAATTAAAAACAAAATATGAAAAATGTGAAAACAAAAATCTGGTAACTAGAAAAATGTGAAAAAAAGCGAAAATGAAAAAAATGAAACAAATGCAAATAAAATGCTTCTTTTTCATCTTGGCATTTAAAAAAAATATGTATTTTCCCCTTTTTCGGCTGACTTGTTTTTAACATTTTTTTGGGTTTATTAAGAATGAAACGTGTTTTCTGTGACACTGCTTAAGCATAAAGACTGAAATCAATCACCAATTTTGTCACAGTTAAGTGCCTTAGATATCTTTGGCCTGGGAACCAGCTATGAATTGTATGAGAATGCTCCAGGATAGGTTGTGTGGTACAAGAATGAGAAGCTTGATTTCTCCTCTATGATAAAGTTGGAAAGCAGTGAAGTGCCATAGACCAATGGCTTCCATCTTGCGCTTCTACGCCTCTTCGTACACCATTATCGCAATAATATACAATGGTCATTATCCTGAGCTCTTTTCCTTATCTACACTTTTTTAAAATAATCTTGACAAGAATCCTACAAGGAAGCCTATTTAATACTATACAAGAGCTCCAAGGCAATAAGTGAGGAAGGCTGCACAAATTAGGCTTACTATCTATGCAACAGTTTTGTTGCTCAAGGTAAAGCTTAGTGATCAAAATCCTGACTACTCAGTTGAATCAGTTACTGTGTTTCAAACCAATGCCTAGTTGGTCAGACTAGTCAATTAGTCATCCTGGTTGTTTGTTAACTGACTAATTCATGACATATAAAATATATGTGCATTTTTTGTATGTAGATATACATTTCTTTCTGTATTTATGTTCATATAAGTATATGCATGCCGAGTTGGAATGACTACTCTCAAAGTCATTTTAGGATCTTGAATGACCTGTGTCTGACTTTCAATTTTGACAACTTAGTTGTAAATTGTAACTTGTAAGGCAGCTTCAATCAGTACAACTGCCAAAGTTCTATCAAAGATGTAGCATATGTAACCAAGCTAGCATGTTTGTGTTTGTGAACTCCACATTGTAGTGCTTGGTTAGAACTTGTTGGACAAGATTTCTCTATGAGTTCATTGCATTAAAACCATAAAATGCCAACCAAAACTAAGACCAGACAACCAAACAAATAACTTGTGCACAACAAGTTTGCCATTTTGGTCACATAGTGCCAGTGGTATACAACGTTGGCTTCAAAAGCAGAGCAATTCATGAAACATCTATTTAGTTCACTTAAAGCACTACTAAATAAGTAGACAACAGTCAAGCCACAATGATCTGCAATAAGATGTCTTGTTCATATTGAGCAGATCAATCAAATTGAACACAAATATCCAGGTTTTAGGAACAAACTAGTCCCGCTGAAGCCCCTTCAACCGTTACCAAACAAATGAACGAAGGGTAATGGCGACCGGCCATAATGACTGGGGATGAACTGTCCGACACAATAGCATACGGCAATTCAATCCGAAATCTATAATAATTCGACTCCCAATTAATCAATTCTTTCTTTCTGGGACAAAGACGAAACCAAACAACCACGAGGAAGCGGCAAACTGTTAAACCCACCGGAACGAAACCACGGGGCCGACCTCCTCGCATATTTGAATCAGTTGCTCCTCTGTTGCATCGTAAGGTATGTTCCCGACTGCAAAACCAACCACAACTCAATCGGAAACCGCGGAAGGTATTCAGCAATAGAAGACCACGGTTTCTACTCTCCGAAACAAAACTCACAAAAGGGAAAAATAAGGAAAACCACGTTACCGAAGACGCATCGGTGCTGAGAGCTAGCCATCACCACAGCCCTGCCTTATTCTTCATTCTTGGGCAGTCGTAATTGTGGAAGGCGATCGAGTTCAGCGCCGCTGAGTTCACAGCAGAGAGAAGAGGGAGAGCGCGGGAGATAGAGATGGGGCAAGGGATGCTGCTGTGAAACCGCTACTTGCTATCCAGGGCGGGAGCGTCTAGGGATCCTCTCCTCTTTTGTCTCTCCTCCTCTTCCTCTCCCACTCTCTTTCTCTTCCCATTCTTTCTCCGAGCGCCGTCAGTATCGTATCGGAAATGTATCGGTCTAGTGGCCGATACAACGTTTCTTCCAAGGCACCTTGTGAAATATGCATAATTGGGTCGTTTTTTATTTATTTTATTTACAAAAATCACTCGATACGTTTTAGAAAAAACATAAATAAGAAAACAAAAAAAAAAACTGTTTTCCAACCCCTGCGGGGTATGCATTAGGAAAGAGTCCGATATGATGTGTATCGGCCTATTAAACCGATACGTTGCCGACGTTGACGATCACTGCCGTTCTTTCTCCTTATGGATCGAACCTGATCGACCCTGACTAACTGGCTTCTCATCAAAAGTACTGTGAAACGTGAAAACTGCAGTCTCAAATCCTTTTGTTTTTTGTTTTTCCAGCATATCAAAACATACGTCGAATTTTAGTAACTGAAAATGAAAGCTTTCATGAATCAAAACTACGGATTCATTATTTGCAAAAAAAAAAAAGGGTTAAAAAGTTGGATCTTGTTGATCTCACCATCAAATGTATGTAGTTGCACCAATTGGATCTTTTGAGTTGATCGTCTATGTTTTGGGGAGAAAACTATATCTGGTGTGGTCTTTGTGAGCATTAATGGCGTATTGTTTGCAGGTATAGAAAGACAGGCGGCCATCCGCAAGAGGCGAAGCCAGCCCCCTTCTCCCAACCTTAAGATTCAAGGCTGTTTCAAGACCTCGATAGTCATGGTACACAATTGGGCTTGAGTGTCATGCATGTCATCCTTCCACAAAAATTCACGATGTTCGGACTGACTAGTCATGCTATGCCCCTCAGAACCGTTCCATGAAAATTCACGATGTTTGGACTGACCAGCCATGCTATGCCCCTCGGAGCAGTGTAGATATAAAAGGTGAATGGGGTTAATTGAGGGTTTATATCTTGAATTATTAAAAAAAGTGAATGGGGTTAATTGAGGGTTTATATCTTGAATTATTAGAAAAAGGGGTTTGAGTTCCCAGTAAATTTATAAGGCACCCAAATTTTTCAGGCAATACAAAAAATAACTTAGTGAATTGGACAACCCCAGGCAAGTTTCATAAAAATTGGATTACGAATAGAATAAAGAGACCGCCTAATTTCGACACAGCTTTTCACAAGGTTTATACATTTCACATATACCACAAATTTGCCAGCAAAAGCTATGTTTTGTTAGGTATAGTTTAGCAACTACAAGTGTTTTATTATTTTATATACTTTAAAGATTGAGGTAAATTTGTAGAATACTTGTTCAACTGTTCTATAAATTTGTCACAACTTTTTAGCTAAATTCATGAAACAAAAACAAGTGTTATATGAATCTAACTCGATATTTGGAGCATATAAATTCATGAAACAATAACATGGTGTTTCAGTTGTTAAACAGCCCCGTGGATGTCGTTTGGTCATGTGGATGGTAACAAAATGTTCCATATATTTGCCCTAAAGATTGAAACAGTTTCATGAAACACTGAGTGTTCATGAATCTACATCGATATTAGAACATACTTATGAAATGGCTTGTTGCTATTCCTATTACCAAACAGCCCGGTAGTTTGTTAGCTGACAATATATAGATGTTTATTGCAGAAATTAATATTTGATCCATGGTTGTAAATGTCTTGGTAGATTTTGAGGTATTCAATGGCTTGAGCTAACTCATGTTTGCCTTGAGCTCAATCCGTATGCTGGACCTAATATTGAGTTCATTTAGTTAAACGAGTTGAGCTTGAGGTTAAATTAAGACTCGAATTTGTAAAAAAGTTGAGTTCAAGTAAATTCAAGTAGGCTTATGTTCAACCAAGGATGTTCAATGGGTTGAGCCAAGTCAACTCATAGAGTAGAGCTGAAGCTGAGGTAGCTTGATATTGAACTCGAGTTAGCTTGTTATCGAGTTAAGATGAAGTATTATTGATGGGTCTTCACGAGTTCAAACAAGTCAAGCTCGAGCTCTAACATAGTCAAACGAGTCAAGCTGAAGCTGGCATTGTAAAGTTTGACTCGAGTTCGAGCTCGCAATATATGAGTTGAGCTAAATATTTCCAACAATTTAACGAAAACATTGAAGTATAATGATATCTGTTATTGTCAAGTTTTCTCTTAAATGAGATTCTCAAGAAACAAATCATATACGCCAAATTGTTTTTTTAAATTTAAATTACAACAAAAAATAGATTATTTTTTATTTCGTTCCAAACACCAATGACTACTAAAAACATATAGAACAAACATAGGCTTTTTAAAGTCAATAATATGTATATATATATATTTTGTGTATTTTTAACATGCATGAGAATTTTTGTTGCAAATAAATACATTTAAGAACTTATTTATGCATTACTAATATTAAGGTTATAAAATAATGTTTCAAAAAAGATGGACAATTTAAGGGTGAATCTTTCTATGGAAAAGTATAAAAAGGAAACATTATTTATTTGTAAGCTGATCATTTGAACAATGTAAAATCACTATAATATTCAGGCATTTCTTTGTATCATCTTCTCGTAAGCTGATCATTTGAACAATGTAAAATCACTAAAAGGAAGATCTTAAGTACTTGGATCTTAAGTCAGATCTAACAAACTATGATCCCACTTCCTACCAGAGATTCTTAATTTGATAAATAATGACTCTTGATGTGGATCTTTTGCCAATATGAACAAAGCTTTGCCACGTCAGTTCAGATATTTAAAATCCTTAGGTTCTAGAATCTAGACAAGTCAGATCTGGATTCAAGTTCGGACTCATGATCCGACCCGCTGAAGCGTCTTTGGAGTTTGGATGGCACCTGGTTCTATCCGGGATCCAGACCCGAGAAAGAAATCAAAAGGGCAGCGGGCCCCACGAATGATTGAAACTGCAGGTGCAGGTTCTCTCGTGGGATGACTAAAAAAATACAAGGAAGATTTCAAAAATGCACTCAAAAAATTGGTCATAATGAAAAACTGCAGTCAACTTTTTTAGAATTCCTTGATTTGCACCTATATTTTATGTCATTAATAAAACTGACCTTTTTATTAATTTTATTTTATATTAATACTAACTTAAGGACCTAAGGTCAGATTATTGAGCAAGAAGGACCAAATGAAAAAAAAATTGGAATTTATTAATTGACGCTAACCTATTCGATTACATTCCATAATAATTAATATCATCTGGATTTAATAAACCTTTGTTGGTATAAAAGAATAATTATATGAAAGTTTGTTTATTCGTTAACGATAGAAAGCTATTTGTATTAGAAAAATAACTATGTTATTCATGGTTAAGCTATGTAGAAAGTAAAGTGAGTTTAAGATTGATTTAACATAAATATGATTTTTTTATTAATCATGAAATAACTTAGGGCCGGTTCGAACATTATTGAAAAGTTCAGATGTATCGTATATTATTGACAAAACATCTGGTGCGTCATTGAAAGTTTATCAGAAGGAATGAAGAAAGGCAATTGACGACGGACGCAACCACAAGAAATTCCGTCCTCCCCCTTCCTCTGCTTCTACCTCCCCCCCCTTTCCACCATGATCGACGTTCTAAGAGTTCTAAGCAAGCATGCTTTCTTCCTCTGGCTTTCTGGCTTCAGAGAAGCCTGCTCCCTACACCGAGCCTTCTTCTTCTGCAAGAGGCAAATCCCTCTCTCACTGTCTCTCTCATTTTCTTGGTGCTCCTCGATTTCTCGTTATTCGCCTCTGTATGATGATATGGCGTATACTTGATAACGTTCCAAGGTATTTATTGTTCTCCCACGTTCTTTTTCTTCATGTGACTGTTATCCCTTTTTTGCTGCTTAGGTCGAGGAAGTTGGCGATCAGAACGGGACAGTGCTTCATTCTGAACGGCCTTATTTTCTTAGGAAGGTATCAGTCACGGGCCATTTGATTCCTGCAAATTTGTCAATCTCAATTTTTTTTTTTGGATGTAAAAACCATATGATTGATGAGCCAAAAATTAAGGTTTTGGGCATTGTGGACTTTGTGGTTTTGACATTTACCTACTTACAGCATGTTGAAATCATATGATTGACATTCATTTGCACTGAATTGGGCATGTTAAGTTAATCTAAGGAATCTGTAAAAATAAGAAGGAAAGTGGTTTGTCCGTAGTATTACGGAATCTTCTTTAGTACCAAAGCTTTTTGCGCATGTGTCTTATTTGCTGGAACTAGTTTTACGTTTCTCCATGTTCATCAGTTGTACTTTCTATTTTAAATGATGTCATCTAGACTCTCCTTGGCATCATCGAAGCAATTTGGCAGGTTATGACATCATCTATCCAAAGAAGACAAGCAAATGGATATATTTTTTGGCCTTGGAGAATGGTTGATGAAATATCTATGATTCAACACATTGGTGGCAGTTGGTACCAAGGTCGGGAAGATGTTCCATCATGTACATATACCAGTCGAGTTCACATACACCTCTTGGCTCTCTCCTTAGAAATCAATGTAGAAATCAGCTACTGGCCCATATGTACTAGCTATTTTTCTTCTTTGCCTTGAAGCGCCTTTTCGATAGCTGGTATAGCAGCTATGCAATAAACCAGTTAAGGTATCATGGATTGATGATGACTAAGTCTACCTAGTTTGCCCCACCCACATTATTGTCTTACTGCCTTTTAATGGTGTTCCAGGTCCTATTGTTGTACAACTCTTCAAGTCTGATCCATGTGTAGGCATTTATTATTTTTTAATAACCATTTTTATAGTTTCACTAAGCGGCTTCTGAATACCACAAGAAGGTGTCGAAAGGAGACAAACCTGTCATCAATATTTTTTTTACCTAGCTGGTCTGATGACTGAATTTCTGTATATTGCTCGTTCTTCAACTGCTTCAACAGTAACTTTCTTAATCATCTAACATGAATGTGCTTAATTTTGTGAAATAACTTCTCTGGATCATCTAGCATAAATGTGCTTAATTTGGCCACATATTGAGAAGTATTTCGTCCTGGGTGCATCTTATCACCAAGATAGGTCAGTCATTCTCAATATTTTTAAATTAGCCTACTGTTGATTAACTTTTTTAGAGACTTTAGTATGCTATTTCAAAGCATAAAATTGCTAATTTTCACAGGTTTCTGATTGAGAATGTCCCTTTACATGTATGGTAAATTTATGGTATGGTTTTTTCAACTATCCTTGACACAGCAAGATGGTGACTCTGAGAAGATATTCCTAGTAGCCTTTGGTCCATTTGGACAAAGAAATGACAACCATGACAAGTAAAATAATGCTTTCTATAAGGCACAATCAGATAATGAAATAATAGCCATAAAAACTTGAATAATATACTGCCATATCAATTCTATGTAACAAAACCAACACTCCTATCATCCTATGTGTTATCAAATGGTGGATCGCCACTGAAGAATAAGAAGAGAGAACATATTGCAAAATCTGTATCTTGAAGTTGACGTGTGACATTATTGAAAAGGATGTTGAACTCAATACATCAAACAATGTTTGGTATACTGCATTAATTTGGAAAAAAAGAGGAATTACCATTTAAGGTGGTTTGGTGTAATGTGTAGAATGGCTTATCACAAAGCCTACAAGAGGAAGGGTACTGTGCAGATGGAAGACATTAACGAAAGAGAAAAGCCATTCAAGGCTTACAAGAAATTAGTGAAGAACTATAAGATTATTGAGTATGTGGCTTTAGACAAGAAGTAGTGGAGTAACAAAAATGCTCTTATGTAAGTTGGGACAGAACTCAATGATAGTGAACATATGAGCAGCTCCTAGGAAGGCCTTACGTTTTGCTTTTAGATACATTATCTCCCTGAAGCCATGAGCTAGTGAATGATTGTGTGTCTATGGGGTCAATTGATTCTACTCTCCTTTTTCTTTCTCCTACTTTCTTGGCTATTTTCCTTTTAAAATTTTTCTTGCTGAGTTGTCGAAGCTCCTAGCATTTAGTTTATTAAATGCTTGAGAAGGATGCCAGCACTCAGCATTTATATGAGTTTAGAATTGATGATTTATTTGTCTCCTTTTTGGCACATTGAACCTTTTGCTTTAGCAATGATTTCGTGTCCAAATGCATGTCAGGAACTTAAGAATGGTAAGACATTTGAAGTGCCTTTCTCATCTAATTCTTATTCAGAATTTGGTGAAGAACATGGGAAAGTCTGTTCATTTTTAATTTCCAAACTCGGTTCAATTGGTTATCTGATCCAGATTCCACCAGCTGCCGCTTTATAACTTGAGAACGGCTAAATTTTCTTGCTGTTGTGGTATGTTAAACTGAAAGGATTCCTTACAGCACTATCCTCTGTATGCTGTTTTACTTACGTTTACACTTGCAATTTACCCTTGTTGGATCCCTTCGTGAGAAATTCTTCACTTAGTTATTTGTGCATTTGTATGTCCTGATATATTTCCATTAAATAAATGCTGAGTATCTCAAAAAATTGATGGTTATGTTGAAACAGCATGTTGAATGCCTGTGAAGTTAAAAAGGTAGCACAGCTATACAGTTGCATCGTAACCAGTAATCCATGTGCTCTTATAGGTTGCATATAAGTAATCAATTATGTTTCATTGTAGTTCTCTGAAATATATATATTTTTTCTTTGCAGCATCCTTCTTCTCAATTCAGTCATTAAGCCAATTCTGTTTTCAATATTGCCACATGATTGTAGACAGCTTAGTTCAAGTGTACCATGTGACTTTCAGCGAACTTTAAAGCTTTACGCTTTCTTACGCTCACTCCTAATTGAGATTTTTTATGTAAGTATGCTTTTCCATCTTCCCTAGAAAGTTAGGCATGTCATCTGATTATTGTCAACTGTCAAGTAAGCCAGCTTTTCTATGACGGCTGGTCTTGAAGCCTTCCCACATTATAATTCTGCAATAGTTGGCAATATCTCTTCTGTTCAGTAAATAAGATTTTCTGAACTATTAATAGCTTTCTATGTTAGATATGTTTCTGAAAAAGGAGAGACTATTCTCTCTTCTTCAGGGATAATCTGCTCTGGTGTTCACATCCATATTATGTTGCATCCGTTTAGTAAAACAATATACATCTGATTAATGCATTCAAATCCTTAGAGATGTGCTTGAATACGTGGACATTTTAATCCAGGGTAAAAAAAAAATACTGGATTGAATGTCTGGGGTAAAAGTTATGCCGAAAAAAGTTATCGCTTGCAAAACGTCTCCTGTGTTTGAATGGCAAACATAAATTTTACTGAAAGTCTAGCATTGAATAATACAATATCTCATTCAGACAGAAATACTTATCCATGCTTATTCTGTCCTATTTCTTGAGTAAAAGCAGTGCTTTAAAACTCACTGAGTTGACGACCTCTACTGGGTCAACCCACTAGGGCGACTCGCTTATGATCAAAATTTGGCATGACTCGGCTGTGATTTGGCCTGACTTGGCTGAAACTTCGGTCGACTTGGATAAAACTTGTTTGACTTGGCCGGAACTAGTTTGAGTCGATGCGGTCTGGTAATAAACTTTGTATTTTTCTAACTACTTAATTACATTGTTTTTCACATAAATCTTCTAACTTATTGGAACATAAGAACTTACAATTATTGTTCATTTATTAAATTTACATACTGCAAATTCACTGCAAATGTGGTTATCTATTTATTTTTATTTTTAGAGTTTTGGCCTCTTAACTTTTGGACTTTTGGATTTACAAAATACATACGCACGTGTAGAATTTGTTAACTATTTGATAGTTGAATACTTGAATATATTGATTTTAATGCCCATTTTTGGTCGACTTATTTTTTATTCATATGTTGATTCTTGATACTTAGTTTTGAAGTATGCAACTATAAGCAGCAATTGTTCGATTTCTTGTTATCACATGAGTAAATATAACTTAGTTACGTGATGTTAAGTTGATTTAGTTCTGAGTTATTCCTGTGATAAAGTCATTTTACAACTTTTTTATGTTTGAATGTCAAGCTATATTTTCTTTCAACAATGACAGCTAACAAAAATGGCTCCGAGCCACAGAGTTGACCCACCGAGTCACAAGTCAAGAATGGATGAGTCGAGTCCCGAGTCACTAGGTTTTAAAACATCAAGTGAAAGGATACAAGAGCATTACCTGCTATAACTTAGCAGTGAGGCCCTGGTTTTGTCACCAATCACGAGCCTGTCTTGCCATTGCTGCATTGGAACAATTCAGGGCGCATGAAAAGCTGTAAGCATGAGGTCTGAGTCATCTGACTCCACTCCTTCATATTGCAAGAAAAAGCAACATGATTTCTTTATAACTACCCTCCTTTAAATAGTTGTTCATGGTCAGATTCCAAAAAGGACGCCCTTATTCTCTACACCATCAAATAGTAATTACGTGAAACCAACTTTACTTCTAAAACACCATTAATCTTCACTTTCACAGTAGATTCGCTTCACTTCTCTTACCATCTTCGAAAGATTAGTTGATTTATACATAATTGAAGAAGGCCACAGTAATTTTCTAAACGTAAAACTTCATTGCAAATTTTGAACACTTCATGGCTTCTTTCAGCCTACCATCATCACAAAATTTAGCAATTTTTTTTTTCTATTTCATGCTATGGAGATTGGAGAATTTGGCAGAAGAAAGAAAAATGTAAACTCCAAATTGGTTTGAAGCAGAATCTACTTTTTTTCTTGGACACCTTTAGTTTCTTTCATTTATTGTTGAAATTTCGGCATTTAGGATGTATCCTTGCCACTGCTGCTATTGATGGCAAGCTGCTGCCTCAACTGAGCATGCACACTACCACCATGCATGTGGATTCCCCTAAGTGAAAAAAATCACCCACTTTTAGCTGCAAATAAGTTATCCGGGGATAACTTTCACCACATTGTAATGCATCGATTGGAATATTCTGTATAGGAAATGTTTTTCACCTGCTGTTCATTGAAACCCTTCTTGGAATAGTTTGCCACATCTCAGAGGCAGAGCAAATTGCATAATAGAAAGGCAAAAAAGGTGGGTTTGGATTATTCCTTTTTGGATGGGCACAATATCTGCATTCATGGCCCAACTGAAATGGGAATTAGTTCCACTGAGTGAGATTCATTGCATGACTATCAAATGCTTGAATATGTAATGGTATTTTGGGCAAGTGATAGCATCTTGTTGGATTGTTCTCCTGCCCAACACTATGTTCAGTACGGACTATATCTGATTCGCTTTTTGCATATTGTTATTCTGTGGCTTCATTCTGAAATTTATCTTATCCATTAAAATCTAGTCGACATAAGTGCTCAGTGGCTTGCACTATAAGAAAGCTTTGTGGTTTCTTACTTTAAATGTTCACACATGCATGTGACATGCATATGCCACCCCCACCCCCCCCAACACATGCTAGGGTGTCTCTTTGTGCATGCACAATCGTTGAGCTCATTACTGTACATTTTCTATCATGATCAGTTGTTTTTGAGTTTCTGTATTTTTTGTTCTTCTGTTTGCTCCATTGACATCTTTTTTATGTGGATAACTATTTCAGGTACTTTGGTTTTACCCATTATATCTTTTCAGCTTCATAATAAGCAGTTTATGGTAATTATTTCTTGCCTTATTTGTTGAAGAAAAGCTTTCAAATGTAACTTTTTAGTTTCACTTTATCACTTGACTTGTTGATTGGATCAATGACCGTTTTAGTTATTTGAGTGGCAACACTATATATATATATATATATATATATATATATATATATATATATGTATGTATATATATATATGTATGTATATATATATATGTATGTATATATATATATCTATATATATGTGTGTGTGTGTGTGTGTGTTGGTTACTTAATCCCGTTCTTCTTGATTTCAATTGGATCCAGCTTCTTGATTTCTTGTGATTGTGTTTGCTGTTTACTGCACTGACTCTATCTTTTGAGAAAATACCCAATATGTTTGTGTTTGTATCTTCTTCTCCATAATCCATTCTTTAGCTCTTAATGTTGTTCTAATCTCTAATCAATCCTAATTTTGTCAAAGTGAATCCTAAACTCATCTACTACATATATGATATATCTATATAGTCATGCATGTGCCAAGGCTTTGTTCCTTTTCTCCTCCTTTCCTGTCTGTTTTTTTTGTGACCTGTTTATGGTTGTAAATGATGGTATTCCTGCATCCACACAACGAGATGCATACACTTGTATAGTGCAATAAATGGGAAGTCACTATCTGCTTATCAATGAGTCTCTGATCATGGAGTTTGTGAGTGTTGGGAAGCCAAGAGGTTAGGCAGACCCTACCAGTTTATGCCAAGCGGCACACCCCTAGGTGTGGGAACCTTCACCTCCATCAACTGTAAGGTCTTAAGTCCAACCCCCTTGCTAGGTGTGAGGACCTCTGATTCACATGTAGTCATTCAATCCTTTAGTCCAAAAATCAACTATTTTGATTGCTCCTGCTACTATGTTTTTATCTGTCCTTGGTTGTCATTCTTTATATCTAGTGTTATTGGCTTGTTATGTTTGATAATGCTGATTCCTTGTGTGTTTTGAATTGATTATGTTGATCACCATGTCTAACTTCATGCTTCATCTAGGTACAATGACATTGCGCAACAAGCTTTTCTTGTTATGGAGGACACTTCACATGCCAAGGAACATCCCTCAGGTTCAAGCACAAGCACTACTGCATTTGTTGACAAGCGGGAAGGGTTTGAAGGGTAATTTGCATTGTTTTATGTTCTTTAGTCTTTTTTGTCCTTAGATCTTAATAAAATAGCATGACAGATACTGGGGAATAGTATATTACTATATTGATAGTTGATATTGACACGATATTTTACTAAGGGCCTATGGATCTCAGGAGCCAGGCATCTTTTCTATGAGAAGATTGTGAAGCAGAATGGGAATACCGTCCTTGACATGAGAATATTTTGGAAATGAAAATCTCAATATCTGTTTTTCTGCAATTGCTTATGGATTGAATGAGTGGAAGATGTGCGACACTCATCTATTTTCTTCTGGGAATAGTGTACTATCTTGATAATGGCACCATACTTTTATTAAGGGGCTATGGATATTAGTAGCCAGAACGGCATGATTGGCATCGTTTCTATGAGAAGATTGTAAAACAGAATGGAAATACTGTCATTGACATGATAAAATTTGGGGAAAAGGGTTCTCAATATCTGCCCTTTTATAGTTACTTATGGATTGAATGAGTGGAAGATGTGTGACACTCCATCTATTTTGTTCTCAAAAGTGATTTGAACATGGCTGATGTTGGTGAAGCCAACAAATACCAATATCACAAGATCTGCAAGTAACTGCATGAACCTATGTACCTTAGTTTTTTTTTTTTCCTTCTTGAAAGAGAGATATAAAGCTGACCTCAGATGTTGCCCAACATGATCTCCCTTGCCTCATTTGCAAACATGTTCCTGATTCTTCTTGTGAAGAACCCATCATTTTATGAAGATGGGCTGCAGAGGGATATAGAAAACGTTGAGAAATATTAATGTGAGGGGTTTTTTGAGAACTAGAAAAGTTTGATGTTGTTTACTTGTTGAACATGGGTGGGAGGAAGCAAGAAAAGTTGATTAGTATGAGCCCTAATCTCTCTTTAGTCCTTTACTAAGTTCCCAAAAGACCCCTTTACTTAATATTTCTCACTACTTCTCGAGCTGGAATATAGAAGTCAATCTTGCTTAACTGGTTATAAGTTGCAACATTTAGAGAATCCAGAAATTAGAAAGGGTTTATCAACATATTAGCCACTTTATCTTTTGAGGAGACATGAACTATAACAATGGTGAACAATCATAACTTATTGACATCAAGTCTTATCGGTCTCTAATTGGTATTGCTTCTTTATGTCACTATAAACCTGACCAAATATATTTTTAGTTATTGAAAAATTGAGTCAATTCATAGATAAGTCAAAGATGATTCATTAGGATGCTGTTATGATGCTCCTCAAATACTTAAAATCATCTCCAGTATAGGGTCTATTGTTTATGAAGAGTGAATCTCTTGATGTGGTCGCATTCGCATATACTAATGTTGACTGTGCAAGATCCCTTGATGACAGAAGGTCCACCATAGGGTTTTGCGTTTTTTCAGCAGAAATTTAATCACATGGAAAAGCAAGAAACAAACAGTTTTTGTGATGTCAAGCACTGAATCAGAGCGTAGGCCTCTTACCCAAAGCGTTGTAAAGATGATATGGATCAAGTCTATGTTTACTTTCCTGGGCATACAAGTTTCTTTTCTTATGGAATAATGGAAATGATGTGTGATAATAAGGCTGTTACCCACATAACAAATAATTTGGTGTTCCATGACAGGAGTAGGTAGATTGAGATTGATTGCCATTATGTTTATAATATGGTTGAAGTAGGGAATGTTGCTGCAGAGTTCAACTCTCTTTAGAAAATCAAGTGGTTGTGTGTTTGCTAAACTCCTTCCTATTTCTAGATTCTCTAAATGTTGTAACAAGCTGAGCAATTATGATATCTATGGTCCAACTTGAGAGGAATCGTTGAGAGATATTAACTTGAGGGGGTTATTGAAAACTAGAAAATTTAGAATGATGTTTTTATTATTTCATTATTTTTGGAGGACTAATATGTAATCCTTTATTGTTATCCCTAATCTCTATTAAGAAGGGTTAGGACTAACCTAATGTATTTTTTCTCTTCCTTCAAGCCCAACAGAAAATCTAAGTAGCACTTGTATTAGGGCCATTGTTCTAGATGAAAAAAACTGTAACACATCATGCGATATAACAAGTTAAGTACATAAACTTGCAAATGAGTTACTCCATCAACTCAAACAGTTGAGAGCATAAGTTCAGAAAACACTTCATTCACAAAGAACCATGCACAACATAGTTTTCTAACAATCTTGCACAAATTTCAGCCCAAAGACTTATCACTCAGACTCATACGGTTGACTCATGGGATCAGCATAGGAGTTAACACTGTTAAACAATTATAGGAAAAAGAACACACAAATGATGCATGTGTGTACATTGATGGAACTTGATAGTTTTCACATAAGTTAAAACTTAAAAGTTTGCACGAAATGTATTGAGACACAGAACACATGCAAGTATATTGTCTCTTTTAATGATTGCCTTCAGTACAACATTGAGAAACTAAATGAAAGGAGTATATGAGTCTACAGGATATTTATCATTGTTGAATAGATTCATTGAGAATCTGAGCTAAATGATAGAGCATTTGTTTTCCTATAGTGCATCCTTTTGCCACTAATCATCTCCAAGAAAAGTAAAAATACTGCAGGAACTGATAAATATATAACAAAATGATGACATCACAGGGCAAAATTATTGGTAACTGTCAAAAAAAAAGTGGCATATGCCTGTGGCATGTTTTATATGGATCTTGATGGCCTTTCTTTTTCCTTAAATATTATTTTAATTCTCTAACATGCATTTTGTGTTGTGAATTTCTTTAGGTTTGTAATTGGGCTCGCAGAGCAAATTTATTCTGTTCTCTTGCTGATATTTTTCTTCATTGAGGTGCATTAAACTTTTCTGTGGAATTTTGATGTTTTCCCTTTCCAGTTAAAGTTTTAGCCTGTGTAGGCAGGACTCATCCAGTTACACAATGTCGGAGTGATGCACATATCTATTGGTGTTTTCTAGTGAAGGACATAATTTGAACAAGCATGATGGGTGAATAACACATAAGGAAAAGAATCTTTGTTCAATTTCCACTTGTAAAATGTTTCATAGCATGGATAAATTTAGCATAGATGAACTTGCATGCATTTTAATGGATTTTCTGTAAACAAATCCATTGTTAAAATTTGGTTTTAATGTGGTGTCTAGCACATATAGTGTCTTATAAGTACCTGAGTGTGTCTTTTGGAATGTTCACATGTCTGGGCATTTCCTTATGGGAATTGAAGGGTCCTAATTCCTGAAGCACCAGAGGTGTAACGCTTTTAATTAATCTCAAATAAAGTACAAAACCAGGCCTTAAAGCCCATATAAAGCAAGGGACCCAAGTCCCTTATTTATAGAAGAAAGTAAAGAAGAAAGAGAAAAGGAGCTAGCTGTTGGGCAGTTCCAAAAGATACATCTCGCCATTGGGAGCAGCCAACAGTTAGTTCCCTTGATCAAAAAAAGAAATATAAAAAAGATATACAAAAAAATATAAAAAAAATAAAAGGAAAGTAAATACATAAAGGCCTATGCATACATACATTTATTTTATGTATACAAATCATACATCAAACTACTAGGAGTTTAATATATATGACAATACATATAAAAACGTATCTGTGTACTTACATTAGAGCTAATCCTTAAATTCTAACAATCCTGAGCCCACTTATTAATCCAACTTACTATCTCCTATTATAACATTTTTTTTATACCCGAGTTACCCTTAGATGGCTGTCACTATGTCATACCACTATAGGGTGCAAGTGCAGGTTCAACGAATATATGTGTGTGTACAGGAAAGTTGCTCTTTGCTATGTGCACAAAAATGTACAGGGCAATGTTGCTTTGTTACATTATGTGGTCATTATATCTTGGATTATGAACCCTAAGGTGAAGGCAGGTTGTTGGTATTGCACTCTGAACTGGAGCCATTCACCAATGGGATAGGCCTGACTGCCGTGGGTCATGATGAAGGTGCAGGTTGCATCAACTACCTAATTAACAATTAGAGAGAAAAAAAAAGTGACTTCTGTGCGCTTGTGAATTTGGCAAATAAAAAAAAAAACCCTAAGCCTGGAGGTAGGTCTGAGGCCCTATCTTGGTCAAGAGAAGGTTTGTTCCAGCTAACATTGGGAATCCTTAGGGAGTGTATGGCGTATGCCTCTCAATGTCTGGTATTGTACACCCAAACTTTGTTCCTCAATGAGTAACCAGTTTATCAAATTCCATCTCTAGTGGTGCTTTCTGCCTTTGCATGATGCCACAGCTGCCTATATGTTTGATGCTTTCCATGCTTCTGACATGTTCATAGTATGGACAATGATGTGGTGATAGCGTGAAAGTAAGTGGACACTTGAGACATTTACTCTGCAAATTGCTACAAGTCATTAACTGCATTTGCAAGTTATATAAGAATTCATAGGATTAGAATACACAGCCAATAGCCATGGTGTTATACAATTCAGTTATACAAAAGCAACAAGCTATGCAAGAAAATGTGAGATGATGAAAAATTTTATAGGAATAAGCCAATTTTGATAGCTTATTAGTTTATTACTGTCTCTATATTTGTTTTAAATAAAAGGTGTTGTTGGATAACATATCATGTTCTTATGCAGGTTTCTTTGGTTGGGCTTCTCCCCTATATTGGCGTCCCAGCCAAGTTTATTCTCCTCTCCTGGATGTATTCGTACTACTGTTTTGAGTATGTCTAGCTCTACATTGTAGTTTTCAAGTCATTACTTTGATTTGGTGTTGGACCTGTTAAGTTGTCACATAGTCACAAAAGCAAGCTTTTTTTTTTCGAAAAAATGTATATAAAACAAGAGAATAAGTCGGCCATTTAAAAAATAAAAAAACAACGTTTTTTGAATTTTTTGCATTTTTTTCTGTTTTTTCATTTTAGGCGTTTTTTCACATTTTTTAATGTCAAACTGCTTGTTGCTTGTTTTCATTTTCTAATTTTTATTTGTTGCTTATTTTCTTGTTTTTTGATGTTTGTGTTATTAGCTAAGTCACACAGATGCTGCAATTTGACTGCTGCACCCATGTCGACATGACTCGGGTGCGGCTTGGATTTGCACCTGACTCGAGTCAACAAGAGTCGGGTGCGGCTGACCGCACCCGATCATTTTTTTTTCCATTTTGGACACACACCCGACTTGCGTTTGACTTGAGTTGGGTGCGGTCAAACCTCGCCAAGCTATTTTTGTCCCTTTTTGATATTTTTTATTTTAAGAATTTTTAACATTAAAAAGAGGGTTTAGCATTTTTTTTTCCATTTCTGTGTTGTCCTGGTTTTGTTGTTTTTTGTTTACTTGTTTAATGTTTGTACTTTGTAAGCATGTTAATGCTTAATATGTTACATTCATATACACAATACATTATAACTTATAAGTATGTAATATATAATATTCATATATAATTTATCCATAAAGTGTGTAATGTAGAGTGTATAGACTATAGTGTACACTCTAAATTTCTTAATTTTTATATGTGTGTGTGTGTGTGTGTATATATATTGTAATAATAAATTAATAATAACAATATATATATATATATATATTATAACAATAAATTAATAATAACAAATAAATATTCTCGCCGTACCGTCACACCTAAATTTTTGGGGATGTGCCGCACGGCACCGGCACCGGCACCCCGCACCTATGTGACATAGGTTATTAGTTTCTCACTTTATTTTTTTTCTAATTTTTAGATTTTTTAAGTTTTTAAGAATTTACTGTACTTTTCCTGTTTCGTTCCCCTTTTCTTCAAGTTGACTGTATTATGCCTGAGAAAAACCTTTCCATTTAAAACACAAAATGTTTTTTGTGACTATGATTTGTTGTCTACCATTCTTTTAGGTATAAATGGAATCTTGCTGATTTTGGATGCAAAGAAAGGCTAGAGCTCTTCCACACAAACTGGGCCTTCTTCGCAGGTTTTGGTAAATATTCTTTTAACTTTTTGGTGTTATGTATTACAGTGAAGGCACTTCCCCTCTACCATGTTTTTTAGGAACCCCTTGAATTTGATTCTCTTCCTTCTTGGACTGACCTTCTTGCAATTTACATAAGGTCAAGAATTGAAACTAGTGTAAGAAAGAAGTTTCATGGCCAACCATGTGTACTCATAGCTCCAGAGGAGTTTCTCAATCAATCCAATCTTCACTTCCAGTTCAACTCAAATTTTGCTAATCAACTGACACCAATATTGACTACCACAAAATGGTGGGAATCACTAGCCTGGAGGAGTAAAATTTGTCTAACCTGTTTTCACACTTTACTAGGTATTCCTGCATTTCAGTCCCTCAAAAGATGAATGTTGTTAACTAGTTTGAATGTGGTGGGATGGCAAGATGCCATTGGCAGATAAGGTCATGTTGGTTCATTTGGACAGGCCTTTTCCTATGGCAAGATCTTGTGGTATGGTTGTCATGCAGTATGTGTCGGAGAAAGGGAAGGATCCATAAAAAACTCATAGTTAACCATGCAATTCTGAAAGAAGTTAAATGCAAAATTCCCTTCCGACTAGCATATTTTGCATCCTCGTTAGGGTGGATTCTTGGAAAGGACATTCACCCAAATGAAGATACTCTTTGGCTGCCTCAAATGTGCTCTTAAAACATTCATTCTTAGAGTGCATACATATGGTGGTCTCCTTGCTTTTCCCTTTACCTTTAAGCTGAAATCATCTAATTGACCAAAGATAAAAGTTAATTGATCTGAAATGGTTTTCAACTTATTTGTCAGTATTTCTAATATTTGATATTGTGCTTATTTGGAGAACATGTCCTTATTCTTAAAACTAAAGAAACTTCCTAAAGATCTATGTAGCTTCTACAAAGGGCTGTACTTATTTGTGCCTTTTGATGACTATTTTCACATTTGTTTGCTTCACATAAGGAACGCAAGCACATCAAGAAATTTAATAGTTGTTAAGATCCAATATGATGCACGTACCAAGCATAGTAAATTTGGTCATTTTAGGGCATGCTTTGATATGGATTGTGAACAAGTTTGGACATGGTACATCTAATGAAATGCTTGACATTGGTTTTCAAGTTATCTTATTACCAATAGCTTGTTTCAATTTCATTTTTACTTGGACATTTCACTTTGCTTGTTTTCATGGCTAGATTTGTCTCTGTTCTTGATTCATTATTACAAAATACAATACGAAAAAGCTGGTCGTACTCTAACATTTCTATTCCTTTTGTAGGTAGCCCCTGTGCCTTGGCAATTTTCTTTTTCTCTCCACTTGTTAGTGGTGGAGTCATGGCCATTCTCTTTCCCCTGGTATGCGAAGCCCTTTATCTAGGATCTTTCTATGAATGGATTAAATATTTTCAGGCACACATGTTGGAATGCAAACCTTATTTGTATACATGCATGTGCTTTAGAGAGAGAGAGTAGGCACCTTCTAGGTCCTAGCCAACAGATGCAAGACCTGAGCAGCTTGTTTTGAAATCATTTGGACCTTGTCAATTTGTTTTTTTCTTAGCGTGTCAAAAGTCTCTTTGTTTCTTATACTTTTTTTTATTTTAATTAAGATCCTTTTCCTTTTTTTTTGGCAATAAACTGTTTATTATTGGTCATTTGATGCTGCTTTTGTATTTTGACCTTGCTAAATTATTGAACTCAATTTATTTTCTTCAGCTTTCCATTTCTAAGTTAAGAGTGTCTATATCCAGCTGTTTCAAACACCAGTGCTAAAACTCGTTAAGAATCTCCCAGAAAGGCTTAGACTTTGGATAGTGTCAAGCATCGAGTACTGAGTACCCCATGTGTGATGTCTAGGCACTTAAAGGACCATATGATTTTTTATAGATTAACCTTTTAACTTTTCAGTATTGACTGTAGCTGACCATTATGAGCTCCTATGTTGTTAAGGCCTCGCCTAGGCATGAACTAAGCATGAGTCCACACTCGTCGCCTAAGTCCACCATAGGTGCCAACACATATTAACATAACTAAAAAAATTTAAAAAAATTGGTTGCCTTTTTTGTCTAGCCCTCGCCTAGGCCCTTCTTGACAGCATAGATGAGCTCTAACAACAGGCCTCTGAGTTTCATTTTCTAAACAAGCGTTGCATTAAACACTATGTATTTTGCAAAACGTTTTCATTTTTTTTGGATTTCTCATAGATTCTGTATCTCTTTTATATTCTAAGGTGGTACTCAATTCTTTACTTGGGATTTGCAGCTTTTGTTTTTCCTTCCTTTTCATCTTATTCTTCTCTTTGTCACCGCTCTCTTTTCTCTTTCTTTTGTGACATTTGGATTATAAAATGGGTGAGTGTAGTTATTTTTCTTATTATTTACATGCTTGCTTATATATATATATATATATATATATATGTATAGTCTATTATATAGTTATTTAACTGTTTAATAGCTTTATTTATCTATATTTACATGTTAGTGATTATAAACATTTGTACTAGGACTAGTTTAGTCAGATATGCATCTAAAATGGTCAGTTTTGGCCTAGTTCGTTTGACTGCAGTGGACATGCCATGTCAGAGCAGCACCAGCACCAGCACTCATTTCATGTCGTTGGGGGTGTGGCAGCTCTTTAGAGGCACCCATGTGACATAGTTTTGGTTGCTACAATTTTATGTAATGTGAGGCCTCCATTAGTTACTTTTTAATGTATCAGCCCTTTGCAATAGCTTTTTGTTAGTTACATGATTTTTTCAAAGCGCATGTCTTCTTCTATAAAAATAGACATGCAATAATCTGCACACAGAATAGAAAATTTTAGTGCTGTGACGTTTTTCAAGTTAAGGCCATACTCAAAATAGGGAGGGTAAACCATCTGTAGATTCGTGGAAGATTCATAAAGGAGAGGGATCATTCCACCATTAATCTATTCTGAGCCCTAAAAAATGCATTTATGTGTTGTTCTTAGAAAATCTCAGGAATGTCTTGGAAATTAGTGAAATTTAAGAATATGCGAAAGTAATAATAGATTATGAAATTATGGAAAACAAAGATACTGATATATTCAAAGTAGTTTTTAAAATTTTAAAAGAAACAAATAAGTGGAAAACACACGCTTAAAGTACACACAAAAGGATCTTTTATAATAGAAGAAATGTCACAATATCCTTTTGGGTGGTGATACGTTGAAGATACTATATGATATTTCCTCAATTTAAATGATATTTTTTTTGGTGATAATATTGCAATTTTCAAAATAATGCCAGAGGAATCATGGTTGTCATGTTTGCAGTAGTTAAGATCTACTTGTACTCTCTGGAAATGTGGAGAAATTTCAGATTATTTCAAATCCTTGATAAATCCTCGAGTATGAGAAACTCATTCCAAATACTGTCTCGAACATTTTCTGACATCCGCTCCAGATATGGTTCTTGCTCAGACTTGAATATGTCTTGAATATATATAAAATTTTCTCACTGAATCTGATGGATTTGGATTCATTATCATATTTTCTACATCTGATGTGACCTTGTCTCCAGTTATGCAATATATGGTTAATCAGACTGGTAGTATTCATCTATTTACATCCCTAAGTTTGTCTGGATTGGTTTGTTAGTGTAACTTCTGCCCTTGTAATGTGCTCCCAGTTTGTGCTCTCAGCAACTGGGACTCAGGAGAGGCAATTAATTCTTTCTCATGGAAAAATGATGGGAAGCAGAGAACCTGTGAAGATCCCAGTGTTTTATGCTGTCGATATCTTAGCGTAAGAAGATACTTGCCCTATTCTTTTTCCCTCTTGATGTTGGTCAAGAATGTGGATGTTCATCACATTGCCAGGACTTTACGTGCTTCCAGCATTTGTAACTATTTCGACTTGGTTCTGTAATTGTGACACTGATGCTTTTCATGTGAAGTGTTTAACCATCATTTTAGCTTTGCTTGCTGAGTAATAGGTATCATGACATTATGTGTAATTGTGATTGTTTTTTTGCACAAACAGCTGATATCTTTATCTACAAAGCACCAGCACCTAGTAGGATTTTTTTGGAGTTTTTGTTATTTCCCATGCATAATTTATATTATGTTGGATCTGTTGATTGTTGTTTCAACATGTATTTAAGTCTTCTATGTATTGAAAATGAACTATGTAGGTCTGTGATCAGATTGCACCATCACAAAAGGCCTCAGTCTAGACCTGTCAGGTTCAAGCCTCAACTTACCTAAACAATACAGAAACATACTTGCAGGTTGACCTCCTAGCAGTTTTTGATAGGCAGTACACATGACATTCAGCTTAAAATACCTATATTCTGCCTAAGTAATTTTCAAATTATATATATTTTTTATTTGGAAGGTTTGTTGTCAAATAATTCTATATCTGGTGTATTGAAATTGCTTGAAGCCACCATCTTGGGCTACTGGTATTGCAGTGTCTCATTTATCACATTTCAAGTCCTGTATCGATTGCAAAAATGCATGTGTGTGATCTTTGATGTTTACTTGGAAGTTGGTAAGCAGCTAGAATGGAGAGATGGTTGTAGCTTTAATTCAACTGCAGATAGTCCAACTAATAAAGTATATTTTACTCCACCAAGTAGAGTGGTTTAGGAACTTTGGCAATCTTTCCTGTTGTCTCACGAAATTAATTGTTGAACATGTTGCATATGTATTTTTAGCTCAATACTTGAACTCAAGTTGCAGTTATGGATGAGAGGATTTGATTAACCATTGAACTGTGTGTGATTTGTTAAAACGATTGTAAGAAAGATTCTTGTGTGGAATCTCTTTCACAAGAGATTGAGCAATCTAAATGGCACAATCACCTTTCTTGAAGTCCAAAACTTAATATGCCAATTGAATATGTAAAGCAGGAGACAGGCCCACAGTTGAAAGATTCAGGCCATGCAATAAGAAAATTGCAATGCAATTACTACAAGACGTGACTTGGGAATTTTTGAAATCTGAAAATATTATTTCATAGTTATAATTGTTTTAGTGGCATGAGGATCAGGGCAGAGTTCACAAATTGGATAATCAAGTTATTCCTTTTGGTGGAACAAATGTTATGCCAAGTGGTTCATTCCACACAAAATTGATCGGCCTGAATGTCAGGTAAATATATCTGGAGGTAGTGCGTGCTATTCTTGTGGCCAAAATGCAAATCTTGGTGTAGAAAGAATGGCTAAAATCTCCCAACAATTTGGAAACAATGTACATAACGAGAAGCACCTGGCAGCCAGATGAAATGGAACAAAATACTCGAACTATAAAAATATGGTGAAAAAAATATGACTACATTAATTTAGTGTTTGTGACATTTAGTCTCCTTATATTGACATGTTGGATGACAACTATCGTTGTAACCTTGGCATAGCATGTGGGCGATTAGCTGCATTCTCTCTCTTTTTTCTTTTGCTTTCTTCTCTCTCTCTCTCTCTCTTATTATTTATTTTGTTTTATTTTATTTGTGGAGCTTCTGGCTTCCAGTAGAATAACTTCGTCATTGGTAAGTGGGTTGTAAGTGGGCTCTTGATCTAATATTCCTGTGGTGGTACAGAACATGGACACTGCGACACTTTTTCAGCGCTACATCGCATGGCAAGTCGGATGACAAGGCACATTAAGATGTCCTATGGGCATCGGTGGTTTGATTTCTTGAACAAGTTTCCAAGCAGAGCTACATGTTTGGACAACATACCCGGAGAATTGACTACATCCTGTTCAATGTATAACTATTGTGCTCTGCAAACTTGAAGATGCTTTCCAGTCGTGGGTGAAGACTATTTTTGGATTTCTTCAGCTTGATGATAATTTGAAGTCGACAATCAGAGTGCCTGTACAAAAGGTAGAAAGCCATTGTCCCCCAGAAAAACGGTGTGCATTTTCTTCTTACATTAGGCAATTTCCCTGCAAATGTATCATGTATGACATGGTTCACATGAAGGCCTGTATTGATGCACATGAAACTGCAAAAGCGCGACTCCTGTCGCATGTATATTCAAAGCAATTAAAGCATTTGTTCATCAAAAGTTGTAATGGCAGAGTACAAGGGTAGACACCTAGATATCTTCGAGTCATTGTGTTATTACCTTGTGAAGAAAAGATTGTGTGCATGTGTATGTATGTACGTGTGCGTGTGCATGTACATGCATGTATACGCGCAGGAAGTGCATATCGCCATTATGTAGCTTTGTGGTCTGTAAAGCCGTAGGCATGGCCGAACCTATTAGACCATTAATTGTCATTCAACTTGCTTATGGGAGTCAGAATCCGGTCAGATACATGATGGCCGTTAAGTTTCTCCCGTCGCGTCCTTCCCTGCTAATAGTGTAATGATTTGCCTGCGGGCATGCTGCTGCTCCCGAGGACCATAAGAAGCTATGATTGGAAATTTTAGTCTAAAGCGTTAAAGTAAGCATCAGTTAGCCAAAAAGACGTTCGGTTAACCCTGGTTTCCAACTTGATTAAAAGTGCAAGTATTACATTTTACAGTTTAATATTTCGATTTTTGATTTCATACTTTCGGGTGAGCAGAGGAGGCCAACCATCCAGCTGAAGGTCGAAGCTTCCATGCAACCTTGTTTCCCTAAAGTACATGGCATATATTCATGCCTCAAGTACTGCCTCCATTGCTGTTTTGATTTTTTTTTTATTCCGTACTTGCATCTGTGGTTCAAAACCATTGCCTCGTATATTTGTACTGCAGTGCTACTGTTACACTTGCACCACCAGGATTACACTTTATGGGCAACGGTGTAAACGGAGTTATAGTTTTCAGATTGGTCTTTATCTTGTTGCACCCAATTCGGCTGATTCTTTTTTCCAATGTAGTTATACTCTGGTCGTTTATTTCCCTAATAAACGAAAGCTTATAATGGAGATGCTGGAACAAAAGAAAAGTGACAGCCTTATTTTTAATTGAGGGTGAACCCAGGACATGGAACATGCTCACGCAAAAGAATGTTGATGGTGAGATTTGATCCGAGTGGTCTTCAATTCGACATCCTTTGCACTTCTCACTACACCATTGCTTGCCGTTACGGTGGTAAGAAAAGTTGATAACTTATTACCGTAACAGAAGAAGCTGCAGTCTTGTGCTAATCAATTCAAAATTTTTTATTTAATCTAAGCTGCTAAATAGTTTTTTTTTAGCCTATGATTTTTTGAAGCCAGCAAAAAGAGACCGGTTCAAGTCGCCACTCCCTATTATAGAAAGCTAAATCGCACAAAATTGTCAGCTCATAAAAACAAATTATATTTTTACAAGATGGTTTGATGTCGTTAACGTCTAGCTTTTGTTCTGAAGCCTCCAAGAAATGAAACTACATCAAGAAATTTATTTCTGTTAAAGAAAATGTAATCTTCTGAAAATGACGTGGAAACTGCAAGATATTAAATGATTAACATGAGGTCCGTACTTGGAGTTTCTTCCGTTAAAAGAAAATGTAATCTTCTGAAAACTAAAATGGAAACTCCAAGATATTGGATAATTAACTTGAGGACCGTACTTGGAGTTTCTTGAAACGAGCAGTTAGCGGTTGGCACAGGGATTGGCACAGGGAATTCGGTGTTCGTAGTTTATCCTTATCAATGGAAATTTCATGTTTTAGATTATTTTCCTCATACAAATACTATCCAATTTGTTTGCTTCTATAGCTATAAAAAGGTTTTGGGAGGCTCTCCCATAAGGCTCGATGCGAAATACTTCCGGACTCCCCCCCCCCCCCCCCCCCCCACCTCTCTCTCTTTCTCTCTCTCTCTCTCTGTCTGCATGAAGAGGCCAAAGCCTGTAAAGCCGGCAAACCGGCTCTCTTCCACCCCTCCACCTCCGTCACGCCATTCCCCATCGCTCTCTCGAGCAAGTTCCAGAACCATCAAAATCTCTCTCCAGTCGACCTCTCCACCGGCCAGACTCAAAACCAGAAAGGCTTTAGCTCCCCATTTCTCCGCTCCTCCAGGCGAGGCCAACAAGAATCTTCCTTCCCTGAATGGCTTCTTGGCCTCCCCCGACTTCGAATGGACGCCCCTCAACGTCGAGCGTTCTGAGCTCTCCCTTCCCCTCACGCTCCTCACCGGTCAGACCTTCAGATGGAAGCAAACGGGGCCTTCACAGTTCACAGGCGTTGTTAAATCTCATCTCTTCTCGCTCAAACAGCTCGACAACGATGTTGGGTACTTCTTACATTTCTCGAGAACCAACTCCCTTGTTGCAGAGAAAGCACTGATAGACTACCTGAATCTTAAGATATCAACGAAGGAGATGTGGGCAGGCTTCGTTGAGGCGGATTCTAGGTTCGCAGCTTTGGCTCCACATGTGGCCGGTATTCGAGTTCTAAGACAGGACCCGTTAGAGTGCCTGTTTCAATTCATCTGTTCTTCCAATAACAATATTGGGAGGATCACCAAGATGGTTGATCACCTTTCCTCGTTTGGTAGTCCCTTGGGCTCGGTTGGTGGGTTTGATTTCTACGAATTCCCTTCTTTAGAGGAATTGGCGCATGTCTCCGAAGAGCGACTGCGGAATGCGGGGTTTGGTTACCGGTATGTAGTTGGATTTTTGTTGATGAAAGCTCTTATTTGGTTTGATATCTTGGATTCTTATTGCCTTGTTGGTGATGACGAGTTGAAGTTTGTAAGATCTTCGTCAGTCTATTTACGATTTTCTGTTTAGCGAAATTTGAAAGGAGGCGACAAACACTCTTAGCCTACAGATGATGAAACTGAGGAGTAAGGTGATGCTGACTTGAGTTTGAAGGCCGCTGGTTCAAACTGGTTCAAACTCGAACAGTTATTTTATCAAAAAAGCGCAAGTTGGGTGTGCTTCCTCGAGGCTTTTTAAGTGCTGTTTGCATCTTTTTTAAATGTTGATCGTTTCTTTGATTGGTTAGGATCTCTGGCAGTCTTGACCCTTTTATACTTCAAGTCATATTCACAGGCAAACCTACTTGCGTGTTTGGATAAATAGCCAATGAGTATTATAATAGCGAATGCTGCATTCTGGAAATTGGGATTGTTTCCAGTCTTATAACACTCAGGCTCTGTTGCCTGTTGGAGCAGGTGCCAAGGAGTACAATAATAGCCAATGCTGCATTTTGATAATTGGGATATAAAAGATGCATTTGTTTTCGGATTTTGCTCCCTGGTTTCAACTCCAAGAGCATGATGCATTTTGGTTGCTATCATGACCAAAACTAACGATTGACCAACTGCATATCATCAGGAGGCTGTAGGAAAAACTCTCTCTCTCTAAAGGACTTGGGTTCATGATAATTTCTTTTTCTTTTTCATGAGCTCTAGACTTTTTCTTTTTCATGAGTTCTAGTCTTAACATTTCTAGACTTTTTCTTTTTCATGAGTTCTAGTCTTAACATTTTACTTTTTCTACTTGCACCCTAGACTTGATAAGATCTCACACATTGGATTTCACATTTTATGGGAAGGGCTTGGGTTCCAACTGTAGTTTTTTCTTTTTCTTTTTCTTATGCCTAGACTTGATAAGATCTCACACTCTGGATTGCACGTTTAATCCTGCAAATGTTGTTGATATTTGTTCAATTAGGATTTTTGTTGTAACATACACAAAAAAACATGCTGTTTATCATAGGGCCCGCTATATAGCTGGCACAGTAAAGGCTTTGTTATCAAAACCTGGTGGCGGTGTAGAGTGGCTGTCATCTCTTCGAAAGTTGGAACTCCAAGAGGCTACGGCAAGCTTGTGCACGTTACCTGGAATAGGTCCTAAGGTGGCTGCTTGTGTGGCTCTTTTTTCTCTTGATCAGAATCAAGCTGTTCCAGTTGATACACATGTATGGCAGGTAACCGTTAAAGCTTTGGTATTTTAACTTCCTCTGCAGAGAAAATGTTGAGCATCAGCTGTTATTTTTGGACTAAAGTGACTTCCATTGGATCCATCTTAATGCTGTTTCATGTTTGTGACATGCTTTAACCCATTATTATTTGTGAAAAATATTATTTATGGGTTTTAAACAGCTAAGTTTTCTTGTCTATAATGCGACAGAGTTATTTTCTCAGGAAACTCAGGAAAATTTGGACGAATTAAAAGAATAGAAAAAAATCCTAAAAATAGAACGTGAAAGATGCAAAAATAAAAATACAATAATAAACAAAACAAACACCAAAAAATGTGAAAAAACGTGTTTTTTTGTTTGTTTTTTTTTCCATTGACCTACTTTTGATGTATAAAATGGTCCTTTTTTTCGAAAAGGCATGTTTCCTTAATGCTTTTGACCTAAGATAAGGAAAATGTATATCATTGATTTCTATCGGATGACTCTATAGTGTTCTTCTTGAGGAATCTGGTGTGTTCTTGCATTGTGAAATACTAAGATGTTATTGAGTTTTTCATTCGCATTGTGAAATACTAAGATGTTATTGAGTTTTTCATTCTCCTAAAGCATTTTACCTCCACGGTGATTTTGTTGTTAAATGAGTTTCTCCCACACCTTGTTTGGATGGAAAGAAATAAATGAAAAAGGAAAGGATAGGGTAAAGGTGTTTGGATGAAGGGAAATGGAGGAGGCAGATGAAAGAGTATGTAAAAGTATGGTTGAGAGGAGAGGAATGGAAAGGAGAGAAAGGAAAGGAGTTTTTGGTTTATTTTCAATCCCCCTTAAAATGGATAACTTGGGATGGAAAAGAAGGGGATGTTATTCAAAGTGACAAATATGCCCTCATAAAACGTTGTTTGAGTTTTTCCTTTGTGTGTGCATGAAACATAGAAAATCTGTGCAGCTCCTTCACAGTGCAACACAACACAACTCCTCTACACAGCTCCTGTACACAACTCTTCTATGCATAGTCCCTCTACACAGTTAGTAGGTGTATGCTAAACCCCATTCGAAACAAATAAGAGAAAGAGGCTGAATTAACAATCTCTCTTTTGTTTTCTTTTTGAAGAACATAATACAAGGAAAATATGACACAAATTAATGGGCTATTGTAATTTAAGATCAAGACATGTAGATGGTTTCAATGTACAAACTTAATAAATTGTACATAAACTGCTTAATTCACATGAATGATTAATATTGGAAGGAAAATGAGCCTATATGACTTGGGTAGATATGAGCCATCTTATGACATGAAGATTAGATGTCTCATATGAGGGAAGAAGAAATTGAAGATTATGATCAGCATCCGGTTGCCATGCAAGAGCATTGATATTCTTCAAGTTCCATATTTATCAATCCTAACAATTAAGACAATGTATGCATCACACATCAAGGCATCCTACATTTATTTCATGCATATAATGCATAAAAATGTTGATGCATTATATGCATGAAATAAATGTAGGACGCTTTGATGTGATACATATATTGTTTTAATGGATAGGATTGATAAAATATGAAGTTCGAAGGGTATCAATGCTCTTGCATTGCTACCTGATGCTGACTTTGATCTTCAATTCCTTTTTCCCTCCTGATATGAGATGTTTAGTCTTCATACCTTAAGTTGGCCCATGTTGACCCAGTTTGTAGGTACAACAAACACTCATTTTCCTTCCAACATTAATGATTCATATGACATAAGCAACTTGCAATTTATTTTGTACATTCTTTAAATGATTCATATGAAATAAGCGACTTGCAATTTATTTTGTACGTTGAAAGCATCTGCACGTATTAATCTTAAATCACGATAACCCATTACTCTCTATCATATTTTGTTTGTATTATGTTGTTCAAGAGAAAAAACAAAAGAGACAACATGGTAAATGTTTTAATCATTGTCAAAGATACCATTTTCAAGAAAATATTAGAAATATTTTTCTCGGGTATTTTTCAGTGGAAAATTTTGAGAAAATCTTGGCAAATTTAGAAAGAATAAAAATCCTAAAAATTAGAAAAAAAATAATATCATCAATAAATTGTTAAAAAATCACAAGATATGATTTTTGCCCAAATTTTTAAAATCTCATGAGATTTTCCTGATATTTTGATTTTACTTATTTTTCTCGTAAATATCATGAGATTTTTCTGTGATGCTGGTTTTAAATTTTTAATTTATATTTGTCTTGTTGATGATCACATTGATGTTGATTATTTATTTGGTCAATAAGCCTCTTTCTCTTATTTGTTCTAAATGGGGTTAAGCACACACCTATGAAATGCTATCAAAATCAGCTTATGAATTAAACAAAGAAAAAGAAATAGACAAAAAAAAAGTTATGGAAAATATAGGAAAATAAAAAAGTGATGGAAAAGTTAAAATCAACAAAAGCGGATCTGCTTATTATAATCAATTATTAACTAACGAAATAAAATCAGCTTTTTTGGTTTCAGCATACCTTGTGAATTTCCATGGAATGAGAGGAAAATAAAACTATTATATATGGTGTTTCACTTGCCTCCCTTTTAATATAAGAAAGAGATTTGTTAGATTTTTAAGAACATCTAAAGAATAAGGGAAAAGCAGCTGCATGTAAGTAATATAAATGACATGTGGTTAAGAACTTCTCATTCCATAACCTGGTATATTAGTGAGGGTTCTTTCGGTTCTAGAATCCAAAACAAAGTCAACCCCATTGGCACCTTTTAAGAGAGGAGAGGGAAGGAAGGTCTGTAGCTATTAGGACCAGTTAAAATTAACTGGCTTTACTCATATCTCTCTCTGTGTGTATGTGTGTGTGTAGTTGTGGTATCAGTTTCTAACAACTTCACATTTGATTGAATTGCATCAGATTGCAACTAGGTATTTTCTACCAGAGCTCGAGGGTGCGAAACTGACATCTAAGTTATGCCAACGTGTATCTGAGGCCTTTGTGAGCAAATTTGGGAAATATGCTGGCTGGGCACAGACGGTACTTTTTGTGAGTGAATTGCCAATGCAGCAGGCTTTATTGCCATCAGATTTGTACTGTAAAAAGAAATCTCCTCAGAGAAAGTCCTCTCACAAAAAGGCAGAAGGTTAAGCATGAGATTTTATGTCGAGTAGAATTCTTGGTTGGACAGAAGCTAGTGTCAAAACTCCATTCTGAAAGCAGAGATGCTGGAAACAACCTTTAGCAATCCATGGGCTGACCTTCTTATTTTTTGGACTCCAGCTTATGAGTTTGACAAGCTTGCATAAGCTGGCATTGTGGAGCTGAAACAGTTCCACTTTATTTCTGATTGGCAGTTGCTGACATAAAATTATGAGAAGCTATATTCATCTGGTATTTTGCGGCAGGGAATTGTGAACAACTTACAATTTTGCAAGAAGGCCAGTTTTTTTTGGAGTGTAGAAAAATTGTTAGGCCCTTGCTCTCCTTGATATCAGCTGAGAGTCCCTACATTTTCGTCATTCTCAAAATTTATTCTTTAAAGCTTCATTTTTTGATATCTGTATAATTACGAACACATCCTGATGCCGGTTACTGTATCATGGAATCATGTGGTATCTGAAGTCAGGAACTTGTTGGTTGACATATGTTTCCCGTTTCCTGCTCAGTGCATGAAAGTCTTTTGCCATTGAGGACTTCCCTATGACGTTGAGAGAGAGAGAGAGAGAGAGAGAGAGAGAGAGAGAGACGTGGCTCAGGAAAATGATATATATTAAATTGGAAGATATACTAAATCCTAACATCAAAGTGGCTATAGAGCAGGCCTTCACGTGTGCAACTTCTTTCGCTGCAGGACATGAAATGCCAATAAAATATTGACTTTATTGAAGTGAAAAGAGGAAAATTCTTGGGCATGCTTGAAATTGTTGATCAGCTACAGACGGCTTCCACAGCAAGAGATTTCACCGAGCTAGGGCATAAATTCATGTCGAAGTTACCAGTTGATAGCACAACTCTGCACTCCTTTTTGTGCAAACAGGCCTGGCAACACCATGAGAAAAGCTGCTATCAGTTCAGAGTGCACCAGTATTTTTGTAGAAACATGCGTAGAGTTGTCGTCTCCTAACATGCATGGATGGAGGTATAGATTTGTACAGAAGTGCTAAATATTTATTGAAAGGCATGACTCCTTTCCTTTATGTGCACACAATAGATGCAGATACGCAACAGAAATATACATAAAAGTTCATGTCTCGCAGTAAGTGTATGCATATGCACACAAAGTTTGATATCATCTTTGAAATGTTCTATCCAATGCCTTTGTAAGGGACTGCAATGATCCACTAGCAGTTATAGGAACCCATCACCCATGCATTGACTATCCTAGGCATTTCTATGAACATGAATTTGCAATCAAAGACTTAAAGAAATGTGCAAGCATGCTCTCGACAGATTATTGCAACTTTCAAGCATTTCTATGAATTCTGAACATGAAGGTATATTGCGTTTGATTACATGCACTTGATTTTGAAGAAAATGTGATCACCTGTTTTACACTCGTCATTGAAAGAGGATCATGACAGGCTCCCTGCCTATAGGATCCACATTTTCCAGTGGGAGTGCCAAAGCTTGCAAACTTTATGGATGAAATATGTGTACCATCTGGGCAAATCAATTGTAGGCTAGCTCTATTGCTGCTACTGCTCTTCTGCTCTTTTAGTGTATTTTTGAGAGAAGGATAGTCCTCGGAGACAAACCCACAGGCACCAGTTACACGACGTCTTGAGAATGAAATTTTTGTTGGATCTCCACCTTTCTCCTCAAAGATCACCAGAACATTTCCTGATGGCCGAAACCAAGAACGTGGAACATGGTACCTGCTAACTGCAGAAGATTAGTAGCTAAACTCTACAAACTTTGTGCATGATAGAAATTTCAGATTAAGAAAACTATGATGCCACAATGACTTGGTGCATGATCCACAACAATTCCAAAGAATAACAAAATGAAGTTTTGATGAAGACAGAAAAGTGTACCATCTTTGAGTAGGATCACCACAACCAGTATCACATTTGTCTGGCAGAAATTTCCCCCTATAATCACAAACTGAAACACAATTATCATTGATGGAGCTTGTTCGTGGCCAGTATCTCCCTATAGGTTCTCCATTTAACCATGCTTGTCCTTTTCCCATGCTTATCATATCCAAACCAACTGGGTCATCCCCATAGGGGGCATCTACAATTGCCTGCAAAGTATAATAATGTATTGGTTAAGATTGTGCTGAAACAGCAATATGTGGGAATTTGTTCTCATCCAGTATCGAAATTTTCCTGATTTATTTTCCTTTAGATAAGCTTGCTGAATAACAGGGGAATTATAATGCACCAAAAACGCCACAGACCAGGGGAAACAATTTAAATAAGCAGACATACGAAAGTGCACCTTCTCTGTTCATCTTGCATTCTCAAGGAAATGAAGAATCATGTGGTCAACACTTGCAAGTGCTGAATTTATTAGATATTTTTACACCGAATCAGTGGTTTTCTCTAATTGCATTCTTCAGAAAAATGACCGGATTCAAGTCTCTGCTCTTCAGTAGGACAAAGCATATCTTAACAAATGCATGAGCATATAAAGAGACCTCGATAGAAAATGAATGAATGTGGTCAGATGCACGAGGACTCCCTTCAGTTCAGATCGAAATTAACTAAACTTCCAAATATATACTCCTACAAAGTTGGCAAGTGGGGTGAGAATTATACACGTCAATCCAAAATTCCCTTTTGGGTTCTCTTCGACACCATTTTATGGTGGTTTGTGCCATCCTTTTGGAGCTTACAATGTAAGCATGAGGCAAGGTTGGTGCTGCCAATATTGATTATATATATATATATATATATATATATATATATATAGAAAGAGAGAGAGAGAGATCCTGGCGAGTTCTGAAAATAGATCCTGAAACCCTGTAGATAAGCATGCCAAAATCTGGTTGGGAGATGGACTTGTTTCAGTCAGAATTAGGAGTCTTCTTATAGTGGTGGGTGGCGGTGAAAGCACTCGAAAAGCCGGAAGGCTGTTAAGCCCTCAAGAAAAACCTCCGTTCGACACAAGCTGAAGCAAACTATAAAACTTTTATATCCTGAGGGAGGGAAAGGAAATAAGTTGAAAATCAATTCCTTGTTTCAATAGAGCAGAACACAGTCCGCTTTCAACCTTGTCTTGACAGAGTGCCGCATTTGCGCACAAAACGTACAATAAGTATTAATTTATTTTCCTAATATTTGTTAAACTATTTTTGTTTTCAACCAATCCAGTGGTCAAACTTTATGAATGTTCTGCCTCATTACAGCAGTACGGATACACGCAGACGGAAGAATACCAATTGAGTTTACTTGATGGAAAGAACCTGAATCAACCACAAAGTTCCCCTAGGTGGCCCTTTCTGCTTTTAGCTATAATAAGTTGACTCAAGGCTCCTATAATCAAGCATATGATATATTTGCCAGTGAAAATTCTTACGGTTCTTTCAGCCTCCTCCAGATCAGAACATGATAGTTTTGAAAGGACCTTAAAGTTGCAGGCATCTTAATTCAAATAGACCTTCAGAGGGGTTTTTGTTATTTTTATTATGTTTTGCAATTTCTAAATTAAATCAACACAGGCTGAAATGGATGAATTCTGTCTATTCTTGATAGGTATCGCCTGGTATTTGATTTCAAGAAAAAATAAATAACGTGGAAACCAAAATCTAGGTTGACAGATTAATGCTTGCCCAAGTTCATAAACCACGTGCCCCACCCCCCCCACCAAAAAACAAAAATTATAGGGCCTCAGTTAGCTTTTATTGTCTCATTGGGAGGCTGATAAAACGTCTATTGACTAATTCAGACTCGTATGCAGCAATAATGACACTGAGAAGTGGGAATAACTAGGTGCTTGCATGCGGACAATCTACAAGAAACAGAATCATGACCATCATTGTTGGAGGTAGTGATAGCATGAGATCTTAAAGGGCAAAATCATAGTCATTTACGTGTATGAAAAGAAAATTTGACCAGACAGGCAAATTGCATCGTACAAGCACTTACATATTCTGCATACTGAACAAGCATATATCTTACACACATGCACAAACACATCACATGATTTAGCATCATACCTTGTACCATATCAAAGTCTGGTTCTTTGGAGGATTAGTAGTTGATTTCCATTTCATGTTTTGCATCGCGTCCTCCTTGAATATATTTAAATGTTCCCCTTCCAACCCAATCTGTAAAGAAGATACATAAGAAATAGCAGAGACTATACGTAAATTTGATTTCCTATATGTGACATCAATGTGTTCAGAGAGAGAAAGGTCAAATCTGCAAAGCAGCAAGTGAACAACAGAGCACTTGATACTGAACCAATGAGCTAGTGGGAAGATTTTTCAGAACAGGCACACTTCCCTAAGCTGAAGTACGAAGCAACAATTCATGCATATAGTGACAAATATTAAGTGGATTTCTTGTTCCAATGGATATGTTATTGTAAAGATAAAGCGAAAGGAGAGACTGCTCACTTTTGTCTAGAAAATAGTGGATTAATTTTACTCCTGTTTTGGTTGTCCAGTTCTCTTGATTTGTAACTATAGGATCAACTCAACCTGTCTGTAATTTGTATTACAGCAACTATATTGCAGATATCAGTCAACAACAAGCCATGATACTTTTAGGTAAGCATTTGTTGGATTTTTAGCATTGCCCACAAATGCAGTATATGATAGCAGTCAAGTTTAAATCTATGTTAAGAAGATAGCTTTTCTGTTACCCATCAAGAGTCGCAGTATATCTCAAGTATAGAAAATCAACTTCCGTGCTTTGGATTGGTAGTAGGTTGCCTTTTGTTCTCAGTCAAATTTCAAGGGATAATGCTTATGAATAAACAAAATAAAATTTGATCATGCCCATGAGTCATGACTATTCTTAATTATTCCATTCTCTTGCTTTTCGCTCTCTTCCATATTTACTCCCTGATGCAGAACATAAGAACAGGAAAAAACTTCTAACTGCATAACAGTCAGATTCCGAAACCCTTTTGTCCAACTGATTCTCATTGTCAAATTAAAGTGTAATATCATGGTTGCATTTTTTTAATGAAGTTAACTGCAGCTCAAAAGAGTTAATTAAAGAAAGAAGACAATGATTTTTCATTTTACCTTGTACTTCCAAACATTTGATGTCAGATCTAGTATCCCACTATTAAATCCCTCAAGCTTGACACTGGTAAAACCAGCTCCTACCCACTCATAAAATGGTCCTGCATTCTTAGGAGAGGACAAGAACAACAAGAGTTAGTGAAGCATGTATCCACTATTAAACACAAATTTCTTCAAAGGAGCCAACAGTTGTGCACTAGAACAGGTAGCTGAACAACAATGCAATGTTCCAAAGCTTTTGAAGACCATTTAGCTAATACGAATGATAAACCTCTTTACAACATACATAAGTTATATTCACATTTTAGATTCAACACAAGCACCCTGCACATTTTCACCATGTGTCCATTGCCTGTTGGCTGTTTCTTACACCATATCTTGCAAGCGTTTTCAACATCATACTGGATCCAAGCTGCGCTTACATGTTTATGTTACATTTTCATATTTGTAGTTTTGTACCTACATACCTGACTGACTATCCTCATGTATAAGTTTGAAGATTGCACTTTATGAGCTTTCTAGCAGTAGTAAGTAGCTTATACAGTAATGGCAATAATTGTCCGTGTTCATGTGCATGTGAATGTGAAAGAAATTCGAGCTATAGAAAGGAGATCTGAGAAGGACAATTCTTAAGCAAAAGATATTAATTTTGCTAACTGTGGAGAAAATATGCAAGTGTAGCAGAGGAAGGGAATGCACATGCCAAAGGGAATGCAATTAAGTCAACATGTTGAACCCCATTGAACATCACTCAACTGCATAGCAATCTAATCTGGACAGTTTCAATCTGCAGTTCGAATGCTTTACGCAAGTTATTTATCAATTTAGTATGTAAAAGTTGTAAGCTGCTTATATGCTTTACACAAGTTATTTATCAATTTAGTATGTAAAAGTTGTAAGCTGCTTATATATAAGACGTAGTATCACAGTTTTGTTAAGTAACTTAGTTTTCTGCCATGTGCGATCAGATGACCATGCATAAGAAGAGAACAGGTACTATATCTTTTAATTGAGAGGGAACCTGCACATTCTCACTGGTTACCATGTTTTTGCCACAGCTGCACTGATACCCATATTAGACAAGCATACAGATTTTCAAGTCATATTTAGAATTGTTAATAATTTCCGAACTCCAAGTACTGGACTTGATGGGAATAACAGCTGGCTTAGTTGACTACAGATGCCAAGAGAAGTGCCTTGAAGCATAAGATTGTGGTTTGATATTTCTGAAGATAATGGTTAAGCATAAAGAAAAGATTGCAACCAACAAATGCCTGATAAGTGTACAACACACAAAGTTCAACGCATATGCTGTGCAATGACAGCACTGTTTCCACCTTACATAGAGGTGCTATTTACTATTTCTTGGAGGTTCAGTTTGATACCTGGGCACTTTCCTAGTTTCCTTTAGAACCCTAGTTTTCAGGATGATGCCAAGGATTATGCAGGTTAAAGCACTTATTATGGCCATAAGAACTTCTTTCATTTTTCTGCTTATCTTTTACGGTTTTACCTCAAGATCAAAGGCTTATTGTATCTCATGGCCTTTCATCTGGTGCGTGTTGATTAACATACATATGTCTACGTATATGTTTTAGGTTTCCAATTTCATGATAGTTGGTCTAGTCGCTTCTTGCTGAAAATCTTATTTTTCAGGGGGGTATAAGGGGGGTGTGATAGCCCATAAGTACTTAGTTAAGAATTAGTATCATATGAAGGAAAAAAAACAATTCTGTATATGTATCTCCATTTTAGCGAACAAGAACATAGTTATTAGTAAAGTGAAAAAAAAAACAATTCTTGTAAACATATCTTCATTTTAGTGAACAAGAACATATTTATGAGTAAAGTGCTTATTCTTGGGAATCCAGTGTCTGAGCTTGGGACATGGTGCTTTCTATAAAGCATAGCCACAAATATCATTTCCAGGTTTTTATACGAGAAGTTTTTCTCAGGTATTTTTCGGCAAAGTTATTGTTCATGGGAAAATCTTGGAGTTTTTCATAGAAATAGAAAATCAAAATGTTAGGTAAAAATAGAAGCAATAAAAAACTAACAAGTTTTGTAAGAGTAATGTTAAATACCTAAAACAAGAGGAAATAAAACAATGAAACAAAAGTA
Organism: Nymphaea colorata; assembly: GCF_008831285.2. Classification (NCBI taxonomy): domain Eukaryota; kingdom Viridiplantae; phylum Streptophyta; class Magnoliopsida; order Nymphaeales; family Nymphaeaceae; genus Nymphaea; species Nymphaea colorata. The sequence continues at coordinate 20,487,687 of NC_045138.2, read as the reverse complement.
GAAAAACATAAAAATAAATGAAAATCATGAAAAATGCGAAAATTAAAATCACAATAAATTGATTTTTAACGATTTTTTTCAAAATATCGCAATATGTTCCTTTTTTTTGTTTTCTTCATTTTTTTTGTTAATATCATGATGTTTTCAAAAATATCACAATGGTTGTGGCTATGCAGTATAAAGTTTAACCCACAATGTTGCAATGCTGTTTCTATTGCTCTGGCTAATTAGACCTCTTTAGATAACTAAAATCGTATGAACCTGGCAACCATTCGACAAGTTAACAAGTCCACATGGTTCAAAAGGAAAAGCTAGTGGAAAAAGACACGCATTTACATACACTTCTTTTACCAAAGGACAATCATTTACTACTGCAGTTCTTTCTTAACTTCCAATAAATTATCTTGCCTAGAACTGATATATACTGCCCTATTTATAAGTATGACATGCCATCACTTCTATAATCTATTTTGATCTATTGATGATGACTCATTTCCAAAACTTTTGAAGTCCTAAAGCCATCCTATAAAGCATGATCACTGATCAGTCTTTTTCATGATTAGTAATTTAGAGTTAAAACATTTACTTTGAGTAAAAATCATGTAATGGTTTACAATGGGAAAGCCATCACTTATAGAATGACAAACTTCAAACTAAGTTGCAAATAAAAAAATAAAATACTAAAGATATAAAAAAGATGCCTTCAAAAACACTTACTTGTAAGCCAACAGTCATGCTCAGAAAACTGATTTCGTTCTCTCCAGCCTTGAGAGGTATGGATTTCTCAAACTTGAATTTTGAATCTGAGCCACTTCCAGAGACACTAACTAGAAAAATTAATAACATATGAATGGACATGGTGGATTCCAATGGTCATAGCAGAATCAATCGAAACTCAATCCAATAAAATGACCATATTATGGACATTAAGTAATGATAACACATATAACTATGCCCATATCATGCCACTCTAGTACATGCACATACATCATACACCCACATCTACACAAACACCTATTTTGCACATATATGCTCTATACGAATGCCTCAAAGGACCTCTAAGAGGTGATATTTTAGTAAGTTGTACTTCATTACATGGTCACTTTTATTGCATAATCTGTTTTACTTTTACGTAATCTGGTTTATGAATACAACCTTTTATAGGGTCTCAAAATCTGTTTTATTTTGGTTTTAATATGTTTGCTACAAACTGTTATACATATATATATATATATATATATATATATATATATATATATATATATATATATATATATATATATATGTGTGTGTGTGTGTGTGTTGACATACGCTGAGAGATTTTGGGCCAAACATATTCAGACATACGCTGAGAGATTTTGGGCCAAACATATTCAGAAGTATAAATGAAATAGTTTGTGTTGACATTCACAGCCATGAACCTCAAAATATGCTAAAATTGTTCCTATCAGATAGGCGGACATACTGACATAGTTCACAAAATAAAACTTTCCAGATTCAGAATATAAGCCTGTTAGGAATCAGAGGATGTAATTCATTAACATAATGAAAACATTGCTTGAAAATCAGATTGACAGTCTGCTTCTATAAAACTGGACGACATTATTCTGTCAAAGCACAGCAAGAATGATCTGTAGTAGGGAAAAAAAGTGAAATAAAGCAGAAATTTTACCAATGTATTGTCCATTGACAAAAACATGTGTAGCATGTCCCTTTGAATCAGCAATGAGGATTGGCTGATTTCCTGTCTGCAGAAATTCTTCATCACGACTTACAAATACACTGCAAGATCATAAGATGCAAAAGGTAAGTATGTGATTTGGATTCTTTTCAGCATATATCAGTTCCTTTTCTTAATTTTTTGTTTTTTCTATGATTGCAAATAAAGAACTTCTATTTCAACAGATAGATGAAACCAACACCAGAAGATGAATTCCAAGGAATGAAATGTAAAATTTGGTTAAAGGGACTTAACAGAAATGATGCAATGTAAAACAAAATGAGGACGTATTACTTAAGTCATCGTTGTCATAAGTCATAACTTCTGAGCATTGAAAAAAGGAATTTTCCAGATACACCTTGTTTTTGCCTATGGGCAAAAATAACCACTGCCTCTGTACCTTTCAGATGAAGAAGGGACATGAACTGATGTACCGATGGATAAACAGAAGATGGCAGTTAGGAATGAACATGTAGGTTGACAGGAAAAAGAACACACGAGAGAATGATAAAACAAATACATGAAAAACACAGTCATAGCTACCATAGATGCTTGCAGCCATATATTTGAAATAGCATAGTGCTGCAAACAGATCAAGGTGCAGTTGGAAAAAGAGGGATATGGAATGACTTTTTCGTTTTTTCCCTCAACAACCTATCCATTAGGCTCATGGTAGATGCACAAGTCTAACCTTGCACAAATAATGAATAGAAATAAAACAATTACAATGTGAAGAAATCTTATCAAGACCAAAGGATTCAAAAAATAAAAAAAAATATAAAGCATGGTTCAAAAACTAACATACACATTTATGACTTTCAAAGGTACAATCACAATGCTCATGATAGAGCTCGAAAGCATTCCCAAACATTAAAAAAAATGTCATACTGCTTAGGAAATAATATAACTAGAAAAACACGCTGATAAAAGAGGATAATATATATATATATATATACACACACACACACACACACCAAAAGATCGGCTAGCCAATGATTGGCACTTTGTCACTTCGTGCAAAAATAAAACTGCAACCACACATAGGGACTAAAGAAGATATATATACAAAAAATTTTATTGTATACAAAAAGATATAGGTACACCTAAATCTGTGTACATGTATATACATAATACGTGAAACAAAATTAGTTTTGTGTTCACATAATAATTTTTAACAGACAAAAACGTGAATGCCAGCAAAATCTCCTGCCTGGTCAGCGCATTGGACATAAAACCTTCGATTGGAAGACGGTCAAGGTTTCAGCATGGTTGCGATTCTGTTGGTGTAGCTTTGAATTAGGAGATTCTGTTTGAGAGATCATGCACATCCTAAACATCTGAACATAAAAGGAGACCAGCACTGACATATGCTTCTCATTTTTTAAGCACTTTGTGTTCCAGCATTGGCATATACAGAATTTGGCGCTTTTTTAGCATTTTGTGCTTTCCACGTGATTCAGGAAATAGTTACTGGACATTCAAAAAGGAAACAAGTTATAATTTGTCAAAAGAAACATTCACCTTGTTGAGTACCATAGGTAATCTGTAGAATCTTTTGTGGTATTTATGTGATCAACAAGGCCTTTCGTGACAAAGTCAGCTTTCCCCCATATTCCAGGTGTCTCTTCAAAAACTTCCCACTGAATGCTGCTTATGTTTCTTTCAGGTGAAGATACAGTTGGCATAAGCTTCGTTGGAATCATTTCTACGATAGAAGTTTGAGAGGTAACCTGTAAAAGTTTCAAAAGAAAAAACATGAGATGAGATATGCAAGAGAAATATTGAAGGAGCATAAATGAATATATGATCTTTAAAGCATGACCTACCTGGTTAATGTCAACACACTAATAACAAGAAACAAGAAATATGGGCACAGTTTGAACCTTCCCAGATTTTTCTAAGGGAAGGTTTGTTGGGGTGAAAAGGAAAAAAAAAATTCAAGTGTAAGGTGGTTGAAATTTTTCAAGAAAAAAAAGAATGTTTTTAAGGGGACAAAAAAGAAATGGAAAAACCATACCAACCTCATAGAAAAGAAGAAAAATCGTTCAAGAAAATTTTCTCAGCGTTTTAGGCGTAGGTGTATTTCTGAGACAAATGTCTCCAACGAAGTATGCCTTGAAACATTTTTCTTGTTCATCAAGCACCCCTTAAATGATATAGAGGACAGTTTCATTGCACATTTTCCCCCCTTGGGAACATATTTTGCAGCTTCCTTTTGACCAACTCAGAGGAGGCCCATATCAATCTTTCAATCAATTTTATTGGTACATACTGGACCAGGTTTTACAGTAGTTTTGTATTTCGTTGCAAAAAAGCTCAGAGTCTGGAGATTCAGTAGTTCTATATAAGCTTGACTTGCTATCTGTTACATTGAATAATTTATTCTTCTTTAAAAATCTTCAGAAAATTTGTGTTCTTATATGTTTGCTTGCATCACTGAAAAATGATGATGCAACAAAAAAGGTCTGGCACATGAAGAAGCCATCATACAACCATTGCATACTGAGTCAACATTATAGGCAGCACCACTGGCAAGAAAATATGGGAATTTCTGATACGATGTTTTAGATCCCATTCAGGAGAAGCACGTCCATTTGGTCTACTGATGGCATCACATTCATGACTTTGAATTGTACTACCATTCCAGAGATTGTCATGTACGAGGGACTATATCCCAAAAAGTCTATCTTTGATCACAGCACAAAAACTATTTTCTGGAAAGAATGATGGTAAAAATATGAACTTCTGCTCAAACATAAGTATCAAATTCTAACAGATCACCTATTTCCGTAAGTAAATACATTGATTTGAGATACATATAGCAGTTGGCAATTAAAAGATGAAATTGGTGCACCTTAGCAGTGTTGAAGACAACATTTCTGCAATCTGGCAGGATGCTGACAGACCATGCTGGCAAAACATACGAAAGGTTTCGAAAGCTAACAGCTTTTTCACTTTGATCATCCATGTTAGCAATGAAAGCAGAACATTTTCCAGTTTCATCTTCATAAATATGAGCCTGCATCAGATTAAACACTGCAGTTAAATGGCAACTAGTGAACTATGTTTGACAATGATAACCAATCAAGGCCATAACAGACTATGGTGAATGTCAACAAATAAAAACACGCATTTCCAAGACAAATAAGGTCCAGCATATTCATAATAAGCACGTAGAGACACAAATGAATAAATTTTTTGACTAAGATAACAGCCAGAAAGCAGAAGTAAATGATCAGTAGGCATTAGGTAGCAAGAATGATACAAGAAAACAAATTATACAATTGTGAATTGATCATCCACCAGCCACCAGCCATGATAGTGGATAAGATGCTATTCTCAGAAAGACAGATAACATATAACATTCTGGAAGCTAGAGAAACTGGCTCCCAGTTTTTCTTAGTGGGACATTAAATAAGACAGATACAAACTTACAACGTTCTATGGTAAAGTTCATGCTACAAATTTAATATCACCTATCCTTCAGTTTTTTCATGTCTAACCTAGTTATGGCCAATGGTCAGGCATAAGGTAGCCTAGGTTTCAGAATGTTCTAGCGTGGCATCTCCAGTATGTCCAGCCAAGGCTTCAACCATAACAGAAGGGAGAAAATAGGCATTGTCAGATATTATGGTTCCTTGAGAAGAGAAAACGGCTATATTAAAGAGAAATGCTACTAATCCCTATACTTAACATCTATCTGGGAGACAAGTGGCGCACCTGGTCACCTAGGATATGGCAAAGATGTGAGACTCATGAAATGTATTCTCCAGCATCCTTAGCACATGACATTTTCAAGTGAATCTACGACCAACCAATCTTTTAAAAGAATCTTATTCTATAACCAGAGTCCATATTATTCTAAAGCAAACACCTTAAACAATAATCAAAAGTGCATGTGTCATTGGCAACTTACCTCCTGTAAAGGACCTAATGAAATATTTGTTAGCACACCATTGAGTATTGCATGTTCACATAACTTAATTGCCTCATGCAGGTCCTTTAGATGTCCCCATTTTGGCTGTCTTGCGAGACCTGCACAATGATTTTAAACTTTTGATGGAAAAACTGAATGTGAAATTCTTACACAATAGAGAAGGCAAATATCCTTAATCTCAAACATATCCAATCAGTTGAGGATCCATGAGATAAGAAGACCTAGCATGTTTCCGTACCATATTCATCAATTGGAGCATCATAATCATAACTTGTGGTGATGAATGGTCCTCCAGAAGTGCGACCAAAATTTGTTCCACCATGATACTGAAACCAAATCACAATGTAGTGGGTGGGATAAATATAAGGGGACAGTATTGAAGAGATGACCTTCAAGATCTGATGAGGTGCAAGAGCAAAGCAATAAAATTGGAATCAGTCGCAGAGTCACTTTTACTACCATATAATAATTTTGAAGGGCTCCTCCGTTCTGGAAAAAGCGTGCAACAGAATATGCAACATCTTCAGGTGGTCTATGAGGATCTCGAGAGCCAAATGTCTTAAACCTGAAAAAAATAGATGGATAAGAATCACTGTGGATCATAGGGCACAGTTTTTTTGCATCAGTTTCAACATCAAAGTATGTACTGCCTTTTCTATAGATCAAAGCAGACCAATATTTGATGAACTGTGTTCCCACCATCTTTGTCATTGGGATGTGAGGTTCCAACTTGTGGGAAATAGAAATAAACATGTCTTAATGGCAGGTGAACTACCATAAGTTCATTTAAATGCAGATATGCACGCAAGTACAAGGTTTCTAGAACAAAAATTGCCGTAATCCCTATAACATAGTGCAAAGCAAAAACTCTGGGCAGTTGCTTAAAATAAAGGTTCTGAGAAGATGTGACATATTTTTAGCACCTAGGATTGAAAATTCAAAGAAAGGATATCTGTCTTTGCAACAAGACATGTTGTTAACTTTAGCTAACCAGAGAGCAAGGCATATGCATGGACACACAAGAACATACTCCTTACACAGATAACATAAGCAAATATGCATTAAGTGTGCAAAACATGGTTCTGCATCAAAATTAGATAAGATTCTAATGAAAGATAAAAAATACTTTGCTGGGAAAGGCAACCTTTTTTCCCCATATATGTCGAACATACCATCCAGGCCAGTTTTCTGTCCAAATTTTTGGCTTGTCTTTGTAGATTGGTGTGAATTGATCACAATAAAATGAATTGCACGTGTTGATCTGCAATGACAAGTGGAACTCTATGAGATGAAATAACCACAAAAAGTTGAATGCTCTGGGAAGACAAAAAATTTGACCACGAAGGTGATATATTCATGAAAAAGTATCCTGCAAAAAGTAATTCTTTTAAAGGCACTTCTTAGATTAAGTAAAATCTGCTACATGTTCATTTACCAAATAAAATTTTAGAAAACTAACTTGTTACAACTTACAAGTAAAGCATGGGCCAGAGTCAAATAACCATTTAGGAGACAAATATGACAGACATAAAATGAAAATTTTGACTGAAAGTTTAAGCAAACATCTGTATTGAGAGGTTAAGTACTAAAACAAACACCATGAAACAAGGAGAAAAATTATAAATACAAGTTCACTTTTTTAAAGTCATATTCATAGATCGAATTTATCATGATACTTTCTTGAAATTTCCTCAGAAGTCATATGAAGAAATAAAATCCAATATTCAGAAACAATGTACAGGTACATACATGCATGTGAGTTTGTGTCTGTGAGTGAGAGAGAGAGAGAGAGAGAGAGAGAGAGAGAGAGAGAGAGAGTATAAAAGAATTGGTGGATGACAATGAATTATACCAATCTTTTGTCGTCTCTAACGAGTTCAATTCAAATCATGTATTACCAACACAAAGTATAGAAAGGTTTACTACAAACAAAGCAAAATATTTTAAACAGTTGGACTTTTAAATAAAGGGATTCTTAATACTTTCTCATTGTACTTTTACAAAAGTAATAGAATCCAAGGTATTTTTTATGTCTGCCCTTTTAAATTTGCAAATATAGTTCCAAACAACACATGAGACTGCATTAGCAAACCTTAATGCTAAAAAACATCAAGAGCAAAAGAGAAAGGTAAAATAAAAGAAAAAAGAGAAAAACTGCTCAATATCCACCAGAAGATAATAGAAACACCTTGATATGCATAGGATGTGTTCTCTAGCACGTATAGAGAACCTTTCAGTGTTTAAAGACAGAATTTGTTGTCCAAAATCAGATTAGGTTATGTTTAAGGTTTCAGTCCAAAATAAGATATGTTGTCTTTCAAGTACCATGAAAGTGAACCTTACTCCCCATGATCATGAGCACACACACTAAGTTAAAATTTTTCCAATGGTCGATTGGTTACTTGCTTATTCATGTTTGTCAACACTAACAAACTATTCTAAGCAAGTAATTCTTTTATGAATATCGATTGTTCAACGATATTAGTGAAATATTTCATATAATGAAGCCTGTGTGGACTCGCTTTTTTTATTTTCTTCATCAGTTAAAAACTGAAAGTGCTGATGACTCTGCATACAGCACAAACTTCAGTTTGATGCTGGACTTGCATCAGACACAAATTGTTTACCAGGAAAATCCTGATGTTCTTATACATGTAATATGAGTATGTATGTTAAGTTAATTTGGTGGTTGGATGTCTAACAAGACAATGACTTGGGCTGTAGTTGGGCAGAAGGCAGCCCAAGTGTGCACCTGTTTTTCCTTGTCACTGGCAAGTTGCTGATTAACAGACACTTACCAATTTATTCCAAAAGACCCACCAGAGTATCGAACTCTTGACCTTCAACTTGAAGGTCCTAGAGCTCGCTGCTCCCATCAGGGTCAATGGAGTACTCAAACTTGTTGATCTAGGAACTAATGACATCCTCGACCACTGACCATAAACACTAAGAATTATTTAAAATTAAATTGAACACTATGCCGAAGTTGAAAATTGAATTTTGATCCAGTCAAGAGCAAATTTCTTATTAACTTAAACTGAATGAAAAGGTCATTAAACAAGAAAAAAGGTAAATCAACATCTGTTGCATTGAATACAGGCTTAATTTTCCATGAGCTCTCAAGTACAGTGCTTTTGGCACTGGTCAAAATGAGCAAACTAAGCTGCAAGTGACATCATCATGCAATCCAAATTTGCTCTTCAAGAGAATTTTCACACTCCCACGTTTGGATTTAAACTTCTTGTTCCTACTTCCTATTGGTTCACATGTATGTGATCCAAATCATGCATTACCAGATTTATCTTCTACCAAAAACCTACATTAACTGGACACTCATCTCCACCAGCTCTGTTCATGGCAAATGCTTTTTGGCACTGCTGCTAGCAGCACTTGTCCTTGAAGAATGGAGTTTGCAGTTCATCTAACATTCAACTCTTTTTTTTATATAATTTCAGGGTTTGTGATTTTAAATATAAACAATATTTTATAGTCAATTTTATCAAAAATTGCAAGTACCCTGACAACCTTGAATTCCCTGCCTCTTTTGTGGCCTTATTTATGGACTAGTTTATCTCTATACTTTTAGTATGTTCAAACATGGTCCATCTTCTCTGCCTGCAGCTCCATATAGAAGTTATTTTTCGTATTGACATTCTTGTGCACTTGTGCATGTATATGTTTTTGGTATGGAAAATTAATTAGGTTTCTGATGGTCAACAAGTTCAGGACTTGCTACTGAGGGCAATACATAATTCTAGGTAATGCGGATTAGACTTTGATCTTACTTCTCGTCCTTCCTACTTAGATAAATAGTCACCTTTCCAGGTCATCTCTTCAACTGTCTTTTTCAGGTGATGTAGTTGTATATGCATGCCATTGAAGCATTTAAGTACATAGATAACTCATCACCTGATTTACTCAATTCACTTGCAAGAACATTCTACTGCAGAAAAGCCTTGAAAAACAAGGTATCCCATTTGCTTTCCAACTTATATGCATTTGCATTCTCGTTTGAACGTTTAATGTTGTAATACTGTAAGTATAATTGTGTGTGCTGCATGTATAAGCAAGTGACGTTTTTCCACTTCCTTCAGACTCATTGATCCTTTTCCAGTACAGAACATTGTTTGGCAAAGATGGATATCTTGTTTCGCAGGAATCAACAAAATGGTCATCATCTCAGGATAAAGATAAACAAGTTGTTCTTATAACAGTTAACAAATTATTAAAGTGTAACAAGTTTCTGTTGCCTTAAACAAAGTGCAAAGTGGCTCAATGAACCATGTTTGTTCTGAATCTTCTGATCAATAGGGAGCCTCAACAACTAGGACACAATGGAAAGTCTATTTCACAGAATGTGGTATTAGGCAAGAAGTTGGTCAAGATCTATTGGATGTCAAGACATTTATATTCAAACATACATCACATCCAGAAGTAAGAAATGATGACAATATAAATGCATAACTAGGAGAGTCCTTGTTGCAGCGCTTTCAAATAGTTCCTTTTCGAGTTGTCAATGTTCAAGCATTTTCGTGTACAACTTATACTGTAACTGCAAATTGATATTTTGAAGTGCAATAGCGGCCTCGGATGCATATATGCAATAATGCAACATGGTACTAGGTAAATAAACCAGAAAATCCAAGGCCTGCATCTGCATAAAATCAGGTGGCAAAGTACTTGGCCTAATTTCATGAGCAAAATTATAAAAATGTATAACATTTATATACTTAAGGCAACAACATACCTTGTCAACAAAGCTGCTTCAATATCAAATTTGCATCAATTAAAAGTCATAAATGACAAACATTAAGGAAAAATTAATACTATCTGCAAGATACCTTCAACATATTTGTTCACCAATCGAAAGAACTCACCACAGTATCAGGAGCATCGAATTGTTGACACATAATCCAAGGCACACCTGTGTTTTGAGAAACAGCCATATTTGCAGCCCACATTGCATATTTCTTCCCTCCTTCTCCATAAGATGGTTCATAGTATCCATATTCATTTTCTATCTACAAAAATTTCAGTACCAAAAAGTTTTGAAGTCAATTATAACGTTATTTGGTTAAGAACTAGTTAATGCATGTCCTCCAGTTGCATTCTATTTCTTCCAGTAGAGGAAGCATAACCAACATAGAGTTTGAATACCATGGCTTATGGGGAAAAGAGGAAATAATATGATCAGCACATGCTACAAGACACATGTTAAAGATACAAAAAGGGGTTTTCTGAAATATTAGGAAGTTAGGGAGGATCTCTTTAAATGTTTTGTTATTTTTAGTGGACTTCTCTTGTAATTTTCCCTAACCCTAATCTCTTAATAGAGATTAGGGTCACGTAATGAACTTTCAACTTTTTGCTGCCTCTCTCTCTCTCTCGCAACATGGTATCAGAGCGGGTGTGGGCGTCGACGGCAGGGTGCGCTTTCCGGTGACCTTCTCCGGCGACCATCTTCTTCGGCGACAATCTTTCTGGCGAACAGCCAAGTGAGTTCCTTTCTTTTTCGTCCTCTCTCTTGTCATCGCTACTCCTTATTCCCTCTTATCACCCAATAAGGAGACAGTGAGGGAATAGGGGTTGGGCGTTCCGTGTGAAGGAGGACCTGATCACGCCTATGTGGAAGGCGTAATCAGATCCTCATATTGGTCGTATGAAGCAGACTATTGTGGATGTAGTGTGACGCTGTGGTTTGTGATGATCGTAAATACAATTTCGGGAAAGTCAGGCTGCGTGAGGTGTTGTGGATGCTTTGTGGAGTCTATATGCTGCTTATAAATTCAGTTTTTTGAATATGATCAGAATTTTTCTATAGATCGTGGATACAAGTTCAGTAAAGTAAGGCTGCGTGAGGAGTGAGGACTGCTGCTGATCCTTAGTACAAGTTTTTTGTTTGATTTTGTGGATTTCTTTGACACGTGGACAGGAAGTTTTATGAGAACTAGCTGCTGTTATAAGTGGCAGCAGTCTTCAGTCGTTGGGAGCAGCAGTCTTCAGTCGTTGGGAGTTCATTCTTGTTTATTTTTTTGTCATCGGCTGAACCAGATCTAAAGTGACAGTAATTTCCTAGCCCTCTTTCTTTAAACGTTTGCGTCAATCTGGTCTTCTTTATTTACTATGGCTGAAAACAGTAAATCTGAAGGGTCTACTGACTACAAGATGGTTGGGAATTCATTCTCTTATGGAACCACGATGAAACTTAATGGCTCAAATTATGAAATATGGTCTAGGGTATTCATAATGTCGGTGGCTGGTCATAGGAAGAAATATATTCTTGAGGAGGATGAACCTATTGAGAAAAAAGGAATATATGCTGCGTGGGATGAAGATAATTATATTGTTATGTCTTGGATTATGAATAGTGTGGAGTCTCATATAGCCCCAACTATTGCATATTATACCAAGGCCAAGGATATGTGGTCTTTCTTGAGAAAGACATACTCGCATGCCACTAATGTAATCAAAATCCTACAACTAGAAGAGGAGTTATGTAACATTCGACAAGGGGATCAGGACCTATCCCAATATTTTGCTACTTTGACTGCTGCATATGAACGGTTAAAGGCTCTTCGTCCACCTTGCCAGCATTGTTATGCATCACACGTTGAGACTGGTATGGTGGCGAAGTTTTTATCTGGCCTATCTTCAGAATACTCTGTGGCAAAGTCTCAAATTCTAACAGGCAGTGAACTTCCAGATTTAGCAGACACGTATAATAGGCTGAGTCGTTTTGCAGCCACTCTTTCTCAGACTACGCATGACACACCAGTCTCTGCACTTGTGATATCAGGAGGACGGGGCCCTAGTTCTTTTGGAGGCACTAGGGGACGTGGTACAGGCCGTGGTGCTGGACGTGGCAGATTTCAGTGCTCTTATTGTGGCAAAATTGGTCATCTAGATTCTAGAGGATCGTTGTTGGGACAAACATCCTCACCTCAGGTCTAATGTTTCATCTGGACGTGGTGGAGGTAGAATCACCACAAGCAGAGGTCCTTCTTCATCCCAAGCAACTCATTCAAAGGCAACAATATCTGTGGTTGAGTCTTCTACTGATCCTTCTATATCTATGTTATATTCCCTTAACCTAAGTAAGGATGAATATGATCGTGTTCTTGCTCAGAGGTCTGCCTCTACATCTACCAATGCCGCTGTTGTAGATTCAGCATTCTCTGTTGGTGCTCCTACTGCTGATCCAGGTATGACATGGATGATAGACTCGGGCGCTTCTAGACATTGTTGTAATCAACCACAAAAATTTTCATCATTTGTCAGATTTTCTACACCACAGCATGTTAAGCTGGCTGATGGCAAGTTGTCTCCTGTTTTGGGTAGCGGTGATATTTACCTTCCACGTTTAGGCACTCTTACACATGTACTATATGCTCCTCAGTTTCCTGTTAATTTGATATCTGTGAAACAGCTAGCTATCGACTTACAATGTAAAGTCATTTTTGAATCTGACTCTTGTTCTTTTTAGGACTTACCAACTGGGAAGATGATTGGTGGCGGCCATGAGCGTGAGGGCCTTTATTTTTTGTCAATCCCAGTTGATGTTGCTGCATCTTCAGTCCCTTCCAAGCCTTCTCCCTTCCAATGGCATCTCAGACTGGGTCATCCTTCAGTACCAAAACTTCGTCGCATGTTTCCAGATATTCCTGCATCAGAGTCCTTCTTATGTGATGCCTGCCAGTTGGGCAAGCATATACGGAGCAGCTTTCCTTCGAGTCAGAGTCCGTCGAGTCAGAGTCCTTTTGATCTCATTCATGTGGATGTATGGGGTCCTAGTCGGGTTCCTTTTCGATCATGTTTTCGATATTATCTTGTTCTAGTTGATGATTTTACTAGAGTCAGTTGGGTTTTCTTGTTAAGGGAAAGATCTGAAGTCATATGTATTCTTCAAAAATTTATCAAGGAAATAAAAACTCAGTTTGGACTCATTGTCAAAAATATTCGCACTGATAATGCTCTTGAATTCAAGTCTTCCATTCTACTTCAGTTTTATGCCGACCATGGAATTCGACCTCAATATACTTGTCCACATACGTCCCAACAGAATGGTGTAGCCGAACGCAAACATCGGCAACTCCTAAACGTAGCTCGTACCCTCATGTTACATTCTCACATGCCTGCCTATTTTTGGGGTGATGCTATTCTTACTGTGTGTTACCTCATTAATAGATTACCCTCTTCCTCCATTCAAGACCGTATTCCAATTCAAATTCTATATCTAGGGCGTTCATTATTTCATTTACCTCCCAAAGTTTTTGGATGCACTTGCTTTGCACATATCCTAGGCCCGAACAAAAGCAAACTTGCTGCCCAAGCCATCAAATGTATTTTTATTGATTATTCCCAATCAAAAGGGATACAAATGCTTTGATCCCTTGACCAAGAAAGACATTATCAATACGGATGTTACCTTCTTTGAGTCTCGTCCTTATTTCCCTCCGTCAAGTCCCTCTTCATCTGAGATGCATGCACCTATACCTCTTCCTATTCCACCAGTGTCACTTGAGTCATTTCCATCATCTCAACCTAGGTCACATGAACGTTTTCTTGAGCCTCTGTTGGTTTACACTCGTCGTCTAGGTCCCTCTCTCAACCGTCCACCAGCATCGTCTCAAGAGGTAAGCTCTACTGATAAGACTGACTCAGGATTAAGTGATGATTATTCTACAGCAGATCTCCCTATTGCTATTCGCAAGGGCAAGCGACAGTGTACCTTACATCCTATATCTAATTCTGTCTCTACTGCTCATCTGAGTACACGCTTAGTACAGTTTGATCAAGCTCTATCTAGTCATGTTATCCCGTCCTCGCACCATCACGCCCTGTTAGATCCACGTTGGCGACAAGCTATGCAGGAGGAAATGGATGCTCTTCTTTCTCGGGAGACTTGGGATTTGGTAGACCCCCCAACACGCTGTGATGTGGTTGGCTCACAATGGGTATTCACCATCAAGTATCATTCTGATGGGTCAGTTGAAAGGTTCAAGGTCCGTCTTGTCGCAAAAGTGTATTCTCAGACTTATGGTGTTGACTTCTTTGAGACCTTTTCGCCTGTGGCCCGGTTGGGCACTATTCGCTTGATTATCTCTCTTGCTGTCCAACGAGAGTGGCCTCTTTTTCAATTGGATGTAAAAAATGCCTTTTTGTATGGAGACCTTTCTGAAATCGTTTATATGCAGCAACCACCTGGTTTTGAGCGACAAGGGGAGTGTTCCAAGGTATGCAAGTTAAAGAAGGCTATTTATGGACTCAAACAGAGTCCCCGTGCATGGTTCCAAAAGCTTACTGAAGTGTTATCTAAGTGTGGATTTCGCCGATCCCAGCTTGATCACTCATTGTTTATCAAGCGAGGCTCAGCAGGACTTGTGATATTGATTGTCTACGTGGATGATATTGTTCTTACAGGGGAAAATGATCAAGAGATATCTCAAACAAAGGAGTTTTTACAGCAACACTTTGTTACGAAAGACCTTGGACAACTTCGTTATTTTCTTGGTATTGAGGTGGCTCGTGGTAATAAAGGAGTTGTAGTGTCTCAAAGGAAATATGTTCTTGATCTTCTACAGGAAACAGGACTATTGGGGGCTAAACCTGCCACACTTCCCATGAATCCTCGCATTCATATACATGATGATGACTCAGAGCCGTTTGACTCTAGATCTTACAGATCTCTGATAGGGAAACTGTTATATTTGACTGTCACTCGTCCCGACATTAGCTTTGCTGTAAATAAGTTGAGCCAATTCATGGAAAAACCCCGAAAAGTTCACTGGGATGCAGCTCTAATGATTGTAAGATACTTGAAATCAGCTCCGGGAAAGGGGCTATGGTTCAAGAAAGAAGAATGTGTTGACATCGAGGCGTATAGTGATGCTGATTATGCTGGATCTGTAGATGACAGGAAGTCTACTACCGGTTTTTGTGTCTTTGTGGGCGGTAATCTTATTTCCTGGAGGAGCAAGAAGCAGAATGTTGTGGCTCGTTCTAGTGCTGAGTCGGAATATAGGGCTATGGCTCAAACTGCAGCTGAAATGTCGTGCGTTAGATCACTAGTTGTAGAGTTGGGTGTCTCAGTGAATCTCCCAATGAAGATGTATTGTGACAACAAGGCAGCTACATATATCGCTAACAATCCTGTCTTCCATGAGAGGACTAAACACATTGAAGTGGATTGCCACTATATTCGGGACTTAGTTCAAGGAGGAATTGTTAGCACTATTCACGTCTCCTCAGAAGATCAGGCAGCAGATATTCTCACTAAAGCTCTTCTCATAGGCGATTTCCTGAGATGTTGTAACAAGCTGAGCATGATTGATATATATGCTCCAGCTTGAGGGGGAGTGTTAAAGATACAAAAAGGGGTTTTCTGAAATATTAGGAAGTTAGGGAGGATCTCTTTAAATGTTTTATTATTTTTAGTGGACTTCTCTTGTAATTTTCCCTAACCCTAATCTCTTAATAGAGATTAGGGTCACGTAATGAACTTTCAACTTTTTGCTGCCACTCTCTCTCTCTCGCAACAACACAAACTCATTAGCAGATCAGTAACCAAAAGTAATAATTAAGAATTAAACCTTATATGTGTTCTACTTCTCATGAAAGAAGATATTTCTCATTTGACTGGATTTAAGAGCCCCATCACTTGTAGGCTAGTTTGGAGTAAAACCCAACTTTGTGCCTGTGGAGAGTTTCTGCACATGTAATTCAGAATTTCTAGAACTTTTGGTGCTTAATTTGCATGAGAGTGTGCACATGAGATGTAACCATGAACTTATTTACAGGATATGGTCTGACAATATTGCTTGCTTAAGTATTTTTTTGGTTTAATTTTCTATACGTACCATTTCTTTTCACATATATGACCAGATCCCGTATAATACAGTCAGCATAAGTTGATAACTATTTTATTGCTTTGTTCCATTTCACAATGAATGGTTTGCAGAAAATCAGAAATCTCATAACTTCAAACAACCATTCAAGGCGTCAATAAGCATATCCTTGAGGAGTTCTTTCCTCCAGTCATTCACAAAGAAATATTGCATCAGTGATACATGACCGCAAGTGATTATCCTAGTTTTTGAGCATTCACTTATGCTGTTCCCTATTTGCATACATTTCTTGGTAACTGTTTTATGCCTGCATAACATACAAATTTAACATAGTTGATGCATCGTGTTAGTAATTTTCCTTCATATGGAACATTTGATATGGTCATTTTCCAAAATCAACTTATCTAAGGGCAATCCCATGAAAGCCAACAGCCACTTGATTAGGCAGAGGATGTGCTGATAACGAATGGTAACTGCAACTTCATGAGCAACAGAAAATGTCCAAAAAATTTCCGTTTTAGCCAATGAAATTGGCAATATGTTGACTGCAATTTCGACCTATGCATTTTACTCTATCATAGCAGCTGAAACTAAGGAGCACTTTGAGTTACCATAGCAAATGGAATGACGCTAAAGTCCTTGATATAATGCATATAAAATGGAAACAGAAACAGAATCAATTCTTGCCTGTGACAAAATAATGGGCCCTCCTTGTGATGCAAAAAGTTTCTCACGCTTCATCAAATTGACTATATACGTTGTGAAGCTCTCCATGTGACTCTGAAAAATCAAACCTGGTTTTATAATCTAACCAAACCTGGTTTTATAATCCGAAATGAAGAGAAGATAAAAAGGTTTCTTACAGCCCTCATACCTCAAAGTTAGTAGAATTTGTTCGAAAAATTGTCCCAGGAATATAATGAAGCCAAACAGGCACGCCACTGCAAAGTATTCGGGCAGAAGAACATATGAGAAATCTCAATCAAGGGACACCGCGGTTCATAAGACATACAGAATGTAATTACATCTTATTGCAGAATCTAGTATAGAAAATCCACGATCTTGTTTCAGAACCTATACAATTGAAACATGTCGTTTGGTTTTGATGGAGATTGTTTAGCAGAAAAGAATGGATGGAATCATTCTAGAGTCAAGAATTCATCCAGCACAGGAATGTGAAGTGCAAAAATCCTAGCCACAAAGGACAATGTAGAGAACTTGTCAATATAAAAGCGATTACGGCCTCTATAGGCATCAGTTTTTCAGGAAACTGGGATAGTTTATGATGGCACATTGTGGTCGTAACGCAAATATCTGCTCCTTGCCTTCTCTTTCTGGATCGTTCCTATGAATGGGAAAAAGGAAAGGAAGGAAAAGAAAAGAAAAAAAGGAGGAAATGACAGACCCGAAATTCCATTCTGCAGCAACGACCGGCCCAATTCGAAGAATGGAGTATAGCCCGGCAGCTTGGATGAGCTTCAAGAACTTGACTAAGTCGAACCTCCCTCCAAAATAATACTGCACTTCCCGCAAAACCCAAAAACCATAACACTAACCAAAACAGACAAGCAAATCCAAAAGAAATCAGAAGATTTAGTCAAACAAAACTCACATTTCCAGGTGATGGCTCATGTCCATTCCAGAAGACGTAAGTCTCGATCACGTCGATCCCACCTCTTTTCGCCGTCTCTATAAGGCTTGGCCACATCTGAAATTTATGAAAATAACATTAAGAAGCCAATCTCCATGTCCCCACTAGACTCCCTATCAAGAAGTACTCATCCACCAACTGAAAGAACAGAGGTAACCAATGGTGGAGGAAAAAAAAAACACTTTATTACAAGGCCCATCTCTCCCCACTAGTCCATGAACACTTGTACGTCAGCAGACTCATCAATGAAAAATACAAAAGGCAAAAAAGACCATCATTAAGCTAGTCGGTTCACAGGCTGGTTACCGCAGGAACACTACGTGGATAGTGAATGGAGGCAGAGATGAGGAGCTTCCTCTGTCCGTCGATAATCAAAGATCGATGGTCATACGTGACGTTCCAACCTAGAGTGGTGGTAGCCGAGAAAACCATCATCAAAGCAAGAAGGACGATGAAGCTGGAGAGTGTTGAAGCACTCCCCATCATCATCTTCCGCATTTCTGTCTCTTCTTCTTCTCCTTCTTCTACTACTCTCGCTTTCCTCTGTTTATTGGTCTACAATCCCTTCCACAGAGAAAGCGAGAAAGCAGACGCAGAATCTCGAGAGTGAGAAGAGAGAGACGAAAGGAGACTGGGGGATGGAGCTTGGTGGGGAGAAGCTTCTCTCCGCTTTTCTTTTTATTTCGAAGCCTTTTCGGCCTCTTCTCGTTCATGTGTCGTTGCTTGTTTTTCGCGCTGCCGCTGACGTGGAGGGATGGAGTGCAGGTAGGACCCACCTGCTACGCGGAGTCTCCGTGATTTGGTGCACGTCCCTGTTATCGCTCTGAACTCGTGGTCCCACCCCGTGGGACCCACAACCAGAAGATAATCTGGTTGCCAGCTAGATGAGGTCACACCGCCATTTAGAGAGAGAAAGAGCATGAGAGAGAAAAGAAAGGAAGCGTCTTGTTTTTCCTTTTTTAAACAGTGTGTTTGATACAAGACGTTGGTTTTTTTATCAGAAAAGTAAGAGAGAGACTGAGAGAGAGATCCGGATATTATTATTTTATTAAACAATAGAAAATGATCATAGAAAACTTTTCAGCATGGATTTTTCGGATCGCGTTTGGTAACTTGCCGTCGATGGCGACGTCGGAGATTTGCTTTTCCTTTAATTATTTTAATAATCTAATATAATTTTATAAAATTTTACTTGTTTTATATAAAAATTTTAAAAAATAATATTTCACATTTTCAATGAACGTTGCATGAAAGGGTGTTTTATAAGATTAAGCATACTTCGAATGAAACTAAAATCTTAAAAGTAGAAGGGGATATAGTTTTGACGCCGTGCTTTGATCAAATCGATCAAATTGAAAGAGACCCGCCATCCAACAAAATTCCGACTCAAACAAAGGTCTTTTTGAACATTTTTTTGATAATCTTTTCCAAATGGTGGGTTGTTGTGAACCTCTAAAAACTCAAAATAATATTAGATTAAAAAAAATGCCAAAATGCCAAAAATCATCGAGAAAAAGAAAATATTTCAATACCCTAGTCCTCTCCATCCCGTCGTTGGAGTTGGAAGCTTTAAAAAGAGTTTAGTATTTTAAGACGTGTTTGTTTTGGATGGTGACAGACACGTTACGAGAATTATAAATCACAACACCTCTATAATCATTAATGAAATATAAAATCTTACGAATGAATTTTCATGTAAATAATTTCCCGAGGGGCTTTGTTTCAGTAAGAACCGCGTCGTTTCAATAAAGGAGAGCAAGCCATGTGGCTGCACATTCCCCTTTTGGAACTCTGAAAATAGCTGTCACAATTTTAATATGAATCTACATTTGATAAGATGTCATTCATCAATCATCATATCCAAATTTGATCTTATTTTTTAGTCGGATGCTAAATTTTTATTCATATTCGATGTTTTTTAATTCAAATCATTATTATGATGCAATTATCAAAGTAAGCCCTTATTTGATTTTTTTTTTCTTTTTGGTAAAATAACAGCTAAAAAGTTTGCACCCCAGGCTTTTAGGTTGAAGAAATAGTACCAATTTAAATTTCTCATTTAATTAAAGTGGCCTTGTTTATGAAGGATAATGTGGACCGGGTTGGCCCACCTATGATCCTGTGATCCGCAGCAGTTGACCACCGAAATACCAACAAAGCAGATCTCCCTTTCTCCAGTCCTCCACCGCCGAAGCACATGCAAAAAGTGTAATACTATTTTTCAAGAAAAGGTCGTCCTGTTGCAGATCTGGGTTGGATCCGCAAGGGATCGTTTGGTAATTGGATCACCTTTTATATATTTCATGAATCTGTCTCAAAGTTTATAACATATTCGTCGAAACCTAAAACTAGCCTCAATCATGAAACACTTACAAAGTGTTCCATAAAATTTTAGAATCAAAATGTTCATTTTTTAAGAAATCAGAATTTTTAAACAAATAAGATGTTTTGTTCTCTGATTACAAAACTAAAGCATGAATGATTTTATTTCAGGAGGAATTAAACTTTTAGAAATTTCATTGTTGAATCAAAATTCCAAACCATCAAACACCTCTTAAATGCATTTTTCTCTTGAATGATGTGCCAAAAATTATTCAAATAACAAAGGAGTGAAAATCCCCATACTTGGAAAGAGTGAAGTCTTTCAGTGGTTCAACCACTTCAACCACAAATAGAACAAGTTAAACCAACATTGTCAGGTTTCTCGGGGGAAAGAACAAAAAAAAAAGAAGAAAGCACAACACATGCATGCACATGATGCTAAGGTGAGTGTCCCAATAAATAAGACCATAAGAGATAAATATTCTATTTTATGAAAGTTAGTGAAGCTAAAATCATGTGCAACATGGTTTCGCATTACAAAAATGTCCCAGGGACATGCTTAGATGCTTCACTTTTCTTAAATTTAACATAAATTTTAATTATTTCTTCATAAGCTTAAGGCGGTGTTTGATAACATCAGATTTAAGATCCGGGGCCAATCTCAGATTCATGTTAATTAGGAGAGATCTATTGTCTAAATAAACGGTAGATTTTTAGATTTACAGTTCTAAAACCATAGGTTTAAGGAAAGGTTAAAATTCTCCAGACCTCAAATCACTTGGGTGTACCTGTTACACCGTGGATAGGAGATCCACCATGATATGAAATCACCAGAATTTCAGATTCATGGATTCAAAGTCAGAGATCCTCAATCCATCCAACCTGAAATCCACAGTTTTTTACATGTAATGTGAAATATGATTCACACTACTAAGATCATATGTTTACCATACAATGCTTCCTCATATCATCAAACACTAACTTAGTATCTTAAATCCAAGGCTATCAACAAATCAGATATGGCATTCTTTCTCATATATTTTATCATATCTCTCGTATATTTTTCCAATGTGACAAACGCGTGATGCCGTGTCAGGTGGGGATAATGAGTTAAAGACCTCTTAAACTTATGAAATTGTATTTTAATCACCTGAATAAACTGTCTAAATCGTCTTCTTGGTATTCGTGGCACCATCTTTCTTTGTAGGGACAGGGACGCTGACAAATTTGCCATATTATTTTTTAATAAGATTGCCTTTTACATTATAAAATAAGGGCGCTTTATTAAAAATTTTTTGTTATCGGTAGTGTCGGAGCCGTCATATTTAATGCTACTGCAGTCCCAAGATCAAATCTACGTACTTTGGTAAAATAATCAATAATCAAGCCCACGGTCACTTGTAAGCACTCTTCCAACCACGAGAGTTGCTGCCCTGGCCCTGCAATTTTTAATATATTTTACTTTTAACGAGGAACAAATTTCTTCAGTTTTTACCATGTTCTGATCTAGTTGCCTTACTATGTGAAAAATCATTCTGTTACTATATAGGTAATTGACTATCTGCTTTCTTGTTCTCTCCATGTCGATAATTTATATAAGTTCATGTTTTCCCTTATAATGATTATATACACGGGCGGAAGAAGGGGGGCGCCTCAGCACCCAAGCTAATTAAAAAAAAAAATACATTAAAAAAATTGAAAATTTTTAGTTGCATAGTGTATTTTTTAGATTCGGCTTTAGTTCGACCATATTTAGATAAGTTCGTTAGACCGTTTGGTTCATTCCTGAAAAAAATCATAGCTCTGCCCTTTATTATATATATACATATATAAGAAAATAAGTAGCTACCTTACCTTTATATGCCAGTTGGATGGGATCGATTTTAAAGAGACTAAATTGTGTATATTAAGTTGAAAAGATTAGAAACCAAGTTATATTTTCAGGAAACAAAATACTTGTTAAAAGGAAACAAAGAATCAAAATTAAGAACTATTTTGTTTCTTCCTATGAAAGGTATTTCTATTTATTGAAAATATAACTTGCTTCAACTTAACACCCAATTCCCATCTGGTATACCATGCAAAGGTATGGTACCTACCCATATGTGTATGTTTATATATATACATATATGTATTCAAATCATTTGGCATATATAGAGAAGAACCAAAATATTTAAGTTATTCTGAAAATATATAATAAACAAAATATACATGCGAGTTGTTTTATAAAAAATATTAATTTATCTATTATCAAACTTTTAATAATATAAGAGCCGTTATTTTTTTATGAATAAAAGGGCACAAATTTGAAAAAGTTTTGTTTAGCACTACTTTTATTAATTATTCTAAAGTGCTTACCTATAAGGTTACATGGTACAAAAATAATTTGGTTTCTCTCTCTCTCTCTCTCTCTATATATATATATATATATATATATATATATATATATATATATATATAGGCCTTACCTTTTCAAAATTACATATAGTGCTGAAACTAATCACTCGTTTGTGCCATTGCAGACATGTGCTTTCTATGAGTGATACGTGACATTAAATGCTTCCTGTATTTTTATGGAATCTGGTAGGTATCCAATGCAAGCCCATATGGGCACCGTCAGAAAGTTTTTAGAAGTATTTGGCGGTTCAAACACGGGGAAGCATTTCACATCTCCACATGGAATTAAAGAAAAAAAGACCTGCAGTTTTTGTGGTAACGACACAGCAGGTAGATGGATCCAAACAGTCGGTTATGGTCCCCGTTCAGGATCCATTATTGCCCTGTTGCGCTTAAATCCAAAAGTTGGTCCCTAAAATGGACCTTCAAAATATAAGTCCAGGATCGTTAAAACCTTATCATGTTTTAACTTTTGTCTAGAAGAAATTTCCCAGTGAGAGTCAGGGCTCTTTCTGAACCAGATCCAAATCTAATTGACCCTTTCCAGTATGGCTTAGGGTCAGTTGATTTATGGAAGGGATTCAAGATTCACTGCAATGCAAACACGTGATCTCACTGTGGTCCAAATTAAAAGTTTTTGTCTGTCAAAGATGTCATAATATTTCTCTTTCTCTTTCTTTCTTACGACTTTTTCCTATTTGGCACTGCTTCTCACCAAAAGAATGGGACAACTCAACTTATCCTTAGAGTTTTTGAGCTCATCTCGGGTTTTTCTATTGATTCCTCCAATGTCACATTTCTCTCATTCACTTGTAAAAGGGAAAGAAGCAAACAAAGAGATTTTAACGAGGTTCGACTCAAAAATGAGTCTACATCCACGAACAAATTATCTCTCTCTAACGCCTCAGTCATTTGTGTAAGAGGTTCCATTGACATTTAAAAGAATACAAGGGTCATCTGTTTCAATTTTTAGGATCTTGATTGGCATTAATATCTTGACGATATTGTTGATTATACATATGATTTTCTTTCTTAATCTTCTCATAAACAAAAGCGGCAACATATTTGCCCCGAGCCTTATCTTCAATAACGTGGCTGGCCATGATACTTCTTGCTAAAACTTGCTTTAGGTGTACGGCTGCTCGCTTGCCCATGAACTACTTAGATCTTCAGATTACGCTGTCACCTACTGCACTCTCCTTTTGGGATGAAGTGGAGTAGAAGCTTTTGGATCACCTCTATTGTGACAGAAAAAGCTACTTTCACTCTCAAGTCGTATTACTCTTGATAAACATTGTCTTACGTCTCTCCCCCTCCATGCTCTCTTTCTCTCTTTCTCGAAATTTTTATTTGTTACTCTTGGATGCAGTTTTGTTTAATGAAGTTTTTTTTCAGCTCTTTCTCTCCCTGTCTGAAAAGAACATTTGGGTTTCATGATTTTGATAAATATTGCCAAGCCCAGCAAACAGTTTAAGGCTTAAAACCTTCATGCTGAGAAAATGAAGACTCTATCTAATACATAACATGAACACATCTTCATTGACTAAATCTGGTAGGGGTTGGGATGATCATAAGTCGTCGTGATACTTGCTGATGCGAGTGCAGCATACTCAATTGTGGTCACAAGAGTCGTTCTCAGATCTGCTCAACTTATCAACTCTAGTTGAAAAAGCTACCGTTCTCTGCAACTCTCAGGCCACAAAATCAGCAGCCTCATTCAATAAAGACCCACCATTCATTTGTCCAATGAGTTACAGTAGAAAGAAGACAAGACATCCCAGATGTCATAATAAACTCAAGTGGGGGATCACAATTCACGAGCATATATATATATCTCAATTTCTGAAGTATATATACGATTGTTCTCACGCCGCTTTCGATGAGACGTGTGGGCAATTGCTCACACAGTCCAACTATATTTTATTTAACCCTAAATTTTTATATATTTCCATATCAAATATCCCTCCTATATACTCATTTCAGCCAAATATGTCTAACTCCGCCATTGCTTCTGATACTTAGATATATATGCTACAATTTGTTAACCTCTCAAAGAACGCCTGTGATCGTATGGTGGCCCCTAGTTTAATTGTTAAACATGGGTCTGATATCAATTGTAAATAGTTCGGCTCAAAAGTTAACTTAAGAGACCGATGGTCTGGCGAATCTCAAATAGTGTCAGCCATAGTATATTGTAGGTTCATTAAAATGTCAAGCCATAGTATATTGTATGTTCATTAAATGCATACTGAGCTACCTTTGTTGAATTCCCATTGTCTGCCCTTTCTCTTTCACTCTGTCATCAACATGTTTTTCCCTTTTTCAACGTTCTTATCCACCATGGACGCCCATTGAAGGAGTAAACAGGTGTCATTTCATTGGGTAAATTGACTTGACTCATGGAGCCAAACCCTAAGCCTCTTAAACATCGCTTGATCTTGAAATAAACTTTTGAAAAGAGAAAATATATATATATATATATATATATATATATATATATATATCCGGGCTCATGGGTGGTAGCACAATTTTCATTTCGATGAAATTTCCACCAACAGAATTTCTAGGACAACCAAGCGCTTAACTACCCCCCTTTACAAGTCGTCCAAAATTCTTTGCAATCTTATATATAGATAGGAGCGATGCCAGATTTTTTTTTTCTGAGGGAGGCCGAATTAAAGTTTCTAAATTTTGATTAGGGCCGAAATATTATTTTTCAAAATTTTTGTATAAAACAAGTGAAATTTTCTAAAATTTACATATAACTTTAAAAAAAAAAAATTGAGTGGGGCCAGGGCCCAAGCGGGCCCTACCTTGGCTCTACCCTTGTATAAAAGACTAAACTTTTCAAAGTAGAGTGTTACCCTAAACCATAACCTTTCCTCGACTTCAAAGCTTCAAGACAATCCAACAGGCCAATGGTGCCAATAGATTTTAGAATAATTTATGAGAGACTAAACTTTACCAAACACTTTCTCATTCATGAATGATGTGCAATCTCCATTGACATGGCAAGTGCAGCTGAGTTTGTTTAGCCAACAGATATTGCTTTAATCACTGGTTAGAGTGGGACCTAGTTTTGTTTTGTGTGCCCAATAAAAACAAGGAGTTGCATGTGCAATGGTAGCTTGAGAAGGGAACCAAATGGGTTTCCAACCCTCATGCACCTCATTCTCATGTCTCCCATAACCAGTGTTGGAAGGGAATCATCTCCAAAAATGGAGGCTTTCAGTAGCAAAGCACATGCATTGAACAAACACTTGCAAGTGCTCAGACTAATGAGCTTGTTACATGTTTTTCTTGACTTGGTAAGAATGCCATGGCTCTTGAACTTGTATTATTGACAAGATATTTGTCATTTGGTAGCTAGATTTTTTTTCCATTAGTAATAAAAATGGGGCTAACATTTTGAGCTTTTCAATGTGGTATTATTGGTTAAGTAAGAAACTGTAGAAGAAAGGCCTGCTTGATTTTTCTGTATTAGTTCAGGTCATAGTCGCCAATAACATTTCAGAGTTTTAGATGGTGAGGTTTCTCTCGAGCATAATACAGTGGGCTTGAAAAATATGGGAAAAAAAGAAAAAATGGTATGTTTTAAAAAAATTTGAAAAATGAGAGGAAAATAAAATATGTGAGAAAATAATAACGCAAACATCAAAAGATAAATATATTTGCAACAAATAAAAGATAGAAAATGAAAAAAAAACTGTTTGGTGTGAAAAAATTGAAAAAAAAGCGAAAAGCGCGTTTTTTTGTTTTAACGTTTTTTAATGCGTTTTTTTAAGTTTTAAATGGCATTTCATTTCTCATATTTTTTTCTCGTTTTTTCGAAAATAACTTGTTCTTTCTGACTATGGTTCAGGTTAGTTTCAGTTAGACTGCATATCAAATCTCTCTGCATAACAAAATGATTAGATTGGTATTTGCCATGATATCCTTTTCTTATCAGGAAATGGGTTGTATCATTTTTCACAAATAAATTGTCACAAATACTGTTTTTGGATTTTCGTCAATATTGAAGTTTTTCTTGGGTACTAACTGAGATATATCTTTGCCTTTGTCAAAAAAATTCAAGAGTTTAAAGTTATAGGTAATAGAAAAAATATGAAATTTGGGTTTCATATTTATTTTATTGCAAGACCATAGATAAAAAAAGTTGAAAATATTTACTAAAATATTAAAAAAAACATCAAGAAATATAAAGTGCAGTACAAATATTGGGGGTCTTATTGAATTTTATGCCCTTCTATGTTGAGAATCTTATTCATTACATTCCTTACACAGTTAAGAATTCTAGCCAGCCTATAGGCAACAAAGTGGGAAAATGGTGCATATAATAGTCACAGAAAACGCGTTTTTTTCGAAAGAACGCGAAAAAATGTGATAAATTAAATGACAGTTTAAAGCTTAAAAAAAACACATTTTTCTTTTAAATGTTAAAAAGGAAAAAAAACAAAACCTGTTTTTTTCACATTTTTTATTTTTTTCAGTTTTTTTAATGCCAAACAGTTTTTTTTTTTTTTATTTTCTATTTTTTGTTGCAAATCTACTTATCTTTTGATGTTTGTGTTATTAGTTTCTCATTTCTCCTATTTTTAGTTTTTAAATTTTTTTAAAAATTTACCATATTTTTCAAGCTCGTCGTATTATACAAAAAAAAAACCACGTCGTTTAAAACTCCGAGACGTTATTTGTGGCTATGATATATATATACAAAATTTCATAAAAACAGAAATTTAAAACAAATTCATACTCAATACACCATGAAGACAATGTTTAAAACTTAAAACAACAGAAAAAAATTATGGTTTGGCTGACCCAAAATTATGGTATCATGTGTAATATATGTCACATGGGTGCCGGTGAGGGGAGTGCATATCTATATATATATATATATATATAAATTTTTTATATAAGTAATTTTATTTGTCTATATTTTTAAACTTTCTTTTATCAACGTTACCTTGATTCGATATATCAATGAAAACTCGGCCAAAACATTTTTCAAAATGGCCAAAACTCATTTGACGTCGTGTCGGGCCGCACCAACACCAGCACCCACACCGATGCAGGTGCGGGTGTGCCACCATAGTTGGCGCACTGTGTGACTTAGCATGTAATTTAGATGATTCCTATAAAATGCCATGGAGATTATATATCATCCTATATTGTCTCAAAAAATATATGTAAATGTGTAGTCATAGTTTATTGGCACTGAAGTATTGCAGATCAAATTCTTCATGATACATTAGGGTTCATAGGGGCTTTTGGCAGTATGAACACTAACATATTGTTCCATGAACATGTCTTAAAAATTGGGGCAAATTTACGAAAAATTGCATTTTAATTTTTCATGAATGTACCCCCATTTTTTGGTACATACACATGGAACACTATGTTAGTGCTCTGACTGCCAAACACTCCCTAGGTTATACTTGATGCATATGAAAGAAGGCAAAGATTTGAAAAGTTGTTCAAAGGCAAACAATTATAAGGAGAACCTAACAACATAATGGTCATGAAATTGGATACAAATGCCTTATGAAAGATGTCACATGCATGTGCCTGCCCATATCACACCGAGAGTTGTTGCCATTAGATGCTATATTGAAGTTTACACTTATAAATAATGTCCAATGGTAAAAAGGTATATACATAAGCTATTGCTTGATTTTGTCCTTAAAAACTATATAGAAAGGCTATTTCTGTTTTTTGAACTTAATCTCCACCATCTAGGGTATGAAGTATAAAGAGATTATCTTTAAGTTTCACAAAAAATGTTTTATTAAAGGGCTCCTTTCTTATTGTAAATGAAGAAAAACTGGTTGGCTTTGGATGTCAGATATAAATACTTGGAAACAAGATCCTCCTTAGTCAACTATTAGGGTAATAAAAATTTCTTACAGGATCCAAATATCCAACTAAATGGGTTCAGGTCAACTAAGTATCCAAGAAAAAAACCATACTATCCATAACACACAAATAGAGGAGAAAGCTACTGACTGTGGTTGCAAAGCATAATTTTATCTACTGTGGCTGTAAAGCTAAAAAATTTTACAGATCTTCCACCTAGCATTCTGTGGAACTATTTGGCATCCATTTTGTTAGTGCACCAATTTCTTTTGCAGAAACGAGAAATTATCAAAATTCGTTTTCCGCAGACATATCTCATCTGCAACCAAGAGCCAAAGTTCTTAGTGAAGATCATCAATACTACTGATGCCAAATGTACCTGCGTGGTTACATCTGAAATCACCAACCAACATTAATTTTCTAATCTCCTCTGTCAAAACTGCTATTACTCTGTAAATATCTACAGTGAAAGGATGTGTCTGATCGCCCGACACGAATACATGAAGATGCTGAGCAATCTGAATCCAACTCTGTCCTGCTTCTTTCTGAACTCTTAGTTCATGCAGCTCCCTGCGTATTCTAGCTGCCTCATGCCACCTTGCTTTACCAGAGTAGATGTTAGAAAGCAGTACATACAGAGACGCGTCCTCCTCGTTCTCACCATCTTTGTCTCTAGATTCAATAGCTCGGCGACCTACTCGCTCTCCAACCACGGAATTCCCATGCACCATGCACGCAGACAGCAGCACACGCCACACTGCGCTGTCCGGAGGAAAGGGCATTATTAGAGCCAATTCCTCTGCTTCCTCTATCAAACCTGCTCTGCAGAGCACAGAAATGACACAGGTGTAATGGCCGACACAGGGAGGCAGCCCAAATTCTGTGCTCATTGATGTTAAAAGGTTTCGAGCCTCATCAACCATCCCAGCATTGGAGCAGGCGGTGAGGATGGCGAGGAACGTTACATCATCTGGTAATACACCCTGGCTTCGAAGTTCTGCAAACAATTTGAGTGCAGCGTCAACATTGCCCTGCTGAGCATAAGCCATGATAATGGCATTCCAAGAGACCAGATTGGGGGCTGCAAGAGAGTGAAAAGCAGCCTGAGCGTCATTTATAACCCCACATTTCCCATACATGTCGACTAGAGCGCTCCCCACAAAGACATTGGTCTCAAGTCCAATAGCCACAGCATAAGCGTGGATAATCCTTCCCTGGTCATAAGCTGCAGCATCTGCAGAAGCACAAAGCGCACCAGAGAGGCTGAACATATTGGCCTTCGCATCTGAAGCACGCATGAGTCCGAAAAGCTGAAGAGCATCCCAAGGACGTCCATTTTGCGAGCAGCAACAGATAATTCCTCCCCAAGAAACTTCATCTCTCTCAGGCATTCCATCAAACACTCGAAGCCCATCATCAACTCTGCCGCACTTGCCATACATATCCATAACCGAGCTACTCACGAATTTTTGCTGATCCAAACCGAGCTTAACTGCATGGGCATGGATTTGCAGACCGGGTTTCGCAGCCGATATTGCTGCACATGCATGGAAAATTGCAGAAAAAGTATGTTGGTTAGGGAGGGTGGAATGGCGGAGCATGGAGACGAAGAGATCCAGGGCGCGGAGGGGAAGGTAGGCATGGGCATATCCGCTGATCAGAGAGGTCCAAGAGACGACATCCGGGTCACGAATTTCGTCGAACACTTTGTTGGCACAACGAAGGGTGGCAGGCGACCTTGTGTATAAACAAATAAGGTTGTTAGACAGGAAAGGATCGAACTGGAATCCTCCTTTTATGATTTGCGTATGTAGTTTCTCGCCAGAGGTGAGGCTCCTGGAGAGGACGGCCTGCCGGAGAAGGTTAGACAAGTAAGATGCGTCCACCATCTTTCATGGTTGATCATCAGGAGGGAATACTCCACATATAGATTCATGCAGTTGAAGCTCACACAGCATAATATCAAGTACAAGATAAATCCACAAAACTCAACAGCAGATCAAACACTTGCAAGCTGCTGGTCACCATACTCCCGACCAAGATCTGATACAGAAAAGCTTGAACGGGGAGCTCTTCAGATTATTCAAAGCTTTGTGACGGTGATAACTGCTCCCACTTTGTCATTCGCAAACCTTTTGATCTTCTAGTGACACAGGACAAGCGATTTGATCTGCTTAAGGGTCAGATGTTTGACGTTCGCAAACTTTTTTACAAAATGTTCAAGCTTCCATGTTTTTTGTTTTTCTGAAATTTTTCAGTTCTTCTCTATCATTCGGCTTTCCGTTTCAATTTAGAAAACGATTTTGACAACATGGCTATTGATGATAAAATCTAGTGATTCCATTATGTTGGTCATATATACAAATCAAACTCATTGCGTTTCTTTTTGCGATGAATTGACTGCAATTGGACGTGCAGGTTATCATGTTGCGACGAGGTGATTTCCTTCCTTCTATGATCTATGTGCATTTTGTTATTTTACTTTTCCTTCGCTTGCAAATTTATGGCAGACTTGTGCTTTACTCTCACCTCAGCAACTATTCATTTAGATCATGAGGGAAGCTGAAATGCAGTTTGTGCGTTACATGCATTTTAACATTGTCCTCTTTTATGTTTTCTATACAGAGGGACGACTACTAGCTCTGGGAAATACAGGCTATGCTAATGCCAATATTTGTTTCATCTAGGGGAAACCAATAACTGTCTTAATTAATCGAAATCTCTTACTAGAAATAACATGATTTTCTATTTTTGTGTATGCAATTAATATGAGATGAGATAAAATGTTGCAAATTCATGAAAAAAACTATAACACGATGTTTTATGAATCTACTCCATTTCTTGTGGTACATTTATGGGATAATCACAATGTGTTACTGATGTCAAATGATCTTTTAGATATTAAGTTGCTATTGGAGACACCTATGTGATATTCTTGCTGTAATAACCCAATCCATTTCTAGGATT
Source organism: Nymphaea colorata (assembly GCF_008831285.2). Classification (NCBI taxonomy): domain Eukaryota; kingdom Viridiplantae; phylum Streptophyta; class Magnoliopsida; order Nymphaeales; family Nymphaeaceae; genus Nymphaea; species Nymphaea colorata. The sequence goes on along the minus strand of NC_045138.2, from coordinate 20,455,996 downwards.
GGGCCCTGATTCAGTGGATCCCAACTCGCTCCCTAACAGTTTCGGTTTCAACTTAAAAAAGGTTAGGAACCAAGACAATCATATATTTAATAACCAATTTTATAAGCCCTTGAAGATCTCTCACAATCTTCAACACCAGACTAAATTTTACACGGGCCTTGGTTCGGCGGATCCCAACCTGTTCCCTGACAGTTTAGGCTCCAATTCTTTATAAACTTTTGAAAATCCCTCACAATTTTCAATACAAAACTAAATTTTTGGGATATTACATTTGCCTATTTACTTCGATGGATAATTTGATAGATTCTTGTCACATCTATGCCCATTGAGCTTAATATTAGTTATTCTAGAATGTTTTGATAATTGTGGCCTATTCAAAAATTACTTTGTTAGTGTTTCAAATTTCAAATTCTTTTGTCTATTTACATTCATTTCCATGTATTGTAGCTTCTTGGAAAACACTGAGGCTCTTACACAAGATTCTATGTACTTGCATGCATTTGTGTTGGAAACTATGCAAATGGGGTACAGATTTTGGTTAATTTACATCTCGAGAATGGGCAGCCACATGGCCCCCCCCAAAAACCAGGTGGGCATTGAAATACTTGATTGGGCTGCAAACATTTTTCAATGGATAGGGATGTCACTGTATCCAACTTGGATTGGACATCCCACTGATTTTTTAAATCGGATATAAAAAAAAAGTTTAATATTTAATTAAGAAATTATATCAAATTCAAATTTAAAAAGTGACACAAAATCAGTCTTCCATATACATAAATATCTCATCAGATTTAGATTCGAATCATGTTTAGTTTTAAACAAATAACCTATATCCAACGACCTTACATTTTGTAAACCAGCCAGATTCATTTCAAAATTCAGATTCTGATAATTCAGATGTGAATGTAAAAAACAGATTCAGATTGTGAAATCAAATTTTGGATTTGGATTCAGATATGACTTTTTTGTTCAAATCACATGTGAATATCCCAAAGGAATATGGTCAGTAACTGTTACAGCACCCACTTCTTGAAGAGGTAAATAGCATGATCAGTTGTGGTTCCATTTCAAAGAGATCTGTCACACAGTTTATATTTGACAGTTAATACCATATAGTTATGATTTCATCTGGCAAAACTTGATGTCCATATGGGAAATGTTTAGATTGAATACATAAATGAACATTGTGAAGATACTTTTTGTTTTGAACTACTCGACAGAAGAGTAGAGAAACTGAGAGAGAGGTACCTATGACAGGGCCGACGCTTTGTTTTTAGGTTGCATTTGTTTCACCACAGATCTAAGATCCGCAATGGTATGAGATTCCAAATCCATGGATTCAAGATCAGACCTCCTCCCTTCCAATCTCACCTTAAACCTATGGTTTTTAACATATAGCATGGATTTGAAATCTATGCTACCGAGATCCTCAGTTTAAACAATTGAATATCTTCCAAAACACACATTTTTATGCAAGATCTAAAGCTGTCAAACACAACCTAAGGGAATTGTCAAGTTGCAGATCCAAGGGTTTGGCTCTCCTTAAATCTATGGTTGTACCACATTGGAAATTGGAGAGCCATCCATGGATTTACATGGTGACTATGGATCTCAAGTCAAAGGGAGTAGGTGGGTCTTGACTGGGACCTGTGGACTTTAAATTACATGGATTACAACAAATTCATGATACGTTCCATGCATCCAAATAACAAATTTCATATCCTTGGTAAAAGTCAAGGATATGAAATCTTGGGATATAAAATTCCAAGATCATAAATCACTTTGTGGTTTTGTGGTCAATTGTCCAAGGTAGTGTTCAAAGAACAAGAGTCCAAGGTCAATTCCGATCCAATGCATCCATTTCATCCTTCATTGCCAGAAGCAGCTTCTGAGTCATGAGCTCAAGAGGAACAATAAAGTTGTGTTTGTTTCACCGCATATCTAAGATCCGCACATTTGAGGTTGGACCCTCCCTCCATCCACCCTAGTCCGACTTTGAATCTATCGTTTTTAACATATAATCTGAATTGGACTTTTATTTTCACATCTGAATCTGAACCCAACATTTAGATATACAACCAAATTTGAGGCACATCAAAATGAATATTGCTTAGTTGCTTAGTAAACCAAATTAAATCCAAATCAAAGTTCGATCAGATATTTACTTTAAAAAATGAATCTAAATTCCAATCGAAAATAGACAGGATATCATTTCTTAAATCCGAATGTGACTTGATTTCTTAATCGAATGTCCAATTTTTTCTACATTTTAACTTTTTTAAACTTTTCGTCGCATATCCGATTTTGAAGCGCCTGCTTTGCTAAAATTTCTTTTCGGATCGCATGTTAAGTTTGCTATTTTTTTTTTTTCTTTTGCAGATCTGACTCTAATTTGATAAAGAGCTAAGATTAATTGGCTAACAGGCTGGCCCTAGGAATCGGGACATTTGAGCGAAGGAATTTAAGAGATCGATCGAGATGCGTGCTGAAATTCAGGGCGATCTTATGCACTTCAAAAACCAACGTTTTTTTTGTATTCCTTTCGGCAAATTTCAACTGTACGGACACAAGGATCGTGTTGGGCACGTTGCCAGATCAGTTTTTCGTGATATCGACGCATGAATAAAAAGTTTACGACTCAAATTTTGAGAGCCTCGAGGTCGTCGGATTCAAAGCCAAGCGATGAATGGATCAAGATTTCCAAGCAATGAATCTCGCAAGTTTCTTGAATCTAGCGGATCACGTTCCCTTGGTCAGAGTTTTTTGAGGGAAAATGTTCGTAGATAAAAGAAACCCAGAGGCGCGTCAATTGCTGGTTGGAAGAACACTTTCCAAGCTTCTCTGAATCCGCCATTTCCCTCTCTCGATGTCAATGTGATCAGCATCGCTTCGGTGACATTGAACCAGAAGGGAGTCGACTCTCCCGATGATTGAAGTCCCGTACAGCTGCCTGCAGTGTTAAAATGGAGTTGCTTTAGTTGCCTCTGATCTAAGCAAAGGCGTCGACGGAAGGAGGAAGAAGAAGCGGAGGAAGATGAACAGAGGGAGGGATGAAAACTGATGCTGCGAAGCGACGGGATTAATTCTGTAAGTGTTCGTTACCTCTGCCTTGCTCATCACTTCGTTTCTCTAAATTCTTAATGTAGATGAGGGCGAGAGATTCAATCCAGCCATTGATAGTTCTTCGAGTGGGGGAGAATTCAGTCTGATTTTTCCTTGGGCGCTTCATCATATTGCGTTGCAAATTCATCTAATTCTCCAACACCGTTTCCTGATAGAACGATTCTGTTTTGATAGCTTCAGATCTCTGACCTAATTTTTTTCAAAGGTAAACAAGCATTATATTTTACTACTATATCAAAAAGAGGATTTGAGATTGTCATTTTATGGCCAAACACCGTGTATTTGAGGTCAGAGAAGAGACGATTCTGATCTTAAATCAATGGATTCCAATTCTCATTGATCTCAAATTACATTGGATTTCAAATCTAAAGCTATCAAATGCCCATACAACTCATCATACTAATCCGGCTACTGACTCAAAACCATTTGTTAAAAAATAAATAAACAATATTTAAAAAAATCAAATTGGTTTGCCACTTATTTAATTTGAATGAAGCTACTTTAATACCTTTGGCCTTAGCTGGCCGGGTTAGGGGTCATATCAATGCAGTGATTTTCGTGAGTATTTTTATGTTTTATGGTGGTAGGATGTGACATTCAAATTAAAGGGTGCATCGTTGCTATCGTTGACATCGACCCAACTTATGACCTCAGAGGTAGGAAGAATGGAGGGACTTTGGGGCCTCGTTTCGAATAGTGAGATGAACCAATATCACATCCCCCTCTCACCACGTGCCTCATATTTTGAGTGAGCAAGAAAAAGCTGAAGCCCAAGCTCTCACTCTTGTTCTTATCTAGTCAAGGTGTTTTTAGTGTCTGGAGATGATACTTGTTTTGACTTTAATCCTACTCTTAATAGAGCAGCGACTTTGTGATTGCAACTCTCGCTTTCAAGACAAGGTCAAAAACAATACTTTTATTCTTTATTTTCAAAATATCGTTAAAATAATACACCATAAAAACAGGCCCCTCCAAAGTCTTTTAAAAAGTTATTATTAAGACACCCATATGTTTTTCTGGCTTAGAGTCTACTTCAAGGCTTACATCTACTTAAATTGGTGGTTCAGTCTAGTGGTTGGTAGCTGTTGGTCACTAGTTTTAATTGCACGAACATCAACCTCTCTAATTATGTCAATATGGTGAGACTATAGTTATGTCAATATGGTGGGACTAGTGTATTAGTTGATGGGAATTCGGTGCTCATTATTAGACAAAGACGTAACCTTATATTACTTATATTACTTCATGTGTAGAAAAAGTGGCGCTTTCGCTTTTACTACGACACTTTACAATATTATTGAAGCACATTCATGAAACATGTGCTCAAATTTTTCGTAAATTTACCTAAATTTACCTAATTATTAAGATAAATTTATAAAACACTCAAATGGTGTAAGGCTGGGCACCGGGTCAGGCCACCGCAGGTACCCGGTACCGACTCGGGGTACCCGGGCCAGCCCGGCTTGTTATTGAAAGAGCTCGGGTGGGCCCGATAAACTCGATTTAAGTCAGATAATTTATTTTTTTAATTTTTTGTATATTTCAATATTTTATTATAATTAATTATATTTATATATTATTTTATATTTAAAATATTTTTTTAAATTTAAGCAGGCAGGTCTTGACCCAATGGGCAGGCTTAACACAGTGTTCCTACTCTTAAATAACCATTTAAGACCTTAACAGTCAATGTTTGAACCACTACGTGTAAGTGAAGAAGAACCCTTCAAGTATTTCGTATCTTTCTCCGTTACATCTTAAAAATTAAAAATGAATAAATTAAAGCAAAAATAATTTATGACGGAGCAGGTTATAGGTGGTATGAATTCAAAATGACCAAAATGCCCTTGTGGTAAAACGTAGGGAAAATGTCTTCCCATGTTAACCACTTAGCACGGAAAGCGCCTTCCATTGTGGCAATGTAGAAAATAAATGTTTGTATGTGTTATTTGTGGGTACCATTTTTATGCCATTTTGTGTACTATTTTTCTGTTTACGTTTTTTTATCTGCAATTTACATTAAAGTATCAATTTCTTTTAATATTTTTTTATCTTAATATTTTTAAAGATAAACCAGGAAAACATAAAGTAACTTCCTAACAATTTTTCTGTTTTTATAGTCTTTATATCTACGATTTTCACTTTTACATTATCAATTTCTTTTAATTTTTATTGACCTTAATATTTTTACTGATAAAATCCTAAGAGCATAAAGTAATTTCATTCGAGGCTGTTACAAATATTTATTGTCAACTTTAAAAGTTCGATACTTATTTTACGTATTACTTAGTTGTTCCTAGAAGTTGAAACATATTTCTCATTCTTATTATTTCTAAAATCATAAAATTACTGTTTTTCAAATTAATATATAAACAAGTCTCTCTATCTTTCTCATCAAATCTCTTTTGAGGAAGAGAAAATAACGAAGGAAGTTTCAATTCTTTCAAAACTATGCTGTCAAGATTTCATGTCCATGTAGAAATATGGCATAAAAAGTTGTATAGTTGTATATCTTTTTACCATCAAATCTTATTTAGACATGGTTTAAAATTAAATTGGCTTATAATTCTTCCACCCAGGAGCAGAGCCATAAGTTTTTATCTAAGAGGTACGAGACACTAGTATAAATTTTAAATTTTTAAGGAGCATCAATATGTAAATAAGAAAAATTATCCTAAATACCAATATTTTTTTTTGGTAGCTTCATGTAAGGATGAACACGAGTAAAGTCGAGCCCGAGTTCAGTTAGCTCTAGCTCGGCTCGATTAATGAAATTTTGAGCTCGACTCGGCACAAGCTCGAGAATAGCTTGACGGAAGTAGCTCGACTCGATTAAAGCTCGACAAACTCGTTTGAATAGAATTGATATTCATCGTTACATGTTGACCTCAAGCTCGACTCGATTAAGGCTCGACAAACTTGTTTGAATATAATAGATATTCATGGTTATGTGTTGAGCTCGAGCTCGACTCGATTAAGGCTTGACAAACTCGGAAACTCGTTTCAATATATCGACTTGATTAAGGCTCGACAAACTCGAAACTCGTTTCAATATATCGACTTGATTAAGACTCGACAAACTCGATTAAGGCTTGAGCTCGACTCGACAGTTACATGTTGAGCTCAAACTCAACTCGATTATTTGAATGAGTTGACTTGTGAACTGAAGCTCAAATCGTTAAGTAAATGACTCGGCTCGAGCTCGTTCATGAGCCGAGCTTTAACGAGTAGTAGCTCGACTCCTTGTTCATCCCTAACTTCATGTGGACAGTTGCCTACACCTGTCTCCACCCTGCTTCAACAGCCGTGTGAATCTCAGGGAACATACACCTGTCTCCACCGTGCTTCAACAGCCGTGTGAATCTCAGGGAACAGAGCAGTGTGAATCTCATTCACAAGTGACAGAGTTTGGAGAAAGAACATAAAAGGTTTTCCCTTTTTGTTGCAAGTGTCTGCACATTGCTTCCTTGCCCAAATTGGTTCCCATTTAATCGACGATCAGAACTTAGATATTAATAAATGAAGCAGCTTTGCTCCTATATTAAATGTTGGGAGCCCAGGTTTGGCAAAGTACTTGTTTTTGGCATCTTTTGATGCCAGATCTTCCTTTTTGTATATGACTCAAACACGCCAAAACATAAAGAGGAAGAAAAGGCCATCTTTTTTTCTGGTCATTTTTGGCACGCTATTTTTGTTGTTCCAGTCAGCCACAAAGCCAAGAGAATGTTTTTTGGAACGTCATTTTTGGAGGCAAAAACATGTATTCGGGTAACGGTCAAAACTGAGTTTGTGAAAACTTAATTTTAACAAAACGATATTTTAAAAAAAACGTGAACAACCCAGGTTATTCACGCCGATCTTATCTAGTCATCTAAAACACGCAAACTATGTTTCAAAAACTGGTTACAAATTAGGTTTTCACAAAACGTCTTTCTTGTAGGGCGTCTTCCAAATATAACTTGAGCCTTCGCCTATTAACTCAATTGGGCACATAAATTCTCCAATGAATTGGATACTGTTTAGGTATCTTTGCTGTCAAATCAAACAACCCTTGAAAGCACATTCTTCATCAAAGCAAAAGGAAATAATGGTTTTCTTATGGACCTCTAATAACTTTAGAGAACAAGAGTAACCCAGCAACATAAATCATATGTCTAATTGGTAGACTAGACTACCAATCTTTGTTTTCAGTTCTCAGTTCTAGTAGTGTTAATTCTTTGTGCTGCTAAAAAAGGATAGAAATATGCAAGTTAAAGCGTGTCCCGAAGCACCAAAATCAGGCGGAATGAGGGAAAGGTAAGAGCTTGGATGTTAGTCGGGAGATAGAATGAAATACTCATCAGTTTTAATCTTCTTAATGTTGTTTGTTTATTGATAACAATACAGATGAAGAACTCTCATCTCATGTTTAGGCAACCTTTGTAAGGTGAAACGAATGGCAATCTGACCCTCTCTGTAGGAAGGCTAGACTTGTTCGACTACTTGGTCTTCCTACTAGTTACCGAAAAACTCGAGAATTTGGGAGAGATACTAGAAAAAAAACATAACAGATTTGTTATTAAATGCTTTATTTGGTCTTGAAGTAAGCTGGATGAGCTCGATTTACCGCGTCCATAGGTTTATCGAGAGCCGAGCTGTTGATCACATCGCTTAATCCGAGAGTTCTGTAGAACTCGTTTCCTGACCTGACGCGCTTATGCTCCATATAGCTTGAGCAACAGCTCAAAGTTTGTAGTCTGTCTCATTCTTTCCCTGTGGGAAAGTAAGCTGAGAGCTTATTCTGTTCATGGTGGTTGGGCGCTTTATTCATTTTCGTAACCAACTTCCATAAATGCATCTTCTTTTACTTTTCAATGCTAGAACAGCTGGTCCAGCAAGGAATTGGATTCCTACCCACCAGTTATCCATCTCCTCTGAACCAACCGCGTGGATGGAAAGAGTGGATAGACTCTTTCTGCCTGTCATCTTCACATGCTTTGTCTCTTCTTTGCTACTTCCTTCCCTCAATTCAGTCTAAATTAATTGCTGATGAATAACTCCGCGAAAAGGAAAGAACGAAGTAAAGGCATTTACTCAAGTCATCGATAGGTGGTAGATATTACTGACCGCCGCTGTCATTATTAATGTTTTTCGTTTAAGTCGTGTTGAGCCTCGGTGATTTTCTGCTGAGCTCGAGTCTGGTTAGTACAATATGTGTGGGTACTTCTCGAATGCGAAAAGTAAATGAGCTGATGCGCAGCAAATGAAAATTGTTTGGTTTGTGGCAATGAACATGAGAGAATGGCTGCAAGGGGCCATACCAGCCGATTTTTTATGGGAGCCATTTCGGCCCACATAAAGCATCGTGGGTTGCCGATAAGGACCGGTGCCCACCGATGTTAACGTCCCTGATCACAAGGCATTAATTGGTTTTCTTTGATAGGTGGTAAGGGGTTGTGTAAGATTTTCTTAGACTGGAGTTTGTGAACTTTTCCTTTTCATGTGGCGTCTGTAATCAGTGACATGAAAGGAGACGAGTTTCTTTTGCCGTATGAGGGAGATTGAAGGAACCCCAACAAGAAGTTAATCCCTCATTTTTCATACCAGAAACAGGTAAGTTTGCCCTGTTCCTACATAAACCAATATTGATTTGTTCGGCTTCATAAGTAGCGAAGTACTTTTGGCTCCATTGATTTTTTCAGTAAAAAGCCTATGCCCACCAACCGTGCTGTTGAACCCGTGCCTCTTGTTTTTTCCATTCATCTTTTGAAGGTGGGGGCAGAGATCATCCCTTAAGCGTGGCCATCCTGTATGGTGCCAAAAGTCAATTCACGTTTCCTGTTTTCCCAGTGATCTCCCATTCTTGGTTGGAATTTTTTATAGTATAAGTTTTAGTTTCTGGAAGGTGATGATTTCACCTACCTGATTTTCCTTCTATTAACAAAATTTACAGTATAAGTAACTCTATTAAAGAGGAACCTCGTGATTAGTAGTAAAATTGGAGTGTTTTTTCTGAAGTCCTTCCGCTATCGTAGTTTTTGCCGAGACATTCGTGCATTAGATAAGTTGTTGTGTCAACTTGTTAAATGAAATGAGAAGAGCTGTTTGGCACCCGTTTACTGTTACTGTGATTTGATAACCTGTGCAGGCCATGGGAGGTTTATGTCCTTATGAAAATAACAGTAGACATTTTTATTATTTCTCGAAACTGCCATGCTTGTCAGGTGATGATGGAAACGCCGGTCATCGCGGCATTCAAGTCCACGGTCTGAAAGGCGTAGGCCGAACTCTTTGTCTTTTTCGTTTCGCCATTCTTCGTCGGCATCGTTGAAGTTCCGGCAGGAGAGGAGACGTACCGCTTTGATGAAGAAACAAAATAACGTGAAGCGGCATTGAGGAAGGTGGTGCCAAGATGGAGAAGAAGGAGAAGGTACTTCAGTACAGGAAGAGATTAGACAGCACGTTGATATCGCCTAAACTGACCAGCAAAGACTCGGTGAGAGCTCTTGTCAAGCGTCAACTTTTCCGGTCTTCCTCCTCTGGGCAGTTTGAAGGTTGGTGGATGGCTTCTTTCACACCCGTTTCTTTTGAGTTCATATTCGTGTTCCTGATTATTGGTGCGAGCAAAATCGTCCGTAGCTTCTGTAATTATCTGACTTTCGATCATAAGCTCGGTTGTGGGGAGCCATGAATCCGCCGCCATGTCTAGCGTGATTTGTCTATCTTGATCCTTTTTTCGTTCGACATGTCGATCTGAAATGAATTTGCCGAATCGGGATCATAGGATATCTCTTAAGAGCTGAAGCATGTAAATGCGGAAATCTCTGATTCTGATGATTGGTCGAGGACTCGATTATTTGCAGAAAAAAAAATGATATTATGGTCTGAATCTTATATAGACGTTTTTGTTCCAAAACGACGATTTGACTTCTCATCACTGATCATGTCAAATAGAAGAAGTCGCGTCTGGCTTCGCGCCAGATCATATTCAAGGGATTGGCTGTTTCACCATTCCTTTTCCGTGCACATGATCAAACGAGACAGTCTCTGAAATCCATGGTTCGGAACAGGCGGCTGTTCCCTTGTCCCTTGAGCAATCTATGAATGTTAAGCTATACCGGTGCCGATAACCCATCCTCGTGGAGCAAATAAAACTCGTCGGATCAGACCAAATAAAAGTTACATTTCTATAAGGAAAGCAAGCATCAATTTACGATTGTCTGAGTTTTGAAAAATTAATGAGTCTCCTAGAGGATAAAACGAAAGATTTGCTAAAGCCTTCAGGCCTGTCAGGGGGTTTGGCTGCCTTGCAATAGATTTATGATGCGTAACATGTGTTAGGAGCTAGTCATCGATTTTCACCAGAGTGGGCTTTATCTTTGTTCTCCTTTCTTTCCCTTGCGGCTTTTATGCAATGGGAAGAAAATGATCATGCTTAAGAGCCATTACCAAAGAAGAAAGGGCACACGATGAGTGAGTGTTTTCTTTATCATGAAAAACACGGGCCAACGATTCTTACATGTAAGGTGCTAATGTCTAAATTGATGTTCAAGGCACGTCTGCATACCCAAACCATCTCTTGCAGCAGTCCGTGAATTTTCTTCTATGCTGGTTTTTTCTTGTGCATTATCCGAAGTAGTTGCTGCATTCAGCTCTTTGTTTGTGCTTTAAAGTTTAAACCTCATTTATGATGTTGACATTGTGAAGGCGATCCAGAGAAGGTTGTAGAAAAACACACTGCAGATGTCTGGAATTTTCTTCAGATGCTGAGAAGTGTTCCAGGAAATGAAAATGATATTGCCAAGAGTCAATCATTGTCGCAGAATGATTGGAAGGTGAATTCTGTTGTAACTTTTTCCTGAAGTTGTTGGTTTAGAAATAAAGAAATATTTCTTTAATGTTTTTTTTTTCAGATTAATGATTTTTATTTCTATGCGTACATTAATCTTGAATGGTTTTAGCTATCATAACAATCCTTCAACTATACGCACGCATGCTTAAACACATTGATAAGCAAACACATAAAGTACATATCGATAGAGTAATAATGTAGATCTTTATTTCAGCATTTTAAAGTTTTGAAATTACTAGGGAAGATTGTTTTATTCAAAATAATGTTAAATTATTTTTTCTCGGAAAAATGGTGCTGCTAATCATTCTTACTACATGCTCAATCTGCTTGGGCTTCCTTAATTTTCCTTTTGATATGTAAAAGTTATGGGATTATGTTGGATTATCATTTGGAAAGCAACCAGATGCTTATAGCTGTGAAAAATTCAGACTACACAAGTAAACAAAAGTGTCTATATAATAATCAAAAGTAGCTAAAAATGATTTTGTATGGTGCATCTACTTTCCGCTAATTCGTATGGTAGGACCTGGTCCTCTGTTTTTACTTTGACAAACTCAGGGCCATCTTAATGCTTGGTCCTCTGTTTTTACTGTGACAAACTCATGCGTATATAACTTTGCGATTCCAAGTCAATTCATTCAAATTGTGGTTAATAATCTTACCATTTTGCACATGCACTTTTATTGTATTTCCTATTGTTCTTAGGATCTTGAATACTTTCATGTTCTTGTAGTTAAAGAAAGATGATGGTCAACTCCGTGTGATGTATCGGGAAGCTCCAAATGGCACTCCTTTCCATACTTTGCTTGCAGAAGGCTATGTTAATGGTCCTATTGATGTTTGTAAGTTCAGTTTCTAATTTTTCTCTTGGAAAAATTTAGCAACGGCTTATTGTGTGCAATAGCTTGTTATTCCTGCCTTTAGTAATTTCCTATCCTTTTCCAGGTTTGTGTGTTTCATGGGAGTCTGAGCTCTATTCCAAATGGTGAGAATATTATGTTTTTTGTTTGTAAATCTTACAAGTGGGAGTCACTCTTTATTAGTGAGACAACCAAATACATAACTGCTAAGTGCACAATCTCAGCAAATGTGTATAGGTTCTTGTCTGTTCATTTTGTTTGGTGTTTCACAGTGGCACTCTAACAGATAAAATTCATCCTGAGGTGAAACAGCAAATAAAACACTATTTGTGCATGTTATTTCATTTTAGTTAGATGCTAAGTTATGTGGGTACTTCGAGAAGGTCTACGTACCCACATACCTGTGTCACCGTACCCGTACCCAAACTGGGTACTTGGACATACTTTGGTACCTTTTAGACCGAGACTGCTTAATTTTACATTACTTAATTTTTTCCAACTCAGTTTTCATTTTGTTTTTAGAGTTATTGTTCATTAACATGAATGTTTTTATTTATATCACTTGTTTGTTTAAATGTTGCTTTCATTTTGATTTTTTGTGTTATTTTACACACATACACACACATTATATATATATATATATATATATATATATATATATATACATATATCCTACCATACGCCCGTACCGAGATTTTCTAAAGTTGCCGTGCTCATACCCAGATCTGCACCCATACTGGTACCTATGTGACTTAGGTTGGATGTCATGACATTGAAGTGGCTGAGGACATATTCTGCACCATGTAAGAATCTGTTAGTATGGTGCCCATCCATATTGATAAGTCTGAGTGTAATGTCCAGATTGGTAATTATGTCACCTTGATATAGATGCTATTAGATAAAATCATAAAAGTAGTGAACAATTTTTTTGGTGAAGTGGCCTAATATCATGGTTGTAAACATGGAAATATGTTTCCATAGTATCACTATAAAAGGTTTGGGCAATGTGCATACGCCTGAATTCTGATAGACCATTTTTATACATACATATTTATATGCATTCACCACTTGTTTTGACTATAAAAATTATAAATACGTAGATCTTCAAAATAAGGGGAAAATATTTGGGTCCGGTAAGGGCAGGTTGGTCGTATCCCCCTTGGGTTCTTTTAAATTATGCCTTGTAGGATCTGAATTGTAGTGAGGATAATCAGGTGTTCCATAAGGCCAGACCTGAATCTTGATTGCCAAGGGACACTCTGGAAGCTGACCAACACAATGACGGCTATCTACTAGCCATTACTTGCATAATGTATGCTAGGTCCTGAGGTCAAACCTTGGTCCCAAGCAGGTCAGTGCTGCATGAATTGGTTCATCTTCTAACTATTATACTTTGATTAAGTTGTACCAAGTAGCCATCATAGTGAACTATCATGCTTTATCTTTCTTTCTTTCTTTCCAAAATCAAGCAGTTGACCGTTACATTTTGACTGATTAAAAAAATTTATACATCTTGTGTGTTCATAAGTTTGAGAGGCTGAACTTCTGAGATATGACAAGATTAACCATTATCACTGAAACACAAATTATGTGCACAGTAGTTTCAGGATCTACATGAAACCCACTTAAAAAGAACTTGCATCATCCTATGTCATTTTGGATATGCTATTTGAAGCCAATGTCATCTGCAAATAGATAAGAATTAGACGACTAACTGCACATAATACTTGCTTGGTTTCTAGGATAATCCAGAGATGTTTGATTTGAGCAACATAAATTGATGAGAGATCTCCATTCTTATCTTGTACCACAGAAAGCATAGCATGGTTTTCCATCTTCCTACAGCTCTACCTCTAGTGCAGAGACGAAAATGTGTACTAGGTCATACCACATTATATCCGACTTTCTGTGTGGTCTACTGACCAGATACTTGAAATGGAGACTGGTGGGGTTGACTGCTTGTCATGATCTAATTAATGGATTTGGAATACTCATTTCGGCTCATGATTTTAAGCTATTCTTTATCAGGTGGCCCCAAGCTGTAATTCCACCATTCAAAGTCCTCTTGTCTACATCTTTGAAGAAAATTCGTGTTGGTGAGCAGATTTCACTAGTGAGGTTAGTTTTACCACCCTTTTACGTTTTTATAGGTTTTAGGATGTTTTCACTTCTAAAGCTGCAAAATTTCTGCACTGGAAGAAAGGATGAAAGTACCATGGCCGCTTTCAGTGAGAGAGGCTATTGTGCACTTTTTTGAGCTAGAACTCTATGAAGATGGACTTGTCATTGTGCTGTTTAATTCGGTAAAGATTCTTAAATCTAGAACTTTCCAGAATTTTTTTGACTGGCTAGATAGGATTTCAATCTTGTTATGCATGAGATAATAGTCTTTAATCCTGTCATAATCAGATTGATGTGGACCACGTAAATGTGAGCACCGATGGCTTCACCTCTGATGGAATTCCGGAGCCAAAAGATGTTGTGCGAATGGATTTGATTGGCGGCTTTGCATTACAAAAAGTAAGCTCAGATAAGAGCTATTTTAGGTAAGTTCCACTTCCTCTGCACTTTGGAAGTTATTGTGCCATGACCAAAAAAGTAGCCCATGTAATAATATAGGTGGGTGCTTTCAAATGGCAGAAACACCGGTAAAGCCTGATGGTTCAATACCTGACATGCAAAACATGAAGTGTCTCATGCCTGTGTTTGAGGTGTTTTGCATATGGTCATATAGATTTTCATGCAGTGACCGAAGAGTTCATGGTCAAATCTATACAAAAGGAAATAGCCAGAAGCTATTCTGTCCTCTTCTTGTCTTCTCCTTTTTTTGTTCTACACTTTCCAGGCCATCAAGCCTAGACACTGTCAAGAGTGAAGTTGGTCATTTGGAGCTCAAGCTGGCAAGGTCTACATGCAACATGTGGATTTGATAGTGGTACACTTTCAAATGATATCAGTAAATTAAGAGATGGAATGCACTGGCTTGCTATCAAGCCTTATTGAGAAGTTGTGGATGTTTTTCACTTCTGAATAATGAGGCTGCCTTTTTATTCCCCCATCAAACATTTCTTCTATGTGTTGTCATTTACAATGTAAGATGATGGAACCACCATGATCAATCTTGTGACCTGAAAATGTTTCTTAAACCATGGATCTCACTATTAGATTTAATGCCCATTTGCTAAACTAATTCAGCGGGCTTCCAAGTAGCTTCACATCTTTTGGTGGCTTATTGTGAAATTGATATTACACTAGCCTGGTTACTGCAGACCCCATTTTTTGGATTTGTTAGTCTACCTATCAATGATTCATGGGGAAAGATATAAAAAATACTAAATAAATAATGCTGTATATCTAAATGAATGGCTGAATTTGTGCCTAGAAGGGCTTAATAGATGTCAAGTTTGAAGACTATGTCTTGCTGGCCTTTTTTGTACTACATCCACCACCTATCTGTGTTGCTGCAGAAATACCACTTTAGCTTTGAGTAGTCCAACTAATGACTAAGGTTTCTAACATGCTGAAAATCTGAACATGTGCTGGCACACTGAACAATCAACTTACATTCTGCCAAGAAAGCTGTGGTTTATGTAGCCCTTTTCCGGTCTCTTTAGTAAAGGAACTTCATCTTGTGCTGCAGAACAATTGCAAACCTGGATATGAAGTTAGAATTTATGCCGCCTGCACTTATTAATTTTGTGGCGAGGCATCTTGTGGGGAATGGTTTTAAGCTTTACGAAAAGGTTCTATTCCTTACTTTGAGAATTCTTGCATTACTGTTTTGCTATTCTGCTGGATGACATTACCCTTATAAGTATCCTTCTCAGTTTTTCATTGATGTGGTTTCTATTGGGTATTAAATAGAAAGTTTGATTTTCTTGTGAATATCTCATGGAATATCTTATGGATTTTAAAATTTCAAAGTATAAAGCTAACAGAAAATATTACAATGTTTTCGGTTTCCCACTAATTTCTTGCAAGTACATTGATAAAAATAGAAAATAGTTATTAAAATGTTCGAAAAGAAATCCAAAGGATTAATATGCTTTTTCAATTAATGAAAAATATTGCAATTATGCAATAATTTTTCCTAGTATTGCAATAATGCAATAATGTGAACACAAAAAGAAAAAGAAAGTTTATCATAGGATTGCGTTCCCTCCCACAAAGAAAGAGAGGAGGTGGTGTTAAAACTGAAAATGGAAATTAGGATTACTTAAATGTTAAAAGTCAGTGTTCTGGCCTATATGTGGAAAAAACCTTCCACAGAAGAGACAAATCTGAAAAAGCAATAATCACTTAAGAAGTTAAGAACTGAATGTACTGGCACATAAGTTATGAGATAACTATTATCAAGCAAAAGAGAAAGAATGGTATTATTTCTCATGTGAGAAACGTGATTCATTTTCATTTTAGTCCAAAATCTGAAATTAAATGTAGTCCACAATAATTATTTAGGTTCAGTTTACATCCGAGGATGAGCAAACCTAAAACTAAGGTTTACTATTTAGTGATCTAGGAAAAAAATTGAATATTTGACAATGTGTGTCTGCTTACCTAAAGCCAACAACTCGGCTAATTGAATTTTATATATAAGCATCCACCTGCCAGTTGCTGTTGTTCATCATCACTATTATAGATGTAAAGTTATGTTTAAATAAGTGTGTTTGCTCCAGATACGTCACTGAGGAATGTTTTGGATATTCTAAGATTTTGGTCAGTATGCCACCTCAAATAAGGGAGACTCAAATTTGGATGGCCAAATTTGCGTTCATATGGTTGGTGAATGGTCATGTGGCTTTTTGAGTTCTCAGATGTCAGGGTGTGACCCTGGTGATTGAAAAAAATCAAGAGATGCTGGTGATCCAAGTGCTGCGTTAGCAACTGATAGAAAATTTAGGAGGTTGACCCACTTGTCGCAGTCTCCTCAACAATCAGACCTGCCATGTGATAGGAGCGTTAGTGCATTTTAGATTTTGTTCCTTAGTTCTCAAGCTCTGAGCAACTGTAGCAGTCAGAAGTCATAGGCATCTTATCTTTGTTATGTTGGAAGAAATGGATCTCAGGGTTTACTGCAATCGACCAAGAAAACTGACACTACAAGGACTTCTAATTAACAATTTGTCTGTTCCATCTAGTTGCCAGCAAAACCAAACACATGAATCATTTAAGCAAATCTTGGTACTTAAAGGCTAATTTTCAGCTTTAACAACATAGTCCTGCTATTTAGTTTTACTGAAAACACTTTGTCAAAGGTAGAACATCAGTGACCAATATTTGTATAGATTGTGTTTATTGTTTTAATTGTTTATCATGGTTGTTCTTTGTCAAATGCATTACTGTTCTTTTGGCTGCTGAAAAATTCCTTTGAATCTCTTCATACAGTTTTGAAATAGAATGGTTGACAGTGAAACTTCGTGAGCTGTAATGTTTTTTCCTGTTCTTTTCTTTTTATTCATCAATTCTAAAATGTACTTTGGCTTTGATGATCCCTTTTTTAATTGTTGAGAAAGGTATTACCCTTTTGCTTCTCACTTGTGATTTAACTAAGATAATGTACACAGTAGGTGTACTCAAATTTTTGTTATTTTGTCCTCTTTTGTGTTTGAGATTATTTTATAGTAAAATCGTTGTCATCCGCTCTTAATCTAACCATGAGTTTTGCTGTATGTCATATTTGCAAACTTCAAACGTGGTCTTCCTCTGACATAAATGTAATGGATCACTGGTTTAGGCCATCATTTCAGCAGCTAAAGGTGACAAAGATTTTGACACAGTCTTGGAGAATGGACCATTGTATGTTCAACTTCGCAATGGTCTGCTGAATCTTGGAGAGTCAGTGGATGCTGCAGACCATTCTAGAAGTGAACACTCCAGTGAAATAACTGATGAACAAACAGTTGCTGTTGTTAGATCTCCTATGCATGTTTCTGAGATTGAAATAGATGATGCGCAAGTGGCAGAATCATCTTTTGGATCACCATGCTCGTCAGAAAGTAGTGGTCAGGAGAAAGGAACAGTTAGTCACGAAGTCAAGCTAGCTTTGGAGATGCTGGATACTGCAATATCTCTTGTCCGCGAACATACCCTTACTCTTCAATCACCAATCCAGACAAATAATGTTTTGGATGAGTTGGTGTCATCCAATTCAAGGTCGAATGCCTAACATAGGTTATTAAATTTGCTTCTGAAAGCAACTGAACTGTTCTCATGAGAAATTTGTTTTGATAGAACGAATGGCCTTTTAAGGAAAGAAGCAGAGGTGCACACTGAAGAAGCTAATGAAGGAATGATTGCTAAGAATATGAGGTGAGTCTTGTATGTTTTTTGTATTTCCTGAACAAAATCTAATTAATTTGCATTCACCTTCCAATTTTTAAAAAAGCACAATTCCCTGGTTATCACCTCTCAAAGTTTACCAACTTGTAGGCAGGGGGTCAACAGGTCAGGTTTTTCCAGTCAGGTTCTACCAACCTGGAAAATGAATGTGAAACAACACATGTAATTTAAGAAACAATTTAGACATATATTTGTGGTCAAATTACATGTAATATATTCTTTTGACATATTACTAGTAGAAGCTGCCTATGCTTTCCGGTTCTTTTTGTGGTGACACCTGTGGTTATGATGTGGTGCTGTTTGTTTGATCATTTTTTAGTCATTCAGTTATGCAGGACGAAGCATATTAAGTTTTTCAAAAGCTAACATCCATATACACCTTCGTATGGCAAAAATCTTCACTCTCCACCAATTTTTGTTTTTCATTACATCCACTTAATTTGGGGTGTTATTCATAATAAAAAGGTTCTCTTGGTCATACCTTTGGAGTTAGACTGATCAGAAAAATCTCTCTCTCTCTCTCATTTTCTCTGAATATTTATGCTGAGAAAAGTGAAGGTGTAGTATTATCTTTGAACAAGACTTTTCTAGCTACCCAATTTTTTCTAGACAAGTGAAACTAACGGTAACAGAAACGAGGATACAGTAAAAAATTATTGTTCTAGATATTCTCTGAAAGGTGACATTTTTTGCTGTTTAGATTGTGAAACAGACTTCTTAATTACAGTTATTGCTAATGCAACATCTTAGCCTATCCTAATGAGATAATCGGCTATTTGTTCATCAGTTATACTATGGTAGATATTTGGCATGAACGTGTCAATATCTATCTCCATCTCTTATCAATCTGTTGCATGTTATAAGGCAGAAAAAGCTGATTTTAGCATTCGAGTGGAGAGAACTCAACTTTGATTTTGTTCTACTTTGTTGCTAATAGGGATCTTGAAGCGGAACCAGCTACATCGCTGTTGCCAAAGGTTGGCATTGCAGGAGAAGAAACAAGTCCTTGGGATGAAGAGGCTGCTGACAAGTCAGACTCAGACAACTCCAGAAAGGTTTTTGGTGAAGTTGATGTGAAGACTAATGGCATTCACAAGAGTCGTTACTCACCTTTCAGATGGAAAATCTTTGAGAAGAAACAGCGGATTTGTTGCTTAAACATTGTATAATATTCAAAAAGCGGTGCTGTTCCTACCGCGGTCCATCGGCAGGTCAACATTAGCAGTCCAAATGCTTGAAGTGGTTCACATGGAATTGTGACGACCTGCTGACCCGTGTTGAGAAGCCAAACTTCCAGGAAATGGGAGTCTAAATCATGCGCTGAACAGGAGTTGCATCTGCAGCCTTACCATAGAAAAATGAAGTTATATTATGTGTTCATCCTGACTTTTAGAATAACAAGATCTCTCTGCAATCTTCCCCTTGTTCTTGATTCTCTTCCTCAATCTTAGAATGTGATTTCCTTAATCTCATGGCAAACACTCTCGTCATTCCATTGTAAGTGCCTCTGGAGATGACGTCCACTATACTTTCTGTTAGTCATGGGAGATAGAGTTCGAAGCCCCGGATCTGTTCTAGTCGTTGTTCATGTTTAGAGTCTGAAATGGAAATTTTGTATGGTATCATGCCATGCCAAGAGATTTGATGGATAGCATCCGGAAGTAAAGGTCTACACATAAGGATGGGGCACCGGCCACGCGGCCTACAGGCTTGGCTGACAGCCCAGCGGTCTCCACTCTTGGTCTCTTCCTCATTCATCCGTTTGCAGCACTGGTGGAAGCTATGCGTCCCAATTAGCAGATCGGTTTACAGGCGACCCACGGGGTGCATGGCCTCCTGTTAGCAGGCTAAGTGCTGCTGCTAATCCGTACAGTTGCACCATCTCAGTTTGAAATATAATGGCTGAGAAGAGGAAAAGTTCATATTAGTGTGCGTGCGTCGGAACAGATCCAAGTGTTTCATGGAACACTTGAACAAGTGTTACGTGAAGTCTACCCAACTTTGGAACAGATTCATTAAACACCCACATGCTGTACCTAATGCTAAACGGCCTCTTTATGGTGACTCGGTGAATATCTACAATCAACTAACCAGAGGATGTGCATCTTTGACGACATCATGTAAGTGTGTTTCAACTTGGAAAAAGAAATACAATGGCCGACTGTATGTACAGATGCATATTGGATCGATTGAGCTTGGCGTGTCCTGCATACACCGTACTGGCAAGGAGGCTGATACACACCGTATTGGCAAGTCACAAATACGAGCCCATCATACGAAATGGTTCAATGTCCAATTGTGAAGCCCTTGGAACAAAAGGATGAACTGAACAGTAGCTGCACAAGGCAGTTTAAGCAGTTCTTTGCAAAAGATTCTTCATCAAGGAGGCTTTTTGGAGGAGAATGTTTGCTCTTTAGATTGTCAGGGAAAAAGGCGTCCAGGGAGGAGAATATTTTCTCCTCAAGCCTATCCCTGGTGAAGAGATTAGATGGGCTATAAGAGAAGCAAATTCTGACAGTTTTCCAGGCCAAATGGCCTCCCAAATTTGTTCTTTCAGAAATATTGGATATTGATGGCCCAGATGTTTTCTAATGTGGACAGCAACTTTTTCCTTAAAGGCACAATGATAGCGAGAAAATCTCAATGCGTTCATTCTAAAGAAAGATAATTAAAATCAGATCTCTAATTTCAAATGCTCCAACTACTTAGTTTTAAGTATTCTAACTAAATTCCTAAAAGGAGAAACCAACCAATAATATGCCCATGCAAGTGCATTTGATATGCAAAACAACTTAGATCCAACTGCAAAAGGGAAAAAGGAAAGTACCTTTCTTTTTTTTCTTTATGGTGATGGTGAGTCCCCACCACCAAGCCTCCTTATGATGTCCACGCCATTAAAAAATTAAAGCAATAAAAGAGCAGGGGTTGACTTAATTAGATCAATTACAATATCTTAAAGAATTGACATGATTCATAATCCTACTGGAAGTATCATAGTTTAAATTTTTCTATCGGAAAATATTTTTCTGGCTTTTCTCCGAAGTAGTCTAGTAGTTGATAATTGGCATCGTATCCTTGCCTCATATTGCTTTGCAAATTAAATTCCTATTTTTTGACTGTTAATGCATGTCGACCCTCTTACAAAATGTAGAAGTAACTATTTGTAATGCTTTATCAAAGCGCTGCGTGATAACTATAGAAAAAGAAAAAAGTCTATTATGATTTTCCTCAAAAGAAAAAAGTTGGCTTCCGTCCTTCTACTCGGCAGCTTAAACTCATGCTTTCTGAAGTAGCATTTCATAGGACGAAATATATGAACGCGATGCCCATCTTCAAAAATATAGGATTCAACATAAACCATGTCGATCGCTCTACACGAGTTTTAAAATGAACGATTAGCCCTTTTTGGCCTAAACATGATTTAGACATCAGAAAATCATAATATTATGCTGATTCTTACACTTTTGGACGAAGTATTATGTGAGTGGTAGATTTTGTTCGACTCTCAAATAGAGGTCCATTCACCTCATGGACCAAACATAACCAGAAAGTAAAGCCCCAGTAGCATTGTCGTTCACAGAAAGCTAAGTGGCAGAAAATATCTTTGTTAGATTTCATAACCTTCCGTTGCTGCAGTAGACAGCTTTCTACGCTCAGTTTAGTCAAGCGCATAGGCCGTTTTCTTCCAAGGTTGTACAGTAGGCAGAGGACGGGACCCGTACCGAATTACTTTTCATGCGATAAAGAGAAGTTTGTATAACATAAGCGTAAAGATTGAAGCTATCCAAATTTTTACTGATTACGTAAAAGGAGAATTCCTCAAACACCGAAGGGTATTGAAGATAATCCAAGGGGAAGGAAGACAAAAGGAGAGATGGAAACACACAGCATAAACGCATGAAAAATTCTGGCAAAAAAAATGCCAAGCAAATCAAAATTTCAGCATTCAACTTTCCGTCATGCTAAGCAAAGCACCTTTCTTCCTGTAAGCATTTTAATGATAAAGAGAACAGTTGCGACTTAGGTGGGCTTTATACAACAGGCAACTGCATGTACATCAAACGCTGTTCCAATTGAAATCCACCAGAACTCTTAAACAATGAATGACAGACAAGCTATTGTTAGTCACATCTATACCTTTGAAGGTTTCCGAACACCAGCACCCAATTATGATTCTCCAATAACAAGAATAATGACACTGTCTGAATAGTCAACGACGCTTTAATGCTTTTTCAAGATGAGCTCTTATAGCTCTCAATGTCTGCAAACACCAGCTGTGGTTGATTCTTCCTCATAAGCCAGGCGTACTTGCACATCTTTATGTAACTATGAATCACCAATGACAAGAATAATGAAAAAAATATATGCCCTTAAAGCTTATGTATCTGAAGAGTCGTCAAAGCTTTAGCGCCTCTCTAAAACCAATGCTGAAGTTGTTCTGTAGGCCTTTCTTACCAAAAGCTGGATTACCCTTCTGCATCATTGCTACAAACTCATTGTAATCTATTCGTCCGTCCTGAGAAGTTGAAAGTTCAAAAGAATTAATTCCTGTCTTATAGTAAAGAATTACAAAAACAATAAGATTGTATTTGATCCATATACAGCATAAAACAAACACACTTTCCAAGGTGGCGACCAATGGCCTAAAGCACACTGCTGAAATGTAAACATGCCCAAACATCTAGCAGTAATTAAGCAGACAGCCTTCACACAAAAGACAAAAAAGGAAATTTTAGTCAGTTTGTAGAGGCAACTCACATTATCCTGATCTACTTCATAGATCATTTCTTCTAGGCGTACATCTTCTATACCAAATTCTTCACAGGCCTGTTGAAGTTCATCTTGTGTGATGTAACCACTGCCATCTTTGTCAAAGTATGAGAAAGCTGCAAATAGATGGTCCTCCCTCTGTGCTTTGTTCAAATGAAGAGTTGCAGCAATAAACTCTCCATAATCTATGGTCCCACTGTTATCCACGTCTGCCTGCAAATTATGATTTGAACAAGTGCATTGGTCGGACCGGAAAAAAAAAACCAAGAGATTTATCATTCATCATATGAACATGGTACGTATTAGCCATATATCTGGATCCTAGACAGAAATGCAGAAGATATTATACCGACAAATATGCTGTTCCCTAAGTCTTGATGGCTTTTTAAAATATTGTGTATGAAACACAAGGGCCATGGTAAATACCTAGTGCTTTGTCTAGGAAACAGAAGCATCTTTCATGGGACTGTTTGTCTATGACTATAAAGCACAGTGATTTTCATTAAACCTGAAGAACAACAGAAAACTTTGTTTACAACAAAGAGCTGCAAATTAAGTAGCATGCTGTAAATTTACAGCATGTCATTCCTGTTTTGCAGACTTAATGGGGGCCTGAAAAAAAATTTAAGTCACATAATGAACTAACTAATTGAATGACATCAAAAAACATTATCAAGATCTTTAAACATGCCGGAAACTCAAGGAAATCAAAAAAGAAAGATTCTTGGACCACAAAATTTTCAGCTGCTGCATAACATTCATACAAGAACTGGAGATACTTACTGCTTCCATTAGAGCATGGATTTCATTCTCCGTCAGATTAGCACCAACCCTTTTTAAACCTGCCTTAAGCTCCTCAAATGTGATAGATCCACTATTATCAGTATCTATCATCCTGAACATCTCTTTCAACCCAGCAATCTCTTCTTCAGAGAGACTATCAGCAATGACCTGTAGGGAGGAACACCATCAATTAATCAAAAATACAAATTGGATATGAATCTTCTAACTCATTTCTGGGAACAAAGATTATCAGATAGTTCCCACATCTCCTAATGATGTTCATAAAATACAGATGAACTACTATGAATCGGCACATATGCCGCAAGTTGATTAAGAAAATGAATAGAATAGTTAAAGGGCAATACTTACTCTCAGGGCCATTTTCTTGAGCTTATTCATGGCAGAGAATTGCTTCAAACGGGACAGAACTGCAGAATCAAGAGGCTTATCGGGAGCAACACCATCAACTTGAACCCATGGGTGACCTGGAAAGAAGCCATGAACATTAACTCATTCAGAGGAAAAAGTTTCATGAAGTCCTGACTATCAGAAAGGCCTTGTTTATTCCATTTTCCAGAAAGGTTCTTTAAAAAAGCTTGACACTATTTGATCTTAAAAAAAAAGGATGCAATGCTTATGAAAAATTATGTAAAATGCTACAATGAGAAAAATAAAGCAGAATAAATAAAATTGACATACATCTGCACAAATACAAACCAGATAAGAACATATTATTATGAGGATAAAACTTTAATGTGGTCAACCGTGTGAAACACTATATCCTGAAGCAGGTAGAAGAAAATGCTAAGGCCAACTAGTCTTGCAGATCCAATTGGTTGTTCAGCTGGTTCATGTAGCATTTTTCCTTCACAAAGGCTGATTATACTTTCAAGAGGTTTTAGTTTTCTTTCTTAGTTGTTCGTGGACCCAGGTTACATCCGATCAGATTATTTCAGAACAAACAAAGAAAAGTAAAGCTTCCATGAATTGTTTTTTCATAAAAGGAAGGATCTGAACCACCTGCCTGCAAGGTTGATATTTCAATGCAGTGAAACAGGCTAAAAAATAAAAGTACTTGGAGGTACACTGATAGGAATCAATTACACAATCACAAAATATCACTACCTCCATACCATTTTGGTCAGGAACTCAAGAAAAAATAAGCATGACATGACCATCAAAAACTGGCCATAGAAACTTCAAGCAATAGAGTAGGAAAAATGATTATAATGCAGCCTTGTTTAAATGAAACTTCAATTTTGATCAGGCATAGAACCATCTTTCTGCACCTTTTATAATTGTTTGCAACATTTTATCTGCTGGTATATGAAAAAGTTGGTGTCCACATACTAATCAGATTGAAAAACTAGATTCCAAAAAAACTATCTTGTGAAAAAAAAAAAAAAAAACATGAACTGGCTACTTTGAAGCAGCCAGAAATTTTCTGTCGGTTTTCTCCCTCCTCCTTCTGTCTAGTTAACGGGAATATAGTCATGTTTTAGTCAAATGGGATGTTGTTTCCTTTTAGACAAATGATTTATCAGCTTTAGATATCTTTAAAAATAATAAGCTTCCAATCAGTGAAACTTACATAAGACCTCATGTGCTGTCGGCCGTTTTTTGGGATTCCTAGTGAGCATTTTCTTTAGCAGATCCTTTGCTTCATCTGAGATTGCAGG
Organism: Nymphaea colorata; assembly: GCF_008831285.2. Taxonomy (NCBI): domain Eukaryota; kingdom Viridiplantae; phylum Streptophyta; class Magnoliopsida; order Nymphaeales; family Nymphaeaceae; genus Nymphaea; species Nymphaea colorata. The sequence continues at coordinate 20,430,608 of NC_045138.2, read as the reverse complement.
CCAAGGATCCATTGAGAAATCAAGATCACCATGCAAAACCTGATCGAATATTCCCTGCTCAGTTTCTGTGGTAGAATGCAAATAATGAATGGTCAAGTGTAGCACCTCCGTTAACAAAAAACTTTGTAAAATCATAATGGAGAATGAAACAGAATACCCAAGATTCTTACCAGCCCAAAATGGTGGAACGCCAGATAACAAAATGTAAATGATGACACCTGCACTCCAAACATCTGCCTCCGGTCCATAATGCTTCCGGAGCACTTCAGGTGCTACATAGTAAGGGCTTCCAACGACATCACTGAATGTTTCTCCTGCAGAGAGGTTCCAGTGGATGGTATAAGCATAACCATGCATTCTAAAGGGACAAGACGCTATAATTGTTGTCTTCTTGTGTTGTCCGCACAATGTGAATGTCCAAATTTGAGATGTATAAATTTTAGAAAGTTAAGTCTTATCTGAAAAGACTCTAATTTTTCTGAAAATAGCTAGTTCATTATCTTTTTGCATTGATCTATGCAGCTCTTCGAGTGTCTAGAAGTTGACGGCAAGGAAAAAGGAACAAAGGCCAAAAGAAACTAGTTGAGATTGACCATGTTAATGCAGTTAAAGAACTTGGTGTATGTGGATAAAGCCATTATAGATGTTGGCAAAAACCTGATGGTTGAATGGATCTAGTTTTGTTTGTTCGCAGAAGAGGGCTTTATTCAAGCAACAGTCTCTCAGAAAATTCAGTCCTGGGTTTTGTGATTCTGTGATTGGTGTTGCAATTTGTATAGGATTTGGTGACAGTGTAAGAGATGATCTAGAGATGCACCCGGTTGCACATTTGTGTATGTACGTTTAGTTGCATATCATATGGCAGATAACGAGTAAATCACACTGGACAACAGGGAGCTAGGGTAAGAAAACCTTCATAGCGTGAAATAAAAATGGCAGATCTCCAACTAGTAATGAACCACGTAGTATGATCCACATGATAATTCAAGTTTTTACCAGAAACTTTCGTTCATTTCCCAGTGAGTTTTTTTTTTTTTTTTAATGTTCGTAATGGCTGACTCTCGGCTTGCTAGTGCCTCTATAGATCAACAATCAAAAAAGAAGAAAGAACAGGAGAAAGTAAGAACAGATAATTAGGCATTGAAGGCAATGACATCCTAAGTTCGTAACCAACTCATACAAGCATCAGATTTAAATGAAATGTGCATTTGATTCCGATAGTCATGTAACGATATTACGTTCGTTCAGAACGATGTGTATTCAATGTCAGATAAATTTATGAGCGCAAAGTCTAACCATCTAGATTGACATATCTATAGTGATATGGTTGAAACTCCAACGAGAGACTACGGAAATGAGGGTAGAACTTGTACACATGCTAATAGAAGCAAAATTCTAGTGTGAAGAGAGAAGCTCAGAAAGGAGAGCATCAGAACCTGACCATGTAAGGAGGAGAAATGGTACAGTGAGCAAATGTACCTGGTTTAAAGAATATTGATAATCCAAAGTCAATAGTTTTGAGAGAAGACTCCTCTCTCTTATCAACAAACAGGAAATTCTCAGGCTTTAGATCACGATGCATGACTCCTAAAGAATGGCATGCTTCCACGACGCCCACGATGACTCTCGCGAGATCAGCGGCCTTTCTCTCTGAGTAATGCCCCTTGGCAACGATCCTATCGAAGAGCTCTCCTCCAGCACACAATTCCATCACCACATGAACAGCAAGTGCATCTTCGTAAGCTCCTGTGATCGATATCATATTCGGATGACCAGCAAGGTGGTGCATTATCTGAATTTCCCTTCTCACGTCTTCAACGTCGTCCTCGGCTACCAACTTCCTCTTTGCAATAGATTTGCAGGCATACTCCTTTCCTGTGGTCTTCTCTACGCAGAGATACGTAGTCCCGAACTGTCCCTGCCCTAGCTTCCTTCCTAAAGTATAGAGATCCTTCAAATTTTCTGTCTTCCTCCCGAGAATGCAGCGCCGAAAACTGGGCTGCCTCTTTACTTCAGAGTCTGATGATGCTTTCTTTGGTTTTACCCCCTCGGGTTCTGATGATGACTCTGCCATTCTTACGGGTGAAGGAGGCTTATCTTGAACGGGGAGCGGCTCGCTGGGCTTTGATTCTTCTTTCGACTCCGCTGTTGCTTCGGAACTTCCCGTTGGAAGAATCTGATCCGTCGCCTTCGTCTTCCACAGGCTGTAATGGCCAGTGGCAACGGAGGAGATACTCTGCAAGAAGCCATTTTTTGTAATGTTCGGGCCAACACACGTATTCCCCATCAAATAGCACTCTTAGTTTCCAATTCTAAGACCTTCTCCGAGATCTATCCCACAACAGATTCGTGTTCTTCTCCAAGGAGTATGCACTAACAATCGCGAAAGAAAGTTCTCCTCCTTGATCCGTCTCCCATCATACTAAGACCGAGATATTGACCAAGAAAAGTGCTAATTCCCACCAAAATCAACTGCATTTATGAAGAACAATAGCAAATGCCAACGGCCAGATGGTACCATCAAGTTAAAACCGAAGTAGAATTGTACAACGGGATCGCAGATAAGGGTGGTCGAGAGTGAGACTCCCGATGAAGAACACGAGATGAAAATCTAACAGATAGACCCAAAGAGATCGAAATGGAACTCCAATAGCCTAGCTGTGAACAGAAAGAAACACTCCGTAAATTGAGAATCAAGACAGCAGAACAAAGTCAATGGGCGATGACTAAAAAAGAGCAGGAAAAAAAAAAAGATGAAGAAAGAAAAAGAAAGAAACAAAGAATAGGTCAGAAAGACTAAACGGAATGAACTAGTAACAGACGGAGAAAACGACTACGCTTGTCATTTCATTTCCAACGCACACGAAGCTTAGATAGAAAGCGAGAGCGGCAACGCGGCAACGGGTAGGAGGGAAGACGGTGGCGCCATTGACGGAGGGGGACAGAAGGAGGGAACGAGGGAGGCCCGATAGTATAGATTTCAACCCCACGACGTCGGCTTGATTGTAAAACACACCACCTCTTAGCAATTTTTAAAAACATAAATTGCACCTCGAGAAAAAGGCGCAAATCAAATTTTAATTTCAGCAAAAGGTGAGGAAAAAAAGGCCTAGCACTTATTAAGAACCTTCTGCCCTCTTTCTTCAACAATTAATAAATAAATAAATAAATTATATTTCTGTAGCCTTGAGCCGAGTTTATCATGGACCGAGCCAACTCTTCCGTAGGGCGGGATGGACTGGGTCCAGGCACGCCAAATTGGACTGGGTCAAGGCAATGAAAGTGAAGGAAGTAATGGGCCCGTTGCCGGTTAGGGATATGTCAATAATTCATATGAGCCATACTAAAATCTTTAAAATTTTTACTATCTTCACCATAATTTTTACAAGTTTTATCGGGCCAAACTACAATATTTTAATTAAAACTTTTTTTTTTTTCATTCACAGGATCGGGCTCAAATGTAGCTTTGAATTTTTTATGCCAGTTTGAAACCGGATTTGATTTAGTAGAGAAACTGAATTTGTTTACAATAGATCTGCTTATTCAGTAAATATTATGTTAAAAATAATCATATAGGTTGGTGTAGGCAATTGACCACATAACTTCTTAATATTTCTTTATTTTCACATTTACCGTTTCAAATATCTAGTTGTTTGTGCTCCGAAGACATTTGAAAGAGCACTATTCTAATAATTTTTTCTGGCTTCAACACTAGAAAATCTCATTTTAAAGCAGTCAATGTTATCGGAAGTGAGTCCGAGACGGGCATTGACCAAGTTTGGCCGGGTCAGTGTTTGTAAATATCGGTATCGTGTTGATTTGTATCGCTTCGGGCAATGAAATTTATTATCATATTTATACTTTGTCATATTACTTTGTATGAAAATATTATATTTTTTATTGGAGTATCGGCTGATGTGGGGATAAACGAATCGACCCGGTTCATGCCAACGTCACGTCAACCGGACCTGAGGCGGAATTAGGGCGACGATATTGCTGGCGTTGTTTCTTGCGAGAAATCTGCAGATTTGGATTTCATTTCCGAATTCCAATACAGCTTTCCGCCGATGGAAAAGCTTGTCATAAATTTGAATGGAGAAGGAAAGTTTGATTCCAGCTCAAGATAGGTTGTTTCTTCTGGATGCCAATTCTTCATGTAAATATTCGGATATACTTTTTTTTTTTTGGAATATTCAGATTCTAATTTGGATTTGGATATGAATGAAAAGTTTCGTGTTTGAATCTGAAATCTGATTTGAATTTATTATTGGTCAGTGAAAAGTTTCGTGTTTGAATCTGAAATCTGATTTGAATTTATTATTGGTCAGTCAATAATTTGAAACGCAAGGGAATGGAAAAACTTTTGCAGCTTTCTCATTAAAATTAAACCCTTGAACAAGAAGCAAGTCTCTATGTTAGGACGCCTAACAAGGAAAAGAAATCCTTATTGGATTCCAAGTTTATCTATAATTTCTGTGGAGAATAGTAGTACTAAGCATAAGCATCGGCCGACCCAACTCATAAAAAGTCGGGCTCGGGTCGGTCGGACATCCGAAACCAAGCTAGGCCTGACACCCCAAACTCGGTCCATTAAATTATAAATATATATTTTAATGTAAAATAATATATAAATATTAAAAACCATAATAAAGTATTTATAACTATTTATAAAAATAATAAAATATATTAAAAAAACTGTTATCGAGCTCACCCAAACTGGCTTGATAACATTTTGGGTCGATCCAATGCCCTTTTTTCTTGATCCAAGCCCAAGCCCGAGCCAAACCGGGTACCAGGTACCTACCGGCCTCCCGATGCCCAGTGTTAAGTAGTATCCCGTGTGGTTGAATGAGGTGCTTTGTAGTTTCGTTTCTCATAGATGGCTATCTATGCAAATTTATTATGTATTTAATCCACTTTTTCAGACTTTCCATATTTGAACCATCCCTGAGCTGGATCCCCTCCATGGGAAGGATCCAAATCCAAGTGAAGAAGAAAACTTTACTAAGGATGATGATTTATTGGGGGAGATTTTTGGAGGTGGAGGGTCTTCATTTGGTTGGTTATTTTAATGCATTTGGGAATTAACGTGCAGGCACGTATTTTGCCAACTTAATAATTAAATATTTTCCACCGTTCCCACCTGTGAAGCTAATCAGAACTAATATTAATCTACTTTGTAAAGGTCAGACATTCGTAAAAAGAGACGGTGTTGAGCTATTTTATAATTTTTTTTTACTTTTTAGTCTTTTTATTTTTTATAAAACTCTTTCATTTATGGGCATGTAACCAGCTTTAGATATTTACAAATTACAAAAATATGTCCAACCAATTAGGATTAAACTCCTTTTTCTTTAAAAAAAAAAAAAAAGGAGGACCGAAACTTGCTTAGGAGCATACGAGTAACGCTGGGCTTGTTAAAAATGAAAAAATCAAAGCCCGGCATTCAAAACGAGCTAGCCCGAGGCCCGACCTGTTTCTAAACGGGCCGGGCCGGGCCCATGTAATATCGGGCCTCGGGCTTCGGTTTATGCCTGAGGCCCGGCCCGACCCGATTATTAAAGGGCCGGGCTTTGAGGTGGGTTGCTACTTGCTAGCCTCTAGCTCACTCAAAAAATGAGCACGAACGTAAACTATATGTGCACTTAATAAAATAACAAAAACAAGAACAACACCAACAAATAGAAAGTAGTCCTTTGGAGGAGCACTCGATGCAACCGACGATGAAGTAAGTAGAGCAGCTGTGTGATGGCGGCGACCGACGGGAGGACCGGAGGAGGCAGCCAAGGGGCGACGGCCAATGAAGAAGACTGTAGGAGGTAGTCTCGAGCTCGCGGCGATGAAATTTCTTAATGAAACCAAAAGAGGAAAAGAAAACCTAACCCATAAAAGTTCCAAATTCTCTAAGTTCATTCTTTTTAAAGAAAGAAACAAAAAAAAACTCATGTCGGGCTTATCGGGCCGCCACCGATCACAGTGAGCCCAGGCCGAGCCGAGCCCGATAAATTTGGCCCGAAAACTTTTTTGTCAAAGCCCGGGCCCAAGCCCGTGGCGGGCCGGGTACCGGGTACCTAGCGGTGGCCCGGCCCGATGCCCAAACTTACATATTAGCATTCAACAACAATATAACGTTGCAGGAAGTGTTTGATTATTTTAGATTTGAAATCCACAAAAACATTATATATATATATATATATATATATATATATATATATATATATATATATATATATATATATATTATATATATATATATATAGTTCTTGTGTCTTATTAATATACCTTGTTTTAAAGGTAGATTCATAAAACCCTCACATAATTGTTCTAATGGTAAAAAGTAAAGGCACTTTGTGAGTGTTTCATAAATTTGTCTTAATGATTGATACATGTTCATTACACATTAGAACTATTGTTTCATAAACCTACTCTTTTGAAGTAGATTCACAAGACACTTACAAAGTGTTTCTATTGCAAAACTACCTCGTGGTTTAAATGGATCAATGAAATAAATGTGATATATTTTTCTTCTATCAAATTGAACAAATAAAAGTTAGTTCAAATGAGAGTCCACATGCATCTACAAAACAAATCAAAATGATATGACATACTTAATATCAGCATATCTAATATCTCGGACCCTTCATGAGATATATGGTCAAATGGTTGAGGTATATCAATGTGGAAATAAATAATTTGTGTGAATGCGTGGGCAATTGCCCATACAAGCGTCCACGTGCCTCTGCTACTGCTAATGATATTTTTACGAGTATACTAGGTTGGATTAATATTATAACTTACTTCACAACTTGGTGTTAAATGAGAAGAAGTATAGCATTTTGGAACCAGGAATATTTGAAGGCATGCGTCACAAAATGCTGCATTTGGAATTAGTGACATAAAAGATGACGAATTTGTATTTGACAGCGCCATCGCCGTCTATTCCATTTTGGCTTTCCCTTTTTCTGCCGACTTGTAACGGCTGTTTTATGCTCTCGAGTGCTTCGCGGGTAAATCAAGAAAGAGGGTTCGCCCTCGGATCTTCTTGACTGGTGCGCTCTTCCTTCCCCCCTTTCTCTTTCTGATTCTCTTGGCATTGGCTCCAAGAAGATCGTTCTCGTGCGTGGGGCCTGTTGTTTGAGTCATGCCTGCCTGCAGTCGTGTAAGAGCAAGGAAAGGAATGAAGCGAGAGGATGCAGGCGAACCTAGGTTCAGGCGGAGGCAGAGTCGGTGGAACGCGACGAGCTTTTCCGGCTTCGGAGACCCCTTTGCTGGGTTTGCGAATCGGAGGAACCTAATGTGGAATCTCTCGCAGCAGACGAGGGGCTTTGCAAGATCGTCTGATCGGCAGCCTTAAACCTTCTCTCGCATCAGATGAACCCCTTTCGCCTCCTTTGGCAGTCATCGGAGGGTCTGATTTTCAAGTATTGTTCGTTTCTCCATTCTTTCCTTCATACCCAAACCACTGTCCATTTCATAAACTTTCCTCTTCTTGTCCATCACGTTTCCGTCCTATTCATCTTGTTTAGCATTTTTTTTCTCTCTCGTTCCTTCTTCATCGATTTCAGTCTAGAACCGCGTCTCTTCAGAGCACGAATTTTCTTGCGGACGAAACATTTTGCTCGATCCTCTCACTACAAGAAAACTGGGCGATGCCCACGGTCGTCGCCCATGGATATGACCGCTGGATTCTGGACACTGGCGAGGACTGGAGGGGTCCATTTCGAGGGGAATATCACTCGGATCATCATCGTTTCCTGCATCATGGCTGCCACTGGCGGGTTAATGTTCGGATACGACGTTGGGATTTCAGGTAAACGATTTTGATTAATTGTTTATTAATTTTCTAGCCCCTACATTCGAAAATCTATTATTGGTTGCAGTATATTGATCGCAGATCGTAGTTTTTTCCATATTGTTCCTGTCATTGGAAGGCCGTCTCGGTTCACTTTTAACTATTTCTTAATTTCTTTTCGAAAATATGAAAAATCGTTTAATTAGCTTTAGAGATCCGTCCGTAGATTCTATGCCTTAAAAGTTTTAGTTTCATCGCGTGATTCACACTTGTTAGAAGGCATGCTCTTCTCTGCAGGGTTGCCACGTCTGTTTTTCTTCTTCTTGTTTCATATCAGGATACAAGGAAAAATATTGTTTTCCGTCTAGCGAAATTAATCACAACTTCCTGTTTATTCCTCAGCTCTACATTATGTTTTTCGCCCTTAACCCCCAGCATGGTATGCAAACTCAGGATCTGAAAGTTATCTCACCTTTCTGGTGTTTGAGAGACATTTTTGATTTTTTTATTGCCTATTTAATATTGCTGCAATAACAGCTTTGTTGTTATCTTTATTCTATGTGAGGTTCTACTTTCAGTTGCATCCTTTGGAAGCTTAGCAGTAAGAGCCGAATTCTATTTTGTTTGAGCATACCAAGCATTTTATACAGATTCAACATTAGATTGATAATCATGATAATTCTGCCATTTTGCCCTTCTTGGTTAATAGTTATTTTTATGTTATTGAGAGATATTGTCCATGCATGTGCTTGTCTACCTAACATATGCACACATAACTAGCTGAAAGGGACGGTGTATTTTTGACAATTTGCATGTACACTAATTTTTATGAAATGTACTGAAATTTAAGAATCAATAAGGTTGATTTTGTTGCTTAAATGTGATACAAGTTTAATCTGAGTTGAAATGTTGGCTGTTGCTTGACCCATACATCAAATAGATCATCCTGAGTGCAAATCTCACCCTGACAGTGGCTTTCTGCAATCACAGAACTAGACCCTAGATGTGTCGTAGGTAAATCTGCACATAAAAAAAAAGTGTCACAGGCAAAAACTTTTCAAGCAATAAAATTGTGACATAGACGTAGAAACTGTGTAGTTTATTACAGACATACGTCAGAGTCATGTTACATTGTTACTTCTATCTTGGCGATGCTTTATGATTTTGATTACATCTAATTTCTGCAAATTCCTTAAAAGTTAAAAGCCCTAAGCTTATATGCCTTCCAGACCACTGGTTGCTTTGTGCTGTTGCTCATTGAATGAGTATTTTCTATGTGATCTAGATCGGCGTACTACTTTGTCCATTTTCAGATATTGTGGTGGAACCAAGTGGAAAGTTGTTCTTATTTTATAAGAAAGGAGTTCCTGAGAGATAGCTGCTCTGCCTGCAAATTATCATTCATTTCTCCTTCAAATATGGCCCTGGTTTTTGTAATTTGCAACCCATTAGGATAGGGACTATTTCTGTTAATTAGATTAAAAACAAGGGTAGAAATCAGTCTTACAATGGCCAATTTGAAGTCCCAATATCACAGTCAAAGCCACCACAGGGAATAAATCATGAATATGTTTATGAATGAATGACCATACAAACTTGCAGTCAGGCCATAAGTTGCACAGGAAGAACATTCACTTATTTATAGACTATAAAATTGAATAAAGAAGATCAAAGAAGAAGATTGGCTGTTGGACTAGTTCCTACACAACAGTTACAAATGTAGCTGTTGGAAATAGTCCACGGCTAGCACTGCTAAGAAAGCTAAAAAAAAAAATGAAGCAGTAAACAAGATGAAGAATATACTGCTAAGAAAACTAAAAAGAAAAATATGAAGCAGTAAACAAGATGAAGAATATATATATTATATATATATATATGTATTCTTCATCTTGTTTACTGCTTCATATTTTTCTTTTTAGTTTTCTTAGCAGTACTAGCCGTGGACTATTTCCAAATATATATATACACATATATATATATATATATATATATATATGTAGAGAGAGAGAGAGAGAGAATATTTATAAGCTTAGAGTAGTAAGTTGAAATTTCTATCAAATCATTGTACTCTTTTTTTTTTTTTCTTGCAATATGTTGGTCCTCCAGTCATTTTTCACTAGTCTGTTTAAGAATATTAGAGTTAATGAAGGACAACTTTTCTGATTCTCCTCCTTTGTTGTCAACATGGTATGAGAGGTGGCTTGAATCTAGGGCCATCTGACACCATCTCTAAATGTGTTCTGATATACTCGATTGCAGGTGTTTTTCTTAGTCGTTATGGTCTACTTCCTAGACGTGTTCATCACCAAAAATCTGCTGTTAGGAGATCTGGGATCTCGTCAGTTGCAACAAACAGCAATGCCCCTTTCTCTTGATTGCCCAGGTAAACCTAATACTTGTGAACATCATCTAGATGGGCACATATATGATGTTGTGCTAGTTGCTATTGGAAACTCAGATGTGGATGTGAGCGTTTATCGTGGAAAAGAAATCAAATGCGTGTCTGATTTGTGGGCATGGAGAAGCAGTTCAGTTGTGGGTCTGGTTGTAAGCTTTGTGGATGTTGTTGAAAGGTGAAATGTTTAAAACTGTTTTTTTGTGGAAATATTCAGATAATATATAAAGTCTGGTCACTGTCTATATGTTTTGAATTTGTCGATGATTGCTGTGAAGTCGTTGAAGTCTGACTTGTATGAAGTAGTTTGGATCTGATTTTAAAAAAAAAAAAAAAATTCATGATCATATATGAAGCTGTGCAATTGCTGGTTATATTTGAACATTGAAGTAATAGAATAACTTTATTGATCTTTCTATTTCTTTATAAGGTTAGATTAGTTAGTTACATATAGGTTTTGAGCATAGTTAGTTACATGTAGCATTGACATACATCATGTTTCTAGGCTCACTTTTCTTGTTTGCATGATTTGTTATGTTGATTGTGCGAAATGAAGGATCAAGTGCACATGTAAGGGCTATTTTTTTTATTTTTTTGTTTTATTGAAGTTTGTTTATATGTTTTTGGTTATTTCTGAGTGCTTGCATACTTTAGAGTAAATTCTGCATCTTCAGCCTGTGAAGAAACAAAAAAGAAGTGATCTAGTTTTCAACCTGTATAATTCTGTTCTTCAGCATAATTTTGTTTGAGATTTAAAATTCGTTTAAAAACATTAAATCTAGTTGAAAAGTTCTAATTTTTGGTCTGGGCATGTTTTAACTTGTCTTACACAAAGACCTAAGGCTCCTTCTGGAAAATCTGTTTGGAAGAGACTCATTTTGACCTGTTGGTTTCAAACTGTCAATTTGAACCACACTTAATTCAGATGTTACCATCATTTTATGTGTTGTCTTACTAAGTTCCGTATAAGCACCTTGATGAGTTATTTGACATTTGTTCCATCATTCAGACAAACAATTTTTTAGGGGAGACCCTCAAGATCATCATGTTCCCAATTTTTCTAGTTTGAAAAACCCTTGCATTATAGACTGTTTTTAGTTTACAATATTCACAACTTTCACAAGTTTTGTAAATTTGGACATTTTATAAGTAAAATTATATCTTATAAGAATTTTAATTTTTCATTTTTCTTCAAATTTTGTAAATGCAGTTTAAAACTCATAAATCTTTGCACTTTTGAGAGACTTTGATAGTTTGGCTTTTCTAAGCTCACATTTTCTGCAAGTAGAATTCTTTGCACTATTTGAAAGATTGCTAAACATTATAACAAATATATTTTTGTTTTACAAATTTTTTTACATGTTCTATGAGGCTTCCTTCGTTTTGCAAAACAGGTTGTAATTCCCCTTCACCAGATAAAATCAATCAGTGCTTCATATACACAGTGTAATTATGTTAAATATTTGATTATTGGTTTAGAAATAGTAACTATAATTGCAATATTTATTATATGCCTTAAATTTTATACTTGCTATTTTGATTAATTCGTTTAGGAGGGCGCTCCTCCAGCAGGGGCTGTTTTGGAAAGAAAGAATGTTTTTCTTACCAAACGCCCCTTAACTGGAGGAAGTGATGGCACAGCCTTATTTATTCTGGGTTTTCTATGCAATATTTTGGCTCAAAGAGGATAAGAATGAGTGACACAACCAGGAAATCTCGGCATACGAATTCATGCAACTACATGTGAAACACAGCATCAGGAATGCCTTAGCTGTGGGCGATCACACTCTGCAAGTACCTCTCAACATTGTCTAGCTGGCAGAGTTCTTTAATGTAGTCCATGGTAGCAGGAGTATCCATCCTAAATGCTGAAAGTCCTCTCAGAATTACTGTAAGTACGTCTATCACTTCTTGCTGCCTTTATGGCTTCCCTTGCTGCACAGTGCACTGACGCTGCCATAAGTAATGGTGGTTCTCCACAAGTTGTTCAGAAAGGTACGTGATCAATCAGGACTTGTGAGACTGATGAACCAGGCCAGGGGTTGAAAATTTTCCCTGAGACCGACACCAGTATGTGGTCCAACGGGATTGCGCCGGAAAAAAAAAATCAGCTGATGAACTACGCTAGGAGTTTAATACTTCGCTTAAAAAATGTGGTCTAACATTTCTGAACATTACTGAAACCATATGTTGCCACCTATATATAGATCACATTCACTTGAATTTTTTCTGAACATTCAAAGTAGTAAGAATGAAAACATGAAGTATAGCAGCATGGTGATACATAGCACCTTTTGAAAATTTCAAAAGCTTAACACAATCTTTAATTTGCTAAGTTTTTGCACCTATTGCTTTGAACTCACATTTGTACTGTTGTGTGATTTTGACATTTCTTTTTGGTTTTCTAAGGTGCCGTTTTTGAAAGTTCTCTATGTAATATTTTTGCGTGATTTGTAGATTCTTGTCCACCATAACATCTATCTTTATTTTTCAAAGTTTTGTACATATTTTGAAACAACTAGAGTCTTTTTGAGGAATTTCAAAAATTTCTACTAAGTGTTTTTAAAACATTTTAAACTGCTTCTAATTTGCTAACTTAACAACTTTCACAAGTCTGATGAACTTTGTTACCTTTTTTATAATGAACACAATTGAACTTTTTTACATTTTTTTTTATAATGAATACAAACCTTTTTGTCTAACTTGACCAATTTTAATAAAAAAATTTGCGAATTTGAACTTTAACAAGTCTTGAAATTTTAATAACTTTTTAGATCTTTGGTTTTTTTAAAAATTTCCATGTGTTGTGTTGAACAATATAATGGATTTTTGGCTCAAATTTTGAAAAAACTTAATGTTTCTATCGCAAAACACTATTGTAATATTTGAAATTTCTTTGAAACTGACAAGGGTTCTTTTGACTGTTACAAAAGTCTTGTCTCTCAAACTCTTTTAGTTTACAAGAACTCATAATCTTGACAAGTTTTGTCAACTCAGATGTTGAAACTTTTCTTATTTGCATTTTTTTGAAAAAAATTGCAAGATGTGATTTGAAAATTATTTGATTTTAGAAAACTCTTGGCACTTTTTTTACTTCTTTTGGAAACATTTTGAGGTGTCATTTTGAAATTTACACTTTTTTGAAAATTTCAAGGTATCTCACTTTTACAAAATTTTGCAAGCTTTCAATTGGTTGATGTTTTTTTTTTGTGAAAAGTTTTCAAGGAACACATCAAGTTTATAAACTTTTATGAGTGATTTTGACAATGATTGTAACATGTTTTTAACTATTTTTTGTGAAAATTTTGCACTATATGATATTTCTCTTTGTTTGGTAAATGATTTTGTACGTTTATTAAAATTTTGCTTTTTAAAACTGTTTTAGCTTACAAAACTCGTATTTTTTTCATGTTTCTCAACCTTGAATCAGATTTCACGAGTCACTTGTTTAAAATTTCAAAGCTGAACACATTTTTCAATTTTTAAAATTTGCACTTATTATTTTGAACTCACATTCATTCGGAGAATTATTTTTTGTTTTCTAAGTTATTACTTTTTTAGAAGTTTTTTTGTTAAAATTTTGGCACTATTTTCAAATTCTTGGAAATCATGTCATTTATTTTTATTTTCAAAATTTTGTACATGTAAACATTTTTAGACACTTTCAAACTGCTTCTGATTTTAAACTTACAACTTTGACAAGGAAGACCTTTAAAGTTTTAAAAACTTGTCACACTTCAATTCTTAAAAAGTTTTGAAGCTTTCATATCAAAATTTTTTGTGTTTTACAAATTTGTTGCACTTTTTACACATTTTATATGGAACACAAACTCTTTGACTAACTTGACAAGTTTTAGTAAAAAAATTTCTAATCACATGCAAATTGTTACAAAACTCACAAGTTTCATACGTTTAGCAACTCCCTATTTTGACAAGTTTGGAAACTTTTCAAAGCTTGGTACAGTTTAGCTTTTGAAAAAAAAGTTAAGTGTCGTGTTGAATTTACAAATGGGATTTTTAAGCGAATATTGAAAGTGATTTCAGCTCTTACAAGGCAACATGTTTTTCAAGAGTTTTTGGTAAATGTATTTCTATTTACAAAACCTTTACACATTTATACTGTATTTAGTTTATAAGAACTCATAACTTTCACAAGTCTTTTATTTTAGATTGTAAGAACTCCCAACTTTCACAAGTCTTTTATTTTAGATTGTAAGAACTCCCAACTTTCACAATTCTTTAAGCTTGGGTCTTGAAACTTTCAAATGCTTATTTTGCAAGATGGTGCACTTTCAAAACATTTTGAGAAGTTTCAATTTTCTGAAAGTCACAACTTTCAATGATTTTGCAACTCACAACTTAAAAGAGTAAAGCATGAAAATTTTTAAATGTTTGATACGTTCAATTTTTAAAAAAATTTTAAGCAACTTCTAAATTTTTTAAACTTTGTTAGTGATTTTGATAATGATTTTAGCATGTTTTTAAACGTCTGTATGAAAGATTTACGTTATTTGAGATTTTTCTTTGTTTTGTAAAAGTTTTCCTAGTTTTACAGATCTTTTGCAAACGTTCAATTTTTTATAAACTGACAACTTTCACAATTATCTTTATAATTTCAAAATTTATCATGTTCAATTTTTTGAAAAGTTTTGAAGCTTCATTAGAAATTTTTCTTCTGTTACAAAAGTCTTACACTTGTTATAGGGAAAACAAACTTTTTAGCTAAGTCGACACATTTTAATAGAAAATTCGGCAGACTCTTTCAAACTATTTTCATTGACAAAGCTCATGACTCTTACAAGCATGTCATCTTTCAACTTCAACAAGTTGTGTCTTGAAATTTTTAAAATCTCGATAGATTCTTGTGTTTTTTGTAAAATTTTCAAATGTTGTGTTGAACTTTTAAATTCACTTCTTTAGCGAATTTTGAAAATGATTTCGGTTTTCAAATGATTACTTATTTATAAATGTTTTTTGTCAAAACTTTGTATTGTTTGGAATTTCTCTGAGCATGGTAATGTTTTCTTTCTTTTAGTTTTACCAGACTCTTGCATTTTTCAAACTCTTTTTAATTTACAAGAACTCACAAATGAGAGTTTTAAATCCTTATTTTGCAATGCTTAGGCAGTGAAAGTTTCAAATCCTCGTTTTGCAAAGAAGCAAAATTTTGAAACCATATCCGACAAGTCCTGAAAGTGAAGTTCCCAAGCCACGCGTTTTGACCGTGAAAGGCGCGAGCCAGATGACCTTCCAGAGCAGTCCCATATAAAGTAACAAAAGAAAAGGTCTCTCGCACCGTTCCTTTCTTACCAAAAATACTCATGACTCAATCCTACCATTCAACAGACGGAACTCTCTCTTAGTCTTGTAGGGCGCCTAAAGAGGGAGGTACGTTATATGACGGAAAACAAAAAGAACAAATTCAACATTACCGAACAGAGGGAGGTAATAAACACTGACAAATGCGGATTACGTTTGTACTAAAAGGCGACGGGCCTTTCACGTCCACGTTCTTTAAGAGACAGCCGGCTAGCTAGCTTTGAGTAAAACAGTAATGTAAACATCCTTTCCTATCTTCTTGTCCTAGAACCCAAATCGGTAAGTTAGCATTTAAAGCTTAACTATATATATTATTATTTTCTTAACATATCAGCCCACATAAAGGCGAATCGGCTGATATAGTATCAATTTTAGCAGGTACGCATTATATGGGCTGACACAACCGCATGTGATTTCGATGTTCCCGCAACCCAATCCGCGTGCCCATGGAAAAAGGATGGCTTAGACGTCGGTGCTCTTGCCAGCATCTTCAGAATCGCTGATAGGGATTTCAAACGGACCATCCGCTGATTTTGTCGACCGGTTCCTGGACTCCCAGTCGCGTGAAAATCCGCTCAGTGATTGGAAGTAGTTCTTCATTTCCTCTGCTGCCTCGATGAAACGTGAGAAGCTACCAACGATCCCCTGCTCAAGAAACTCGAGGTCGCTTCGGAGCCCAGGGAACGTGAACGGCTCGGGATTGGAGGATTCATATGGCAACGAATCAATGCTGGTATTGTACGTGACGTTCTCTTCAGAGTATTCTGTGTCCGACTCCACCACTTCCACGGGCCTGCACGATTGGAAAACAGAGCATTTTATATGACTAAGCAAACAAGTCGGACGAGCAGCTTCTCCTACGACAGCTAGTGACGAAGTATAATACCCCAAAAGGATGGTGTTTTACAAGAATAGTTATCAAGGTCAAAACACGAGAGCGCTGCAGGGAAAAATTCAATGCAGAAAAAATCAGATACTAGCATCTGCCCACAGGCATCCTGATGATAGGTAAAAATCCCCCGAAATTAGATGGGTTTCTACATGAGAGCGAATATTTGGCTAAAGGCAAGCTTGGACTGAAGTCAAAAAAACTTGGAAGAGGAAGTTTCCACAGGTCATGAAGAACTTGAAGACAAACTAATTACAGATCTATCGTGCCCAATTTACTCAACCAGAACATAAGATATTTTAATTTATTCAATTATATGGACGAAAATATAAATTAAATCCAAAAAATACAGCATCGTGTTTGTCTTTCTTACCTAACAACCTGTCATGTTCTAGTTATAGGACACCCACCATTCGTAGAACAAGCACATGCAATACAGGTACACGAAACAATCGGTTCCATTGGCCCCTCCATAACAGCGCATCTACATGATAATGCCTCATACATGCACCAAAGATACTACCGTCGCAAAAATCATCCACCAAATGCTCATGATCATACCCACGCAATGCAGCCCCATTATCAAGATATCAAAACAACAACATACTGATAGCTCTAAAGAGACCAGACTGAATTTCAAGTTGGTGGTATTAGTTCTATGCTCTGGATAACACTTGGCATAAATTAGCAGGCACATAAAAATTTGGAGAACATCAGCTTTCACTATAAAGGACGAATTAGAGCCAGAGACAGCCTCTTTGAAAGTACTTTTGACCTGGTTCACAGACTTTCATAAAATCTGGAAACCTCAAGCATGGAGGCTTCAGCTCACACACCACAGCCACGATTGCCTTACACCACAGCCATGATTGCCTTTTCACCTAAAGGTAATAACAGTAAACAGTAAACTACACAAAATTGCAACCAAAGTAAACACAAAAGGTTAGGCCCCAGACATCATCAAGGAACACACCGTTCCTTGTGGTTAGCCAAGACAAGCTCCAGCTTGTTCATCCTTCTAGATTAGCAGAATACAAATTGGTCTGTGGAAACTTGGTTTAAACAGTTAAAGCCATTGGATTCAAACAATCAACCTCATAGTTGACACTTGATAACCACCAAGTATTTGCGTATATCTGTTTATGTAATCTAATATTTAGAGTTTAATGATATTACTAGTTTCAAGGGGTATAAGATCCTCTAATGTACATGAAATACAATATGAGGCTTGCATAATATGATGCACTACTAAGTACTTTCCATATAGTAAATGGGACTGGTTGAATTGGAAGGGGACCCGAAGACTTTTCCATTTGTGGGTATAAAATCCCCCTCGTGCCTGACATGTACATCCTTGGGAGTGTGAGGAAGTTTTTCCTCGACTTGAAGCTCAATTTTGTGTTGAAGAAACAAGGTCTCCTTGTCCGTAAAAGTTTATTTCACCATGAAAGGTATAAAATCTTCCATCTCTAATATAAATTTTGATTTTAAAAAAATGGCTTTAACCGACCCTACACAGCAACAAACAGCAATGCACTCAAATGCAAAGTGATAATCAGCTAAAACTTGTTTCCAATTATTGTAAAAAACCAATTGCCATGGGGAGATCTCGGCAAAAGCACCAACTAAAAAGAGACACGGTTCATAAGTTGATTTGATATACACTTGTACTCTAAGTGTGTTGATTATTTTTTCACTTTTTAAAGAAAAAAGGAAATTATGAATCAGATATAAAGTAAATTGATCCTACCAACTTGGAGCACCTTGAAAAAGCCATCACCATATTCCAGGAAATGGTACATCTGGTTATGAGGAGCCTATATATGTCAGAAGGTAGAGTTTGAAGGAAAAGACGATGGATTATCATTTCGTTTGTCATTTCATGATGTAAAAGATTTTAAGTTTATTCCTTAGTGATTTATGTGACTTATGCATGTTAAACTGATTGATGTTCATCACTTCGTTGATATATTGTATCACATATCATTTCATGATATGTAAGTTATGGTACGCACTTTGCAACAATGCACCCACCTAGCCTAACCACAATGTAAACACATTATCATGCACCCAGATTTTACAAAAAGGCCAACCAAGCAAACAACCTCTTTTAACGCTCGCGTCACTTCATCTAGATAAGTGCCAGCTCTAACAAGCCAAAGATCATTCACTTCTTCCCAACTAGTCACATCCATAATATAGACAAAATAGACATTTCATTATATCTACGGAATTGAGTTTACACAAACAAAAGAAATGGTCCCTTATATTTATTTATATTCATAAGGCCTATAATTCATGACAAGTGAAATCCCAACCCAAGGTCAGGTTCAGAAATTAAAAACACAATGTGCACAAACATATAGTAAAATGGAAAGCATGGACGTCCTTTCAGATTTAGACTTGTTTATTGCCAATAATTCATTCATATTCATCAAGATAGGAGCCATGAGAGAGAGAAAGATAATAACTATGTTAAACATGATAACAGAGTGAGAAACCTATTAGACATGCCTGTTCGCCCATCTAATCCTCTTAGTGGCTGACATCCTTTTGTTCTGCAACAAAAATTCTACTCTGTATTACCATCTTTCAAATTCCGGAAAACTTCAAAGTTCAAACACCAGAACCTGTGGTGTTATCATTTCCTTAGGCAGTTAATGTCATTGGTTTTTGCACTATGAATTTTTTCACTTTTTGGATCTAAAAATCTTTAGAATATGCATCCTATTCTAGATCTAAAAAATGTTGCAAATAAGTCTGCTCTAACTATGGTTGCTGTTCTTGGCTAGCTAAAAGCATTGTTTAGATGGACAAAAGAACATATTGAATTAAATAACCGTACAAGAAACTTACACAGTTGAAAGATCAAACTAGAGCAAAGTTTCAGCACCTAACGTCAGAATAATAAATCGAGACAAAGCATAACACAGTGTTTTAGAATTAACAAAGCAAGCAAACCATATTCTTCTGGAAGCAATAAAAGAAGTGCAAACAATTCGCACTTAAAAAATAGTTTTTTGTATTCAATTAGCTAAAATCTATAAGCCATCTGTAGCTCTGTTACCTAGCGAAACTAGAATATGCCCCTTCTCCAGTACCGTTCAATAGGCGCCAACTCATAGCAAAAGCACCAGGTATTGAATTCACGACATCTTTCCTAAGGGTCTTTAAGGCCAACCCATTAAACACTTCAACGAAACTCTTATGTATACCGATAATTTATTCATTCTGCTTAAGTTGGCGATTTCTCCGCTACCGATGAAAAAAATAACCAAACACACTACAGAGGAAAACATAAATCATATCTATACCCCTTTCAGTCCACTAGAGAAGCCAACTTGAGCACTCACAATAATGAAAAACCATCAAATGAATGCATGTAACAAATTCAGAAAAGCCATGTCACCAAAAAACATTTATCGGTAAAATTCGGGAAAGAGAAAGAGCAAGGATAACGAAAAAATGTAGACTAATCCAGTAAGACATGAAAAGGACCTTCGGCACTTCTGGACATTACACCTCCAGAAACCCCATGAGAGAACGACAAGCATCCTCAGAACGAGCAAGGAAGAAGAACGGAGAGGACGTACCCAGTCTTTGATTCAAAGGAATCTACATGCTTGCCGGCATCAAGGGTAAATGAATAAACAACACACAGGCTTGTGAAAAGCACGACAACAATCGACTCCGAGCAAAAAACAAGAGGAAGAGAAAAGAAAGGTAGGAACCGACCTTCCGACGCATTTGCGAAGGAGCTGCTGCGTCTTCTCGCACTTGCGCACGAAATTCCCCGGGTCGACCTCCTCCGTCCAGCAGTGGTTTTTGACCACCCTCCTCATGGAACACCGATCGCCGGATCCACCCACCTCCACCACATCCCCTCCTTCACCAATCCCTCTGAATCCCTCATCCCCCGTTCTCCTCCGCCACCGTTTCTCCTCATCCATCCTCTCCCTCTCTCTCTACGGGGAACGGGGGAAGACGCAGGCGACAACGAGGATCGAGACGCTTCCAGTCGCAGAACGCAAATAAATACAGGGCTTTCCGGAGCAGTCCCGGTGGTTAAGACGATTCGCTCCGATATTGAGTCGCGTCTGATTATCGACTCGTATCGTGTCTTCTTGCCGACAAGCTTTCGGCTCCCAGGGTTCGGTATGGGTTCCGCAAGGTTTAAAAAATAACAAATAAATAAAAAGAGTCAAACCCGGTGGGCTCAGACCATCTGGTTAGGTGGGTGTGGGCGCGTGGTCTAGTCAGGATCGTGGCGTGTCTCGCTTGCCACGTCGATTCGAGTCGGACCTATCAGCATCCTAGCCCGTTACAGAAACCGCCACAGGTAACTTGAGGCCGAAGAAACTCCCTTCGTGTTATAAATGTTTTTCGTCTCAAGAAGAAACAGAAAATGTAGCACGATTTTTTGTTTCTTCATATATGTTCCTTTTTATTCATTTTAACGAATCGAATCTAAAGATGTTTCTTCAATTCAAATTTTAAAAGTTTATAAAGATGGTTTTTATGAGCTAAAGCTTCCACATTGGCGTTATGATGGTTAAAAGAAATACTCTACCTAGTGTTGCTGACATGAAGATTAATTTAAATTTAAACTTTTTTAAGGCCAATACAGAAACCAATAATTTCTTAATTATTTATATATAAAAAAGGGTAGAAACCAGATGCTTAGGTCTGGAATAAAAACTAGATGCCTTAATTTTAATGTTGAAAATGTCTTTTCTGACAATCCAACCTTACAGATATGATCTCAAGAATATGTTGATGCAGAACTATATCAAGTTGGTCATTTGTTAGACTTTGTGTTTTTATAGTAACAAAAAATAAATAGTTTCCATATAATTAGTATTTTCATAATAAAAAATCATATTTTTCATAAAACAATTTCAATGAAAGCATGTTTTATATAAAATAGTTTTTATCAATATAAAGATGTTCATATTTCATTTAAAATATCTTTTCAGTAAAAAATTAAAATGTCTGGTTTCCAATAGTTTCTCTCTTTATACATATATAACTCTAGCTTTTTAGACATTTTAGTTGGCATATGTAGGAATCATATAAGCTCATATTTTCTTTTATTATGTGCACTATAATTACCTTTTTCCTCGAAAAAGTCCTAAAAAAATCCAACATTTACTATTCTTAACTATGAGTGAACCCTTTTATGTGTTCAAGCACTATGTCCAAAGGGGTTGGTGCAACTGCCCAAAGCTAGTAGACAATTAATTTTTGTTTTGAATGTCCATGACATCAACCCTCTGTAACTGCAAAAAAGGTCCACCGACATGTACGCTGAAACATGACATGAGCAACACTCCAAGACACCGAAAGCAGACCTTATACCCTATGGACTATGGAGATAAGGGAATGGGTGGAGGCTTCACGCTTCTACCAACAGTAGAAAACCTCGCTTACCCAAAAAGTACTCAACTATTTGTTATGGCTTCAGCCGAGTTGCACGCCAAAGTGGGGAGAACATGCCAAAGTGGGGGAGAACGCCTTTCACAACCTCTCGAGTTAAACCATAAAGGCAACATACTCTTGGGGTAGTTCTGGGTTATTCTCATTCATGTAACTCTAGCTTAGTTTAGCAAGAGAAAATGAACTCACCCTCCCTCCCTTCTGGATGAAGGGAAAGTTAACAACCCATCATCGGAAGAAACAAAAACGCACAAGCGCTCCCCATTCCTCCTTCCAACAAACAATCTCTTGATCTTTTGTGCTTTGCTACACTAGATGATGGTGCTTCACATTTTATTCCAATAATTGTGGGCACTAGTCCTACTACAATCTCTTCACACACTTGTTCCTTAATGCACATTGAAGGAAAACCTCTTGCTAACTTTCCATTTTCCCTCAACTTCAGTCAGCAACAATTTTCATGTCTTTTCTCACAAGATTTTGTTTGGATGACACCTCAAAAAGTGTGCATTTATAAAAGTTAGGTATTATGGAAATTGGGTTTCTAACTTTTTTTTTTAACATGGTTTGCACATTTGGTTGATAAGACCTAGATTATGTTTTTTATAGGAAACCCAAGAGCCGGGCCAGTCATTCACGTGTTTTTAAAAACGTCGTTTTGTCAAAGCTGGATTTTTTAGAAACCCTGTTCCAGAATCCAACCATAACACAAACAAACCCTAAACACCTCCAAAACGGCGTTTAAGGGTGTCATCCAAACACACCCTAAAAGTTTACCATGTCAAACAATGTTAGAGGACAACATCATTTTGAGAAGGGAGAATCCACTACATCTCTGTGATTAGTGTTTTACATTGATTTTGATTAAGGGGTTCTTCTCTTTTAATCAGGCATAAATTTGTAAGTTCTCAAAATTTGGGTAGTGAATTGCAAAACGATTCTAATGTTGGCAGCTATTTGTCATTCTTGTTGAACATTCTTTTCTCGGAGAATTGCTTTGATGAGGACAAGACCATGAGGCATTACAAAAAATGTTAAGGCAAAATCCTAACTTATATAGACAAAATATAGACATTTCATAATCTATGGAATTGAGTTTACACAAACAAAAAAAAATGGCCCCTTATATTTATTTATATATTCATGAGGCCTACAATTCATGACAAATGAAATCCCAACCCAAGGTCAGGTTCAGAAACTAAAAACACTGTGTGCACAAACATATAGTAAAATGGAAAGCACGGACCTCCTTTCAGATTTAGACTCGTTTATTGCAGATAATTCCTTCATATTCATCGAGATAGGAGCCATGAGAGAGAGAAAGATAATAACTATGTTAAACATTATAACAGGGAGGGAGAAGAGAAACCTATTAGACATGCCTGTTCGCACATCTAATCCTCTTAGTGGCTGACACCCTTTTTGTTCCACAAAAATTTCTACTCTGTATCACTATCTTACAAATTCAAAAGGACTCACCTGAACACTTCAAAGTTCAAACACCAGAGGACTGTGGTGTTATCATTTTCTTAGGCAGTTAATGTCATTGGTTTTTGCACTATGAATTTTTTCACTTTTTGGATCAAAAAATCTTTAGAATATGCATCCTATTCTAGATCTAAAAAATGTTGCAAACAAGTCTGCTCTAACTATGGTTGCTGTTCTTGGCTAGCTAAAAGCATTGTTTAGATGGACAAAAGAACATATTGAATTAGATAACCGTACAAGAAACTTACACAGTTGAAAGATCAAACTAGAGCAAAGTTTCAGCACCTAACGTCAGAATAATAAATCGAGACAAAGCATAACACAGTGTTTTAGAATTAACAAAGCAAGCAAACCATATTCTTCTGGCAGCAATCAAAGAAGTGCAAACAATTCGCACTTAAAAAATAGTTTTTTGTATTCAATTAGCTAAAATCTATAAGCCATCCTGTAGCTCTGTTACCTAGCGAAACTAGAATATGCCCCTTCTCCAGTACCGTTCAATAGGCGCCAACTCATAGCAAAAGCACCAGGTATTGAATCCACGACCTCTTTCCTAAGGGTCTTTAAAATGAAAAACCATCAAATGAATGCATGGAACAAATTCAGAAAAGCCAGATCACCAAAAACCTTTTATGGGTAAAATTAGGGAAAGAGAAAGAGAAAGGATAACGAAAAAATGTAGCCTAATCCAGTAAGACATGAAAAGGATCTTCGGCACTTCTGGACATTACACCTCCAGAAACCCCATGAGAGAACGACAAGCATCCTCAGAACGAGCAAGGAAGAAGAACGGAGAGGACGTACCCAGTCTTTGATTCAAAGGAATCTACATGCTTGCCGGCATCAAGGGTAAATGAATAAACAACACACAGGCTTGTGAAAAGCACGACAACAATCGACTCCGAGCAAAAAACAAGAGGAAGAGAAAAGAAAGGTAGGAACCGACCTTCCGACGCATTTGCGAAGGAGCTGCTGCGTCTTCTCGCACTTGCGCACGAAATTCCCCGGCTCGACCTCCTCCGTCCAGCAGTGGTTTTTGACCACCCTCCTCATGGAACACCGATCGCCGGATCCACCCACCTCCGCCACATCCCCTCCTTCACCAATCCCTCTAAATCCCTCATCCCCCGTTCTCCTCCGCCACCGTTTCTCCTCATCCATCCTCTCCCTCTCTCTCCCTCTCTCTCTACGGGGAAGACGCAGGCGACAACGAGGATCGAGACGCTTCCAGTCGCAGAACGCAAATAAATACAGGGCTTTCCGGAGCAGTCCCGGTGGTTAAGACGATTCGCTCCGCTATTGAGTCGCGTCTGATTATCGACTCGTATCGTGTCTTCTTGCCGACAAGCTTTCCGCTCCCAGGGTTCGGTCTGGGTTCCGCAAGGTTTAAAAAATAACAAATAAATAAAAAGAGTCAATCCCGGTGGGCTCAGACCATCTGGTTAGGTGGGTGTGGGCGCGTGGTCTAGTTAGGATCGTGGCGTGTCCCACTTACAACGTCGACTCGAATCGGACCTATCAGCATCCTGAGCCGTTATAGAAACAGCCACAGGCCCACGGGCCGGCGCTCGTAACTTGGGGCCGAAGAAACTCTCTTAGTGTAATAAATTTTTCCGTCTCCAGAAGAAACCGGAAACGCAGCACGATTTTTTGCTTCTTTATATACTTTCCTTTATATTCATTGCAACAGATCGAATCTAAAGATGTTTCTTCAACTCAAATTTTAATAGTTTATATAAGATGGTTTTTAAATTTAAACTAGATGTTATGAGCAAAAGCTCCCATATTGGCGTTACGAATGTTAAAAGAAAAACTTTACCTAGTGTTGCTGACATGAAGATTAATTTAAATTTAAACTTTTTTAAGGCCAATGCAGCAACCAATCATTTCTTAATTATATATAAATTGGTAGAAACCAAATGCTTAGGTCATGAATAAAAACTAGATGCCCTAGTTTTGATGTTTAAAATGTCTTTTTTTGCAATCCAACCTTACTTATATGATTTTAAAAATATGTTGATGCATGATAAAAAAATCCAATTTTTTCATAAAACAACTTATGTTTTATACCAAAATTATTTTTATAGATATATAAAGATGTTTATATTTCATTTAAAATATCTTTTAGTAAAAAATTAAAGTGTTATATATATATATATATATATATATATATATATATATATATATATATATATATATATATATATATATATATATATATAATAGTTGGTCAATTGGCTCACATATTTTTTTTCATTGTTTTCTTATCAAACTTCTTTTCGTGAAACAATTGGATGACTATTGAGAGTTACCATTCAAACTCTCTCTCTCTCTCTCTCTCTCTCTCTCTCTATATATATATATATATATATATATATATGTGTGTGTGTGTGTGTGTAATGTATATTTTCATCATCTAATGTCACTTTTTATTTTTTTTCATGTTAGCTAAACTTACCAAATATATATATATATATATATATATATATATATCAAAAGAAACAAATTTTAATAATACTCATTTTCTTAGCTTTTGTAGCTTCTCTTATTTTAGCAGATAGATAGGCTAGTCGCTCTTTATATAGGCATACCTAGGAATATTGTATGTTTCTATTTTTTTGTATTATGTGCACTATTATTGCCTTTTTACTTGAAAATGTATTTAAAAAAATCCAACATTTACTATTCCCAAGTATGAGTAGACCTTTTCAATTTTGTGCTCAAATACTTAATTGAGGGATATCCGAGGGGGTTGGTGCAATCAGTCCAGGTGAAAGCTATAGACAGTTTGTTTTTGTTTGAAATCTTCGTGGCATCAACCCTTTGTGCTGCAAAAAGTGGCCACCAACATGTAAGTTGAAACATGACAGAGGCACCAAAAGCAGACCTTGTACCTTATAAAGATAAAAAAAATGAGTGGAAGCTTCAGACTTCTGTCGAAAACCCCACTTACCCAAAAAGTACTCAATTGAGAGGAGTCATTTTGCTGTGGCTTCAGCCCAGTCACATGCCAAAGTGGGGAGAACTCTTTCACAACCTCTCGAGTTAAACCACAAAGGCGACATACTCTTGTGGTAGTTCTAGGTCGTTCTCATTCATGAACTCTAGCTTAGTTTAACAAGAGCAAATGAACTCACCATCCTCAATGAGCAAAAAGTTAACAACCCATCATCCAAAAAAAAAAAAAGCACAAACAGTCTTTATTCCTCCTTCCAACAAACAAATTGCCCCATTAGTTTACTTAGACTCTCTCTCTCTCTCTCTCTCTCTCTCTCTCTCTCTCTCTCTCTCTCTATATATATATATATATATATATATATATATATATATATATATATATATATATATATATATATATAAATATATATATATATATATATATATATCTTCCTTTTTGACCCAATGTTCATTCTCTTGATCTTTTGTGTTTTGCTACACTAGATAATGGTGTTTCACATTTTATTCCAGTAATGACCCAATTCATGTGCTTTTAAAAACGTAGTTTTGTCAAAGCTGGATTTTTTAGAAACCCTGTTCCAACCATAACCCAAACAAACCCTAAACACCTCCAAAACGGCGTTTAAGGGTGTCATCCAAACACACCCTAAAATTTTACCAAGCAAGAATGTCAAAGAATGTTAGAGGACAACATTCTGAAAAGGGAGAATCCACTACATCCCTGTGATTAGTGTTTTACATTGATTTTGTTTAAGGTGTTCTTCTCTTTTAGTCTGGCATAAATTTGTAAATTCTTAAAATTTGGGTAGTGATTTGCAAAACCATTCTAATGTTGGCAGCTACTTGTGATTCTTGTTAAGCATTTTTTTTTTCTTGGAGAATTGCTTTGATGAGGACAAGACCATGAGACAACCAGAAATGTTGAGGCAAAATCCTAACTTAAGTTTCATTTTCGGATGAATGGGAGGGAACCCCACTACCTAAGTAAAAGGCCAAAGTCAGTCATCCTTTCCCCTGCATCTAGATTCTAGAGCTACATTAAGAGCTGGGGTGAACTTATGGTTATTCCTTTCAACTTGATAGTAGCGTCTACTACTGTTTGCAATTCAAGTGAGTAGTACATATGCGAATCGAACTGATGACCGGACTTTCACTAGCATGCCAACCCAACCACCTATGCTACGCCAGAGGACTTAAGTTTCATTTTGCGTCAATTTGTACTTTGAATTTTTTGTGGTGCCGTTCTTACGAGGCATGTTGATATGTGATTATCTATGGTACCTATTAGGAGAATACCTCTAAGTAGCTTCTCTTGATTATGAGAAGTATTATTATAACGAGATTGTAGAATCTAATTGGTAAATAAATTATGGTAATAGGAATTCAATACATAAGCAGTTGATCTTTTATTTTTTTGTTAATGAGTTACAAGTGACTCATGGAAGGCTTAACCACATGCTTAGCATTAAAAAGAACAATTAATATCCACAATTGCTGAACTGCATGTTTGGAAAGAAGAGTTTAGAAAGAGGGTGCTTGGTGACAGGAACACTGTGCTCTTTAGACATTCTTAAAATACTAAGTGCCAACAAATGCAGTGTTACTGTTACCAAATGCCTTCCAAAGGTCCATGTAGCATGGTTGGCTGACTCGTCGAGTTGGCTCAGTAATCGCCCAAGTCAACTCGGATCGTTAGAAAACCTGGCCATGAGTCAAGGTTGTCTCGACCCATCCTAACTTGGCCTAACTCAGCCTTGACTAGTCCTTACTCGCCCAATTCAGGTTATTTTAAAACTCGACCGAGTCGACAAGTCAACTTGTTGACTCGATGACCTGGTCATTAGCTAATTTGAGTCCGAGTCATGGGTTTACCAACTATGACATGTATAGACATATAGACATGAGTCCACTTAACTCTTGTCGTATAGTATGGTAGATCAATTATCAATACAATAGTTTTACGTGCCAACTAAGTCCGTTGCGTCTAACATAATCACATGCACAGTCATTACCTATTCAACAATATATTTTTCACTATTTAACAAAGCTGCTCTACATGTGATCTATTTTGAATCAACCAATCCTACCAATTAGACCATTAATATTGTTTAACTTTTTTTTTTCACACTTTTCTTCCTTTTCACTTTTGACCTAGGTTTTTTTTTTTAATCTTATTTTTATTTCATGTGTTCGATTCATTTCTCAAATTGATTGATATCCTTGCAGCTGGTGGGAGCCGAGTTGTCAGGTTGATTTTCGTAAGCGCTATAGCTTTAAACTATAAATGGTAACTGTGTGATACTCTAGTTGATATTTATACTACAGGTCCACGTAGGTTCCGAAGTTGCATTTTTCCCTGGGAGAGGAGCTGAAGGGAGAAGATTTCGGCCCTTCTTTGAGCGGCTTCTACTCATCCCAGTAGCAGCTAGTGACCAACTACTTCCCCGGCCATGGATTCTAGCAATTAATCTTTTTTTTTTTTGTATATGCTCTAATAAAAGAGTTCCCTTTCCAATAGAGACAAACTTAATACAGCAAGATACACTTCATCATATTGGGTAAAATTGCATGTTTAGATATATCCAATAATATATGATAATGTTCTTCAACTGCTCCAAAATACTTAACATAAACTCATGCATATTAAAAAATTAAGCATTATTATGTACTTTTTAAAGGAAAATGGTCATTTTGATTAATTTAATGGTTCACTTGACAAAAATAAGCTCATGAATCCTTGTAATTAGTTAACCGTGAAGCATAGGAATGCTTTTAACAACATTAAAAAGTCAGTAGTTTTATCATCAAAACTTGTATAACTCTCACATATACGAAGTCACTTAAAATTTTGGAACAGATTGGTTTACATATTTATGATTACTGTTGAACAAGATACGATTAATAAAAAAGTATAGACAAAATGATCACATCTTAGTATGATACACAAGTCATCACCATCTATTAGCTAAAGATTAATGACACCAATATCGCATCCAAACACTGTATATTATCGTTTTACGAAACGAAGTTCAGCAATTTTCTCTAAGATTCCGCACAAGGCATTCTTTTTTTCATATGAAAGATTTTATCAAGAGCTAAACTTTTCTTGTGTTACAAAATTTCGCATAGTTACGTTGCACTCTTTCCCCTTGGCTTTCTTTTATCTTTCTTGAGTTTTTTACTTAAATTTTTCATTCAAATCTCAATTAAGCAAAATTTCAATACAAACTAAGTTTCATGAAGACAAAATATGCTTGTAAATATCTAATGGTAGCATAAAATATCTTCCTCGATGCACAAGCGCCCTAGTTTCTCACGTATTAATGAATTGAATCAATGGAAAACCGGGGGCGGACAATTGCCCACACCCACAAAAAGTGTTTATTTTTATATTAAAACTTCATGGTAGTGCTTATTTTTATATTAAAACTTGATGGTAGTGTTTATTTTTATATTAAAACTTCATGATAGTTTTTCTTCTTTAAAATTTTAAAATTATGTAACTAGATGCCCTTAGCCAAAATTTTCATACTTCACCTATAAAATTTGATTTGATGGCCAATTAAAAGTGCACGTATCCCATGCCTATTCCAATTGTTTTTTTAATACTGATTTTTTTATGCTAAATTAATTTGCATGTATTTTTTAATTGGTTTTTAATATTTTTTAAAGGTTCGGTTGGCCTATTCCCAGCCCATTGAATTCAGAAACCGATCTTAACAAGCACTGCTCGTGGTCAAGAACTTCAGATAAACTGTTCACGAGTTTTTTCATGAAAACCCAAAACTTATTAACGAATTCCCTTAACGGACTCGGATGTCGAAGGTCATGTCGTAATAAATGTCCGCCTACCAAACAAGCCTCTAAAGCCGTAGGAATCAGAAGATCAGGTGCATCGATTCGAAGTTCATCTTATCCTCTATCATACTGTACACAATTTTTTAAAATGAAAATTCAATTAGGATGTCATACCTGTTTTAATAATTTAATAAAACCCAATTGCACCAAATTGAAATATGCTATTGGAGAATATTTAAATAAAGGTATTCAAATAATTGCTTTCTATGGAATTCACAATATTGCCCAAAAGTGGAATGCTACTATAATTTAAGCACAGTGTGGTAGCTGAAGCCTTTCAATGTGATGCAACCCTTGATTAGAAATTCATATTATTATTATAAACTATAGAAGCCTTCTAGGCTTATCTTCTTCTAGGGTTAGGACCCATCTTCCAAATCAAACGCAAAAATGAAGTTTGTTTTTGGCAGGTTGTAGAAGGATGTTGGTTGGACGCATAGAACAAGATGCTGGTCGAATCATTCCGGGGAATGTGAACGTTCCATGGACTAAAATGATGCAAACATCAAACAAACACATTTTATGGGTCTTGTGGGGATGCTATAGAATGAGCGGTCCACATCATTGTAGATGCATCTTTTTGGGGCAGTGGAGGAGCTACATGTGCTTTGGTATAAAAAATTACCAACGCCAGTCCCACAAAATACATTTATTTTTATATTGCTGTCTTCAAATAATTGATTATTTATCTATATGTTAGTGTTCCTCGAAACGTAGAAGTTTTAGATTAGTACTCCTCCAGCCAAAATTTCTGGTTCTACGACTGTCTTGGGGACGTGTTTGTTCGCGAGATGGAGCAGAATGGTCCTGTTAATCTGGTTTGATGCTCAAATTTTCGTCTATGAACCCATCTTAAGAACATTAATAAGAACATTAATGCCGTCAGAAGTTCCTATAATCAAGGGTAGAGACGGGGTGGGGCGCATGGGCCCTAACTCCACCTTTTTTTTTTAAGCCTATGTCAAAATTTAAAAACTTTAATTTGTCCCCCCTCATGAAAAAGTTTTGGCTCTGCCCTTGCCCATGATTTCATGGTGCAAGCACTAATGTTTCTTATTAAATGTATCTTGCTTTCTTGTGAGCAGGACAAAATATTTATGTCACCATATACCATTTTTTTTTAACTTTTGAAGTACCGCACTACTTGAATGATTTAAATGTGTAAATTGAGATTATCAGAATGATATGTTATTTTTGTAGTATGGGCTTTAAAACCTACCTGATTTTGAGAATATATATATATATATATATATATATATATATATATATATATATATATATGTGTGTGTGTGTGTGTGTGTGTATGTATGATAAACTACATTTTCAAAACCTTGACATTCAATTTTGAGGAATCATGGGCTTGTCATGTGCACATCATATCAGCAATTATATAGTTGTGTTTGCCGAAATGCATTATGTATGTTTATGCTACATATAATTATATTACACTTCAATCGTATTACTTTAATAGGCTTGCGGTAGTAATTCTCACAGAAACCCAGTCATCACACTACATGAGGAACCATATTGAAGAAGCTCAATAAGCAAAGTGACAGAGTTGAGATTTCATCTAGAGTCATCAGAAATGCGTACTTTTTACACATTTCTATATCTAAATATATCATCTTAATTTTGTTTCGAAAAAAGAAAAAAAAAAGTCTTGCTAAGAAAACCTTGGAACGAAGATACACAAGTTTAATTTGGGTGAGTAGAAGCCACCCAAACCCTCTTCCCTTCCCTTTGTACTTGCAGTCTATGGCTGCTTTAGGACTTAGGTGGATCTATGGTACAACCATCAACTAAAGTGTTAGACTGTCACTGTCTGCAGTCCACATGAATAACACTCATAGAAATCAAACTAACAATGGGGCTCTCACCAGCCCAACCAATTTTGCTATGCCTGTCGAGGAAAGAAACACAAGATCAATTGATTTAGTTCATAAAAGCAGCAGAAATTATTTGATTATTATAATAATGTAAGTTGGAAAGATCTAACCAAATGTCTGGTTGCGTGATGCATATAGAATTCAAGGTCTAGTATCAATTTGGTACAAGAATTTTCTTCAATTTGGTTGTACCACATCTAATTCCTACCTCATTTTTTATGTGTTCTACTTGTCCCCTAATCGAACTATCTGCATCTCCACGAGTGTCTATCTTGTGCCGCATTGGTGGAACAGCAGATTCGAGTTCCAGTCCAGTTTGGAGCTATGTGTGGGCTGGTGTAAGCAGTGCCCATAAAAAGTTAATGCAAATTGAAACCAAACTGAGGTTCAGGTACATATGGTGCCCACACCAGACTCTATCGGGTCAATGTCCGAAGTACTCTCAGTTAAAAAATCCTTACTCCACCACTATTCTGGTCTCATGAATATAGCATTGAGGCCATTTGGCAACAATAACATATTGTTACCATCTTATGAATCTACCCTTGAAATTGGTGTCGATTCATAAAACATTGTAACAAGTGTTTTACGAATCTGTCTTAAAAAATGAGGCAAATTCATGAGACAATAACAATATGTTACAGTTGCCAAACAGCCCCATTGTGTTCCTCTCATCAAACAGCTTGCAATTAGATCATTCGATCACCTCCAACCCTTAGCGAAATGAGACCCTACGAACCATAGATGGCTTTTTTAGATTTCAAATTTGCAATGTTTCATTATCTTGGCGAAATTTATAAGTTACCAACACCAAACAAGTAGTTAAGCTTGTCGAACCTTATCGATTAAAGTTTACGACAACCAGTAAAATATGAACTTCACCTGACATGAAAACTCAAAGCCTCAACCATTTACCAATGAAGAAGAAATAAGCACAAGGTGAGGACTGAGGCAGTTGTCTTTCTCAAATAAACCAGAAGAATCCAAAGTTGGTTGTCACCTCTTTCCTTCGTACATGCCATGTGAACATCTTGTGGAGGAAAAGGAAGAAAACAAAGAAAGAAGGATAGCTTGAAAGTGAAGAAAAACAAGGGCATGGTGTCTAATGGCAATCCACATGAATGATGCATAGAAATGTAAAAGTAAAATCCAAGAGAGTGAGAACACAACTAGTTCAAAGTTTGGGGGCGAAGATACAACAAACTAGGGATGTCAGTGGGTCTGATTCAAATCGAGTGCACCTTTTACTATATCGAATTTATTGGATGTTCACATATTTAGATTCAAATACGGATGAAGAAAGGTATTCGTCGTATTCAAATCTGATTTTAAATTTATAATCCAAACCCCACTTTTATTTCCACATCCTAATCTGAATCCGACTTTTACATACACAACTTAATACATACGAACAACATCATGATATGTTAAGAACGGTCGTCGAAAGTGTATGAACATTGGATATAGGATATTTATTCGAGACTGAATCTGAATCCAAAATTGACCATTTATTTATTCAAAACTGAATCCAACTAGACTTCATTTATTAAATCCAAACCCAATCCACTTTCCTAATTGGGTTTTTGATTTTTCTTCATATCCAACTTTTTTGAAGCATTTTAGTCAGATATCTAGATATCTGGTCCCAATCTGACTTGACATTCCTAGCCCAAACTAGGTCATAGTGCATCATTGGGTCCCCTTCCATCCATTGATCCTCGCCGATCAACCTTTAAACATGATCAGTAGGTGTACCCTTAGTTGGTCAGGCTCTAAATGTTAACTCAATTGTCAAAACAATAGAACACTAGGAATAAAGCAAGATATATGTGCCCTAAAAAGTGCTGATTGGTGGAACTCTTGTGAAAATATTTAATGAATCTATCTTAATTTTTGAGACAGATACATGAAACACTAATAAAGTGTTGCTCTTGCCAAACGACGCCTTATTAAAAAGTAACTCTATAGCTTTTAAAGGCAAAGTGCCGCTAAGGTTGTTGCTTGCGAAAGTTCCTTAAATTCAAAGAGTTATTGTGTTACAAGTTTCATGTTGTGAAGAGGCAATTGTAGATATATATGGCAGGTTAAACCAGTATGGCTAGATCTGTCCCTTCCTGAGAGTGGTTTTTTTATTCTATGGGAAAAGGCGCAACCCCTGAATGCTATATTTTTTTTTTCTGGGCGAGCGGGGTTTCCCACCGCCCAGAAGAAGGCTGAAGCCTCCACCCAACCCTTGAATACTATTATCGCTCCATTGTAGAAGAAGATCTAACTTTCCAGTGCAGGCCAGACTTGTCAGTCTCAAAAAACTTATGCTTTAATCAATGAACTATAGACCCCACCTTCATTATATATGCAAATAGCCATGGGGCTCCACTTGCTCTCATCAGAAGCTTCTTCATCAGTTGAGATATTCTAGTGGCAATTATTTATGTGTATGCGTTATATATATATATATATATATATATATATATATATATATATATATATATATATATATATATATATATATATATATATATATATATATATATAGAGAGAGAGAGAGAGAGAGAGAGAGATGCAAAACCTCAGTACAGTAATAAAAGAGGGAAAAAACAGCCCAAATGACAGCAAAAGATTAATGAGAACATCTCACAAGCATGTGAAGACCCAGAGGAGCACAAAGAACATAACCAAATTACTTCGAATGAGGGAACAACCCTGTCCACTTAAACTGCTGAATAATGCTATTAGGAGAGTAGCTCCAATGAAAATCAAATAAGAGACTCGACTTTTAGTGACCTCCGGAGCCTAAGGAGCTACGGAACATGCCTTTTGCCAGAGAGAGAAAGAGAGAGAGTACTTGGGCTTCATGAGAAAATTTACACAATGCATCATATTCCATTGCTCAGTTAGGAAATATTGCATTAGCTATGCCATTACTCTAGCTTGGTACAGCCAACTTGTCCTAATGCATCAAAAAGAAAAAGGGTCTTAGAATAAGTAAACTTTAAAACAGTTTGCTGTCATTAGACAGGAAAAAAGAGCACCACTTTACACATTCTATTGGCATTTCACTCAAAGAATTTTCCTTTGTTTTTTGATGCAAGAAAAGAGAGACATTCGCCGGACTTCAAGTGATTCGATCACAAATGATTATTTCCATTAATACAGAAGCTTTTTTCTAAGCTAACCATTGCCTTAAGTTAGAAGCAAAGACACATCAGATCAACGGGAGCGGAACGAACCGGATGTTGAATTATAGACAAAAATGACAAAACCCTCATACCAAACCCGGCCTACTCGCGATCCCACTTTTATTAGAATTCAGCTTAACATAATCCATATCATGGATGATAAGCCTCCTCCAAACCCCACTTATGTTGAAAAGAGAGCTATGAAAGTATACTTGTCTTTAGCAAAGATTCCTATAATAGACAGCTGAATTGTAGACTTAATGCGCCTTAATAGTTTCTTCTTCTTTATTTGGTTGTTGGAAAATATAGAAAGCTCCTAATCACCAACCATATGCTTGGGTCCCCAGCTTACCTGTTAGAGAGTATTGTTCAATATGTATCTCAAAAACATGACATTCTATCAACTTGGTGTTATTCACAAGTCACAACTAAATGAGAATGTGGATAGGAGTGAGGCCCAAGTTTAATTCTTGACTAAGGTTTTTCCTTTTTTGGGCATTTTTTCCTTCAAAAGTTAATTTTTTTGTTATTCACAGCTAATCAGCTGAAATTGAATCGATAAGTTTGTTAAACTCGGAGGTTTAATCTGTTAAACGATTTTTTTAACTGCTTCTAAGTTTCTGCTCGGATGTTTCAGTCTAGAGTTGCATTAAAACCTAAGTGAACTTACAGTTATTTCCTTCAACTGCACCGTATGTCACTTTTTACCGTCCAAAGAAGTATTACTCATGAGAATCTAACTGACGATTGAGATCTCGCTGACCAGCTACGCTACTACCCTTGAAGCCTTTAATCAATAGGTTTCACAGGTCGTGAGGGCATTTTTGTCAATAACGTGAGGTGGCTATTAGGAGAGATGGGTTTGAGTTGGACATTAGTGCACTTGTGGGATCCATGTGTGCTTCCTTGTGGGACCCTATTTGTCTCTTAATCATTAGTTTTAATGGAGTTCACCAAAGCCTTCTGGTATATACAATTACCATAATAACCTCTTCAACGGAACGACCTAGCCAACACAGTGCCCGGCCCTCGCTCCAAGCCAACAAGTCAAGTCGAGTCAAGGGCCTGTTTTCTCGCAACCTATCTGTGAATTAACCAAGACAAGCCATTGATGCGGTCAAGGGGGTTCAAAGGGGGCCCCATCGTGCACGCATTATAGGAACATGTTTCGCACCTGGCCAAACCGCGAATGGACCCGGACCCACCTGGCCAGTGGGTTCAGACGCCCTCCTCAACAGGTGCGAACAGTAGCATGCTATATTGTCGGTCCGTTGACCAGGCCTAGCTAGGTCCACTTTGTCCATAGTGGAGTCAAAAAATAAATGGCGCATGGGCAGAGGTGGGTTCGGTGCAACTTGGTCGGGTAGGTCCAGGAAAAGATCCCCACCGCTTCTAACGGCGAGGCTAACGCCGTCGGATAGCTGGGGCCCGCTGGGCAGCGCCAACCGTAAGGTTGAAGACGAGGCGTCCAAATGATTGGCGGAAGATGGACGGCTCTCGTGGCAGCGGTAAAACGACGAGAGCCGTCCGATTCCAGAGGGCGGGCCCCCACCGGCACGTTATGCCAGTTCACTGCGTTAGCTGGACTCGTCATATGCGTCTGTCTCCTCGCCATTTCGGTGGTGATCCCACGCCACGTCAGTACTGCTCGTCCATTTACAGAAACGTCCTTACTCTTTTCTGGAAAGCCCTTCGTGTCCCCCACGGGTATGGACCAACCACCGACCCAGACCCGCTCTTGTTTTGCCTGGAATGTGCCGACGCCTTATTTTGTGTTTTTTGCCGCCATGAGAAACGGACCAGAGAACTTATGATCCAAATCCGAATTGGGCTTCAAAGCGATGCAGGAATAGGGGAAGGAAGGTCAATAGAGAAGTTTCGATGGGCTTTTTAGTCATATACGGGCCAAACCAAAAACACTAAATAGTACGTACAATTTTCTCTTTCTAGACCCGAACGGGGGGCCGTTTTTGCGACTGAGAACTGCACCACTTTAGACGTGATATTACGAAATAGCCACCCATGCATGGCAGGAATAAATGGGACACGATCAACGGTTCGGAGCGCTCGGCGGGAGCCCGACAGCGAATCAGAAGCTTCGATTCCGGCAGAAGGAATCGGGGGAAGAGCGCGCGTGGGACGAGAGGGGCAGTTACGTTATTTCGATGGAATACAGGAGCTTTTTCGCGGTCGTGTTTTTAACTTGTACTTTCTTCCTGTGCTCATAACCGGGAGGGGACCGTCGTTCTGGGGGGAGCGTGGATCGAAGCTAGAGTGACGAAGACATCGTCCTTTTTTTCTCTCATCGAGGCTTTCTCCGATCGGGAGTTTCTCGTGTTGGGGGTCGGCGGGATAACTACGCCTTGTGGCTGGCTCCCTGTTTCCTTTGATGGCGGTCGCCTGCGGTTTCGCCTCTCCCTTGCTTAGCTCCGGCGCTCAGCCCTCATCCGCTTAGTAGTCTGCTCTTTGGAATTTCCCGTTTCGCGATCGCCCTGCCGTCGGTCGGTTTCCGATTACTCTTCTCGTTACGCATTCCTTTCATTTGCTTTCTTTTACTCCTTTTTCTCGATCTAATTCTTGTTCTTGTTCAGAGATTTGTCGGCAATTTGTCCCTGTAGTATGAAAATTGAGCTCGTTTTAACTCCTAGACGTTGAATCACGGGCTCAGGTGAAGCAAAATCATCCGCCCGTCATCTGTTATCGGCCTTCTTCTCTTTCTCACTTCGATTCGTTGCGGAAATTCGAAAAGCGGGAAGTTACCGGGGGTTTAACTGTAAGATTTTTGCTTCTTGCTTTTTTCTCTTTGGAGTTAAGAGTAGTATGCGGGAAATGCGAGTGGTTTTGCCGATTCTTCACCGCGATGGGCATGATTTAATAAGATCTAGGCGAAGTTGCATTCGGATTCTAGTGCTTCTAGTTTTTGTTTTGTCTTGAACCCTGAGAAGATGAAAAAGGAAAGCTTTATCTGAGTCTGAGCTCATTGACGTTGATTACAAAGTCTTGCTTGTGATCTCAAAGGTTTTAAAGAGTTCCCTCTCATTCCCTGACCTCTGACATGCGATCTGTCACGTTAAGTACAGAGATCTAGGTGAATTCCAGCTCAATAATGGTTGTTTCACTTCAATTTCTTATATACGAACGGCATTCTCGTAATCTCTGTTTTCGCTCTGAGGATCTATTGAAAGTCTGTGGCGTTTATGCTTACTAGCTGCGCATCTCAAGTCCTTGTGTTTTCCGCTCCTCCTACCAGATATGCTCAATTGCTTTTTTCTCCTCTGTCGTGCCAGGAGGATCTAGCAAAACTTTCATTTTGAAATGGACACCGAGACTGAAGTGACTGCGGAGAATGGATGTAGTGTGATTGAAACAATTGAAACAAAACCAGAGAGCGAGGCACCGAATCAGGTGGTTCCTTGTGAAAGTCAAGATTCAAATCTTGCGGAGGTGCGGATCGTTCATTCGTACTCTACTGACATAATTCATGGAGTAAATTTAAAATGTCGATTATGAATAATGCGAAGGAATTGATGCAGAAAAATGCAGTCAGTGCTAATGCGAAGACTGCAAACTCATCTTCTCGACAGAAGAAGGCTGGTTTCTCAAAGAGTTCTTCTTTTCCTCCCAAAGGTATTACAAAAAGAAAGACTGGTGAAGCGAAAACCGCCGCAGAAGTTGGGAAGAATTCAGGTGCAAACGGTCCTACATCGTCTGCTTCCAGTGGATCTGTCATTTCTACCTCGCGATCGAAGTACCGAGCGTCTCAGCCTTCTGCCCTTGTGAACCACCGAAGAAGTTTGAGTGGTGGGCAGCCATCAGATAAAAGATCGGGTGGTCACTCCGCTTCAGTGGATACAAAAACGAGTTTGAGTTCCGCATTATCCGCTGGGCGCTCTCAGGTACAACAATACTTCTAAATTCTACTCTGTTCTTCTCAATGTTTTCATCAATTGATTTTCTTTGGTCTTGCTACTGAAGTCCTTTGCTCATTGCGTTACACTTTATAATGTGTGAATCCTGGTATTTATCAAGTGTGCTCGTTTAAAGGGATTTAGATTTCGTTAAGTTGGTGAACATCTTTTTTCTGATGTGGATTGTTTGACAAATTTCAGTCTGGGAAGCCTGCTTCTACTACCACGGTTGCTTCATCCTCTAAAGTTCTCAAGTAAGCTTTTTCATGTAAACCAGTTAATTGTTGGTTTCGACGAGTTTTCTTTTTTGCAAGAGGATCATTGCTAATTCTATACTTTATTATAGAGCACAAGATCAAAACCAAAAGGAGCCGAAGGAAACTTTGCTCTTGAAAGAGGAAGATGCCCACTCCACTACATCGTACTCCTTTTCCTTTTTTGCCTCTTAAAGTTCAAGTTGTTTATATATCATATACTTGGACCAATAATCTTAGTGCAACGGCTTATGGAATTGTGCTTTCCTCTTCTCTGCTTCGTCCCAGAGGTTCAAATTCCAGGAGAAATAGTGGAACTGGTTTTGCTTCCAGATGCAACGAGCGCGCAGAGAAGCGGAAAGAGGTAGTACGCAAGAAAAAGGATATTTATTAATCATGTCTTTTGATTGAAGGTTTTCATCAGATTTTGGAATTTTTTGACAATTCTTTGGTTGCCAGTTCTTTTCCAAACTGGAGGAAAAAATCCACGCAAAGGAGATGGAGAAGACCAACCTGCAAGCTAAATCAAAGGTGTGCCAGAACTGTGTATCATGAACCAGAGAGAAGCCTTCCAAGTTTTCTCCTTTTTATCCACTTCAGTCTGTGCATAACTTAGGAACTCAGCTTTTTTGTTGAATCAATCGGCTCTTTGACTGATGCAGGAAAGCCAGGAGGCGGAGATAAAGCAGCTCCGGAAAAGCTTGATGTTTAAAGCCACACCAATGCCTAGCTTCTATCAGGAACCCGGGCCTCCAAAAGTTGACCTCAAGAAGGTTCTTAATACTATTTTTATTTGATATCAATCTGCGGATTGTGCTTTTAATATAAAATTATGCTTATGTGGATTCTTTACGTTAGGCCCATAAAGCGTGAGTTCGAATGCCTTCAGTATAATATGCCCGTCTAGCTTGATTCGGTTCTTGAAACTTTGAATTGTGTTGACAATACCCTAGCATTTGAGCATTGAACGTGAAACTCTAGTTCA
Source organism: Nymphaea colorata (assembly GCF_008831285.2). NCBI lineage: Eukaryota > Viridiplantae > Streptophyta > Magnoliopsida > Nymphaeales > Nymphaeaceae > Nymphaea > Nymphaea colorata. The sequence goes on along the minus strand of NC_045138.2, from coordinate 20,390,261 downwards.
TCTTGAACCTTCTCCATGCTTAGGTCATAACAAAATAAAAAAGGTCATTCTGTCTTTTTATAGGACATCATTTGAATGTTTTGTTCAATAGAGCTTTATTGGTAGGGGGATGGCGAGCGACCCAGCATGGCGCCCCCCTGTTTCCAGCCCTCAATAACTCTTTCAGTGGCAACAGTCCTGCTACTTGCTCCACCTTTGCCAACAATACAGATGAAATTTTGCATTTCTGCGGCATATATGCAATAAAAGATGTACATGAACATGGGTACTGTGCCCATATTAAACAAGCAGTTGCATGTACGTGCAGATACCAACAACTCGGCCTATATCTCCCAAATTAGGACGCCATAAATCTCCTGCAGCTGCTGATCCTGCAGCAGGAAACGGTCATCCTGCCAAAAGCACCGACTCTAACCCCGAAGAGAGCAAGGTCTCGGGCAACAAATCAAGCAGTACCAAGGATTCTTTAGCTTCAAAAAGGACAATTCGACGTTCGTCCACGAAGTTGCCGTCCAAAAAGCAAGACAATTCAGACCAGAAGCCGACCAACACATCCTCTGCCGCTTCAGAGCCAGAGTTGCATAGACAGGTACAAGAAGATAATGAACCTAAGATTGTGCTGAACGCAGACGCCATGAAACTTGACCAGCTTGGGTTGGAACCCATGAACAATTCTGAATATTCTCTGATCCAGAAAATGGCTGATTCAGAAATCCATGCCATTGAAGCGTCCGCGTAGAGGGCCAAAATTTCAATTTTTTCCCCCACTCTGGGGTGGAACGGGTGATGTGAATATAGTCTGTGGTTTGCTGTGTACGTGTTGCGCTGCCTGTTGTGTTGATATTCAGTTCAGCCTGTTTGACGACAGTAAGTTTTATGCCTTTCTTATGTCTTTAATGGTGGGAAAGCGGGGTAGGGCTTGCTTGCAAATATGGAAGAGATCTATGATCAGTTGAGGCGTCCTTTTTACATGTAAATTTTCTTTCTTCGCCACATTTGTCCTGCTGGATTGCTTGGTAAGTTTGTGGTGTTGAAAATGTTATATATTATTTTTCTCTTGCTTGGTTAGTGTATCCTCCGTTTCCTGCTGCTGCTTCTGCTTTTCGCTGCAAGTCTGTGGTACAAACCATAGATGAGATGATGATGGACGAGTATATACCGCCAGAAGGAGGAGCAAAGAATGAAAGGTAGTAATTGAACTTTTTGAAATGTTCTAAATCTTCTGATAGTCATCTAGTGTCCTTTCCTGCCCGTCGGGCAGGTTGGTCTCTGGATCTGAGGCATTCGAGCTTGGTTGGTTCGTATGAATGGCAGCAAGATGGTACCGTGATGTGGTTATCTTCAAGCTTATCTAAGAGTCTGGCCTTGGAAAGTCTTGTCGAGCGTGGTTTCTGGTCTCAGTGAACCATGTCGGTAGGATGAATTCCACATAGCGCGGTTAGGGACAACTGAAGTGGATTTTACCCTTGTAGATTAAAAATAAATTGGTTCAGAAAATCAATTTGGATATGAAATTTGATTTCACTTGGAGTCGATGTCGAATTTGGGGCGAAGAAAATTTTAGTTGGTGTAACAAATTGGTTATCGGATTTAGAGCTGAATTTAACTTTAGCAAATGTTTATTAACATTCAAAAACAATAAATGCATCGTGCGAACATTAAACTAGAAATTTGACACAGGTTATGGATTTGAAAGCTAACTGTTCCTCTCTTCTTGGTGCTGATGTAGCGTCGGATGTCATATGATTCATATGATATCTTCATATTTATAATGCAAAATTTCGCGTAGGCTTCACCAAGATGATCTTTTATTAATAAATTTTAAAATAATCTGGATAAAGCAAATCAGCACGGTCAACTTGTACGTTGGTTATGGATTTTTGGAATTATCTTTATGTGTACTACAATAACAAACTTGTAAATAGTTTTGAGAGAAATTCAGGAGACAACCTATTGTTTATGCTATTCACAATGAACTGCCCAATTTCTGGGAAACTGCAGAAAATCGGCTAAATTTATGAAGCAATTCTCAAACAAGGGAGCATTCTCCTCATAAGCTAAAAAGACCATTTTGACCCAAACGAAAAATATAACTCTCTCTCTCTCTCTCTCTCTCTCTAAAGGGCAGATGCTCCTCCCTAATATCCATAAAAACCGACCCCAAGCACCGTGGCTACTAAATCGCTTTGAGGAATGACAGCTTCTTTTCACTTTGCAGAGAAGCTTGTTGTGAGATTTCCGTGATCCGGCCCTCAAACTGGTTCGATCCAAGGTAAGTATTCAGAAGATTTTCCAAGTTCCCATCCAAGGATGTTAGCCAATTGAAAAGCCTTCCTAGAGCTAACACCAAAAGGAACTAGTACGAATTTAGATTTATTAACTTGCAAACCAGCTTTAGACTCCATTTCCATGAGATACAAAATGATGTGTTTGCCTTGGTAAGGACACCATTAGACTTGGGCGTGACTGGGCCACCGGTGGGTACCCGGTATCCGGCTTGGGGACTCGGCCCCGATCTGGCCCAATAACTTTTAAATAATGATTTTTATTATTAATATAATATTTTTATTATTTAAATATATATTCTATATTAAAAATATTTTATATTTTAAAAATATTTTTTATTGTAACTGTGTCAGGCCCAGGCCCGAGCATCGAGCCAGGACTTGAGTTTCGAACATCAGGCCGGGCCGAGACCGCCTGATGCCCATACACCATTTGCAAAAGTAAGAGAACTTACTCTGTGGAGAGAAAGAGCCGGTGGCAACACTGTCTTTGTAGCTTGTTGAAGAAGGCTGTAATGCAAAAGCACAAGAACTTGAATCCAAAAATCTAAAATCATTACCCTAAAACAATTTCATAACCTAAAACCATTCACAAATATAAAGAACTTACATTAAGTTTGAGCAACTGACATTTTTATCATTTAGATGTCAAAAATTGTTACAGAACACCTGCCATCACCCAAAAACTTTGGTAAACGCTGGTTGAAAGAAGAGGAATGAGAAAGGAAAAGAGGTAACAAGAAAAAAAGAGAAAAAAAGGCTCAGACCGAGTTATAGTTGGGGAATTTTTTACTGACGCGTGGGATGTGTGGGTAAAAGTTTACTTGAAAATATCGTAAAATTTTAGTGTCAACCTTTAACAACGTTTTACATATGTCATTGAAAGAAACTTTTAGTGACGCGAGCAAGACCACATTTCGGTAAAACTCACTTCTTTTTATCTATGTTTGTGAAGTAGTTTGACCAATGTTCTGTTGTGAATGTCGGTAAAAGTGAAATGTTTAGCGATGTTTTTGAGCTGGGCGTCAATAAAAGTTCAACTTCAAAATGACATCTTAGTGGCACGTGTTGAGAAAGGTTGTTTTCCACTGTTTTGCTAGATGTCGGTAAAAGTGACATGTTTATCAACGTTTTCAAATTGGACGTCAGAAGCAATGACATCTTATTGGTGAAGACTACTTTCACTGACATCTTATTTTTTGACATCGGTAAAAATTAATCTTCACTGACATTTAAAGTCAGATGTTGGTAAAAGTAGTATTTCACCTAACGTCTAACGTTTAGTTTTCTAGACGTTGGTCTTTCTTTTTTTTCTTGTAGATGCTACTTTTTTGGACCGCAAACAGTGACATGCACGTCATTTGAGTTAAAGGATGTACCAAAAGACCACCAAGATCTCGAAGCAACCCTTAACCCTAAGGACAAGGGGAAGTAGAGTGGCTTTGCCTCTCGATAGCTATTATAAGGCGACTATTAGTAGCATCTAACTCTTTTTTATTAGTCTAATATATTATGTGCTCACTTCCGTGCTCGTCATTATGTTATTGTTTGATCTTCCACAAGTTATTTCTTGAAAGAAATTGAGTTTTTGATCTCTTTCCTATGATAATTTGACTTTAGCTTTCACCTTCTATAATACTTCTTCCACTGTTAATGCCTTAACTCTTCCATCATAAGGTTCCAACTTCATCCACTCTACTTTGGACATCATCAAATTTGACATGGTCAGATAAAAACAAAAAACAATTGGACATATCCAAACAATGAGCAAATGCTTAGTTGTTGTTGTTTGACTCTTGCCATCAAGCATCTAAAAAGTCTTTGTGTTCCACTCGGTTCTAATAAAATCTTTTTGTTTTAGAATCAAAATCTAGGGTTTGAATAGCAGGGGGTGATCAGGAAGAGAATTTGATCTTATCGCCCAACAACACAACCGATGAATCAGATTGTATGTCAATGCTTTACTTGTGCATCACACGAAATTGATGCTCTAAGAATTTGAAACAGAGACTGACCGCCTACCAGCTTCCACCTCATCCGTTATGCCAAAGCACCAATCTGGTTTGCACATTATCCTCTCCCATTCCATGGCTTGTGCTGATCAGCACTTCTAAAACCATTACTTCTCTAAGTGAGCTTACCCAATCAAGTGACAAAAGCTTCTATAAGATTAGATGAGAAAGCCTCTACAAGTCTTATCAATGCAATATTTCATATGATTCTTAATCCCCTATGATAACCACCCTAAAATCTCCCATCTAATTCCACCAAGGTGGAACCTCTCATCATCAAATTGCTAGGAATGCATTAAATCCTTCTCCTTTTTTAGAAAATGCATTATTTTTTTGTGACATAATGATCAAGTAGTTGGTTTTAATCATTTTTTTTGCTATTACCCTTTACTTTCAAAATTTTTTCTAAAATAGGCTTAAAATTTTGACAATATTGAAAAAAACAAGCTCCAATTTTTCCTAATGCTAAAAAGGCATTTAAACTTTAGAGGGCAAGTGCATGCCTATGGTTTTTTTTTACGGTAAGGACACTCACTGAGTGTCCAATGAATCTACCATAAACATTGAGACAGGTTCATAAAATAATAATTTTAGTATTTTATGTACCTGCCTTAGTATTTGGGGCAAATTCATTGTTCACTTCCTAAGTGTTCTTCCTACTAAACTAACGGGCTTTGTCTTCTCCATAACTTATAAACTTCTCTAATTTATTTTTCAATGCTAGGCAATAATCGCCATTACTATGAACTTAAACTTGAGTTAATATGACAAAATCAATTTGCCTTTAATAGAGGAACATTTTAATTTCGTTAGTTTGTATTTAACAATATCTAGTAATACGAAGACAAGATTAATTACATCCAACTAAGTTAGCTTTTTATCAATATTTAAAATAATTAAGTGGTATTTTTTTTATTAACGTTAGTAATTTTTTTAATAAACACTTAATTGTATTAACAGAGTCGGGCATATTTTTAATAAAACCGCTATTTTTTTATTAATTTAACAATTAAAACTTAAAAAATAATCTTATAAATATTTTTCATTAACCATAAACAAACTATCTTGTTTTTTGGCAGTAAGAAAAGAGTCTAAGTGTGTTCTCTACCAATTTTTTTTGTGTGCTTTTGAAAAGTCATTTTTTTAAAATAATTGGGAATTTTGGATGAACTATGGATACACTTGGGATCAAATTCGAGATTGGAAGATTTAGATTGAAGTCGGATCATCGTTTAAGATCCAGTTTGGCCCTTGCTATGAGGTCCCATAATTTTGGGACTTCGTGTCAGATTTGGTAACACAATGCAATTTTTCAGATTCGAACTTGGATCCAATTAATTAGATTTTTAGGTTGGATTCAACAGAAATAATGTTGGATCTAGGTTCAGATACGATAGAATCCAACTCCAATCTGTGCCGTTCGCAGCAGTGGGCCATCCCAGAACAAGTCTTGAGTACAAATCTGGAGCGAGGCAAATTCGGGTCTATATGGGTCCAATCAATTGATAGGGAAAGCACCGTCCATCCGTCTTGATGGACGGTCCGGACAGTATCAAAGAGTTTTTTTTTTTTTTGATTTTATAAAATTTGTTGTTTTCTTGACACGAACTCGAGGCTTCCCGTCCGGAAGCGGAAAAGAGGTGTCGATCGTTTCAGAGGAGGAGCCACTGGAATGATGAAGAAGCAAAGCTCCTCTCTCTGTAACATTCTTTGGCTCAGATGGTTTCTTTGTTTTTCATTTAAATTGTAGTTGTTTCTGTGTTTTTAATTTTTCTCAGTTAAGGGAAAAGGAAAAAAAATGAAAAAGAATAGAAAAAGTTTTGCCGCCATTATTCCCTCTCTTCTTGTCGATTTCTCTGCTAGACTTCTCCACGAAAGTTTTCTCTTTTCTTGCATCGTTCATTCGTTTTCTCTCATTCTTCTTCCTCTCAGGACCATCGATGAGCAGACTTGGAAGATTCGAGATTCCGATTTGGGAAGAGTTCGAGGTTTCTTCGGGAAGGTTATAGGGCAATCTTTTAGTGTAACCGGTTTCATCCGTGAAGGGAAAGAGAAACCACTAAAGGCGATCGACTTTCGATATTTTTTTGCGTCATGGTGAGATTAGGGATTCGATACTTTTTTTGCCATCTTTATGACAGAAACCTGGATTTTGCCTCTTTGTGGGCTTTGCAGAGCTTGGTCACTGTTTTTCATTTTTTTGCTATTTTTTATCCTGCATTGCAGTCGGATATCCGGAAATGGTTCATGAAACAGCACGACAAGGGAAATGGAGCCCTCCCCAAGTCAGAGAAACCTGCCAAGGACGTGCAATCTCCAAAACCAGTAAGTCTACCATGTATTGTTTTGATAGTTCTGTTTCTTTTTGCATTTCATGATTGTATCGGGTCAAGAATCATGAGTGGTTGATGCATTCTTTGCTTCTTTGCAAGGATCAGATTCCAGTGGACGAACCAAGCTCGGGTAGAAGGAAAACTAGCAAATACTTTGCGTCTGCTGCCGGGCTAGGAGCAGGGGAGAAGCAGAAACCGGAAGAAGATATTAAACCTGAGAAGAACTCTGCAAAAAGAAAGGCACAGAAGAGCACTGAAGTTGAGGAAGAGGCTGAAGATACCAGAACACCTGTGGGAAAGAAGATACATAAAGGTCGTGACGACGATGATGAGGACTTTGTAGTGCCGAGTGCTAAGAAGAAAGTGGTCGAAGTCACACCTAAGAAGGACGCTAAGAGGTTGAAGAGCGGTTCAGGCAAAGCGGTCGTATCGAAGTCAGTGGACAGTGATGAAGAAGAAGATGAAAAGACTCCATCTGCAGCACCCATTAAACCTGCTGGAAGGGGTGGTGGTGGTGGTAGAGGAGCCGGGGGCTCTGCAGCCGGTCGTGGTAGAGGAAGAGGAGGTGGCAGAGGAGGGTTTATGTTTGGAGAGAGAAAAGATCCTCCACATAAAGGGGAGAAGGTGAACATTTTGACTAGCACATGATATTGGTGGTCTCTGTTGTTTAACGGCTTTCCGTTTCCTTAATGTGAGTGTGCCCTTTGTCTTTTGCAGGAAGTGCCAGATGGTGCTCCTAATTGTTTAGCGGGCCTAACGTTTGTGATCAGTGGAACACTTGACAGGTATATCTACTATATGTTCGAAGTTTTTGGGGAATTCTGGAGTTCACAATCTTGAATTGGTCCGCTTGTTACAGCTTGGAGAGGGAGGAAGCTGAAGATTTGATCAAGCGTCATGGTGGTCGTGTTACTGGTTCAGTCAGCAAAAAGACGGTCTCTTCTCTTAGAAGCTTCTCTTGTTGTATTTGCTTATCCTTTCCTAGTTCCTTGTGGATTCTGGTTTGGAAGTCTTAACTTGTTTATGCTCATTCTTGGATGATGCGACTGTTTGCAGTCTTATCTTTTAGCTGATGAGGATATTGGAGGCGTAAAATCTTCTAAAGCGAAAGAACTTGGGTTGTTATTCTTTATCAGTTTGTCCCATCTTTAAACACAAGCACATGCACACACATATCTTTTCCCCATTTTTTTTAATTATGTGATTCTATGTGATGCTTGCGTAGATGTTGTTAAGCATAATTAACATATTATTTCTTGTTTCAGTGTAAATTTTTTATCAGAAGATGGGCTGTTTGATATGATCCGCAAGTCTAAGCCCCCAAAAGCTTCTCCTGATGGAAATTCAAAAAGGAAGGCAACTGATAGTTCCCAGGCGAAGCCAAGCAGTGTTAGTTCTCCTGTAAAAGTTGAACAAAAGGGTATGCACATAACATTTTGAGATTTTAGCTTGATTTCATAAACATTCCTTACAGACATTGTTTCATGCTTTAAATGGAAATTTTGAGGTATCAAGCAGCTCATCCATAAGAAGGTTCAGCTGTCAAATTTAACTCATCTTTTAACATGTACAAGCATCTAATTTTTGCATGAGGATCCTTGCCCTTGGTGGTCAGTTTATTCATGCCTTGCCTTTAAAGGATACGAATGTTTCAATTACACAACTCGGCAGACCAGAAGCTTGACCTATGGCTTTCTAGTACTCTGTTTGTCAAGTATCGCTAGTAAGAGGAAAGATGTTGAAAATGGTGTGTTACTCTTTGTTATTCATATTATTCACAAAAAAGATCGTCTGAAAGAGGTCTTGCTTTTGGCCCTTTGGGTGTTCACTTATGGGCTTGTCTTTTCATTTTGGTTATCGCTTTACAATTTGTTTGTGAATGGAAAATTTTTATTTTGTCTTGAACTTATATTACACTCTTCTGGCCCATTTGGTTCCTCATGTGTATGAATATTGTGAATCCACTATGAACTTTTTGGTATTCTTGTGCTTCCAGTTCTAGCAGTCTTCTCTTTAACATAATGCATCTTGGAATTTTGGAATTTGCTTTCTAAACCATAAAAGCTCTTCTTTTTGTGAGCAACTAAGACCAATACTATGTCACATAGGTGCGGGGTGCTGGTGTCAGTGCGGATGTGGGGATGCCAGTGCAGCACGTTTCATAAAATTTGGGGGTGTGTGTGTCATGTGTGGCTCTATATGTATATTAGTTTTATATGTTTATATTTTTCTTATGAAAATAATTCTTTTTCAAAGGTCATTTTGCTTGGTGAGTGCATTTTAAATTGAGTGTGGGTGCTGTGTGCATTTTAAATTGAGTGTGGGTGCTGTGTGCATTTTAAGGGCACATGGAAATAGAATGTAATTTATTTTTAAAATTTATAGTTGCATAAAATAAAGTCTTTTTTTTTAAGAATATAGACAGTCTGGTTGTCCTTTAAAAAGGATCACTGACTGCTGGTCCTTTTGTTGTCCTTCTATTTAGAGAGAGGGGCAGAGAGAGAGAGAGAGAGAGAGAAGGGAAAAATAGGAGGGAAACAAAAAAAGGGTGAGAAAAAAAGGAAAAAGGGAGAAAAAAAAAGAGAAAGCAGGTGCAACTCAAGTGCATAGTGTAGCCACACCTGTGTGTCCTGCCTCGGATTGACTTAGGTGCTGGGTGCATTTTAAAGCACCCATATGATTAGGTCAATAGTACTTGTGAGGGAAGCTGTTGCAGGATCACTCCGACCATCGTAATAGAGTGGGGAGGGGGTCAGACTTCATGTGTGGATGTCAGATCCGTGAGGGCAACTGTGGTGGGACCGTCCGGCCATTGTAATAAAGGCCCGTCCGAATGAGAGAGAGAGAGAGAGCCCTTAGTAGCCACGATGGAGGGTTCGAGAGAAAGACAAAATCCTCAGGCATGGTGGCCAAAGGGAGAGGAAAAACCATCAGCCACCATGGCTAAGGGTTTGAAAAAAAGGCAAAACCCTCAGCTATGGTGGCTGAGGGTTTGGGAGAGAGAGAGAGAGAGAGAGAGAGAGAGAGAGAGAGAGAAACTAACAAAACCCTTGGCTGCGGCAGCCATGGATTTGGGAAAGACAAAACCCTTAGCCATGAGTCCGGGGGTTAGAGAGAGGGGGACCAGCAAGCATGCCTTAGAGCTGCCCTTGGATCTGAGATCCTTAGATTGAAATCTGATTCAAGGGCGTCTGGATGTAGCCTAGGCTAAAAGTCACGTATAAAAGGAAATTATTAATGATTTATAAATGACAAACCAATAAATTCCAAACTCAGTTTTATAACTGTCAAATAAGTATTGGAACAATATTGGCAGTGTCCTGGAACAACTGACACAATTTTATGTACACATTTTAAAACTATTTTCATTAGATATTATATCCTCAAGTCCTTTGGGCTCAACTTCTTTGTAAATAGGTCTCTCTTTTAGTGCAACTTCTTATTACTTATGTCTATTAGCAATCTCTTGATATTGCCTGTTCAGTTACCAAGTCTAACATTTAACTTTGGATGTCTGTTAAACTTCTGCACGTTATTATTCTATGAAATGTTTATTAATGAAGTATACAAGAGTTAATTTGGACAGAGAACCTATGTTGCTTTTCTATATTGTATTTGACATATTTTCAAATAAAGTTGCATCTTAGATTAACTCTGAAACAAAGAAAGAAAAATAATTGTGTTTCAAATCAACTACTCATGGTGTAGTTGATTTTTATTTTTTACATAATGACCGATTTAAATGTGTATTAAGATTCCTTCAGATTTGAAGGTATATCTGACTCCAAAACTCATATCAATTGTCAAATGGTCACTCCAATTGGATCTTTTTACTGCGAATCTGACATCTGAATCTAGATGAATCAAAATATGTTAACCAATATGCAAATCAATTTTATGACTGGATTTATTTTGTAATCCATTTCTGCCTTCAAACTCAGTTGGTCGGATTGCATATCCAGTAAAACTCACTCTTTTGCAGCCTATGTAGTAGTGGGGACTGTCTTTTCACTTATCTTTTGTATCTTCATTTTTTTCAAAGGATAATGTCTGCATTTTGTTGTCCCCTGATGGTAAGTTTCTATAGTTTATGATCCTGTTATGTTTGTTCAATGTATTTTGTTTCTTGCTCTTCTACTGAAGGTGAGAATGGTATATTTTTTGCTTGATGTTTTTTGTGCTTGTATTTTACTTAAAAGTTTGCGTCTTTCAGTTATCTGTTTTCTTGATTGCTGTTCTTCTCCCACAGGAATGCCATCCCCAGGAAAAAGGCTTGAAAAGGTTACTGAAAAGTCAAGTTCCTCTCCTGGTAAAGGAAAGCTTCAGACTTTAGTGAAACATGCATTGCCGTGGACAGAAAAGTATCGGCCTAAAGTTCCGAATGATATCATTGGCAATCAGTCAATTGTATGGAATTTGCTTGTCCTATCTGGTCTTGTCATTTGGCTCATTGCAATCTAATAGTTCTTATTTTCACCTTTTTGTTCGAGTTTTTCCTTTTTATTCCTGGTCATAATACTCAAAGCCTCTCTTCATTGTTACTTTTTAGATCAAACAATTGCATGATTGGTTGTTGCACTGGGATGAGCAACATCTACATTCTGGCCATAAGAGCAAGGGGAAAAAGCAGAATGACGGTGCATCTAAGAAGGCTGTGTTGCTGAGTGGGTCACCTGGTATTGGGAAGAGTACTACTGCAAAGCTGGTTAGCCAGATGCTTGGATTTGAGGCTGTTGAGGTAACCCTTTTTTTATTGATCGTTTTTCCTGTCCTTAACTTGGTTCTCAGTTTGATGTTATTCTCTAGGTGAATGCTAGCGATAGCCGTGGAAAGGCTGACAGTAAAATTACTAAAGGCATTGGTGGAAGCACATCAAATTCAGTAAAAGAACTTGTCAATAATGCTTCCCTTTCTGTTAATGTTGGCAGGTTTGGTTTTTTAAAGTCAGGATTTCTGTTTCAAAGATCTGCTTTTCCCTATTTTTGGCGTTTGATTGTTTCTTCTACTTACAGGACAAAGAAAACTAAGTCTGTTCTGATAATGGATGAGGTGGATGGAATGTCTGCTGGAGATAGAGGTGGTGTTGCTGATCTCATTGCTAGTATAAAGATTGCAAAGATTCCAATTATTTGTATTTGTAATGACCGCTATAGCCAAAAACTGAAAAGCCTCATCAATTACTGTCTGCCTCTTAACTTTCGAAAGCCTACAAAGCAGCAGGTGTGCTCTTACGTTCGCATCACTGTAGAAACTCTTTGCTTCTGTTTCTTTCTAGTCTTTCATTGGAAACATATCTTTGGCAGAACTGCGTCCTTTATTGCTACTTATTGCCGGCCTCCTCCATTGAGTGCATATTCCAGAAAATGCTTGACCTTGCTGGAATTAAATGTTTTTAGATGCCTACCTAGTACCTTCCTGGCATGCGGGTACGGGTACATGCAGAGCAATTTCAGAAATTGTGGGTACATGAGTATGGCAGGATATAAATATAAATATAAATATAAATATAAATATACATGCAGAGCAATTTCAGAAAATGTGGGTGCATGGGTATGGCAGGATATATACATATGATGGCCAACAACATGCAAAAACAGAATAAAAACCAAGTTAGAAACAAGCTAAATCAAGTAAAACTAAGGAATTTGTATCAGTTTTGATCCAAAAAATACCCAGGCATGTCCAAGTATCTGTTTTGCTGTGTTGGTATGGCGAGATGGGTACAGGGACCTTATTGAAGTATACAAAACTACAAATTTCTCAGATATAAGAGTTGACATCAGGTCTGCCAAAACTTAAGTCACATGGAGGTCCACAGACCCGTGTTGCTGTGCCGTACCCCAAGTGGGTACTTGACAACACTTGGGTACTTTCTAGATGAAATCGATCCAAAAGTGCTTAATTTTTTCTTACTCGGTTTTTATTCTGTTTTTATAGTTATTGTTTATTAACATGTAACATTTTTATTTAAAATCACTTGTTTATTTAATCTTGATTTCATTTTGATTTTTTTTGGTATTATTTTGCACATATACTTATGTATATCCTGCTGTACCCCCATACCCACATTTCTAAAGTTGTTGTGTCCGTACCCATACTTGAACCACACTCATAGCTGTGTGACTTAGGCCAAAACCCTACCTGATCATTGAGAACTTGTTTCTTAGGGAATTGGTTTTGAAGTGTACAACTTGTGTTTTGTTTGCGTTTCCTGACATGGTAAACTAATTTTAATTATATGTAAAGAAATTTGAGCATAGCATTATAGAGTTTTTAATACTTATAGTTAGCAAGTTGATAATGAGGTGGTTATGTACTATTTTTACTGTATAGAGTTACAAATTCTAAATTGCATGTAAAGTTGTAAACAAATTATTTATGGCAAATTTTGAAAACCAAACAAATTGGTAATAGCTTACAGGTCTTATATGTTTACTTCACAAATGCATTCACTGTTCTCACATGCCTTACATTATAAACGAGCCTAGTGCCCAGGCTTGCATGTATCTCTAGGCTTGGCTGATTGACTAGTCTAGTTATTCATAGGTGACTGGACATTTTAAAATGCCAAATCTATCACCTATGGTGCCTAGCTCAGTCACATGGGTACTTCATTAAGGTCCACGTACCCATATCGCATACATGTACTCATATCCAAAGTGGGTACTTGGACACACCTGAGTACTTTTTACATCAAAAATAATTCAAAATACTTAATTTTGTTTGATTTAATTTTTTTCCAACTCAGTTTTCATTTTATTTTTAGAGTTGTTGTTCATTAGCATGTAATGTTTTTATTTATATTACTTGTTTTCTCTAAATGTTGCTTTTATTTTGACTTTTTGTGTTATTTTGCATGTCTACATATATATATATATATATCTTGCCATACCCCCATTCCATATTTTCTAAAGTTGCCATGTCCATACCCATATCTCCATACCGTACCCGAACTGTACCCATGTCCATGTGACTTAGGTACCTAGTTTATGTAACATCGATGTGGCACTTTGGGTGCCAGTGTTCATTTGGTGTGGCACCCACCCAAACAAACAGAAGAAGAAAAAGAAGAAAGAGGAGGCAAAGAAAAGAGGAGGGAGGAGGAAGAAAGAAGAAGAAGAAACATATGTGCGCTGTTCATCTATACGTGGTTGCTAAAATGATTAGGGTTGTATAATTTCTTTTTTCTGTTTTAAGCCTTTTTTCATTGCTGATGCAGTGATTAGAATTTCTCCCTCTAATCCATGTGGAGGAATGCAGCAAAAGTAGATCCAATGAAGAATGAACACAATGAACGGAAAGAACGAACAAAGAAAGCAAAGGAAAACTGAAATCAGGGCTAAATTTTTTTATTAATCTCAATCAATGAATATTAAAAGAAGTGAATGTGACCCTTAAATAGGTTCTCTAAAATAAATGAGCAATTCAATCGATTAATGGATCTGGGTCCAACGAAATAACCAAATAGAATAAAATAAATAAAGGACTAATGGATCCCAATAGGAGTTGAATCCAACTATCCTCTGTCAATTAGTATCTCCAAAAAGAGACCCATTACTTTCTAATTTACCATCTTGCTTTAAAACTTTCTTTTTTTACAGTAAGAATCTTATTATAAAAGTGCCTTATGACTTTTCTATACACACACACACACACATATGGCCGCATTTGCACTCAAGTTCTTCTTAAAAGTGTCGCCCTATACCTGTACCCCCACCATATGGTATAGTGCATATGCCACATGGGTTTTCCTAAACGGCTACTGCACTCGTGTCGTACCCATGTCAATGCTGATGCTGGTGCTGGTGCTTCTATGACACAAAATGTAAAGTGTGGTTAGCTAAATAGGGCCCAAACTGACCATTTTAAATGCTCAAACTAGCTCTGATGCAAAAAGTTTATTTGTAAATATCATTGTCATATAAAACACGTTTTATTTGAACAAACACAAAAAAATGTTAAAAATAAGTCAGCTGAAAAAAAACGAAAAAAAGTGCTTTTCTGAAAAAATGCCAAAATGAAAAAAATGGGAATTTTTTTTTTGTATTTTTCATATTTTTTAATTTACCATATTTTTATTTTCAAAATTTTCACATTTTATTTTAGTTTTTAACTTTTTTAAAACTTGCTGAGATTTTCTGAGATTTCAACTTTGCCATATTCTACCCAAGAAAAACCTCATTGTTTTATACCCAAAACGAAATTTGTGATAATGGTAACTATAAAGAAATAAGGCTACTATTCAGTTAAATAGCTATATAACAAATGATATATTTAGATATACACACAAACACTGTGTGTGTGTGTGTATATATATATATATATATATATATATATATATATATATATATATATATATATATATATATATATATATATATTCCATCCTCGCTGCACTCACACTTGGATTTTTTGAAAATCTGCGTCCGCACCCGCACTGCACCCTACACCCATGTGACATATAGTGCCTAGGCTTGCAAGGCATTTGAGCCCAGAATTTTTCTTCAACAACTTTTCTTTTCTTCATCCTTTTCTTTTTCCTTTGTATACTCTTTCAGAATTTTTTTTTCTCTTCTTCCTCTGTTTTGATGTGGGTTTTCTTTCCTCATTTTTTTGGATCCATGTGATAGGGCGGTACGTGTGTATGTGGTTGTGTGTATCCTGAAGAAAGATTCACTCACTTTGTGAATATGTTGAAGATTTTGTTTTCCTTTTTTCAGTAGATAGATAATTTGAAATTTTAGAGTGGGTTTTTAGGTAGGAGAAGTTAACTTAAGAGATTACCAGTTGACCTTTAGCACATTGCTGGTATTGTCTTTTTGGTTCCCTTGCTTGTTCATGCCTTTGAATTGTTTGATTTCTAACATATATTCAAACCGCAGATGGCAAAGAGGCTGTCACAAGTTGCTGCTGCAGAAGGGCTACAAGTTGACCAGGTTTTAGTTTCTGCTTTCTAGCTTTTCTTTTTGATGCTTATGGCTCTTAGAGTCAGAGCCCATGATTGGTGAAATAAAATGGGATGGCTGGATGTCTAGGTTGCAATTCTATAACTGAATAGTCTCAGGTTTAAATTCCATGTCTTGGGGCCTAGCTCCATTAGATAAATATCCTTGAAGTAGCTGAGATGATTTGCCCATGGTGGATTTTCTTTTGCAGCTTCATGTAAGTTGATGGAAAGAGAGTGAACTTTTCTTTGATGTGTTGGTCCATGCCTTTATTTAACTATACCCATTATTCAGAACTCAAATACATTGTTTTCTTCCAATTTGTATATGTTAAGTGCATCATGCCTTTTGGGCTGAAACCAAATTGATGTTCCTAACCAGCTGGACTGATATGAGCCATTCATGTTTGTGTAGATCGCTTTAGAAGAGCTTGGTGAAAGAGTTAATGGGGATATGCGAATGGCATTAAACCAATTGCAGTATATGAGTCTTTCTTTGTCAGTTATCGGTTATGGTGATGTGAGAGAACGACTTCGTACTAGTGCAAAAGATGAAGATATTTCGCCCTTCACAGCTGTGGACAAGTACTGCACATTTTCCTCTTCTATGGTTAAAGTCTCATTGCTAAAGATATCTGTTCACCATTATTGAAACAACACAATTCTTTTGAGTACCTCTTTTTCCCTTCTTGGGTGGTTGTTATTTGTTAATTCCTCGTCTTTTGTATCAGGATTTCTTCTTTGTACTTAGTAAAGAGTAGAGCAATGATAGGCTGTCACATTCAGGCTTCCAGTTCCTTTTTCCTTTTTGGATAATATACTAAGTCAGTTTTTTTTATTTTTCCCATCCAGCTTTGTATTGATCGTTGTCTTTTTCTGTGCATGACGTGGTTCATTTCCTTAATTAGTTTAAGTTACCTGGGTCCTTGAATCAAAAGGATTAAGTCCTCTTGTCAAGGAAAGCTTTTTGATTGGTCCTTATTGTTTGTGGTTTTATATCGATTCAATGAATTCTGTGTTCACCCTTTCTTGTGTTACATTCTGTTTTAAGTTTTTTCTTGTGAGCTGCATGCACACAGGACACCTTGTCTGGTGCTTGCTCACATAGTATTTTTGAGGTGGCAGCTGTAATCAATGTTATAAAAGGCGTAGCGTATTGCGTATCGGTCGGGCCGACCTATACGCCGTATTGTAACGTATCGTAAACGTAGCGTAACATATCGTAAAATTAATTTTTTAATTTTAAAAAATATTTAAAAATCAGAAAAAATAGACAAAAATCCTTAAAAATCTGAAAAAAATGAACAAAAAATCAGAAATCAAGAAAAATAAAAAATGTATTCAAATATAAAAAAGATCATCATACATAAGGAACATTCATGTGTATACTATCAACCAATGTTGTAAAAAGTGTATCGTAAGCCGTATCGGTCTGACTTTAAGATACGCTGTATCATAAAATATCGTAACGTATCGTAACCGTATCGTTTTTTTTAATAAATCAGAAAAAATAGGAAAAAAATTCAAAAACTTCATAAAAAATCAGTAAAAAAACAAGAATAATATGTTCTTTACAAAAAACACATAGATTTATAAGTCATAATGTCCATAAGTCTATGAGATACCACATCAAAAAACAAGTTTTAGATGTTATGTATTACATCACAAGATGATAATGAAATTGTGAAAATGTTCAATGTCAATACATATAAAATGAAAGCACTCACGACTCTCATTCATAACTTCTCATCCTCATCTCCATCTTCTTCTTCATTTTCATCTTCACAATTTTAAAAAACCTCTTTCCTCCCAACGAGAATCAGCCACCCAAGCACAAATCCATGGTTTAATCGATGATTTTATTTTGAAAATCGATGATTTAACGATAGAAATCGATAATTTCCCTCCACGGCAGCACAATCTCTAGTTTAAAAATGAAGAAGGGCCAGGTTTTTAAAAAAAAACTCGAAAAGGGGGGTTCCAGCACCCATTTTTTGAAATCAACCCATATCGTACGATACGGGGCGTGTATCGTATCGTATTTTGTAAAAGATACATATCGTATCGTACGTATCAGCCCCGTATCGTACGTATCAGCCCCGTATCGTACGTATCAGCCCCGTATCGTACGTATCGTACAACACTGCTATCAACAACACATTCAAAAATAAGAAATCAAATATTCAAATTAACACAATAAGGCATAAGCATCCACAATTTTAAACTTGAAAATTTTATAAAATTTTAGGACTTAGAGTCTTAAGACTTGGAGTTTTAGGACTTAGATTACATCACAATTTTATAAGTTCAAACGTACAGTCATAATCTTTCATGATTCAACGATGATATCTCCCAAATTGATGAATCCTCGGTTAATTTTTATGAAAATAGGCAAAATCTCTCCCTCCTATGTCTATTGGAGTCTTTAAATACAAGAAGAGAGGGAGGGAGAAGTGTTTAAACTTTTAAAAAATAAGGAATTTTATGTTTTTTCCCGTATCGTACGATACGGGGTGTATCGCCCGTATCGTACGATACGGTGCCCGTATCGTACGATACGGTGCCCGTATCGCACGATACATGCGATACGCACGCTTATCGCAAATTTATGGCGTACCGTATCGTTCATCTTGATACAGACGATACGTATCGTACGACACGGATAACATTGGCTGTAATAAAAAAGGAAAATGATCTAATGGTCCATCCAATTGAAACTGAAAAGGGGAAAAGGAAAAGAAGTTACCACTACTGATAGTCAGAAGTCCATTGTCTGGGTCATCCAAATGTCCTTACGTTATGTCTTGTGTGACTCATGTCCACTCCGATAGTAAACCTCTTGTCTGATCACTAATCATAGGTCATGTCATAAGATGCTTATAAAACAAAATTAAAGGAATGTAAAATATAAAGGGAAAGAAGAAATATCTTGAAATGTGAAAGAACATATACTTAATTTCCTTAGCCTGTTTTCATGCAACTGTATTCTCATTTCTATATGGGTTACACAATTGAATATGGAATGGGAGAAACAGGGAATATGCTAAATTACTTTTGTATGAGAAGG
The DNA here is from genome assembly GCF_008831285.2 of Nymphaea colorata. NCBI lineage: Eukaryota > Viridiplantae > Streptophyta > Magnoliopsida > Nymphaeales > Nymphaeaceae > Nymphaea > Nymphaea colorata. The sequence goes on along the minus strand of NC_045138.2, from coordinate 20,371,620 downwards.
GAGAAGACCCTATGTTTAAGCATGACAAATGTATAGTGGAAATGGGTGAGTAAAATGGCTAATGGATCCATTACAACGGTTTAACATTGAAAGCTTTTTTAATTTTCTTCTTTGACATTGCCTCTCAATCACTTGTCTGAACTGAATGGTGGTAAATCACTATAGTGTTTCCATCAAGTTTTGTCTTGGATCATCAAAATTTTGGGTTGGTGATACTTATAGTGGGACGTTCAACCATTCAGCTAGGATGTTTGGAACTTCAGAGGCCATTTCTCAAGCTAACGGCCAGAAGTCATCCAAACCTCTGAGCTTTTGTTCTGCTTCTGTTGAGTATATCAACGAGGAATTTTTCTATATCTATCAGATGTGAACAGTCGCTGGAGATACAGGCTTCCACCAATTAATAAGATTATTATACATTGGAGAAATTCTATTTGACTTCAAAGCAAATTTGGCAGCCATGAATTTTTACTGTCAGTCCTTTAAGGTAATGGGAGATAACTACCATTTGCTAACCTACTCTTCAGTTTTTGCTTGGCAAATGGTAAATTTCAACTGAAGGTGGAAAGAAAGCCTTTTAAGCAGGGTCTAGAAGTCATACTGATATGGTTTTAACTTTCCAGGTCATCTCTTGCCTATTTGCTAAATGTTTAGTTCAGTTGTTGGCAAGTTCGATCATCTTTCACTTGTCTTTCTGATGCAAGTATTTTGTTTCCTTTCCGTAGCATGTATATTACTTCTAGATTGTTGATTATAGCACCAGATGCAATCTAGGCCTAAAATGTTGCGACTCCTGTAAATAAATAATTTTGAGAGGAGTAAAATTTATTATGCCGTTGCTGTATAATCGTTTTAAGTCATCTTGTAGTTTTTGGATGATGAACCTCTTGGTGTGAAGTCTAAGAATTTTTAACCTGTGTTTACTTTTGTTTATACTGACTAATTTGCTCAAAAGGCAAGCCATATTTTCTTGTGTTCTTGCCATGGAAGTGTTCTGCTCAAGGTTCTCACCTGAATAGCTTTTATTCAGGCTCTTCGGGTATGGTGGTGGAAAGTTGCGGATGGATGAGAGAATCGATCTAAGCATGAGTGACCCTGATCTTGTCCCTCTTCTTATTCAGGTAGACAGTTTATTTGAGTTCATTTCATGTTTTTCTTGGCTGGGTTTAGGTGCAAGACATTATCGTCCAAGCATCATCACTGTTGTCGCCATTCATGCAACTTGATGACCTGATCTGGGCAGTTTCCAAGTAATTGGTTTTCTGCAAGCAGCCTTATTTTTTCTTATTCATTGCCCTAATTAGTGGTTTTTTCTTATCTTTATGATTGAATTTATGGGGTTTATCATATTTTGTTTTTTAAAGGTATGGGAGGTCTTCAAGTTTCTATAAACTATTAGGTTTTAAGTTTCGATAAGCTAATATGTGTGAAGATTTTTTTAAGACGTTATATCTTTGGAATTTCCGTTTTCCTCTAGTTGTTTTTATTCAGTTATTGTAAATGAAGGTAACTTCTCATTCCTAGTATATAAGAAGTATGTAACTGGGATCAACAGGTATTCGTGTTTGGTATCTGGCCCATCCAGGCCTTCTATGCAACTTCTGATGGTCATGTTTCATTTTTTCTTCTCTTATTATTAGTGAGACTTTCAAATTCATAATGTTGTGTGATTGTATGCTCCTCTTATTCAAATCTTTCTCTTATGCAAGGAAAATTACATCAATTATCGTCCTAGTTTGGGAAGCAAAGATGACAGTGGTGTTCAACGCATGAAATTAATTGCTCGTGCTGCTGAATCCATTGGAGATGGGGACATAATCAATGTGCAAATCCGTAGATATCGTCAATGGCAACTATCACAATCTGGTTCTCTTGCATCTTGTATTATTCCGTAGGTTTCCTGAGTTCAATGCTTTCAAATTTCTTTATGTCTGGCCTCTTTCTGCCTGATGATATTGATTGGCTTGCTTGTTCTGCTAGTGCTGCATTGTTGCATGGCCAGAGGGAGATCCTTGAGCAGGTAAATTACAGTGCACCCTCATCTATGAAACAAATATCTTATGTCTATACTTCAAAAGTTCTTTCTAGTAACATCTACATTATCCATAAAGCCTTTTTGTGTTTCTGGTTAATCTTGCCTTTCAGGGAGAGCGAAATTTTAATAGGTTTGGTGGATGGCTGGGGAAAAACTCAACCATGGGAAAGAATCTGAGGCTATTGGATGATGTTCATATTCATTTTATGGCTTCTCGTGCTTCTGATGCAGACAGGTAACGTCTTGAATATATATACCTCCAGTTGAATAGGTTGCTAAGTTTTAATGTAAACCATATGAAACCATTCTCTGCATACATTGTTACCATTCATACAAAGCGATACTAATAAAGCCATCTTGAACTGGTAAAACAACTGCACTCTTGCAATGATGTCTGCACATATATAGTTGTGCCTTTGGAGGGAAGGGGTTGGGTCAGAAGTGGCTATTGGAGAGGGTTGCCTAATGCATATGATCTACAAGATACAATTTTGTCAGTGTCTGTGAGCTTCCTGCACTACATTGAAACGTAATTATTTCCCAATCACCACCTTCTTTCTCCTTGTGGTACACTATTTTTTATCGTTTCAATTTTCTGTGCTTTAGTGCACATACATTTTTCATAAATTTTCTCTAGACGTTAAGATTATAAGCCAAGCTGTAGCCTAGTAACCATGTGTCTGAGTCAATATGGTGATAGTGTGTATCTTGTCAGTATCTATGCCTGGTGATCTGTATTGGAATTTTGAATGCATGAATTAATCCAATCATTCCTTTTATTTCCAATAGGTTGAGCTTATTGGGCTGATTTTCTTTCTTTGTTCTTTATGTTTTTTCACTGACCTGGGCCTACTGTCATGTTGCGACATTGGTTTAACAACTTTGTACGTTTTCTTTCAAGACTATTTTCGTATTCTAAACCTTTTGTTGTACTGCATAGGGGTACAATGCGCCTTGATTACTTCCCACTTCTCTTGAAGCGAATGACTGATCCTCTTCGCACGATGCCTAAGGTTTGGAACGTCAAAGCTCATATTGAGAGTGCATTCCGTTTCTGTGGCTTGGAAAAATGTTCTAAAAGCTATTGTCTCAATTTGTACATACAGGATGCTGCAGTTCAAGAGGTTGTGGAGTTCATGGATGCATACTCAATGAGTCAGGAGGATTTTGACACAATTGTTGAATTATCCAAGTTCCAGGTTCTGTTCTTTTATGTATCAAATTCTGAGGTTCACATATGTGCCTGGAAACTTGTTGAACTATCTGAAATTCTTTTGATCTAGATGAACCTACATATTTTTATTTTTTACTTTTCTGCAATTACAAGCTATATTGTCAAAATGTTTGCCTGGACACACACGCGCACACACACACACATGTGCAGTTAAATGTACAGCTTGTAATTCTCAACGTTTTCTTTGATAAATCTACATTCTAACCACATAAGTGGACCCAGAATTTCCAAAAAAGTAGGATGGAAAATATAATCATTTTCAATATGTAATTGGATTTATAAGTGGAAAGACCTAAAGCATTATTTATTTTTAAGTGGAAAGAGCTAAAAGCCTTTACAAATTCTGTTCTGCAGACTGAAAATCATTATTTATTGTTCCCTATATATGTATATATAGAGAGAGAGAGATCTTTAATAATTAATACACATCATTGACACAGATGGGCTTGAGAATAAAAGCACATAAAATTCTGGTGCTGAACAGCAAAATCTCTCTCTCTCTCTCTAAAAGATGTCACTTTAGAGTGTAGACATTGGTGTATATGTTGTTAATGATCCAGCTATTCATTTGGTGAAGTAGTTTTCTGATTATGTTAAAGTTTTTTGAATCTGTAGTGTAGGTGGGCAGTGCAAAGTTGTTCTTAAATGTAAATTGTCACTTAACTTTATGTAATTTTGTGTATTTCACCAAAATCCTCTCTACTTGAAATGGTTGGTTTTCATGATTCACTATTTTTCCATTTCTTCGATTTCACTGACTGTTGATTAATTTATAGGGACATCCTAATCCGCTGGATGGGATACAACCAGCTGTAAAGTCTGCACTTACAAAGGCATACAAGCAAGGAAGCAGTTCTCGCATTGTTCGTGTAGCAGATCTAATCACCCTTCCAGGGCAGAAAAAGGCTCCAAAGAAAAGGATTGCAGCAATATTAGAGCCTGTGGAAGATGGTGTCGTAGAAGAGAAAGGTGATGCTTTGGTGGAAGATGATGAAGAAGAATCACCAGACACAGAAGACCCTGGTACGTAACCTTTCCTTAGCTTACATTCTGTGTCATCTTCAATCTTCCCATATTTTTTGGAAAAGCCCAGGAGGGTTGGTTCAGTGGGTTGGGCTCAGTTTCAGGAAAATCAGTTAGTGGTTAAGTCCCAAGGGACCACCCTCTGCCCAAGCCTAAGCAGGCATAGGCCTTGGGAGTGCGGGTATCAGCCACGAGATTTTATACCAGGAGTGCGACCAAATATCATGTTTCAGATGTGGTTACTCTTTAGCTTGCGTTAGAAATGGAAAAAAGCTCTTGCCTGAAAATGCCTGCACTGCACGTGAAGCATATGCATGATGATTGGGACAATATATTTGAAAAGGCTGCAAGCTTTGTTGCTTATGATGGTTTGTTTGCATGTTTTCCTCTCTTGTTAGAATCTGGTGCCAAGGAAGATGGACCTGTGGAACTCTCTCTTCAGAATGACAAATCAAAAGGTGACTCCTTTACATCTGTTGTTTGGCCTCACGTAGTTTCCAAATATTGATACTGTGCTCTTTATATATTTTTTCTTTTCCATAATTACAGGAATACAAGTGCAGCTGGATTTGAAAAATGGAGCAACCACGAGTTCGGAAGCAGCAGCCTCAAAAGGTTCTGCCCAGAAGAAGACTGCTCGAGGCTCAGGGGGTGCCAAGAGGAAGAGATGAATATGGAGAACTCTGTTTAAAATGGTTGTCAAATGGGAGGTTTCCCAATTTTGTTTGTTTTCTTTGAAGTTTCTTTTTCTGTTCTTTCTTTTGTTTTTGGAGCCATTTATTAAAATGGTCTTTCACTCAGTTGTTGGTTATTTGTTGCCTTTTCTTCTTTACAGTTTTCTCTAGTGTACATTATGTTCATATCAATTAGAACATGTTCTTTAGGTTTTCTTCCGATTGTATATTTTCATGCGTTGCTTCTTGAATTTTGTCTCCTTGAATTCTGTATCATCGCTATGTCCCATCCAACATCTTCCATTGCCATGTTTCCTAGTAGTAGGTTGTAATACTTGTTTCGCCACGAGTTCAAGTGCGATCATACTGCACCCCGGTACTCCATTAAACCGCTTTTGCTTTTTTATTATTGTTAGCTCAAGGTTCTGGATGCTAAATATGGTTTGACGTTTATTGTGGCGAACTCCCCTATTTAATGTTCACTTGAGTAAAGCTCGACTTGAACTTGCTCGTCAAAATTTGATGTGGCTCGACTATATAGTGAATGTTCAGTTATAATGAGAAAATGGTTAAACAAGTAGCAACTAGACGAGTTAAAAGAAATATGACATGCTTAACATAAATGAGTTAAATAAGTCGAGTTTGAGCTTCACTTTGGGTCTAGCTTGACTTTGTTCTATCAAGCTGGAGTTGGGCCAGCTCGGCTTGTCTCAGCTCTCATGCAGCCCTACATTTGATAGATTTGTTGTTCTGGTGCGACAATGTGAATCACTGATCTGTAGATTTTCTTTTTCGTGACCAAAGCACTTTTCTCTCTGTTGGCTTCAGGGACTTTGAATGATGGTTAAGCTTCAACTGCTTCCTGTTGTTGGTACTCAAGATATCCCTGTAACCCATCACTTTGATAATTTCTCCCATCTGACTTTCCGATTAGGGCGGAATGGAGTGTGGGCCCTTTCCATACCTTATTTCTGGACTTTTGAGGGTGAGCGAGAGGTTCATCCTACCACTCGAAGCAAGGCTCAAAGGCCTCTTCATTCTCTCTAGTGCAGCTTTCAACTTGGATGTCGCATCTTACCATCTTAAGACACAGAAACATGAGCATACGATAATCAAATTAGACACCTACCTTTATACAGGCCTCTAGCTCGACCAGCTACGCTATGCTCCTGAAGGTTTGTACTTGCTTTTCCTTACCTCAATAACTTTTATACATTTGGTTTTGAGTCTGAAAATATGGAGCTTTTGTAACTAATTCACCATTTACAGATATTCTTTTAGGTGTATACACCATATTCAGTTCTGGCTTCATTGCTATTATGTACATTGTCCAAGGAAGTAATGCATCAGTCTCCTAGGGCAAAAACCGGACACTTGCATTGATTAGGGAAAGTTTGTGATTTGGGTGAGAACCAGAGGGGACCTCAGATCATTGTGAGTCATTCTATGTTTGGATGGTATGCATATAATCTTAAGGCCCGATTGAATATATAGAACTAAATGTTTAGTGTCTTTTTTTGTTTGAATTTTTGCCTCACCTTTCATTTACCCCATCTGTTTGATTTCATGGAACCATTCTTTCGGGCATTGAGATGTTAACATATAAAAAAATTTCTCACAACATTAAAGCTCTACCCATTTAAGTGGAATTTAATGCCAGCACTAAAGATTCATAATAGCTCCAAAACTCCAGGTCTAAAGTTTAGTATTTGTCTTCAGCTGGAACTTTCCGTTGAATTTGAACTAAAGTTTAAGCTCTACAGTAAAATTCCATATATTCAAACAGGCCATTATAGTAACTAAAGACAGAATCTAACAAACCCAAAAGGAAAGGGAAGGGCGGTGTGGGTTCAAGGCTTGTTTCGGGACTTTGGTGGTTGTAATGCCACTCTTTGCAGTCTAGATGAGTAGTATTCACGAGAATAGAACCGATGACACACTGTTTACATGTCAGTTTGCTCGACCAGCTATGTTAATTCAAGGAGTGGGCACAAAGATAGGGTCTTCTCCAGTAGGCTGCTGGTCATGGCTTTAAATCTTATTGGTGCTTAATTTGGTGTACACATTTTTGGGTTCAAGGAGCTTTCTTTCTTGAAGAATGATTAAAACTTGGTGCAAAGAGCATCTTCTCGATTATCAAAGAAAAGGACAAGCTAATCTTTCACCTTCAACATGTGAACCCGTTCAATTATTCGACTTCAATAATTCTTTTCTTTTTTTAAGCCATCGACCTTGGTAGCTTGGACCAACTTATACGGATTCCTTAGTTAGGTTGCAGCGGGTCGTATTTCATACTTTATTCATATTCATTCATGTTTAAAACCGTACTGCACTGGAATTTCATTCTAGCAACGGTGGCTAAATTTTTTACCAATAAGAGTACAACCTTGCTGACTTCTCTCTCTTTTTGTGTGTGTGTGTGTGTGTTTGTGTGTTACAGAGGCTTGAAGCTGAAGTTTCTTATTTTCCAACATGCAAAGTTTGAGACATCGAGTTAAAAACAAGCATCTAAGTCAGACATCGCAGGATATGTTTTTTGTTGAAATTTGCAGTTTGGGACACTCCAACCAAATTTGTGTAGATGAATTAGACAATGAAACCAGTAAAACACCCAATTATTAAAAAGTTTATTTCCCACATTGAAAGTTCATAGATATAAAGGGGTTAGATAAAGAATTTGATTCATTGCCTTTTTGAGACAGAAACCTAACTTGCTGAAGGGACTAGGAGATGCGAAACTAGGAGATCGAGCTTAGTGTGGGAGTAGGTTGAGTTGTTACAAAAGATCTCTCATATATAAGCAGATGCATACTGTGCAAAAATATAGTGATAAAAATATCATGAAAATTCACTCAAATAGGTTGAATTTGATGAGATGAAAATGCTCGAACAGTGAGACCTGAAACCTCCAAAACGTGTTCTGATATCGCTTTCCCTTTTGATGATTCGAAGCGTACACTCGCTTGCAGGATGAAGTTAACGCAGAGAGTGACAGAGAAAGATGGACGAACGACAGTGAGATCCTTCCACTCTTCTTCCCTTGGGAAGGAAGAGGAGTGGTGATGAAGGGATGACGGAGGAAGGTTGTTTGGTGGGTGAGAGAGATCGGATGCCATGGCTGCACATAACTCTTGTTGATCAAGTTTCAGTAGGTCAGGAATCGACAGCTCCTCTAGTTCCAATGACTTACATCATACGTTGACAAATTGAGCGCCTTCCATCTCTTTTTTCTTTCAATTAGTTGGTGATGATAATAGAAAATTAAGAAGCATGTGTTTATAGGATTTATGGATTTTCCATTTGGATTTGGACAGAGAAATCTTCCGGTCACTGCCCATTGCATCGACCCGTATGTTTAATCATATTTGTCGGCCATGATTGGATGGAGGTCAATGGCTATATATATATATAGTCAGAATTGTCTGTGTGATGAACTGTTCTAATAGGCTTAGCAAGGTGAACTTGGTAGATGCCTTTGATTTTTAATTGTGCTCATCAAGTCACGAGTTCAATATGTTGTCTGAGAAAATAAAATTTATTATACTTGTGTAATTGATAGTACGCTAAGAACCTGTTTGAGAGGCGATTTAGTTAAACCGCACTATTGGAATATCTACTCTTTACCATCTCCCAAAATTTATTTTTTTTTGAAACTTTTTTATTTTAATTTTTCTCCTTTTTATTTTAAGTAACAAATGCTTGGTGCCGTTTCCGAATTTCTCAAAAATATAAGTACGCATTTGAAAGATCTGCAAATGCAAGTCCGAATGGAAAAGCTTTACCAATATAATAATAAGAACAATAATATCACTGAAAGGGAAAGGAAAGGCAACGCGTGACGTGACTAAAGCCTCGAGGGGGAAAAGATTCCCACGTTTCTCCTTAGAGATGGTGGAATGAAGGCTAAATTCCAAACAGGGGGTCATTTGTAGGCCCTATTTCGCCTGAAATATCCATGCGTATCGGTGCCCACGACCTCATGCCCGAAACGAATCGGAATGACAAGAGAGTCACAATGGCCCATATAAGGCTTAGACATGCCAAATTGCAATATGTCGGCCGATATATGCAGATTTTTTTTTAAAAATTTAATAAAATGAATACTCCAAAGATTGCTGTGAGAACCCATAAAAAATACAAGCTCGATGACGCCATTTTCCTTTATAAAAAAAGGTAATTGTGATATTATTTGGCGAAAAATATTAGGGAGCCAGAATTGAGCAGACTCTTCCACAGATGCGCATAATAGAATAAAACTGGCAATGATGTGAACGTGTTTGGAGGCCCTGTGTTATAATAGGCTAGCTCACCTCCCACTTTAAACAGTGAAAGAGACAAAAGGGGAAGGCAAGCGGGCAGAGAGCTGGCACCATCGCCATCAGGCAGAGGAAGAGCAAAGATACCACATGACCAACTCTTCCATGTCAACCACATCGACGGCTCGCAACTTGTAGGCAAAAAATTTCGATGGGTCATAAGAAACAGAAGGGAAAAAGCCACCTTTTGTGTGTTTGTTGGAGAACGTCCTCTGAATGAGGATTACCCTTCTGTGCTAACAAGCAAAAGAGCTCTGAAAATTTCAGTCGGTGGTCAATTAAAGTAAAGGAGAAGGGAGAAGTTTTCCACCTGTACAGAAGAAAAGCATAAAAGAGAGGACAAGGAAAAGGGAAAGGAGCAGATGTTTGAACATTCTGAGAAATGCATTTACCACAGTTGCTATAAACACAAAAGAATTTATTATTCACTCTTCCCTTTTATTGTGGCAGCGAAGACCACGTGAAGGCACTCTGGTCATCACTGTACAAATCTCCCCATTGCCGGGAGGATCACGGGGGGTGGGGGAAAAGGCGGGGGTAGAACTTCGTTCAAAATAAACAACTGAAAGCACAAAAGAGAAAAGGAAAAACAAAAATTTATATTTATACATTCTAGCTCTTTCCTTTTTTTTCATCTTTTTCTGGTGACAGACTGGGGGAATGACTTTAAAATATACCATCTGGCTAACATCTTTCCCTCCATCCCCAAAAAAATATCTTCACAGATCAACTTCTTCACCTTCAATCACACTTCACCTCCTGTTCTCCAGGAAATCTACACATACTTTGGAGACATATATATATGTATCAGGCTGCAAGAAGAAAACAAACAAAATTTCAGAACCCACCCGCTAAAGAACCTCTCTCTCTCTCTCTTGCTATAGAAGGCCCCAAGTCTCCAAAAAATGACATAAGTCGAAAGCTGAAACGAAGAAGTTTTAGTTGACGTACCTCTCATGTCCGCTGGCATGTGGGGAGACGTGAATCCTGTCCAAACATAGCTAGCATATTGCATGTTACCTCAAGCAATTTCCCTGCAGAAACAGGACAGAGAAGAATATTTTTTTAATACCACATGGGTACAAATTTTAAGTCATCCCTGTAAGAAGGCCCGCAAAATTCTACTCAGCTTCATACCAACTTCCATGCTTTAAAAATTAGCTCAAATACTAGCACCTTAGGCCTACGATCACGCTAAATGAATTCTGAAAGCAACAGCTCCCAGGAATAGGACAACGATTTTCAGAGATTTCATTTTCTTTCTTTCTGGTGGAAAAGGTTCAAATAATGAATCTCTCGCGGTATGTAATTTTTTCAACCTACTGCGCATTTTGCTTTCATCATGAGGAGTTTGATTCAATTTCCTGTCATTTGTATATGATTCATCAAGCAGTGTTTGACAAAGAAAATAAAAAAGAAACAGTAAATGGGTTTTAACTACTAAGTAGTACCACGAATACGAAATCGATAAAGCCAACGACCCAGAAACATGACAGGAACAGTAAATCCCCGATCATAAGGCAGGCAGGCATCCAACAACCCTGCTTTTAATTTCCCCAACTGAAGCAAAGATGTTAGGGGAATGAAGGGACTTGCCACCATATCATGGCGACCATCTTTAAAGAGCAACCACCGACAATCTCAAGCGGGCGGCATCAGAGAAGCCATCTTAATATCCAACGGCTCGTATTAAAGGGCCAAAGCTCTGCCTTTTACTAAATAATTGGGACCCAGAAGAAGCAAAGTCCAGAAAATGCCAGTAGAAGGTAAAAGAGGAAAAAGAATAATAAGAACCATCTTGATTCTCTTTTTCCTTTTTCCTTCTAAAGAACGCGTAAAGGTTGGTTGTTGGTTCCTAGTGGACACTAATAAAATTTTTGAGCAAAAGGACATTAACAACCTTGAGTTTTTTGTCAAACGACTGCCTAACCACCACATGAGGAAGGAGGGAACCGCTTAATTATTGGAGAAAAGAATCAAGAAAGGAACAAGGGGTAGAAGTAATGTCCAAGCGCTGATGGGTCATACTGTCGGCAGAAATCAGGAGTAGAAGAGGGCGGGTTCTGTCATTTCCTTAAAAGATCAATTCCCATTCTAAAACTCTTGGAAGAAGACCTTCTGGCAATCGCCTGTGATCCATCACTAGGATCACAGACCCTGTGAGCTGTCATCCGCCACCGACTATTAATTCATGTAATATAATGAAAATAACAATGATTATTTATTTAGTTGACAATATCACAATAACAGTGATTGGTGTAATGGAGAAATTTATTATCAGACTGACTAGTAAAGATTAGCAGTAATCGAGTTGATGGCTGATGAGCAGGCATTGAATGTCGAACAGAGATGAATGCAGGAAACTATGGTGATTTTTACCGCAAAACGGGGAAGCGGTAACGCCATTTTGCAGGAGTTCTGCTCTTTATGGCCCCCCCTTTCTCTTTTACCGTAAATGAACTAAAAAGTAACTAAAAACAGCGTTGGTAAATTGTGCCCAGAGCCTCAGAGGTACTATCTCCAAAGGTGAGCAAGGACGACCGCTGATAACGCCAATTCTCTCGGGATGCGCAACCAAGTCGAAATTGGCGCTGTGGTAAAAGCAGAGATCGCCGGTTTCCGGCCATTGCCCGGACAGTACACCATGGGGGAAGAATAGTGTTCAAAGAATGCCAACCGAGATGGGGACTTTTCTCGATTGAATATACTGAACACTCAGAATGTGATAACCGTCCTAGCAAGCCAAAGACGTCGGTTTCCGGCTATGCCCGGGGAATTGGGTACCCAAAATAGAATGCCCATCATGATTAATCGGCTCCCCTAAAATCCACCGGCGGGTTCATCGGAAGGAACCCTCTAATTGACAAATTGTCAAATGTCAAACATTGATATACTCAATTGGAGACGAAGATCACCGACAACAGTAGAAAATGCGGAGACACAAGTCGAGAGAAAAAAAAACAGAGCAATGCAGAAGGGGATTGAAGCAACGACCAATCAAAACTTCCAAGAAATGATAATGGTGATAATGGAGACCTAAAATTGTGTGTATGGAGAGAGAAAGAGAGAGAGAGGACCTCTTCGGGTAGTCGGTGCGGTGGGCTTGTGCGTGACGGCCTTGGTGGTGGGGGGAGAGGGAGCGGTGGGCTTAGGCTCGGAGGGGAAGAGCACCTTGTCGATCCCCTGAACGGCGATCCTCCCGTCGACGTAGATGTCGGGGTCGACCAGGTAAGCGGCGTCGGTGCCGTGGCCGAACTTGACGGAACCGTCGGCCTCCTGGGCGGTGATCTTGTGGGGCAGCCTGAGCGTGTCGTACTGGACCTTCGCGAACCGCCGGACGGCGTTATACATGCTCTCCTCCGTCTGGTACTCCGGGATGAGGTGATAGTAGACGATGTGCTCGGGCGCTCGGGGCTCGCTCAGCTGGTCCGTCGTCAGCTTCCCCATAGCCTCGTCGTTGGGAGCAAGCACCGTCAGCACGTACCCCTCCGACACCAGCCGCCCCATCTCCGTCGCCAGAGAAGTCAGGTTCACCAGAATGTCGGCAAGCTCATTGTAACCCCCATAATGCAGCAGCGTATGAATGAAGTCCTTCACCTGCGCCTCGCCGTCGAACCACCGGTGCCCCGACGACGGCCCCGGAGCCGGAGCCGGCGCCATCGACGGTGCCGACGCCATCGCATCGTAGATCGGCATCGACGGCGTGTAGGGAGGAGCAGAATACCCGTAGGCGTCCGGCCTCGCCTTCTTCACCTTCAGCTTCATGGTGGTCGTGTCCACCTCCGGCGCGCCCTCGGGCAGCACCGCCGAGATGGCGGCGAGGCTTCGGCGTCCATTGAAGGCGTCCTGAACGGAGCGGGGCACGAGGAGGCGCTCGATCCCGTGGATCACACCGTCGGGCCTGACGACGGCGTCGGGCTGGACGACCGCCGCAACGTCCACCATCCTCACTCCGTCCCTACTGGACAGTCGAAGAACGTCTCCCTTGGAGAGCGTCCGGCGAGGGGAGAGGTCATTGCGCGGCCAGTCGCCCGACAGAATCCGGGAGGGAATGACATGGGACAAGAGGAGCGCCTGAAGCGAAGGCAGGTTGCCGGGTTCGAGCAGGAAGCGCCTGAACTCGGGGTCGAGGTCGCGCTCGAGGGCCTCATTCCGGGGGGCGAAGATGGTCAGGTTGCCCCTGCCGACGGCCTCCTCGAGGGTCTGCAGGAGCAGCGCCTTCTCCACCAGCTCCGCCAGCTCGGTGTAGTGGGAGTCGAGCAGCGCCACCAGCACGGAGTTGGAGTTGATGCTCGACGCGTCCGGCGCGCCGGCGACGGCATTGCCGAGGAGAAGGACAATGAGGACAGACAACAACAAGGCCTTGCAGCCGCAGATCTTGAGATCCATGGCCGGGGGATTCGCAGGCCACGACAGAGGCTGCTCTCTCCTCCTCTCCTTTATGCTCTCTCTTTTTTCTCTCTCTTACTTAATTCTCTGAACTGCTCGTCTGTTCGGCTTCGGTCCGATCACTCTCTCTCTCTCTCTGTGGAGGGAAAGGAGAGGGCGGGGGTTGACGATAAAAATAAGTTTAGATCCGGCCCTTTTCTTTCTTCCCTTTATGCTATGGGGAAGGTGGCCACGTGGCAGATCCAGAAAGCGCGGATCCAGGCTAGTTGAACGCGGGCCCTACATCTCCTCTCCGGCGGGCTTCTTCGCTTCTACTTCACCGTCTCCGAAAACGACGAGCGAAAAGACGTAAATGCCCTCAGTTAGCCGTAGTTGGCGATGGGAGATATTTTTTCAAGACAAATCGTACTAAAAATGAGCTTTGCTGATTTGTTGAAGCGAATGAAAAGAATACCAACTTTATAATCTTTACAGTTTAGTTTAGACGACACTTTATAATTAGGAAATTTCGGATGAAACTCATAGAGATGTGATCCTTATAGGAAATCATCGGGGCTTTGTAAAATCTAAATTGTGTGTGGAAGAAAATTCACTTAAGATCAGTTGTCTGCAGTTTTGGACGACGGGATTGGGAGGAGGGCGTTCTTGACATTTCGCACGACGTCTTTGGTGGGCAGGGCTTTTTTTAGCCGCCACTTTACCATTTTCCTGAAGGCAATGTGGTAAATGAACAGATAGAAGGAACGCTTCCATCCACATTTTTCTCGGGTTCGGGCGGGAGGTGGCTGTCATTCTGGAAGCGAAGGCAACGAACAGACGGCCGGCCGATCAATCGAAAGCCCCTCCCCATCTTCCCCTTTCCTTTTCACCTTTTTCCTTTTCATTTCCTTGTTTTTAGTTTGTAGATTTAAAAAGAAAATGAATTTCCAAGTCTTTGTCTCAATGAATGTTAATCAAAAGTGAAAGAAAAAACAGAGAAAAATTTACTGTTAAAATGAGATACATATATGAATATATGTATAGTTCTGTCTCCTTGGTGAGTTGGTTTTCTTTGAATTTATTCATTATTTCCCCACTGTCGGTGGCTGCTGACTTCTGGCTCTCTTTTTTTGTTTTCTTTATCAATTTTTAATTTTGCATGTTTCGTTTGCGCTTCCGCCATTAACTCCTGTAGATCTATTCGTTTTTTCTTATATAAAAAAGGGAAATGAAGAGGGTAGTTGGTATAAAGTGACAGAGCATCTGCCATGATTACATCTGCATCCCCACTCTTTTCTGCTCTCTAATCTCCAATCTCCCGCTTTCCGAAATGTTCCTAGAAATGGAGGACTTATGAGTAGTAGGAACATCGTCATCAGCAGTTCCATCAGAAGTAGTTCTGTTAAATCAAAACTAATCGATCATCTGCCCTCTGATCTCCCAAAAGTCTCCGATCTCCCGCTTCCGGCACTCCAAGAGATGCAGAAAGATCATCATCATCAGTAGTTCAATCAGAGGTGTTCTGTTAAATCAAACTAATCGATTACAGGAAAAGGTGAAACGATAAAATAATTCGATTCGAGTCGCTTCCTGAAACGATTTTTACAGCACCCATTTTTTCACCGACTGCCTGCTGGCTGCTGTCAAGAGAATGGAAGCTTGACCTCTTTCGATCGAACGCCTGAGAGAGAAAGAATGAAAAAGAAAAAACAAGAACTTGCATTATTAAATAGATTTTATTACGCCCTTCTCTGCGACGGCTGTACCCGCGAATTTCATAATTCAGCACCCGGATATCGTTTTTCTATGGGCAAGAGGCCTGGTTTGGCGGCATTTTTTTTTCTCGCGTTTTGGAGAACCGTCTATGGTGGAAAACCTCGAACAAAACCGGTCTATAATGCCAAACTTCAATTTTTGGTAGATCTTTAATGCATCCTTAACTTCGATGTCGGGTTTGTTCTTGTTTACAGTATATAAGAATAAGGAACTTCAATTTAAACTATCAAATTTCTTTTAGATTTTTAGTGCATTCTTCAACTTGATTCTTCAACTTGAATCATGAATGTCGAGTTTGTTAAGCATTTGTTATTATTTACAACATATAAGAATAACAAACTTAGATTTAATTTTTGGTGGATTTTTTAATGCATCATTCAACTTGAATGTCGGGTTTGTTATTGTTTACAGCAACAATTTACTAATAACAAGCTTCAATTTATACTTTCAAATTTTCTGGTAGATTTTTAATGAATCCTTCAACTTGAATGTCGTACTTGTTTATTTTTTAATGCATCATTCAACTTGAATGTCGGGTTTGTTATTGTTTACAGCAACAATTTACTAATAACAAGCTTCAATTTATACTTTCAAATTTTCTGGTAGATTTTTAATGAATCCTTCAACTTGAATGTCGTACTTGTTTATAGCATATAAAAATAATACAATTGAACATGACAGCAATCACGTGAACCTAAAACTTTTGAGTGTTCATTGGCACTCTGATTTTACCTAAAAAGAGTATAAATTTTTAATGATCTCATTGGAAAATGATTCAGAGAAAATTTACTTAGCTGATTCTTCAATTTTTTGAGATCAAGATCAAGTGAAAAGCCCCCAATTAAAAGTTTCCTTCTCCCTCCCCATTTGATCATTGAATCATATGCAGGTCTAAATTTTCCTCGAAACTCCACAACGGAAAAATTGGCTTTGTTATCCACAAAATTTGCAACTATTTCCTTGAATTTAGTGGTACTTTATAGAGATGTCAGTGATTCCATAACATATTGCTAAATTCGACTCAGAATCATATTCTAATGCCAAAGAATGAAAAGCAAAATTATATCTATGTAAATGATTTTTCAATATCCTTGTGACTTATTGACAATGATCTCCAAGTTAACCATCCACTCTTGTTTTGCAAAGGCTCGCAATGTTTAAATTTGTATATTTACAAGATTCCATTCACTTCCCTTTTGATTTCTGAATATTTTGAGGGCATTTGATTGAGAAACATTACATGTTCTTAAAATACATTTCCCAAGAACATCAGTATGGTTATGTGCATATTTTAGTTGTTGGGTCTAAAAATCACGTCCATTGTCAGCTCATGATTATTAAAAGAAATGTGATGTTCAAGAAACATATATTTTAGGAAGATTAGTCTCAAAAACATATATTTTGAGAGTTATATGAAAGAAACATCTGCAACAGATTAATTACTTTCCTAGAAAGAATGAAGCTCACAAACTGAAATGAGGGAACCCATTAAAGGTTCAGCATTACTGAATCAAACCCAAGTTGCTACAATAGGACCTTCATTTAAACCCTATTGCAAATTGGGGAAAATATAAAAAAAAAGGCCAAAAAATCAATAATAATAAAAAAGACACCTAATATTTTTATATTATTAAAAAGGATACCTAAGTTTTTGCGCCACTAATATAAAGTGACGGTTTTGTCAATGAACTCTAGGTTATTGCACATTTAAACTGGGTTAATATAACCAAATATTATTCATACACAATAAAAAAATTGTACCCAAACAAGTTAGCCTTTTTATTAGTATCTAAAACAATTGCCATGTGAAAGCATTTCTCTTTAATAATGCTAAAAATCAAGGAAAACCTAATCAAGTTGACAAAGTCAAGTATGATTTATGCATTTTTCTAGGGGCTAAACTGATCTTTTTGGCTTTATATTAACAATTAATTTGACAACAATAATTCTAAGAACCATTTTTTATTAATACAAAAAAGTTAGGCTTGTGTGTTTATTATCGTCAATTCGTTTTTGGTGCATTTTTTTGAAAAAAAAATCAGAAACGTCAAGAACATGGAGAATGATTAAACAACATTTTGGCTTGTCACTTTAAACAACTTGTATCCTGGCTAGTCGGCCAAGGTAAATGCAGCTTCCGGGCACTCAAGGGCATTCAGTATATATATATATATATGAGAGAGAGAGATTATATATATATGGCATAGTCCGTGCAGGTATCGAACTTACCCATCATAACTGTACTGTGCGAATGCCAACTTTGTCATTTTTCAAAGTCTTGTGTTGTGTTTCTCTCTCTAAATAATTTTTATAGTTCTTACTTACATCTCCATATTCAATAGTGGTAGTTAGGATGTTGCATCTACATAAGCATATAAATATTGTCACAATTATGATAATTAACATGACTCCTAAGTCAAGATCTGTTTTTATTACGCCACATTTAATAAAGAAGAGAGAGGAAAGATGCAAACCAAAAGCTAAGGGTTGGTAATAGCCAGGATATATATATATATATATATATATATATATATATAAAATTGTTTGAGCACCTTAGCTTAATTGTGTGAGGTAAATGAAGTAGAGGACAACCAGAGCAGATTCTCTTGGGGGCAAGATGAAAGCCTTGCATTTGAGTTCACTTCCTCAATAATAAGATGTACACCGACAACTTTGGCTTGCATAAACTGGAGTACCCAAGACAACACGAAACACATTTTTGTCGGCAATGACAGCTGCTGCACCAAACTCCTAGTTGACTCTCTCTCTCTCTCTCTCTCTCTCTCTCTATATATATATATATATATATATATATATATAAAATTGATATTTGATAACTATTTTCACATTAACGTATTAATATCCCTTAAAAGGTCCAAAGTTTAAAATATCAGCGCTTCTTAATTAGAGGTTTCTGTCTCAGACATGCCATTAAGACCGTGGTGGTTTCACCATGCACATCTTCTCCGTCCATACCAAACCGTTAGCGGTTTCTTCTGAGAACAAGATGAGAAAAAAAAAAGAAAAAGGAACGCGTGGTATTGTTTTAAGTTCGCGCACTTCGTGGTGACTCGATTGTGGCTTTACTTTTCGGGTGTTTGATTCATGAAACAGTTGTTTCTGTTAGGTAGTCCCCACGGACGGCCCCGCATTAAGAAGGATATTCCTTCAATCTCCAAACCTATATTTTATTCGACACGTAGAAGAGAAGAGAGACCCCTTCGCCAGA
This sequence comes from Nymphaea colorata, assembly GCF_008831285.2. Taxonomy (NCBI): domain Eukaryota; kingdom Viridiplantae; phylum Streptophyta; class Magnoliopsida; order Nymphaeales; family Nymphaeaceae; genus Nymphaea; species Nymphaea colorata. The sequence goes on along the minus strand of NC_045138.2, from coordinate 20,352,965 downwards.
TCTGACTAGCCCTTGTAAAAAATGAAGTTTGAGTGAAAACGTGATGTATTACATTCTTTAGAAAAAGGAAAAGATATAGAAAGAATGAGAAGAAGCATCCCAAATTGCCAGCCAACTTGTGGAATGATACACCTTTACCCTCACCAGATTTTTTAAGGAAAAAAAAAATGGAGTCTTCAGACACCTGGGCCCCAACGAACTTGAGATCTTTTGGGAGTCTTTCAGAGCAGTTGGATGACTTTAAAAAGCCCATTTAAGCCTACCGAGACAGGCTGTACAAATATATATATATATATATATAGACACACACACACACACACACAAAACCATATTGATTGAGCTCAGTTAACCCATGGCCACCCAAAACGCCTCAGGTGGATGCAATTAAACATGAGGCTCGAAGATTTTCCATCTGAATAGAAATCCACAAATTATATATATATATAAGAGACTCCTAGCATGTTCTACATTAACAAGTTCGAACCAGATTGAAATTGAAAAGTCATAGTGGAGCAATCATGCTTCAAATCTCATCCCAGGCGATCCTTCCTTGCATAAGCCTAGGAATAAGAATACTAAAAACCTTGTTTTATGAATCTACAAAAGTTGCACATGTAACACTAACACAGTGATACATGTAAAAATATAACATAGCGTTACATAAATCTACCTTATTTTTTAGAGCAAATGCATGAAACAACTTATTAATGTTATTGTCAATTGGCCTCATAACAGCACATTTGGTGGCCTCATAAGGGCAAGTACCTCAAAGAACAAGAACATACACAGCCTCTAAAAAGGCATATTTGCATAAACAGAGAGAATACATTCTTCACTGTTCGCTCCGTCCTTCGCCGTTCCATCACACTTCCCTTATTCTCCATGCCCACATTTGCTTTTATTCCAACACACTTCCCTTATTCTCCATTCCCACATTTGCTTTTAAGGGGCTTTTTGAACTCAATTCATGGAATACTCACACTTTACCTCACTAGGAAGCCACATTAGAGCAAAATTTCGTTCCTATCTTCAAAGGGTTGCTTAGGAGAAAAGAAGAAACTAACCTAACTTATAAGACCAGAAATAACAAAGGGGCGCCAGGACAAGGCCAGATAAGCACATGTAGAACCCGTTCCGAACCCACCAGACAAAGCCACCCGCTATATACCAAAGTTGCCCAGCAATAACCCGAACCTACACGTGAGAGGCCCACTAACTTCCGTATTCGCATTTGATTTTTCTTCTAAATTCGAACACCACAGACATCGATTTCTTGAAGTGAACAATTATTAAAGCAAAAAACTGGAAATAGTCAGTGATTAATACAGTTCACATCGGATCTGCTTATGTATTATTTAGAGGGTATATTTCATAAATCTGAGAGGAGGAAAGTGGCGGAGGGAGGTCAAAGCTCTTGGGAGAATTTTTTACAGAGCCAAATTTACAAAACATGGGAGCATCCAGAGTTACCATTCTTTCTCCGTCGAAACAGATAAAAAGAAAGAACCCACGTGAATATATCCTAAAAATATCCACCAACTGATAGCGAGACCCTTCCTCTCCTTGCCAAAAGTGCTGCTGACCATCCAGAAATAACTTCTCGGCCTGCACCATACCAAGGTGAACAAAATTAAACTTATACCTAATCCCGAAAGGTTCATCATCTTAATCACCCTACCCATTATCAGCTGTAAAAATGCAGCTAAGTAGCAAAGAAAAATTAGAGGCGGGCAGATTAACCATAAACTTAGATCTAAGTTTATGACAGTACTAGAAAAAGAAACTAGCTGCTATCCCAAAACCAGTTTTAGACAAAAGTGGGGAAGAGACGGATATTCTAACTTCTGCACAATGGTTGAGATTCCACGCAACCATGATGGCAGGAGTAACCAGAATATGAGGTAGGAAGGTTAACCCAGATGATCTCAATCAAGTTTTCAAGAGCCAAATATGCTTTCCCTAGTCCAAGATTTCGACTAAATCCAGTGATCCAGCAGGTTTCTTGAATAAACAAGCAGCTGCAGGAGACCACGAGATGAGTCGTTCTTTGGCAGTGTGTCTTTACTGCGATAACCCGAGATAAGATAGCAAGAAAAGAATCAAGTCAAAATTAAATGTGCCACATTGCTGCACAATGATTGGCTAACAAACGAGCAAATGCTGTTAAAGTTCCCCAACATCTATTGAGAAGAGGGGGGTTGGGGGCAGGCACGGTGGGGTGGGTGAAGAAAGGAAAAATGATGGAACACATCTAACTAGTGAGAAGTTGGCTAATTATAAACCAACCAGGCTGACTGCTAACTGCCAATTATCTCCCTCTTCAGGTTAAGCAGATTACATTCATGACTCTACAAAGTTCTTTTGGTATAAGCAAATGAAAAAGTTCAAAACTAGTGGCCTAGCCAAGATGGCAAGATGTCATATCAACAGCAGTTTTACCATCAAACCAACCATGCAAGATCTCTAAAGATGGAGCTGAAGCATAAGCAAAACCACAACAATCAAGCCAATTTTTCACTATAGCTACAGAATACCAGTATAAAACAGCTTGAGATGATACATGAAACTCTCCAAGAAGAAGGCCTCTTGTTAGAGACTTGACAATATGACAAACACAGGGAACTAAAGGGATAAAATGATAAATTACAAGTGCAGAAAAAAAAAAGAGAGAGAAGGGTTGCAGCACCCACTAATTCTTTTGAGAGAACATGCAAGACCAACTGAAAAGTCATAGTCGAAGACAGACATCATGCAGTTTGGAGAGAATCATAATGAATGTAATAAGCGCAGCTGTGAAGGGACTTTATGTGATGGAACATGGAATGAAAAAATGAGGAGGGAAGTAAGGGAGCACAAAATGGAAGTCACCTGGACATTCCACTTGCATAAAATTGCAGTTCTGGAAGTTTCTAATCACCAGGTTCAAAATAAAACTTATAAAGCGCATCCATGTAACTTATATTGCCTATCAGTAGTTCAACATAGACAAAGTACCCATCAAACAATATAATGATCATTGTGGAGCCACAGGGCAGTCTACTAATGGGAGACTATTAACAGCAGGACATGGAAACTCCACACTGATCAACCATTCTGCAGAAAATATCATATATAATGTAAAGCAAAATCGAGAATTGATATGCATGCTGCAGCAAAATAGTATTTCTCGATTATGTTTTTCGTACCTCCTTCAAGTGAACACATACAAAGGACTCTTTGAATGTTTTATAATTACCATAGGTCAACAGAAGAAACAAATACAACCCAAGATGCTTTGTTTCCCCTAAACATAAAAGCAAAAAATTAATGGACAAACGCCAACCATATGGACAAAGAATGTCTGAAAAAAAATTTCAAGGTGATACAAAGGACCGGCAGGGATATCTACATGGATAAGAAAGAGGTGGTCAGGTTCACACATGCTCAAGAAGACAAGTACCAATCCAAGATTAAAATATTGCAAGTTATATTGAAAGAAAAAAGATTCATGAATTCAGACACCAACAAAGCCAAAACCAAACTGACCGGTATGATGCCACTTAGAAGAGTAAGACATAACAAAGATGTGACATACACATTGGTTTGGTAACAGGGTGTGATGCCACTATAAAAGTAAAATACAAAGATTATAAGATGGACAAACGTCACAACCATAAAATACGAAAATACTTGATCAGTTGACCTGGTGAGTCGGTTGACACAGCTAAGATCAATCATTAATTGGGTCAAACCAGTTCAAGAATCATACTTGAAGAGGACTAAGTGAAGTCAGACAGCTCTCAGTCCTATATCTGGATGCCTGATGTTCAATATGAAAGAACTGCATACGAAGTGCAGATTGTACATTTGATCCATAACATACTGTACCATTTATCAGTGAAATGGACATTGACGTTTGCCCATAATAGCTGAAAAATACACGTAAAGCATATAGACGAGACATGTTTCACATGTACTAGATATAATTGTCATGGGCTTACAAAGTCAACAAGACAGCTTGTGCCAACCAAAGGCATCCTCAACAGCTTTTAAAACATTGGGTTTCACAATATATCCACCCTAGCTCATGTATCTTAAAAAGTTAAAGTTCCTATTCACAAATATTCTCCCGCTGTCTGCTTATGTTTCTAATTAGAATAAATTACTGGAATTCACCCTTGCCTACTGATCAACCAACATTTTTCACAAATCTTACCAACAGAAGCTCTTATTCTCATATTTTCTGTTCCTTAACTCTGAATTTACTCTTTGAAAGAAGTCTCTCTCTCTCTCTCTATATATATATATATGTGTGTGTGTGTGTGTGTGTGTGTGTATATATATATATATAAAAGATTAACAATAGATCTTCATTTAACTTGTGCCTTGACCATAAACTTGTCGGATAACAAAAATAACACAAAGATATTGATGAATGTGAAAACTAAGCTTATCCATATTCACCAGTCTGCATATAACTGTAGTCAATAAATTTCTTGAGTAATTAAAAAGTTATATAATAGCATACTAGGAAACAAGTACTCCGTTAAATTTCAAAACAAGTTAGCTTCTTGAAATTGACAGGCCCAAATGCCTACTAAAATATGACAAACTTAGATCGATAACATGTCCGATGAATAGAATGCACAAGGATAACGGGCACCACATGGGAATAGATGAAGCCAATATTTTAATGGGGATCAAGACATGCAGAAAATTATGAGAGTGGCGCTGAAAGCAATGACAGGAATTAAATAAGTGCCGACCACATTTAGCCTCAAAGAAAGTTAGCAGTGAAAAATTATCTTTATTTTTCTGATCCATTCAGGTAATAATGTGTGGTGGATACATGATAACCAACATGAAATTTCTGTCCCCAAATGGCCAATGTTGGAGCTCGAGAACACATAACTGACACAACTGTAATTCGTGAACACTTTTGTAACCAAAATGGTCTCATGATTTGATGACTGCAATGATGTCCTACAATAATATCATACTTTTTCCTTGAAAATTAACACAGATACTCCACAACTCATAACAAGATGCCAATTGCCAAAGAACAATGAGATCCCACTGGAAATGATCAAACCCTTCAACTCAGTTGGTATAAGAAATGATTTGTCCCACTAATCCCTGCAGTTTACAGTTTGAACAAAAAGAGAAAAATGCAATGAACTTGCATTGACTTTTGAAGCCTTCCATGAACTTGCCATTTGGATTAAGGCTCAAACAGTGTTAAAGCAAAAGTCCTAATGGCATGAGGAGTGGCCTAATTTGCTCAGTTTTTAGAATCTAGGCTTGCTTTCTGAGTTCTTCTTCATCAATAGGAACTCAAAAGAGAAACTCCCAGCAAATACCCAGGAAAACCTACATAACCATTACAAAATGCATTGTGAAATGTGAATCTACTTGCAGTAAATCAGCATGCTTCACAAAATTCATGGCATATGTCAACCATTTTTTTTGTTAGACAAGCACATTTTTGTCAAGCCTAGCTTCATATTGCAGTAAGCTGACAGAAAATAGCTGCAACAGGAGTTATTAAAATACTAACCTTCACATATGCATGTTAAACATGCAAACATTATATAGATATGTTGTGAGAAAATCAATTTGGGCCAGAGATTGCAGCACAAGTTGCTGCATTTACATTGGTTGGAGGAGTGCTAGGATGATCTTCCTCAATCACTTGGACATTTGTAGGAGTAGAATTCTCTTGAGGGATGACAGAACTGCCTTCAGTGCTTTCTGAAACAGAGGCCTCACTAGCTCTGTCAGTTTCACTAGCTCGCAGGCGCTCCATCATGTTAGAAAGATTGGCTATGCCAGTATTTGCATCTCTCCTAGCTTCAGAGTTGGCATCTTGTACAGGTGAATTTCGTGAGAACAGCCTCTCCCGCCATCCTCTTGTAGTCTTTGAAATTGTCTCCTTGTATCTTAAAAAGAAAGTAGTTTGGTCAGAAACCATAAGCACCAACCTTTTTTTTATAGCGACTGGTATTTGGTTAATACAAACCGTGTTGAAACTGCGTTGAAACGAGACTTCAGGGACTCCGAGAAGGAATGGAAATCGGAAGGCCCAGCTCGATCATGACTGACAGGGGAAGAGTGACTTGAACCACTCCTGTAACCAGGAACACAAATGAATATAACATTATGTCCAGACAAAAGACTTACAGATCCTCATGGTCTGACTTTGTCCAAGATATTTACCTATTATTCGACATGCTAAGTCTGTTGCTTATATTAGTAGCCATTGCAGCTGCTGAGTTGGGTATTTGATCAACTTGACGAGGAGGCGTTTGTGAAAGACTACCATGTTGAGGTTCTTCTTCAACAGAAGAAAGAGGAGCAGCTGGAGTTAAAACAGCGACAGTTGGGGAAGATTCACTTGCACTAGCTCTGGGAACTGCAGACATGGGACCAACAGCTGGTGCATTTGGATGTGCTGAAAAGACCAGAAACTGTGGCCGACCATGGGAACCAGCCCTACTCCAGTGGCCTTCTCTTCTGGCAAAATGATGTGCCCTCCCCATGGCAGCAGCAGCAGCAAGATGTTGGATAATACGCTCTTCAAGTTCAGAATCATTTGCGCCTACTGGAAGCTGCATCCAACAAAGTTCATCGATAAATGAGTAGGGTATAGGTCCTGTAATGTCTCCACAATCAAGGACAATATAACAACGCAAGACATCAAGGCCACGTACATGTTGTAGTTCGAAGTCCCCAAGTGTTGGATGATGGAATATGGTTGTGTTTCTTGATTGATTTAGCCTAAAGTTCCTTTCCCGCTCAACTCCCTCAAGCAGCTCTTGACTGAAAGAACACGGTCACACAATTATGTATAATGAACCACATGTTTGGCATTCTTTCTTTCCTTTCCTTTGAATCAGAACGCAGAAGCAAATTCCGCTATCACCGACAAGAAGAAAGAAACAACAAAAATGAAAAAATTCATTTAACAGACCTTGCTGGATCCTTAAGACTGATAGGTTGCCAACACATGGGGCACTGGGAGCTTCGCTGGCACCTGACATTCAAGATAATGAACGCAAACTAAGATAAGGCACAAAAGACTAACTGTGGTTTCACGTTCAAATAAAGAGATATTGGACATACAACGCAACCAAATTTAACTTGACAAGACGTCATTTTGTTATCATCATAAACAAGATATCGACGACCCAACTATATCTAGCAGCCGGCATCCTTTTAGTCAATTGCATTGAAGAAAGACATTATGCTGGATTCTTTGTCATCAAAATATGAAAGGTGTGAACCCCTTATCTGCCATGCCGACATATTCCACCATAGAACACAAAGTTCCACCAGATGCCATTTTCCGTTGGCACAGCAAATGATGGTATACTACAACATCATAATCCCCTCCTCTACAGGTACCAAAACAACAAATTTCAATAGATCTATCAAACTGTTCCATAATTATCATTAACACGTGAAATCAGCCAAATTGGAACTGAATTGTTCGAGAAGGACGTGTCGACACACTCACCATTCAAGGATGCACTGGAGATGGAACTCATGTTTGCAGCTAGTCACCTGCCCAAATACCAACGAGAAAAACTCAGAACCTTTCAATCATAAGCTATCAGACAACCGGCAAGAAGATCCCAAACCTAAAACATCTAAGAAACAAATTACCATCATTTCATAAGAGAGTGAGAACAGAAAAGGAAATCAAGGAAATTCTACCGTGGAAGGATCGCTATCGCAGAACTGCTCCAAACAGATGCTGCAAGCGTCCTCACACGCATCTTGTATGCCACCTTCCACAAACGCCGCGGCGGACGTCAAATGACTCTCGCTCTTCTTCTCCTCGTCCATCCCTAAACCCTAAAGATCTCCCCAACAAAAGAACAAACAAATTAGACACACCATCACCGACATAACCCAAATCCACAAAACCCACGGAAACAAAGGAAGAAAGAAACAAGAAAAAGAAAAATACCCAATTGAACATGAAAACCTTCCCAATCTGGAAATAAGCACAATCCAACACAAAAGAAGAACGAATCTAAAATATTCCTCACCAAGACCAGATTGGGGCAGCTCCAGATGCGACCCACCAACGATCAGCCAACCCCACCCAACTAACCCCTCCCCTCAAAACAAAAAAAAAACTTAGGGTTTCAAGCTGCAAGATCACCCTGGAACTCCATGGCAGGCAGAGTTTCAGGTCCTCCGCTTGATATGCCCTAGCTTCTTCAAGAAGGTGGACTTCTTACGATCACTTGGGCATTCTTGGGGGGTCCGTGAAAACGAAAAGGAGAGTGCAGAGAAAAGAAAAAAAACCTCCCTCCCTCTCCCTTTATCTCTTCCTTCTCCTCCGCTCCTCTCCTTTTTCTTAGTGCGTGCCAAAAACGCCTTGGGCTTGCTTTTATACATGTCAGGATTCCCGGCATTTCTCTTTTGACCGGTATTTTGGGGAAGAAGTTATTCATAAGAACAAAAAAAAAAAAAAAAAAAAAGTGACTCTCTCTCTCTCCTTATCACATTTCCACAAAAACCAACAATTTTTTTTGTTTATTTTATCTTCTTCTAGCATTGTGACCAAACTGCCCTTTGATTTTTCAGCCACTGCCAAGGGCAGCAGCTGGTCTTTTTTGGCTTCAGTTTGGGTACAGATGGAATTTTAGTATCCACATTTGCATTATTGAGGTTGGTCCCACCACTGTGTATGAAAGCCCCAAGAGCTCAAATGGGACCCTGTGGTAACATTTTGGTCCTACAATGAGTTCATCTTCACAACATTATGTTGATTTCTCCCTTCCCCCAACATTGGTCAATGTCATGGGGCTTGGTCAGCTTCTTCTTGGTTGTTGGGAGTTGGGGATGAAAATAGTGATTGATTTGATCAAAAATCTGTTTAGTAGAATCTTTTCAACGGATTTCGTTTTGATCGAATCTAGATTAAGTTCAATCTTTGACTAAGATCATATAAGAATTTGGAAAACTTAGACTTTTAACTTTCTCATGACCTTTAGGGCCCGTTTGATGAGCAGTGCTATTTCCTACGACACTGGAAATAAAATTCAAAATTTTAAAAAAAATTCTTGTCCATTAAACTTTAGAAAAAAAAAAATAACTATTGAGTTGATTTTCAAAAATTTCTTTCAGAATTTTTTTTCACCCCAAAGGGTGGAAAACATTTTCCATGTTCCTTAATCCAAGGATTCTCTTTTTTCATCTGTTATTCCTATCAAATTAGAAATTCATTTTTTGAAACATAAACCCAAATCCAACAAACACAAAGGGGTTTTGGAAACCTGGATTTTGTTTTCATTTCTTTAATTTATGAAATAAGTTTCTGGAAACTTCTTTCCAACTCTATATTTCCAATGCATCAAACGGCCCCTTAGGGACATCAAATCAAAACCGTCCATCATTTTGATTGGACGGCCGGTAAATTTTTTTTTCTTGGTTTTCTATCATGTAGGACAATAAAAAAAGGGGAAAAAAGGGAAGGAGGAACCCTTCCCCCGCCGCCCACGATCAACAGACATCCCATGGCTGGCACTGCTTACCAAACGACCCAGAGTTGATATCCACGTATGTTTAATTCGCTTAAAGTCGGCATTCAGGGACTCTAAGAGCCCATTGGAGTGCATATAAATGTTGGATCTCATGCTACTCACTTTCCAATTTAGTCTTGAAAAAGATCTGAAATTGAATCCAAATTTGAAATGAATCATATAAAATTTGACAAAGATTGCTCAAATCCAAACTGGTTATGTCTCTAGTTGGCAAAGCAAATAGGTGAGGCATACCACTTTTTTTTGTCTTTGTGAAAGCTGGGAAAACATACATGGATAATAAAAAAATATCCATGACCCTTTGATATTATTAAAAAACAAAGTTTTTTGCACCAACTCTAGTTTATGACTATAGTTGGAAGTCAGCATGATAGCATGACTAAAGCACTCTCAATAAAAATGAATTCTAAATCTCATCAGCTTGCATTATTTTATTTAACTTTACCTAATAATAATAAATTACTAATACATGATCAACTATATCCAAATCAGTTCGCCTTTTCTCATAAACATTATCTTTAACTACATGATTAACAATATCCATGTGGCTTAGCTTTTGCTCATTAATATCTAAACTAGATGTATAACCTTTTTTTTTTTTTAAATAATGCTAGAAAGTTATCAAGGAAAGGAAGACTGGGTGTTTTTGTGAACTTAGATAAAAAAAAATGATTCCCAAAATTTTATTTTGTCAATTACATATGAAAAAAATAAAGTGTGCTTTTAAGAATATTCAAAAGTTAAATATGTTTTTTATATTTTCTTCGCATCTATAGGAGCAGTTTGGACACGGACTTTACTCTTTTTGCTACATGGCAGGATTTACCCCACAAGGATTATGGTTTCCTCTTATGTCTCCATGGGGTCCATTGAATAATTGCAATCCATTTAAGGCCAACTAGACAAGTCTTGATCATTGGCTCCATTCAACAACTTAATTACTTGTTGAACAAACATTTCTCAAGAATTATCATGATCCCAAAGATCTTGCAGACACATTTGAGCATATATTTGCATAGTTGAACCAGAAACCAAGGAGTTTCGCCGGCAGGGCGGCGGCGGTGGCGGCGGCTGTGGCGGTGGCGGTGGCGGCGGCTGTGGCGGCGGCTTTTAGATGGGCAGCCACGGTTCAACGGCCAAAAGTGTCATCCTTGCGCAAGTTGAAGCTATATGCATACAAATCACGCCGGGTCGAGAAGCCTGATCATTCAGATATATATAGGTTCTATCGCTGCTATAGCAAAGGACTTAGATATGAGTCTCTCTTACAATTTTGCTTCAAGGAACAGTTGGGTATATATAAGATGCGGTCAGTGGCGGAGCCAAAAAAAATTGGCTGGATGAGCACTCACTTAAAAATACTCATATCTGGTGGGGCACTTATACATGTTTATTCAAAAATAAAGAAATTTTAAGAGACTGGTGTGGTCAGTTGCCCACACAAGTCATCATGTGGCTCCGCCACTAGATGCGGGTTGTTTTTCTGCGTCAATGAGTAGCTGTTGTAGTGCTTGTAGTAACCATTTCCAAAAAAAAAAAAATGAAAGGAAACCACCCCGGCTAAGAGACTTCATCGCTTGCTCAACATAAAACTCGCAAAGGACATTCTTTCGCCCCAATACTGGTTTTGACATGCGAGTCGGTTTTCGTAAAGGGTAGGCACCCACAAGATTTGAACCAGCAACTGGAAGTAAGTGTAATTTACTAACGCTAATCTTGTTATTGATGTCGAGTAAAGTTAGTTTAATTCTTTTGATGGAATCTTTGATAGGGTTGGCGCAATGAATGGGGCGCTTTATGTACAAAAAAGGTCACCGATATGTAAGTTGAAGCATAGTAGAAGTGGCATTCGATATAATGGAAGCAGGCTAGCATCTTAAGAAGATAGGGAAAAGGGTGGGCATTTCGGCTCTCTTGTTTAACGTTTTACTCCTTCTGCTCACCCAAGTAATTGGCAATAATAAAATATGCAGTCTTTTCATGTTCTTAAAAACTAAGTTTCCTATGATTGATAAAAAAAAATCTGAAATTTTAATTGTTAAATCTGTACAAATTTGCCATTTTACCCTCTAAAAAAGAACATAAGGTTTTTCTTTGGAAATTAAAGTTTATGGTGTTCCTGAAGAACAATCCATAACCACATAAAACTCGCAAAGGCCATTCTTTCGCCCCAATACTGGTTTTGACATGTGTCGGTTTTCGTAAAGGGTAAGCACCCACAAGATTTGAACCAGCAACTGGAAGTAAGTGTAATTTACTAACCCTAATCTTGTCATTGATGTCGAGTAAAGTTAGTTTATTTCTTTTGATGGAATCTTTGATAGGGTTGGCGCAATGAATGGGGCAAGGGCCAGTACACAGACAGTTTCTTTTACGAATTTCGAGATCATCAACTTTATGTAAAAAAAAAAAGTCACCAATATGTAAGTTGAAGCATAGTACAAGTGTCATTCGATATAATTGAAGCATACTAGTATCTAAAGATGATAAGGAAAAGGGTGGACATTTCGGCTCTCTTGTTTAACGTTTTACTCCTTCTGCTCACCCAAGTAATTGGCAATAATAAAATATGCATAGTCTTTTCATGTTCTTAAAAGCTAAGTTTCCTGTGGTTGATAAAAAAAATGTTTTGAAATTTTAATTGTTAAATATGTACAAATTTGTCATTTTACCCTCTAAAAAAGAACATAAGGTTTTTCTTTGGAAATTAAAGTTTATGGTGTTGGTGAAGAATAATCCATAACCGCTTTAAATTTTAATAAAAGACTTGTTTGGATACAATCACATATTTATATAATTGGTTACACATAAGAAACTAATACCAATCAATGATCTTACAATTCCCCTTATTAAATTTTCTTTATGATCAGTTTCTAAAAATTTCCTTTAAATAACTTTAAATTATGCTTTGAATAGGATGGCATGCTTTCCTGTTACTGATAATTCTTTAGGTGCGCTATTGAAAATTTCTTTCTAAATAATTTTAATATATATATACTTACAGTATATTAATGTAGCTTAACATCAAACCCTTCATCAAAGGAAAGCAAAAGAAAGTATATGAAGAGTTCATTGACTATTCGCCTACAGCCGCAATGAATGATATCCACATTGATGGCATTACCTAATCAGTGCCACAGATGTCACAGATATTAATGAAAAAAAAACAAGAAAAACGAAAAAATAGTGATATTTAAAAAAACAGGAAAATATATTTAGCACATTTTTCATGTTATTTTCACATTTTTTCCTATTTTTTCATTTTTATTTTTTTTCAACGTTAATATCTTCATGTATTCAAAATTTGAAATTAACCTAAATTGTTTTTCATTATTTGTATCATCATTAAAACATTCATTTTATTACTTCTATCTAATTCTACTACTTTCATTAATGTCTGATTCATTTTATTTTTTCACCAATTTTTTGACTTTTCAAAAGTTTTTGCAAAACTATGCATGACACGTATGGTTTTTGGTTTGACCCGGAAAATCAATTTTTTAACTTGTTTATATTGAAAAAATCAATTTTTTTAGTTTGGCCCGGCTCGTCACTCTTCTTGGCCCTACCCGTCGCTCCTCTTGGCCCGACCCGTGGATCGTTTGGCTCGTCCCTTAAAAAAAATCCTGGCTCCGCCCCTACATAGATAACTGGTTGGAAAAATAGTTGTGTAGAAGACATGCCGCCAGTTGGATCATGTAGGCATTACTATTATGAACTGTAAATGAAAGAATCACAACACTTTATTTTCCTAACCTAAGTCGCAACACAGCTCAAGATCCCGAAGAGTTCACCCAAAATTTGTTTTTTCATAATACCCCGAAACACTATGTTGTTCCTTAAAAATGTTTCTGACGGCCTCAATTTCTTCTCTTTCAAGTTGATTGGATGACTTATATAGCACAGATTTTCTTTTTTTATGATTAGGTGTTTCAGTTGACCCACATTATGTCAAGATGTCGCAATAACAGCTTATTGGGGATGCAGCCCTCTATATTTATTAAACAAAATTATCTGTACAAAGGAAAATAATAACACCAAAAAGATGTCACACACTTGTTTCTAAAGCTATTTGTCCATGAACACTATGTTGTTGCTTTAAAAACATGGTATGATTAAAATATTTTTGTTAAATCCAACAATCTATTTTATCCTTCACTACACATAATTATATTAACACTAATATATATATATATATATATATATATATATAATAAGATAATTAAATAATATGTGCACCTGGGAATAGCAGTTGACAAAAGAAGGGGCACTACATATATCAAATGATTTCAGAGAAGAAAGCCACTATGATAAGTGATTCCTGGCAACTTTATTAAAAAGTGAAGGAAAGAATCAACCACAATTGTCCGTTGAGATGCTGAATAGACATCGACGTCACTTTCTTCATTTTCACTTGCTCATCTTCATGTTGTTCGTTTATTCTTTTCACCACAAACCATACGCATCATGCATAGTTTTGCGAAAACTTTTGAAAAGTCAAAAAATTGGTGAAAAAATAAAATGAATCAGAGATTAATGAAAGTAGTAGAATTAGACAAAAGTACTGAAATGAATGTTTTAATGATGATACAAATAATGAAAAACAATTTAGGTTAATTTCAAATTTTGAATACATGAAGATATTAACGTTGAAAAAAAAATGAAAAAATCAGGAAAAAATACCAAGTTACTCGTTGAAAAATTTTCAAGAGGTGCGACGGGCCGGGACCCCCCTCCCTCCGCCCCTGTATCTATGCCCTATGGAGCTCCTAAAAACCAAGTTACTCGTTGCAAATACGTCGTCACGTGCATCGGCTTCTTTGGGAAGGCATGATTTAATTTGCCCTCATTTTGCGTGTGCTACAAGAAGTTGACCATTAATGGCTCAGCCTCATGCCCTTTCAGGGGTGGAACCAGAAATTTTCATGAGGCGAAACGAATTAAAGTTTTTAAGTTTTGACTAGGACTGAAATATCATTTTTAAAATTTTTAAATATAACAAGTGAAATTTTTTAAAAATTTACATGTAATTTTTTTTTTTTTTAAATTGAGGTAGGACTAAGGTCCATGCGAGCCCTACCTTGGCTCTGCCCATGATCCCTTCCCCATGTTCAAAACACACACATGCAAGTGCTTGTGTATTTATGTTATCAGTCGGCCCGGGTGGGTTCGACTAAGTCTGTTCGGTTCGATAAGATTTCTTAATATTATTTTTATTAATTTTTATGTATAATTATAATATTTTATTATAATTAATTGTATCTATATATTATTTTATGTTAAGATATATATTTTTAAATTTTAACTAGGCTAGGTCGGGCCTCAGCTCAGGTTTCGAGCGTCGGGCCTCAGCTCAGGTTTCGAGCATCGGGCTAGCCAGATGCCCAACCTATAATTTGTTCACTTGGAAAAGGAAAAAGGAGAGTTACCATAGACTTGATAAATTCAAAGTTCGGAAGTCAAGTATATATCTTAAAATCATTTTTGCGATGCTTATTGCTTCATGAACCCAAAAAGTCGGAGGTTTATCTCATCAATCCACTATTTATAAGAAAAATGAAAATTTTGGAATAAATGAGATATGGATCAAAGACAGAAAGCAGCTGGTGCATGATTATTTTTGCTGCTATTGTTCATTCACATGTCGGTGACTTAGGGATATAATCTAGTGACATTTTTGAGTTTATTTAAGTATTTTGTTGGTGAACAAACGTATTTTATCCTGCCCCTAGAGCACATGTTTATTTTTAGTGTCTTAAGATAGGTGCTCTCACTGTACTTCAACTTGCATATTGGTACTTTTATTTTACGACATAGAATTTTTTTATTTTAACCGACCCAAAGTTGACACATTGAGAACTTGAACTTGAGACTGGCCACCTACAAACCCTTTGTCCATCCGTTACCCCAATGAGGGAAATAAGTTTAATTACTCAAGTAAAAAAACCGTATGCAAGATTTCAGTTCTAGAATTTCCATGTTTTGAAGGGAATACGGAGATAGTAATCAATATTTAATTTGGACATATAAAAGTTGGATTGGTTGAACAGAAAACCTCCATTTATTTTTGGCAACGACAGGAACATGGCAGTTCACATCCAATTTGCCTATTTAGATCGAGCAAAAATTCCATATATAATTGTTTTAGGTTGCTCGAGTTTGAGTAAAAGATTGTCTAAATATATGGCGTGAGAGAACAAAACAAAATGAATTCATTTAATATTAATGAGTTCCATTGTGGGCTAAAAGACTTCCATTTGCTCAAGAGCAGTGAAAACAATGCATTCCCTTTTCCTTTGTGAATCTTTTACAAAATTCAACAAAAAAAAAATATTTTTTGGAAAAAAAACCCCAAGTAAGATCAAATGCTAAACCTGCCCGAGTTTCTCCTTAGCATCTCTCCTAAGACATGATGGTCGCGTTTGATAGCTTCGGATTTTAGATTTGATATCTATCAATGCTTTAGTTTACCAGAAATTTACTATTTGAATAAGTACAGTATTCCAAAATCAGATGCATATATATAAATATGGCTTCCAATCACTTAGACATGAAGTCCGAGGTAAACAAATCTGGCCTTGGGGTTTACTTGAGACCAACTCAGGCACTAGTTGGTAACAAGGAGTTACAAGCAATCAAAAAGCCGGTTGGATGCTTTGAGTGTGTGTTTGATAACCAAGAAAAGAGATTGTGATCAACAAAGTTAGTTCTTCCTACGCCGCAGAGATAATATTTTCGAGAAAAAAGAAGCCCAAACTCTCTTAAGGCTGATTTTTCTTTCCAATTTTGTTGTAACAATTTCACCCCGTTTGATTTCAAGAGGTACAAACTAAATTATCAAATTTAGTGATGGAGATCATCAATCTCGTCAACAAAGGACACTTGATCTTCTGTTTTTCATCCTCAAAACCATAGAACTTCAACATCTTGGAATGTGAGAGAAGAAAGAACTGCTTCGCTTCATACCAGATTTATTACCTTATCTGAACTATCCATCGCACATCTTGATTTTGTTTTGTTTCTTTATATACGAGACGCGTTACTGCATCAGAACTATTTATGTTTTTTTTGTTCGCGTTTCGATCAGTGTTAGTTCCATCATCTTTCTCAGAGTTGTACCTATCAAGGCCCCAAAGCAGGGGTGGAGGCAGGTGTGGGCAATTGCCCACACAGACCCAAAAGACAATGCTTATTTTCATATTGATATTTTGGGGTAATTATTTTTACTAACATATCAATGAACCTTAAAAATTTTAAATTTTGTAAATTAGTACCTTTT
Organism: Nymphaea colorata; assembly: GCF_008831285.2. NCBI lineage: Eukaryota > Viridiplantae > Streptophyta > Magnoliopsida > Nymphaeales > Nymphaeaceae > Nymphaea > Nymphaea colorata. The sequence goes on along the minus strand of NC_045138.2, from coordinate 20,336,150 downwards.
AGCCAGAATTTTTTAGTTTGGTTCTTGTTACAGACATAATCGCAAATAACGTTTTGAAGTTTAAAATGGGGATGTTTTTATTGGGTATAATAAGAATATGGAAAAAATACCATAAATTTTTAAAAATTAAAAAACTAAAATTTGAGAAAAATAAAATAAGTGAGAAACTAATAACACAAACTTCAAAAGATAAGAATATTTGCAACAACAAAAAATTGTTTGGCATTAAAAAATAAAACAAACGCGTTAAAAATGCTTTTTTTAACGTTTTTTTTCAAAAAAAAATGATTTTTTAAAGTTTTAAACAGTAATTTAATATATCATAAAAAAAACATGTTTTTTTGTGACTATGGTTACAAATAATGAAAATGAATGAAGCAAGTCAGGGGCCTGTGATTTCCATTCTAATTAGCTAATAGATGTGCTGTATCAGCAAGAAATCCCAACAGATGGCTTGGATGATTACCAATTGTAATGGCCAGAAGTTCCTTTCTGGAATCAGATGAATGCAAGGGCGTTTGAGATGGAATGGTGAGGAGTTCTTGAGGTAGTTGGAGGTCATTCTTCATGGAGGTGGAAATTGAAGAAAGCTGTGGACTGTCATGGACAAAGAACAGACTCTTCTTCTCTTTCTTCATGGAGGTGGAACTTGAAGAAAGCTGTTGACTGTCACGGTACGAAGAACAGACTCTTCTTCTCTGTCTTCATGGAGTCGGAAATTGAAGAAAGCTGTTCACTGTCATGGACGAAGAACAGACTCTTCTTCTCTTTCTTCATGGAGGTGGAAATTGAAGAAAGCTGTGGACTGTCATGGACAAAGAACAGACTCTTCTTCTCTTTCTTCATGGAGGTGGAACTTGAAGAAAGCTGTTGACTGTCACGGTACGAAGAACAGACTCTTCTTCTCTGTCTTCATGGAGTCGGAAATTGAAGAAAGCTGTTCACTGTCATGGACGAAGAACAGACTCTTCTTCTCTTTCTTCATGGAGGTGGAAATTGAAGAAAGCTGTTCACTGTCATGAACAAAGAACAGATTCTTGATCTCTCTTAATTTGAAGGTATTATTAGCCAAGTTATCCCAGCGCTTGTGATGCTTGAAGGAATGCAGAAGTGGAAGCTTTGATTTGTTGCATAGTAAAGGGCACCAAGAGAGTGTGAATGATGGAATATATATATATATATATATATATATATATATGATCACATGGGGAAGCTCAATATCCCTTGTACAAAACATGCTTGAAGTTCATGTTCTTATAACACTAATGTTAGCTAAATAAATTATGTGGAGTCCATTCACATGGTGAAGTTTAATTTATACTATGAAGTTTGAGAAAAGGATATTAGATAGGCTTGTAAGTTGTAGACTTAGTTACTGGTCATCGCACATATTCGAGCATGTTTTATTTTTTTCCATTGTCAACAATAGTTCTCTAAAATGTTTTAAGTATAAAAAATGTTTTTGGAAAACTTTCAAGACAAGGATTTTTACTAATTATTATTATCTAAAAGTCTTTTAATTTAATAATAAAACATTCATGCTTTGCTTTATTGTTGCACTGATCTTTTACATTGGTTGTTACTCTTCTGAACTGCAAACGGCGTAATACTTGAGTTGAAAAAAGGATATTATATGACCATGGAGGCCTCGAAGCTGCCCAGAACCTTAAGACACGTTTGAGGGAAAAGTTATTTCCTTCAGGAAGAAAAAAGTTACCTTTAGATTCTCAATCAATGCTTAATTTCACTTTCACCTCTTTCAACTTATTTCCATTCACGACCATCAAAGTAATAAATAAATTGCCTGGAATCTTTATTCCATTCCATCAAACAATAATAAGTTTTAAAAATATGGATTTCCTTTCGGATTCATCAATTTCAGAAATTAAATTTTTGAAAACTTCTTTCCTTTTTTATATTTCCAAGACATCAAACGGCCCCTAAAGACCGAAAAATGGTAAAAACTTGGCCTCCTGCAAACCGCCAAACAAACACAAAGATCAACACTTGCATCTCAACATTATTTGCCAGCGCAGTGTTTGGGTACAATCAACTTCTTATTATGGAAGCAAGCATTCGATCTTTTTCAAATTTCAAATATGCGCTTGGAGTTTATGAAATTTCAGAGAGGCTCAAGAAGCCAGGCCGCCCTCTGCGGCCCTGGCTCCACCCTTGGTCAGAGACACATGTTGTCTGCTCTCGAATCCAACATCTCTTCAGCATTCTACTTTTATCCTACATTTGAAAGAAGATAAAAACAGGAAAAAATTTCACCCTCCTATCAAACAAGGACGATGGTTATTATCGATGGTTTTTAATAAGCATATCCCAAAAAGATCTAAGATCCGAAATTTTTCTTTTTCTTTTTTTTTTCTTTATCTTTAAAAGCGAGTTATGAACGAATTAAGTTTGACGAAAAAAAAAAGTTATAATAATACAAGAATACCAAAAAGGATATTCTAACGGAAACCAGCACGCCGCCCTAAAAGGGCATTAGACAATCGTGAAGGATAATGTTTTTAAATGAAAACGGACGGCGTTCGATGTAATCAGTTTTTCAATCATAAAATCGTGGTGTCCTGTATGATGTTTCCATTTCAACCACACTTAAGTAACTTAAAAAAAATAATAGTTTATTATTTTTTTTTAGTTGAAATATTATTTTTAATTTTCTTATAAAATAAATTATATATATATGTATATATATATTTTGGTTGGTTTGTGTAAGCAATTGCCCACACAGTGCTTACAATTGTCTTCGCCCTTGGTTTAGCCCAAGCATTTCTTTAAATATATGAAATTCGAAGCTATCAAACATAGCTTTCAAAATTATGATTCTCGGTAAAAAGGAAGATCAATTTTGAGGCATCAACATAGCTGGAAAGGAGAATGGTCACGAGTTTTTAGCTCCATTGACTTGCCTTTCCTAAGCATGCATATAACTGGGTCAAATTGGAAACAACAAAATCTATCGGATGGAGAATCCGAATCGAATTTGGATTCTTATGATCGAAAATGACAAAAAGCTGAAAAAAAAAATCCCACCAATTTGACGACGTGCCAGAGACTAGAGTCCAGGAAACTTAGTTTCACGAGAAAGTTCTACGCTATGAAGAAAATCGTTTAAATGCCGAAGGAGAAGCTATCACAGAATAACAAGAAATATTTCACGATTTCTTTCACCCCAAGAAGTTGTTTATCCATTGCTTTTTCTTTTCGAAAGAAAATAAGATAAAACTCATCGTGTATCCATTGATGATATTTGCAGGTGATACTCATCTTTAAATTTCAATGCAGCTACATGTGAAATCTCCATCAGAAACCACTTTTCAGTGTAGTTCTTGGTATTGGTAATAACCATTGTCTACGATTGATTCATTAGACAAATTCACTGTTCAAGACATAAGAAACCAAATTATACTGCTTTTCTTTTGAGTGCTTCTAAAATGGCGCCTTGGGATCCGATAAAGCAGACTCCACCCATTCCTCCGATCAAGGCAGGTACTGATTTCTTCTACCAAGGCACTGTACACTTCCACTGACCTACGATGAGGACCAATGTGCAGTAAAAGACTGTGCTTTCATGGGATGGGGATCCACAGCTCACCACAGAACTGAACTTAATCCCACTGGACAAGGCACAGGAGTGGGTGCCATCCACCCCAAAGATTTCCTCCTGAATGTAGATGAGGAATGTTTAGGCAGTGGACTGGTTGAAGAAGAGAAAGTGACAACCAAAATTGAGAACAAATATACATCAAGAAACAGAACCCATAGGCTAAGAGACAAACACCAATGTTTTCAACTTTTCAAAATCAGTCTGTATCAACCTGCATCAAGGTTGGTGCTTCTACCTCCCATCTGCAAAGGAGATTAGACTAAAGTTCTGTAAAAAATTTAAAATTTGTTAGAAGATGGAAAGCCACAGTTGTATTTTACCTCTGTTGACTTCGACAGCAACATAGACTCAAGTATCCCAACATGGTATAGGGGAACTGTCAAAACAATACCAATCTTGAGTTTCAGGTTTATGAATGGAATCTCATTCTCTACATCATTTTGCAAAATGATCCACCTTCCCTTGCCAGTATTACATTGACGACTGTGGAAAGAGTTACTTTAAGATGTTATGAGTAAAAAATGAGGAAAAGTACTCATCTGGGGAAGCAAAATTTCAACATCAATGTCCTCCAGGTACCCCCACTGACTCGTTTACCAAATGGTCACAAGGCTGAGCTTCAATGGCCGTAATAAATTAAAGAAAGAAATCCCCAGGCTTTCATCGAATAGGATACGACAGGTAGGCACGTCTACCCATAAGAAATGTTGGTTTCTGATTTCATCCAAAGATCTCCTGAATTCTTTATTTCAGACATCAAACACTTCCACATAAGCAGACAGCTAACATATAGAGAATTGCAGGAAAAGAAAGCGATTGAAAATTATGCATTTGAGGCTTTGCAGAGATCAATCAACTAACTTATAGAGAAAACGTCAATCTCAATCTTGAACGCGTGAAGTTATAGATAGAGAGCGTTAGAGACCCCACAAATTGCTTGGAATTCGTAGACCAAACTTTTGAACCATTCCTGCGAACAACTAATAAAGCAAACTTGAATAAGGAAAAAAGTGAAAGTGCAGAGTCTTGCTTCCACAAACTGCAGGCTTATCAGGAGTCGCCGGCAATCAAATCATCAATCCATCAGAGATCACAACGATCGACAATCAACAATAACAATCATTTGTTACGCGGCATTGATCACAATTGAATCAATCGCTGTCAATTTTCTAGTTTCACTATTTGACAAGTTTGGTTCTTTATACAGAAGGTGAAACCAAAGAAAAGGAGAGATGAGAAGGGGGAATGATGTGAAAAAGCGGCTTTTACCGCTACCCACATCGTAAAATTGCGAGGAAAAAGGTGAAGAGAGGGAAGATATCATTCTCTTTCTGAAGGGCTCCTCCAAAATCCGGCATAGAGCTTCCCCAACATCTCCTCGTCCATTTGCCACTCGTCGTCGGTCGCCGTTGGCACATCCGGACACTCGCCGTCGGACTCGGACTCCGACGGTGCGGGATGGACTTGGGGAGGAGCGGACTCGTCTCGCTTGCGCTCGTGCAGGAGTCCCGGCCTCTTCTTTCCCGCGACCCCCCTCTTCTTCCTCCTCCTGAGGGCCCTCCGGCATAGCCCTGCCGGCAACCTCACCATCGTCAGCACCACGAGGCTCGCGAGCCCGCACGGACAGCAACAGACCACCGCCGCGCACTCCGCGGCCGTGCCGCCGGCGACCTCGGCGAAGCGAGATTTTAACCTCCGGCTCGTCGGGATGGATTCAGACCGGTGCCCACACTCCGGCGTCATCTGCATGGCTCGATCGCCCATACAAAATCTAGAATCTCTGCCGTCGAAACGAAAAAAAGAAAAATGATCCTTCTTCTTGTCCTCTCCTTCGAACCAACGCACCACTCAATCCTTAGTCTTCCTTCTCGACGACCAAAAAAGAAAGCGTTCCACCGAATCTTTGTTAAAGGAAAAGGAAGAAACGATCCCAACCAGCGGGAAACCAATACGCAGGGAGACGGAGGCCTTCTGGGATTGGTGGTGCCGGTGAGAAACAAGAAACCAAAACTCTCAAAGCAAAAGAAAGCGTCAGTCAAGGACTGCTGGGTGTCAGAAGAAGGGGACGAAGACGAACACAGCCCACTGGGGGGGGGGGGGAGAAGAGAGAGAATGAGGGATCGTAACGGGGTCTGGCGGTTACTTTTCTTAGAGAGATTGAAGAGACCGGGAAGACGAACGGGAAACACGGAAACCTTTGCGTCTATTCGAACTTACGAAGCCTAAGACTGGGGAAGGAGCAGAACAGCAACAGAGAGAGAAAGAGAGAGAGAGAGAGAGAGAGAAGAGAAGAGGGACTGGATTTATCTAGACGATCGATGGAGAGAGAGAGAGAGAGAAAACCATACGAGAAAACTAGAAGAGGTAGAAGGAGATGCATGGCTGGGCCAGGGGGCAAATAAATCCCTTTCAAACACGAAGACGTGGAGAAGAGCGCTGAAACGCTGATGCATCTGCGGGAAACGAGCACGCGTTTGAGTTGTCAAACAGTGAACGTTAAACCTTGTTTTTTTGACTAATTGCAAACCAGGTCCATCACAAGCATATAGCGCCGAGAGTGGGTAGCAATCAGAATACGTCATGGGACGGGTCCTACTTGTGGTAGTTGGATGCATGCCATTTATATTTCTTACACTCAATTGTATGTATGTTTTAGTTCTTAACTTATAAAAGAAGTTTTTCAATGCCATTTCATGCCATGGACGGGTTCAGCCTGGTCCAAAACTTGTAAACCTCTCTCTCTCTCTCTCTCTCTTTTATATATATATATATATATATATACTACTATTACTAATTTCTCTATATGTACACCACCAAATTTATAAGTTTTGGACTTATAAATTTGGTGGTGTACATATATATTTTTTAATTTTAGATAGAAGACTGAGAAAAAAGCCAATAATAAATAATAATTTTTACTTATCTAGTATTAACTAATAACCTTTTATCTTTGATATTTTTTCAGCCTTCAAGATCAAACGGTCAAGTTCATTCCTTATGCCCCGTTTGATGTATAGGGATTTTAGTGTGCATCAAGAGAAACTTGCCGCTTTTGTACAGTTTTTCACTTTAAAATCAAACACAAGAAAAATTACCATGTTGAAATAGATAGATAAGATAAGTTTACCCTACAAAAAAATTGGACCCTTTTAAGTCCGACTTTTTACCATGGATTTTTTTCCATCAAACGGGACCTTCGGGTTTTACACTTAAGGGTCATATACATACCAATCTTTCTCTCTCTCGACATATACATACGGACACACACACACACATATATATATATATAGAAAGAGAGAGAGATACCACTTTAATAAAAGACAAAAGTCAGACCCACTAAAATTAATTATTTAAGTATTTAGCTTGCCGTCTAACCTTATGAATATAATCTTAAAAGTGATTTGGTGAGAAACTTATATTAAGCTACTTGTTTTTTTTACCTTAGTAATCGTTTTTTAATAATTGAACAATAAATCCAAATCCCTCTTGTAACATCAAAATTTTGATAGTAGAAAGATCGCTTTTCTTCACAAAAAATAATTTGAACTAAAACATAATTTGTGTTAAATTATTAGTAGCAATCTAGAGCAAAAGTGGCATAAGCAGTCCAAATTAAGCTGCCTTCAAATTTAATGTGCTTATATGCTCCTTTGCCTTTTTTTCAAGATGATTAACGTAAGTCCAAAAACGACTCCCATCACCTTTTAGGTGTTACATTTGACTTCACTTTTTAGGGTTCTACTTGATTGAGACTTAAAAAAGAGAACTTTGGTGACAAGAACATTGCATTAGTGTCTCATGAATATGTTCAAGATGTCGGAGTAGATTCACAAAACGTATGGTTTTCGTAAATTTACCTCAATTTTTTTACTAAGTTGGCGTTATATCGATAAGGGTGGAACCAATGTAGGGCCAGGCCCGGGTTCCACCTCAACTTTTTTTTTTTGAATTTACAAGTAAATTTTAGAAAATTTCACTTGTTTTATATAAAAAAATTTAAAAGACGGCATTTTAGTCCTAGTCAAAATTTAGAAACTTTAATTTGGTTCATTTCATGAAAAAATTCTGACTCCGGCCCTGTTTATGTTTATGGAGAACATCTCAAACATATTTCACTTTCATTTTCATTTTGGTAGCTAAGCTTTGAATGGATTCACAAAAAACACTGGGAGACATATTTGGACAACTTGAGCATAGGTGGAACAAGCTGTTGTGGGGCTGTTCTATGTGAGAACTCTTACGTCTCCGCCAAGGAAGGACGCCGGCCAAAATTGACAGATCCTGTCCTAGAAAGTTTTATTTCGGTGTGGAAATCTTTGAAAAAAAATTTCTAGACCAAATTATTGGGGGCCAGGATTTTCTTTTTTAATCATACTCATTTTAGAATAATAGATATGATGACATAGCATTTGACTAAATTAGTTCCTAAGTTTGACTGGCAAATTTTGCCTCTTTTTTTGCATTTTAAGGTCACGTTATAATTTTTTTTTCTCAACAACAAAGCTAACAAAGCTAGAATATAAGGTTGGGCATTGGATCCGGCAGATCGAGGCTTGACAAAGTAGGGTTCTAACTGGCCCAAAGCACTTGCTGATGATCCAAACCACGCCAGGCCCGACCAACGACTCTATGTCTGTCAGGTACCCAGTTCGATGTCCATTCATATTCGAAACTTTTAAAATTTTGTATTTTAATATCTCACTAAACCCGTATTATATATATATATATATATATATATATATATATATATATACTTGTAGGATCTCTTTGTCTACAAATTTTAAAGTTGACATATCCGTACGGGCTTCCCTGTGACCCAGTAGCCCATACTTGTATCTCATACTTTTTATGTGCAAATATTATACAAGGGCTGTTCATCACTCTGGGTGGTGCAGCAAAAGCACAGTCAAGTTTCAACCTTTGATCCTTTCTTTTATAAGGAAAAAGAAAATCCAAAACTTATAATCTTTTTTAAAACTTGCACCGCGTTTAAACTTTTCAAATAATATTGCTTTCACATAGTTCAGTTTCAATTAATTCTATTTCTTCATATTTTATATATTTCAAACATATTTTTGGTATATTTTGAAAAATAAATGCTGGAAATTATTTCTCTAAAACTATTTCTGACCAGCTAAGAGGAATCCGAGAGGGGGCAGTGCACCTTTGGGCGCAAGAAGAAAACAAAAAGTAGAATTTGAAGGCACGAGTGGCCTTCTCGTTATTATTGGAAGTGACGATGGCAAAAGAACTTGTCTACGAACACTTCTGTCTCCCAGCCGTCCCTTCTACGCGGGACAGCCACGGTGGCGTTCTGCCCACGTCATTTTCTGACGTGGAACACTTTGTTCTTATCTCTCCTCCCATTTGACCGCAGACAGGCGCCCGGTCACAGAACCGGACCAGTTCCTCCGATCCGGGACGCTCCAAGAGCGGTTCATTGGTAACGGTTTAGAGTTCAAAACGAGACGCTCGGCTTTGAATGCATAGATTATTTGGCCATCGACATAGCTGGTCGCCTGGCGGGTCGGTGAAATCTCGGTCATTAATTTGATTTTTGTAAGTGTTACTAATCTTTATTGCAAATATGTTATATGTATTTAAAGTCGGATTCGGATTTAAATAGGAAGATCAAAGTCAGATTTTTTTTTAATTTGAATTGTGTATTTAAAATTGATTTCAGACATTAAATGAACTTTTCATTCCTATTTGAATCCGAATATGGTGAACATATGATAAATCAGACGTAATAATTGTCCATCAGATTAATCAGTTATGATAAAGATACATCCGATCCGAACGTGACATATGTTTAGTTGGTTTGACTCTCCAAGTAAGCGGAGGCATGACAGGAGGACCGATTCGTGTTTATGTAGATGACTGGAGGACCGATTCGCGTGCGTGTAACCGGTTTAGACCGAACGGTCGGTGGAAGTTGATCTCAACCGTCGATTAGCCAGCATCAACAGTCCATCACCTGAGGCGACGCCACCCCGAATGAGGGTAATCAATTTTTGAGACAGATTGAGATAAATTCATGAAACACTATGTACACGGTTCCATGAACCTGCCCTAATTTTGAAAACTTTGGGACCCAAACAACTTAACTTGAACTTTTGGACATCTAAAATGAGCTCAGAGTTCTTAACCAAATTAATTTTTCTAATTTGCCTCATCAAATGCAAATGTCATCCTGACTGAGTAGAAAATTGTGTTCTTCTTAACCTAAACAACTGAAAATGTGTTCCCATTTTTCCGAACTGTCACATGTAGTTCATGTTTATGTTTGAGAAGAAAAGATAGATCAATTTAGCTGATCTTTTTTCATAATTAATACTGACAGCTACAGGTGCAAACAGTATTGGTAAGAAGCACTTTTATAAATATGTGTTAACATTTGATTAAATGGCTTTAAAAACACCTATAATCACTTCTTGAATCTTAAAAAATGATGTTTTTGGATTATGGGTCCTACAAACACAATATTTTTCTTATTTGAACAGTCCCTGAGTAACCCATTTCAATCTTCTAAGCTTGTGAGCACCAAAATGTTTGAATGTGTCAAACACTAAGATTCTTATGTACTAAGCCTTCTGCAATTGGCAAATACATAGATGCAAAACAAAGGACTTCTCACAATTACATTAATTAGGGAAAAAAGGGAACATTAATCCAAGGTTTATTAACCCAGATGAAAATTTTGCACATGTTTAGAAACATTTATATCTTAGAGGGGCACATATATATGTATAACAATAAATATTAAATTTCTCAATATAAAAATAAACGAATTTTAAAGAGCTGTGTGGGCAACTGCCCACCCTGAAACACATGTGGACTGGCACCGCCATGTGCCCCCACCGCATAAAAATTGGCCTCAAGTAATTAAGAGCGCCTTTACTACTTTTATTTGAGGAAATATGGTGTGACAACATGATGCTTTTGAATCATATACTTTGAAAGAGGATATGTTTCCCAAGAAATACAGCGAGTATGACCGACGATCAATCCCAGCATTCCAATTTCCAAACAAGCTCTTTGAATTTTGGACAAACAAAAGATTCAAATTCATAGAGCCGCCATCGACATGTTTCTGCAGATTTCTACTAGACATTTCAAGGTCGAAATTTCGAAAAGAGAAAAAAAAATGGAGAAAAGGAGATGTGATGTTGCTTACGGGGTGAATTTGGATGCGTCAATGGATCGTCTCCCTCACGGCTCTCTCTTCTCTGAGCCCCCTATACAACGCCATCCTGTTCGGCGGCATATCTGCCGGAATCTCCACCGGCCGATCGCCGGATTCTTCCTCGTTCCTCGCCCTGCGGCCCCGCCGCTTTCCCACCGTCGACCTTCTCTTCCTGTACTCCTTGCCATCGGAACAAGGGTCGGCGGTGTCGTCCGCGAAGGTCACCCTCTTCTTCACGGGCTCTCCGTGCTCTGCAGACGCCATTGGCGGAGGGTCAACGCCATCAAGACCCGGAAAGCACAAATTAAGAAGGAAAATGAAACCAGGAGGGGATCGTGAGAGAGAGAGAGACATACCTGGCGAACTCTCAACGCTGAACTCAAACTCTATCCGCTTCTTGAAGTCGGAGACGAGCTGCCGGTGCGCCCTGAGGGCGGCGTAGAGGATGCTGCCGGAGACCGCCATGACCGCCACGAATCCGACGCCTTCAGGGCACATCCTTGCAGTTGCAGGCCAATAACACAATCCCTTCTTCTTCTTCTTCCTCCAAACGAGGAATTACAGGGAAGAATCAACAAGAAATAGTTGTCTAGGAATTGTGTTCCGAGAGCGGGAAAACGAAGTCCAGCGAGAAACGCTTGAGCATTAATGTCGCCGTGGCGCAGTTTGACCGTCAAAACCATCCGCTTCCCGTTTCGTTCCTTTTCAGGAAAAGTTTCATTGGGCACCCGCATTTTAACCATAATTGTGAAAAGCGGCGTCCTTTTATTGGTTTAACTACTACGTACTTTCGACTTTTCTAAATAGAGGATGAACCCCAACAAGTCTTATGAAATTAACAATAAGAAATTTTTTTTTTGGCAAAATCCGGTTCAAATTCATTTTTAGACGAATATCATGTATGTAATGCTATTAAATTTTAAAAATTCATAAAATCTAGTTCAAAATTCAGATTCGAATTGGATTCAAATTGTAGAATCAGATTTCAGATTCGGATTCTGGTAGGACTTTTCTTTATTTAAATTTAAATCCGAATAGCAAATGTCTAAAAAAATGAATATGATTCAAGATATATCTGATCTGAACCCGATCTATTGACATATCTAGACTCATCGGTCTGAGGTCTCACAATACACTCTTCAACTTGAACGTCCAACCTGCCACGATCTACAATGTAGAAGAGTAGCATGCACATAAATCAAACTGAAAATAGATATGTTGTCTCCCTGTATCTTCAAAACCGACCAACTATGTCATCCTCATCGAGGCTTGCAATCCAGATAATCTAAGTCTAAACTTTAAAAATAAGTTCTCTTAAGATAGGGGGTCGCTGGAAAGCTGTGAATCAAACAGGGGGCAAAGTCAAAATTCTGTTACTAGGTCGTGTTGAAGTGAAAATTGTCTCAACCACCCGCTCAACGGCTCTTGTCTAGCGCCAGCGACGACTTTGACTGAGCAAGACGACATAAACTGTCCGGGTTCAGTCTGGATCAATCCTTTTCTTTATCCCATTCAATGGGATTTCGTTTGATTGGATATGGTCTGACGGTTTTATTGAATCGGGTCAGATCCTTGTCAGGCTTTGTACCTGGTTTCAGGTTTAGTCACCTGAACCCTTATAGCTTGAATTTTTTATATTATTATTATTATTATTATTTTATTTTATTTTTTTTAAACCTTTTTGCTGCAAAACAAAAAGATTGAATTCAAAATGGCATTTGAATGAATTCAACCCATTGAAGTCCTGTTTCTGATCATTACCTTGGATTTTAAATTCCAGGTGGATCTATCTTAGGGTTTTAGATTTTTGTTACTGAAAAGAAAAAAAAAAGATTACATTATATACTTGTAAACCATCCATTTGTAACCTATGGATCTTTCAAGTATGGTTATATCCTCAATGTTTGGCAATAAAAATACCAATACATTGTATTTTATTAAGGTGTTTCAAATATCGAGGTAGATTCGTGGATGCTAAAATATAGTGTTTCTTAAATCTGTCTCAAATTAAAAAAAAAAATCATGGAACACTATATTAGTATTCTTATTGCCAAATGCCCCCTTAATGGTGTGTCTTTGATGGATATTCAAATTTGAAATGCAAGATCGATCCAAAATAGCTTTAAATCTGAAACGCAAGACTGATCCAGAATCCAAAAGCTAGAAATTTAGTTTCTGGTTGAAAGACACATACTTCAAATTGTAACTTACAAAACGCTACCAATATGTGAATGAGTAGACGGCCATGAGATATTAATATATAGAAATGGTTTATGCCATGAGATATTAATATATATAAATAGCTTATGTTGGCTTCTGTGGGTAATCGCTATCAAACAAAGCCACGCGTCTCGAGTTGAGACATTTAGACTATGAGATATTCATTAGTGAAACACTCGTGCTTCCGTCTCTTATAATTAATATCAAAATTGAGACCGAGCTTCACATCCAATTCAAACAAAATTTGAGAAAACTTGTGAAAGGAGGAGTGTTTTATTAAGCATGCCAAGTATTTAAATCACGTTGGATGAGTAAACAGGCAGGATAAAGGAGGAGCACGACTAAGGCTGGGCATCGGGCTGAGTCGCCAGCGGGTACCTGGTATTCGGCTCAGCTTGGGCTCGGCCCTGAAAAAAAGAGCACCGGGCCTATTTGATAATTTATCAGGTCGGCCTAGGTGGGCACAATACATTTTTAAATATTTATTTTATTAATTTATATATATAATTATAAAATTTTATTACTGTTAATTATATTTATATATTATTTTATACTAAAAATATTTTTTTAATTTAATCGGGCTGGTTCTGGGCCGAGCTCAGGCTCGGGTTTTAATTGTCGGCCCGAGCCTGGACCCAGGTTTTGGGTGTTAGGCTGGTTTGAGCCCGACTCATTATCAGGCTAGGCCGCGCCGACTAGATGCACAGGCTTAAGCCCTGCCCCTCTTGAGATTTAAGAAAAACAAATTTTACCAGCTAAACTTTCAGAAATTTTCGTTTGGCCCCCACAAATTTTTTTGAAAACATAATAGATTCCTATAAGACTGCCACTGGGCAGGGTTTGCTTGAAAGACTCTGCACCAGACTTATCAAGACCGAATTGGAACTGCTTAAGATCTATGATTTCCATTTGTGATTCGAGAATGGCTTTCTGCATTAAGATTCAGTATTCTTCTTATCCAAATCAGGTACCAGTATCTCTTAAAAGGATCCAATTGAAAGCCGCCTATGTTGGTGGCAGGCCGACCCATTAACAGATGTAGGACGGTGAGATTCGATAACTGAGTCTGGTAGATCTGATTTCTTTTTCCATATTTTGAATAAACGAGTTCTAAAATCAAATTATATTCCCATTTAGTGGATATCTTGGATATACTAACAAGAATTTGCAGATTTTTTCTATCTGAGTTTGGATGAAGAAATCCTCCAGCCTCCCATCAAGTGGCCGTGGTTGAACGAAGTTCAAGATGACTGGAGGATTTCAGCTCCTTGTAACAGCAACATAATTTAAAATTGGCTTCTGCATTTAATTAGACCGTATCCTGAACTCGGCTTGGGAACTTTAAGTGACAGTGTAGATGAAACTCTCATGGAGTTCGATAAGCACTTGAGGTTTAGCTGCTTAGAAAAATGAATATGGGAGGTGTTGACAAAGAAGGGGAGTGCCAATTTCAACTATTTCATCTCCCAAGAGCTTTCTGTCTTCCTGCTTTCAAAAGCATTCTTGCATGATTCATTTGGGATCAGGTCTCCAGTGTTTCTTTGGCATGACAACATTCAAAAAGAATGTCTTTCCGGAAATTCTCCATATCCTGCGGCCAGTATCTTCACTGAAGGCGTATCAACATGTGTTTCTGCTTCAGCATGCTTCTTTGTCCAGGAAGACGAAGCGGGACATGTGATACTGCGGTACATGCCAAATTGAAGGCTACAAATACCAGTGGGGTGAGCTTGGCTGTTGGTTTCAAGGGTGCTGGTTGAGAACGTGCATACTTTTCACAGAAGCAGATTGCAGTGGCCTTTATCAATTATCATTGTATTTCATCTCATATGAGACGTTCCTATTCATCTACAGTTATGCTCTCTCTCTCTCTCTCTCTCTCTCTCTCTCTCTCTCTCAATGTGTGCGTGTGTTCAGTACAGAAGAAGACCAAATGAAGATGGATAGCATCTATGGGAAGGAGAAATCAGCAATCATGCAACAAAAAAAAAAAAAAGATAATAAAGAATGGTGGTGTTACTGTTCTTGGCGTTTCATTCAGTTAGACAATTGGAGGAAACAGTTGTTTGAGAACGTGTGCATGTATACAGCAAAATGTGATGATGGCAAATCATAAACTTTTTCAGCAGAGATCATCAGTTGAGTGTTAACAAAAACGTAAAGAATACGATCCATTATTTATGTGGGGAAAAGTAGGGTTAACATCGTGTGGAAGGTCCACTCCCAGCAACAAGGTGGGACTACTAGATCATGGTCACTTTGAAAGAAATAATGAGAAACACAACAGGTGAACCGCTTATTTTGTATGGGTGGTCATTGTTAACACGATGCTTGAAGTTCAATACGCGGGAGATGCACCATTATTGAACCAAACACCAGCTAACTCGCACTCAGAAAGATAATGCTCCCCTGTTGGATAATATAAATAAATTTTCACACATATAAGTGGTGCAGCATAAGGCATCTCCCCACCTTCTAGAATATCCACCCACTCTCCTCCATGATTCCCATCTCATTTAGCCATGTCTGATGCAGATGAAGCCAGACGCACTGTTCTGATGGCCCGGCCTGTTAAAAGTTCAGAGTAAGCTTCTTGAAGGTAAATTCTCATTCATTTAAACGAGGGAAACAAATGGTTTCAAATCCCTGCTAAGAACTACCTTTGACTGTAGTATAGCAGTTGTGATGCAGCCTCGCCTCCCTTCCCCTGAAATTAGAAGCAACATGAGCAAATGGAGTGCTAATAAGAGAACAAAAAAACCTACAAGGCAGATCATCACTGAGCTACACGAATGTGAACAAGTATCTAAGCGTCCTGGACATGGGAATTGTTGAGCAGCTGCAGTTTTAAAACGCCACGGTACTTTGTCAAGTAATAAATGAAGTATTAAAGGGAGTGAAAACATCATATTGTCCACGAACTTTATTTTTAAACTCTATCATTTCACTAGAAGAATAGATAGGAGTAACATCAGAGTCTTAGACAAGCTGCAAGCTGCAAACAGAAGATATGTTAGGACAGTCTTCACTGGAATGTAAATCATAACAGGTAGACCTATAATTCATAAAGTCACGTTCCATCATTTCAAAAATCTAGGTGCAACACGATGCTTATGCCATGAAATGCAATACAAAATTCAATAGGATTAATGGGGAATAGCAGATTGATATTCTTGCAAGTGGAGCGGCACTGACCATAAAACTCCCACTTACGAAACTTCACAACCCATGTATCCGAATGAATTTGTTGCCCTGAAATCCTGTCAATCCATACCCGAAATGGTTTTCCCTGCTTATCACCATAACAATTCCTTAATGCCTCCACAGCATCGGAGAAGGACTGTTCAGCACCCCATGGGTGGACAGTGACTCCATTCGCAGACTGCAAAATTCAGAATGAAACTGTAAGAGGAGAAATATCACAAGCAATCACGAAAACAGAAATCTATTGTTGTCACAATAAATAGATAAGTTTTCATAATTAAACCTGTTCTTAAAGCAAGCCTGCTTAAAGTAAAATGCAATGGAAAAAAGTGTGACTATATCAAGCATGACTTACAAAGGTGTGTTTCATATCCTGCAGATGCTTCTCTGAATTTTCAGTATCAGCACGGCACCATCTCTCATACAAGCAATAAAATTTTACTACTTCAAGCCCAGGAATGAAACCCTCTGTCTTGTACTGAGAATAATCAGTGATGTCCCTCGGAGAGATGGCAGCTCCTAACCTGAAATGGCCAAGAGCTTCAATAATTCCAGATGCACATCTCTCAGTCGCATGAATTATTTTAGGGTTGTCCTTCGCATTTTCTGCATGCCACTGCAATAGTTCTTCTTGAGCATTGCTGACCTGCAAATCAAATAAGTTACACAACAATAAAATTGTAATAAGCATGCCATACATATAACTGTATAAGCTACAACAAATATACAAGAAAACTTTTCAATTTAATCGATTCACATGGTCAAGACAGTATATTCCAAATGAGACCACACAAAATTTGTCTCCCACAGATGTTCCATTTGGTTCCTTACTCAAGGTCAATGTTAAAAATTGGGAAGCTGAAAACTTCAATGTTAACCATCTATTTAGTTTTTGTTAACGTTCACATGAATAGGGACACAAGCAGAAGCCTGTACCTAGCCTCTCAACTTATATTAAATTATGTAAAGAACAATATATTGCTTGTGAGCGACATACCATGACACCATAAACGTCTGGCACACTGAAAAGATCTGCATCATTTCCTGAATCACCACATACAAGAGTAGTTGTGGGAAGCTTCCCCTCAGAATTGAACTTTTTGAGTAAATATGCCAGAGCTTGTCCTTTACCAGCCCCTTGGGGTAAAATGTCCAGATCAATGCCACCACTGTAAATGATTTTCACATCTAACTAAAACAGGTGAGCAAAATGAGAGTTAGCTTTCAAGAAAAGAGAACTACTTGCGGTAGAACAAACAAATAAGCCACAATCACATTATGTGCAGTATACATGAACAACTACATGAGCAAAAACGAAACCTGTTCCTAAGACAAGGATTAAAAGAAGCAAGAGGTATTGAAATCAAAGAAAAGAAAAGAAAAAGACAGTTTACTTAGTGACATCAACTTGTGCATGTATGTGTTTGGGAGGGCAAGGTTACAGAGAGATGTGGGTCAATATACCAATCCTTTTGTTCCTTGAAGTGGCACGTATCCCTGAAGAAATATAGAAAGAGGTGGAGATTCATTTTGCATTAGTGCTGTTTTCGTCCAGGTTGACTACTCGGAAACTACAGAGACAAATAAGAGTGGCTTTAAAACAACAGGTTCCAGATCTTCAGACAGTGTATCCTTGTCTGTAGTTATGTTCAAGCTTTATAAAGCTAAATGGGAGATGATTATACTGCCAAATCAGCCCTTCAAATCTTCCAGGATGGTTTCATTATAAGGCCTTGCTATTAAGGAAACAAGGACTGTGACTTGTGAAGTTTAAAAGGTGATGGCATAACCTAAAGATTTCTAATGTCAATCATTTAAAATTTGTCTTTTAGAAAGTGGAAAGATTTTGCACTATATACACATAAAACTCATGCTCACATGTATGTTCTTCCATTGGACTTTTAACATGTCAAATAACTCTCTTACCCCACGATCCTTTAGTGTCTTTGAGAATGTGGCAATTGCTTCCTGGGCACGCTCCTTTTCCACATAGAAGCTAACTTTGTGCGGTCGTTGCTCAGTTGGTGACTGCAGAATTTTCAAACAATCATAACAGGACGAACATCATGACATGTTCAACAAACTTGCTTTTACTAGACGTTCTTATAGTTATTATTCAGTAACAACTAGATTATTGTCTCCAGTAAGTATTTAAGCAAGAACTAGCCTACTTGGAACTTGAGATGTGAAAGATGGGATGCTTCTTCAATAACTATCTCCCTATCCCATTTCTGGTTCAGCACATGTTCCCAACCATCATCTGGCAGCATAGCTTCACCATATGTTATCTCAGTCCCCACTGACATTATAGTTATATCAGGAGATAGCATTGGCTTCTGCTCCCTCAGCTTTCTGTAAAGTGTAGGCGATCTTCCAGTAGAGAAAACTAACAGCGAGTCATGCCTATAATGTGCTTCCCATAAGGCATTGAACCTAAGCAATGACAAATCATCTGGATCATGATGATCAACCTGCAAAACAAGTTTAACTGTTTATGCAATCGTTTATGTTTTACGACCTATAAGAATTCAGTATCTCGTTCATATGCAACACAAGCAACTGGAAATGGTCAAAAGGCACAAAACCAATCCGAGATAGCATACCATCGTATGGTCAAGATCCGAGACTATCATGACACGAGCAGGACCACACAATCTGTCCATTTTCCTACGCACAACCCACCTTCAATTCTGTGCATAGGCAAAAAATTGTAGTCACCAGTAACTCCTTCATAGGAAAAAAAAAACAGCAATAAACCCCCCAAAATTTAAACCTATGAAACAACGAGAATTTACTAGTTATTACAAACACGCACTGCTCGCAGTAACTCAACTTATAACAACTTAAATAAATGAAACTAGAATTGTACTTTTATTGCTATCTTAACAAAGGCCTAGTCCTTCCAGCTAATGAAATATTAAGACAGCAATGCAGCAGGCATTAGTATCTGATAGAAAAGTTTCGGTTAATCGGCACTAGATTGCCGAACGACTGTTCGTTCTCCAAGTTGGTGGCCTCGATGAGTCTTCTTCAAGTATGCAATTAGGAAGTAATACCATTCAGTAGATGATGGAGTTCAAGGTAGTGAATTTTGAGGGATAATAAATCTTCTCTTCCTAGCGGTCTTTCTCGTTTAGAGAGAGAGACATGCTGCAAAAGATCCTCAATGCGAAATAATTACCTAACCGCAAAAACGAGGGGTTAAATTTAGCACCAAAACGATTCAACATGCGAAGCCAGACGGGAACACGTTAACTGAGTCAATCCACGCACTTGCACATGCAAAAACATATCAAGCAATTCTCGACGAGTTCAACGACTCAAACACGTTACACTTACACCCACCAAAAGGAAAAGCCGAAAATGAGAATTAACCAACACGCAGATCATAACACAGTACAGGCCTTGGATCCTAGAATGACAAATACCAACAACGGCTTCCGGCATTCCGCAAATTCATGTAACAAAAATATGATGTTAAGTCTTAAAAGCGGATGAAGCGTACCCGAGAAAAGCTTTCTGGAAGAAGGCCAAATCGAAATTTCCTCCAAAAACTCCAACACACGGTGCGTTTAAAACTAGAAGCAATGGGACAAACAAAGACAAGAGGAAGAACCAAAGAATCAAGGGATAGATGCTCAGGGAGACCGAGAATTATATCTGGATAATATCCTCTTCTCGTGGACCATGCTTCGATTGCCACCGTCTCTCATCTTTTATTTTGGGTTCGGTTATCTAGAACAGATGACTGACGCACACACTTTTCGTGATACGCCCATAAATGGAAAACGCATCGAATATATTTCCCAAGGAAACGAACGAGACGCCATATTACGAAACAAGTGCCTTTCGGGCTTCTACCAAACTCGACTGAGTTTGGATACACCCCCTTAAAAAAATGGTTTTTTGTCAAAACCTGGCTTTGTAAAAAAAAAAAAAAAAATCTTTTTTTCTGAAAGCCTAGTTTTCTAATTTTTTTTTGTAACATGAGAAAAACCAGGTTTTCTAAGTTTATATTTGGATTGCAAAAAATTGGTTTTTAGAGGCGCCTTTGAAAAAAAACTTCAAATGGTAGTTGAGAAACAATTATTCTAAGTTGCAAGGGTAATGAAAACTATCACCACCTGTCCAAATCAAACAAGCAAACTTCCGAATGATTTATGAGTACAAAAGAAATGATTTTTGGCAAAGCATATGAAAAGATCTGTATGGTTTCCAAACCCCGCAGTACTAATGCTAAAATGAACCATTTTCAGATGGAAAAATTGCAAAAGAAAAGGTGGCATCCAATCTCAAACAAGATTTAAGAGAGTGTTCATTATTAGCAGAATACAAGCAACATGATGCTATGGTGATCAATGGTGCTAGATTATAAATTCAGGAAAATATCATGTCATGCAGAAACATTAAAAAGCAGAAGAATATTCATACGAGCCCATTTAGTGGTACAAGCTCCACAATACTGGTTTATAAAGAGGAAAACATAAGCTATAACAACATCGATGAGAAGCATCATAGCTATGAAAGAAATTATGACACTAAAAGAGGAATTTAGTAAAAGAATTTCAAACGCCGGTCTTTATCCAGTATGCCTTCAGTATCATTGACTTTGGCCCTGCAGGTTGCAGCTTTCTGAAAGGCTTAATTGTCACACAAATACAGAGAGAACAGTCTTTTTTCGCTTATTCAAATTTCAATTTAACGGTAAATTTGAACATAACATCTGTTGTTTCAGAAGGGTCTATTGAATCTCACACCCAGCTTAAAGCATGGTGATTGAAGGTTCTTTGTTCTGAGTTCTTAACTCAGTTATGCCCTTTGTTCAATATATCTTTCACCAAAAATGGCCACCATTCTAAGAAAATCTTGAATTTAGTTGCTACAAGAAATTTCAACTTTGGAAATCAGAAATGCCAAATAGCACAGATGCATCTAGTTTTTGAATGTTTGGGGAATTTTCCTGTGCGTAATTGTATCACTTTTAAGAAGTTGGTCATAAATCTCTTGCTCATACACGATTCTTATGGGAAAAGGCATTATGAGTTGTGAGATGCCTAGAAGGACAAAACAGAACAGGAAGCTGAAGCGCTCAATTCAGAAGAACTCTGATAAAGGAATGGATAGTAGATTTCCAAAAAAGAAAGAAAATTTGCAAAGCAGAGAAACACAGGGTCAGTAACAGCTGTTAAACTAGAGCATCTAATTTCCAGAACTCTAGAAAATTTTCTACACCATGTCTAGAAGTCCAATAGAAAACCATTTGAGAAAGCACTTCTATGCAAAGATCCCAACAGCTGAAACTAGCCACATGGAGTTAACAGTTATGGACAGATTTCGAAATGCGAACCATGTACACTTCAACCGCTGTCATTCATATGGTCAAGTTTCTGAATAGCAAAAGCATCATCTCCGGCTTGTTCCATGCCGTGCTTTCTTGCTTATTAGGGCATTGAAGTGCTAAAACGACGTTCTTCAAGCACTAGACAGTGTGGGCTATCTTCTCCTTGTCGTGTCGACACCAAGGCCACCAAAAACAAAGTAAATTTCCAAAACCAGTGTCGACATAAATTGGAGTAGGTTTTTTTAGTAGACAGATGCATCAAACCTTGTTTCATAAAAGGTGACTTGATTGCTCCATGTCTGAAGAACGCAACAAGCAATCCATGACTATGCCTTCCTGTCAAAGCACTGATGCCTTTGAAGCTCTATGGAGCTAAAACCTTGCACTTGGTAAGATGATACAAAAATTTTCCTACTAATGGTCGATAGTAGATGGAAATGCACTCGCAAAGATTGTCCACCTTGCAAGATGCTCTACTGTCGCAACCTACTGTAATCAAAGAGATGATTGTTCTAATCAGATTTACGCGTGCAAAGGATTTCTGGATTCATCTTATGAATGTAACACCCATGAAGTACAAAGCCATGTCCAACAAATAGTGCATATCAAACTCCATGAAATCTGCATATACGAGTCCATACAAACAACACACATAAAAGTGTCTATAAAGTCTAAAAATATACATCATACAAACAATCACTATTATAGTGAGAAAATATGACACTCGACATCATTATTCTTTCCAATCACCATCATAAATATGGAAATTATTCTTCAATAGCTACCTGTCTTGTATCCTATGACATACCTTTGTCTTTGAGCAGTTGAGCGAGAGAAAGAAAAATTGGTGCATCCATACAAAACATATCGCGTGACAATTGTTTACGGCCATAAAGTATAATGTTAACTCATGATACACCGGATTAGTTTGAAATGTGTTTAAGTCGTTTATATAAGAAGTCCATAGCAGTGTCACATGTGGAGCCAATAACTCTATCTTCAACTATGCTTTATTGTGTTGTATTTCATCAGTCAAAAAATATTTGATATCATTATTTACTCTTGCACTTGAACTTTCCATGTGTATGCAAACTCAAATTTGTAAATGACATGATTACATGAACTATATCACAATGAAGAAGATGAGATAAACATTATATATGTAATATGCATAAAACATAAGACATATCACGTTAGTAACAAAGAGAACAAAAAGCAAAGTTGACAAGAAAATATCCAGCACACAAAGTGGGAAAGTTAGTATACTTCATTTTTCTCTGTTAAGATGATGCAACCAAGTTTCATTGTTTTTATCACAACCATTCATCACATGGACCAAATCATCCTCATGAATGAGCTGGATGACTTGGAATAGACAGAATCACACACACACACACACATATATATACCTTTTGCCCCTAAAGTGAACCAATAGGTAGCTGACACACCCGATCCATACGTTGGCCCCATCTGTGGACTGGAAAGTGATAAGTGGATGTCAGATGATTTTGATTCAAATTTGATTGGTCATCCAAATTTTAAGATCAGTGAATCCAGATCTGGTCATAGATTTTTACTCAGGTTCACTAACTAATTTTGAATTTAGATTCCAGTTTCATTAGAATGGGCATCTACGCACATGTAATTTAGACGAGGATCCATTTTTTCGGCACTTTCTATCGTATATGTTGAATATATACTTTTAGCATGTTTAATTTTATCTCGATAACATGTAGGTACATTATTTATTCTTTTCTTTGTTTCTTTCTTTTTGTTTTTGTCTACTAGCCGTTGGAGTAAATTAAAACATGTGAATAAATGGATCAAAAACTTCCGCAGCACAAACTTTGAAAAAATGTCCAAAATAATGGAGGTAAAATGCTGCCATTTTGGAGGCAAAATGTCCAAAATAGTGCTCAAAGTGTGTCTGGAAGACGTTCAAATTCAAGTTTGTGAAAATTTTGATTTTGACAAAATGATGCTTTGAAAATGATGGTGAATGATCTGGCAAACTTCCCCAGGTTTTTCCCAGCGAAATGTAGTTTTGGTATCATCCGAACACAGCAGATGAGGTCTCAAAAATCGATTAAAAAATCAGGTCTTCACCAAACAACCTTACTGTAAAGCTGTAAAAAGATATTTGAATAGTGAAGCAGAAAGTTTGAAAAAATATTGTTTCTTTGCTCTGCTCAAGAGTTCAAACATGGTAGAGGATGTACTTTGACATGCGTACAAAAGTGTTAAGCAATCTTAGATGTTAAACCTTTAAAACGGTTTAAGTACTGCCAAAGAAGGTTGAATGCAGTCAAAGGAAAAGTGAGAAAAAGAAAAAAAAAATAAAGAAATAAAAGGATGAAGGTGAAAATAAGACCTTTTAAAAAGTTAAAGGCACTTTGGCTACAAGTTTGAGAAAGAATAAAGCCTTTATGAGAAGTTTTATTTTCTTCTCCTCGACATTTTATAGCACTGTTCCAAATGGCATTGTTCTACCAAATAAAACATCATGTGAAAAATTGCTCTGAAATGACCACGCCTTGTGTAAATTGATTTGCTTTTCTTCTCTTGGTCCAAATATGAAGCGCTTAGGATATGCGATATAGAATATCGTTCTTAGAGTACCATGAATTTTATGCCTTTCTCTGTTCTAAGGGTGCCTTTGAATGAAGCAAAGCAAAAGTACCTCAACTTCCCAAATCAACGGTGTAGTTTTCCAGATATTCAAACTTTTACAATACAAGCCCAAACTTTGGTGATATAACAAAAATGTGCCTTCAGCTCCAATTTATTTCATTTAACCGCATGTTTCTCGTGTACCCTGAGAAGTTAATGAAAGAAATCAAAACTTGAGCTGTTTCTGTTATTACATCAAAACTTGATCTGTTTCTGTTATTACATTTACACAAGAATGTGCCTTCAGCTCCAATTTATTTAATTTAACCGCATGTTTCTCGTGTACCCTGAGAAGTTAATGAAAGAAATCAAAACTTGAGCTGTTTCTGTTATTACATCAAAACTTGATCTGTTTCTGTTATTACATTAAAACTTAAGCTGTTTCTGCTAGTACATCAAAACTTAAGCATGCTTTTGTAAGTTTTCATATGTAGACCTTTAAGTGTGCCCCCAAAAATTCCCTAATAAGATAAGAGTGCAAATCACCTTTTTCAAAAGAAGCTAGAAGAGGCTGAGAGGGTGTTCTGAGGAAAGAAGCTGAGGCTTAACATCCACCATTTGAGCCATTTTCCCCACTTCCTAGTCATGGCCAGCAGGGGTGAAACATTCGTCGCCAAGAAAAGAATGGCCAATCTCACTACTGCTGGCAGTCAGACCATATGTTTCGTCTGGATGGGTGAGCCTGAATTTGCATTTGCAGTGAACTCTAATCCACAAAGTTAAGTTGAAAAACTCACGAAGGGGGAAACAGGACCATTCTTCTTTCATTTAAAGAATGGAGATAGAATTACAGATTTACATATTAAACAATCTTTTTGGAGTTTTGCCGCTTTCTGTCAATTTTAAAAGCGCTTCAGATCTCCTTCCATATCTTGCCAGTGACCCTGAGTTTTAACTCCTTTCTGTCACCGCCAGAGAAGTAGAGAGCCAAGCTTCTCTGGATTATGAGCCCATCATGACTATCGCGAACCTTCCGGTGATCATCTCTGATGCTCCTCGGCACACCATGCCATGTCAGTTTCCGTCCATTTCCACCAACCTCAAGGCAGTAGCCAAATTTTCTGGCATCAGAGTCCTCACCCAAAAATTGGAGGAAAGCCATGTATACAGGTTCAGCACCCAGTCGGAACGCTTCAAAGTGTAGACAGAAGAAGTGGCCAAAGCAGTTGAACAGCTGAAACAATTTAAAAAGATGAAACTCAGGAAAATGGAAAAGAGATTCTTTCTCCGGCTATTTGGGTAGATTAGAATAACAATTAGCAACAGAAAAACAGTGTGAACAAAGCCATGGAAGCGACTCAAGACAGTTCAAGACTTCAAGTTCGTTCAAGGCAGATTATCAGCAATCCCGGTTCCAGCGTTTCTCTAAATTATTCATGTAGTTGGGACCAAGAAATATGTTGCTCAGCTTCCGAACCAATGATGTTGCTATCTATCATGGAAAATGGTTCTTAAAGGGCAAGGAGAACTTACAGTTAATGTCCAAGAAACGTTGTCCACTGAACAGGGGTCCTGTTTCACATACCGATGATTGAAGGTGCAACCATTCTGAAGATCCACCTTGTGAGATAACCTTAGATGTTCCACCAGTGAAGGCACATCACCAGTGAACGAACAATCTGAACCCGGATGGGGACAGCTATAGGGTCGAAAAACACATCGAGCCTCATGCTTTACCTTACTGTAATAAGGGAACATCTCTTCACAACCCAATTGATGATATGCGCAAGGTAGAAGAAGAGAAGCTGCCAGTTTTTCCAATGCTAGGCATCTGATGTTACCAATTTCCTTTCTACAAATAGGGCATCTGTTATTCACCCTAGATTTGCAATCAAAACAGAGCGTGTGACCGCTTGGACACTGCAAAAGCATGTGATCAATCATTAACATACATACAGAAGATTTAGGAAGCAAACTATACAGGTATACATATATATAAAAATAAATTTCACTATATCATTACATACAATACATGTGAGAATAATATGACTACAGAAAATACATTAAAACAAGAGTTGCATAATATATATATATATATATATATATATATATATATATATATATATATATATATATATATATATATATATATATATATATATATATATGCATTACCAATTTATTATACATATTATATATAACATAGCGGTGTTATAATGAATTATATGCATTGCAATATACATATATAAATGTAATTTCTGTGAAATCAAGTTGTCAAAACCAGGCTGATACAGACTTGACCTGACAAGTCACGAGTCAACCTGCTCCAAGTTGAGTCAAGAATCCCAGGGTTTAAAACCTCAATAGCAACGGTGGAATGTGATCAAGCTTTAGATATTTCGTCCTCCTCCTGAGCAACATGACGAAAATCCTTGTGGCTCTGCCATTACTAAAGCTTAACTAATCACAATAGAAGGCCCTCTCTACGGCCATATAAACAGTTTTTCTTTCTGAACAAAAATAACTAAATAAGATCAAACTTTACAAACCAAAAGGACAATATGAAGTGATTGAAAATAACCTGTCATAAATTCAGACTACTAATAGCAGTTCCATGCATGCCAACCCCAGACAAATAAGATTTTGTGGATGGTTGTCTTTTACATAGATAGATTAAACATTCATGAGTATTAACTATTTCCATCTGAAAACATCCAACTATCCATAAGGCTATAAACTATCCACGATATGTCTGACCTTTTCTTCCTCTTCCTCCACCCAACTAACAAGTCATTTGCTTTCATTAAGCAACAGTAGAATTATGTCTTACAAAGATGGCAGTTTTCATTAGTCATTTCAACTTTGAAAAATCAAAAGGAAAGGTGATTCAGGGGAATCCCGAAGGGTTCCATAGTTGCTTCGGAAAGCTAGGTGAAAGTGTAGCACAGGATATGCAACTCACCACATAAGAGCCCTGCCTAGGCAGAGAATCATCTCATCTAGAAAGGAACATCTTCTACTTCCTATTTTATCGCATTCAAAAGCTTTGTTTTAACAGTTTAAGCTAAATGGAAGACAAGGAATAAACCTGTTGTATTGGTGGGTACATTGAGTTACTACAAACGGGACACTCCAGAAGTCCATCGATGTCACTGTTTGGCAGAATAACAGGCTCTCGTATATTTGGTGTCTTCTGGGGTGCAACAAAAGAGGGTTCACTTGACCCAACTGAAGAATCAGAGCCCACTGGCAAGGAGGGCGATTCATCCATACAACTAGACACAGGAAAGCTGAAGCTACTTTTCCTCTGCTTCTTCCCTGGTATGAGATGGCTCATGTAGGCAAGACCACTTTTTAATAAGTGGCAAATTTTCTGCTACTTTTCTGCTTCCAGCCTCCAGATAGAATGTAAAAAGTCATGGGCAGAATCCTCTAAGAATATCTGCATGTTTTAGGAAAATGCATAAATTAGATTAGTAGGATTTCATATGGTTAGCCTATAAATAGGACCAGAGCATGCTCTTAAGCAGAAGAAACCGCTTACCAGTCATGTACATAGCATGAAAATTTTTTAGCTAATAAAGTTACAGAAAAAGTGTAAACGTAAATATGCACCAGACGGTGCTTGGATTAGAGAGAGAGAGAGAGAGATTTTACAATTGGAACGGCAGACATATGATTACGAAGCGACACCAGCAAAATGCACTTTTCATCTGCTATAAAACTTCGGATCTAATCAGACGGGACTAACTAGTTGAAGACAAGCTTAAGCCACAATTCTAGCAATGGACACCACCACCCAGAAAGTTTATGTTGAAAGACCAGAACAAAAGATTAAAACAATTGAAACCACAGGAGAAGAAAAGCATCACTCAGATAAAAAATTTGGTCTACTTCACAGTGATCTACATTACATGCGAACTCATATATGTCAACAGATCTGATGACACATCACTAAATAAAATTTCTGCATCCATAATATCTCCAATCATTATCATGCCAGATACACAAAACCAAGAGCACCAGACAGACCGTGAATAGGTCATATCAAGAAAACTCGAGGTAATTATGCACTGAACATCACAGAAGAACACGACCAGCATAAGATGCTAACCTTTTATTATCATTACAAAAACTTTCAAAATTGTGGATAACGGAAGTTGATGACATACGGTAATGTTCAAAGAAAAATTAGAAAAGGCAAAAGTTGGACGACGAGTTGAAAAACCAAATTTTCAAAAACAGAGTTTTACCTCCAAAATGCTTTTCATGCATCCAAACACGCCCTAAAGGGTTTCAAAACATGCTATCCTTTACACTCCCTCTAAGTGGAGATCACATAAACATATCTTTTACACACCCTAAAGGAATATTCCTCTCTAGACTCTTTTCTTTCCTTGGATCTCCCATCCAAGATTACAAGGATTTGCCTTATCAATGTCTTTGGACAAGTCATTCGGGAAAAAATGCCCAGATTTAAGGTTTTTTTTTTTCACATCTTGTAACTGGATTAATATTTTATTTTCCAGATTTGACCTCAACATGATTGAAGACATAGTTCTAACTTGTATAGAAAAATCAGGTATGAAAATTCCTTAGGTTTATAAACAAAGTGGAAAGATACAAGGGAATAATTTTGTGTTGGAGCAATGAATTCAACATTTACATGGCACATAGAGAAGAAGAGCAGGCTACAAGGTGAGCTACATGACTAAGTGCATCTGACAAGAAAACTTACTTTGTATGGGTACCTTTTCACATCCGTGTAACATTTGCTAGATGGCATGCAGAAATTGTGCTATTTGAATTCTAAACATGTGAGTTTCCCAAATTTGGTTTGAAGAGGAAACACTTAAACAAACATCTTAAGTAACTGTCTTTTGGCAGAATATTGCAGGTCTGAGTTTGAACTGAACAGGAAACGTTTTTGACAGAATCTTATAGGTGTACATCTGAACAAGAAAGAGGAGCATAAAAGAAGATACTGCAAAAGTCCTACGGTTAACTAAATCCACTCGTATCAATTTCCAGAAATATTGTAAACAAAAACTTATGGGAGCCAAATAAGAAAAGATGATAGAATCTATCTTATGGGTTTTCATCAGAACAAAACAAAGAAACATAAAAGAAGACAATACACAAATTATACGGTTAACTATGTGCACTTATATCAAGAAGAATTGAAAACATTGAAAACTGAAACGTACTGGGGCCAAATAAGGTAAGCTGAAAAACAAAAATTATATCAAGGAGCTATCAGTTCGTGACCCTGAAAAAGCTCCTATGAACCTCCAACAGGTCTGAAACATCCTTTTGGCAATTCCATAAGACCTTATCATGTCAAATAACGGCACAAAAAACTAAAAAAATTCATTATCCATAATTTTTATAATAAAAATACAAGGCGTTACATGGACACGATGCAGTATTTTTTGGGCTTAACATCTGTAAGTTCTCCATCCCACCAAAACCACAACTTTATATAATCCTCCAAGTTTAAGCACCTCAACATGAAATATATACCGACATGGAAGAAGAGATAAAATCATGATGTTAGAAAGAATGAACGGATTGAATAACTTCCTGCAATAAATGAATAATGCCCATTTATGAAAGCAGTCAGGTAAAAAAGGTCTAGCTCAAAAGAGAAGTCCCCAAATGGAAGGACAACATATTACAGCCGTAGAACCGACAGTCATCCAGGAAACAAAAACTCAAATACAAGCCCGATTTGCACGGACAATTCACGAAAATTGAGTACCCAAAACCAAAAGGACGTCTGAACCAGCCACAAGAATAACGTTCAGAAAAAAGAAACCATCGCGTAAAAGATTATAATGCTTCACAAATGCGTTAAACCAAAATGACCGACTAAACAGAAAACGAAGTCGGCATGAAGGTTTCGACTCCCAATCAAAATATCATCCCAAATTCGCGCTAGAATACAACAACACCAGGCACACTCAAATAGAATAAAAAAAAAAAGATAAAAATCTTGGACCATTTTACAGGAAAACGAACCGAGCAAAACTCCCATCATTCACGTTTAATTACTTTGAAAAAACAAAAAATGAACAGAAAAATTTGGAAAAAAAAAAAAGACGCGTCTAGGCTTATCAATCCTCCAACACAAGCCTCGAAAAATTGGAAACTAAAGCAAAAGGAAAAAAGCAAAAACTCACCGCCAAACTCACCGAAGTTCATCCCCATGGGCGAGAGAGAGACAGAGAGAGAGAGAGAGAGAGAGAAAGAAATGTCCCTTGTCCGAGAGAGAGAAGGGTGAGAAAGGGGGAGATTGAGAGGGAAGCTTCTAATTGCGGTGACGGTGAAGGGCATTAAAGGAAATTCGCGGAAAGAAACAGGGGATGCCAATGAATGGATGGCTGTCGAGAGCGACAATGGAGGGAGGGGGAGAGAGAGAGAGAGAGGGAAGGAGAGAGAAAGTCCTTCCCTGTTAAAAAAAGCCTCCCTCTGCATCCCCATCCCCCCGACTTAATAGGAGAGAAGAAAGGAAGGAAGCCAGGAGGGCCCCCCTTCCTCTCCAACCCCCCGTCATTTCTCCATTTCCTCGAGGGTAGTTTCGCCAACACCTCGCGGATCGCCGGCGCCGCGGCTCCTCCCCTTCTCTCTCTCTCTCGTCACGTGACAAAAACGCACGCGTACGGCCCCTTCCATCCCCGCTCTCTCCCAACCCGACCAGACTTAAAACGGACAAAACCCAAAGGTCAAGCCCCGCGAATCCTCATCGCCCTTTCGTGGTCTCTTTCCGCATCTGAAATTGTTCTCAACGTGGCAGGCGAAGACCACTCGCCTTGTTTTTGACGTGCGCTCTCTCTCGTTCAATGCCTTGACGTATAACAACACCCCAGTATTAATTGAAGTATTCTCACAAGAATGTGGACATGAAACGGGTGAATATTATCGAAATGACATAAACAAGCCTACTTTGCAAAAAAAATGTTTTATTTTTGTTGTTTAACGTTACTTGAAGCGGCCAAAGGAAAAGTGTAGGGGCAGAAACCGGTTTGTTTATTATTATCTTTCAAAAAGAAAGCATAGTTGCCAGACAGCGACGGGTGCCTTTATTTAGGCTTCGAATTCGAAAACGACGGAGCAGATTTTCGCCGGAAAGTTGAAGCTTCGAATTTCAAATTGGTTTTTGGAACGGTAGAGAAAGAAAGTTTTATATATATATATAAAAAGAACTTTCAAGGGATTAACGGTGAAATAAGCTGGAAATGAAAACAAATTGAACAAATACGATTGGAATGATTTTTTGTTATTGGAGATTATGAAAATTCTAATGGGTGTTTGATATTTTTAGATTTAAGATCCGATGTGATTTGAAATAATTGAAAGTTATTCGTGAAATATAGTGTTTTGATCAAACTGAAAATCTCAAATCTTCTTTTTCATATATGATCAATGGATTTTAGTTCAGATATAAAATACAAAACTATTAAACACACCTTAATAAAAAAATAAAAAAAAAAAAACTTGCCCTCAACTTTCCAGGCTTAAACGGGAAAAACCCTTAGAGAAGGAAAAAAAAAACAACTCAAAGACATAAAATGCGGGCTACAAAAGAGCAGGTTGGAGGTGGACTTTAGTTTTGTCTGTTTTATAAAATATGCAATATTATAACAAGAAAAACTTTTATTATTATTATTATTTTATATATATACATATATATTACCCCCCGTTCTCAGGAGTCTAGCCCACGAGTTAAAGTTCATTGGTAAGCAGCTAATATAACACTCATAATGTACTAGATCAGGTGCATTTGAAGCCCCAGCAAGTAGTATAAGTGGATGAACCAATGTATCAAATTAAGTGAACCCTGAGCCACATATTGAGGTAACGTTTGGTTCTCTCGTTGTTAGGCATAGGGCTGCACATGAGCCGAGTCGAGGGCCAGCTCGAGCTCGACTCGGCTCAAAAAACTCAGCTCGAGATCAAACTCGACTCGTTTAACCCATTTAATTCGTTTAGTAGGTGTTGAGCCGTTTGAGGTTAACTTGTTCAACTCATGTAAGTTTTAACTCATAAAACTCTAACTCGTGTAACTTGTTAAAATTTGTTTTTACCCTCAAAATTAAAACCAGTGAATTGCAGTATTATATAGAGTACCAGTTTGCGAGTCGAGTCGAGTACAAACAAGTCGAGTTCCTAAAACTCAAACTCGACTCCTTTATTATTTTGAGTATCTTTGTAAGCTCGAACTCGGCTTATTTATAAACGAGTCGAGCATGAGCCAAATTTTTTCAAGAGAGTCGAGCCCAAGTTAGCTCAACTGGTTGTGCAGCCCTAGTTGGGCATCAAACACAAAATGTAATGGCAAGTGTGCAGTTAGTCTTATTTATTTTTAATACATCCGAAAACTCTATTTATGATGGGTTCTAAATAAGGATTACTAGGATCAACGGTTTAAATACCATTTTGATGTTACATAAATCCTATTAAATTGTTTCTGATGAAGTCTCTGAAACATCACACTACCAAAGTTGGCATGTAAGTTGAGGGTTACACTTAAAAAGAGTGGGGGACAGGCTGGTCCTGGGCACTAATATATATATATATATATATAATTTTTTTTATATTTTTGTACATTTTCATTATAAATATATTTATATATATTAAATATATAGTTTTAAATATTTCAAAATTGGGTTAGACCGAGACGAACCCAGGGCTGGTCCTCGATGATTGGGTTTGGACTGGGCTGTGGGTGGGCCTTCATCCGACTTTGGATTGGTATATAATTATTTTTATTATATTTTTATATATTTTCATTATAAATATGTATATACATTAAACTTATATATTTTAAATATTTTAAAATTGGGTCAGACCGAGTCGAACTCCGGCCTGAACTTTGATGGTTGGGCTTTGACTAAACTGTGAATCGGGCCGGGCCGGCTTAATGCTCAGCCCTAATTAAATACAAGTCAAACTTTTTTAAGGAAAAACCCCATATTTAAAAATTGATTGTATAAATAAACTTAAATATTTCAGGCTCAATGGGAAGTTCTACAATAGTTTTTCACAGCCAAAATTATGTATAAAAATAAATTGATGAAATTATTACTATTTTATTAAAAGCAAAACCCGAACTGGTTCGGGAAAGAAGGGGACCATTGTCCAACCCGTGTGCAATGTCAGATCTGACATGCACGTGTAGCTGCCCGGGTCAGACCCGATCAGGTCAGAACCCGGACTCAGATGTTTGTCCGGACCCGAGCCACCTACCATCATCCATAAATACAGAATCTTCTACTTGTAAGAAAACTTGCGCCAGGATAAATTTAAAATTTATAAACGTTATTTTAAATGTGGAAATTAACGATACATCGTTGTGTATGTGCTTTTCTGGTTAAAAAGGGTTTTAGGAACAACCTTTAGAACGGGTTCATTTGGATGTCTAGATGACATTCCGTGACTTTTCTTAGGTAAATTAAGGGCTTTGAAATTATAAGATTAATACGCCCTTGCTTGAATGTGTTCGACATAAAGTTAAAATAAAAATTTAAGACAATTTTTTAGGAGGTGTTTGGGAATTTTGATTGAAGAATGAAAATTAGGGAATCATGATTTAAAAAAATATTTCGCATTAAAAGGTGTGCATTGTAAATGTCATCTTTGTGGAAATAAGTGTAGAAAACCTGGTTCGATGAAAAGGGTTGGACCTTAAATGTACGGGTTAAGGTTAATTCTTTCGGTGGTGGACGCATAGAATATGTTCACAACAACTGCATAGAGTAGTGTGGGGGCGAGCAAGTGAAAGTTTGTCATCGAGTATGGTGATGGTCGGTCGCCTTCTTTAATGATATCTAGTTGGCAACTGACTTTGGTTAGAGACTTCCTTCCAAAGAAAGTTTACCTCAAGATAGAATTTTTATAAAAGTAGATAGGCGTTTGGAGGAATGAATGTGTTTTGACAGAGCCTCGTGACTATGGCTTGCGAATAGTCTATTGTGGGATAATCTTAGGTGATGGTGTGCCGAGTGTCTAGCACTCTTGATCTAGTCCATGGTTCCAAAAGATTAATGAAGCTGGCCAAAAGCTTGGGAACTTTGAGCGCTATACTGGCCAAATAGGTTTGAAAAAGTCGGCCCGTGATTTATGTGGTGAAACAAACACACTCATTGAAAAAAGATCTAGTTCTACCAAGTTCACCTTGATTTCAAAACTGAGAAGTGGTCTTAAAACGGAACGGTATTGTAACATCCAAGAATTGAAATTCCATTCAACATCAAATTCGACCCTTTTACATGCATTTTTTTTTTTTAAAATCCCTCGGGATTGTGACTTGAGATTTTCAAAAACTGATTTAGCAGAAGAACCAAACATGGCATTTTCAAAACTTCAGTTATGTACCCAAAAAAAGGATCTGCTTTCTTTATGTCATGAAATTAACTTCATCACAACTGTTGTTTCTTTCATTTCGTTCTTCTGCTTCTACCATGTCTCTGTATTTTAAATGTAACGTGTTTCTTTCCAACTGCTCTGCATTCAAAAGCAGAAGGCCATGGCCTGCAGCTTCAGGTAAATTTAGCGCCTCGCTTCCACTCATTTCAAGATTTCTGAGCTAAACCAGAGCTACCCACAGCAAGATTTGAGCCACTGGTTCTCATTATGAACTCATTTAAGAAGATGAGTGGTCACTGCCAGTCCTGGGAGAGGCAGCATCAACCACATTGATTTGATAATGGCCTGCCTTGTGAATTTATGTGTTGAGGACTCTCTGTACACCACCTTTTATTGCTTCCTCATCTAATAAAAGCTGAGAGAGCAGCACAGAGAGAGAGAGAGTTTGACAGCTCTCCATAGCTGCTATATTGAAAAGAGAGCAATGGGCAGCAGCGTTGCAGGTGCAGCCCGATATAGAAGCGGGAAATCGTTGAACGTCTTCTTTTGGAGAAGAGATTTGTTGAACAATAAATGAGGAACGCGGTGTAGCATGCCTGGGCGCACAGCATCAAGCTGCTTAATTTCCCTCACTTGCCCCACATCTGATTCAATGTGATGTGGATCAGCATGTGTCAGCCTAACAGTGCCAAATCAGGCCTACATTGAATCTAGGCCTGACTGAGTTCCAGTTTTCGAGCACCGTTCGACGTAGACGTGGGTTTCAACTTTGTGACTGATTGTAACTGTCTCATGGAATACAATAACACAGTACTTCGGAAATTTATTCTAGTTTTTGGTGCAGATCCATAGGGCAGTAAAAGTTTGTAGTTTGTATTTCTTTTGTTTAACATTAGGTTCGTATAGGAATGTTAATGGATCTTATTCAAATCAGATTTTACCATTTATCATATCTGATTTACCAGATATTTACACATTCAGATTTGAATGCAATTGGAGAAAAGCCTAGATATATCTTAATCTGACTTTTGAATTCACAGCTAAATTTAATGCAAAATGTACTTTTAAATTTACAACTGAATGTGACCTCAAATCCTATTTGGATGTTAAGAACTGACCACCCAGACAAAGGGTTTGAAGGTTGTTGTTATACTCGTTTTTAAGTCTCCATTCATCCCTTTTTATGACTCCAACAACACACCTACTAAGTACTAAGTATTTTTCTTGTTCTCTTTAATACATGAGTAAATAATCGATGAGGATGCCTTAGAGACTTGTATTCGAAAGGAAGGAGTGAGGAAGTTTGAAGAAGTTATAATAAAGAATGAAAAGCTCATCTAAAAGCATAGTTATTAATTTCATATCTGATATGGTTCACGGAACCACAAAAATATTAACTTACATTATTATTTAATTAATTTTGTTAGTAAAAATATATAAAGGTCATTTCCTAAAATTTAATCTGATATGCGTTCTTAATCAGTTGTTATGTCCCTTTAAAGAACAAAAAAGACCGCCGAACAAATGGGCGAAGGAAAACTCACTCCTCCTTGTGAGGAACATCAAATACGCACTCAATTTTCTCCTCTATTGTCAAACAATGCTTTTCAATTCTCAATACAAAATATTAAAATAATAATAAAATAACTAAATTGCCCGCTCAAATAATTATTTTAACTTTTTTGAAGAAACTGTCAGCCCTTTACCAAGGAACCATTTGACAATAGTAACATATAATTGCTGTCCCACGAATCCACAAATCTATCTTGAAAAATAAGAACAGATTCATAAAACAATATAACAGATGTTATATTTTAATGCATCTATTTTTAGGCAAGTTGGTCACCGATATGTCACACCCGTGTGCTATCAGTCGGGAATGTGTCAGTTTTAGATTGCATCGGCTGTCGTGCTCTGTACCTCAATATGTTAATGCCATGCAAAATAATACTCATACGAAAAAGTTCCCTTCTCTTGCCTTAGCGGCAACTGATCTTGCAAAACTAGACAATCTAAACCAAAAGAATTCCTTTTAAAAGAATCAACTCTCATTTTCCCTCGAATTGT
Source organism: Nymphaea colorata (assembly GCF_008831285.2). Classification (NCBI taxonomy): domain Eukaryota; kingdom Viridiplantae; phylum Streptophyta; class Magnoliopsida; order Nymphaeales; family Nymphaeaceae; genus Nymphaea; species Nymphaea colorata. The sequence goes on along the minus strand of NC_045138.2, from coordinate 20,299,535 downwards.
AAGACTTGCCTCCAACCATCGAGGAACCAAACCAGGAAAAGAAAGAAAGCAACTTTTATATGACATAATCTTTGCACCGAATAGTCCTCAGCTTTCTCGTGTCTAGTCCTTTCGTGGCAGCTGCTTGTTGTAGGTTAGCAGAAGGTAGAGACGCATGCCTTGACACACAGGAAAAGGACCAGAGTGACAACCAAGTTGGGATACCGTTTAACCACCAATGTAGCCCATCCAGTGAAGGATGACGGCCAAGATGAGCATGGCGATTGCAAGAATCAACCCTTTCCTTCCGAGGAGCCAGTTCTTTGTCTTCCGAGCTCCTTCTGCAACATTCTGTATCTTGTCTGCCCAGCGCATCTGCAGAAGAACAAGCAGACATTTTAGAAGATGATTACACCACTGGGATGCCGTAAGGTGACAAAAACAACATCTAGAGATCACTAGAAGCTAATAGAGTAAAGGGAGCTACCATTCTTTCTAAATCATCAGGAGATAGCGAAGACATTGCTTGTTGAGCTTTTACAGCATCCTCCTTTGAAAGTTTAAAGCCAGACTGCTCGCTCATGTTTGCCATCATTTCTGGGTTCATATTTTTAATCATTGATGCGAACATCTGGAAAGTTTGTCCAGCAACAGCCAAAAAATGTAAGAAACTATTAGGCTAGAGAAGAGTAAATCTATGAACCACAGAATCCAGAAAGCTCTGAGTGAAAATCTAAGTGAAGACCATTGCCCCAGTCATAAGAACCGTGTCAGTAAAAAAGCTGGAACCAAATACAGATGATAAATAAAATGACAAATCTTCACCTGTCTCATGGCTGGATCTCTCATCTGGTTTCTCATCTGTTCTTGCACATCTCCGGTTGGATTATAAGATGGAGGCATCTCTGAGCCCATAAATGTGCTTCGAGAGCTGCTGGTACTTGCTTCACGGTTGTCTCTGACAGAAGGAGCAGCTACTGAAGTTTGAGATTCCGTCGCAGCTGAAGTACTTGGCCTGAAAAGAGGGTTTGTCCCATTCAAAGATGATGCAACTTCGAGCATTTTCTGAAGTTCTTCTGCTGACATCTTGCTAACCATATTTGACATGGTTTTTACCATTTCAGGTGCCATCCCCGGACCACCAAGAGCAGCCAAGGCATCAGGGTTTGCATTGGCAAGAAAGGTATGAAATGATCTGGAAGAATACAGCTCATATAAGAGGGTAGAAGTAGAATAAAATTTTATCACAAAGGGAAGCAACTATTATATTTCAGAACCACATTATTGATGAGGAAAAGTGAGTTACATGACATCCAGAAAAGGAAACATCTAGCCGGTAAGTTTTTGAAAAGATGGACTCCTGTAGGACCTCTTGGATGATACTAAATGTTTGAAACATACGCGTCACAGAAGTTCTTTTAAGTCTTTTTTTAGGACTTGCTTTGAGGATCCAATATCTGTTCAGTACAGAACGATCATCTATGCCATCTTCCATCATGTTCTATAAACCAACTATATTTCAGAACCACATTATTGATGAGGAAAAGTGAGTTACATGACATCCAGAAAAGGAAACATCTAGCCGGTAAGTTTTTGAAAAGATGGACTCCTGTAGGACCTCTTGGATGATACTAAATGTTTGAAACATACGCGTCACAGAAGTTCTTTTAAGTCTTTTTTTAGGACTTGCTTTGAGGATCCAATATCTGTTCAGTACAGCACGATCATCTATGCCATCTTCCATCATGTTCTATAAACCAACTAATAGTATCAGTAGTACTTGAAAGTTGAAACACATTAAGCCTTTTGTAATTATCTGTTCATTAAATGAATCCCCAGCTTTACCTTGGCTACCATATGGCTTCTTACAAGCTTCATACAGAAATTAAATCTGAACATGGATGTTAAATTCAAAAATGACATTTTTAGAAATATATCATGGGCATTTTCATGACTTGTGTTCTATCAGAATATGACAGGTATATAATTCAGCTAGCTTTGGGCACTGGAAACTTATAACCATGTTTTATCATATGTCATAATCTAATCAAGTTTTCTCGCATTATTTCATTCTTTCTTAGTTTCATAAACTTCCATAATTTCTATAACATACAAAATGTGAACATCCTACTAGATGATTTGTCAATTTACCATACCAGGCTTCTTCACCTGCTTTATCAACTGAAAAATGCCTCTTACGAAACTTTTAGATGCTACAGATCAAAAGGGATGAAAGGAACTCACAAGCAACTTTAAAAAGGCAATACTGATCATCTGACATTCATAGGCACCACATGCAAGCTTGCATGTGCATGCATGCATATACAGTATACACTCACCCGGAGACACACACATTTCATAACAGAATTCAAGGCTAAGCTGACCTAAGAACACATTTATTCACCAATCCCAATCACTATGAAAGCTTTCAATGATTAAGTTCCAACCTGAAATCTGTGCATCGTTTAACTGCCTCAAATGAGAAAAGCAATAGATTGCGCATAATTAATTTTTTTTTTATGGATACATGCAAAAAAATTCCTTAACCAATGATATGACACTTCACAATATTTTCCCATTCAGAACCATATTAATCGTTTCCAAAAAGATCATCCCCTTGCATCCACATAGAAATGATAGTCATAGAGAAAGGACAAAAGAAGTATAAGGTCAATTTTATGTACTTAACTTATTGTCAGTAATATGATAAGAGATACGTTATAAATTCTCATGCATGATCAAATTGATTGTGTGCCATGTGTACAGAAAATGTTTTCAGACAATAAGACAAAGGCTCCTACCCTGCCCAGTACAAATGGTTTGACCAACGGCAACCATTTCTGGAGTTCTGTGCCTTCCGAGTAATGATGTCAAACTCAAAACCATGAAATAAAGTCTAAAACATGGACCAAATACAAATGATTGGATCAAGAGCAACCATTTGTGGAGATCAATCAACAGAGCACTTCAGAGTAATGATACTAAAACCATGATATAAAGTCTAAAAGTTCCAATGAGAGGACTGGGGAACAGATTTGAGGTAGAACCGACCTGATCGCTTCGGGATTGTCTTTGAGTTCCTGTAACCGTTGAGCATCTACATTGAAACCACTACTATCATTGCCAACAGATCTGTTATGCACTTGAGATTTTTCAGCAGTATCCTCAGGTTGTAAGACGGAGTACTCTTTGGGAGGATGATTCTCCTGGATATCAGATGTTGAAGATTCTGTCTCTTCTATGATTTCTTCAATTACCACTCCTGTTAAGAGAAGCAATGCTTCAGGTCACTTGGAAATTCTGAAGACAACCTCTTGTGCTTCAAGAAAACTTATGTATTTAAAAAAAAAAAAGAACACTGACTTGACAAACAGGAAAACATGAAATATGGAAATCCATACCAGATGTACGAGGCTCTTCATGTTCTTTCAGCAGTTCCTTGGTCTGCCTGCATAAATTCGCAGAATTTCTTAGAGATATTCTATCACCTGAACATCAACATATATACCTAACAAGTTCGTCTAATATGTACCTTAGTACATCTGTGATGGTCTCATCATCAGGGGAGATAGTACTTGCCTTGCTCAAATCAGAAACAGCAGCCTGTTTTTGCATTTCAAAATAAGACAAAATGAGTCCTGATCAAGTAACGATGCATCAACAATTTTTTTTTTTTTTTGGTTGGGTTTTGTCCTTTTGACTTATGACATCACAGGATGACCCAAGTTTTCATACTTCTGCATTGTATATCGTCTCATGGATGAAGTTGCCAATATCAATCTTATCATAGCACTATGAGTCTTTTTATCAGTGAAAAGTTCTTGTCCTCAAGAAAACATGCAGGATTTGAATGCAAATTGAAACTTCAAAAGTAACTTCTGGACAGAAATATAATGATACTGTAATGAGAAATTCTTCTTGTCAATCCCAACATTTTTTAGATGATTGCTATTAAATTGTTTCATCAGCTTGATGCCAATGCTTGAAGTTGCCGTTAAGACTTAAGAGAGAGAGGGTTTACCAATTAAATGATGAGTTAGTTGACGAGTCCAACAAACCTACGTAGGTGGTGGGGCCCTGAGAATATTAAAATTTTCAGAGCATGGGGGAGGGTGGGAGACCATCGAGATTTTCAAAACTTTGCAGTTTGAAAATTTCAAGAAGTTGGGAAGCACCTGGTTCTAGCTAGATGGATAAAAGGTCTACACAAGTGTTGTATGCAGTTTGCTATTAAAATTTAGGCCTCAGATAATGTGCAATGTCAGATAATGTGAGTAACACACACATATTACTTAATTATCCAAATTGTGATTCAGGCCTGATGGAACACCCATTATTGTCACAACAAATGCAAGTCAACCTAAGGTGATAATAAAGGTACCGTTGGGGACTAAATATTGAGCATGTGTATGCGCATGAGAGAGAGAGAGAAAGAGAAGGAGATTTCCATCTTACTTTTATGTTTCCAAGTTCCTTGTAAGCCTGACCCCTCCGATACAAAGCCTTCGCATTCTGTGTGTCATACTGTAACACCTGAACATAGAAAAGAACAGTGACCTATATTCATAAGAAAAGTTACATATAATTGAAAGACCTAGATCTGTGACAAGACTTAGATAACATGGGAAAAAAGAAACGTTATCAACCCGAACTTCAAAATGTAATGGTGAAAAAGATCACATACAGTTGAAATGACAGACTTATACTTCATTTAATCACAAATGATGGGAAAAAAGGGTCCCAACTACATACCTCTGTACCTTCCTTGACACAATCTTCATACTGCTTCATCTTCAAAAAGCATGACATCAGGTTAAGTGAGCATGCCAATTGGAGTTTTTTGCCTTGTGAAACAGGAACCTTCTTCAGGTTTTCCTTTGCCTACATAGTAGATGTCCAATAAGAAAACCATTAAGCTCATCAGTCTGCAGAACTTTTAAAACAATATATGTGTATGTAACGGATGCATGTCCACACAGTTTTGTACCCTTCACCATACCAGGATGGGAAAATGGAGAAAGAAAACTCAAATTAATGTATTATACATACATGCAAGTACTTCTGTGCAGCATCTCTATACTTCCCATGGCCATGAAGGTCATTTCCCTGCCAAGAAACAAAGGCAGCATGAGTATCAATGAGGACACCTAACACATTAAGAATTCAGAATACTAAACAGTAGATATTCCAAGGGACTGTGGCAACAGTTCACCTGACCACTCCCATCAAGCACAAAACGTCATAATCAAACATGGAAAGCAAAATTGGATCTTTAGTGTCAGTGTGAGAATAGTTCTTAGGACAAAAAACAAAGCGTTGCAGTATATGCTACCACATAAATCTAAAAAATGAAACAGAATTCAGTCTAGATCCAAAAGAGAATAGCTATAATAAAAAAATAACCTGCTTCTTTAACATTTCACATGCATTCAGTTCATAAGTGATCTGTGCATCAGCTTGAGTACGCATAGCTGCAATCTCTTCAGGTGTAGCCTTAGCAATCTTCTCAGCCATGTCTGCCATATCCTCACTGCGTGCATATTTTAGCTGCTCGGCAGCATTTCTGACATCGTCCGGTCTCATGTTCTTCATCCCTTCAGTCGCTAGCTTCACAAGCTCTGGATTGGACATCAACTACAAATGCCAGAGGAAGGTATAAGCAAAGGAAGATCATCTTCCCTAATACAAAATAGAACACTCATTTTCCCGCACTTGAGTGAACAAAAACAAAATCAAAATCATGTAACAGCAATCTAGAGAAGACCCCACATTTACGTATGTTCTTTTTAAGAAAATGAACGTGGAAGTGTGTGCATACATTACATAGATAGAAGCAGATTTGTGATTTGTCCCTTCAGTGTGAATGTTCTAGTGTGTACATCATGAGGAAGATGGCTTCAAGTTATCAAAACTTTTGAGTTAGAACTGTTTCCAAGTTCAAATGATATGGTTGGCAGAATTATGATCGATTAGAACTAATTTCCTCGAACATCACTCCTACCAATGAACCATTATTTTATTATTGGGAGTGTATTTTAACGTCGAAGTTTAATTTCGTAAAATTAGATTCTCCGTCAACGGCTTGATGGCACCCTCCCTGAGTGCAATTTTCATGGAAAGATCGATCAAATTCGGTAAATGTGCAACAGTATCTACCCACTAAGGAATTGATGAGAGCACTCTGCAGGCCACAGGATCTAAAGTTGGAAGACATTATTAAAGAACCTTAGACAAACAGTATGCATCTCCAGAAACCATAAAAGTTCGGAGTTCATAGTTCAATGCCACCAAAAGGGTAGACATAGCATTGACTTTGATGCTCAATGCCCTGAAAAACTCAAATTCCCCTCACAACCCACAAGAAAAGGGCCAATTGCTGTCAACCACCTCTACCAGAGAAAACGAGATCGCAACGACAACAGTCAGTTAGACCTTCAAAATCGAGCACATTCAAAAGCTAAAATCGATCAATCAAGAGCCCCAAATCCCGAACTCACAAGCGACGATAAAAAACCCTCACAAAATTCGCCAAAATCCCATATTAACAAGGTGCAATTGGATGCAAAATCAAGTTTCCGACACAATTCGAGACCCATCAACGCCTGAACAACAGAAAAGCGTCAGAAAATCGTCCTTCACAAAGAAAAAAGATCACGACCATTCAACGCTCGCTTAGCCGGATCATCAGAGATCAGGAAAAATTAAAAGAAAGAGGAGAAAGAAACAAGGAAAGAAGAAAAGGAAGAGACGAAATCAAAACCTGCTGTTGGAGTTTAGCCAATTCACCAGGAGGCATCCTGCTCAGTTGTTCCTGAGCCATTTTCATGATCTCCGGATCCATCATTCCGTTAAACATCGTGCCCTCCCCACAAAACCACCCAACAGAACGGTTCCTCCCTGTTTCTCCTCTCCTTGCTTCCCTTTCTCTGAAACGAGAAAAAAGAGAGAGAGCAATCGAGTGGGTGGTCCTCTTCTCCTCTCCTCTCCTTACTCAGTCAGCGTCTCTCGTAATTCAATAATGGAGAAGAATATGAATCAATCCTAACCAACTCAACTACGCAGTTGAGATCGAAAGCGAGAGACAGACAGACAGACAAGAAAGAGAAAGAGGAAAAAGGAAAACGTGAAGGAGTTGGGGATGGGGATTCCTTCCCTTTTGGTTATGCGAGGGTGGGTGCGGATCCTTCTCTCTTTCTTCCCATTTTATATGAGGGGGAGAGAGAGAGAAGAGGGGCCATCGGTGGACCGTGGACGACCGGTAAACGAAGTGCAACTCCAGAAAAGAAGTCAAGAACGACGATGCTCTTCCTCTCCTTCTTCTTCCTTCCTCCCCATTTCCACTTCTCCATCAACATCCACGTTTGACCAACGTTGTCGATATCCGATCTCGATATATATATATATATATAAACTAATTTGTTAGCCAAAAAATAAAATAAAAATCTCAAACGTAGTTCTTAAAGTGGGATTAAAGATCTTTAGTTTGTTAAACTATCTATCAATATTTTTCATATCAATAAAAGCACAACACATAAGTCACACATCGGATTCAGAGATTTTAAATCCAAAGTTAATCAAACACCTTCTTGAAAACACTTGATGTTGGTATGATATCGACCCAAATATGTATTGTGACTTACTATGGTATTTTTTATTTTTTATATTTTAAAAGTAATGGAAAATAGTTTAAATTGAATTTTAGGCAATAAACAATATAAACCCATCTAGGCTCTGCGTTGCAGATGAAATGATACTGACAAAACGGTTCTGAATCCGATGCGTTCAAGCTTACCCGATATCTCCGGATCCCATCTGCTCCGCTTCAGACCTGCACCGGGTAATTTTGTTATCTGGATTTGGGTCAGCCAGTTTGGATCTGGGACTTGAGCTACATGGTCCTCAAATTGGACTCGGTAAGGAGTTGGGTTTACGAGATCAACTTTGGGCTTTTCAAACATAATTTTTCATCGACCGGATCCAGGGTGAACAAGTCCCATTAGAAGAAGATCGGGTCATGAACTTTGCTTTGAGATCTATATGATACAAGGACCAAAACTACCTAAATCCAAGAAACATTTGTGACTATAAGGCCGGGCGTTTGATGCTTTGAAATTTTGATTTTTTTCATTGTTCAAAATTTCACATCAAATTGAAATTGTCATGAAAATCACAGTTCCAATTTTGCTTAGTTATGAAAATTTGATTCCAGAATGAAAAATAACTCGTTTGATGAAAAAGGAATTAAAATTGTAGAATTCATTAATTAAAGCTATTATGCCTTCTGCCCCAAAGAGAGATAAAAAAAGTTTGAGAATTTTGGAATCACAATTTCACGAGCTTATAATTGTAGGATTAAAATTTTTTGTTTCATAAACATAATTCTCATTTTTAAAAAATGAGAACAATAGTTCTAAGAGTCTATTGATTCCAAGTGAATCAAATATACCCAGAATCATGGAATTTTAGAATAAAAATGCTCAAATTTTCAGAAATTGAAACTATTAAACAAACAAGGCATTTTGTTTTCAGAATTAAAAAAAATGAGACCTGGAATTTTGATTTCATTTTAGTTTGAGAAGGAATTATGATTCTAGCATTTTCATTTTGAATCAAAATTTCAAAAACATCAAATGCCCCTCTAATAACCATCTTATATATTAAATTGTATTTAATATAACCAATGTCATCCAGATTGGCAAGACGATTTGATTTAATATGGGTCGATTTCATGGTGCCATGTTTCTTATTGTTTTAAATTATTTTTATCTTGATTTTATATTATGGGCTGGCAAAATTTGTAATATAAACTTTAGCAATCAAATTTAAAACTTATTAGTTGTTTGATTGGATCCAAAGCCCGATTTTGATAGCATTATCATGCATATGATTCTCACGCTATGATCCATGAGCGTAGGTAGTACAGGATTACAGGTGCACCAACACGTTGGAAACCCGTCATCAATCGACTAGTGGAATGATGTTCTGTTCCCATATTTAGTAGGTCTGCAGGTTCGGTTAAAATAAAAAAATATAAAATAAATTTTTTAATATAAAAAATATTTTAATAATAAAATATATATTAGTAATAAAATATAAATAATAATTAAAATTTATCGAATCGAATCGAGTTCCGTCGAGCCGACCTGAACTGGTCCGATATATTATCGGGCCGGGTACTCTAGTGTGCACCATGAACAATTATGCTGCATCATTTAATGTCTCTAATGCTCTTATGACAACTGTTTTTAGTGTAATATATTTATTTTTTGACCATCTGACAACATCTTGCATCAAACGAATTAAAATTTAAATCTATGAAGAATTAGGGAATGATAGATAGTTAAAAATTAAAATAAGTTGCTGAAAGTACCTTAAACTATTACTCAAAACACTATAAACTGTTATTACATCATAATTAAACCATCTCTAATGCTTTGGGGTTAACTGTTTTTAATAATACTACAACAGTTTTTTAATTTTTAATCATCGGCAACATCTAGATAAATTTGAACTCGCATAGTTAGTATTTTATCTATGATATAAATAAAAGGAAAATTTGTAATTTTGGTTACGTTAAACAATTTCTTCCAAACTTTTCACCCCCTTGCAATGCCATTCAATGGGATCATTTACGATGAAAAACATAGAATGAAACTAAAATCAGATTCTGAGTCTGCTAAAACACTATAATTGATGAACAAAATAGCTTTTTGTTTTAGACCGGATCACAATTTATGCAATCAAAATCGTATCCGACCCGTAGGAGGAGGGATGGTTAACGGCATTTTGTTGTGGTTGTCGTCGTCATCCTTAGCCCATCCAGCGCTTCCCTCCATTTTCTATCTCAGTCCCTCTACAGAGCTCGTAATTCCAAAAATGTCCCATTCCCTCCCGTCCTCCGTCTCCGGCGTCCTTCCGTCTTGCCGAAATTTAGGGATAAAACTCCCTTTGGTAGCCGGCGCCGGAATCCTAACCTGCCAACCCGTCACCGAGAGAAATGGGAAACAGGCGTTCTTCTGGAGGAAGGTGAGGAGGGGCCTTCACGTGGAATCGAAGGCACTGAGCGTCGTCGGGGAAAAGGCTGTGGCGCCTGCGGTGGGGTCGGGGGTTAAGGACGGAGAGTACGACGCCATCGTAATCGGGTCGGGAATCGGCGGCCTCGTCGCCGCGACGCAGCTAGCGGTGAAGGGAGCTAAGGTGTTAGTGCTGGAGAAGTACGTAATCCCGGGAGGGAGCTCGGGGTATTACCAGAGGGATGGCTACACGTTCGACGTCGGGTCTTCTGTGATGTTTGGTTTTAGCGATAAGGTATAACTGTCGGGTCTTTCTTTACTTTCAGTTTTTGGAGCAAAAAAGAATGGATTCTTCATTCATCATTTGCTGAAATTTAAGTGGAATTTAGTCATTCAATTTTCATAATAACTGAATTCGTGACAAATTTATGCATTCTTTTACTTGTGGTGGCTGATCCAGCTACAGATTGGGCACTGAATTTTACCAATAATTCATCTATTGCGTATTCAGTAGCGATAGTAATTCTTAGTGTGTGTTGGAAACTACTTGTCGAGACTTGAAGAATGGATATTGGATTGGTAAAAGAGCTTTCGATACTGGTAGTGTCACAAGTATAATATTGGGAATACTTCGATGAACTTTTCTTGGATGAATGAAAAGCTTACATCTTTAAATGGGGAAAACTGGGAAAATTTTGAGGTTTTAAATATGTGAAATTTTAGCAAAATATGTTGGAAAGTAACAATCTTATCGCATTGATACCTCTCTCTCTCTCTTACACACTCATACTCACCCACTCGGTCGCTCATGTTTACTTAAATAATGTTTAAGAGCACGGAGTTTCTTCAGTGTTGCCGTAACTATGCCTATGGTTTCTCAAATCAAATTTTCCTGAGTTATATAAACATGTTATATGGCAACACGTTGAGAAGACGAACTAAGGGGCGAATTGAGGAAGTGGACAAATTTCTTTGCATCTCATTGTACAATCCTACCCCTTGCCTTCACTTACTTTAAGTCTCGAGTTAGTGGTGGCTGATCACTTCCAAAATGATCTTCAAACTGATCCAGATGGGCGGACATGGTCAGACTGCACTATTGTCTAGATGAGTTAATGGCAATAAATAAATTGGAGGAGGCAAACAAAGCTGTTAGTTTTTAATACCTTTCATGGTTCGTGCCTTGAGGCAAGCAGCAGTAGGAACATATAGGATTGAAAAGTTGGAAATCTCATTTTATTAAACAGAAAAACAATTCACTGATTCAGTCCTCATAAAATCTATCAGTTTTAGGGTGCTCTGTACTCTTATTTTCTTCTTTCCATGTTTGTGTTGTTCTCCCTTTGCAGAGAAACTCTTTGCTTCCAACTTCCAAATTATGGAATTTTCCTTCTCAGGAGGAAGGGTGTGAAGAATGTATGGTTTTTTCCAAGCAATAATTGCTTTCTAACTTCTCATCATGTACATGGACACAGGGAAACCTAAATCTAATTACACAAGCGCTGGAAGCTGTTGGGTGCAAACTGCAGGTAATACCAGATCCGACCACTGTGCATTTTCATTTACCAGATGGTCTCTCGGTTCGTGCACATAGAGAGTTTGGCGACTTCATTGCAGAACTCACAAACCATTTTCCTCATGAAAAAGAAGGAATCAACAAATTTTATGGTGAATGCTGGAAGGTTTGTTACATGCTGTTGCTGAAATTTCTTTTCTTAAAAATCAATTACTTAGCAATTCTTTATCTTATTTGTAGATCTTCAATGCTCTGAACTCCCTAGAGCTAAAATCACTTGAGGAGCCAATTTACCTTTTCGGACAATTCTTTAAGAAGCCCTTTGAGTGCTTAACTCTTGGTAATTATAGTATATGTGTGGTCTGATTCTTTACATTTTAAGACTTGCATTGAGAAAATGAGATCTTTAGTTTGTGGCATGAATTTTATAATTGAATATTTTCAATCATTTGATTTTACTATTTTATATTGTGGACAGGTCATCTTAATAAACAATAAAGCGAAGGATTGGGCTGTCAATTAGTAACTAATAAGTATGTTTGGATGCTTTTTCAGCATATTTTTTGCCCCAGAATGCGGGAGATATAGCTCGAAAGTTCATAAAGGATCCACGGTTATTGTCTTTTATTGATGTTGAGGTTTGATGCTTTCATTAGTACGTTGTCTACTGTAAAGATTGCAACTTGCACAAGAAATTACTGAATGTAAAGATAATGGAACTTGTACATGTCCTGCAGTGTTTCATAGTGAGCACTGTCAATGCTCTGCAAACACCAATGATCAATGCAAGCATGGTTAGCACTCAGAACTATTCTTTGGAATATTTGTTAAATAATTTTATTTTTCTTCTGAACATCACTTAAAGCAAGTTTTTGATTTATTCTTTTCTGAATGCTGTATTCATATGCCAACAGGTTTTATGCGATCGGCACTTTGGAGGGATTAACTATCCAGTTGGTGGTGTGGGGGAAATAGCAAAAGCACTGGCTAAGGGTCTAGTTGACAAAGGCAGTGAAATACAATATAAAGCAAACGTAACAAGTGTCATTCTTGATAATGGAAAAGCTGTGAGTTTTTGTTTCTCCGACTTAGCTATGAATTAGGAGAGGCATGCAGTATGTGTTACTGAAAATAGATTTCTTTATTCATTGCAGGTAGGAGTCCATCTATCAGATGGGAGAAAGTTCTTTGCTAAGACAGTAATATCAAATGCAACTAGATGGGACACTTTTGGTAACTTTAGAACTTAAATGTGCTAATATCCTTTAGTTCGTTTAAATGTCTTTCATATTCTTAAAAGGAATTGGTTTGTCAGGTTTATTTCTTGACATTCAGAAGCTCTGCTTAACCTGATTAGGGATGTCAACTGGTTGGTAAGATCCAAGTACTATCCTGAAATTGGAACCATTTAATTGGATTTGGTAAAGCAGAATGGATCAGAGTCCCAATCAGATTTGGACTTGATACGCTTTAGGTGACTGAATCTGAAATGGGATCCAATAAAGATCCAATGTGAGTGCATGTAGTGTTTGGAGCATACCCTTGTTGGATTTGGATTTGGTTTCAGGAATTCATGTCTGAATACTAAGTGAAAGTCCATTGATTAAAAAGGGTCAATTAAGTCAAATTGGGTGACAGTGGATCCAAGTTGAATCTGAGCTGTTTACATCCCTAACCCTGATATTCATTTCATTTTCATTCTTTGCATCTTTAGAGGTGATAGTAGCATTTTTCGTGATAGTAGCATTTTTCAAGCAATTTTTTAGGTCAGTTTATCATAATGAAGGGGAATGCAGAGTTTGAACCCTATAACAGACTTAGATATATACACACAATATACATACCCAGAGATTGGATGATGTGCTTCGGTATTCCTGGCCTTAAAATCATCCAATTAAATGAAAAAGTGTTCATAATAATTTGATAGGTGTGATCTACAGTTCTACACAGTTTAGTGAGCAAATAACATGTTTCGAATCACATTATTTTAATGTGTAAGAAGGAAAATCAAAGCTAAAAAAATCGGCAGCTCTTGAATCTTGATGCATCAAAACATGATGGGCTAGAAAATGATTACTTTATTTCTGTAAAAGTATGAATCAGAGAATTATATATATATATACATATATACATATAGATACAGAGAGAAAGAGAGTGAGAGTGAGAATGAGAGAGAGGAATTGAAATCAGTTGGCTAGATACCATGCAATAGAAGCAGGAGCCATAGTTTATGGTATAGCAAAGGCTTATAGTGTTGTTAGCAGCGTTTTATGGTACATTTAGCCACACTTTTTAAATCTTTAGCCATCCAGGAACATTTGGCTATATATGTATATATATATATAATCCCAACTGGGACTGTTCCACCACCATCTTCTTTATCCATGTTATCCGTGGTTTGTGGATCCTAAGGAAAGGGATCTGAAAAACTGGATCCAAAATGTGATGTATAAGCAAGAGAGAGAGAAAGAGAGAGATGTTATTGATCATGCTAAGATGATTCATGGAAAGGCAAACATATTGGAAGGTCTTTCATACAGCTGTACTCATTATAACCATCTCAAGAATCTCAACTTTTCCATTTCTAGATTTTGCATGAGATGATGTAGTAGTAAAAAATTGTGAACATAGTCATGGAACCATTTTCTCTTCCTGCCATGTTCCAAAAGCTTCTTTAAACATATGTATCTTTAGAGGTACCAGTCCTGAAAGTTTATATATTGCTTGTGACCTGGTACAGGGAAACTTTTGAAAGCTACTGATCTTCCAAAAGAAGAACAAAACTTCCAGAAGGTTTATGTTAAGGCACCTTCGTTCCTGTCCATTCACTTGGGAGTCAAGGCAGATGTCTTGCCACCGGGCACAGAATGCCATAACTTTATCCTCGAGGTTATTAAAATGTTGTTGGTTATGCAAGAACATAAAATTTTGAAACAATCTAAAACTAAGGAAATTTCTAAAAGCTATCTGATTCTGACTTAGCAGGATGACTGGACCAACTTGGAGGAGCCATATGGAAGCATATTTTTGAGTATCCCAACTGTTCTTGATCCATCATTAGCCCCAGATGGGTGTCATATTCTTCATATCTTCACCACGTCTTCTATAGAAGACTGGAAGGTGTTTCATATAATTTTTTGGTGGCTAAAATAAACTGTTTTTTAAACTGTCTTACTTTAATGACTGTGTCCATATTTCTTGTGTTGATTATAACAATATCTCAATTGGACCAGGGCCTTTCACCGACTGAGTATGAAGCAAAAAAGGAGGTTATAGGAGACAAAATCATTGGACGACTTGAAAATAAACTCTTTCCAGGCCTAAAGCAATCCATAGTTTTTAAAGAGGTAATAGATTTGTTTCTCCTAGCTGGCATTAGCCTCTTGCTTGTGGTTGAAAAGTTACTTGAGCCACTGTATCCTATCATTTTATTTCTGAGTGTTGATAGGATTATAAACAACTTCCACCTACAAGGAGCCTTATCCCATCTTCCTTGGGTCGTTGTCTTCATCCTTCCTGCTGCAAATGACAAATAATGTTGACTTGTCTTTCTCGTATCACCTACATCTTTTTCTTGTCCAAGCCATTGGTGCCTCTTTCTCCTATTCTCTTGCACATGTATCATGTGAACATGTCTCTACTTGTGCACAGTTGATGCCATACAT
The DNA here is from genome assembly GCF_008831285.2 of Nymphaea colorata. Classification (NCBI taxonomy): domain Eukaryota; kingdom Viridiplantae; phylum Streptophyta; class Magnoliopsida; order Nymphaeales; family Nymphaeaceae; genus Nymphaea; species Nymphaea colorata. Next base: position 20,284,362 of record NC_045138.2, on the reverse strand, counting down.
GCACAGATCATTTTGTGACATTCTCTAGTCAGTTCTTTTTGTTTGTTTGTTACATAAACAACTACTATGGAATTAAGAAAAGAGACAGAGCAGATAAAACAAGAGATATGACTTCTCTCCAAATGGTTAATTGAAGATGACGTTGTATGAAAAGCTTCTTAGTGCCTTATCTTAGTAACATGCTGGTAAAACATGGTTCTGACAAACAGCAAGCATTATTATGACATCAGAAAGTACTGCCTTTTTCTCCTCAAACTTTTAACATTTATATTTGTCTATGACATCACATGATACACATGCATGGCAGATTGGCACACCAAAAACACATAGGAGGTATCTGGCTCGTGATGATGGCACCTATGGTCCAATGCCTCGGAGGACTCCTAGAGGCCTGTTGGGGATGCCTTTCAATACGACAGTAAGTTTGGTGACCTAGAAGAGCAAAACATGACCATTTTTAGGTTTATATTGTCAGTTGACAACTGCATTGTCAAAAATTTGAGAAACCTATGCTTCCTCAAAATGTAGGCTGTAGAAGGGCTTTACTGTGTTGGAGATAGCTGCTTTCCTGGACAAGGGGTAATATCTGTAGCATTTTCTGGGATAATGTGCGCACATCGTGTGGCTGCTGACATTGGTATGCTTTTGGTATTGATTGCATGCATCATCGTAATTAAGATTTTTGCTGACAAGCATTTTGGGCTACTTTCCTTTGCTTAATTGTGGATTTGTAACCCAGAACAAAAATATCAATTTGTTCAAGCATGTTGCTTCTGATTGTAGAGCACTATAGGATCTTTTAGCTGGAAATGAACGTGCCTGATATGATCACTTTTCTGTCATTTTCATTCTTAGGACTTGAGAAAAGATCTCCAGTGCTGGATGCAGGCCTGCTTAGCCTACTACGGTGGTTCAGGACGTTGGCTTAATTTTGCTGGATTGGTTTAAATAGTAAATATTATGTTTGGCTGCTTGAAGAAATGGTGTCTGGAAAGAAAAATAAGTAACATTGCTTGCAAGGTCCATCGCAAAGTATGCATAGTCAAGCAACAGGATGCTTCATCAACATCCATTGTTGAGAGGTCGAATGAAATATCAAATGCATCCTGTGCCATTTTCATTGTTCAGGCGTTGTGCTTCATCAATTACAGCTTTTATGCCATCTCTACCATGAAATTTGCAGCAGAGAAGAAGAGTGGTTCAACAACGAAGGAACGTTGAGACACATTTATACAGGGCATTGTACGGACCTCCTGCTTCAGTGAATGCAGGAGATACCAAATATCAAAGTAAATGGTGTGAAATAAATAAAAAATCTGAAATCTGATCAATCACATGCAAGAATATCCCTTTGCCTTATCATATCAAGAACCATATATGGCAAGCTCATTTGCCAACTGAAGCATATGGATCTTGGATGCCTATTTTGCCTGCAAGCATATTAAGCTGCTCTTTCCCAAGTGATTTCGTGAGATCTGTGAGCTGATATTAGGATCGAACATTGTAGGTTTGGTATGGACAACTCATTCACTAATTAATCTTTGAATTGGAGTGGGTGTATTCACACAACAATTAGGACTGTATCTGTACTGGATGAGAGCGTCTAAGTCGCATCAATTCAGGGGCCGAGGAGGCGGGTGGGGGTGTTCATCTGATATCTGCTCATTTTTCTCTTCCACCAAAGTGGTAATCAATGCCTGTATGTCTGTTGTTGTACAGCCTTATCACAAAATAAGTGAGCTGAACTTGGTACTTTGGCATTTGGATCTTGAAGTAACTACAATATACTATTTCACAATTTGCTGTAGATCAACTTACGCTTCAATAAAGGAGGAAGAAGGTATGATATCCTCTAACAAACTTTATGTCTTTCGGTATATTGGCCTGTCTAAGTTGTGAAAGGCACACTAATGATGAGCATAGAGGAAGTTTGAGAATCAGATACCTTGAGCCGGATTTGCTTTTAAAAATATCTTATGATCCTAACTGCCACATCCGTATAAGGGCATTGAGGATTCTGCAGAAACATCCTCAAGATTAAAAGCAATTCTGATCAGGTCTTGCTTCGATGGATGAGTAGATCGACTAGTCTCCAGTAACCACTTGCAATAATCTACCATTTGCATAGTTTTAGATTTCACTTCATTACCATAGGAAAATCAGAACGATTTGAATCCCAACGATTCATGCAAAGATTTATTAAGCTTACAGATTAATTTTTGTTGGGCACATTCAGGCCACCTTATGTAAACTGTTTCTTTCAAATGTAAACTGTTTCTTTCAAATCTCCATGTAACAAATGCATGATGAGTATTAATCTGATAATCAATCCTTCATTGTTGCATAAAAATCCTTTGGCTGCAAGGTCACTTTGCAGCATCCAATCGGCCATCTGTTTACGTTGGTGAGACGAAATCCATTTAGTTAATTAACTTCAGTCCCAGGGGAAAACTGACTATGTTGTTCTTTTCAAGGACGTGGTCCGAAGGCTCATCTTTTGTGGCCAAGTCAGATTTGGGTTCAGCGGTGGTGAAGATGGACTATAAATATTTTTGTTCGCCACTAAAAAATTGGAATACATTCCTGGAACACTACGTTCCAAATAATGCCGCGAACCTATTACCAAACGCCTCTAGGTTTAACATCTCCTCAATGAAGTATCCAATATCAGGTACCAACCGTTCACTTTTCAGTTTGATAGTTGACGGAACAATCGTGTTCACAAGCATATCATCGGTTGTCTAAGAAAGAAAAGTTATACCAAATCTAGAAAACAATTATGTTGAAAAACTTGCAATTTGCGGTCCACGAATTTGACTTACATCCATAATAACACCTTCAAAATAAACACAAAACCAAAAAGCAAAAGGGAAACGTTTCCCCAAAGTATATATATATATATATATATAGATATATATATATATATATATATATATAGAGAGAGAGAGAGAGAGAGAGAAGTAAAGACGGCCATATTAGCTTCAATAGCAAATCTCATTCCAAATCCACGTTCTTTAATACCATCTGGAGAGCACACTCCAAGAATCAAGCTAAGCACCTGCATATAACACGCCACTTTGTCTTAGAGAGAGAGTGAAAGAGAGGGAGAAAGTGAGAGAGAGATGTAGGGGCATTGAGTAACCATGAACATGACCACAGAAAATAACTTCTTCCCTTATAATATTAATATGATCATTACGCAAAACCAAATTGGTACATGACGGGGGCATCCGTGCTTATTCAATAAATTCTCCAGCAATTCTGAAACGATACGTTGGCTTTCATCTATACCTACTTTCTCTCTCTCTCTCCGCTTTTCTTTTAACGACCACCCACTCCATTTTGAAGATTGGTAGATCTTAGACAAAAAAATGACTTGACAATACATATAACAAACACACATATATTTACACAGGACGTACGTATCAAGGATTTCGTGAGAAAACACGAAATGGGTATATCTGTTGTTATGTCTAACTCAAGGTATCAGATTCGCCTTGGTAAGTGAGCTCTACCCATTTGCAACCCTAACTGCAGCTACTTAAAATAATCAAACCTTTCTTAGAGACGCTCTCGTACATGCTCATCTTGAGTTTTCTTGATACATATCGTGTTTGGAACATTTGGAATGGAATGGGAAGAAGAATAAATGAAAGGAAGGTAAAGAGATGATTATAAAACTTGTTTGAATGGAAAGGAGAAAAAAAAATCCAGCGATCACTCCGCAAGAGGAAATGCCTTTGATTAGTAGAGTCCATCCCAATCCTTCAAATTTTGCAAGGATTGAATTTACGTTACCATTTTCTTTTCATTCATTTTCTTTTCTTGCCCCTACAATCAAACATGTTTCTTTTTCTTTTTCCCTTTTCTTAATTAACTAACCACATACAAAGTTGACTACCCATTTCCTCTTTTTCCTTCACTTTCCCTCTATCCAAACCTGCCCTAGAGAACAAGAACGATAAAATTTAAGAAGGCTATATTGCATAAGCAGGCAATCTACTTCGATACGTCATAATATACTGTACAAGTAATTGGTGCAACGATATACCGAGGGTTGGTAGGCCGCTGTCTCTGCCGTGACTTTTTTTGTGCTGTAAAAAGGTGAGGGAGGGGTGAGGGTGAGAAGAGATCCGCTGATATGCAAATTGACGTATAGCAGGTGACGTCACCTTGAAACACCAAAAGCAGCCCTAGACCTTGGAGGGATGAGGTTAAGGGAGAAGACTTAGACTTTTACTCGAGTGGCAGATTTAGAGGGATGAGGCTAAGCGAGAAGACTTTGACTTTTACTCGACTGGTAGAATTAGCCTCCTGCTCACCCGAATAAATGCAGTTCACTAATTGTTTCACACAGATCAGGCTGATGCTGCACCAAGTCAAACTGGTGAGCATGTGATTGCTCTCGTCATTTTTCTAGTACAAACAGTATAAATATCACTGTTACTACTGTTGTTAAAATGTTGTACAGACTGTGCCAACTTTAATGAGAATGAGACTACGATGAAGCCAGGTACACCTGGGTCAGTTAAGATCTATAATTTCAAGCAGGTCAGATCCATGACAACTAAATAAAACAAAAGCTACATTGAAGTCGGATCCTAGTTAGTGATGTCAACGGATCGCATATACCCTTAATCATATCTGTTTTTTATAGACATTCACAGATTCAAATTTAGATTCAAATCCGACTAAAGAAAAGTTATATCCAAATCCAAATCCAAAATCTGATTTTACAATCCGAATCAGATCCAAATTTTATATTTATGTCCAATCTGAATCCGAATTTTGAACCGAATTTTCCTAATTTTCAAATTTTAATAGCATTAGATACATGATATTTGTCTAAAATTGAATCCAATCCAAACCCATATCTGAATCCGATCATATATTTATGTATATCCGAATACGAATCCAATCGGATGCCATTTATTAAATCTGAAGCTGTTCCGATTTCTTAATCGAATAAAACTTTTTTCATATCTGATTTTTTCGGATCGGTTCGGTCGGATATCCGATTCAAATTGGATATGTTGACGTCCCTAGGCCTCATTAGATCTACAATACACCATTCAACTCAAGTCTTGTGCTTGACCTCATTTGCAGTCGCAAGGAATAATGCATAGGAACATAACTATAGCTATAGGATTCAAACCTCGAACTCTTAAATGTGAACTGCCTTGCTGCTCAGTTGCGCTATAGGATACCTCGTCGAGAATTAAGCCTTCAAATTCTAAAAAAGCCTCCAATATCCCAATAACCGGAACATGGCCCAGCCCCAAGCTGACTGAAAAAGTATGGTACTTTTGATAGGTACAATTTGTCAATGCAATGGCCCAAAAATGGCTAGAGAAGGAAATAATAGAATTTGAGAATGATAAGCTTCCAGATTGATATTCCTTTATTTGTTGTCTTGTATCTATGAATCATGCATGAATCTTGTCAAACCAAAAAATAAAAGTTGTTGAAAAAGAGTGAGACAAAGAAATATCAAGTCAATTGGTGTGGACTTTGCATTTCTCTCACCTACTTTCATTTTTTTTGGTTTCTAATCTCAACTCGATCGTCAAGACGTCAGCCTCTCTCTAAAAGGAAAGAAGGAAAAAAGAGAGCTTCTTCACAAAGAAGAAATCATGTGAAGCTTCTTGGTTTTTCTCCGGGCCACTTAATGGCATGAAAAACTTGGGTGTGTTTTTAATAATATTGGAAGTTGGATATATATATATATATATATATATATATATATATATATATATATATATATATATATATATATATATATATATATATATATATATATATATATATATATATATATATATATATATATATATATATATATATTGTCATTGCTAAATTATTTTTTAGGTACATTATCTGAATCTTTTGCAAATACAAGGGAGAGAAAGTAAAGAGGGCGTTAGAAAGTGTAACAAGAGGAGACTTCCTGCATGTGTTAACAAGCATGACTAGGTGCAAACGAGTCGAGTCTGGATCAACTAACCCAGACCCATATTCATTTTGACGAGCAGGTGCAGCTTGGAAGACATGTAAACCATTAGAAAAAGTATACTCAAGTTTCTCTGAGCTGTACTTGATCTCATGATCCAAGCAAAAGTGGCTAGGCTTAAGATTTTTGAGTTAAAGAAATTAGTTCCAGGGTTCAATATATATTTGCAATTGTTGGTCTGGTCTGTATAATATCGGCTCTCCTACATTAATGCAATCCACTGATCCGAACCAGCTATCAGATGGTGGTATAACCCATGGGAAAGAGAAAAAAATCCATTGATTAATTAATCAGTCAAGATTTGAGCATCAAAGCTTCCAAAGGCGTATCATATAGTTGGTCAAGCCGAAACGAACATTGCCGGTTCCATTCACATAGATGCTACCATATAGTTGGTCAAGCCGAAACGAACATTGCCGATTCACATAGATGCTACTTCCTAGCACCGTTAAAAGTGAGATCATGACACTCAAGTCCCGATGCAGCCCCAAAGTCCGGAGACAATGAGTTGTGGGGGTTTTAGATTTTTTTTGGAGCAGGGGGTTGTTTGTTAACCTCCTGCTCACCCAAAGATCTGAGCGTCAAAACCAAGTTGTACTGCAGTAAAATTGCATCCAATCATCAAATACACAGTTGGATCTGGATCCATTGGTACCTTTGCTCATTGCCGCCAAACTTTCAGTCACAGTTCCATTACCCAAGATCCAGCTGCATGCATCTGATTTTCTAATAAAAGTACATGCAATGGGAGATAGTTGGATCTGGATCTTGTTTGGCACCTGAGCTACCCTAGACAAGGCCCCTGAGCCGATTAGCGTTCTCAAGACACTCACATGCTTGTGCATGAAGTAAAATGTACAAGAGAACAATGGAACCGTTCAAAATTTGTATGCAGGAACACCTGTTCTGTGACCATAAAATTCGTGTGGAGTTGATGCCACAGAACGATGTGTCCATCATAGGTGTCCCTCCCCATCAAGCAGCCTTCATTCGTTGCTGGAGAACACCGATTCCAAGAGTACAAGTTCTGTTCCAGGTGCTTCATGCCGAGAAATGGAACGCCAGGAACAAATAGATTGAAGTGTTCATCTGAAACACTTTTTATGTGTTCTTAGTACTCATTGTTTGATGAGAGCACATAGGAACAAGGCACTGTTCTTGGAGAACAATCTCTTCTTGAAACAGGAGATCATGTAGTCGTCATTCAGACATCCTCCTGGGGATTTGAACAATTTGAATATTCATAGAACAGCTAATCGCTACCATTTAAAAGCAGTGATATTAAAAAATCATTACAGAAACAACTACCCAACAACCACGTCCTCCTTGAACTAAAATCTATTTACATAAATTTATTAAATATTATAAGGAACAAGTAAACAACTTCAAATGAGAGAGAAAGGGAGAGTTATATACTGCAGTATGAGGTCATACAAAGACCGACCTTGCCTACAATTGCAGACCAGATGTGCATACACATCTCATCTATAATTAAGACGAACTTGGAAGAAAAGTAATTTCTCCTGAAAAGTATGATCTACTGGTAGGACTTTGTATAATCCCAACTTGGAATCGTCAAACAATTGTGCTGTTGACCTATGAAAAATGCCCTCTCACTGGAGCCTGAACAAGTCTGACAGGGTGAAAGATTCCATGAAGGAGGAGGCATGGCCGGAGCTCAAGGGCGTTGATCCAATCGATCGCTGAAAGGGTGACAGAAACAGTGCGTCTCGGTGGCTCGGCGTGTAAAGAAGAGGACTGAGCTCGAACAAGTTGGGACTCTGCAGGCTTGTCTTCGGCGATGGCAGAAAGAAGCTAGGAGAAGGCTGAGAGAGAAACGAAGGTGGCGGCGATAGTATGCCGTTGGGATGCATCATAGGCTTCGAGTCTATGATGATATCATCACTGAGAAACTTCTCGAGATCCATCACCTGTTCTCGAGATACATCCATGCCCAGCTGAGCTCCATGATCAAGTGGGGAAGGTGCGAAAAGAGGGGAATAAGCCGCCGGCGCCATCGCCGTCACCGGCGTCGTCCTGGCCGCCGCAGGAACTGATGGTACTAATGGTGGTAGCGATGCATTAGGCGATGCGGCCCTTGGGGACTTACCGGTGAGCCGCTGCACGAGGGCCATGAATTCATGAGCCTTGGTGTGAATGATCTTCGGTGAGCGCAGGTAGATGATGACCGGCGACCGGTGCTTCGGTGGCATCGGCGGCTTCCTGATGCCATGGGAGTCCTTGCTCACCTTGAGAGGCGCAGGCCTTGGACCCTGCAACTCCAGCTTCCTTGGTGCAACTCCTTGAGCCTGCGGCTCACTCCTAGAGGAAGGGGAAGAAGAAGGCATAGTGGGTTGCGGCTGATCACCAACAGAAGACTGTCTACTTGATCAGTGAACAACCCAATTCAGGAATCTGATCTCCTGATCTCCCCCACTTGGATTTGAGGACAAATTTAGTGAGAGACAATGAAACTGATATCAATACTGTATCCGTATATATAGAGTGGACTCTTGAAAAGGAAGCGAACAAGGGAGGAACTTGGGATCTTGAATGAGTCGTGAAGGAGTGAGTCCCTGTGGTTGTTATCATTGATGACAGAAGGGGGCAAAGAGAAGCGAAGAGGGTGCTTCCCTTGACTCCGAGGGATCGGAAGGAGGGGCCGACGCTGTGGCTTGCAGTAGATTGAACTCTGAAACGATAATAAATGAGATGGTTGAGTCAAGTCAATCGAAACAGCGTGAAGAGAGATATCTTAATATCAGGGTAATGATGTCAGAGGGCTTTCACATGAGTCCCTAGCTTTTTCCGGTCATGGGTTTCATAGTCTTTAATTTTCTTTTAAATATGTCTCTAGCCTTTTATTCATGAACATCAAACTCATGATCGAACTGTATTTTTCTGAACCGGAGAACGATATTTTAACCTTGCCCTCAACAATAAGCAGTATAAAAAAATTCAGAAAAATATTGAGACTTATTCATGAGATTATGAACAAAGGGTGGGTACCTAATAAAGATCTACCAATAAGATTGGAGATGTGGTGCATGTACAAGTTTCACAAGCAACGTGAGAGAGGAAGAAGAGAAGCTTCTGCGTAGACGAGTTTTCTTATTCAAGTTGGCCTTCGAATTTCATTAATACTTGGGGACCACGTCTGCCACATGGGAGTTCACGGCCATTAAAGAACTCACAATTTCTTGCCTCTTGGTTTGGATGGACAATTTCTTTTTCTTTTTCTTTTATTTATTCAAGATTAAATTTTGTAGCTTCAAAATTATTGGATGTCTGATGGAAATTTGATGTTTGAAAGGTTATTAGAAAAACATCTATAGCGACAAATCTCGTTATTAAAAAACTAAACTTGCGCGTTTCTATGTTTTATATTAGATATTTTATTAAGGACATCCGCTTGAGTTGAGTTCTGTAAAAGGGGCAGTTAAATGCTTATAAACAAATATTTTTTTATCACAAAATGCAAGTGTCTTTTCAAAAGTGTCATCAAATATTACTTTGATATATATATATATATATATATATATATATATATATATATATATATATATATATATATATATATATATATATATATATATATATATTGGGATGACCCATAGTTCTCAAACCTTTGTATGTCAAATTAGATGAGAATCCTACAGGCTGTCAATTTTAAAAAGATTGGATGGTAAACATAAAGTTTTTGCAAAAAAAGTTGTATTTTCAAAAAATGAAAAAAAAAGCAAGAGATCTTAATTGAGGAAATTGATTTGTTTTCTCCCGTGAAGAGCACAGGTTGAGAGAGAGAGAGAGAGAGAGAGAGAAATTGGCAGGTTCTAAACCTGTAAAGAATCACCTTGAATATTAGATAACTAAGACATCCTATCTTATTTTTTTTCCTTTATTTTCACTCAACCATTTATTTAGAAGAATCTGTCACCTAAGAGTCTAGTACATCTCTCTCTCTCTCTCTCTATATATATATATATATATATATATATATATATATATATATATATAAACATATTTTTGATAAACAAATATAGATCTTCAAAACGATCAAATTACAACGATATATCGGTTTTCTCCTGGAAGATGCTGATAGAAGCAAGGTCAGGAAATGCTTGGCACGAATTAAATAACTGATAGTGAGCAAAACAAGGCAACGAGGAGTGGGACCGGACTGATCCGTCCAAGATCGGACTTCTTCTTCCACAGTTATTTTATTTCTGAGAGCTCCAATATGAATTAGCTTTGGTTTATCAGAAAGAGTCAAAACCTGACCGGATCATCCCGAGAATGCGTCCGCGCACCTGGGACAGCACAATCAAGAGAGCATTAATGTTTCCAAAAATGTGATATTCAAATAAGGACAAAGCTGTAAATATCACATGATATTATTGGCACGTAACTGGGTATAGCTCCAAAATAGTACTGTTTGAAAAAATCTGTTTCTATGATTGTTTGAAACTGTGGAGACTTCACACAGAAATAGGTGCAGAAAGATATTGATCTTTTTTGAACCGCATAAATCCTTGTATTCTTGTATCTTTGCTTCTTTCTTCTTCTTGGTCTCGGAAGTTATCATCATGGGTAGTTGGTGTATCAAATTTTTGTTGTAGCGTTTTACTAAGAGTTGTAACATATTTATTGTAACAGTAGTCATAAAAAACATGTTATTTTCAAAGAAAACATGAAAAAATGAAATGTCGTTTAAAACTTAAAAAACACATTTTTTTGAAAAAAAAAGAAAAAAGCAAAAGACATGTTTTTTCGCATTTTTTCACTTTTTTTTTCATTTTTTAATGCCAAACATTTTTTTATTTGTTGCAAATCTACTTATCTTTTGGTGTTTGTGTTGTTATTTTCTCACTTATTTTATTTTTCCTTATTTTTAATTTTTTTTTTCATTTAAAAAAATACCATTTTTTTTCGTATTTTTCAAGTCTGACGTATTATACAAAAAAAAAGGCTCACTGTTTAAAACTCCGAAACGTTATTTGTGACTATGATTGTAACTGTACAACCCAAAAAATTTAAAAAGATTCATGAAACATAACACTGCAACACTAACACAATATTCCATGAATCTGTCTTAATTTTGGTAGATTCATTACATAGTAACAATTTAGTGAATTGGCCCGTAACATTCTTGTTGTTGGGTAGAAAGTAAATGAACTTAGAACAAGAAAAAAAACTATTATTTTTTTTTGGCCTTGACATGATAGTATGACGGAAGCCTGAGGCTCTTTCTTTGTGCGAATGCTGATGCTCACAAGGTGCTGGGGTCACATGAAAGCATGGCATGATGTGATGCAACTTGATAGGAATTAATGAGAATAAGGGCACCGTAGAGGAGGAGGTTGGAGAATTTGAGTTTACATTCAGAATGTTAATGAACGAACAAGGCACTAATTTTTAATCAGATCGCACTATTCAAGCGTTTGTTATAAGCTGAATCTAGTAAAGGTGACGAAACCCTTCTATTTAATTTACGTGTTGAAAATGTTCTCAAGTAAGCCTCGTTCTGAGAATATATGTCGTGATTTATAGCCCCAAGTTAATGGACTTACTCCAGACTTGGTTTTATAATATTTAAAACCAATATGCTTAGTTATATAATAGAATAAAAAGTATACTGACTTTTTCTATATGAATATAGAATAGGAAGTATATTGATCTTTTCTACATGAATATGAGAGAGAGAGAGAGAGAGAATTCCTACTTGTATGGAATAAATGCACCTTATTGAGCCAGTCAGCTGGTCACATGCACAGCCAAGTGCTGCTTCAAATCTCAAGGGCATGCAGACAGGAGAGAGAGAGAGAGAGAGAGAGAGAGAGAGAGAATTTTGAATCTTATAAGAGGGCTGCTCGTTACTTAAGATCGTGTAAATCTAACTTGGTCCTTGGAAAAGCCACCATTAGCGCGTCTCCTTAGCCTGACCTGGGTCAAACCTATGTGTCGTATTCTTTTCCCTGTCTATTGAGTTGACTGAGTTAGGCTAGCCTCTTCATTTAATATGGTCACTATCCTATTGCATCCCATCACTTTTGTCTTGGGTTTGACTCCATCTCTCCTCTCAAGTTAATTGGAACTTTGTAATTTTAGAAATCTTGTAAGAATTGATTTGAAAAACCCTAGCTTATTGGCTAAGTTTGATTATAATGAATTTTTGAAGGGAAACAAGAGTATGGTTCTTTGTGTTCTGGGTAAGTAAGAGGAGTATTTCATTCTATCGCTAAAAGGAAAGTCAAAACTCCCACCGAACCCGTCATCTCTCTAGACTCCTAGAGTGCAAGACCAGCTTTTTGTGTTTCGAGGTGTTGCTTCTGTCACTGTTCAACGTGCATGCCAGTGACTCTTTTTACAGTACAAACGGTTGACCTCTCGAATTTTTGAAGCAAAGACTAACCGCCAGCTAGTCCCCGCTTCATCTATTGTGCCAACTCCCTTGCAAACTAGAGTCCCTTATACACGTTTAGTAGTTGGCAGCTACGCACCGGCAATATGCAATGTTCATTATTTGGCAATCATGCATGGTCACATATATGGATTATGTACTCTCATTGACCTGAAGACTCACCTTTGTTCTCATGATCACAAAACCACCTTTGTAACATGAAACTTAGTCACCTTCAGCTCATAAAACGCCGTGATTAGTACTCTCAATCCCTCTTGCTTTAAGATGAATAATTCTGGTCAATGCGGCATTGCCACGATTGTATGATGCAAGATTTTGATATTCAACATCAACAGAATACACAGGGCAGAGCCAAGGCAAGGGCCGCATGGGCCCTGACCACACCTCAATTTTTTTTTTAAATTTACATGTAAATTTTAAAAATTTAACATGTTGTATATAAAAATTATGAAAAACGATATTTCAATCATGGTCAAAATTAGAAACTTTAATTCAACCCAAAACTTTCTCGTTCCACCTCCTCCTGAGAATACATGCTTGTATCATGTTTTTATAGGTGATCATGAGGGACTCGAACAACATATTATGTTTCATAATTCAATTTGCAGTTAGAGAAGTGCATAAGATAGAGAAAATACAACAGACGATTTCAGTTTCTGCATCCCTTCTCATCTTTTCTTGCTTGAGTTTTTCTTCTCATTCCTACTTAATAGGATTCCCCAATTCCCTATTTTCTTCTTATAGGCAAAAATTTATAGGGGTATTATTGTAACTTTGATATTTTATGGTGTTGCCCTAAACCCCATATTTTAGAGGGAGAACGAAAGAGAGAGAGAGAGAGAAAGGGAGAGGAGAGGGCCGAGCAGGTTCTAATTCTAACTATGTTGATCTTAAACCTGCAATCAGGAAGAAAGAGAGAGAGAGAGGAAGGGGGGACAAGAGCAGGTCCACTTAGCCTTATGACACCCATAATCTCAAGATCAACAATCCTTAATATCATTAAGATATTTCCTTTCAGGATTTGAAAGGAGGACGCAACTACAACACGCCACCCAACCTGACCGGTTGTGTTATCCATCGAGTGCAAAGTAAAGAAACAGGATTCGTCGAGTTATTGCTTAGTAGAAAATGAGTCGGCAGCCATCACGTCGAGAAGATTATAAATTTCTAGAAAGTGAATTGCAGGTTTCCTGGTAATCGAACTTCAAGAGAAAATTGTACATGCGTTGCTTGCTTTCTTGGAAAAGCTTAAAATTTCCGTTGATGTCACCCTGGTTGTTGGTCGCTGCCAAAAGGCCAGATGATCTATCATGCATGCCTTTTCCTTCCGTGGAAGGGAAAGAAAAAAACAAGTTGACGACTAATATTATATTGACTTAAAGTGACAGGATTCGAAAAGAAAGAGAGAGAGGCGTTGCCGATTGATACATATTGACAATATGATATTTTCCACTGTGCAATTTTAGAAAATCAATCAAAATATTTTTTAGGAAGTGACTCTTCTTTTCGGATATCCAAAGAGGCCGAAGCTCAGCTCAAAAGACATGTTATTTTCGAGAAAACACCAAAAGACATGAGAAAATGAAATGTTCGTTTAAAACTTAAAAAACACATTTTTTTAAAAAACATGAAAAACGAAAAAAACACATTTTTTGCATTTTTCAATTTATTTATTTTTTTTATTTTTTAATACCAAACAATTTTTTTTTTTCATTTTTTATTTGTTGCAAATCTATTTATCTTTTCATGTTTGTGTTGTTATTTTCTCACTTATTTTATTTTTTCTTATTTTTAGTTTTTTTAATTAACAAATACCATTTTTTCTGTCATATTATACACAAGAAAAACCTCATTGTTTAAAACTGAGACATTATTTGTGACTATGATTATAACTATACAACCCAAAAAATTTGAAAAGGTTCATGAAACATAGCACTGTAAAAGTAACACAATATTCCATGAATCTGTCTCAATTTTAATAGATTTATTGGATAGTAACAATTTACTGCTGCGAATTGGCCCTTAACATTTGCGTTGTTGGGTAAAATGTAAATAAACTTAGAACAAGAAGAAAGACCATTAATTTTTTGGCCTTGGACATGATAGCATGACGGAAGCATGAGGCTCTTTCTTTGTGAATGCTGATGCTCATGGGGTCACATGAAAGCATGGCATGATGTGATGCAGCCTGAGAGGAATTAATGATAATAAGGGCATCTTAGAGGAGGAGGTTGGAGAATTTGAGTTTACATTCAGAATGTTAATGAACGAACGAGGCACTAGTTTTTAATCAGATCGCACTATTCAAGCGTTTGTGATAAGCTGAATCTAGTAAAGGTGACGAAACACTTCCATTTTATTTACGTGTTGAAAATGTTCTCAAGTAAGTCTCGTTCCGAGAATACATGTCGTGATTTATAGCCCCAAGTTAATGGACTTACTTCGGACTTGGTTTTATAATATTTAAAATCAATATGCTTATATAATAGAATAAGAAGTATACTGACTTTTTCTATGTGAATATGAGAGAGAGAGAGAGAGAGAGAATATTCCTACTTATATCGAATAAATGCACCTAATTGAGCCAGTCAGCTAGAGAGAGAGAGAGAGTTTTGAATCTTATAGGATATGAGGCTACTGGTTACTTGAGATCTTATAAATCTAACTTGGTCCTTGGAAAGGCCACCATTAGCGCGTCTCCTTGTTCTTTTCCGGACAATGGCTGCGTGGGGGTTAGGCCCCCAACCTTTTATTGCAACAGAATGAGGTGATATGTACATCAAAAAATGGGTTCCCACAGAACCTCAACTCGTAATGTATCTTTAGTTAAATGGATCCCACATGTTGTCATGAGGAATCCATTTCTGTACAAACCATTGGCCGGAATAATCAACAAAAGGTGAGTAGCTTCAGCAGTCGGCCATCCCTTAGAGATTGAAAGCCTATTAAGAAAGTTGTTGCTCCTCATGAAAAGATCAACATTTTCTGTGTGCCGTTCAGTGATGTTGCATAAGTGTTGCTTCCAATCTCCATCATTTGCCCGTAGATGAATGCGCCCACAGTTATCTTCAATGTTCGCTAGGTGTCCAATGCATTCCAAAAGAACCTCTGTCTCCCACCATCCTATGTTGTTCTCAAACCAGCAAGCCAAGCCAAAACGGAAGCCCCCAGAGACGTCTCCAATGAGACCTGCCACTCCTCTTTTGCTGCCCTTGCACCATGAAGAAATGCTGATTTCAACCCATCTATCATCATTGATGCCTCCATTGCTCCAAGGGATCCGAGAGCGAAGCCAGTTACAAATTTTGTAATGCTGAGTCCCTTTCCAATGATAATTCCACCAAAATTCGTTGCAGTGCATCCAAAACTGTGTTGCTAGGATGCCAATAGGAAGATCGCCTTTATGCTTAGTGTGGTTACGAGTTTTCCAAATAAACCATATCGCCATATGGAAGCTGTCTTTCCAGCATTTATCAAAGCTTTTTTCTTTGAAGTATTTCCTATGCCACCAGATAAGACCTTGCAAAATGTTATTGGGACTCCTACTCCACTGTTTGGCCCTTCCAAATTTGTCAAAAATGCAGTTCCAGATGGAGAGGGCCCTTTTACAAGTGAAAAACACATGTTTGAGGTCTTCGATCTCTCGCTTACAAACAGAGCACCTCGAAGCGAGGGATTGACCCTGTTTTTGCACAAAACTATCGGTAGGGAGGCGTCCTGCGACACCTAAATAAACAGTCCAGGTGGCTCTTGGAAGTCCTCTCCCTTTCCAAACAAGCATATTGTCATCATTCTTGGGACCTTTCTTCCTAATCTTTTGCCAAAGTTCATGCCAGTTGAAATCCCTTTGATCTTCAGATCTCCAAACCATGACATCAGGCTGCTCTTCTTGCAGATTAGGACAAGTAAAAGGAATGTTTAATCTCGCAAGGAAGTGACTAATGTAATCTCCATTCACTCCCATAATGTCACTCACTGTGCTCCCAAGCGTGTCACGAATTAGGTGGAGATGGGATGTGGGAATTTTTTCAATCAGATGGCCTGCTCCCCATTGTTCTATCCAAAATTTGGCCAACTTACCATTGCCAATCTTCCAGTGAACGTCACCTTTAATCCTACTCCATGCCTGTAGGGCCCTACGCCATGCTTTGAACACCCCTTTACCCCTTATACTGTTGTCGGTCAGGGCTTTGCGCTCATAGTAGCGCCCTCTAACAAGCTCAGCCCATGGGGAGGATTGTTGTGTCACGCGATACACTAAGAACGCCAAGTTGGCCTGATTAGTTTTACTAAGGTCTCTGAGTCCTGCACCTCCCTCTAACTTAGAAAGACATAGTGTAGCCCATTTGATGCGATGATGATTTTTGTGGTCCACCGTATCACCCCATAAAAACTCAGCTGCCATTTTGTTGAAAAGTTTGCAAGTGGTGGCAGGGAGCTTAACCACCAAACTCCAGTAAGCATGCATCATAGAAAGAGCATGCTTTATGAGGCTGAGTCAGCCAGCAAATGATAGACATTTTTGTTTCCAAAGGGTAAGCTTTTGACATGTGCGAAGGACTAAATGTATGCATTGCTCCTCTGTCACGTCATTCGTCTAAAGGGGGATGCCAAGATACTTGGAAGGAAGATATCCTTGACGCCAACCTAATTCTTGCTCTATTTGAATTTGAACCTGGCTGTCCAAATTGAAAGAGAGAACATAACTTTTGTCATTATTAATGACAAGGCCAGAACGAGAGGAGAAGTCATCAAGACACGCTTTCAAGTTCCGAAAGTTTTTAATTCTGCCTTGAATGAAGAAAATGATATCGTTTGCATATAAGGTAGAGAAAGGAGGAGTGTTACCAGCCCCCTTGGCGGGAATCCTAATTTGATTGTTATTAACTTGAGCTTGAATGCTGCACGTGAGCATTTTTATCATAGTGATAAATAAATACGGGGAGAGTGGGTCCCCCTGCCTGAGTCCTCTATTGTTTTCAAACAATGTACCTTCCTTGCCATTGATAAGCAAAGCCGATTTAACTGTGGTAACAATCGTCATAACTTTCTTTACCCACAAATCATGAAATCCTAGATAGCACAAGGTGGCTTGCAAGAACTCCCAATTCACTCTGTCATAGGCCTTACTCAAATCAATTTTCACACAAACTGCTTTCTTCTTGCTGTTTTGAAGAATGTGAACAATTTCTTGGCTAAGGAGAAAATTATCCTGAATGCACCTCGCTGAGAGGAAGACATTTTGGTTTTTTGCGATGATCCTGTTCAATATAGGCCGCATACGTTTGACCATGATCCGAGTGACAAATTTCAGAATGCTGGTGCAAAGGGAGATGGGCCGAAACTTCTCCACCTGCATTACACCTTGCTCCTTGGGCAGAAGAATAATGTGAGCCTTATTAACTGATTTCACCAGTCTGTTGGTATTGAAAAACCCACGTATAGCCCCTCCCACTGCCTCCTACACAACGCTCCAATTGGATTGAAAAAAACTGTTCCCGAACCCATCTGGTCTAGGCGCAGAGTCCCGATCAGCCTCCATAACCGCCCACTTGATTTCAGTATCATTAATAGGTTTAAGAAGCTCATCACTCTCCTCAGACGTCACAGTAGGACCTGGCGCAACAGATTGAGGTAAGCGCCCTGAACCTTGTGTGCTCCCTAACAGGGTGGTGAAAAAATCAGTACAAGCTGTAAAGATTTCCAGACTGTCCGTCGCAAGTTGACCCTCATGAGTAATAGTCTCAATCTTGTTACGACGCCTCCTGCCATTGGCAATCACCTGAAAGAATTTGGTGTTCAAGTCGCCGTCCCTCAACCATTTAATTCTAGACTTTTGACGCCAAAGTCGTTCTTCTAGCCAGAGGAGTCTAGATAGTTCATGCTTAAGTCTGCATTCTTCTTCAATCGCTTCAGACATGTCACACTCACTTTGGGTTTGAATAAACTTGATACTTGTCTTCATCGCCATAATTTGATTAGGGAGATTATTGGCTTCACCCTTGCACCAAACCTTCAGCTTGTCCCTGGTAGCTTTCAGTTTCTGTATGAGCTTGATCATGGTGCAGCCCCTAGTGTCCACTGCAGAACGGACTAGATCGCTATATCCTGCCATGTCCTGCCAATACTGAAAGTGGTGAAAAGGAGAGCGACCCCAAGTGTTGTACCTACGTTTGGATATATAAAGCAAAATGGAATTGTGATCTGAGATGGTTCTCTGCTGCACTTCCAGGTGCAGGGTAAGTTCAGGGTCATCCAACCATTCCTAAGAGACATAGCATCTATCAATTTTTGACATGACATTCTCTTGTCCCACACGATTGTTGGTCCAAGTGAATTTCATGTCTAGGCAGGATATTTCACATAAGGCCGATTGGGAAACAAAATTGGAAAGAGCAATGCATGCTTGGATAGCAGGTGCCATCCCAGTTTTCTCATTACTGTTAGAAACTGCATTGAAGTCACACATACAAATGACTGACACACTACATTGATTCACTACAGCGCAAAGCCTCAGAAAAAGGTCCTTTCTGATTCTAAAATCAGTATGCATATAAACTCCTATAACTACAAAATGCAGACCCGACTGAATTTTAGAGAAGTGTAAAACGATCCAATGAGGATGAGCATGCCAGTTAAGTAGGGATCGTTTTACACTTAACTGGTATGCTCATCCTCATTGGTATGCATGCCCATGGACCTGAAATATGGATGTTAGAGACAATCTGCATCTCTGGAACCTTGTATTTGAACTTCTGAAGTTGCTCCGCATTAAGTTTGGAATCAATTGCAAACGCAATAGTGGTGTTCATATTCCTGAGAGTCCTTAAGGACTCGTGTTGGGCTGGAGGCACTGCCAGCCCGCGGACATTCCAAGCAAGTATATTCATAAGCCAAGGTGACCAAGCCCCCTCCCTTCGCAGCTACCCATCCGGTCATTGGAAGGATCATCCTCATAATCATTGTCCATGGCCTCAGAACAAGCCTTAGCCACTACGTTGCCAACATCCATATTGCCAACATCCATATCATCTGAAGAGGGGCCGTCCTCGAGCTCCGGTGTAACCTCGACCATAGTAAGGTCTGTCTTTTCATGTAAGCACCCACCTGTCTTCACATTTCTGTCGCTCTCTTTTGGTGGGTTGATTCTCTTTTTGGTGCCATTCACCTCTCGGTGCTTAAGGGTTCATTTTTTCACCTTATCAGTCATGTGGATATTGTTAGACTCTAGCAGAGGGTTTGAATCTATTACTGCAGAGCCCACAAGGCCATTTAAGGTGCTTGAGGCTGGCCCTGGAGGCACCAAGGCAGCTTGTGAGGCTTGCACAACTTCAGCACCTTGCTTTGTGGACTGTGCAACTGGAATAGCTCCCTCCTCTGCCCTGTTAGCTTCTACCACATTAGTTAAACCCTTCTCCTTCCCTTCTGAGCTTTCTGTAACCCTCCCACCAAGACTTTTGGTAGAATTTTCCTTGTCATTTTTGGTCTCTGGCAAAAGCGTAAGCGCTTGGAATCTATTTTATTTTAAGGGATCCTCTTTATCCTTGTGTGGGGCGCGTCTTTTGGGAGTTTTTACTAGTTGCCACCCATTGGGGGAACCCTTCTCCACTTCCGTGGCAGCCTCTCTCACAGCACAGGACCCTTCAAAATGAGCCGTGGATCCACATTTGTGGCAGTACTTAACCTTGGTTTCATATTCTATGGTTTCAACTAATATCTTACCCCCTGAAATCTCCATCTTGATCTCTGATATGGGGCTGAACCCCAACGGTATTTCAATCTTTATGCGGGCAAAGCCAAAACGATGAAGATGCCTGGTATATTCATCCGCTTCCACGAATGAGCCTCCTATTAGCTCTGCAATGTCAGTGAAAATGCGAGGGTTCCACCATTCTACAGGTAAATCAGGCAGTCTAATCCATATACAGACTCGATTAGAGCTCTCGATCCTCATGGGGGTGCCATTGATTTGCAATAAGAAGTCTCCTGCCAACATACCATCGACCGAGAGACAATATGAATTTAAGAACAACTTCTGAGGAGGTAGGAAGGAGAAACATACCTTTCCCTACTGATGTAAACATTAAATCAGCAACACCCGGCCATAAGTTTTTGAGACTTGTGAAGATGAAACTGTAGTCCAGACGCCCTTTCCCTGCACCACCCGCGAGAGTAGCAATGGCACTAAACTGAAATGGCTGACACAAGCGTTCATATGACTGTTGTGATATAGTCAGTCGCTTCTTCCCTGATATCTCCTTCTTCTCTAACGGAAGTAAACTCATCTCCTCATCTACCCTCCCCCCATCGACTATGGATGCCCAAGATTTACCATGTAAGGGATTGATCGCTGCAGGCAATACCATTCCCCTATTAGCAGGCTCTGTGACTCCACCCAAATCCATGGGTTCTTGACTCCAGCCAGGAACCACCATGTCTCCCCTATTAGCGGACTCTGCATCTCCCCCCAAAGCCATGGATTCTGCACTCCCGTCTGGTCCCACCATCTCTCCTTGTTCTTTTCATTCTTTATTGGGTTGACTCAGTTATGCTAGCTGCTTCGTTTAATCTGGTCACAACCCTATTGCATCCAAACACTTTTGTCTTGGGTTTGACTCCACCTGTCTTCTCAAGTTAATTGAAACTTTGTAATTTTGGAAATCTTGTAAGAATTGATTTGAAAAACCCTAGCTTATCAGCTAAGTTTGATTCTAATGAACTTTTGAAGGAAAACAGGAGTATGGTTTTTTTTGTTCTGTGTAAGTAGGAGGAGTATTTCATCCTATCGCCAATAAAAGAGTCGAAACACCCATCCAATCCCTCTTCCCCTTATAGTGCAAGACCTGCCTTTCGTGTTTCGAGGTGCCGCTCCTGTCACTATTCAACGTGCATGTCAGTGACTTTTTTTACAATACAAACGGTTGATGTCTCAAATTTTTGAAGCAGAGACTGACCACCAGCGAGTCCCCGCTCCATCTATTGTGCCAACTCCCTTCCAAACTAGAGTTCCTTGCACACAATTCGTGGTTGGCAGCTTCGCACCGGCAATATGCAATGTTCATTCTTTGACAATCATGCATGGTCACCTAAATGGATTATGTACTCTCATTGACTTAAAAGACTCACCTTTGTTCTTCTCATATCACAAAACCACCTTTGTGACATGAAATTTAGTCACCTTCAGCTCATAAAATGCCGTGATTAGTGCCGTCAACCCTTAGGCCTATATGCTTGTTAAACTTCAAAGCGGACCTTAGATCACGATTCACAAATTTTAATTGCCCATCTGATCTTGCTTTAACATGAATAACGTTTTGAAGTTTTAAACGACAAGGTTTTCTTAGAGTACAATACGATGAGCTTGAAAAAGACGAAAAAAAAAGAAAAAATATGGTAATTTTTTAAAAAGTTAAAAAATTGTGGAAAAATAAAATAAATGAAAAGCTAATAACATAAAGTAGATATGCAACAAACAAAAAATAGAAAATGAAAAGAAAAACTGTTTGACATTAAAAAATGAAAAACCCTATCCAGCCATGAACGTAGAACTTGTTGCCAGAACTACAGAAAAGACATTGTGTAGAAAGAGAACGAAAGAAAGAGAGAGTTTGAGGCGAGGGCCCCACAAGTTCTCATTCTAACTATTCTGATCTTAAACCTGCAATGGGGAAGAGAGAGAGAAGAAGGGAGAAGGTGGGGGGACTAGAGCAGGTCCACTTAGCCTTATAATGACACTTCTAATCTCAAGATCAACAATCCTTAATATCATTAGGATAGCACCCTTCAGGATTCGAACGGTGGACGTGGCTACAAGACGCCACCCGACCTGATCGGTTGTGCTATTCATAGAGTGCAAAGTGAAGCGACTGGATTCACTATTGCTAAGTAGAAAATGACTCGACAGCAAACAGGCCGAGAAGATTATGAATTTTTAGAAAGAGAATTGGAGGTTTCCTGGTAATTCGACTTCAAGAGCAAATCATACATGCCTCGCTTGCTTTCTTGGAAAAGCTTACAATTTCCATTGATGTCACCCTGGTCGCTGCCAAAAGCCCAGATGATCTATGATGCATGCCTTTTCCTTCCATGAAACCAAAAGAAAAAACAAGTTCACGACTAATATTATATTGACTTAAAGTGACAGGATTCAAAAAGAAAGAGAGAGAGGCGCTGCCGATTGATACATACTGACAATATGATATTTTCCACAGTGCAATTTTAGAAAATAAATCAAAATAATTTTCAGGATGCTATGCCGGATTAATATATATTTTTTTGGGACATCTCGAAGAGGCTCAAGCTCAAAAGTAAATATACTAAAAACAAGGGAAAGACTATCAATTTTTGGCTTTGAAAATGATAGAATGACGGAAGCATGATAGACATTTGCAATTTCTTGTCAACTAATGTATCAATATTCGTAAATCTCATACTGAGATTATATGCCGTGATTTATATCTAATGATAGAATGACGGAAGCATGATAGACATTTGCAATTTCTTGTCAACTAATGTATCAATATTCGTAAATCTCAGACTGAGATTATATGCCGTGATTTATATCTCTAAGGCGATGGACCAGATTATCTAAAACCAATATGTTTATATAATAGAATAAAAGGTATATTGGCGTTTACACGGTTTTATAATATTCAAAACCAATATGTATATATAATAGAATAACAAATATATTGACCATGTATAAGGCTGGACATCAGGTTGGTTACTTGCCTGGTACCCTGCCCAACTCGGGCCAGGCCCAGGCTTGAAACCGGGTGGGCCGGATAAGTTGTCGGGCTGGGCCAACTTGAGTCAGTGCAACTCAATCTAATAACTTATTTTTTATATTATTTTATTGATTTATATATAATTATATACTTTATTATTATTATATTTATAAAGCACTGTACGTTCTTTGAATGAAATAAATGCACCTAATTGAGCCAGTCAGTTGGCACATGCACAGCCAATTGCTAGTTCTAAAGGCAAGAACCAGTCCACTTAACCTACATAATGACATCTCTAATTCCAAGAACAACACATATCAATACCGTCACGAAAATAATACCTTTTAAGATTCAAATTGAGGACGTAACCACAACATGCCACCCAACTCAACCGGTTGCGCTACACATTACTTGGTTGAGAGAGAGAGAAGATAGAGAGAAAGTTTGTGAACTTGCAATCATTTTTTTTCTTTATTATTGTGAATGTGTTTATGGCGAAAGCAATGTGGTTGATGCGAAATGCCATTTCTTTGTTACCACAAATGGTGGGTGCGAAATTTGAATCTTATAAAATATGAGGGCTACTGAATCTAACTTGGTCCTTAGAAAGTCCACCATTAGCAAGTCTCCTTTGCCTGACCTGGGTCAAACCTATGTGCCGTATTCTTTTCCCTGTCTATTGAGTTGACTGAGTTAGGCTAGCCTCTTCATTTAATATGGTCACTATCCTATTGCATCCCATCACTTTGTGTTTGTTTTTTACTCCACCTGTCCTTTCAAGTTAACTGGGAATTTATAATTTTGGAAATCTTATAGGAGTTGATTTGTAAAACCCTAGTTTGGTTGTTTCTTAAATCTTGCTATATGGGTCAAGGGTTCCTTGTGTTCTGGATGAGCAGGATGAGTATTTCATTCTATTACTTTAGAATCTATGTATTTTGAATGAATAGAATGAGCATTTTATCCTACGTCCTTATGTTTCGTATGAGCAAGATGAGTATTTCATCATACTGTCCAAAAGAGAGACGAAACTCCCACACTACCCCTTGTTCACATGGGATGCAAGTTTTGCTTTTCGGTGTTTCGGCCCCGCGCCCTCCATACTTCAATTTGCAGGTTTGTGATCCCTTTTCATAATAAAGAAGGTTGCCCCTTCAAAGATTCCAAATGAATACTAACTCCCTACTAGCTTCCACCTATTTATTGTACCAACCCGTTCAAGACTAGAGTTCCTTATATTTAAATACACATTTGGTGCATACATGAGAGCTAGTTCGTGGTTGGAAGCTACGCACCGACAATATGCAATGTTCATTCCTTGACAATCATGTCCGTGTCATAAATGCATCATGTGCTCTCATTGAATTGAGACTCACCTTTGTTTTTCTCACTGTCACAGTGTCAGAAAACCACCTTTTCGACGTGAGATTTAATCACCTTCATCTCATAAAAAGCCGTGATTAGTAACCTCACCCTTAAGGTCTATGCTTGTTAAACTTCAAAACCAAAGCAAACTTAGATCACGATTCACAAATTTTAAATGCTCAAGTGAGCTTGGTTTAAGATGAATAATTCTGGTCTAGGCCGCGTTGCCACCATGGTATGTTGTAAGATTTTGATAAGTACATCTACATACTTGACACTTGTATCATGTTTTTGCAGGTGATCATCGTGTGATGAGGGACTCGATGGACCGGAAATGACCTCCAGAGATGGAGATAACTTATATTTCTATATTCAATTTGCAATTAAAGAAGTGTATAGAATAGATAAAGCAAGAGACGATTTCATGAGACGCTTCCTCACTTCTCACTTTTAACGACGTTCCATGCATGTCGTGGAAGTGGCATTAGCGACTTAAGTAAAAAACACGTCCATAAAGATAGAGTTATACTTGACAAACGTAACAAACATCGGTAATTATTTGCCAAAAAACAATTTTATCGACGCGAGCTTAACCGCCTGTTGATAAAACTAACTTCTTTTTACTAGCGTTTATAAAATCGACGTCTTGTACTGACGTTTACTGCTGGATGTCAGTAAAAATTGTTTGTTTAAAGACGTTTGCAAACTGGACGTCAGTAAAAGTCCAACTTCAATGACATCATACCGGCACACTTCAATGAACGCTACTTTTCATCGACGTTTTATTTGGATGTCGGTAAAAAACAATCTTCACCGACATGTACCTATGGGTGTACCTTTCATCGACATCCATTTCTCCTGCGTCAATGAATCTTTTTTTTTTTCCTTCCTTCCCTCATTTGTTGCATGTGGAGTTCGGTTTCTACTTGCGTAGTTCCCCAATAGGTGAAATTTTAAAAAGGGTATTATTGTATCATTTGACGGTGTTGCACTAATCTCCATGCTTAAGAGGGGATGGTCATCTCGTGTACTCTATGCAGAGGCGGACTTAAGAGAACTTTGGTTTCCAAACCACATAAAAATGAGAGATCATAAATTTTTAAAAAGAGAATTGCAGGTTTTCTGGTAATTGAACTTCAAGAGCAAATTGTACATGGTTTGCTTTCTTTCTTGGAAATCTTTCATTGACGTCACCCTGTGATTCGTGGTTGTTGCCAAAAGGAAAAACAAATTGACGACTAATATTATATTAACTTAAAGTTAGGATTCAAAAAGAGTGATGTTCACAAGGTAGAGCCATAAATTTTTCATGAAACGGGCCGAATTAAAGTTTTTAAATTTTGACTAAAGCCGAAATATCATTTTTCAAACTTTTTATGTAAAACAAGTGAAATTTTTAAAATTTATATGTATTATTTTAAATTTTTTTTTAGGTGAGGCCAGGGTCCATGCGGGCCCTACCTTGGCTCTACCCTGGATGTACAGTCTTGGGCTCTGCTCTAATTTTGGGAGCTTTTTCGTTACTGATGTAGACTGATATAATATGATATTTTCTACAGTGCGATGCTAGAGAATTGATCAACAGAGTTTTGAGAAAGTGACCTTCTCTTTTTCTTCATGCTTCTAGTGTTTAAGGCTGCATCAGGCCTTAGATGAACTTATGGTTACTCCTTTTAACTCTAGCGTAGTACTGACCACGGTTTGCAGTATAGTTACAAAAATTGTTTTCACATTTTAAATGACAAGGTTTTTCACAAGTATAATAGTTTGATTTCCGTGACACTATGCTTCTATATTTTAAAGTGGTAGGATGTGACATTTAAGTTAAAGGATGCACCACTGCTATCACTAATGTTGATGCAGCTTAGGACCCCAGAGATATAAAGAATTGGGGGTGGGGGCAGTAGGGATGAACCTTTCTTTGCTTTTTTTATTTTTTTGGCATTTTGGAAAAGGCATTTTGTTGAAGTCTTCAATGGCAAACTTATTATTGAGTTTTATACGTATTTTTTTTAAATGTGTTTTTTGTGACTATGGTTTGCAGTCAAGATCAGTACTGCCCACGAGAACCGTATTTTTAGAAAATACCCACGTCAGCCTGATTCTTGAAGCTGCCAAAAGGCCAGCGGATCTACCAGGAGAGGATGATCAACTTCCTCTCCTTCTCCAAGCAAATGAGAAAATTGATTCGTAAACTTAGCAGCCGATATGGACGAAGTTACAAAGTGATCTCCCTAGAAAACGACACCACAACCGTTTCTATGCTTCCTAGATGAACAACCCAAGCAACCAATCCATGAAAATCTAAGAAGAAACTATTCATGAAAGGCAAATCTTTTAAGATGCTGATCTTAATGCTGGCTTCTCCCCTGCAATCTGATTGCAATATTTCAAACCGTTCACATTGAGCCCATCTACTCTCCTGCTTTTTGAAGGTTGACATTGTCACCAATATTGTTTTCGGGGTTTTAATAGCAAAATTGTTTTTTTTTTTTTGAGAAAATTTTGGGAAAAACTCAAAAAATTTTGAAAAATACAAAAGTTAAGTATAAATGTGAGAAAATAATAAGAAAACATAAATAAAACTATATCAAAGTGACAATAGGAATGTTTTAATGATAATAAAAATGACAAAAATAAGTTTGTATTTAATTCCATGATAATATCATGCTAAAAAATGAAAAAATTGGAAAAAAATGTGATAATAGTGCGATAAATATTTTTCTTTTTTTTTTAAATATCACAATTTTTTTCCTTTTTATTATTTTTGACGTCAACATCACGATATTTTCAAAAATATTGTGATATATGTGACACTGGTTAATTATCATGGTTCGGTGGTTTGGCTGCTTGGCAATTACATATGATGATCAACCAGGTGATAATAATTTGTGGGATGGTGTAGAGATACAAAGAAGGTTGCTTCCAAGGACGATCATCTACTCTAGCTTTCTAAGTTGTAGAGAAGACAAAAGTGCCATATTTGTTTCGAGGAACATGGTGTTCAGCGTTTGATTGTTAGATTTAGAAACAATATCTATAATTATACCGTTTTTCTTGCTACAAAACATACAGGTTTTTTAGATCATATATTCAAAGAACATCCGTCCCAAATGTTTTTTTATCAAATACTTTTATAATATATAACGTTAGCTACCTACAAAGAATCTGATATTTATTGATGTGAGAAATGTAAAAAAAAAATTGTGAAATACTAGTTTTATAAAAAATTAATTTTTTAATCAGTTTTGAAAAACTAGATTTTGTGTTTGGGTAGTAGGACCAAACATTTTTGCTTTTGTGAATATCACTTTAAAAAACAGGTTTTGCCAAAAATGAATTTGGACAAAACTCATTTTTTGTATTAAAAGAAATCCCAAGACTCGAGTGAGAGACCCAAATGCCCCCTCCTTCCCACCTCCACCAGGATCTCTGGAGTTGCGTTAGGACTTGGGTGATCTTATAGTATGCCCTTCAACTCAAGTGTCATGAACGCATCGCTAGTGCCACTCAAGCCGACCGGGCATGCTACACCCCTCGAGGCTTACTTTTGGTATCATTCACTTCCAAACATTCCGAAACTTATAAGATGCTAATTTAGTTAATAGTAGCTGGATTGTGAAATAGCACATAGAAAAGCTCAAATTGCATTGACTATTTAAAGAGTTACTAAAATGGGTTGTCTTGTTTTAAAAAATTAAAAAATGAGTTTTATTTGAAAAAAAACACGTATAATATGCCAAAAAATAGTCAACCATATAAAACGTGAAAAAACATGTTTGTTTTAAATGCCAAAAAATTAAAAAAAAAACGTAAAAAAATGCATATTATAAGCATTTTTTGCGTTTTTTTATATTTTTTGTGATTTTTATTTTTTATAATTTTCAAATTTTATTAAATGTTTCAATTTTTAAAAAAATTTGCTGAGATTTTCTTAAGATATACAACTTTGCCGTATTATACTCGAGAAATTGTTTGCCCTATAGTACCCATACATGCTTTTTGTGACCATATAAAAAATCAAATCTCGTTTTAGCACTAACAAGGGTTCCACTAGTAGAGCTAGACTTCCAACCTTTGGTGCGTACATGAGAGCTAGTTCGTAGTTGGAAGCTACGCACCGGCAATTTGCAATGTTCATTCCTTGACAATTATGTCCGCTCACATAAATGCATCATGCACTCTCATTGACTTGAGACTCACCTTTGTTTTTCTCATTGTCACATTAGTGTCAGAAAACCACCTTTTCGACGTGAGATTTAATCACCTTCTTCATCTCATAAAACGCCGTGATTAGTAACCTCACCCTTAAGGTCTATGCTTGTTAAACTTCAAAACTAAAGCAAACTTAGATCACGATTCACAAATTTTAAATGCTCAACTGAGCTTGGTTTAAGATTTATAATTCTGGACTAGGCCAAGATTTTGATATTCAATTACATCAATAGAAATACAAACTTGACACTTGTGTGATTGCTTTTGCAGGTGATCATCCTGTGATGAGGGACTCGATCCACGGAAAATGATATCGAGAGATGGAGATATCTTATATTTCTATATTCAATTTTGCAATTAAAGAAGTGTCTTATAAAGTAGA
The DNA here is from genome assembly GCF_008831285.2 of Nymphaea colorata. Classification (NCBI taxonomy): domain Eukaryota; kingdom Viridiplantae; phylum Streptophyta; class Magnoliopsida; order Nymphaeales; family Nymphaeaceae; genus Nymphaea; species Nymphaea colorata. Next base: position 20,255,242 of record NC_045138.2, on the reverse strand, counting down.
GTTTAAGAAAGTCACCCTTGTTTGGAAGCAACTGAGGTCTTTTCCTTTTTCTTCCTGCTTCTAGTGTTTAAGGCTGCATGAGGTTTTGGGTGAATTTAAAGTTACTCATTTCAACTCGCGTATTACCGACTACCGTTTGCAACGCAGCTGCAAAAAAAAATTTCGTATTTTAAATGACAAGGTTTTCACAAGTGTAATTGTTCGATTTCTGTGGCGCTATGCTCCTACATCTTAAAGTGGTAGGACACAACATTTAAGTTGAAGGGTGCACCGCTGATGCCGACATAGCTCAGGACCTCTCTGAGCTTCGCTTCGGGCAGTAGGGATGAACTTCTCATAGTTTTTTTTTTCCTTTGTTTTGGCATTTTAAAAAAGGCATTTTGCTTAAATTTTCAAGGGCAAACTTATTATCAGGTTTTATACCTTTTTTTTTAAATGCATTTTTTGTGAATATGGTTTAGAGTCAAGAAGAGTAGTGCCCACGAAAACCGTATTTTGAAAAAATATCCAGGTTTCCCTTTAACGTCAGCATGGTTCTTGAAGCTGCCAAAAGGCCAGCTGATCTACCAGCCGAGAATAATCAACTTCCTCCCCTTCTCGAAGCAAATGAGAAAATTGATTAGTAAACTTAGCAGCCGATATGGACGAAATTACCAAGTAACTTCCCCGGAAAATGACATCACAACCGTTTCTAGGGAACAACATGCTTCCTAGATGAACAACCCAAGCAACCAATCCACGAAAATCTAAGAAGAAAGTATTCATGAAAGGTAAATCTTTTAAGATGCTGATCTTAAGACTGGCTTCTTCTGATTGCAATATTTCAAACCGTTCACATTGAGCCCATCTACTCTCCTGCTTTTTGAAGGTTGAGATTATCACAAATATTGTTTTCGGGTTTTTAATGGCAAAGTTGTTTTTTTAAGAAAATTTTGGGAAAACTTTAAAAAATAAAAAAGTTGTGTATAAATGTGAGAAACTAATAGGAAAACAAATGAAACTATATCAAAGTGATAAAAGGAATGTTTTAATGATAATAAAAATGACAAAAATAAGTTTATATTTAAATCCATGATAATATCATGCTAAAAAATAAAAAATGAAAAAAAATTGGGAAAAAATGTATAATAATGCAAAAAATTATTTTTCCCTTTTTTTCTAAATATCACAATTTTTTTCCTTCTTCTTATTTTTGATGTTAATATCACGATATTTTCAAAAATATTGCGATATATGTGAGAGTGGACTTAATTATCATGGTTTGGTGCTTTGGCTGTTGTATCTGATGATCAACCTCGTGATAATAATTTGTGGGATGGTCAACCTCGTGATAATAATTTGTGGGATGGTGTAGAGATACAAAGAACGTTGCTTTCAAGGACGATCATCTACTCTAACTTTTAACTTGTAGATAAGGCAAAAGTGTCCAGGGGCAGAGCCAAGAATTTTTGTCCCAGGAGCTAAACTATGGTTTCAAAATTTTAACAAGAACTGAAATAGAAATTTTTAAATTTTTTATACATATTAAATTAAACCCCCTGAAAGTGCCATATTTGTTTCGAGGAACATGGTGTGGTCATGTCCAGCATTTGATTGTTAGATTTAGAAACAATATCTGTAATTATACCGTTTTTCTTGCAACAAAACATAAAGGGTTTTTAGATCATGTATTCAAAGAACATCTATCCCAAATGTTTTTTTATCAAATACCTTTATAATTTATAATGTTAGCTACTTAAGAAGAATATGATATTTAGTGATGTGAGAAATGTTAAAAAAGAAAAGGTTTTGTGAAAAAACTAGTTTTATAAAAAACTATTTTTTTAATCAGTTTTTGAAAAAAAATAGATTTTATGTTTGGGTAGTAGGTTCAAACATTTTGGTTTTTGTGAATATAACTTAAAGAAACAGGTTTTGCCAAAAATGAATTTGGACAAGACTCATTTCTGGTATTATTCCGGTGATAAGAGTACATCCCACCACTTGAGTGAGAGACCAAAATGCTCCTTCCTTCTCTCTGCATCCAGGATCTCGAGTTGTGTTAGAAATTGGGTGGTTTTATGGTACACCATTCAACTCGAGTGTCACTAATGCATCACCAGTGCCACTCAAGCCGAGCAAACACGCTACACCCCTTGGGGCTCATTTTGGTATCAGTCACTTCCAAATATTCTGAAACTTATAAGATGCTAATTTAGTTAATAGTAGTTGGGTTGTGAACTAGCACATAGCAAAGCTCAAATGGCATTGACTGTTTAAAGAGTCACTAAAATGGGTTGTCTTGTTCTAAAAAATCGAATCTCATTTTAGCACCAACAAGAGTTCCAGTGGTAGGGCTAGTAGCATTGGACTTCCAACCTTCAAACCCGACGAGTTCAGTGTCGGTACACCTTAATTGGAGAGAGAGAGGATCAAGTTGTGGCCCATTTTACACAGTCACAACAGATTCATTTATTTCAATGTCAGTGTATAGTAGTGGTTCGGAAGGGGTTGGTGCAATGGACAGGGTGAGGATTAGTAGACAACTAGTATTTATTTCGAATGTGTATCATAGAAAGGAAGCTACTGACATACGAGTATCATAAAAAGAAAGCTACTGACCAACGAATATCATAAAAAAAAAGGAAGCTAATGCAAGTTGAAAGTGTTACGGAAATTGTAACCCAAAATATAAACAGCAGACCTACACCTTGTGGAGACCAAAGGGTAGATGGGAACTCCCACTGTCTGCTGGGTGGTGAGTCTCCCGCTTACCTCGAACTCTAGCATCGAACTCTAGCTGTGGCTCACATTATTAAAGTAACCTGATCTCCATTTGTGCACATTATAAAGAGCCATTGATCACATGGCCATGTATTTTCTTTCACTTTCGCGAGGCAGGAATACGAATCTAACGAAGGCAAACGGAGCTTTCTGCACATTACGAAATGAAGTAGCTCGGCTTGATCATTACGAAATTTATATATTTCGAGTAATTGAAAAATAGACTGATAGGAGATCAAACATTCTGTGATGGGTAGCTTTCTGAATTCTGCGTAATGGGACACGAGAGACGCTACTATGTTTACTTGTCTTCCATGGAAGACGACTATTATCCAAAGATATGAGATATCGCATGACAGATTTTCGTGAGATGAGTGAACTTGCTGAATCTGAATGATCATAGTATGCCTTCATTTGTAAATCACTATTAGCAGATGCATGAAAACTCAATGAGAAGTTTCATAATGAGATACCCTTCGATTTTGCTTGAATTGCGATGGAATATGTAAGTATGAACTGAAGGGTGAGTGACAGTTCAGTAGATCGACGGCTTTCGACAGCTTTTACCATAATTTTATAGCATGAAAGAATTACCATAAAAAAAGATAAACTGGTCGTCGCGACAACCTGGTATTTTAGAGCGGAGGAGCCACTCGCATTCGACAACAGGAAAGCCGTCGTGATGATTTTTCTTTTACGGCAACTTAACCTGTCGTAACACGACAGCTTAACCTGCCGTAACTGCCTCCACCGCTACCATCAATAGAGGGAGATAGGATCTCGCGACTGCAGTCTCTATCATCTGATTTCCTTGAGATTTGAACGACAGATGATTCCTACCAAGTTTGGTAGATGACAGAATTCACGATAAATAATTTTTTTCTATAAAGCTGATGATATTTGCACAGCGACCAATGCATTTTACCTTGTTCAATACTTGATATCATTGGATTTTTTTTTTTCTGTCCAGGTTTGAATGGAGACATGAAATGAAAGATCATCCAATGCATTTTACCTTGTTCAGTACTTTAGAATTAAAGCAGGGAGCTTGTCATTAGTTGTGTCTTCAATTTGGCAATACTTTGATTATGATTCCTTTAATCTCAAAATATGATGGAACTGCGATTAGCATGGTTTGACACGCACTTCCCATGTCACTGTGAGCAGCATGATGACTGGTGGCCTTGCAGTGGGGGCTTCCAATTGCAAGAAATGGTTCTGGTTGAGTTTGGCACAAATCCAGATCACATCATCAAACTAAGTGTGAATTACCGCTAGTTTGGAAAGGTACAGTGATGCTCTTGTTTTGTGAAATCAGCATGACAGGTAGCTCAACAAGTGCTCACTTTATTTAATCTCTGATCAGCTCTTTCTAAAGAATTCACAAGTGCCAAGGTCTGCGTGTCAGTCACAAGTTACATGGTTATCCAAATGACTATATGATAAACAAAGAACATAAATTCAATATACACATCTTTTTATTGATAAATAAGGAATGAGCAACATCACCTGATTCAATTTGGACGCTGATTAAAAGTACAGTACATCTAGACATGGAAGAAATTCATCGAGACTGTGATATTTGGATGCGAGAATTGAATTCTAAAAGTAATGGTTTGAGACTTGAGATACCTATACAGAGAACAGTTAAGGAAAATGTTGTAAGCTACATATCTTAATTCATATCAAGTAGGCCCTGATTCAATCGTTGTATGTGCTAAAGTTGATATGTTGTTCAGGAGAGATTTCTTGACAATATTTAAAAAATTCAAATAATTGGGAAAAGCTAAATAATGGTTCGTTCATAATGCAATAAAAGAGGATGTCAGATATTGAACCCTCAAGAATTGAACACAATAAATAGAATATGTATGACAAGCATTATCTCACAAGAATTGATGAAAAAAACTTAGAAACAGATCCATGAAGCTATACTCTGCATGATCCTAGTTAAGAGTTTGAAGTTCAATATTGGCATGCATCATATGGTAAGGATCTGTCCAAGCTCAGGTTCATCAACAGCAGGGAAAAGGAAAACACTCTAACCCACTGGGTCACCAGTAATCCATACAGGAGCAGGCACCATCCTTGAAATGGTGAAACCTATTCCTGTCTCTCACAATCAACTCCCTTTCAAAGACCTTTGACACAAACTTGGATGCTGTGTGGCAGTCTTCACACACCCTGAGGTTCTTTACAATCAGGATGGTGGTCCCCTTGCCTGACCTCATCAAACCAAATGCAATTGCAAGCTTCTCACTGTGCCTAGCAAGTGAGCTCTCTCTTTCCTCATCATCTACATCGAACAGAACATTTGATGTATCTTCTACATATCCGGCTGCACGTATCTGGCGGACTATTTCTTCCCACATTGCCTTAATCTTGGCAATTTCAGGATGAGAGACATCTCCAATTGTAAATCGATGCACCACTCCATTCAGCTCTATCAGGCTAAAGCCTGGTGATTTCTTCACCCCAATTTCCTTCATTTTTGCCCTCAACTTGATCACATTATCCCAGTGGTTGGCACGAGCACATATGTTTGATAATAGCACATAGTACCCACTGTGGTTTGGCATCAACTCCAATAGTTTTTTACCCACTCTCTCTCCCATTTCTGCATTCCTGTGAATTCGACAAGCACCAAGCAGGGCACCCCAAATGGGCGCACTCGGCTCCAATGGCATTCCATGTATAAAACCTTCAGCTTCATCTAGCTTTCCTGCACGTCCAAGCAGATCCACCATGCATCCATAGTGCTCCATCCTTGGCTCAATACTGTATTCCTTTTTCATGTTTTCAAAAAGTTCGAAGCCTTTCTCGACCAATCCTCCATGGCTGCAAGCCGATAAAACTGCAGTGAATGTGACATCCCTTGGTCTAAACCCCGCTCTCAGCATCTCATAGAAGTACTCGATTGCCCTTCTTGCATGACCATGCATAGCCAGGCCACTTAACATTGCCGTCCAGCTGAGAACATCTTGATCAGGCATGTCATGAAACACTTGCAGTGCCCTGTCAATGCTCCCACATCTCGCGTACATGTAAACAAGTGCAGTCCCAAGATTTAAAGTAACAGAGAGCTTGTTTCTGATAACATAATCATGGGCCTTCTTACCTTGATCCAGGGCCCCGAGATGGGCGCAGGAAGCAATGACACTGGCCATGACCGCTTCATTAGCCTGCACATTCTCTTCTTGAAGTAGCTGAAAGATTTCTAATGCTTTGTCAAAGCGGCCATTGTGAGCATATCCCGCAACCATTATGCTCCATGTTACCACGTTTCTGTCAGGCATTTTATCGAACAACTCCCTCGCAGATGTGACGTCTCCAAATCTGTTGTAACCAGAAATCATAGAGCTCCAAGATACTACGTCTAATTGCCGAATTTTCTCAAACAGTTTCCGCGCTGTCTCTAGATCACCACATGAAGCATACATATGAACCAGAGAATTTTGGACGTAGACGTCGAACTCAAAACCATGTCTGATCACTTGGCCATGAACCCCCTCCCTAACTCCAAACACTGAAGATGGGTGCATGACTTAACCAAGAAGGGGAATGTGAGATTGTCTGGTAGTAAGCCCTGTTTCAGCAGTTGCCGGTAGAACCCAAGTGAGACTTCTGGTTTCTTTCCACAAGCATGCCCTCTGATCATGGCATTATACACAAACACATTTGGGCTCTTGATCTGTTTGAAAACGCGATTGGCATAAACTAAGCAGCCATTCTCATGGATTGCACAGAAGACTAGCAGTCGGCTGACACAAAACGCATCTTCTACGAGACCCATTCTGATCATATGGCCATGAATTTTCTTCAGTTGTTCGAGACCGGAACACGTCTCTAACAAAGACAGTTTTGGATTCTTGAGCTTGAGAATTTTGGAAACTGAAGCACTCTTGGCCATCATGAAAATTATGCGAGTGATTGGAACAAAAAAAGGACCTGAGATCTAACATTTTGTGATGGGTAACTTTATGCTCAAGACAGGTTGATTGATGATTCTACATCGACAATGGAATCCGGTGCCTCTATCGAGAAACCACCGTCCTTCCCCTCTTCATTCGACTTGGTGACCTCCCCAACCATGGCCCTATGTGCTGGCCACCTCTGGCCGTCCCTTAGCTTTCATGGGACGCTCGGGTTCTCAGGGCCTTCTACGAGGATGAGAGGGCATTTACTTGGCTCCTTGGTCATCTCAACACCTTCTATCAATCTGGCATGGCCTCCACCTTTCTAACTATTGCTCAAAGAGTCTGTCGACCACCGTCCAGAAATTTATGTTTTCTTTGTGAGCGTTGTCACATGCCCTGGCTTGTCCTCCACCCTTGCTGCTCTCTCTTCTCCTCGCCAGTTAATTCTTTTCTCACCTTCTCCAGCCTCCTCGACATGCTAGCATTCTACCGAGTGCTCTTGGCTTCTAGTTGTTGGCAGCAGATTTTTAGGAAAGCGTAACAGCAGGAGCTTTTCGGGATGTCCACTCTGAAAAGTAATCCTTCGCTTTGTGCGTCGGCCGCCATTTGCTGCATGCCACCGCTCTGTCACCTACGTTATACATTCTTTGCTCCCAAGACTCGCTGAAGACGATCTCAGCGTCCAACTGTCGCCTACAAAGAAATGGCTGGATGTTCACGAGACGAGCTAAACGGTGAAGTGTTGTCATAAAAATGGGATATTGAATAGAATCAGCGAGGGTGAATCGGCAAACCGGCGTTCCAAATTTCAACTAGCAAAACGACGTTATTATATTCTTTTTGTCTTCAAAAATAGAAATATATAAAAATAAATCAGAAAACTTTGAAAAATATTTGTAAAAGCAACGGTTTATAATACAGTAGACCAGCGTGTGAATTGGATCAATTTGCCACCAAATTACACTAACTTTTCCAATTTTTACAACAATGAAATGACGACGAAAGCGCTTTGTTTCGTCAAGTGCTGCAGACGCCAGTGAACTTTGTTGGGCGGCCTAAATCTCTTCTGAGGGCGGTCATCATAACAACACTATGTCTGAGCCGAGCTTATTGGGTATTAAATATAACCGCTAGAAAAGAACTAAATCCTTTCCTTGGGACGACATGTGAGCAAAAACCCGAGACTTCCTATAATCAAAACCTTAGCATTTGAAAATGAAAAAAGAAAAACAAATACACACGCAGAAAATACCAAAAGCATGCACGACGAGTTAGAATTTCCTTCATTGAACCATCTCTCTTATGTGCACTGTAAGCTGTTAAATGGAACCCCCCCCAAAAAAAAAAAAAAAACAAACAAACAAACTGATAGAGCTTTCGCCAACTCGTCACCAGTTCAAAACTAGATTATACGAACCAAGAAACACGACAGAACATCTACAAAAATATTAGTACACCAGTCCTCAGATATTACTCAAAAATCAATATAATGGAATACACCAAATCTCAACTGGCACCGACAAAGTCAAAGCTTTCACGCAAACATGAAATGTAGTAATAAAAATTAAGCCCAGGTTTTCTTCTCCATCTCACAAAAATTGTTCCTAGCAGCTCTCTGCCAGCCCACATCTTTACTCTTTCTCTGCAAATAAACAAATGAAACTTTCCCGGTTTTCTTCAATCTTCAGAGGGGGCAGGGCGGGATGTCGAGCGTGAGTCCTGCCTGGATTTGACCCCATCCGATGAGTCGCCAGTGCTTCTCCACACGCCTACTCAGGGCCATCTTCTCTCCTTTGCTTGTGCAGACTGGTGCTGTAAGCTGTAGCTTGGCAAGATCATTCTTCACTGCAATTACACGAGCTCCAGTTGACATGGAGCCAATGTTGAGCATCAGCATCTCGCCCTTGGTCAGTTTTGCTACTTTTCCTTGCTTCTCGGAGCCCTTTGTCCTGACCCCTAGCAGACGCCGGAGAAGGAAGAAGTTTACCTGGAAAATGTTCAGGACCAATCAATCCAGTTGCCACTAAAACCACAGACAGTAATGACTTCAAGGACAGAACAGACATATGAGCAACCCAAAGTTTCAGTCTGCATAACTTAATCGCTAATGTCAAAGCAACAAACAATGAAAATAAATGAGCATTTTGAACTAGAATATTCATGAAAACGTAAGATATGTCCATGAAGAAACACTAACTAGGCTCCTCTACGCTTCTCAGTCTCTGACTTTCTATTGGAAACATCAGCAAAGGAGATTCAAATGCAACTGCAAGGTGCCCTTACCTCAAGCTCTACATAGACTTCAGGAAGCGAGCCAACCTCCCCAAGGACCTGACCAACCAACCTATCAGCACGAGTGAGAGTAGGGTCCATTGTTGTACCAACTCCAATAAGTCCACCTGGAACAGCAAATTGCAGCTCGTTCTGCTCAGCAAACAACGAAACTATTCTCGAGTATATAGGTGTACATCTCATATTGCCAGTTTCATCCTTTGCAACAATCCCCGGACGAACTTCAATATACTGGTTCACCTTCAAAACTCCCTGCAACATACACCAGAGGCGCATATTGTAAATGCCAAAATAAACATGATGCTGAAGAGATTAGAACTACCACGCCTAGAAGGCATTAAATGTACACAAATATCAGCAGAGAGCAAAATTTGACAATGGAGACCAGATTACCTAGATAACGGTGCATCCTAAAATTTGGATTTCAAGACTAAAGTAAATTATTAGGTTTGGCTAGGTAAACTTGGCACAACAACTCTCTCTGCGAGCTCCATACTCAATGGAAAATTTTACTTTGTTCAATTGATATACAGTCAAAATTGAAAAGAAAATGCAACTAAAAGACTTTTGAAATACTTGTCACAAACTCTCTTTAAAACAACTTCAAGACTAAGCCTGAGCTTTAAGTTCACGGAAGTAGACATACCCTCAGAATACTTCCACCAGCAACCCCTCCTTTTATTTCATCAACTTCTGATCCAGGTTTATTGACATCAAATGACCTGATAACAATCATATTTGGTGGTGCAACAAAATCCCTCTGAGGAATTGGAATTTTTTTCACAATGTACTCACAAACCACATCAATATTGTACTTCAACTGTGCAGATATAGGCACGACAGGTGCTCCATCAGCAACTGTTCCCTGCAAATAAAAGAATCACTGGTTTTTTTAGTATAACCCCGTTTCAAATAAGAAAGGACAAAAAAAAATGCTTTTGACTTGAAATGTGAAATAGCTGCCATTATACTACTGACCTGGATAAATTTCTGAATGGCTTCATACTGGTTCATAGAGACACTCTCTTGGACAAGATCAATTTTGTTTTGTAGAATGATAATGTGCTGGAGTCTCATAATTTCAATAGCAGCAAGATGCTCTGAAGTTTGAGGCTGAGGACAGCTTTCATTGCTTGCAATTAAAAGCAATGCTCCATCCATGATGGCTGCCCCATTAAGCATTGTAGCCATAAGAATATCATGACCCTGGAAATATGCCGATAAAATAAGTCTTAAAAGGGAGAGAAGTGAGCATAATAACATATTCTCCTGAAGAAGACATATCATTGAGGCGTCATTTTTCACAAAAATATATACATAAAGTTCATGCAAAATGACTACATACACACATATATATGTATGTATGTCTGTGTGTGTGTGTGTGTGTGTGTGTGTGTGTGTGTGTGTCTGCAAAGAATTAAAAAAGGAAAGGTCAAAATAGAAAAATGACAACTAGTGCTGGGATCTAATGGCTGTCCATCCATTGACAAACATTTTCTTCACTAAGGTACATACACCTAAATTACATCATACAGTCAGTTCTTGATCATCAAGATAGGTCATGACTACAAAAATATACGTTAAAATACTGACAGCCAGGTAGTCCAAATGATTCAAAGTAACAACCACAATTGTGTGCTGGTATCTTTACGGCGCCTGACAAGTGATCTCTATAAATGTATTTGTGAAGTGTGTAGCACCAGATATGATGTTTTGGATAGCATCATTATGTTAGAAATTGTAAGGCAAGCACAACCTGAATTTAGGTGATGATGAACATATACTCATCAATGCCCTCTCCATAAAAAATAAAAGAAAAAAAATGCCATGCCTAGACAGTAAACACTCATTGCACCTATTTTTGGCAACCTCTGAACTAATCATATATAAAGCCAACCTAGCTTACTAGATAAGACACAAGCAAAGTTGCAAACCAAATCAAAACAATTCATGCTCTCAAAATCAACAGATCCTTTGCAAGATGAAGATTACAAGTTTCAAACTAGTAGATATGTGCAGAAGAAAGTAGATAACAACCATGCAATAACTTTGTTGAGGGAAGAGGCATGAATAATCATTTCCAGTTTTCCACGCCAATAGGTTGACTAGAAGTAACTTCAATGCCACCACATTAACTAATTAAATTAGATTAACTTTATATTAGCACTGGACTCAATTTTTCATCAAATTGAAGATTTTCTAATCAATAAAGTCAGAAAATATGATATAAGTAACAAGTAGAAAATGATAGGTAATGAATTGGAGCTGAATTAGAAAAATGTTGCAAATCCCAGAATTAGAATTTCCAATTTGTTTCCCTTCTCCCAGTTTAGTAATCCTTCATGAAACTTAAACTTGACAAGCCTGGGCAAACAAAAATATTCTCCAGCTAATGACCCTTCCTAAACTCAGAACTTATCATAATAAAAACTAAAAAGTACACAAAGTAGATGCATTTCAATTTCATGTTTTATGCAGCAAAAATAAACACAAATAACTCCAGGAAAAAAAAAGCAAAAGAACAAAAGTACATAAACCTAGGCTTGATAACATGAGAATCAGAAAGAAGTTCAGTTTAAATAAATACAGGCGATCAGATAAATGGACCTACTGGACAGTCCACAAATGAAACATGCCTCAACAGCTTCATCCGACAATTCTCAAATCCAATAACATCACATAAAGGACTGTCTTCCTTCCCACTTCCATAAGCCCTGATATAAATCAAACCAAGAGTTATGACAAGCAAACATCAAAATGATGGAAAATCATAAAGCAATGTGAAGCGCTTTCCCATTACATACTTGTAGCACATTGGCCGAGGACAGCGCTCATCTTCACATTTGTATATCTTTGCATTAGCATATCCTAGCTTAATCGTGATATTACGCTCCAGTTCATTTTTAAAGCGAACAGTCTAGAGAAATGCAAATTCCAATATCAGCAGACAGACCACAAAACAACAACAACAGCAACATATAACAATTTCAGATATGATACTCTTTTAATCAGAGAAATAGACAAAATGACTTTTTCCAAATCCAAACTTCTATCAAGCAACAGATGAATTGTCCTTCTTTTAAGTCAAATTGAAGAACATTATTAATCACAATATGATTAAAGAAATTTCCATTTTTCTTTGGTGACTGATGTACCTCAGTAAGTACATATCATAGAGTTAAACAGGTCCATATAAAATGGACTCAGAGAACAACATGAAAGCCCCAAAATAAAGAAAATGAGTGCAGTAAATTCATCAAATAAAGTAAACACAAAAGTAACAACAAAAATATTAATTACTCAAGCATGAAAGTGTTGCTGAGGAAGGGGGACATGCAAAAACTTTAAAACCCTAGGGAATCACATCACCTGCACACCAGATATCGCTTTAACAACAGTTGATTTCCCATGTGCCACATGTCCAATTGTACCTGCAAAATTGGAATTAGTGATCACTCAGCTTGCATGACCACCTTTACTCATGTATCAACTATCAAGTGTAACACACGCTGGTCTGACTAGAAAAGTTTCAAACCATAAACTGAAATTTCAAACCAATGAAACTGAACTATGCTCAGGACAAGGAAAAGAACTTAAAGGTATTCAACATGCAAAAGTTTTTCGACAACTTCTTCTGTCTACATTGATTACTTCAAAATTTCAAATAGAACCAGGTAATCGTTTAACTTTTGAAGATGTACTTTTAAGTAAAACGATTTCTTTTGTTAATATATTAACATCTAGTACATTCAAAACCAAACAGATTCATATTACTTCAAGTAACCAGGTAAACGTTTAATTGTTGGAGATGCACTTCTAAGTGAAATGTAGATTTGAAATATTCCTCTAAGTCAAAATGGCTACAACACCTATAAATGCAGAAGATGTAATGAAAAAATTGAGGGACACACCGGAAAAGGAAGCAGTTAGAGAATGTTCAGAAAATTTGTTGGAAAAGGCTTCTCTAGCAACCATGAGGCAGACTATATGAGAAGCCAAATAGCATGGGACAAATCACAAGGATCAAACCAAGCTAAGCAGAGCCGTAACGATAGTCTGATCACCCATAAACAGCGAAGAAACAAGTTCCAACAAACAAGGTATTTCTTTTATCCCATCAGTGAAAGAACAACACATAAATGAACTCCAGAAAACCAGCTCAAATGAGAAATATATGACGAGGGGAAGAGAAGCATCACCAAGAGCAAAATCATAAGAACAGACATAATCAATAAGTTGAACAAACTGAACGTACAAAATCACATAATCCAATTCAATCAGTAGTTCTGTAATTCGATTATTCACGTTTATTTGAATTGCCACGGAGCACCAAACCGTTACTGACCTATGTTGATGGTAGCTTGACGGGAAATTACTTCCGGCGAGAGCGGATGCAATTTCGTGACATCAAGCTTACTCAGGTCCTGCTCCATTAACCCCTTCCTCGACATCTTGGCTTATTGCAGCAAAGAACTCTGTACTCCTATAACCAAAACAACGGAAAGACTTCAGCAAAACCTGAAGAAGAGAAACTCTCTATCTTAACGAAGCAAACACTAGTCACTGGGACAGAAACAAAGCAAAACAAGCTCCAGCAGATCCACGACACGTTAGAAACAATAAAAAACAGCAGAAACCAAGGAAGAAAGAAACCCCTAGAGATCGGGACAAGCACATTACAACATCTCCTCTTCATAGAAGAGATAATCAAATTCTAAGAACACCACCATACAAAATAAAACCCTAACATTTCAGCTTCGTTCTGCTTTCCGCATTCAAAACTTCAAAAAACCTAGACCCTTGAGGAACCAATAAACCCTACACATTTATACAAAGATAAATGAAAATCAAATCCATCAGCATTTGCCTAACGCGCAATCAAAACGGGAGCGAAAGCACACCCAAAACAAGAAAGAAAAAGAAGGGAGGCCATACTCTGATTCAGATAAAATGACAGGAGGGATTAGAATTCCACGGGGAAGACGACGCGGAAGGGCGAAGATGGACAGCCACACGGAGTATGTAAAGGAGAAGAAAAGGAGGGCAACTCCTCGCTGGGACAAGCACAAGACAGAGAAGAGGAGAGAAGCTGCACGCACGCAAGAGGAGGTTTTAGCATCGCCCTAAGAAGGAAAAATACGATTTTGTCCTTACATGTTTGACAAGGACGCACAGAGAAAAGAAGGAAAGGAGCCGGCGGCTGAGTGGCAAAGCTGGCAATATTGAGCGTAATGGGAGTCCACTGTCCTATCACAAGGGACGCGGACACGGTGAATGGAGCATTACTTATGCAAAAATTCCTTTTTCTAAAGAGACTTTTTTTTAAAATTGATAAAATATGTATTTATCAAAAATTTCCAGGTGATCTGAGGTTTTTGCCACATACCGAACATTATAAATCTTCTGTGGTGAAATTTGGAGTTTGTTTACTCAGTAGATATAGGGGTAGTCAAGTCACTTGAGCTCGACTCGTTAAAGCTTGGCTCGTGAATGAGTTTGAGTCGATTCATTTGCTTAACGAGCGGAGCTCGAGTTCATGAGTCGACTCGTTTAAATAATCAACTTGAGTTTGAGCTCAACATGTAATTGTCGAGTCGAGCTCGAGCCTTAATCGAGTTTGTTGAGCCATAATAAGTCAATATATTCAAACTAGTTTACTAGTTTGTCGAGCTATTCAAAAGAGTTTGTCGAGCTTTAATCAAGTTGAGCTCGAGCTCAACACATAATGATGAATATCAATTCTATTGAAACGAGTTTGTCGAGTCTTAATCGAGTCGAGCTCGAGCTCAACATATAACTGCCGAGTCGAGCTCGAGTTGCTTCCATCGAGCTATTCTCGAGCTTGAGCCGAGTCGAGCTCGAGGTTTTCTTAGTTAGCTCAGACTGAACTCGAACTCCAAACAAGGAATATTTCACGATTCTCACTTAATAGCAAGTGCATTTAGATCAGCCTTGAGTAAATCCAAAAAGTAGAAAAATCTCTGGTTCACTCTATCTTCAAAGTAACTTAAAATCTCCCACTCCGAGAGTTCAACGTAGTTGGTTGGTCTGTCAGACGGGTGAGAGTCTCCACCAAAGTAGTCTTGAAACCTGGGCCAAGGAAAGGAGGGCCTCAACCCTCAGGCATATTCTGGTCACCCGAACTCTACGATCTGTTATCAGGGATGGATCATTTTGAAATAACAGCTCCTTTTGATTGGTTGAAGCGACGCATTGCAGATTTTACTCATTCTTGCGACCATCATGAACAAATTAATAATTTGAAGACTACTGTTAGTGGGAAGAAAAAAAAGAACATTATTACTGCAGGTTGAAAATAGTGATGGTTGTTAACCTGATCACAATAGTGGTGTCGATTTTTCAAAAAATGAGAATCATTGTTTTCAGCGACAGCCAATTTCATGAGCTCAAATAAAAACCTTAAGGCACTTCACCGAAAAACTAAACCACTCGACAAGCTTCCCCCATTTACAACACAAACATGTTCCAAATGGCGATCTAAGTTAGCCACCTTACCAAGCATGATAACAAGCCCTAAAATACAAGCGCTGGACGGGAATTTCACTTTCCCAGTTAAGCATATTATGACAAAAGACATCAGAACTATCAAAATTTTCAGGGCATTCTACTGGAAATTCCATGCACCTTCTTGTGTTCCCAATTTGCACATGACCACAAGAAAAGAAACCCTTCCCCACCCTTCAACCACAAGGAGAAAATAGCAATTTTTTGTTGCAAATTAACAGAAGGGCGCCTTTTTTGCCTTCATGTTTTAGCACCACGGAAAGATTAGCTTGCCGGAATCTGCATCATGAGAATAAAATGTTGATAAGTAGTTCAGTAATTTGCAAGAGCGAAGAAAACCAGATGAAATGCTGCAATATCCTTTCTGCCTTCTTGAGGCTAGAAATGCAACGCACACCTCGATTGTGTGATATTATGCTAAACGGGTAAAACATACAAAAGAAACACTATATTCTTGGTTTACGGAGCATATCATGAGTAGAAACTGGAAATCCAGCTGCACTTTTAAGATACACAGAAATTACAACTAAAACTCAATGAATACAATTTCAGGTGAAGCTGTACAAAAGTGATCTACACATTCATTTTACAGAAACTGTTCACCCATAACGTCTGCCTCACAGAATCAGTTGAAAAAGCTCAAGGAAAGCTTAATGATTGTGAGAGTTCACAACTTGGACAGGTTTCTTGGTACTGCACCCGAAGACAAATTTACGAACAATATCAAATTTGTGCAACCTTGTTATAGATGAGCACCACAAGGCATTAACTCCATGGTGCTAAAGCAATAAAGCCCCATTGCAGATTACACATCAATCCTCAACCAACTGTATATGCTTTGGATCTATAAAAGTTCTCCAACCAAATGCACCATCGTTATTTCAAATCTCCTGTTTCATGCTTTTGCTCTGGTGATGCCTCTCCAACGTCTGAATTGTGAAGATCTATCCAAAAGCAATATAAGGCCCACATTGTTCCCGGTTGGACCAAATGGGTATCTGAAAAGGGAAGGAAACAAGATGATTACCTCGTAATTGTACATATGTGGTTACAAAGAGTAAATAAATGAGCGAACCATTACTTACTTTATTCTTTGTGGTCTCTTTCTGCAGAAGATAAAAGACACAATCCACTGAAAATCAGATGCACGGTAAACTAGAGTAAGTTTCTTATGAAACGTCACTTGTATGCAAGTCGTTAAAAGTTAAAACCAAAATAAAAGCATAAATCATGCTCTAGAAGCAACAAAAGAAAAAAAGAAAAGTTAGAAATGCTTCAGGAATCCAACATAAACCAGAAGATGAAAGGATGTTTGACTGGTGATGCATACAGTCCATTTAGGTACAATCACATTTGACCAGATAATATGTTCTTGTAAATAATTACAGATAAAGAAGCTGTCATATTGTATATAAGAGTCCCCTACTTAACCATGTTCATGCAGTCACTTCCCTCAGCTGTTCATTACTCAACACAGGGTCAGATCAGAGTTAATATCTGGTTGGAATAAAATTGACTAGCAAGTACATGATAAACTCCTTTAGACCAACAACCAAAACAACAACAGGAACCTAATTGGAGCTGGGGTGTTTTAAATGAGAGATTCTGTTTCAGGCGACCCTTTACTGTTTCAATCATTCACTCAAGAGCATATGCTAGAGACAGGACCAGATAGCCGATCCATTTCCCCAAATTAGGTTTGTAAATGCTGTAGCCAATAACAGCTCTCTGCATTTTATGTCATATCAAGACAAAAGCATCACATTTGAGAGGGTATGCTTATATAGGAATTCTTAAAAATTCTATTTCTTTTACCTAGGTGAAAATTCTCATTTCTTCTTGGGTGTGACACATTGGCAGCCTCTCTCTATCTCCCTTTTTCACAGTTCCACACTCAATGAAGAAAAGATAAGCATAACTGGGAATGTGATGCGCAGGTAACTCTATAACCTAAGAAAACCAAATAGCAAAAAACCAGAAAAAGAAAACTAATCAAGAAGGTGAAGGGGAAAAAAAGATCAAACGTATAGCTCCTCA
Organism: Nymphaea colorata; assembly: GCF_008831285.2. NCBI lineage: Eukaryota > Viridiplantae > Streptophyta > Magnoliopsida > Nymphaeales > Nymphaeaceae > Nymphaea > Nymphaea colorata. Next base: position 20,237,708 of record NC_045138.2, on the reverse strand, counting down.
ATAGGCAAATCAAAGGGCTGACAGCTACTGGAAGGAAAAAAAGGAAGACAAGAAAAAAAGACATTCATATGAAAATTTTGATTTTGACACATGACAGCAAGGCAGAAACTAATAATCTGTATAGCTTCTTCAGCAAACCAATTAAAGAAAATAGTACATACTAAAACCATAGATTTTACCTTCAACACTGACATAAATGAAATCCTTTCAATCAAGGATGGCTTTTTGACCATCTTTTTTTCTGGTGTGAGCTCTTTACACAGCTGTTGAGCTATCTCTCTTAGCAATATCAATTGAGCCTTATCTGTTTGCATTGACATTATTGACTGCCGCATTGATTCCCTGTCTGCCTCAAGTGCTTGAAGCCTCAAATACAGCTTCTTAACATCCCCATCCACCATATCGGTCCTCTTCAAAGAACCTCTAGGTGAAGCAACATACTCATCAAGCTTTCCGATCTGAGGTTTGCAATCAAGAGCACCATCATCAGGTCGCAGAGTCCGAAAATTTCCATCAGCCATGCAATAACTAGCATTCTCAACCCTGTTTCTGTATGGAACTGGTTCCCCCATCCAGCCACCTTTTTCATCTGATGTTTGCTTAGAGCCACGTGCACCATGAACCGAGTCAATTGTATATATTCTGTCACTAGGATCATCAGCAAGTTCAGAAGCATTGCTCCAATTCCTTGAATAGAAGTAATCCTCATTGGCACAAAAGTCCTCCAGCCTTTTCGAGCTTTCTCTTGGACCTGACATCAACACGTTTTCCACAATACATTCTTGGTGTGCTTCCTTCACCAAAACAGAATAAGTGCTGGCACTATCTGTAGATAAATTTCTAGCATGTCTTGATCTTCTAGGAGAAGGAGTGGCTACCCCTTTGTCACGGAGATTCTCTCCATAGTTGAATTTACCATCCAAATGCTCTAGACGATAAATCCTGTCCTCCAAATTCTGAAGTTGCTCCCGGTTACGAGGAGTTTCACCTGAAGCATACTTCTCAAGGTCTAATGAATCATCATATTCAGAAAATTCTTGAATCCCATTCAAGCTGCATCTTAATGGTGGGTACTCAAAAAGATTAGGTTTCTGCCCCCGACCTAAAGGAGTACCCTCTGAATACACAGATCTATTTGATTCTTCTGTTTCCTGCCAATCTGCATTTTCCCACTTCTCCCCAATACTCCTATTTCGATTATATCGACTCGTGGAAGAACCTTCATTCAACTTAGCATCTTCAAAGTCAAACTGGTCAAAGCCGAGACTCATTAGCCTATGCTTGTAAGCCTGTATCTCACAATTGAGTGATTGTATGAGCTGGTCTTTCTTATACAAAGTGTCCTCCATTGACAGCAGCTCCTGCTGATCATGAGCCATTTTCTCCTCCGTAAACCGCTTAAACTGCCGAGCTTCCATCTGAACCTCAGCCTTTTCTCTCTGCAACCGTAAAATCATTGACATGGCCTCATTTGCAGCAGAAGCTGATGCATTCCTTTCTTCATCTAGCTCACTGCAAAGATCCTGAATTTGTTTCTGCTGACTATTTACTGTCTCTCTCAAAGCCATGCATTCATTTTCTATCTCAATTCGAGCAACTGAAAAATAGTCCAGGTCATCCACCAAATCTCCTCTATGGCCCAGCAGTTCCTCAATCTGTTCAACCTTCCTCTTCACAGAACGATGCCATTTGCTGCTACCCGTCAGGCTACAACTATTAGTACAACATTTATTCGAGAAGCCCAAAGGAGATTGAAGATCCATGACCTGGAACGGACGTTTCTGCTCCTATCTCTTAATCATCAGGTGTCCGTCGCTGTATTAAGTCGCAGTTCCCTGAAACCATAAAGCAAAAAGGCAATCACCACCATCTTCAGTAGTTACCTTCTGGGAATGAATTCAAACTTATTCAAATTCATCTGAACGACAATAAGACGAGGGGGAAAAACCATATGAAAGAACCACGAACAAGCCTGCTGTATTTTCTTTACGTAGTTTTTTCCCATCCATGATGTATCCGATCCACATTCAAAAGTTTGCCTGATCAATAGACAGAGAAATTCCACTCAGTTATTACCACAAGCCTTTCCACAATTATTTTCATGAGCAGGAAATTTAAATTACCACCACCAAAACGGAATTAATTCTTGTATCAAAGAAAAATAAAACAGAAAATGAATAAATAGATATCCCATCTGCTTCAATTGTAAATGGAAGTAAGCTTCAAATGATTATTTCGCTCTCCTATTTCACGTAACAATGACTTAACAAAAGATCCTCTGAAATCTACTACGAAATTAAACGGACTACAATACAAGCACAAATTTGTCAATCGTTTTCAGGCAACTCAAGCTCAGAATATACAAATCGAACACCAAAGGATACGCGTATGAAAATCACAGCAATACCTCAAAGCCTCGTTGGATTCCAGAAAAAAATGTAAAATGCACGTCAGAAAACGAGGCCTGGCCTCGTCTCAAAACTTCACGCGCGACATTCACAAATTCTATCTCAGACGAAACAGAAATACGCGAAGCTTCATATAATCCCCTCATGTTCAGAACAGTAACGATCCAAAACCATCGACAAAGGCGTACCTGATCTGACAGCGGAGAGAACGGCGGAGTTCTCCGTCTCTTCGCGGCGTTCCCGCCAAAACCGACGGGAAACTGCCGCGGAACGGGCGTTCAGGCCTCCTCCTTGTCTGGACGTGAGAAATGGAAATCTGGAAGGGAATCAGAGCATCATGCCCCGTTCTGATTTCCGGCAAAAACTCCGGCGAGAATCGGGTCGGGAAACGTCTGTCAACACCTTCCGTGGACCCCGGAGGAAAACGTTACGCCGGAAACCCTAAGGAGGGAAATCAAATCTTTTTGAGGCAAAACCAAGAGACGACGGATGCGAATTTCGCTGGTCAAATCTTCGTTTTTTATATATTTCATTTTCATTTTTCTGATTAACCCCTCACGTTTTGCAACATTTAGCGTAAGGTGCCCAATTTTTTTCAAATGATATGAAACCCCGGAAACTGAGTTCAATTCTAATCGACTTCTCGCACCTTCAAAACCAAAGTTTTGAAAGCCCGTGTTTGCTGCATTACGAAGACATTCTCTCTCTCATCCCAACCTCAACGAGGCGGTCAAGATGTTGAGTCTTTAGGGGACTTCTTGTCCCCAAATTTTGTTATATATTTCTTATTTTATCGGCTCAATGAAGCGGTGAAGATGTTGAGTCTCTCTCTAGCGCTTGAATCTTGAGTTTCAGGTATCGGGCCGGCTTAGCCGACTTTTATCGGGTCATCTCGATGCCCAAGCCTACTTGCACACTCTGGCGAGACTCCCTTTGTCGAGTTTTTTTTTTTTAAAATAAAGTGAATATATGAGACTTCATGTTTGATTTTTCTTCTCACATAAAACTGAATAACATGTAGCATAAACATTTGTGTACAGGTTTAGTAAAGTTAATGAGTTGATGCACGGACTCATGGCCATGTGATTTTAATATACTTTAATAGGCACTTAATTGTAAAAGTATTTTACAATTATCAAAAATTGGAGTACCAAGTCAAACACGCGCTCTACGTCCACAAATTCGAGTCAAGAGAGGGGGCTCGATATATATATATATATATATATATATTTTGACACGCTCATGTGTGAGGCCGGATGTCGTGGTTGCAAAAAATAAAAATGTCTAGTTTTGCAAAAAGAAAAAAAGGAAGGGGGTTTCAACAAATTCTCTAAACCTAAGGGGACAAAGAGATATTACTTTGCAAAACAAAATTCTATCGTTCAAAACTATTATTATACAAAAGTTCGGACTTTAGATTTTTCTATTTGAGTACTATCATTAACGTATTATCCCAATTTAGGCTTACATTTTTTATGTGTACTAGGAGGAAACCTTACTTTTGCTAAAATTATGCTTCCCCACATTATCTTCTCAATAATATTTTGCTTAAAGGGCTATCATCCCCTTTTCTCTGTAAACACACACGCCAATGAGGCTGTGTGTTATAAAAAAATGGAAATTCATAACAAATAACCTCTTTTTTAACACTCGGTTTGATTTTTCTAAATTAGAACCCTCTCCCTAAGCAAAATAAACGAATATAATTGTATTTTAGTTTAAAAAATCATCACTATCATGTTAATGGCGGATCTTTTTTTAAAACATTTATTAGAAAAACAGGAATCACATAAGAAAAATGGAAATGGCAGCCGTTACTGAAGATCTTGATGACCAAAAGATAATAAAAGTTACTTTCAATAAAGTTCTTCTTGTTGATGACCGGAACTCTTGCCGGCACATCTTATTTAGCACTGCCCCTGTGGGTCCCATCTCAACGTGCGTGTGGCCCTTTCTTAAAGAAAATTTCGTTTGGATTTTCTATATTAAGCATAATTCCTATATAGTATTACTATTTATTGTTTTCAACACTCACACTGCTAACCTACTCCCAAAAATGTGACATTTTATATTCTCGATGTACTAACTTTCCTCAAGTCGAAAGTATATTTCCATTTTGCAAAAAAATTGCCCATAAACGATTGAATTGTTCCGATTCAGACTTATAATAGTGAGTGAGAGGATTGAGAAAAGAGCTTCGTTTAAATGTATGCATATTATATATAATTTTTAGCTTGTTTCTTGGCTCAATTTTACCTTTATTTTTACTTTTATTACTATAATAAAGAAAGAAAGAGACAAAGATAAAAAAAAAAATATTTTGAATTTGCATAAAAAAATATGTGGTTGGGGTGCATGTTGATATAAGATGTAGGTTTACTTTCGTGTCTATAATATGATACAAAAGCATAGCGCCCATTAGAATTGAATTGGCAATACATCTTTCTCATACCACCAGCTCGACCAGTTTCAATATGGGTGCAAGAGCACAATGCCCACGGGAATTAAAATAGCTACACATCTCTACTTCGCCACCTGTCTAACCAGTTATGCTATATCTAGATTTTGACGAACATTTATCTGTTTGCCTTTTAGAATAAACTCTGCCGGAACTCAAAGCAGTGTCAACCAATTTGAAGAGCCACTGCCAGAGTTTTTAGTTATTTTTAAAATATTTTTATTTAACTCTTTTTCATGTTATTTTTAGAAAATAAGTACTAACAATTCAAGTAACAAGGTGGATCAAGCATCCATTATGCAATTTGAAAAATTTTGGGAATGGTGAGTTAACTATGTCCACATGCTGGCTAGTTAAAGAGTGGGACCTTACGATCAATAAAAATAGTATACTGATTGATGATACATGAGAATCCTATGTTAAGTACTTCTGATAAGAAAGGACAGGAAGAAATATACTGGATGAATGACAGGACTGAAGCAAACATTCTCCAGTTGTTTCGAGTTGAAGTTAGTGGACGTTTCCTGATTTTTTGGTGTCCTTTTAGGGCACTGGTGTAAGAAAAGACTGATTGATTATTTTGTTTTTTTGCCAATGAACATTAGTAGACCCATGAGGCCAACTTTTGTTCAAACCCATAATTTAGACTTAAACTGGCTAAACACTAGGTCACTAGGTTAGAGAGTTGAGTTGGTGACTTGGTTGAGTTCAGTCATAAATTTTCGTAGTACATTTTTTTTCTGTAAATAAATAAAGAAGGTAAGTTTGTGAGAAATTTACGTTTGATTTTTTCATCAATTAAAACTAGATAATATGTAGTATGAGTTTTTGTGTATATTCAATAAAGTTGATAACATGTTGCAAATAAAAAAAATAACAAACTTTAGTATTCGACAACACATGTCTAAAGAAACATATAATTATTAGTTGATGATTTTTCATCAACTAAAACTAGATAATATGTAATATGAGTTTTTGTGTATATTCAATAAAGTTTATGACATTTTACAAATAAAAAAATAACAAACTTTAGGATTCAACAACACACATTGCAAAAGAAATATATAATTAGTTGATGATCCCATCTGACTTTATCAGACTTGATTAGTGACCCAATAAATGGATGATTCTAACCGACTTAGATGACTCATGACTTAGATGGGCAAGTTCACCAACTATGCTTTTGTTCTAGAAATTTTAGAAAGTGAAGGTGTAAAGCGTTTGGAATTCTCTTTGGAAAACTTTTACCTTGTTTAATGGTTAGGGTATGTTGGTGTACGGGCAGGAGATAATTTCGTCTGTTTAGTAGACTTTGATTGTGAGCTATTAAACATGCTTTTGGGAAGGGAAGGAAGAAGACTTCATGTAGATCTTTTAGATAATAAAAAGGTGATCCCTTATAGCATGTTTGGCAACAATAACAAGTTTAAGTTGTTACTATTTTCTGAATCAATTTGGATAGATTCACGGACCATGCAAACACAGTACTCTATGAATCTACCTTAATTTTTGGAACAGATTCATGAAACAGTAACAACTTGTTATTGTTACGAAAACAACCAATTAAGAACGAAATCCTATGTTTTCTTGAAATCGAGAAAATTTGTATGAGAAATAAAAGAGGTTTGGACACTTGTCTACATAACTGTTCTCGATGAGTCATATATTCATATTCTTGTAAGGCGTTTGGTAAGAAATGCATTGTTTGTTGAAGTATGTCCTTCTAAAACACATGATTTAAGAACTATGTTATGTTCTAAGAGCACTATAAATATAAATGTTGTCTTTAAATCCGACTATCAATTCATCATACATATAATTGTACTAGGCTGATAATGTTTGCTTTGCTTGACTTGGACTGCCTTTTAAGTTCTCTTGAAAAAGAACAATTAGGAGCTAGTCCATATAGTGGCAACTGGTTTTCCAATTTTCCGTGTCATCTGGGCATGACTTCGTCTGCCTGTAGCTGCCATTATTGCAGTATTTCCGGGTGACCAAGAGGGTTATTCCACTGCTTGGGCGAGAGCCGAAGCCTGGGTTCACAAATTCTGATCCATTCAGGAAAATTTCATTATGCCTCTCAAAATTCACAGCTTCCACTAGACAGATTGCCTTTTGATGAAAGTTTCCTAAGAATATTAGATAATATATTAGCGTAGTCTCTATTTTGTGATTCAACTGCTAGAAAGTTTCTTCCTGTTTAGAGTATGATTTAATAATTAGAAATTTTTTAAAAGAAGAAACTTAGTCCTGAACTTCAAGAAAACTTCTTCCTGTTTAGAGTATGATTTAATAATTAGAAATTTTTTAAAAGAAGAAACTTAGTCCTGAACTTCAAGAAAACTTTACAAGTTCTTCCCAACTTTAACCTGGCCAATTATCAACTTGGTTATGGAGGAATCTAATTATTATCCTATTAGCTTTTGTATGGACCCAAGCTATGTCACATAAGTACGAGTACCGGTGCTGGTATTGGTATGAGGACAACATTTTCACCAATCTTGGTATGGCGTTACGGCGACAATTATATATTTTGAATTCCAAAAAGTAAAATTGACATCATCACATCATTAAGACAATGTTCCTTTCATAGTTCCTACATATAATCTCATTAAAAAAACATAAATCGACTAAGACAATATTTTTTTTTTGTGGTTTGGATCGGTTCTGACTCGAAATAGATCCAAACATACCCTGTCGTACCTCCCGTTTTGCCGTACCGGTACGCCAGTATGGGTACGTGGGCCTTCCCCACTTACCTCTGTGACTTAGACCCAACGCTTCCTGCTTACACACCCTCATATGGAGCCACTCTGTTACAGACATATCTTTCAGAAGATACAGTGCACTGAAGTGGCCTGCCATAAGGAAGGACGATAATATGTATCAAATGTCGTTAATGTATAACGTTTCTTCTAATAATTTTTACAATGTCAGAATTATTTATACAAAATCACCTTCAAGGGATTCACTCACATTAAGGATCTAATTATTTATGTAGCTCTTAATATGATTCTAATGTCCACTTTCACATATTGATAGAGAGAATCGTAAGAACAATCAAACTTTTTTGGCTTCTTGGTTAGCTGTTGGATTGCCCCCTAATTTAGATTTGGGAAAGCAGGAAATTAAAAGGATTTTTCTATACCTTGCATCAGGCTTGAATGATATTACATCAATACATTTTGTGATTTTACCTCGATCAAAGGAGATATACAAGAGAAGAAAATACATAAATGGAAACGAAATACGGCAAAATATACTGACTGTAACAAATTGGTAGATCGTGATCTCTTTCTTCCTCGAACTCCTCACAACTCTTTAATGAAGTCCCTATCAATACAGGAGAATCGATCTATTATTTACCAATGCTTCCAATGTCCTTAACAGAGATGATCAATTCTTTTCCGAAGAATATAAAGAGTCAGTTCATACAAGAAAAGCTAGTTTATATTTGTTGAACTGAATCAGTATGAATTGATTTATTTTGCACATCTTAATCAGAAATCAATAGCCAAACTACAAATTTGTCTGTCTTCACCAGACGGATATAGATACTGCTGTTATCTACAAGTTGGAAGACTGAGGCCAAGAGTTCTTAATACTGTCACAAGAAGCGCATATCATGTCAAAGATGAAAATGACAGGCCCAGCAAATGAGAGGGTCACAAAAATAAAGCTATATGCCTGTCTGAATTGATGCCACTAACAGAGTGTCTTCGAAAAAGTTGGGCAACAAGAAGTATCTGGCTAGCTATCAGATGCAATCGTCTGCCTGCATGGACATGATTATTTCCCTCATCGATTCCATGTCTGCCTCGAGGGACTGAAGACTTGAGTATAGCTTCTTAGCAATATCTCTGCCTCCCATGTTGGTCCGTTTTAACGAATCTCTTGGTATACCAGACTTCTTATCAGGTTTCCCATGCTGAACTTTACAATCAAAAGGGCCATCGTCCTGTCGAAGATTGAAAAAGTTCGCATCAGTTGTATAATAAGTAGGACTCTCAACCTTGCTGTCGTATGGAGATTGTTCCGCCTCCGAACCTTCATTTTCATCTGATTTCTTCCTGGAATCACCCGCACCATGTGTGGAGTCAACAGCATCTATTACGTCACTAGCATCATCAGCAGCATCGTCAGCAGAATTGCCCCAATTTGTAGAACAGCAATAATCTTCAAGAGTAGAAAACTCTTTCAGCCTTTTTGGGTTCTCACTTGGGCCAGATGTGAACATGTTTTCTGCAACATATTCTTCGTTTTCTGTGTTTTCTGCAACACATTCTTGGTTTCCTTCCTTCACTACAACAGAGCAGGCGCTAGTGCTATCTGCAGACAAATGCCTAGAATGTTTCGAACCTTTTGGTGTGTTTAATCCTTTACTGTCTGCAAAATTCTCAACTTGACCTCTGTCACGATGAGGTACGCCCGAAACATAGTTCACGAAGTCCAATGGATCGTCATCATCTGAAAAATCTTCAGTCCCGCTCAAGCTGCATTTCAATGGTGGGTATGCAAAGGAGTTGAACTTCAGCCCACGGACTGGAGTATCCTCTGAATACACGGACCTATTTGATTCTTCTGGTTCATGAAAATCTGCGTTTTCCTGCTTCTCCCGATCTCTCCTATTTCCGTTTTGCCCGCTTGTGAAAGAACCTTCCTTAGCATCCCCGAAATCGAACTGATCCGAATCATAGCTCATCAATCTGTTCCTGTAAGCTTGTATCTCAGAATTTAGCGACTCTATGAGCTGATTTTTCTTATGTAACAAATCTTCCAAACACAGCAGCTCCTGCTCATCATGGGCCATTTTCTCTTCCGCAAACCGCTTAAACTGCACAGCTTCCATCTGGACCTCAGCCTTTTCATTCTGCAGGCGCAAGATCAGAGACATGGCCTCATTTGCAGCAGTAGAAGATGCATTTCTTTCTTCGTCCAACTCCATGCAAAGCTCCTGAATTTGTTGCTGCTGGCTGTTAACCGTCTCTCTCAAAACCATGCACTCATTCTCAATTTCAATCCTAGCAACTGAAAAGCAGTCCGAATCATCAACCGCATCCACTCTGTGACCGGCGAGTTCCTCATCCTGTTCAGCCTTCCTCTTCATGGAGCGGCTCCATTTACCGCTGCCATTTGGGCTAGAACTACAGCATTCATTGGAGTCGGAAGGAGATTCCATATTGTTCCTTAGAACAGATTGTGTATATGATGCTTTTATATCCCCAACCTCAAAATTTCCACCCTCTCCATTCAGCTATAATGGCCTGAAACCAGGAAAGAAAATGCATACATAACCTTGATCAGCGGTTAGGCTCTAGATCACTTTCAAATATCAAACTTGTTCTGTTACCAATAAAAGCAGATAAAAAGTACAAGGGCAAGTTAATGAGAAGAGGCATCTATAAATGAGCGATTAGATAAGCGTGCAAGGAATTTCAGAGAAAACAGTAGTTTCTCATGCACCCATTTTATTTTTCTATATGTTTATGAAAGGTATAGAAGTAAGAAAATCATGCAATGTCATCGGAATTGGAGCATCTCCGCCCAATACGCATCATACTTGCCTGGCAGATATAAATCTTGTTAATTTGGACTAACCCATTAGACCCGACTGAGGACTCTACCTATGGCCAGTTAGTCATTCAACCTTGAATTATTTATTTTGTCTGTAAAAAACAATGGTGAAATCGTGCCATTTAAAGCTACCTATATTCGAACTAAATATTCTGATTTTAATCAATTTGGTGGCAAATTGGTCGATGGTCGCTTCAAGAGTGCCTACTTGTTAGTCATTAGATAATTTTAAAACATTTTAAGAATTCTCCTGTTAATTTTTTATTATTCATTTTTAAAATTAATCTCCTTAATAGTGTTTTCCCAATTTATAACCAATTCAGCTTCAGCTGCATAGGTGATTTGGCTGATTTGCCCAATCAGCAGTTTCATCTTTTCGATTCATATTTTCAGTAGCTGCAAATCAAAGAACGACAGGCTTTTGAATATTAAGCATTTTTTATATTTTATTTAATACCATACTAAAATATTTGCTAATTTTAAAATGAAAAATGAGGAATAGTCTCATATGAGCCAATGGACCAACACATATATATTGCTCCAACCATTTCCCTCTCCAAAAAATAAGGTCGACCAAAAAAAAAATCTGGGAAAACGGCAATCAAATGTAATGAACATTCTTTTATGCTTAATTCATTTTTTCAACTCTTGCGTTCTAGCACCAGATTTTGCGTCCCATTAAGTTGTTCATATCGGTTATCGACTTTTGTACCATTGACGAAGGGCCAGATGATCAGTTTCTCATTTTGACAATCTGTTTTTAGGGATAAACTGAAAATTTTGTACAATTTTGGTAAGGATTGAGGCTACAATTTCTTGTTTCAGCATTATTTGAACAAAAACATTCAGATTTGCTCTCTCCGACTCAGGAATTTGGATTGATTGAAACAGATTTCACAGGTTGCATTGAGCGGAAAAGAATAAGGAAGTAAGAAACTAGTTCGGAAATTTCCATTAAATCTTTCCTCAACTTTAGCTGTACATTGTTACGTAAGCCATAATCTCCTTAAATTTCGGAAAACAAATCGCATAAAAGACGAGGCTTGATTCTGATTTTCAGAAACATCAAAGCTTGAGGTTTTCAGATCCAATCTTGGAAGAAGCAGAAACGCAGAAATCCCATGGAATTGCCAAACGAGTTAGGCCGTAACAGTTCAGACCACGGAACGCACATGCGTACCTGTTCCAGAAAACCGGGGAGAACGGACGGAGCACTGGTCTCTTCGCGCGGTTCCCGCCAAACTTAAAAGAAAACGTCAAATCGCGTCTGCTCGTCCTCCTCCCTGCCTAGATAGCGATGAGCGAGTGAGAAGTCCGGCCTCCGTTTTTGATTTCCGGCGAGAGCTCCGGCGATAAGTGGGTGTGGGGAAAATCTACGGCAAAGCCTTCCAAGGACCTGAGCGAAAAACGTTCCGCCGGAAACCCCGTAGCGGCACATCCGTGCCTTTTGAGGAACAACCGGCAACAGAATCACCCGAATTTCGCTCCTCCAACTTTCTGATTTACGTTTTTCTTTTATTCGTACTTCCTCCTCCAGTTTTAAGAATTTCCAGAAGGCATCATCTGTTCTTTGCAAAATGACAAAAATCCTCAGGCGCCAGACACTTTGCTAATTTGCTAGTCATTTTTATGATTATTTTCATAGATGTTATTGTTTTGGATTATAAAAGGTAAAAAAACTATTAAAAAGTGTATCATACTGCAGTCTATGACCTTAAGCTTGAAAAATGAATTTGTTAAGGGGTAGGTTAACAACACAAAAAGTGTACAGTATTTTACTTAAATCTCCAAAATTGAAAAGACCTTGAGATGCTTTTTTGGCAGTTCTACGTGACATAAAACGTATTTTAGACATGAAAACTGGATCCATATCAAGAAGTCTCATTCACGAAGTGCTGGACCCGATCCAAGAGCGCGCGGGCGGCCATCGAGTTAGGCTCGACGGTGGAGAACCCACGCTGCTCTCCCTCAAACTCAGCGAGCTCCACGCGCTTGCCCATCCTTTCTAGCCCCCGAGCGTAGTCCACCTCTAGAATCGGGCCGAGCTCCACCGGACCAAGGTCCGCGCTCCGCCGCCCGAACGGGTTCGCCACCGGATGGTCCCGCGTCTCGCCTCGTGGCAGCGCAACCCTCCAGTACCGATCGTTGACCTCCAGGTTAAGGAAAGCCGTCGCCGGGCACTCCCTCTCCGACGCTGTTCCCTCCTCGCCCGTGAAGAACGGCATCAAGACGACGAACGCTCGCACGGTCACCGGAGAGAGGCCCTTTCCGGCCAGCCCGACCGCCAGGTGGTGGGTGATGTTTGCCCCTGCGGAGTCTCCCGAGCCGGAGATCCGCAATCGAGCCGACGAGACGGGGGTGCCAGTCGACCGCGGCGAAGGTGTCGTAGATCGCCGCCGGGAGCGGGTACTCCAGAGCAAGGCGATAGTCCACGGCGGCGACGATCGTCGGGAGGGTGGATGCAAATCGGAGGCAGAAATTGGGCCACGTGAAGGACCCGATGCAGAATCTGCCGCCGTGGAAGTGGAGGACGAGGGGAAGCAGGCTGTCCGCCGGGGTCCCGCGAGGCTTGTAGAGGCGGAGTTGAAGGGAGTGGGTCGGGTTGAAGGCGAGGTTCTCCTAGCTGAGCGAGCCATCGTCATCCACGGTCACGGGGAAACTCCGCTCCGCGGATCGCACGATTGAGCCATCGCTGAAGACTCGGAGGACGCCTCGGCAGTCTTTCACTATCTGAGGCGCCGTGTCGTGTATATATATATATATATATATATATGCAAACCTCCTGCTGCTGTAAGCCCATTATTTAAGGATGAATGTAGGTGAATCAGCATAAGCTGGTTATACTATTTTTTCATAGTTATTTTAATAATGACAAAAAAGTATAATGATTAATACAAATAGAATATGGATAAAAAAACTGCAAAAAAATGTTTTGAGATTGAATACAGGCAAAACTTGCAAAAAAATGTTTTTGGTTTTTTTTGTTTCGCTCATAGTTTTATCTCATACATCTTTTGTTATCCATTCCACATTATCTTATACTCGAGTCATTATCTTGCATCACTTCTTGTACATATATAAGATAGATAATGACAAACGATACAGGTGGACATTAAAGTCAATATGCATATTGATACTAGGGTCTATATCTGGCTGCGTTCGTTATATACACAAAACAGCATAGAAAGCTTAGACTCATATTAAGCGGTCTATTTCATAAAGTGACTTGTGTTTAAATCATAAGTGGCATCACAGTGTACTCCTTCTCTAAATCATACTTGTTTTTACATCATGGGTGGCGTGTAAATGCACACAAACTATATTGACTCATACTCACTCTCAACAAAACAATATAAAACAAGATGACCTGTTCCACATGATTCACGTCCTCACCTATTAAGTCTGTCCTCCCTACTAAGTCTGCATCGAAACAAGAAGCATGTCATGCACGTAAATCCGAATTTCTACACATGGATGTGAGACGTCATATATGTTAGTCGGATCCAAATTCAGTTTATCAAAAAATATGGTCCGAGTATTTGTCTGAATAAGAATTCATTACATTGAGTTTGGAAAAGGTTTGGTACTTCTTGAATCCGAACTATGATATGGGTCGATCCCTAGTTTGAGCAGTCCTGTTCACCCTTTCCCCATCCTTATGCTTTGAGGTGACGGCCACACTACACTTCAACTTGTATATCAGTGTGCTTGATTTTATATCTCAAACTAGGACTGAATGTCTATCAACTCACCATACTGACAAGTTGAGTTGAAGTTGGATAAGTGAGTGTTTATGACGACAGACAAATAGATGTCAGATCACTTGCCATCCTTTTACTTTTTGGTAGGGTTGTACACGAGCCAAATCGAGCTCGAGCTTGGCTTGACTCATGTTTAGTAAGCTCGAGCTCGACACGAGCTTCACAAATCCAACTTGAACTTGACTCGAGAGACTGTGTTCGAGCTCGACTCGTCGGAAGTGTGCAACGTGTAGATGATCCCTATGCCAGGGCTCCTCTCAAAGATTGATGGATCTGTCGTATGGATTCATCACTCTTTCTCCCTTCAACTTCTCATCTACCTTCCCTCTTCTATTCCACCAAACAAGAAGCTACCCATCTACATCTGTATTCATGGTGGTGGTTATTGTTTTGGATCTCAGACCTGGATCATGTACCACAATGTATTATCTACTATTTTCATATTGTCTGTCTTACATTTGCTTTATATGTAATATGTGTCCGGAGTGTTGAGATGGGGATGTTCTTGTTGCTCTTTCATGTACTAAAGAACATTTTTAGCAGAAAAAAATTCTTTCAATATTTCTTGGACACAGAACTCTTCGTCTCATTCCACATGAGATCTTCATGACAATCCCTTGGCCAGTTGGAACAATCTGGCGGCTTCACAAACAAATCCTTAATAATATCATTTTGCCCCGTCTAGCCTATGATTCTTTGTTGAATCACATCAATATTGCTCCAAATTCGTGTAAATCTAAATATGATTCAATTGAAAAAGGAATAATCAATTATTGCTCCAAATAACATTGGAAACACATGTTTTGCTTTAACAAAAAACAAAAACAACCATGTTTTTTTCTTGGGGACTTTAATTAGTGATTAATATATCTACCATGTTGTCATCTATGCTTACAGTACAAAAAAAAAAAGTGGTTTCACCGATGCGTGGAAAACCGGCTGTCGGTGAATAAAATCTTTATTTGATTACTGATCATTGGACACACTGAACCTCTACATTCATCGTTATCTATGTTGTATATGCATATCGTATATGTGAAAAAATATATAGAATACAAAATGGAAAGAAGACTAGGTGAAGATAAAAAAATAAGGAAGATCAGCGGATGATATATATATATATATATAACTAGGTTAAACACAATGGTTTGTGGACGCGACCACCTCGAGAAAGTCAACACCATTAATTAATATCATGGTGCCGTTGTAAAAATCAAGTTGCGTATTTCCTACATGAAAAGGCAATATAATTTATGCTTTACATGTCATGGCGTATTCGTGTGGCAACCATATTGAAGGGTTTGCTATCAAATTTTAGATGATTCTGGCTTCATGAATTAAATCAAATCTTAAATTGGAACAATAGTTGATGTGATTCAACAACGAATCACGGGCTAGACGGGCAAAATGATACTATTATGCATTTCTTGGTGAAGCCGACATACTATTCCAACTAGCCTAAGCCAAGGGATGGACAAGAAGATCTATATGTCGAATGAGATGAAGAATTCAGTATCCAAGATCAGCCTGGCAGAGAAGAATGAATCTTTTTGCCAAAAATGTTCTTTAATATATAAAAGACCAACAAGAACATTCCCATCTAATTAACACATATTACATATACAGAAAACGTAAGACAAGAAGTTGATATGGAAATGGAAGACGCGATCGATTTCAGACTGCTAAGTTCGATCAAAGCAGAGACCTTGTCTTGCCAGCCTCACCGCCGGTGGCAACAATGAAGCTCATAATTCGAGCCATGAGTTCAGTGTTTGCCCGAGAGTCAGAGCGGAACAAGGTAAATGAATGTTTTTCACTTTCAAATAGCACCATCTCCACGTCTCTTCCCATACCTTTAAGTGCCTGCACATAAGCCAAGTGTCGATCTCGGAAGGCGTCGCGGCCAGCCACGACTACTAGCATTGGTGGGATACCGATCAAGGCCAAGTCCATGCTGTCCGGACCCCATGGATTTGATAGTGGATGGTCCCTTGTTGATCCTCTTGGTAGCGCAAGTCGGAACAAGCAGTCGAAGTTTTCCATGTTAGTGAGAGATCTAAGAGGACTTAACAGCTCCGAATAGGTTCTCCTTACGCCACCAAAAGCTGGGGTAATCAAAATGTAACCTCTAATACACAGCGGCGAAATGTTTAGGGTCGCAAGTCCGACGGATAAATGGTGGCAGGCATTTCCGCCAGCCGAGTCCCCACTCAAGTAAACACGTTGGGGATCGGCCGAATCGATGAGACAAGAGGCTGAATCTTTAAAGAGAAACTGAGATTGTACCCACTTGACGGCTGTAAAGGCATCATCAATGGCTGCCGGAAGTGGGTTTTCAGGTGCTAGACGGTAATCAGGGGCAACAACAACCACTTGAAGCTTGGAGGCAAGATGGTGGCAATAGTTGTGGAACATGGTCCAGGTTCGAGATCCATAACAGTAACCACCACCATGAATGTAGATGTAGATGGATAGCTTCTTGTTTGGTGGAATGGAAGAAGGCCTGTAGATGCGAAGTTGAAGGGAGAAAGAATGATCAAAAGTGTAGTCTTTCCATATGACAGAGCCAAGATCATCTTTGAGAGGAGCCTTCGCGTAGGGATCATCTGCACGTTTCACACTTCCGTCGCTAAAGACTCGAACTAGGCCTCCATAGTTTTCTACTTCGAATGGAGCTTCCTTTACCATCTCTCCCTCCTTGCTCACTCTTTGATCTCCCTCTCTCTTTCTTTGGTCCTTAGTTACTTCTCGGAGCTGGTTATATACACTCGTTGGTGCACATGCCAAAACTATTAATAGAATAGAAAAAGAAACCTTTCGTATTGATAAAAAGGAAAATTTAAAAAAAAAAGATTAAAAAAACATCTCTTTTTAAATAGCTTCACATCCCACCCCTTTTTTAGCCTACAAGCGTGCACGCAACTCATTCTCGTTGCTTCCACTTGATGGAGGAGATAGATTTTATCAGAAGATTTAGTTGCTTAGATAATCAAATTTTCATGTACATCTATGCACACGATCAAATAAATTTGTACAATAAATTTATGTACAAGGTAGACTCCTCGTGGTTAATTAGTGATCGATCGCTTATAATGAAATTGACATTTCAACCAATTAATCGTGTTGCAAATTATGGGGCTTAAAATATAGTTCTTTTCACGTGCACATATAAATTAAGTGACTTTAATGTCCTCGTAATGGTCACTATTTATATTTTAGTATTTCTGACAAATAGGGGCAGAGCTAGGATTTTTTTTTTTAAGGGTAAGTCAACAAAACAACCTCTACATCTTGGTATGACCAAACTGAATTTGAATCCAAACAATACATGGCACAACTAAAGATTTTTAATTTTTTCAATATTTTTTTTTTTTTCAATTGGGTGGGGTGCGGCCATGGCCAAGGTGGCCCTCCCCCTCCCTCCGCCCCTGCTGACAAATCATTGTGCCCCCGTACATTTGTTTTCTACAATTACTGATTGCTTGGTTCATTTGTTTTTACCCATCAATTCATGTAAGTTGAAATCAGTGTCATATATATCGTGTATGGGTATTATACAAGAACATTCTCATCTAATTAAAACACTCTGGACACATATTACATACACATAAACTGTAAGACAAGAAGATGATATGGAAGAGGAAGACACCAACAAGAACATTTCCATCTAATTAAAACACTCCGGACACATATTACACATAGAAAATGTAAGACAAGAAATAGAAAATGTAAGACAAGAAGAGTATGGTATGGAAAAGGAAGACACAATCGATTTTGACTGCTAAGTTCGATCAAAGTAGAGACCTTGTCTTGCCAGCCTCACCGCTGGTGGCAACAATGAAGCTCATAATTCGAGCCACAAGTTCCGTGCTTGGCCGAGAGTCAGGGCGGAACAAGGTAAATGAATGCTTTTCACCTTCAAGTAGCACCATCTCCACATCTCGACCCATGCCTTTGAGTGCCTGCACATAAGCCAAGTGTCTATCATGGAAGGCATCGCGGCCAGCCACGACTACTAGCATTGATGGGATACTGATGAAGGTGAAGTCCATGCTGTTGGAACCGCATGGGTTTGCTAGTGGATGCTTCCCTTGTTGATCCTCTTCGTAGCGCAAGTCGAACAAGCAGTCAAAGTTTTCCATGTTATTGAGAGATCTAACGGCACTTAACAGCTCCGAATAGGTTCTCCTTTCACAACCAAAGGCTGGCGTAATTAAAATGCACAGCGGTGAAATTTCTAGGGTCCCAAGTCCTGTTTCGACCAGCCGAGTCTCCCCACTCACGTAAACGCGATGGGGATCGGCCGAATTGATGAGACAAGAGGCTGAATCTTTAAAGCGAAACTGAGATTGTACCCACTTGATGGCCGTAAAGGCATCATCAATGGCAGCCGGAAGTGGGTTTTCAGGTGCTAGACGGTAGTCAGGAGCAACAACAACCACTTGAAGCTTGGAAGCAAGATGGTAGCAATAGTTGTGGAAGATGAACAGTAACCACCACCATGAATGTAGATGTAGATGGGTAGCTTCTTGTTTGGTGGAATGGAAGAAGGACTGTAGATGCGAACTTGAAGGGAGAAAGAATGATCAAAAGTGTTAGTCTTTCCATATGACAGAGCCAAGATCATCTTTGAGAGGAGCCTTCGCATAGGGATCATCTGCACGTTCTACACTTCAGTCGCTAAAAACTCGAACTAAGTCTTCATAGTTTTCTACTTCCAAAGGAGCTTCCTTTTCCATCTCTCCCTCCCCCCCTCTCTCTCTTGCTCACTCTTTCATCTCCCTCTCTCTTTCTTTGGTCCTTAGTTACTCTGAGGAGCTGGTTATATACACTAGTTGGTGCACATGTTAAAGTGCTCTTGATTAATAGAATAGAAAAAGAAAACTTTTGTATTGGAAAATTAAAAAAAAAGGCTAAAAATTTTAAAAAAAGGACATCTTTTTTTAAATAATTTCCAAAATACCAAGTCCCACCTTTTTTTTTAGCCTACAAGTAATCCGGCTGATCCGCTCCGATTACATTAAAAAATATATTTTTAATATAAAATAATATAATTATTTGTAATAAAATATTATATATATATATATATTAATGAAATAAATAATTTAAATAAATTATTAAGCCCAATGTCTTTTTTTCCAACGTGGCCCGAGTCCAACTGAATATCGAGTACCTGCCGGCAGTCTGGCTTGGTGCCCAGCCTTACCTACAAGCACCAAGTGTTGCACGCAGCTCACTCTCATTGCTTCCACTTGGATGGAGATTTTATAAGAAGATTTGGTTGCTTAGATAATCAAATTTTCATATACATTTGTGCACACGATCAAATAAATTTATGTACAAGATAGATTCCTCGTTGTTAATTATGTACAAGATAGATTCCTCGTTGTTAATTAGTGGATCGGTCGCTTATAATGAAATTGACCTTTGAACCAATTAATCGTTTTGCAAATTATGTCGCTTAAAATATAATTATTTTCACGTGCACATAGAAATTAAGTGACTAGTGTGTCAGCGTAATGGTCTGGCAAGAGGGAATAAAATATTTATATTTTAACATTTCTGACAACTCATTGCCTGCTCATACATTTATTTTCCCTGATTGTTTGATTCATTTGTTTTCACCCATCACTTCATCTAAGTTCAAATCTTTGTCACATATATCGTGTAATCTTTGTCACATATATTGTGTCCCGGTATTATAAAGTGAAGAATTTTTTAAGTATAATTTGTATATCTCAAGAATATCTTAAATACTAATTAACATGACAGCCGCCACAACACAAATGTTACCATGACACAAGACGACTCCTGTAATATTCAAATCAACCAATAAATATTCAAGATGCATTACTCAATCACTGCATGTCTGATCTAGTGCCCACTAAAGGGCCTTAAAAGAGTTTTCACCTTCATTGAAGATAAAGGAAACAAACCAGGCACAAAGGAGAGGACAAAAGTAGGGGCACACCAATGCCTTCTGGAGGGATCATAAGCCCAGGTTGGTTGGATCAAAGACGAGACCTGGACTTACAAGTTTCGCCACTAGTGGCAGCCATGAAGCTCTTGATTCGATCCATGAGTTCACTGTTAGCCGCAGACTTTGGATTGTAGTAATTGAAGTTATGTCGCTCCCCATCAAACACCACCATGTCCGCATGGCTACCAATGCCTCTAAGTTTTTCCACATAAGCCGTCTGTCTGTCACGGATCAAGTCGCGAGTTCCCGTGACTACAAGGACTGGGGAGAACTTGATTGAACTCAGATCCTTGCCATTTGGACCAAGCGGGTTCGCTAGCGGATGGTTCCTTGTGGAACCTTTTGGCACTGCAAGTTTCCATAGACAGTCATGATGCTCAATAATATAAAGGTCGCTGGCTGGACAAGATAGCTCTGCAGGAGATCTCTTCTCACTACTAAATCCTGGGGTGATCAGGATGTATCCTCTCACAGACAGTGGTGAGAGATTTTGGGCAGCAAATCCTACAGCAAGATGGTGACAGATGTTCCCACCAGATGAATTCCCAGATATGTAGACCTGTTTAGGATCAGCGAAATCCATGAGAGAAGAGGCTGAATTTTTCATGCGAAATTCAGTTTGTACCCATTTAATAGCAGTAAAGGCATCATCGATTGCAGATGGAAGTGGGTATTCGGGGGCCCAGCGGTGATCGGGAGCGATGACGACAGCTTGAAGACGAGAGGCAAGACGAAGGCAGAAGTTGTGAAAAATGGGCCACGTTCTCGAACCAAAGCAGAAGCCTCCTGCTAGAAAGTAGATGTAGATGGGAAGCTTCTTCTGATCAGGGATGGAGGAAGGCTTGTAGATGCGGAGTTGGAGGGAGAAGGAGTTGTCGAAAGTGAAGTCCTTCCAAGCGATGGAGCCATCGTCTTCGATGGGGACCTTGGCAGAAGGATCATCCGATCGGATCACGCTTCCATCGCTGAAAACTCGGACGATGCCTCTGAAATTTTCCACTTCAAATGGAACCTCCTTTCTCATACTTTCTCCGGTAGGTTTGGGTCTCGTTTACTGCTTAAGAGTTGAAAGACTTCCGTTGATAAGATAACATTGGACCTAGCTGTCTTTAGAAGGGCAGATGGGCCCAGCAGTGGAAGCACGTTATTTTCACATTCCCAGGATTTGCACGAAAACTTATGCATATGATGTATAATGACCAAAGTACCCTTATCTAAATTTAAAAAAACTTTTTTAGAAAAAGTCAAAAAGCCTAAAATACCCATTGTTTTATAAAAAAAATCAAAAATGCCCTCCACCTCTTTTGGTGCATTCTTGTTGTTGCATGTACAAAAGTATGCGCGCAACTCGAACTGCCCAACATGGAAGGATGTTTTCCACAAGGAGGAGAAGTAGTAGACTGTTCGGTCCGAGCACTGTTTGATGTGCGTTAGGCATGTATACCATATTTGAAAGTTGGCAGCCTGGTTGGTGTTCTTCGACTTTCTCTCACTCTCAATTCTCAAACGCTCGACCAAGGTGGCCGAGGGTTTATCTCCTCTGAGGGTTTATCTCCTCTCTGTTTCATAGCCAAGAAGGAGGGCTGAGGCTCTCTTTTTCTGTCTGAGATGGAGGGCATCAAAGCCCCTCACTTTCCAGCAGAAAATGAGCGCTCCAAGCCCTCTTTTCTAGCCAAAATGAGCCGATCTACCTCACTTTCAATACTGGAAAGCCTACTGCCATAAAAGACCCTAAGTCCAAGTGTTCAATGTGGTTCATATTGATCTAGATAAGGCAACTTTTACATGCAGGCTTGCAGCTGACAAAGGATTTAGATTGCCTAGCAATTATGCAAATTATTTTGTGAGAATATATGTCCGTACAAGAGTATTTATTTTGCAAATACAATAACACAACAGGATATGCCAATAAAATAAGAGCTCTCTCCACCAGGCTTGCATTGGACTTCAGTCCATCAAGTTGAAGAAGATCAAGAGCTTAATACGCAGGGGACCTTCTTGGAGTTTATCTGGTAGGACTGCCTAACAACAACTTGCAAATGGGAAAGAAAGGAGAAAAAACGATATTGTATGCAAAAATGGCTTGTTAAAAACAAACGTGTGGAGGAATGAGCTTTCCTGGGTTCATGATGTCATTCGGATCCAAAGCAGTCTTTATTTTTTTCATGGTCCTCAGCGCTTGGATGCCCAGCTCCTTCTCTAGATACTAAAATGGGAAATTTTAGCGCGTTTGTAAGATTGGCAGGAATATATCCAAAAGAAACTTGCACTTCAAGGTCACACATATCATTGGCAAGAGATGGTAAGTGTTTGGGTTCGAAAGAAAGGCATGAAGAACATAATGCTCAAACATACATAGATAAAATACTAAAAGAAAGTAATATAGAGGTTAGAACCTGAATAAAGGAGAGAATGTGAAAGAATTGACCACTTTTGTACTGTCAACATGAAGCTGAATTTGCAGAGTTCAATCTTAAGAGGTATGCAAGAATAGACACAAATGTAGCACTAAGATTGCATTAGTATATCAGTCCGATATAGGGGGCCAGGCAGATTCTTATTCATCTGCTTGTGTTCTTAAAACTTCACAGATGAAGTTGACTATACTTGTACAACGATGTTTGCAAAACTATTATAAACACCAAAAATTATCCATTCTGCTGGAGAAAATTAAATCCACCGCATAACAGATGTGTATTCTGACATGTGACATGACAACAATCAATGAGATATGTGTTCATGTAGGTATTCATGAATTTCATTAATTTCTTTTGTACTACTATAATCAACGGTTTTCTTGCGACAAGCTTGACCATCAAACTTCTACATTGTTATTGACTTGCAGTGTTTGATGTTCTTGAACATCTCCAGCTTGGACATACCTTGATGAAATATGCCACTGATCTCCCTTTTGGTTCACCATAAATCCAAACCAACTCTCAATGAATTCAGATGACTGAATAAGCATATAATGGTTCTCTTTTGGAAGCATGTGAATAAAACCACTTATAACATAACCATATTTGTAGTTTGTGCAATTTTGTCTGTAATCATCTATTTTTATGGTCGTGCATTCTTTGAAGTGTGAGAACTTGTGATTATGCAACAAGAAGTTATCTTCTGATGCAAAATTTTACCATTACAAAGCTTTATCACGATTAACCAATGGATTACGAGAAACTAATCTTTTTCAGGAGTCCAACATTGAAGACTAAGTAGGCCAGGAAATATAATTTACATGGATAAGGTTCTTTCATCCATCTTTTGAGTTTTGATAGCATAAATTACAAAATAGCATGATAGGAGGAATGATCAGGAGAATTAAACATAAAACATATTTGTCATTGTCACCCACATGATTAAAACTCAAATAAAAAGTGTTTCATGGTAAAGTGCAAAAAGGTACCTTCATTTTACCAGAACCAACACCATGTTCTCCTGTACAGGTCCCTGCTTAGAGTAATGTACAAGGCCAACGAAAGTTTAGAAACCATAAGAAACAGGTAGTCCGTATGAAAGTTGGAGGAAAAATAAAGAAGGACTAAAGATTTAAGACTAGGAGATGGTTCTTGAAATAATGCAGGAGAATGAAAGGCTTGAGCTGTAAGAACAAATAGTTCATGCAAACACTTGCATAACATAAGAAAATATAAGCTATTGTTATAGCCATTCCACAGTTCCATGATTATGTGTACCTCACAAAAACAGAACAACTAAGAAAGGAAGAAACAAATATTTGGTTGGAGATTTGAAGCTAAATTTTGAAACTTCGAACAGATATGATAGTTTAATACGCAGGAAAACAATAGGCATAACAGACTTTGATTTTTTGCAGTCGCTGTTCATAACAGAGAAAATTGACCACGTCCAACCATTCTGATGCTTTTTAACTGATTCCTTAAATCAAATCTAAGAACAACTGATTGGAAGCTAGCATAGAATTTCAATTGTGAAGAAAATATAGACAATAAAGCGAACCCTAACAACCCAATCAACCAAACAGCTGTAATTGCAGAATTTACATGCATTTACCTCCTTTCACATGCAATACATGTACTTGATTGTTAAGCAATTTATGATTCTCCTTTGCGAACCCCCAATTTTTCGTTTTTCATTTTTTATTGCCTTAATGGGACTGGTCACCTGTTGCCTCATGAAAGTGCTCCATACCATACCTCATTATGTGTAACAGCTGTAATGCCATTCATCTTTATGACAATGACATAACTAATTTGACATGCTATAGGCAGGAAAGGCACAGTTGCTTAATCATAAATGTTATGTTCAACGCAAGGCATAAAACAACATGCAAACTCAAATTGCAACCAAAACCTGTCAACTGGAACTGCTTCACTCTGGAATGTATATACTATATAGTCTATGTTAAATTCTCATTACTGTTTGCTATATTCATTTGATTCAATGATTAAAATACCTTCCATAGATAAAGCAGTGTCAACCATAAAATGGTTCAATCTTTCAGCTTCCCGAAGGTGCTCCTCATTGTTTGGATCAAACAAGATAAATGTATGAAAATTCCCATCACCTGCATGGGCAATCACCGTGCTGATGACAAGCAGACAAGATGAAGGTGTTAATATATGGATGTAGCTGAACCCTTTAGCGAATTTGAGAGAAATTCATTAAAGTAACATGAATTTACCAGACCAGTGGTGAAGCATCAAGTTCAATTTTCGATTTTGAAATGCATTCGGCAAGGCGTGATAAAGGAACACACACATCCTACAAACAAATGATCAGTTGGCTTCTTTATTCCCCAGTAACTCAATAATTGACATCAAACGTCTTTCAGAAGAAAGAGGAATTGATGACTGCCAGTTTGTTGATTAAATTGGCAAACTGATAACCCCATGACAAATATCACAGTTTTTTTTTCAAAAAAAAAATGAAGCAAAAAAAAAGGAATTTAAAGCAAAAAAAAAAAAAACGAAAAACCATGATATTTTGAAAAAAAAGATAAATGAGATGTCACACCTTTTTTTTGCATTTGTTCCCTTTTCCCAGAAAATTTTGTTTTCAATATATTTTAAATTTCTTGATACCTCTTTTAATTTTTTAATAATTATTTGGATTTTGATTAATGTTTTTTCAAGAAAATTAGTCAAAATCTTATAGTTTCATAATTTTTCTTTTAATTTTTAATTTTTTGAATTCCAGATACTTTCTTGAGATTTTCCCGAGAACTACATTCCAGTTTACTGCCAAAAAGAACTCGCCAATAAAAACACGAGAACAATATCTTATGCCAATGATTGACACATATAAGTTATAATCTCCCTTCCAGTAAAGACAACTACATCAATGCTAGAAACCAGTCAACAAATACAAAGATGGCAGGGAGCAAAGCAAAGTGGTGTGTTGCAACTCTTGCAAATGATGTCTGACCCATATTAAGACTTTTCACGAAATGGTCCCTGCCTTTTTAGAGGTTCTATAGAATTGTCTTCACGTCTTGTAACATTTTGTGGAAAGGGCCGAGCTTTTTTTATTATGGTAGAGCTCCATAAAATGGTAGTTTTGCTAGAGCCTCATAGAATTGGTGGTGTTTGACATCCGCGATGATCACATCATTATAAAAAAATACATTCATGCCCTGCATTACTAGAATAAAGAATCATCTGAATGATCCTTTATTGCAGAAGACTCATTTTTCACTTCTATCGACAGCAACTAGTGCAAAAGCTAATTTTTCACGTCTGGTCTAAGCTCTGTAGCATGAGTCGTGGCACTCATCAAACCCCAATGAATCATGGCTCCTACCACCTATCAACTTCTTTTCTCCAAAGAAGTATGTGAAATTGTGAATATGCTAGCTTGTTAAGTCATGGTCAAACATAAAGTAGACATTTCAACTGACCGTTATCATTGCTTCATAATCAGGTTTCATTGCCAAGCATGCCCAAAGTGCCTCTTTCCTTATCTAGATAAAAAAAGGTGCAGTTAGACAAAGCAGAAGCCAATTAAGACAGTTATTTGTGGTCAACAGATAGAAGCAACCATCAACTGAAATAAAGCAGAAACAGGAAAAAAGGAAAAACTTGAACTGAGTAATCTAGGCCAAGTCAAATGTGGTTCAATATTGGTGTCTAACTGGGACGAAATTTAAAGGTCAGCATTTCTTGCAGAGGCAAATTACCCATTTAGCCAAAGGATTCGTACTCACAGTTCAGTACCAGAAACATCCAGAAAGAGTTGGACATGGTAAAGCTTAATCTAGATTATAGAATTTACCCTCCAAAGTTCTGACTTGGCCTCTGGATCCTCCACATAAACAAAATCAGAGCCATTGTGCTCCCCAACAATCTTCTGGACTAACAATGTCTGCTCACGTGCGTTTGCCTCTGAAGCATTTAGAAAAAATTAGTAGGCTACCACCATGAACAATGTTCATCCAACAAAAACATCACAGCTTTTCTTGCACAAATAAGTACGTGTGTTTTAGAGAATGTTGATGAATGATGCTTATAAAGAAGACATTATGGCTATCTAGGTCATAACATATAACCCCTCTGAATTGTAATAAAATTTTCGTAGTAGGACTTTGATAGACAGTCCCAAAAGAAAACTAAGTAGTGCTTACCAGTGCCTACAAATTCAAACATTAACGTGGGGACTTCTGGTAAATTTTTTCCATTCCCCAAATTGATTGCCTTAACCTGAACTTCATCCAAGAGTTCCACCCTTGAGACCTAAAGATAAGGCAACAATATGTGCATGGAAGGGTTATTAAACACTATAAAACAAATATATAAAAGAATACAGTAGAACATAAAAAGACAAACAATATGCTGTTATACTTTGTGCCTTTATGCGCACAATAGCTACTTAGAGAACACACACGGGAATGAAGAAAATGTTGAAGTAGGTGATACAAGTTTAGAAAATTGATCATATTATTTTCACACGGGCACATCATTTAGAACTCTAGTTTGCACAATTAGGTAGGAAGGTGGACAAGTGGATTGACTAATTGGGGCAAGGTACAACACATAAGCACTCCTATTTGTTATGCTTCCTGCTTTCTTTAATATTCATCAGCCAGATATGGCTATTCACATTTGTTATTTCTGAAGAAGACATACAATATAATCCAAGGCATAATGTTTATGATTTTTTTTTCCTGCCTCAAGAGATAAACAAAGGGCACATCTGAATGCCCATAATATGTCAAAAACCTCGTCTGAGTTTTATCAATATCACTCGGTGCTGGAGCATATCAGATCCCTTCCCAATACGATAGAGGGCCAATTCAAGTTTTTATATTTTTATGTTTTCATTGTAAAATCAATTTAGAGTATTTAAATCATTTTTCAAATTCAGAAAATAAAAGGTAGGGTGATACAGACTGATACTTAATGTGATACATATCAGGCATGATGCCTTATTGGTGACAACATTGCCCGATTTTCATTAAATCTAATTTCAATGCTAAATTCAAGCTTCTAACTTGGAGTTATCGTCATCCAAACAGGAATTAAATCCTTTCCTCTGCTTAAAATGATTGTAGGGAAAGTCATTCCCTAGGGTGATGAAGCCATATTCTTCCCTTAACATTTCCAGGGCTTGAAAGGCATCAATTGTGCATATAGGTTACCTATACCTGTATACTTACATAATCTCTCTAATAAATTAATAAATATGAATAACAATGTGTGCATATCCCATTTTTGTTTTCTTAATAGTCCTGGGGCCATATGTGAAATAAGTCATCCAACAAAATTTAATCATCAGGGATCCAGCTTAACAAACTACAAAAGCTAATCCACATAGGCTAGGAACAATTTCATCCTCACATTAAGAGGCACATGGAACATAGAAGCACCTGGATTCCTGATAGCATGGTGGCAATAGCAACATCAGCTGCATCCTTAATTGTTGGAAACTGGCACATTGCAACCTAGGAATTTAACATAAGCATATAGAGCATAAGTTAGGAATTCAAATCAAGTAATCAAAAATTCAATGACCTATTTTTAGTTTAGTGTGTTAGAAAGATTCTAATCCCTCTGTGAATTAAAGCATCTAAATCTTGTTTTATGATAGAATATTACATTGAGCGATCCTTGTGCATAGCATTCTATGGCCAGAGGCCACCAGAATCCTCTATATGTGTAATTGGAATGAATATGATCACTTCAAGGGTGTCTAGCTATAGTCACCACAATCTATGTCACACTGACTCTTCTTTGGGTCTTCATCCATGTTAACATGGCAGGAGATAGTGCGACTATGGATATGGCTCAGACACTCTTTGCAGATGCAGTCAATGCAGCAATGTCTATTTTGGTCCAAAGTACTTATTTTAGTACAAGTTTGGCCATGTTTAGTTTTGTCTGGAAAGCAAAAGTAGCTTTCTTTTTCAACGCCATTTAAAAGTGCCTTGCTAGTTTGTAAATATGATTTTTTTATCTTAGTTTACCAGTGTAGGTATTCGTTGTTAAGGGACTTGATTGTTGTTTCACTTATTGTTTGTAAATGTGCTTTTACTTGTGAAACGTGAACAAAACAATGGGACTCCTTGATTGATGATTCAGTTTGATCCACTAATAATGCTTCTTTTATTGATTAATAGTTACTAAAATAAAAATTAACAACTTCTATAATTTATGAGTGTATTGACCATTTGTTAACAATTATTCCTACATACATACATACATACATATATATACATACATATATATATATATATATATATTTATTTATTTATTTATTTATTTATATTTATATCTACATCTATATATATACATAGTTTTTATAATATGTGAAGACTATGTGCACCAATTATGAATCATGGATCAATTTGACTGTTGGCCTACAAGTTGAGATATACAAAGCAATTCAAAGCACCAGCCATTATCCACCCTTTTGAAAAAAGTATCTTTACATATGGTAAGCTATCAAATATCAATTAAGCTATAATTAATTCACATATTCTAGGAACAGATAAGTAATACTTTCATGCTGACATATGAGTTGGACCAAGATGTGCTTGTGCTGCCACACCATAGAACATCCACGTAGGTTTTGATTACCTTTCAACTTGGATATGTTATAATTTGTTATTTTATAGATTAAGATAAACATTTTTGTTAATTTTCTTGATCAAAATGATCAAGATAAATATTTACTTTTTGTTATTACCTTAATTTTAAAGAGATTATCTTGTGAAATTTTTAAGTTTTCCTCATCTATAAATGGATTAAAGTTGCACTAGCATAACAAATCCAGATTCAAGAGAAAAATGTGTTCCTGATTGTTGATAGAAAAGTACAAAACAGTTATACTAAAATGTGTAAGACTTAAGAGCATACCAAAGGAAAAGGTCTGCAGTATTCCAATAGAGATGCTCCAAACTATATATGGTAACTTTTTGGACACAGAGGAAAGAACAACAATACCACAGAATGTTCAGGGAGCTTCTGCAGTCGCAGAGTCACCTCTGTAATGACACCCAAGGTGCCTTCACTTCCAATCAGCAATCTAGTTAAGTCGTAGCTGCAATGCAGGAGACAAAACAATAACTGAGAAACCAATCTAAAAGCTAAAACATAAGCTTCCAACTGATGTTTACACTGTAGAACTTAATCCAGCATGTGAACTGAACAGAATTTCTATGACAAATTAAATTGATAAAAGTAGCTTTGCTGGGACTTGGAAGTCAAAGAAATCAGCTTAAAAAGTTTCCCAAATCCAAAACTCATGCTCGGAATTATTCTTACCTGTCATTTATAAAATTATAGACACTGTACGTATGGAAAGAAAATTGTCACGTATCTCAACTAACAGAAGGAATAATCTTTCATCCAGACCAATTATTAAGAGCTGTTAATTCCTTTGAGGCTTATCTTTGTCTTTCTACAACCCCACTGTCCTATACCTTTAAGATGACAAAACATACTTAATTAGCCCAATGTTTGGTCAGATTTAACTAACTCCTTCCATGGTCCTTTTGTCTTCTCCGTCCCTCTCTGTCATTGTGTCTTCTCCTACCCTGTTTTTAAATTCAGACCACCCATAACTTTCCTAAATTTGGTAATTGATGCATAACTTTATCAAGTGCCTTGAGAATCTCAGATATATCACCCATTTTAATTTGAAAATGACGTATTAACACTGCAAGGATGATATGGCCTAACATATATGCTAGATCAATTTTCCAATGTTGAGAAAAACATAATTTATGAATACCCTGCAGAACTCTTCCGAGCACGTGAAGCAGTTTTGACAATGCCACCATCTGCCAGAACAACCTGCTAAAGAGATCAGAGTGAGAAATCCATATGAGAAAAATAAGAAAGCATTGAATCTAAGGTTAACATCAGCTCAAGAACCAATATTTACTAAAAAAGTTGTATCCTTTGCAGAAGCTTCGCAACAACAATAAAACTATATAGTTCTGAGCCTGCTGATTCGTGCATGCTTACAAACCTGAAGGCTTATGACATTATCTCGCATTGTCCCATACCTACAAACTGAAACTAACTCATAAACTTCAATAAATAGGGAATTCAAAACTAGATCTTGAAAAAGCACATAATCTATGAATGTTCAGAGACTAAAGATGATGAAAATATGCCATTGACAATAATGGAACAAATAGATGTCATTTTTGAGCTATAGAATCATGTTCAGCCATAGTATTTTAACTATCTTAAAGTGAATTTTGTATCTAGTAGCACAGTTCATAAAACCCAGCAGCAAGAAAAACTTTAAGCAAGCCATAACTTTCTCAGCACGTCACAAAATTAATACAGCAGAAAAGAAAGTTCTACTCTATAATATTTGCATTTAAGCATTTCTTCTATTCTTTCATTCATTCTACAACATTTGCATCAGAAAAATAAAAAATTGCCTCAAAAGCAACTTCAGAATGACTTTTACAATTTTGGATAAAAAAATTGCAAACAAGAAATACTAAGTGGAACCTAAAACTAAAGGGGGAGCTTGACAGTTCTTCCATCGAACTTTCTCTTTCTTCTCTTCCCTATTTTTCCTTCTTCTCACTCTCCCTTCATTCTTGTATTTCGTTTTCCCCATATTTCCTTACTTGTTTCAATCTTCCCTTTCTTTCTTTCAGTAACAAATACAAGATAAACTTAGTCATACTACAATAACGCCATTATATGATGTCCTCTTCAGAATTGCAATACTACTTTTTAACTTGCACTTGACAAGAGTGAAACTTTATTTTCAGTGATGATCCAGTTCCTCTTGCAGGAAATGCCAAGATTATGTTCTACTTGCTAATGGATTAAGTGGATAGACATGAATATCCAACATTTCTTCCTCAAATTCCTAAGACCTGCTTCAGTATTAGTATTTGAATGTGCTTAAAGTGTGAAGCAGATTCCATCTAAGGTATATACTTCTACTTCATACTTAACATGCATCAGGATTAAATAATCAATCTGCCATGTCTATCTCAAATCTGAGTTGCATTTGTATATGCTTACATCCTATTTTATGGATTACAGAAAAGTTGATAAACACGACAAATCTCGCTCAGAATTCTTCAAACTTCAATTGTAAAAGACGTCAGGTTTTCCTACAAATGAAACACTGGCTTAATCAGAAAAGAGAAGCAATCTTTTAAGCATGAGCTAGAAGCCTAGAATTGTTTTCTCCGAGTCTCAGAAACTAAGGATAGGACTTCATACTGCCAGGTGTTAGGAAAGGATAAAGGCCATATTCTAGTTCATCAAACAAGCCATTGAGCATCTAACAAGCAAAAGCTTGAGACAGAAACTCTCACAAATGTATGATACCACTAAACATTGTGTCTTCTTATAGATTTGATAAACTGCATTTTAACATATAACATGCCAGAAAAAGCATACAACTATGCAGTTTAGAACTGTCCAAGTTTCCAAAACATAAAAATTTTGACACCATTTTCTTTGTTATCCACCCATTCCACATTGTATATCCATCATAAGTGTCAACTATGTGATCCAAAAGTGCATAGATGAAATTAATAGCATGCTTACTGTTGTTCAAGCACGAACTAAAAGTGGAACTGTTAATGCAATATTTGATATTCATGGCACTAAATGGTGAAATAGATCAAAGCAAATTGTCACTATGAGAGATGCTAGTCAAAATGAAGTATAAGAAATATGCAGCACCTCACTGCCAAAGAACCAGAACAACGTGTAGCACACATGCCTCCAATTGAAGCACCCGGGCCTAAACATGGAAACAAGTAGGCAGGAAATGTTAGCCTTTAAAGAAACTATATGCAGCCAAGTTAAGTCTAGACAGGAAGGATCCAAAATGACATTCAACATAAGCAACTGGAAGGAAAGTGCTTATCGGAAAAATGCATCAATAAAAGAACATGAAACTAAAAATATCTCACCTGGATCAAGTGGGAAGAAAAGCCCATAAGGCTTCAAATACTCGTTCAGTTCCATCCACCCAATACCAGGCTCAACAACAACATCCATGTCCTTAACATGTAACACTTTGATTTTCTGCAAAAGATATACTGATTTATCATTATCATCTTCAAGCATGTCTATGTATAACACTTATTCACCACATTGCAAGTCTAAGAAGGTCAATCAGGCATAGAAGCAAAAGGGTGGAATCATTTTTTTCCTTGACTATCTTACTTGGGACCTGGACATCATAAATCTGATGAACTCAAAGCATAAGAAACATTGGGGAGAAGTAAAAACACCAGAGCTGAAGGATTGTACATAAGATGCCATTCTAAGCATGCCAAATGGGAAGTGCCATAAAAAGGAATGCAGCAGAAGACAGATAAAAGTGTTCTATCAAATCAAGCACTACCGAAACAGGTACTTGGCAGGGAACTGTAGAAAAGTACATAAATATGTCTAAGCAGAGTGTTGCAGAGACTTCAATTGAAAACTTAGGTGTAGACACAAATTATCTCACGGAATCACATTACAAAACACCTGACTTTTAGGAGCAAAATGATATAAAGCACCATTAGTTCAGCATCCTGTACAAATAATCGAGCAACTTTAAATATAAAACAGGTTCTTGTGATTCAGACAACTCTTTCTAAGATCATCTAAATATCTTCATTCAGGAACCAGGTACCAGGTATGCACTAAGAATCCAAGAGAACCTTTCTGGGTTGGGTACTTGCTTTGGTCTGCAAACATGGCACAAGCCTTGCTTGAATTTGTGTCACTAAGAACACAGTATCAAACTTGAAGGCACAGCTGGAATTTTATGTAAAGCTTGGAAAAAGTAATGACGGCAAATATCATGAGCAAGACTAACTGGACTTTAAAGCAAGAGCAATATATAATAAGAAACCACTCACGCAGATTTCTTATGGATGCAATCATGACACCAGCCATGAAACTACTGCCCCTAGTGGATGCAAAACCTCCAGGTACACCCTGCTCTGTGGACCAAGAAGGTCCATCATAAGTTGAACCTTTGACATCCTTTAGCTTCACATCTTAAGCCAACAACCCAACTGGTTCGTGGGGCTGCTTACGGGAACAATTATACAGCTAATACGTTAATGAAAATTAATTTGTTCCCAACCTTCATCAGTGCCATGTCAATGCAAACACCTCCACATGGGGATAAAATATGGCCTTCAAGTGATGTGGCACCACCATATGGTACAATAGGAACCTAACCAGAAAAACCAAAACATAACTATCAAAAGCACCGCAAAGACAGAATCAAGAGAATAAAAACTCCAACATGATTGCTCATTGACATGTAACTTAGTTTTCCCTCACTAAAAATCCAAGGAATGCACACATGGTTCATTAGAATATTTTGCAAAAAGAAACATGATGCTGCATAAGTACCTGGCAACATATGTCCTTAAAGAGAAACAGGATGCTGTGAAAAGTGACCGATAGTAGTGTTAGATGACATTTCACATTAACTTTCAAGCTTTTCACATATGAACATCCCTATGACTCCTTTGTACTACCCGTATTTGACATTACAAATAAAAAATTGCATTTATGTGCAACCAAAGAACATATATGATCCACATACAGTAAACTGCTAGACTGCGGACATCAATATCTAGCTTCTATTTGGAAAAATAAATAATGAAAATGGTGCCACATGTTCAATTTGAGGGGAAGAAATGATGAAGGTGCCAAAAGAGACAATGTTAATTTAAATTTGGAGGTAGTTAAATTGGATTTTTTTTCCCATGGACTGGGAAGATGGACTAGGCAAGCTGACATAAAGAAGGAAAGGATAAACAAGGTTTGAGACCCAATCACCCAAGAAAATCCTAAGGACAGGGCAAGATAAAGGTAAGCAAAAGAAAGCATATGCATGAATCTCGAAAGAGGAAGGAATATTTAAAAAGGAACAAACTTGACAAGGTTTATTACCAATAAATGTTCTGAAGTGGCAGAGGGAACCTGACAGATGTCCTTAAAACCTTCTCTTATCCACATAGTATGTACAACTTTACACCCCAAAACACAGGAAGAAGATAATGTATATGAACCAAAATTCACTGTCTATGGAGGAATTAGATGACCACAGGAAGAAGCAGGACATTCTGAAGATGATTCAGGGAAGAAATGATGAACCTGTTGCATGGAAAGTAGCCTGAGAAAACAATGTACAGAAATACTTCAAATCTTCAGTTCTTTGGAAACTGAAAATATTTTTTTCTATCTGTTAAACCACAAACCTATGGCCTATGAAAGAAAACATTGCTAACTTGTCAACTGCCAATAGCCCATTCAGAAACATAAGTTTAACATGATTCAACTGACCAGAATCCTATTCACATTTATGCAGCATATTGATGGCCATATGCAGACAACCGAACTGACATCATCATGGGTTCAGTATATAACTAGCATCTTTATTATAAAAGAATAAGAATGCAAAATGAACACTTGGAGAGACACAATTGACAAAAACAATATACCTTGTGCTTGCTACAAGCTTTAACAATCTCTGAAACCTCCCTTTCAGACCTGCAGAGAGGGAAGCAAACGTTATGGTGGATTTAATTAAAAATGTTTCAGCTGAAGATTGTTGCTTGCAGACAACAGACTCTCTGTTTCCAGAGTATAGAAGCAGGGTGCAAGATGCTTGCATACTCATGAATTATCCTCCAACTCCTACTCCTTTAATGTTCTCCATACAAAACCTATAAACTAGATGTTTTACAGGGATTCTCACTTGCAACTAGTACTTCGGCACTGATTTAGAGTCACCGAAAGACTTGGAAGAGTTGGAGGGGGTGAAACATGGTTTAAGGCAAATCTTGGAAATTCCACTTCAATGTAAAGAGGAAGATTGTGATAGACGTGCCTAAACTTTGTGGCAAGCATAGCAGCAGTCAAAGTGGATGAGTTCTCATACGAATTGTCATATCATGCTTACTCTTAATGCATGGGAGTTGGTATGATAACTAAGCCACCTTAGACTTCTCAAGAGCTTAGTACTGTGGCTTTTGACTGAGAAAGCACTGGTAATTCCTATCTTCCTAAAGAAACGAATGAACCTAAAAAATAAAATAAAATAAAACTACAACCAAGCTCCAAAATAGATCGTCTATGACCTTAAAACTATCAATACCAGGAAAATACAGGAAAAATAATATATAGCAATTTACATTGTTCATATTAGGATGACCATAGGCTATACACAAAATGATGATCAAACACAACCGCCATGGACCATGCATGAGGCATGAGCTAATTAAAATAGTCAAACTAATCGGATGTACTAGACAAGTGACCGATGGCCAGTAATTTAATAGTGATGGTATGATTTAATAGTCACAAATATAACGTCTCAGAGTTTTAAACGGTGAGTTTTTTTCTCTGGTATAATACGACAAACTTGGAAAAAAGGGAAAAAATACGGTAAATTTTAAAAAACTAAAAATGCAGGGAAAATAAAATAAGTGAGAAACTAATAGCACAAACATCAAAAGATAAGTAAATTTGCAACAAATAAAAAATAGAAAATGAAAAAAGAACTGTTTGGCATTAAAAAAACTGAAAAAAATGAAAAAAGTGAAAAAAATGGAAAATCGTTTTTAACGTTTTTTTTTCAAAAAAACGTGTTTTTTTTTAAACGGCCATTTAATTTTCGTGTTTTTTTGCGTTTTTTTAAAAAAAAATGTGTTTTCTGTGACTATTCTATACCACTCCAACTACAGAGGAAATCTGGAACTACCTTCCACCAGTTTCAAACTCTCATGGAATCCTCATTAGGAAATGTCAAGGACAAATCACTAAGCACATAGGTATCTGTCCCAGCCAACTGATAAGGATTCAAGGAGCTTTATAGTGTCGACTAATGGCCCTGAAGTTGAAACTCATCTCAGATTGCCCAGCTTGTGTACCCTTCTGTACTCCATTACAAGACAGAGATTATTCCTAAATAGGAAGTTCACTTAAGCCAGGGTATAAACTGGTTGGATTGGCTCAGCTGAGGATAGTCCACCAACCAAAACTAAAGTTATACAGGTAAACAACCTAACTCAAAATACATCAGAAACACGAAAGAAGACATAGGACTAGCTCCAAAATAACAGAAAGTATTTCTTAAATGAATCACACCTTGGGTAGACAACTACGTCAGGAATGTTGACTGCTCTATGAAAACTGCTCTGGGGTTTTCCATGAAAACACCGTTCCTCGTAATCAAAAGTTAGATTGTCCTGCAGAGGAAACATAATGAGTAAAAGTTTTTGGGTAATTCAATCCAAAA
The DNA here is from genome assembly GCF_008831285.2 of Nymphaea colorata. Classification (NCBI taxonomy): domain Eukaryota; kingdom Viridiplantae; phylum Streptophyta; class Magnoliopsida; order Nymphaeales; family Nymphaeaceae; genus Nymphaea; species Nymphaea colorata. Next base: position 20,200,805 of record NC_045138.2, on the reverse strand, counting down.
ATGAGGAGTCCCACAGAGCAGCAAACGCACCTCCTGTTTGCTATGGACAGGAGTACAAGAATGTCAAAACTTCACTTCACTTGCAATGCGATGTACTTTTTCGTGAATTTTGCTCAAACAACATCAATGGAAATGATGGAGGAAATCAGAAAGACAAAGGGCGCCTATTTGGAACTTCAATTCAAGAAGGCCGAAACATGGACTGAAGAAATTTCCCCCCCAGATTCCAAAGCATGAATAACACAAATACGTGAACAAAATCCTGCATAATAAGGTTATTGCGACATATACTGGAGAATTTGTGAAAAAACAGCAGTTCACTTGTGAGATTTTCATTCGGTTTAAGATATTGTTTCCCTTCAGTTCAATTTTTGGAGTAGGCTCATTAGTTCAGTTAGATCGAGCTACAATTTCATGGGCACGTGATTTTAGTTCTTTCTACAAAAAACGCCCTTCTTGAAATTCCACCAGGTGGGAGGAACCGTGAGGTATGACAACACGCCAAACTGGTGAGGTCAAAGGCCATGAACACCGGCTGCATGCTCAGTAGCTAAGATACCATTACCGAGACAACATAGTAACCATGCTCCATGTCCAAAATACGCAACGAAAATCGCTAAAAGAGATAGAAATGAGACGAAGCAACTAAGAAGGAACTAATTACATCACAGATAGACTTCAGTTCGTCAATGAGCTCCTGCGGCGCACGCCTATGACGTCCTTGGACCACCAACCCGCTACTTCCTGTCCTTTCGATGCTGAAACTCAATCCCGGAAACGACAACTTTAGAAAGACGGACTAACATAAAAATAGAAGAAACTAAGTGTTAACTCTGGTCATGCTATCAACGTCAAGAACCACAAGAGACCGAAAGTTCCAAGCTCTCAAAGCTAACGCATTCTGTACCGATGCAACTCCTGAGACGAATCGCACAGAGAAGGATCCCGATGGAGGAAGTCGAATGCAGCAGCTCCAGATGGCAGCGCAACCGCCACGGCGAGCCAGGGGAAGCGACGATCGCTCCGCTTCGGAGCTAAGGTCTCAGCAGAATAAGAGCACCGTTCGCGAGCGCCGGTGGCGAAGAGTGCGCGAGCGATGTGCTTAGAGGAGGGACTGAAGCGGGAGAACCAGGAACGGAACACCATGACGGGAGGGTGAGAAGGAAAGAGAATAGCAACGTTACAGAGAGATGAGGGTGGTAACTCTCCTGATGCCGGGAAAGCGTGGCCCTTTTATAGGTGCCCGATCGGTGGCGGAGGCCGCCTGTCCGAAGGGTGAAAGAGGATTTTTCATTTAATAACACCATTTTTGCCATAATTCATATGAACCGTCAATTTTTTTTTTTTTTGAGATTGTCTGAACAACTGGGAGAAAAAAGTCAAAAGCTGTCTTTCATATAATAACAAAAATGATAATAATGACTTTTAAAAGTTTCGGAAACTACAACTTTTAACTTTGTGTTTTTTAAGATGACATGATTTAACCGGTTACCTTGTTTTGATAATTTTAACTAAAACTAGGGTGGTCGATAGGAAAACCGGAAACAAGAGACAAGTTATTATATATTATATTTAAACTTGAGGCATTAGGTGAAAATTTTTGAAAAATAAATGCCAAGTTTCCTCGGGGGAGGAGGTCCAGCATTCACGGGCGCTTGTTTTGGTGTCGGTCGGCACGGAAGTCCACGCCAGTGATGTTTAAGCTCGCAATCCAATAGAATCTCCGCTTTTGAGACTTTTTATTTATTTTTTTTTGAGAAAAAATAATTATTTCAAGGGATCAAATTTTGTGCTGGTGCAAGTAAACGAGAGTTCGTCGTATTGTCAATTTGATTGTTATAGATACAAACTCTAGTTCACCAACTTGTCAATTTGATTTTATAGATACAAACAGTGACAATATGACACTATAATTAATGGGGATTCACGGATTCATCCAAGTTTTACACCTAATTCTAAATTTAAAAAAGAAAAAAAGAAGGAGAGCTTTGGCCTTTCTTTCAATAGCTTCCAAGTTTCCGCTTACTTGCATGCTTTTTTTTGCTACAACAAAGAAAACAATATTTTACAATTTAAGCTAGAGAGATATTTGGATCATTTTTTTCTTTTTGACTCATTACAGTTTTGCTTTACAAGAGGAGTCTTCCATTTTAGTCCGGATGGATACTTTGCATTTCTAATGTATAGCACGTGGACCCTTATTTCCAAGGACGGAGACAAAGTAGGGTCTGCATGGGCCCTGGCCCACCTCAAATTTTTTTTAAAATTTGCATGTAGATTTTTTAAAAAATCATTTGTTTTATATAAAAATTTTGAAAAATTATATTTCGACCCTAGACGAAATTTAGAAACTTTAATTCGGTCCGCCTCATTAAAAATTTTTTATTCCACCTTTGCTTGTTTCTAACTAGATCAGCCAAATTTTTGTCATAATCTAAAGTAAAGTGTGAGCTTAAAATATTTTACTTTTTTGATGTAGTGAGGAAGAAAAGAGGGACTTCTCGCCCCCACCCTAGGGCCATGCACACCAGTGGGTGTGGACCCACTAAGGCGCTAGGGCTTGTTGAAGTGTATGTTCATGAGGCACAGGCTCAACCACCCTTAAAAATCTATTGTTACTTTTGTTCTTCAATTTTGTTCTTGAAGGACGGCGGGCTAACATCAAAGAAATGGCATGTTTTTTTTTTTTTTCTTATAAATGATGAAGAACACTTTTGAACTCAAAAGTTCTACATTGTATGGAAAACATATTTTGTATGGTTTAAAGCGGCATAGTTTAATTTTAGCTCCTTTTTGCAGTGCTCATAAAATTGAGGTTACTATAAGGAAAAAGAAGAACTTGAGACCATAACTCAGAAGTTTGGCCAAGTAAAGTTCCTGTTTTCTTTTGTTTGATTTTTAACTATAATATATTAAATTCTATTGGCCCAATAGTGTTTCGGTATTGGACTGATATTAAACGATCCGATACAGTAGGAACCAGGGGTGGAGCCAAGATTTCGTTTAGGGACGGGCCAAATAATCCAACCTCAAATTTGGGTAGGGTCAAACTGAACTTAAGTAAAAAAAAATACATTGAACAACTAAAATTTTTTTATTTTTTTACTGTAAATTTTTTTTTCCAGCTAGTTCGGGGCGGCGGCGCCCCTGATAGGAACGTCTCAGTTGATCATGAAAATCTTTTTCTGTTGGAGCAATGTTTTTGGCGTGATTAGAGACAGAGCCAAGGTAAGGCCGGCATGGGCTTAGCCTCACCTCAATTTTGTTTAATTTAGATGTAATGTTAAAAATTTTACTTGAAAAATGATATTTCTGCCCATGTCAAAATTTAGAAAAAAAATTTGACTCCGCTCTTAAGCAACAATTAAAAGTCAGCGAATTTCGTCACTAACTTGTTCTAACAATTGAAAGTCTGGCAATTTTGTCGCCAATAGTTGGAGAACATTATCTCACCATTAATAATGGTGGCCACGAATTCGCTGCTTGTCGATTCTTACACAACCAGTTCTTTTGCCTGACTAACTTGTTATAACAATTTGAAGTCTTGTCAACTTGTCGCTGATAATTGGAGAACGTGATCTCACCATTTATAATGCTGGCCGTCAATTCTCTTTTCTGCTTGTCGATTCCTTGGGGTGGAACTAGAAAATTTTCGGTAAAAAGTGCAAACTATAAAATTTTAAATTTTTGAAAATGTATAATATGTAATGAGAAAAATTACCCTGAAGTATTAATATGAAAATAAGAATTTTCTGGTCAGCATGCATCATACATAATTATAAAGATTTTTTCCAATTTGACTTGGGATCATATTCAAATTCGAACATAAAGAATACGAAACCATATCCAAATTCTTCTACGTAATGGATTTGAATATCCGGCCGTCAAAGTTGGATGCACTTGGGTTCTGCATTTGAGTACTAATTGGACGTGAAGAGTTTTCTGCGGAACTGTATGGATCCAAATTTTTATATGCATAGGCGTCCAAATATCAACTGAATGTAGTAGAAAAAGGCTAATACAGGTCTGAATCTATACCCAACTGATGTATGTTTTCTTATCAAATCCAATTGTTTGAATTCGGGTTTAAATCAAATACTAAATTGTATATGAACCATGGGCACCATGATTAATTGTTGTTGCAAATAGTGTAACAATGCACATTAAACCTAATCGGCTTTTATGTAATTGGATTCAAATTCAGACCCCGAACCTGAGTAGCGTAAGATCCCATATTCATATGAAATCAGGTTATATGTATCATTCTTGGATCCCTGCCAGATCTCATATTCAAATACCTTTGCCAAGCTTCATACCAGAAATCCTCTGGCCATCTTGAACTCCATCCAATCATGGTTACCCGAGTATCGGATGGTATACCATGAGAGGCATGAGGATTTCTCTATCCAAACCCGGATGGAGAAATCCACCAAATCGGAATCTATATCTCCTGATGTATCGTATCGGATGGTATACTATGAGAGGCATGAGGATTTCTCTATCCAAACCCGGATGGAGAAATTCGCTAAATCAGAATCTATATCTGGTTATAAGTTGTTTTAGATTCAGATCGATGATCAGACACATTGGACCCATTGACACACTTAAACTACTACTTCTAAAAAGATTCAGTCGAGGATTTATATTAAAAAAAAAGGTGAGAGAGAGAAAAAAACAGTTCCTATGAAGAGGACATTGTTCCAACTACATCATGAGAAAAACAATATACAAGAAGTCCCACTTGTGGATGCATACGTAATCCATGTTCCGGACAATTTCTTAGTGCTCAAACTCCATAAACTCCAAGTCTGGCTTCCGCATGGGAACGAATTTATGCCTACGTCACTAAGTCTTTCTAGATGCATGCGATGGCTTAAGATACACCTTCCTACAGCATGAGCCAAACAATATTTGATGCAATCAATTTTTTAATATCTTGTTTATAGGATACACCTGTCCTTTGAGAACCAATGCATTGGAATGGATCCAAGGAGTTGGTGCAACAGTTGGGACAGGAGCCAATAGGCGGCCAATTCTCATTACCAATCCCTAAGGTGTCAATTCTTTGTGTTGTAAAATAAGGTTATCGACATACAAGGTTGACATACAAGGTTGAAGTACGACAAAAGCAACACCCCAAGCACCAAAGCAGACCTTAGATGGGAGCTTCGGCTCTCATATGAATGGTCAGATATAATACTTTTCCTGCTCACCCGGAATGTTTTCCTGCTCACCCGGAATGTAGGAATGCATTGGAATGGATGACCCATCATAGGACAAGGTGATCCAATCAATATATTTCACCAGATTGGTGGAACGTTCAGCGGCGGAGGCAGGGGCTGGGAAAGGCCATGACGACGTCACAACAGAAAAGAATGAAATATATATTACAGTGATTCGTTTTGTTAAAAAGACGACGTAAGAATGCAATATATATTGCCAGCTACACGTCGTCAATATGGTAAAGAAAAATCCTTGAAGAAGAATGTTGATTTTGCCTATCATACTTAAGTTTCATTTTACCGACCAAAACGTTTACATTTTCAAAATTTCATTCTTATCGACAAACTTTCCATGGTTATGCCACATGTTTGAAGACGGGATAGAAGACACATAAATACATGGATATTACCTTGCACGTATATATTTATTATATACATATAATATATTGTTTTTGCATATATGGCAAAATGAGAAACTCAGATTACTACAGCCAGGTTAAATGTATATGTATATACTATTAGCCGTTCAAACTGGACCAATGGCTAGCTCAGGCTACCGGTTACCTGTATATACTATTAGCCGTTCAAACTGGACCAATGGCTAGCTCAGGCTACCGGTTACCTGTATATACTAGACTACTAGAGGGGTTTCAGCCTACTTGGCTCTTTAGGCCTCTTGGCCTTCAATGTCCTTTTTTTATCAGTTGTGCCTCTGTCACGGGCTGAGTCTTTCGACTCTAGACGCACGGGAACAGCCTCAGTGCACTTATTAAAGTGAACTGCTCTAGTTTTTCATTTTATCAAGTTCATTATCTGAACTTGATTTTGTGAGTTTGGGAGCTGTTTTTACATTTCTGTGGCAACTCCTGACGACTTAACTCTACCATACCAAGGAATATTGCTGAAATGAATGAAACAGGGATACTTTCCCCTGAACTTGTTTTCGAAAGGAGATTAGTTTTGCATGAACAAATAATCGTTTCCCAGTTTCTTTATTTCATACTCAAAGAAAAAAAGTTACAACAAGATATTTTGTCTAAAAACAAACGTGAGGAGGGATGACCTTTCCAGGGTTCATGATGTCGTTGGGGTCCAAAGCAGCCTTTATCTTTTTCATGGTCCTCAGTGCCTCTACGCCCAGTTCTTCCTCAAGATACTGAAATAAAAAGTTGCACCAGATTTACTAGACCGGATAAAACATAGAAGAAGAGTTTTGCACTTTTGCAAAAAAAAAAAGATCGAAGAAACAAGCAAGTTTCAAGTTTCAAGGCAGCAAATTATCTTGCGAAGTCACAAGCCTACCTGTGAGTTACTTAAATTTGCATGAAAAGCATGAACATTGAACACGAAATTAGTTCCATGAAAAGCATGAACATGAAATTAGATGCACAACAGATGGAGACCACGTTTTTATTTGGATATGAATGAAGAGCATGAACCCAAGATTAATTGTATTACGTATTAATCAAACTTTGCATCTCTAAGCAATGCAGAACCAGATGTAGAAAACTATGAATGCTAAAAACTAATGTCGTAAAATTGTATCGGGAGACTGAATGGTATGGCATATCCGATTGTATTGGCCATCATTAACATAATACTTTTTCTTATTTTTTTAAATGTATTTTCCAAAAAAAATCATAAAAACTAACAATAAAAAACACTGCCAGATTTCAGATATGGGCTGATAAAGCACTTATTGGGTTTGTATCGGCCGATAAATGATAGGACCATATCAGGCCTCATCACATTGCGACCCACGGGCAAAATGATACGTACTGGCCAATAAGGCCTGATACACACCGCCGTTTACAATACTTCTACATGCATAACTTACAATAGATGACCCATGAAGGTTGGAGCCATCAACTTCAAACAGAATCTGCAGCAGTGAAAATATCATTATCAGCTCTCACAATTACGCCAGGGATAGCATGGGGTTCTTATTCCATTATCAGTTAGACAGCTGTACAAACTACAGTGTCATACTCTGTATCTAAGTAGTACGTAGTTACTCCTCCAGGGAGTTGTAGCGGGTCGGGATTTGACTGTGAAGAAAACAGTTAAGAATTCAAAACCCACAGGAGCCACTTTCTATGAGTCTGCACAAGCCAAAGAATGTATAATCCCTCGGAGAAAGAGCATTAGCCATGCCGGAAATGCAACTAAGCCTCACTATCTGAATGTGGTTTCCTTGCATAAAAACAAAAAGGCATTTCTACATATGTATCAAGCCTACATGAAACATGTCATCTCTATTGCAGATCCAAATGCTCCGATATGTTACTCTACGAAAACCAATTAATTACTTCTGAAGATGATATCTTTAACTTTATTTGAAACCCATTCATCACTTGCAGAATAGTTTGCAACTTTATTTGGAAACCAATGATCCACGTTTTTGTTTGTGTAGCTGGGGCTTCATGCCCTTAGAAAACACTCCTTGGCAGCATCATTCCTATGCTTCAAATGCCCAAAGATTTCCAGCATACACTCCATGATGACCTGTCACCAATATCCCTTCGTAGAATATTTCTCAAACACAGAAATTTGAATTTGAAAGAGCATAAAAGCATGCAACGGACCTTTCTTGCACTGCCTGCACAGTGCTAGTCATATTACCAAGAGCATATCAGCCATTATTTCCTCTCATGTATGTTTTAAAGTTGTGCAGATAATTAGCTGCATCAGGTTTTGCAGATGTAAATTTATCATTACGATACTCTTTTAAAAGAGGGACCAATATTCAGAACTTCAGATATACTGGGAGTCCAACAATAATAAAGCTACATAAGCTAATCAGTGCCAGAAAAGCAGCTCTCAGAAGAAGCAGGCATCTTTACCAAACATGTCCAAGCATCAAGTAAGCAAATAATATAATGAAAAAGGGTGACGTGAATAAGCACATATTGCAATGAAAAATATTTCATATTTCACAGTAAAGCTGCAGGAGGTACCTTCATTTTCCCAGTACCAACGCCATGTTCTCCTGTACAGGTCCCTGCTTAAAATAACGCATGAAAAAAAAACTAAAACTTAGAGTGCATGACAAACAGGCAGGCAGCGTGAAAATGATAGGGCTACAAATAAGAACAAAATACAAAAGTAAGGGAAATAGTCCTTTCTTGAAATAAGGCATGAAAAAAAAGAGATTAGAATTCATAACAAATAAATAGTCCCTTATTATTACTTCAGCTTCAGTCTAATAAGAAAAGAATAATCTTCCAATAGATGACGAAAGGGAAGAAAAAGAAATGCATGTCACAGACGTGTTCAATAGATATATAGATAAAAAAAATGCAAACAAAAGGTTGGAACAAGTAATATATTCCATTGCCACAAATATCATTCTTAGATCTTTAAAGGTGATTGTTTTTTTTTTTGGGACATCTTCTGGAAAAGTTGTTTTTCTAGGAAAATCTCAGCATTTTTTTTAAATAAAAAGATAATAAAAATAGGTAAAAGTAAAAAAAAAGAGAAACTAATAAAAAGGCACAAAAATATAACTAGATAAGATGATAAAAATAATGTTTAATGATGATAAAGAATTTAGTTTAAGTTTAAAATTTAATCAGCAATGATATTAATGTCAAAAAAAAAGAAAAATTTGAAAAATTTGGGAAAAGGTTGGAAAAGACACTATAAAAGTCCATTAATTAATTTTTACCTTTTTTCACAACCCACCTTTTTCTTTTTTGCTTTTTTTAACGTTAGTATCGTTTTTCCAAAAAAACATGAAATATGTGACAATGCATACTCTAATGTTTAGGTTAAACTAATGAAAAGTCAAATAACTGACAACATATGCTTCCTACTGCATAGATATTTTCCATGTCTCATGCAATAAATGTCAACTTATGGGAGTGTTTTGTTTCGGTAGGAAGGCATGTTGCAAGCAAAAGATTCTTCAAGTCAAAATAGAAACTCAGGTTGGAGGTTAAACTGTTAAAGCTGCATCTTTTTAGCAATGAAGAGTCCCAAGATATTACAGAATACTGTAGTTGAGAAAGAACTCTGGGAAACCTATGCTCCAGAAGCTTACCCAAATACTCCTATTTAAAATGCAATGTTCACATACATTTAAGTGTATCCTTCTGTATGTGGTGCAGTTAACCAGAATATCTTAAAGTTCTTATGCATCTCCTTTCAGTTTCTGCTTTTTATTGACTGATCTAATTGAAAAATGCTTTACCTCACTGTATTCAATCAGGATGAATTTGTAGATTGTTCTGTATCATTCATGCTTAAGACAGTGACATGAATAGTCAAGATAAATCATACCAGTTTTATCATATAGAAGAAATACATACTCTAGTTTTGATTTTGAAAAGACTGTCCGACAAAGCAAGATCAATGTTGCAATTTCCACAAAAGCAACTTCAGCATATATGACAATAATTACTTGCAAAATTTGTACAGACATAATGACCTTGAAGAACTTAGACTATAAAATTGATGGAGACAAACTTCAGCAAGAAAGAAAAACAGACCCTTCATGGAAAAAAAAATTTAGGTACTGAAAGTATCCAGAATGAGCTTGAGCAATTTCGATTGTTAAAGGAGTCAAATTTTCTCAAGAAAGAAAAACAGATCCTTCATGGATAATTATTTTAGGTACCAAACATATCCAAAGGAGTAATTTTCACAGAATCACTCTGCCAAAATTAGAGGAGGCAATCCTTATGCAGCAGAACAAATTAGAACTGAACATAACAAACTATATGTCTGATTCCTTTACTGGAAAGCACCAGTAACACTAAACAGTAATCAATCAAAGAGCACCATCTAATTCTTTATTCAATTGTATTTTGATAGGCAAACCTAAAAACTTTGCTCACTCATTATTTTATATTTTTTAATTCAATACCTTCCATGGATAATGCGGTGTGAACCATAAAGTGGCTCAGCCTTTCTGCTTCCTGACGGTGCTCTTCATTCTTCGGATCAAACAAGATCACTGTATGGAAGTTTCCATCACCCGCATGAGCAATTACCATGCTGATGGAAGCAGAAGATGCAGGTGTTAACATGCAGATGTGAATGGATTCACTTTACTGAACTTGCATGAGATCCTCATCCCTGAGTAGCAGCACATACCAGAGCAGTGGAGAGGCATCAAGTTCAACTTTTGATCTCGAAATGCATTCAGCAAGACGTGACAAAGGAACACAAACATCCTGCAAAAAAAAAAAAAACATCATTTATTTTAATCTATCAGACAATCTACAAAAATGTACCATACATGTGTTTCAAAGTGAAAGGAGAAAATGAGGTGGTAGCTGCAAATTTTATGGATGATAAATTTGAATATATAAAGTTATGCTACAAGTGAAAGGACTACATGAAGCTCCCTTTCAGTCAATGTGGAATTACAATACTAGAAGAAACTGATAAAACTGTAAAACATGCCATTAGAACCACATACTGATAATTTCATAGATAATTAGCCAAGTGGTATCTAATGCATTCAGATAACATGAAAATGTGGATGAAAGGCATCAATCTTCTTCAGTATTGCCTCTTCAACAAGACAAGTTATATGTTCATTGGACCTTTTAGCCTAAATTTGTATCATGACAAATGGCATCTGCATGAATGTTGAACTACGGAAGCATTCTTGAGAGTGCTTGTCAACCCTACCATTTTTTACCTTTTTCAAAATACTCATACAAAAGCATGGCTAATAAAGTCAAATTGATCACAGTAACATGAGTGACCTTTATTTTAATTATTACAAAGTTCAGAATTTAAACTCACAGTGGTCATTGCCTCATAATCAGGTCGCATTGCCAAGCATGCCCAGAGTGCCTCTTTTCTTATCTACAAGCAAGAAAGAGTTAGCCAAAGCACAAATACATTCAAACTCAAAGCAAGGATGAACAGAAATTCCGCTCACAAATTATCTCTGGAGAATAACTAAAAAATAGAAGCATTCATCAAATTAGTAATAGATAAACTGGTAAAGGGAAGATAGTCCAACAATCATATGCATGTACCACCAAGAGGCAAACACAGCTTCATAATGACATAGAAAGTAGAAACTATATTTGGTTAGCCATTACATGGAGACGCCATACTAGTCTTCTAGATCTAGTATTTAAGTGACATAACCTGACTCAGCATATGACCAACATGTTGCAGGCTACTGAATGTGCTGATAATTATTTTATTATTCACATTTATAACAATGATGACTTTTACACATTAAGAATTTAAGTTCTCAAGCAGAGCTCATTTCTGTCAATCTTACTATTAATACTATAGCTTGTTTTCACATAAAGTCTCAATCTACATCCAACAGTGTAACATCGCGATAACTCATTAGTCATTACTTTAGGTAGTTACAAGTTCCATAAACAAGAATCAAGATGGTTCACAAATTTAATTATTTGACATTGGGGTTTTAGAAGGAAGAGTACATAACAGGATTCTTATATATAGTCAACGACTGAGGAAATAAAATTATTAACTTATGTGATGCAACTCCTTGCTCGATTAACTCTTTTTTACAGCCTTAATAAGGATTTTCATATGTCCTAGTGAACTAGATAGTGCCAACTCTCATCATAGACTGTTAGATGCCAAGGCTTGAGTCTCTTTTTGCTTTCAACATAGAGATACCACCATTAACATGTAGGCATATAACATAAAACATACACGCAAAAATGCACATGATGCTACATTTCCGTAACAAATTGATTTTTTTTCAAATATTTTGAAAAGGATTGCTCCAGATAGATGTCACAGACTAGAACTTAAAGGATGTAAGTCTAATAATGTAATCATGATAAATAACGTATTAGTGAAATGATTCATATGAAGCACAGATTAGGGATGAAAAGATAGATCTGCCATATTGATACTGGTAACTTAATTGACCTTACCAGAAGCATATGTGCCATTACAAAACGATTTAACTTCAGTTACCCAATAAAATGGTTCTCAATTCCTTTTCAGAATCTTAAGTAACGTATATGCATGACTGTCTAAGGGTTTGTTAGCATTGGATTTAAGATTGGAGGAATAGATCTGATGTGAAATCCAAAGTTTTAACAAACCATGGATGTAAGATTCATGGTTTTGCAATCCAAGAATCATGTAAAATCTATGGGGAAGGGGGTGCAGTTTTCGGACTTCGTGCATGGGAAGTATTGGCTGAAAGGAGGTTGATATAGCCATGCCACCTGAGATACTTCCCACCAATTTTGGGGCTCAGCAATATTGAGGGGGTTGGAGTTGATTGTTGCTTTCAAACTAGGAATTTCAAATCTACCCTTGAACTGAAATCCTAGAATCTTAGAACCAAGGATCTCAAATCACCTCAAATCTAAGAGCCAGGGCAATCAAACGCAGCTAAGTGAAAACGATCAGTGCAATTTCATAAGGAACATTGACAATAACAATGGAAAACCCATTAATGAGATGAGAGAGAAAGGAAACTTCATGCAGACAAACCTGAAATTAAGTATTATCAGTTGAGCGACTGGTGGAATGCCCCTTTCATTTTCCTAAATACCATTTCCATGGTGGTGCGGTGCTTATCAAAATATTTTAGACTCAAAAATGTCTACTATGTATGAGATCCTGGTGCCACTTTCCATTGGTGGAAAAAATCAACATTTATTGCATGAAATTGGACACAACAACAGAACTCCATAGCAATCTTAAGTTCTACACCTTTATCACATCGACTCTCCACTTTGACTCCTGCATTCTACCTCTTTATATAGAAGTCACATTGTAATGTTTCATAAAAATCGTATATCCCATATCTGCAGCAGCATCCATGTGACACAGTTCTGAACAGATCTTCATACTACAAGCCTCTGTATGCATGTGCACTTAGGATATTTCCCTTTATATTATTATCCACGTCCTCTTTAATTGCCAGCTTACTATTTATAGTTGTACACTTTTTGTACCTGTGTTGATTCTAATCATGTTGCTTCTTACTATGGTATTCACCACAAAGAGAATTAATTTTCCCTCCTCTTTCAAAGCACATTTTGCTAGCTCCTTAGTCATTATAAAACCAAAAATGACCCCTATAAATTATCAGTGCCATCTCCTGAGGCATCTTTATGTCTCAAGGGAGGGCAGTAGATGTTTGGCATTCAAAACAGACAATATAATTATAAAATGAGGTCAGCATTGATAAAACATTTCTCTTCTGAATGTGATTATGTTCCAAGAGTTAAAGTACTTAAGTAACAAACTCACCCGCCACAGTTCTTTTTTAGCCTCTGGATCTTCCACATAAACAAAATTAGAGCCGTTGTGCTTTGCAACGACCTTCTGGACTAACAGTGTCTGTTCACGTGAATATGCTTCTGAAAATATTTAGACAAGACAAGTATATCAATGAGAATAAGCAATGCTTAGCTGACAATGATACCCAAAACAGTTTCTTGAATAAGCTAAAAATAATTCTTGCAAATAAAGAAAACGCATCAACAACCAAGGAAACAAATCTTTTCACCCAATTTCATACAGATGTTGCTTAACATGCTCGCACTTGGTTCCTAGGAAAAAGTGATGTGCCATGTTCATGTGTTTTCTTTAGTACTGTACGATAGCTTGACTTTTCCATATTAGCACCAACAAATAGATGGCATACAATTTGGAGGTGATGGCTTCAAGAATGGTGGTCACTTCACATGGTTTGAACCCAATGACAAAAAGAACATGTCACTGCCCAAAATAAATGAAACAATAAAACCATCTTGTAGTATTTCTTGGATTGTTTGACCAAGATATTAATCATTGTTCATTATCAAATCTGTTAATTTGAGCACCATTTGTCTGTAACAGCTGGTGGCAACTTTAGCCAATAAATTACACACACACAAATATATGTATATATACCATATGGATAAAATCACAACCTTAAAAATGTAACTTGGCACTGACACCATGTTAGATTTGGGAAGAACGGCTAACACAATTTATGTTTGCAGAAAAGTAAGGAGAAAGAAGTCAAAGGTGTGCACAAGAGTCATGACTCCAATTTCGAAGATGTAAAACTAATTTTGTTTAAGTATATATTTGTTATGAAACAAACTATGAGACAATAATGCCCTAAGTCACATGGATACTGATATGGTACATGTACCGGTATGGGGGGCGTGTATGGATATGGGGATATGGCAATGTATATATACAAATCAAGAACACAAAAAATGCATTTTCTTTTTTAAAAAATGTGATAAATTAAATTGCGTTTAAAACTTTTTAAAAAATGCATTTTTTTAAACATTAAAAAACGAAAAAAACACATTTTTTCGCGTTTTTTCATTTTTTTAAAGCCAAACAGTTTTTTTTTTCATTTTGGATTTTTTATTTGTTGGAAATCTACTTATCTTTTGATGATTGTGTTATTAGTTTCAAACTTATTTTATTTTTCTCCCATTGTTATTTTAAAAAAAAAATTACCATATTTTTTCCAATTTTTTCCCGTTTTTTTGAAGCTCGCAATATTATACCCGAGAAAAACCTCGCCGTTTAAAACTTTGAAATGTTATTTGTGACTATGATACAAATATATATGTGTGCATGTGTATGTGCAAAATTCTACAAAAAATATGCAAAATTAACACATAATAAAAAAAATACGTTTTGGAGAATTAATATGCAAAAATAATATTCAAAACTTTAAAATTAATATGAAAAATGCAAAAACTAGTATGCATTTTTTTAAAAATATTTCCAAGTGGGTCTCAGTATCAGCATCCATGCATCAGCGTGCTAACATGGATGGCCATTTTGCCATATCCAGGCCACTTAGATAATGCCCCTAATTGTGAGAGCAGTATTGCAATCACATTCACACAGGAATCCTATGTACACCACGTGCACATCTAAATCATGACTAATTCCAGATCCAATATGTGTTTAGTAGAATATTGATCTTTTTTCTTTTTCTCAGAGTTGGGAGCAGGAATGATGACTTATAAGAGATTCATTTTTACAACTATATCGTTGAAGTCTCGAAGGCTTGAAACTTTTGCAGTTGAAACTTAAACTTCTCATGCGGCTTGCTAGTTGTTATTTTGCTAGATGGTGCTTGTAAATCTATCAGTCATTTGGACATTGTTCTTGTTTTCTTTTATGTCTTCTCTTGAATTTTTCACTTCCTTTTTTTATCCACTTTTTGTGATTTCCTTAGATTTTCTTGAGATTCCCCCCAAATCTACCTTCACCCAAAGATACCAGAGGAAACCTCATGACAAAAACTCGAGAACAGTATTTCTGAGTGAGTGATATTCATACATTAGGATAGTTCATAAATACATTAAGATCTGAAAGAATATTAGCACAAGGAGATCTTAGAATACCAGTCAAATGAAAGATTTGGATGGGGGAAAAAACATGGCAAGAGAGAAGGAAAATGAAATGAGCTTAGAACATTGCTGCCCAAAGAAATATAAGCAGAAGTCCTTCTGGATAGAAGCAAACTGAGAAATAGGAGTTCCAACATACTTCTGAAGTGAAGGTGGGGAGCATGAAAATTTATGATGGAAAATAATTTGGTGATAAAAATTTTTACTTTATTTGTAGTTGATCATAACATTTTGGAAAACATTTTGCTTGGATAAATTTTTAAGATTAAGTATGGAAAACATCCCTAGCAATGGGTTCGGCTTCAATCCTATCTCAGTGAGTCGGTGACATCTGTGCACCTACTCAAGGCAGTCCAAAGGACCGTCATTCTATTGTGCCTCATCTACATCACAGCAGCATTACCTCATTTGTCAGGAGCCGAATGTTTCAACCTGTGGAGATTGACGCAGTGTAGCATTAGTGGGCCTGTGTGTAGAATTACTGGGCTGGGCCCCTTATTCGGATCCATTTAGGCTTTGGATTTGGTATTGATATTCTTTAGGATTTTGACCATTTTGTTTAGTGGGTCTGAAATCCAATTCGAATCTAGGGTTTAAGCATATTTTCTTTTGTTTTTGGACTAATTGTTGAGCAAGAAACCTTAATTCATTACTGTTATTGAGTTTCCCTTCAATTTTTGTGCCTTCCTCTTGTTTTTGTGCATTCCTATTGTTTTCCTGCGGGGATTAGAATGAGGAACTTTAATCACTGTCAGAAAGGAGACACCCTAAAAGGCTTAGTCAGTGCCGAGGCAGGGCCTATTGGCTTAGTTGACACCCAAAATTAAGTGTAAACATTCATTAGCATGAAAGTTGTAGAATTAGCCCAAAGAATTTAAAACAACTGCAAGAAATCCAATATAATTAGAACACTAACCTAGCTTTTGAAACATTAAAGTAGAAAAAAAGAGGAAAAAATCTAAGCTTCCTAATGGTCAGTATAAGATCTTTGGCCATCCTGGGGACTAGATTTATGCCTACAGAGCCCAGGTGGATTAGATGGTGCCAAGGTGGGGTGACCACGTAGATGGCACCTGGAAGTGACATCAATAAATGTAAAAAAAGTGAAAATTTATGACGAAAATGGTTAAGATATATTGAAAACGTGAATAATTAAGCTAAAGTATACTCACCAGTGCCTACAAATTCAAACATCAAAGTGGGGGCCTCTGGCAAGTTCTTTCCATTGGCAAAATTGATTGCCTTTACCTGAACCTCATCCAAGAGTTCCACCCTTGAAACCTAGATAAACAGACAAGGCAATAGCACATGATCATCAAGAGACTAATTACTAATTTACTGCTGAAAAAATGAATATACAAATATCAAGAAAAAAAATATAAGAGTGTGAATACCAAAAAACAAACAACTATTTATTGCCTCTATGTGACATCATGTCCACCTTGATAAACCCCACAAGAACATAACAAACGATATGAACAATGATGGCAAGTCTACCAACCAGCTAAAAATGGTAATCAAATCATTCTAAACATATCTATATGGTCAGACTCCACACACACTCACAAATGCGTGCACCCATATACACATGCATAATGTAACTTTACGGTGCTCACAGAATAACCCACTTGGCTATTTCCATATCATGAAAACAATAGCTAGAGACTGTATTACTACAGTCAGATCTTGTGGTGCCTTAGATCATATTCTTCAGACATGAAAACATGAATCTTCAACTTTTGAATATTGGCACAATATAAGCCACCAACTTTCAAGGTCTCAAGGTCCCCATATTTATGTCAGCTTCATCATCTAAAAGTTTTATACTAAAAAATGCACATACATATTTTATAAGGTTTACTTAACAGAAAACTTACAATTATAAAAAAATAATCACCCTATTGTTTCTCATGTGTGTGTGTGAACTGTGTACTGCCTTAAAAACATTTACAATGTCTGCCAGATACAAAATAAGCATTTCAGGAAAGGCCTAACCTTCATAGTTGTCCAGTTTCACTAAATGTAATGAATTATACTCTAATTAGTTGAGAAGTAAGAATAGTTTGATTCTCAAATAAAGCAATTAAAGAGTAAAGAACATGTGTCCAAACCTGTATTCCTGATAGCATGGTGGCAATTGCAACATCAGCCGCATCCTTGATTGTTGGGAAATGGCACATTGCAACCTGTTCACTTCACATTATCATATGCAAGTAATTGGGTATTCAGCAAGGCAAAATTTAATTAGAGCTGCAAAAAAGGTCAAAAACTTAGACTGTCGGAAATAAAAAATCCATTAACTGTATTTAAGAGATTAAATGTTTTACCATTCAAAATGAAGTTGACTAAATAATTTAAGATTTATGCAGTAAAAGTTTGAGCATCCAGATTTCCACATTTTAGAAGTTTTTCTAAGCAGCAATTCTTTCATAATTACAATCAATCTGGGAAAACATATTCACTGGGTATTTGTGTTGCAACAGAATGCCCAGACGCAAGAATCAAGACATCAAATGCTAGATGTATCAAATATTTGGATGATGAAATCAATGAAAAAGGCAAAAAACATCATAACCAGGAACCGCAAAGGTAATTTAGAAGTTTATTCAAGAAAATCAACAAACTTTGTTTAAATCTGAAAAGAAGCAACATATTATTGATGATGTAGGAGAGCAAGAGACAAGAAAAAGCTGTCAAGAGATGATGATTGATCAAACATTCATTTATTAGCCTGACACCCTGTTAGATATCAACTAAGCTCAAGTAATTTATTTTTCCAGCTTTAGAACCATTGTATTGGTTATCATTTAGCATATTCAATATGTTGCCAGGTCACTTTCTCTTTTTCAATTACAAAAGATTAAATATCCCTCTATAGAAACTTCCCCCAGAATCTCTCTTAGATGTACTCATACATACAGGTATGTACATATGCATGTTATATGAAGTGTGCAATGTAAAGGCACATCTTACGAAAACAGAGGGAGAACAGGCAAAAGAAGTTGATGAAGAACGACTATCAAAATACAAACTTATATTCAAAAAAACTTCAAGGCCAATATCAATTGGAAAGGACTCCACAGTCTGGGCTCATTATTAGGCAAAGGAAAAAATAATACCACAGAATATGCAGGGAGCTTTTGCAGTCTCAGGGTCACCTCGGTGATTACACCCAAGGTGCCTTCACTTCCAATCAGCAACCTTGTTAAGTCATAGCTGCAAACAGGAGACCGCCCCAAGGTGCACTCACATCCATATTAAATAAAGACATACTTATTTTAAAGAGATTCACCGATCAAGAAGAGCATAACATAAATACCCGGCAGCACTCTTTCGAGCACGCGATGCAGTCTTAACAACATCGCCATTTGCTAGAACAACCTGTTTAAAGAAATCAAAGTAAGAAAGCTGTGTCAGAGAAAACAAAAACAGCCACATAATATACAAACTAAAGACTGGCTTGGAGTTCAAAACTTCAAAATATAACACCAAACCATTTGTAGAAACATGTTGACAATAGTAAATGATAAGTCCGGAGAATTGGTGACAGATTACAAACCTGAAGATTGATGACATTATCTCGCATTGTCCCATACCTACAAACTGAAAACTAGATCATAAACTTCAATGGAAAAGGGAACAAAAGTTAACGCATTCATATTTAAAGGCGACAAAAAAGTAAGTCATAATCACAGGTTTGGTTCCTCCATCTTTTGCGTGTATTTCTAATATGTTGCTAAATTCTTAAAACGCAAGTGTTGGGTATGCATAACTTGAGATGCAACTGTCGACAGAAATATTATCCAAATTTTAGTAAAGCACAAGGGGATACCAAATATTTAAGATTGGGAAATCCATCCCCAACAAAAACTGCCTCATTCATTAATCTCTCAAAATCAGCTTAGTGTAACAGAACCCAACCTAATTAGGAGTCAGATTTTGCTTCTAACCTGGATTAATCAAGATGCTTATGTGCTACATATCACCCAGATGGATATCATTAAACACGACACCCCTACAACTGCACATTTTAAATGTATCATGTAATAAAGCACCAGAGATAACATACCCATGCATTGAATCAGACTTAAGGTCAGGACCAATTGTTTCCATCATAACTAGATATTCATACCTTAACTGAGTCCAAATCTGAACTCAAAACACCCTATGACCATGTGCTGATAAGACAAAAAAAGGTCCCAATTATTTTGACTGAAAAGCTACCTAGTTTCTAATGCAAGTCCCATGGACTAATCTGCCCTCCTGTGACACAAGAAAAATAGATAACTCTCCAGATTTCATAAACTGCAGTTATTGCAGATATATACCTGGAAGTCAAGAAGAAGCAAACAGACCTAGAAATTCTATTCAAAAGCTTTATAACTTATCAATTAAGCATGTTCCAAAAACATAAGCATCTCAAAACTATGCATTCTTGCTAGCCATCCCCCCCTCACATGGTTTACTGCATCACATGTGTCACACAGGCAAGGACATTCCAACAGTTACATCAAGTATGATAATGAGGAATACTGAAAGCATATTCAAATGTTTATTACAGTATCATGCTTCTGAATAATTGCCACAAATAGCATTCTTGGATTGTTAACAGCAAGGTTTTTTTGGGTATTTTTTTAGGAAAGTTGCTTTCACAGGAAAGTCTTGGAAAATTTTTAAAAGATGAAAAATTTTCTAAAAATTATGTAAAGTTAAAATAGACATGAAACTAATAAAAGGACATAAAAAACTAGATAAAGTGATAAAAATAATTTTTAACTTTTAATGATGATAAAAATTATGATAAATAATGTGGTTTAAAGTTTAATTTTAAATGTGAATCCATGATCATATTAATGTTAAAAAAGAGAAAAGCAAAGAAAAACATGAAAGAAACGTGATAATTTTATTTCCACCTTCTCTAAAAACGTGATTTTTTCATTTTTTGTCATTAATATTGTGATATCTTTAAAAATATTGCGATGTTTGTGGCAGTGCTCTGGAGAAGAAAATAGAAAAAATAAACCTTACTGCCAAGGACCCAGAACAACGAGTAGCACACATGCCTCCAATTGAAGCTCCTGGTCCTGGTCAAGCAAAGAACTAAATAAGGAAGTGTTGCAGAACGCAATCACAAGGAACTAGTTCCACTCAAGTTACAATCAGATGTTGACAATTAGAAGTACCAAAATATAAAACACTAAAAGGTAGGGGTTTATGTTCATAAAGTAGGCCAACATATCAACAGAAACACGTGATATACAGATACCTTGAGTAACCAAAAGACCTCACCTGGATCGAGTGGGAAGAAAAGTCCATATGGTTTCAAAAATTCATTCAGTTCCATCCACCCAATACCAGGCTCAACAACAACATCCATGTCCTCAACATGTAATGATTTGATTTTCTGTAAAAGTTTAAAACACAAAACCAGTTACTGTCTTCAACAGGCATAAAATAAATAACTTTCATTCGCCACATTGCAATTCCAAGGAGTTAAAAGCACTTAAGAGCAAAAGAACCAGAAAAAAGTGTCTTATTAAATTCATCACTGACAATCATTAGTTTCATTTCGAACATGCCACTAATTAGAAGAGTTCAACCCATTCAGGTTTTGAATTTGATCGAGTTTGAATTTGAGATTGAACTTTTATACACCTTAGCTTCTTAATATATGTGAAAAAAAAATGATGTGCCAAATCATATTGTTTTCCTTATTTTTTCAAATAAAATACTTGTACATTTATTTTACCAAAAAAATACTTGTATATCTACTACTTCAAAGCTGACCACACCAACTAACAAACAGAAAATTGTTTCAGGGTGATGAAGAAAAATGTCTTGTGGTGATCTAGGCGACTTCCTCATCCTTTAAAAAACATTGTCTATGTATTCAAAATATGCTCTAGTATCTAAGAATCAAATACAGGAACAAAAAATTAGTTTTTCCAATTTGCATGCTTTCCTGGATCTCTAGATATTTCAAACATCTTACTTGAATTGACATCACTAGGAATAGAATAGCAGGCTCAAAGATCTTGCTAGAATTATATTTAGAACTTTTAAAAGTGGAAAAGGTTATCGGAAGTTAAAATGAGTCGATGCAAGTGAATACTAGAACCAATCATGTAAAGAAAGAGAAGCCAGTGCAAGTGAAGGCTAGAATCAAGCATGTAACTAAGGAGGAATATATTTTCCTTTCCATTCTTGATAGCACAAGAAACTACTCATGGAGGACAGTTATGGATAGGTTGATCACCTCGACCTCCCTTCATGGAGGTAGAACCACTGGGTTCATCCCTTTTTCCACCAAGATGGTCTGGGGAGCTATCTTTGACTTCAAAGCAAGACACTAAACTCTTGAATTTCAGTTTGAACAGCCTAAACTGACCAGCTTGGTCAGCTATTAGCGAAGTAACACAGCAATGACTTGAAAACTTGAGAAAATAAATTGGCTGGACAAACCTTCATCATTGCCATGTCAATGCAAACACCTCCAAATGGAGACAATGTATGACCCTCAATTGATGTAGCACCACCATACGGTACAATTGGAACCTAACAAAGAAAAATGAGTAAATCTGAAATTTGTATCCGAAAAAAAGGGAAAATAGTGTGCAACATCATCATTCATAGAGGGAACAAAAACATCAAACTATCAAATAGATAAGTAGCTTATACATTATCTCCTATACAAACATCCTTGACACTTACAGACAGTTAATATGCATGGTTCCTACAAAGAAACTTGCTGCAGCAAAAGTGACTGATACAAGTAATAGGCGATATTTCCTACTGTCTTCAAAGTTTTCCAACCAGGAACCTCCTAGCTGATCCATCTACACCTACAATCACACCAAATAATTGTGCCATTGTGCTGAAAAACAGCATACATATTTATATACATAATTTTATGTCTGAAATGATAGGTTACATATATCAAGATTTTGCACCCGCTTCAGCAAATTTAATACTGAATGTCAAGATTTTTTATGTCCTTAAAATACTGTACATTGTCTATATTAGAAAACGAATATGATAACCAATTATTTATACATTTCCACGTATTATATTTCCACTTATTATATTTGAGATGACAAAAAATATCAGTGAGCTGTTTATAGTCTATCTTTCACTTAGAAAAGCAAGTGCAATATGATTCGTTTAACGTTACTATACAGAAGTTTATGCTGGAGAAACAATCAATGTCCACGTGTTCCATCATGGAAAATTAAGAACTCTACTGTTTGGTAAGTCATAACTACTGCATAAATACAATGAAAAAACAATATACCTTATATTTGTTACAAGCTTTAACAATCTTTGAGACCTCTTCTTGAGTTCTGCAGACAAGAACAAAAGGAAAAAGAAATTTTTCTAAGTTAAACAGCAGAGAGCTAAAACTTATCACACTCAACAAGTCACAATATCAATACCCTTTTCAAGCTTGGACAATAAAACATTTCAATGCTAGATAATAACAAAATGCAGCAAATGAATGTCATACTGCTTTTCTCAAACAGCCACAAATTCTTCAAACTATATCAAAAACACTGACACAGGATAGAGGATCCAATTAGTCATCATTCATTTTTTTAGTTATTTTTTCATTTGGACCTGGATCCATTAAGAGATCCAAGATAATTGTTTATAGACCCCATTTAAGGGTTACGTTTTCTTCTTTTGGGATTATTCATTGATGGTGATTATTCATCTCAGCTTCTTCTTTTGTCATTGTTTTCTTTTCATTGTTCCTTCGCTTTCATCATGTCTTTTCGTAGGATGACCCTCTAATCACTGCATCAAAAACAAGCCTCTTTTGAATTTTCTTCTCAAGAAGTTTGAGCAAAAAAAGATATTGGCATGCTTCTCAATGCAGCGACAAGAATGGCTGTGTCAAGCTGACTACTGAACTGGCCATTGAACAAGAGAAAACATAAATAATAATAATAATAATAATAAATAATAGGAAAATACAGATTCAGGTTGGAAACACCAGGTTATCAACCCAGACCACCCAGCTTGTATACATGTTATGCTTTTTTACATAAAGCCTAAGAGTGTTTCAAAATTTGCAGTCCTGTCCTTGAACAGGTGTCAATTGTTCTGCAATGGCCCAGCTAAGGATAATCTGCATCCAAGCTGACTAGATATCGGAGGCAGGGCCCTGACCAATCAAATGTTCAACAACCACATGGGAAAAAATGCAAAAAAGTTGGAAATAAATAGAAGAAAGAACTGCAAAAGAATTTTTTAAAATGAACCACACCTTGGATAGACAACCACATCAGGAATATTGACAGCTCTATGAAAACTATGCTGAGGTTTTCCATGAAAATCTCGCTCCTCGTAATCCAATGTCAAATTACCCTAATAATAAAATTAAAAAAAAAGAACATGATGAATGGAATCTCTTAAAAGCTAGTGCAAAACAAAAACATCAACCCGGCACCTTGCAATTGATATAGCCAGAAAAAATGCAATAACATAAAAGGTATAGGTGCCAAGTGCCAATTAAGATGGAAACTATCGTGTAGTTTTATGATTCCAAGAATTTTCATAAATATATGAAAGTGATCGAGCACGAGCAAATGGCAACAGAAAGTAAAAATCAACTTGGAACTTCTTAATTAAGGACTGACACATTGACCTTAAGAGAATGAAAGTTTTTCCCTGATCCCATCACAGCACAGCTGAAATACCATTAAAACCTGGCTCAAACCCGACATGTGCACCTTGATTTGGTGAATCCGAACCTTTCTTGTAGCTAGGTTTAGTTCATGCCAAAAAGGCTATAAAAGAGAACAACTGGTAATATAGCACACCAGTATACACACCCTTAAACAACTTTGAAAACTTAGACATAGGACTATTCTTGAATCCTTCCTCACATATTTGGGATGCTAGAATGCACCCCTCTCAAGCATCCATGTCTGCACATGTAGAACATCAAGTAACTTGGTTCTAATAGTAATTTCAGCAACCTGGCCTGAGTATCTATTCTAGTCAACATGACCCGCCTATAACGGCTTTAATTTGCAACCTGGAAGGGTTTAAACCATGACAATTGCATGCAAGCATTCAACCCATAAATATTTCTCAAATTGTTAATATGAGATTATTCTCAATTCTTTTCACATCCTCATGTATGAGACCTTCAGGTCCGCATGTTGAAATTGGCTCTTATACAGTTATACCAATCGTAATGACTCAGGCCAAAAGCTGACCCGAGTGATTAGTTTCGTAAATTACTACCTGTCTCTTAGCTAGTTTCAGTTCGCAGTTGAAAAGGCCACAAACTAATAAGATCAGCAGTCAGTAGTACATAAAATGGGCAAAAAAAAAAAAAAAGATAAGATTACTACAAGACTATATCACACACATGATGACACGATCTACCCTCTTTAAGGCATATGTATGTACACGTGAAACCATAGGTGCAACAGTGAAAGTATTAGCTCTATGACCAACTGTAACAACTTGGCGCGAAACTAATTCATCAGCCTTAATTTAGTTAGTGGATCTCAACCCACACTATAGCCCGGTTCAGTTCACACCTAAAATGATCACAAGCTAGAACAATTAGTAACACAAGACATGAGCATCCCGCAATCCTCAATATAGGATTATTTTTTCCTTCCTTAGTACTTGAGTTGTTATATCCAACTTTTAGACACCAAAAACTCCTGATAGACGGTGCTAACAATTGAGAGCTATCAAGACCGACACGAACCACGAATTTCCTATGTAAAACCATTAAACAACTGTAAATTCTTACAATATGAGAACTCCAATAAAAACTGACACCAACTGTTATGAAACAGATGAGAAGGATGAAATCACATCACAAATCAACTTCAGTTCGTCAATGAGCTCCTGCGGCGCACGCCGAGGATGTCCTTCGACCACCACCCTCCCACTTTCTTTGCCTCCAACTCTGCGGTTCGACACAAGAAATTCTTCAGACGAAAAAAAAAAGTAAGTAGATGAAGCAAGAAACAAATAAAACTATATATATAGAGTAATGTCGATCATCCAATCTGGACCAAGAATCGGTCATCCAAGCTAACTATACCAGAACGGAAAGCTAGCGAGTTCGATACCGTTGAAGCCCTTGCGAAGACTCGCAGAGGGACGGATCCCGATATACGAAGTCGAGCGCGGCGGCTCCGGACGCGAGAGCAACCGCCATAGGAAGAGCAGCGAGCCAGGGGAAGCGACGATCGCTTCGCTTGGGAAGTAGGGTTTCAGAAAGAGAAGAGCACTGTTCACGGGAGCTGATGGCGGAGAGTGCTCGGGCGATGTGCCTGTGGGAGGGACTGAAGCGAGAGAACCAGGAACGGAACGCCATGGAAGAAAGGAGAAAAGCACAGAGAATGGCCACGTCACTGAATACCGAGTGGAGAAGCGACGAAAGGTGATGAGTTATCGCACTCTCTTGGAGGGAGAGCTTTTATAGGTGGCGAACGCGGTCCCGGTTTGATTTTTTTTTTCCGTGGTAGTCCGTAGCTTCCTTACCGACATCCAAAACCGTCCCATTATTTCCGTTATTTTCCAAAACCGTGTTTTCCATTTTATCCCCTATAAAATTAGCTTAAAGCGATTATAAAATTCAATGGTTCTGATTCCCAATATAAATCTGAATTCGAGTCTTATATCCAATTAAGATCCGATAAAATTCAGACCCATATACTGATTGGATTGAAAGTTGATTTGAACATCAAGTTCAGATTTTAATCTAATAATATAAAATTTTGATTTATCGAATTTAACGGAGATCGCTAGTTAGTTTTGACTGGATCATTGAGACGAATATTAAAATTAAAATTCAACTCTTAGTCACGAAATTTCGTAACTAAGCGCAAATATGTATCATGGAGAAAACAACACTAGAATTTGAAACCCACATGCTGTTGAGACTAATTCTCTGTTTTTTACTATATGTAAACTGCAGGTTGGTTTCTTAACCAGGTTGGTTATCAAAAATTTTGGAAAACATAGCTGGCTTTCCAAATATAAGTGTTAACCTGTGGATGAAATAGGGGTGAACACAGCCGTGTCAGCCCAAGTTCAGTCAGCTCAAGCTCGACTTGCCTAATGAAACCTCGAACTCGACTTGGCTCGAGCTCGAGAATAGCTCGACGGAAGCAGCTCAAGTTCGACTCGGTTGTTACATGTTGAGCTCAAGCTCGACTCGATTAATGCTCAACAAAATCATTTGAATAGAATTGATATTCATTGTTACGTGTTGCGTTCGAGTTCGACTCGATTAAGGATCAACGAACTCGTAAACTCATTTGAATATCTCGACTTGATTAAGGGTCGACAAATTCGATTAAGGCTCGAGCTCGACTCGACAGTTATGTGTTGAGCTCAAACTTAACTCGATTATTTGAACGAGTCGATTCATACTCAAGTTCGATTTGTTAAGCAAATGACTCAGCTCGAACTCATTCACGAGCAAAGCTTTAACGACTCGAGCTCAAGTAGTTCGAGTCGTTTGTTCACCCCTAGGATCAACTATATATACCATATATGCATTTACTTGTAAACATTATAATTACAACGAAGAAGACAAATCATTTAGGATAACCACAAATAATACACCACATTTTATTTATCTGCTCAATAATGAGATCGAATTTCACACTACGAGTAAAAAACATTTGCAAATTATGTCTTAAACCAAACTACTGGAGACAATTTGAGAGAACTGATAAAGAACCAAAGCTCTCATTAAACTTCGAGTTCTAGATCTTGGATCTCAGGGAGCAGCCATTGTTTGGTGCACCGGGGGCGTCGTGGCACCTTGCTGTTGTCGTTGAGCTTGGAGAATCATGTTGGCTTGCCAGCCTGCAAATTCATGCAATCCCATCGCTGTAAGTAATCAACTTTATGAAAAGGAAATAAATCATTGGAAAAATATAAGTAAAATATAATCAATCCTAAAAGTGTGAATAATTAAAAGTATAATCCAAAAGTTCTTTATGGATCAAGACACATTCGACGAATCCCAAGGCATTACTTATTTATTATCCTTAATCATATTCGCTTTTTCAGATATTCACATATTCGGATTTGAATTTGGATTTAAATTCGAATTCCAATAAAAAAAATCATACTCAAATCCAAATCTAGAATTTGATTTTACATTCCGAATCCTATTTGAATCTGATTTTCACATTTATATCTGAATATGAATCTGAATCCGAATCCGAATTTTGAACTGGATTTAGCCAATTATTCACATATTTGGATTTGAATTTGGATTCGAATTTTGAATTCCAATAAAAAAAAGTCATATCCAAATCCAAATCTAAAATTCAATTTTGCAATCCGAATCCGATCTGAATCTGATTTTCATATTTATATCTGAATATGAATCCGAACCCGAATCCGAATTTTGAACCTGATTTAGTCAATTCTCAAAATTTAATAGCATTAGATATTGGGTATTTGTTTAAAAATGAATATAATCCGATGTCGTATCTGAATCTGATCGGATATTTATGTATATCGGATGTCATTTATTAAATCTGAATCCGATTCAATTTCTTAATTGGATATTTTTTTTTTTCATATCAGTTTTTTTTTTTATCGAATCAGTTGGATATTCAATTCCAATCAGATATATTGACATCTTTAAAAAAATATGTATGCTAAATAAAAATTTTGTAAAATAATATTACGGCTCCTATCAAAATTTTGAAACTATAATTTGATATAAAAAAGTTCAGTGCTCTGCCATTGCATGCTTTTGACGACCTAAAAATTTGTTGCAGAAAGGACAAAAATTTTGGTATTAGTTTTTCAAAAGACCACTTTGCACTTTGAGCCATCACATTAGGAGAAAAACTAAACTTCATGTTTTAGACGTCAATCCGTGATTTTTCTCATGAAAAAAAAAGGGTTAGACCTCACGACGCCGAACATTCATCCATGGACTCTCACTTTTTCTTTTCTTTTTCTCTTTTATTTATTTACTTTCTTTTGGCCCGTGAGCAAATCTCCTTCACACAATTAAAGAGTAAGCTCTCCCTCACTGTTTCATTTTTAACATTTAAAGGGTGCTCATATATAAATAAAGAAAAAATTAAGAAGGTATCAATATAAAAAATAAGACATTTTTTTTAATGAGCTGGTATGAGCCATGGCCTACATTAGCCTAGACCTGTCAGGCTGGTCGGGTCTGGCTGGGCGTGGTTTAGCACAATCTAATTTTAATGAAAAATTAAAATATTTATGTTATATATATATATATATAAAATAAAAAATAAAAAATGTTATTTAAAAAAAACCCTTGTTAGCCTTTTAACTTTTTTTTGTCCTTCCAAAAAATTTTTTTTTTCTATTAACAAATGACATAATTTTGATGATTAAGCATATGGGCGCACAAAAAAAAATTGTGCACCAGCCTGCGCATATAACCAAACCAGGATCAAAGAAAGAGAGGGAAACAGCTTGGCTTACCGATGCCTGGGTCCATGCCTCTGTTCCTGAGCTCCCTGTATTCTTGGCAGAGCGAGCACCACTCGCACAGGCAGTGAGTAATGAGATCGGGAGCAGGAGACTCCAGCAGGCCGTACCTGGCCCGCAGCCTCGTTCTGTAAGTGCAAGACAGGATGCAGGGCACTCCCAGCCACGCTAGTGCGCCGTATATGAGCCCGCTGGTGAGGCATGCTGCACATGCAAAGTGAAACGCCCAATTACCTTAGCTTGGCCTCCATGAAGTGCATGATTAATTACACGGCGACAAGAATGATTTTGTTTGGACGTGATAAAGGATAGGAGCATCTTACGCGTCGTGCCGTTGTCCAGTATCTCAGCAATTTGTCCGAACGTCACGCATGGAAAGCAAGCTGTAATCAGGGCTGCACCGAAGATAAAGAATTGTGAAGACAAATTAAATGAAATCAGACATATGTTTCCAATAATGTGCTCTCTCTCTCTCTCTCTCTCTCTCTCTCTCTCTCTCTCTCTCTCTCTCTCTCTATATATATATATATATATATATATATATATATATATATATATATATATATACCCATCTGATGCAATGCGTCAAACGGATGTGAACACACCACTTATACAAATCAGGCAGTATGCTATGAGAGGTCATAGGATTTTTCCATCTAGAGTATCAATATATATATATATATATATATATATATATATATATATATATATATATATATATATATATATATATATATATATATATATATACACACACGTAACTCTATATTTTTAAGAACAATTTTGAGGAAACAATCATGTAGGAGTAATCTGTATGCTTTAAACATATAAAACAACATTATGCTTTAGAAGATAGAGAGTGATTTTTAAAGACCTAAAAGTTTCAAAACAGTTTATTTTAGAATTTCATCTCCCAATATAAGAAAACTCACAAAACAATACTTTGCTAGATCTACCAATTTTTGAAAGTAAAAGTCATGTTCAGAAAGTAGAACGCGAATATAACGAGGAAATATAAATGAATAACTTAGATACATGGGGATGATATGAAACTTCAGATCCCATCATGAATAAATACATCGGAAGGAATACATACTACTTGTTGGATCTTCCATGCAATCAAATAATCCGGTCGTCCAAGGGGTAGTGCCCAGATGCGGTCCATAGCCACCGAAAGTTGCCTGACCATGCGGCGGTTGCTGGTAAGGCTGCCCTTCGGCCACCGGGTAGGTCCCCGGCTGAGGCTTGAAAGCAGCCGCCTGGTTAACATTATAAGGCTGAGGCGCGTTTGGCGGGAAAGGGACGGCCTGGTTCTGAGCTTGTGATGCTGGTGGGTAAGCCACAGCTGCTCCAGGCGGCTGGCCGTAGAACTGGGCCGGCTTCTCTGAACCTTGTGGCATGTAGCCAGCCGGCGGCACATTTGAAGGCGAAGCATTTGGCGGGAAAGGCACGGCCTGATGCTGATCCTGTGGTGGAGGTGGGTAAGCTGCAGCTGCTCCAGGCGGCTGGTAGGAGAACTGGGCAGGATTCTCCGGACCTTGTGGCCGGTAGCCGACGGCCGGCGCCGCATTTGAAGGTGGGTACGGATGGGTAGGAGGAACTTCGGATCGGAACTGAGGGGCTTGAGGCTTTTGATCCTCGGGGGGTTGAGGGGCTTGTGGGTTTTGATCACCTTGCAGGCGACCCATTTCAATTTTCCGGCCGGCGAATGTGAGGCTCCGGTCACGTATATCTTTTATAAGAAAATGCAACATGTATATAAAGACTCGAAGGCTTAGTGTACTGTAAAGTGATAATTCCATCTGGTTGACATTATTGTAGTTGACTTGACTTGAGAACAAGATAATCAAGCCCGTAGCCTGATATATGAACATATTTGAGGTCAAAATGTTCGGTATGGAGAGGTGGCTGCGGTTGTCCTATACGAGATGTGAAACGTTTGATAGGGAGTCCTGACCATAGTTTATTTGTCGTGATGATGGTGTTCCCTTCTCAGGCGAGCTTGGCATTACGCAAGAAGATTCGTCGCTGGTTCCAAATAGGGCTGCACAGCGAGTCGAGTCGAGGTCAACTAGAAACGAGTACAGTTCGAATTTTGAATTCAAATGTATGTACGAAATATTAAAAGAGTCACGAGTTGAGCTTGACTATAAAAAGAGTATGGTTCGAGATCAAGTTCAAAAAACTCGACTTGTTTAAACTTTATTGGGTTTGACTACACAATCAATATTGAATTACTATAAAAAAGTAATTAAATGACTAGCAATTATAACATTTAATCCAGCTAAATGAGTTAATAGAGTTAAAGAGTTAAAATACAAGATATTCTTAACCTAAACGAGTTGTATTCGAGCTCCAACGAGCGAGTTCAAGCTCGCATTTTTTGAGTCGAGTCGAGGTCGAGTTTGTGCTGGCTCATGAAACAGAATAGGTGAAATATTGAAAATGTTCATTTGTTTATTTTAAATTACTAAAATACCCTCCAATCTAAACGGCTTGGGTGCAGATCCGTGCGTTTCACACAACGCGGTTCGAGAGAAATTGCCAAATTGGAGGCTGAAAGCCTGAAACCATGGACGAGGAGGCCGTTTTCGTTGACCCTTTTGGCTGTTGATAATGTCGAGCGGACCCAAGGAGATGCGGCTATGGGCTGTGGCCTTCTTCAGATTTCTAAAATTTAATACTTAAATTAAAAAAAGAATATTTTGACCCGGTATGAATTAAAGGAAAAATAGATTGGCCAACCAAAAGTACTACGTCAACGCGTTTAATGGATGGAGGTGCATTTAGTTAAGGGACCTTGCATATGGGCTCAAAATGACCAAAGTATCCCTATTGCTTAAAAAGAAAGTCCTACAAAAGTTAAAGTGGAACCTAAAAAAAAAATTCTTCAAATTGTGTTTGATAGCTTAGATCTTAAATTCAAGGTTGCATTAGAAGGTCTGTTTTGGAACATCGATCTCGGTAACCTTAAATCTTAAATCCACATTGCATATAAGAAACTGTGGATTTGAGGGGATGAATGGTGTGAACTTAAATTCATGAATTTAAGATCTTAGATAATCGTAAATCTAAGAGCAATAGTGAACCAAACATACCTTTATAGATAATGGTGTTGTTTCAAGGGGCATAGTGTAACTAATCGGGTTAGGGGTCTATATAAAGGTAGGTCTTTAGTTTGACTCCCGTTGGTATTATGTTCATGTGTCTTAAGATATTACGACACAACATTCAAGTTGAAGGGTGTACCGTTGCTATCGTTGACACCAACGCAACTCAAAACCCGAAAGCAGAGAGAATGGGAGGGCCTTCGAGCATCGTTTCGGATGGTGGGATGAACAACTTGCTCATCCAAATATGTGTTTCCATATTAATGACATGACATGAAACTCACTTTCCTAGCTGCTCTTAGCTAGCTGAACATTTTTTAAACATTTTTTCTGAAACTACATTTAAAAAAATTAATTAAACCATCAATGTTGCATTTTGTTCAATGGCATGAGTATTGATGGGTGTTCCCATCCTGTTGTTAACAAAGAATGTATGACAGAGGCAGGAGCACCGAGAGACCGGGTCCAACTAGTTAAAATATTAGAAAATTTTCATTTTGGACTCTGTATTTTATGCATGCTTTCAAAAGAAGCTATTTTCATCTGTTAAACGAAAATATTCGTTAATTCGAAAAGGTAGAAAACGTTAGGTGCTGCTCTATTCAATGTTACTTTATATTACTAGATTATAATCTTATGATAGATTTAAAAAAATCGCTCGCTTGTTCGATGGCTTCCACGAAAAGTAAGTATTTTTTTAAAGCTTCATTTTTCTTGAAGAGAAAAGTTTACGAGGCAATGCACTAGCGTGTTGGAGTTCTAAAACAATAATGCATTGAAGATTCTAACACTTGGTGAGCCAATAGAAGGCATATAATTTTTTTTAATTATTTATCGTATATAAAAATTTTAAAAATTAATATTTTGGCCCTGTCAAGATTTTGTTCCTATAATTTGGCTCCCCTTATGAAATTTTTTTGGCTCCGCCCCAACATAGGTTATACTTTCAAATGGCAGATCTCATGTGTCGACATCACATGACCTATGGATATTAGATTGTTGATAATTTTATTGGTTAAGTTAAACAAGTCAATGAGGTGGTATCAAGGCATGAAAAAGAAGTTACAAAACACTTATTTAAGTTATTGATGTAGATGTCAATAGTTAAGATTGGGATAGAATATACTCTTGGCCATATATGTTTTTTCAAATGTTCACATATTTGGATTTGAAGAAAGATTAAAATATGATGAAGAAAAGTCTACGTTGTACCTGGATTTGAACTCAAATTCACAGTATAGATCCGACCCATATCCAATTTTTCAAAATTCTCATTCGAATGACAAAAAAAAATCCAATTTTTAAACCAAATGTGTGCAGCACTGTAATATTATCAAGAATTGACGTTCAAAATGTATGGACATTTGATGCACGATATTTATTTAAAACTGAAATCGATCTAAATTTAAATATGATCGGATGTCATTTCTTTACTCAGAACAAGATGTTATTTTTTTAATTTGATGTTAATTATTTTCATATTCGTTTGTAATTGATCCAAATCCAATTTATTAACACACCGGTTTATTCACTGGACGTAAAGTTTTTGCAAATATGTATATGCAACAGTTCCAATATTATTATCTCATACAAGAAAAATATCTCAAGCAATCAATCAATCTCAATATTTGCTTACATTATATGTTACACATATAATTTCTTTTTTATACATTTCTACTTGATTGAGTCAAATCTAAATTTGGTTGCCGGTGACTCATCATGTCTGCGAAATAACACATGAAAAAAGTTGTGACCGATTCAGCTGCAGTAGCGGTGCTGCATTATTGCTGGAAAAAAATAAACTACTTAGAGATAAAAACTTCATTAACTTTAACTTTTAGTTTTTTACATATGAGTGCCTCTAGTGCATAATTTAGTTTCTTATAATTAAATGGTTGGTCATTATATTTTGTACTTCACTGTCATCATGTGGCTTTAATTAACTTCAGGGAGATTAAGTTGCGTGCACATCACCCAACAAGAATGAAGATATGGAAAAAAAAAAAATATCGAAATTCAAAATCAAAACTGATTGGGACTTATGAAATGACATTGATTAGATTCAGGTTTAAATATGCATGAATCTATGATTGGATTCAGATCCAGATCGGATTTACTTTTAACTAAGTATCTCGTATCTAAAGCTCTTACATTTTGAAAATTGGCAAAAAAAAAATTCGGTTCAAAATTCAGGCTCATATTCGAATATGAATGTAAAAATAAGATTGGCATCATGAAATCAGATTTTGAATTCATATTCGGATATGAATTTAAAAATCATATTCAAATCGAGATTTGAATTATGAAATCAGATTTCATATTTGGATTCGAATATGTTGTAAAAATCGGATTGGATATGACTCTTCTTTGCTCACATCCATTAGAATTTGAACCCACATATGTAAATACAAAAAAAGGGATACAGTTAAGTGTATATGTGATTCAAATCTGATCTGTTGACATTTCTGACTTTCTCAACTTATTTTTTAAGTTATCTTGTAAGTCTTAATTTATTTTAAATTTTCCTAATTTTTAGGATTTTGCCAAAAATTACTTTGCCAAAAAACACCTAAGAAAAGCCTCTCTGTTTAAAACTCGTTTATCGTATTTATCACTATGACACATGAAGAAAAGAAATCCAACTACCTGTTGGAACCAAAAACAGAACAAGGGATTAACGTGACTAATTGAATGTTCAACTACCACATTGGTAGACACCCAAAAAAGTTGGAAATAAATAGAGGAAATAATTGTTATCAATATGTATAATCAAAATAGGAGATATTAAGGGCATTATTGTAAATAAATTTGCATTATTTCATTTCTTTTCATTTATATATATAATTTGATAATTTTTTTTCTTTTCTCTCATTTTTATAGAAACGAACTTTTGTAATAGCTTTTTTCATTCACGCGTGAAGAGCGAGACCCCCCCCTTCCCCTGTAGCGTCCATGATAATTAAACTGACAACCAGACTTTCACCAACTCGCCAACCCAACTAACTATGTTATGCCTTTTGAAGCAATGAATCCATGGCCTTCATACAAATTTAATTTCAGCATAAGATCGAAAGGCATCTTCAATGGGCCATTATATATATATATATATATATATATAAAAGTGACCCACGAGATTTGAATATTTTTAAACAAGTACCCTTCTACCAATTTTTCTGGCTCCACTAGACATCATCAAGAAGAATCACAAATGAGAACGATTTATTATTTATGTGATCAAACTGGCATCACGAGATGGATCTTCACACCGTATAAAGAAAACAATTACAGATCATGGCTTAAATCAACTGACTTGGAAACACTCTGAGAAGAATTGATCAAAAACCAAAGTAATTAACTTGTCGCGAATTAAACTCGGAGTCGTAATTCTTGCAGCTCAGGGGGCGGCCATTGTTTGGTGCACTGGGGGTGTCATATTCACTTGCTGTCGTTGAGCTTGGAGCACCACGTTGGCTTGCCATCCTGCAAATTAAAGTCACCCCACTATAAGCAATCACAAGTTACTAAAGGGGAATGGATCTCAGTGGCGGAGCCACAAGGTGGCTGGTGTGCAGTCTTGAAACCAGAAATTTCTTGTTAAGAGGCATTCTAATTATAAATTTCAAACTTGAAGGAACACTCATATATAAAAAATTAAAAAGTAATGAGGTTTTTATATATAAATAATGTAAGTTTAGTGGTCCAGTGTGGGCAATTGCCCACTCCATCCACAACTTGGCTCGGCTACTGCTGGTGTGGAAAGTTGCCTACACCAACCTCACAAGGTATGTTTAGTTTTATATTAATGCTTTGATATCTATCTATCTTTATATATATGTGTGTGTGTTTTTAAAAGCACTAAAGTTACTGAATTAGTGACCCTTAAGCCAAAATATATCGTTGCACCAGTGGATCCTCCTGTTGTGACATTTCTTATGCATACATTTGTATATTTTCAGAAACCGTATATTGGTAGAGGTTTTGGAATTCCAGGATTTTGAAAGCTGATTCTATAGCGGCAATTTGATACTAATTATAATTTGGCACTACCAATATCGCAGTTTTCAGAAGTCTGAGCCTTAATTAATTTGCTGATGATGTTCATGGTGAGAATTGATTTTCGTGGTGAAGATCTCATTACGTAAGCCGTTGGACTCTCACAGTATTGAATCTATGTACTCTCATGTATTCATATGTAATACATCTAGTGTTATACGTTGCTATATTATCGTTGCAAAAATATAAGTAAATACATTCCAAAAAATACGAATAACTAAAAAACCCAAAGAAAATATAGTGTACTTTTAATTATTGAAACGTGAAATCTTAATTAAACTGCATATTTGTGAAATTATTGCATTTTTTGAGGGTCCGGAAGATATAGTTTTAACTTATATTATTGTGGATCAATAGACCAACAACAATTGCGGCTCATATTGGAACATCTCTATACCATGTTTACCTAATGCAATACTAATACTGACAGTAGCACAATCCTCTTAGGAGGGTTTTGTTTTTTATTTTACATTTTTTTCAATCGTGTATATATATATATATATATATTGTACATGCTATGTGTAATACATCGGTCTTAATCTTATATAGCGAATCAAGAAACACTTCCAACCGAGTGACCCAATTCACACCTAATTTTGAATTAGTGGCCAGCAGTCTACTAGTAAGGGTGAATAATGAGTCGAGTTCGACTGGTTAAAGCTCAGCTTGTGAACGAGTTCGAGCCAAGTCATTTGCTTAATGAGTCGAGTTACAGTTCATGAGTTGACTTGTTCAAATAATCAATTGAGTTCGAGCTCAACACGTAACTGCCAAGTCGAGCTCGAGCTTTAATCGAGTTTGTCGAGCCTTAATCAAGTCGATATATTCAAACGACCTTACAAGATTGTCGAGTCTTAATTGAATCGAGCTCGAGCACAACAAGTAACGATGAATATCAATTATATTCAAACGAGTTTGTCGAGCCTTAATCGAGTTGAGCTCGAGCTCAACACGTAACGATCAATATCAATTCTATTCAAATGAGTATATCGAGCATTAATCAAGTCGAGCTTGAGCACAACACGTAACTGCCGAATCGAACTCGAGCTGCTTTTGTCGAGCTGTTCTCGAGCTTGAGGTTTCATTAGTCGAGCCAAGCTTGAGCTGACTAAACTCATACTCAACTCGGCTGGTGTTCACTCCTACCTACCAGCTATTGACCTTATCAATTGTGCCTCCAAAATAAAACCAAATAACACTTATAAAGTGCAGGCTTACCAATCCCTGGGTGCAGGCCTCTGTTCTTGAGCTCCCTGTACTCTTGGCAGAGCGCGCAGGGCTCGCACAGGAAGTGAGTAATGAGATCGGGAGCAGGGGACTCCAGCAGGTTGTACTTGGCTCGCAGCTTCGTTCTGTAAGTGCATGACAAGATGCAGGGCACTCCTAACCAGGCTAGTACGCCATACATGAGCCCGCCGGTGAGGCATGCTGCACAGCCAATTAATTTCACCAAAATGAAACGTTTAGTTGTCCTCAATGAAGCCGATGGATGAATGTTAAGGCTTTGAAATAGGGAAGGGAAGATATATACGGTTGCCGTTGTCCAGTATCTCAGAAACTTGTCCGAATGTCACGCAAGGAAGGAAAGCTGTAATCAGGGCTGCAGCCAAAACATATAAAAGATAAAATAAAAAACACCATATCATTCAATAATTTCCCCATCTCATACGCCGCCCCAATTACAAGAAACAACAGAAACAATATGAAATGAACGATTAAAAGTTAAAGAGGAAAATGTGATAGGAATTTTTATCATGTGATATTAGTTAAATATTTTTTTTCATTTTTCGTCATCAAATGGTCTTCAAGAGCGCCCTTGGTGACTTTGGATCGTCAGAGTTACTATTCATTCATTATATATATATATATATATATATATATCACATAACCATCTTAGGAGGGTCATTCATCTGAAGCAAGTAGATGGATGAAAGAAAAAAAATGTGTCAAATACTAAATTATGAAAATGTCCATCACCTTTTTGTTTTTGTTTTTATCTTAAGTAACTATTCATAAGGATGGATCAAATGTCCTAGATTAGATGAATGTACGAATCTTACAAATCAGTTTCGCCATTCAATTTTTCTATATATATATATATATTATTGCCAAAGAAATTATGTTCTTCAATTGGCCTGACAGCTTGACGATATTTGTAAGAGTTGAGAAAACAATCTTGTAGAAGCAATTTGCATACTTAAGACATATAAACCCAAATAAAAGTCATGCTCTAGAACATGCAAGGTGACGTTTGGGAGCCTAAAAGATTAAAACAGTTTACTTTAATCTCATTGTCAATTTAGTTGAAAAACAATAACTTGCTAGATTTTAAAAGTTTCGCATGTAAAAGTTATGTTCATCAAGAAGAATGTGAATAAGGTGAGTGATAAAGTGTTCAAAACGAAGGGATTTGTTGGTTTGTCGCTTGTTTCTTTGCACACACACATGGACACAAGTATGTCCGAGATTCAAAATAATAATAAAAAAAAGTGAATCAACTATATTATTTCGACCTTTCGCGACTTTTTTTGAGCCCTTAAAATTTGATGTATTTTCATGAGCAACCAAGTTTGTTTTGCGTTCTTTTAATTGAAATACTGTAATATAAAAACTTATGAGGTAAAATTTTCAGCCAAGAGTTGTGAAAATGCAAATAATCGTGAAAAATATGGCCATGAATAGCACTAGAAATGAGCGTTAATGGGTGCTGTGTAATTATATAATTAATACGAATAGACCGCTAGAAATTGATACATATAAGGTAACTTCTGGTTGACGGCTGCCTTTTGGTTTGCTAGAGTTGATCTTCTAAAAATGAACGCAACTCCATCCCTTTACGTCGACAGCCTCGATCTACTAAGTACATGTGAGTATTTGTTTACAGTTGCAGGTGCTGTTAACATTAACTCTCGTTTAAACATGTTTAATTTCAATGCATTAATAAATACTGATATAATCGCGTGCATCCCATTGCCCATAGACAAATTCGATGCAATGTACTTTATCTAACACTTAAAAACCACCATTTGATTCAAAATTTAATAGATGAGAAATCATTTGAATACGTTTTTTTGCACATAAAGGTCAATCCAGTGCATAACGGAAACCATATATGGGTTGCTCGAATAATATTTTTATCTTTTAGATCAACGAGAAGACATAAATCATGAGCTAAGCGACTTAGATTGCATCCTCAACTAATATATGGTATGTCGGAAGGATTCCGGCGTACAAATCAACTTTCCGACATGCAGTCCGGACGCGCTGATGAAGGCGTAAGTTCATCAATTCATTTTTTTAGAATGTCAGTGAAACTCCATATTCATCGACACTCTCGTTTCACGTATGAACATCAGTAATAATAGACTCAGTAAAAATCGACTTTGAACGACGGCCGCCAATCCGCAAGTCGTCGATTCCATGCTTTTTTGTGGTGGAAATACATACCATTGGCTGGATCATCCATGCAATCAAATAATCCAGTCGTCCAGGGGGCACCGCTACTGAAAGTTGCCGAAGGGTACTGCTGTTGAGGGTTTGCCGCACGGTACTGCGGTTGAGGGTAAGGCGGCCCATCTACCGGCGGGCAGTTCACGGGCTGAGGCTTGAAAGCAGCAGCCTGGTGGAAATCATAAGGCCGAGCGTTTGACGGGAAAGGGACGGGTGATTGTGGTTGGTAAGCTACTGCAACTCCAGGCGGCTGGGAGGAGAAGTGGTTAAGTCTTTCTGGAGTTTGCGGCGGGTAGTTCGCCGGCGGCACATTTGAAGGGCTACAGGGCGGAGCAGTTGGCGGGAAAGGGACGGCCTGACGCTGAGCCGGTGACTGTGGTGGGTAAGCTACAGCAGGAGCTCCAGGCGGATGGTAGGAGAACTGGGTAGCTTTCTCTGAGCTCTGCGGCGGGCAGTCGGCCGGCGGCGCATTTGAAGGTGGGTTCTGATGGGCAAAAGGAGCTTCGGGGCGGTGCTGAGGGGGTTGAGGATGTTGATCCTCTGGGTGTTGAAGGGCTTCCGGATTTTGAGCACCTTGCAGGCGACCCATTTCAGTTTTCCGGCCGGCCAATTTCAGGCTCCGGTCATTAATATTTTCTCATATGAAAATGCGTATATATATATATAAACTCAAAACCTTAGTGTATGGTGACCATTTTAGAGGTCGATATTATTATAAATGACTTGACTTGGGGTTAACGTGGTCAAACACGTTCCCAAATACATATAATCAACATATTTGACCAAAATCGTTTGGTGTCCAGGGAGGTGGCATGGCTACAGTTGTCCACATGCGAACAGATATGCACCATTAAAAAAAAGGAGAGGAGGTAGGCCATTTTGAGATTTTTTTTTTAAATATTTTTTTGAAGTTTTTAACTTTTCATTTTTTGATTAATTGACCAATGCATTCTCATCATTACACACTTCTTTCTCCACGGGTGTGAAGGATAATAATAATCTTGCATTTGCATTGTGATTAAGTTATCAAAATTTTTTTGCTCCGTCATTGACTGACATATTTATTTTCACCTAAGAAATATAAAAGCTGATAAGTGACTTGCTGGTCAATTCAGAAGCAATATATGGCGCCTCTTTAATGTATCTGAAAAGATGGACACTTATTTGTTGTTGACGTTGGATGCTTTTTTTTTTTTTCTCTCTCTTTTTAGCTGAAGGAGACAACTAAAATTTATGCAACTAAACTAGGAATAGGAAAAGTGTGAAAGGTACATCAATGACCTGCAGCTTAAACACAACCAGAAAAATTCAATTGAAAGGGCACTTTTTTAAAAATACTCAAAAAAGTGTGAAAGGTACATCCATGACCTGCAGCTTAAACACAACCAGAAAAATTCACTTGAAAGGGCACTTTTTTAAAAATACTCAAATATAATGAAACACTTATATATATAAAAAAATAAATATTTAAAATTTTCATTTAAAAATAAAAAAACTTTTAAGTGACTTGTATAAGCACGGTCTATACCAGTCACAATGTGACTACGCCACTGCCAAGAAGAGCTCATAGAGACCTCGCCAGGAGAGTTGGCATGGGCCATGGCCTCACCCCTCCCCGCCCTCTCACGATTGAAAA
Source organism: Nymphaea colorata (assembly GCF_008831285.2). Lineage (NCBI taxonomy): Eukaryota > Viridiplantae > Streptophyta > Magnoliopsida > Nymphaeales > Nymphaeaceae > Nymphaea > Nymphaea colorata. The sequence goes on along the minus strand of NC_045138.2, from coordinate 20,159,521 downwards.
AAAATAAAAACAAAATACTGTGTAAAATCTACAAAATTATTGTACAAACAATTTAGAAATTATATAGTCACAGCCCTTAAAACAAAAAATCTAACTCCGCCGTTATCCCCGTTCCAAGGACAGTAGCATGGATTGCCTGGAATCCATGCACTTTATTTAGTATATGCATCGTGGAGTATCGTTATTCTATTGTCCACTTGGTCAAATGTTAAGCTTATTTTAATTAAAGAATGTAACTGCACTGCACCCTAAACTATTGATATTAAATACGGTTTTTTTTTTTTACTAATTATAAACTGGTGAAAAAGATTCTTGTCCTTGTTAAATTAACAAACAATGTACGAGACAGAGGCAGAACCACCGGAAGAACAGGTCCAACTGGTTAAAAATTTGGAAATTTCTTATTTTTGAGCCCACAATTTATGCACAGTTTCAAAAAATGACACTAGTTTTATTAATTTAGAATATGCAGCGCGGTGATGCAAAGACAAAACATACAAGTGCATCATGGTCATCAGTTTCTTTGAAACGTGCAAGTTCGTCGTTTGAAAATCGGTGGGTAGGCTTGGGCACCGGGCCGGGCCGCCGCCGGGTAGTCGGTCGTTCAGGCCCGGGTTTGGGTACTTGTTTTACTTTATCGGGTTACAGCCCGCTGTGCCCGGCCCGACATCATAACGGGCGGGTCGGAGTTAAGCTTACGGGCCGTTGGGACCCGCTAGGCCCATTAGGTCGATAGTGGATTCATCATTTAAAATTTTAAGAAAATGCATTTAGGGATTTAGGGTTTTGCTCTGTGTTGGGTATGGATTTAGGGTTTTGATGTTTGTTGGGTAGGCCATGGCGCCGCCACCGTCGTCACACCGTCGGTCTGCCACCGGCACCGTCGACCTCCAGTCCACCACCGGCACTGGACTAACAAGGTTGGGGGCACTCTTCACCTCCCATCGCAGCAGGTAATATCAGCCCCAAATGCCATCCACTGCTTCAAAATGACGATTCATTACAAATCATTTCTTTGTTGTTGATAGACTCACCATCGCAGCATCACTCTCTACATTGTACAGTTGATGATGTTGGGGTCCTGGGGATGATGCGTTTGTAGTTTGGAAGGGAAAGTGGCAATCATGACGGAAGAAGCGAGACTGCGAGAGGGATTGGGCAGACCACCACAGAGCTCTTCCACCATCCACAGCTTCCTCTACTCCCACTGTCGACCTCGCCCTTACCCACTTTGGCCTCCTCGACATCATGGTCAAGAACGCAGGAGTGAGCAGCGCACGGGATCGCCATGACATCCGGAAGTTCGATCGGCGTCTTCTTCAGATAGACCTTGCCACCGGCGTCTTCTTGGGATAGACCCTGCCTGGCCCAGCCCGGTAGTTAACAAACGGGCCGGGTCGAGCTTCGGACGTGGTTGACCAGGCCCGGCCCTATAATAGTTGGGCCGGGTAGCGGACCGAGCCGATTCAAATTCGGGCCCTTAACGATGTTGACTAAACGGGTCGGGCCGGCCCGATGCCCAGGCCTATCGGTGGGTTCCCCATGCGTAGCGTTTGGATGCGCATGAGGGTGCGTGTGAGTTAGAGGCAATTCTCCAAGTGAACACGCATGCTACGTCCATAACTTCGTAGAGTTACACGAGGGTGAGCAAGTAAGAGATCATCGTCGAGTAGGGCGATGGTCGGCCACCTTACTTAATGACATATAGTCGACAATTGGTTTCAGCTGAGGACTTTCTACTGAGGGAAGTCTATCCTCACTTAGATTTCACATGGAAGTAGTTAGGTATTTAGAGGAATGACAGTGACAAGGCCTCGTGGGCACACCTTATTGATGGTTTACTGTGGGATAATCCTGGATGATGGTGCACCAAGTGCCTAACACTCATCGTCTAGTCCATGATTCCAAAATATTGATGAATCATGATTCTAAAATATTGATGAATGCTTCTGCTACATTAAGAATGAGTTAAGGCTGGCTGAAGACTTATAAAACCTTCGACGACACCATGCGAGTTACACCATGCCAGCTACACAATGCGAGCTAAACAAGCTTCAAAAAATTAGCCCGCAAATCTAAACCATGCTGCATACCAATGTGCCTGCACCGGAAAAGAGTGGCGTCCCGGTGCAGGCGACTTTTACCGGCATCATACAATATATCACAGTGGGTAAGGCCGGTTTGATTAGTCCAAATTGTTGGTCAAAATTTATCAGCAAAACCATCTAGCTTATCATTCTTTTTCTACAGTCCATGAAAAATATTAAGATAGCTTGAAATGATTGAAAATTCTAACAAGCATTCCTTCGTCTATTTTAAAGTTTAAACCGTGAATTTGCTTCAAACAGCTCCTTATTTTATCCGTGTAACAAATTGATTTAATTTTCTTGTAACCAATATTTCAAAAGGATAAATTCCTTTTATATATTCTCCTTCATTTTTCTCAATTAGTCGACCTACGATCAAGTGCATCAGACCTATTCATGTGCATTTTCTTACATGCATAATTACTAAATTTCATATTTCGCATCCATGTTTCGTGATCATATATGTCAGTGCTTCGTCAATTTCATTTCTCAGAAAAATATCGAATATTACATCTAATGTCGCATAACCCATAAGTTTAAGAGGCATTTGTTAGTGTTATATGAATCCATCGTTACATTAAATTTATTATAGTCTCGAATATATCCATGAAAAAACTAATACAATGTTTCAGAATTCCAAACATTCCCTTAATAACGGTCCCATAAATTTGATTACAAAAATAGACAGATTCATGGATCTGTCGATGAAATGAATTTATTTTTATGGTAAAATTAATGGAGAAATATGTAAATATTATGGCTATCAAATAACGTATTAGAAAACACAAATTTTCATAAAATACAAAAATGAATCCAATATTTTAAATACTAATAAGTTAATAAATGTTAGTGATACATAAGCATGTTATCTCCAATATCGCACTTACAAAAAGAGATAGAAAGAGGTATCCAAACAATGATATTGTCACTTAATTTTTACGTTTAATATTCATATTTCCAGCATTCCCTTAGTAACTGTTCCATAAATTTGATTATAAAAAGAGACAAATTCATGAATCCATCGATGAATGTTCCTAAAATTAATCCATTTTAAATACTAATAAATTAACAAATATTAGCATAAGCATGTTCTTTCCAATATCCACACTTTCAAAACAGATAGAAAGAGGTCTCCAATCAAGATACTGTTACCTAAATTTTACATTTGATTTAAAAATTGAAGTTTATATGGTAGGTATTTTCACTTCGTTGTTCCAATTTAGTAAATTAATTTAAAATATTTATCAACAATTTTTTAAGTAAATTGTCCAACTAGTTGGGAATGATTTTTGCAGCGTCTTCCAAGTTCCATGCAAAAGGTTATTAAAATAAAACTTTTCCGTTATTTGTGCATTGATTTTATCGCCGATAGTTTACCTAGCGCGAGATTTGCGTGCTTCGACTGCGCCTCCCTTCTACCGCACTCGTTATCCTATTTCCCGCCACCTGAGGACCCTTTGCGCCCTCCCAAACCCTCCCCGCGAATCTTTCCCCTGCTGCCTAGCATTCTTCGCTTCCTTCTTCCCATAGTTGCTATCTCCTTCCCTCTCCATCCATCAATGGCGTTGTCCAGGCCTTCCCTCTTCAACCCTCGTTCTGTTTCCCGTCTCAATCCTTTCATCTTTTGCTCGCGCCACCGTCCTTTCCGTCCTCGTGTTTTCCCCTTCACTTCCATCATCCGGAGGTCGTCCACCGGTAACATCTCGTCCGTTCGGCCCCCATTATCGTTTTATTCGTTAATTGGCTTTGTTTCTTGATGCCATTCCTTTTGTTGTGGTCCGTGTTTTCTTTTTTGCTCAGTTGCAGCGGCTAGTGCGGACTCGGACGTGTTCACCTCCCCGTTGACGTCGAAAACATTCGATTTTGCTTCTGAGGAGCGCATTTACAACTGGTGAGCCGATTGGCTTAGTGATTGATTCGATTGGAGGTTTCGTTTTATGGAGCTGACTGTAGATATTCGTGTTTTTCAGAAAGTTTTGTGCTATTCATCCGGTTTCAGTTGGTACTGTTTACCATCTTGCAGCTTAGAATTAGTGGATTGTAGATTGATTGTATATTTGTTGGAATTATCCATGAAACCGTTGGAAACTGGCGACCTCGTTTGTGGCAATCGGGCTTGTCTGTAGAGGAGTTAGGAGTAGGTTGGACGATTTGGTTTGATACTGATGAAAATTTGCTGCAATTTGCTGGGAGTAAATAAGTTTACAAGGAACAGTAAGAAGTTGGCTGATTTATCGCCTTGACTTTTGGTGTTCAGGAAGCAGCCGTGCCTGCTTTTTCTAGCTTCCCACAAAGGCATGCAACCACGAAAGCGTATACCAAGAGTTTTGGTAGAAGATATTTTGCTATAAACAAACTAGTGTCAGGAAATTGGCTTGACCATCGGTCCAATCTTGAATGGACAGAGGAAAGTTCAGAGCACGATGGATCAATCAGAGACTGAATGGTCATGCACGAACTAGTGAGAGTATATTTGCCGAATCGTCCATTGTTTCTGACATTCATGAAGTTTGCTAGCAAACTTCCAGTTTTCTTTTATCATTGACTTGCTTTGGCTTCTTTTGTTTCCCTCCGAATCTTTTGACTTGTGCATTGCTTTTTTTTAATGCATTACAGTTTGATGAGCCATCAATTGTCATCTCCTATATTCTTCTATCATCTGAACCTTGCTTATTATTGAAAATCTGAAACCATTCATATCATTGCTTGTAGGTAAGTTATAGGAACATGAATGGTGAAATATCTATTTTGAAGTTGATTATCCAACATATACCCTTGGTTTATCAGAAAGAGGAAATGAATTTTCATGTCAGATAATGCAACATGCTCTTACAAGAGCTTGTCACATATTTCCTAGAGATCTCGGTTGATCTTTAGGTATGTGTTTGTTTTCAATGCTATGTTTGTGATATTTGACTGTATTTTTTTTTATAGGTGGGAATCTCAGGGTTACTTTAAGCCACACCAGGAGAGTGCAGGAGAGCCATTTGTTATTTCAATGCCACCACCTAATGTTACTGGAGCATTGCACATGGGCCATGCAATGTTTGTAACTCTTGAGGTAGGAGGACATTATCTTTGAAATTGTTCTCTGCTTATCATTTATTGATGATTAACATATAAAAAGTTGCAGTTCCCTTTTTTTCCGTTATATTCATTTTTCAGCTCTGGCATGTTCAATTTTCCTTTGGCTGGAATTTTGAATGTGAAAAAACGTTCGGATCTATTTTATACACCTTTCACAACAATATGTAGGAAACTGTCGTAGTGTCTATCAATCGATGTTTCAATATGAAGTTTTGGCATAGTCATTAACTAGATGCAGTTAATTTGAGTTAAAAGTTGACACATGACCTTAATGATTTTATGGTGTCCTTAATCCTTATAACTGTTTGATTATTTGTGAAATCAAGTGAAGTTGGATAAATGTGTACTTATTCATTCAATAAGTTATTTCTTATGTGTTGATGTTTTGCTGCTTTAAGCCTCTAAAGAATGATTGCGTTTGCTTATTGTAGTGGAAAAGAAATAGTCATCCAACCAGTAGGAATAGCAGTGGATTTGATTAACCAAAGATAGGATCAATTGAATTGCTTTTTGAAAACCTCTAATTGATCCATCCACATTCAGGATGGCTTGTATTGGAACCTGGATTGGTTTATACTGTTATTAGGCTCAGATAGCACTTAGCAGGTTATGAGAGCCTCATCAGCAGGATGAAAAATGATTTCTGTACTTGCTTTGGAGGGATGTATTTTGATCTTCTTGGACTTATTTAGCATCTCAGTATCTTATAACTTGTATCACAATATCAACTTTTCTTTGTCTTATTGCTTTTGAACACTAGGATATTATGGTTAGGTACAATCGAATGAAGGGGAGGCCTACACTTTGGGTTCCTGGCACTGATCATGCTGGTATTGCAACTCAGGTAGCTGCTAACTTCTATTCATTAGATTCACACAGGTACACATGCAAAAGCACATGTATCCACTCATTTCGGTCTTTTGTTTTAAAATTTAACAATTAATTTAAATTTTAAAATAATATGAAAACCACACACACACACACACACACATATATATATATATATATATATATATATATATATATATGTATGTATGTATGTATATATATATATGTATGTATGTATGTATGTATGTTTGTATGTATGTATGTATATTAAGAAAACCAAATCAGCCTTATATCATTTCTGGATGGGCCAATTATACACAATATTGACAAACTGCTTCATGTGTTGCTTAATAATTTTTCATAAGGGAAACCCGCTCTCTCTCACCTAAAAAATATCAACTCTGAAACTTATTATTGCATATTAACAGATTTCCTGGGTTGTTTCTTACTGTGTGTCAGTTCGTAAATATTCTGCCAAACTTAGGAGACTTCGTTGCCTTTTGTCTTTGGTGTACGTTGGAAAAGAGGAGCGAAGAATCAATGAATACACACTGGAACCTGCTCCTTTTCCTATGTTTTTTTGTGGAAAAACGAACGTAAAAGAATGTGACTAGAAAATAATTTGAAAATGGGACAAGGGTAAAAGAGAAGAGACTTCACGGTTCACCACATTTGTATTATTAGTAGGTAATCTGGAATTATTGGTACCTTAGTGAGAGCCTTGTGTCTTATGGGTTGTTTGTGCCACATATGGGCAAAGAACAGGCAGAGCCGCAGAAGGGTACAAGTGTATGTAGATATGCACTACAAATACCTTATCCTGAGTGTGTTTCTCATTCAGTTTCTTGGTGACCTACCATAAGTTCATTCACAACTTGATACTAGTAGAACTTCTGAAACATATTTGTGCTATCCTTATATTATAGGTTTCTGGATTTGTGTAAGGCTTTGCATGTTGTGAATATGATGTTGGGCTGATGTCTTCATATTTGTGAGAATTTCAGCTGGTGGTTGAAAGAATGCTGGCATCTGAAGGTATAAAAAGGACAGATCTAAGTAGAGAAGAATTCATAAGCAGGGTTTGGGAGTGGAAGAAAAAGTATGTGTTATTCTCTTGTTGCCATTTCATCTCTCTCTCTCTCTCTCTCTCTCTCTTTTTCTCATACTCAAATTTGCTTTGCATAACATTTCACCATGCTTGCAATTGGTTCGTTTTTTCTCCTGATATGACGGTGATTTTTTTGTGGACTTAGATTGACTCACTGGTTGATGTGTTATTTTTGTCTTACCTGATATTAGTATCTGGTCCTGGTGAATATTGGATTTCAGTTGCTATGACATGCATACATAGTAGAGATGCACATTTGCTGAGATATAAATCATGCATTCTCTGGTCAAGTTCTGTCTCATTCCTGTGGTGGATAAATCAACAGAGAAAGACTTTCTGGTCTTTATAGGTTTTTTTTCCTTTTATTGATTAAGCAATCATGTCGCTCTCAATAGGATTATTAATTTGTCAGAGGTTAAAGTCGTTTGTTAACTTAATAAGTACTTTGTGTGTCAAAATTTTCACCATGAAGTTAGTATTCTGCATGTCATCAATTTAAACTTTCATTCCGTTGATTCCGAGTTATGTGAGCTAGACCTTTCTGCCTGTCATCGATCTTCTTTTTTCAAGTTCAAGGATTATGTGCCTTTTTCTGGCTGTCTTTTCAATAATAGTCCCTTTTTAGGTATGGTGGAGCTATTACAAGTCAAATAAGGAGGCTGGGTGCATCATGTGACTGGACACGAGAACACTTCACCCTGGATGATCAGCTAAGTCGTAAGACAGTTTTCTGGCCATCTTTCAATATCAAGATATTTGTAACAGAATTTCATGTTTGTAACTGGGCATAAGCACAACTGTAGTTTGTCCCACATGATTCCAAAAAAAGCTTGAGCGTATGGTGGCACATGTTGGCATATCTTGTTCCTGTATATATAGATGATGAGAACTTCAAGTAGGACTTTCAGGGTGCTGTCTAGCTTTTTGGATGCTCTGAAGCTGTTTTTGATGAATCCAACTGCATTGATGAGTCCGGATTGGCCAAAAGCCCAAAACTGTATGATTAAAAAGAATCATGATATTCCAATTTGACTGAATTTTTGAGCTGTCAAACTTTAGATCGTTGATTAAAATAATCTTATATCTAATCCATGCATCAGGTTTTTATAATTTCTTAAATCCTACAGTTTGGACCTTGTGGGTTCATCTATTTTGGTGGATTCATCAAAAACAGCTTCAGAATGCTGGAAAAGCCAGATGGCACTTTAGGCATCATGTTATATATACTATATACATAGTTATATATACATAAATATATAGAATAAATGAGATAAACCATTTTTATTTTGGGAGTGGCTTTTCAGGTGGCTCCCCTCCTAGGATCCACCATTGCTAGAATGGGGAGATGGTTCTGAAGAGGAAAAAAAAAGACAGGGAGGGGGAGAGGTTTGGGGAGGGGAGAAAAAAGTAGTGGAAAGAGCGAGAGGAAAAAGTAAAAGGTGTAAAAATCAGTACCAAATTGGGGTTGGCTGATAACACACACACACACACACACACACATATATATATATATTAATATATCTATATTGATGTATGTATGAAAAATTTTATGCTCTAGGCATATCTGATGGCTAAGGGTTTGGAAGATGTTCTTTAGAAGCATTCAGTGTTTCACATATTGTCACCTATATAGTACATGGATCTTTGCAGCTTTTGTGGACTGTCTAGCGTCTTCAGTTTGATATTTAAAAGGTTCATGATACTTGTGACATGTTTTGAGACTATCCACTTTCGGTGTTGCAGAGGCTGTGGTGGAAGCATTTATCAGGCTACATGACAAAGGCTTAATCTATCAAGGTCTTGCATAGAACTCAGTATTTGAACAAATGATCTAACTTGAATGTTTTCATTTTTATTTGGCTTTAGTATGACACACATGTCAGACAAAACTATTTTTAACCAGGGAATTCTGTGGCTCAGGTCCCTGCTGGGGTTAACTGAGCTTGAGTTTGTGCTGGGGTCACAAGTTTTGTAAAAAATTATTGTGCAAGAACATGATTGTTTTCTCTAGAAAATTGAACTTCTATTTCCAATTACAGTAGCAAATCAGGGACATGGCTTTTGATACCGACTACTCAATGTCAAAAAAGACTTTAGCAGTTTTTTCTTCATTCTGCATAGCAAGGATACTTGGGTTGTAGGTGGGTTTCCTTATAGTGAGCCTGTTTTGTACCTTAATTAGGACATGTGGAGGCTTGATTTGCTGTCAAGTCTTGGCACTTTTGTTGGTGCCGTATTTGCTTCTGTATGTGGAGAACTTGTCTATTAACTTTTTGATTGGACCTATGGATATTTTCCTAGGAACACCATTTTCTTTGTTAGTGCTCAGTATTTGTAGCATACAGCTAAGTTCCTGAATATACCCTTAATGGGTGCTACTTGCTGCTGGATAAAACTTTAATATGAAATTTTATTATATTTTTATTGTATTTTTAATATCTTGTGACATTTTGCTATGGTTTTATATGCTCAAATGTATGAATTGATATTTTCTCAAAAGTTTATAAAAGGGCTTATTAGAAGATCATAGGATAGGATTTATCAAGTTTTCATTTTTTCCTATAAATTGAAAACAAGCAGTTTGGTGATCTTAATAATAATGAAATAAGAAATGTCAGCCTTCCTCTACTATTCCAACTTCTAGAAACAACTAGAAAGCATATAAACTAATATAGGTTGTTAAAGTTAATAGTACATTTTGTTACTTTTGGCAAATGTAAAAACAATAACTTTATGAAAATATCTTAATCTCTCACTTGACTATTACTAAAAGTGTTAGGCTCATTTAATTCAAAAGTTAGTTCTTGAGTTGAAATCTGAATCTAGAATGAGACCTAAACTGAATACTGCTATAGTGCATTTAATGCTACCATGATCTATATTAAAAGTAAAATGACATTTACGTAGCCCAATTTTTATTTTCAAGGGGAAAAAGACAAATACAAATATTCTTGGCAGGCACTTTAAGTTTAAGGTGCAGTAAAATAAATTAAGAACATCGGTGATGAAGTCGTAATTTTGATTGAAAAGTTCATAAGTCAGGGTGGGGAACAGACATCCTCAGCATAACATGGCTGCATCAGTAAACATGTTATATCTTGCTATAACCCAAAGAAATCTTTATAATTTATATGACTTGTGATAGTAGACAATTTGTAGCATTATTCTTAAGTTCTTACTTTTTCCTCTATAAATTTTATTATGAAATACTGAGTCCTTGTATGAGGTGGTGACAATAACGTAAGCCAAAGTTTGCCTACCTTTATTCATTTGCATTTATTGACTCGTAGAATAACTTCTGAACGTTCTTTTGCTTTTGCTTTTCATTCAGATCTTTATTGCTAACAGATTCTGAACTCAAATAAATTTGGAGGTGTGATAATTTGTGCTTAAAGTAAAATTTAATTCACTGCGTGATCAAGAAGCTAAGGTATGATTGGCTAACTGTTTTTGCATTTTAGGTTCATATATGGTGAACTGGTCCCCTAAACTTCAAACTGCTGTATCTGATCTGGTAAGCTTTTTGTAGTAAAATTAGCCTCGTTATGTTTCCTTATAGACATTCATACATCTAATTTGGGTTGTTTGTTACATTACTTTCCCTGTGAGTGTGTAGTATTCTGATGTTTCATTAGAGGGCAGCTTTACATATTTCTATTTCAAGTATCCTGAAGATTGAACTTTGTTATTCATGGACACGTCTTTCTTGTTCTGTATAAAATTCTAACTTGGCATTCTCAGTAATATGATGGAAATGTTACTTGATTATCCAGGAAGTAGAGTATTCTGAAGAAGTGGGCACTCTTTATTATATCAAGTATCGTGTTGCTGGTGGCACAAGGTATTTTGTTGTGATAATTTGCCTTCTACTAGTATTTTGTTCTGATAGTGACTGCCTTGTGGCGCTACAATTTTCATCCTGCTTGCTTTCCCTCTCAGCATATTTGAAAAGTTCTGAAGGCATGTATGATCCTATGTGCATGCCTACCTGTTATTGTCATGTTTTTCTTACAAAATCTGTCTTAGCTAGCATTCGTGTCTCTCATTCATGTGTATAAGTGTGCTGTTCTTGTTTTTATTTTGGAGTAATTTGCTTTGGTCTTCATATGCTTGATTAATTCTCCTTATTCTATTTAGTGAACAGTTATATGTCTAGTTTTTGGACTTAAACACAATATTTCCTTCTTGTTTTTGTGTTATTTGCACCAATTCTCATGTTTATATATATATCTTTTATTTTTTTTCCTTGAAGGAGTGATTTCTTGACCATAGCTACAACACGCCCAGAGACATTATTTGCTGATACTGCTATTGCTGTACATCCTGAGGTTGGTTTTGTGTATGTTATTGTGTCTGTATTTTGACCTTTCCAGATATCAGAAATCTGTTTACAACCATGTTATGGGGATGTTTGCTTGTATTTTTGGATGTGAAAATGCAAATTTATGAACTTTGTACAGGCCAATTTCAAATTTACTGAAACAGGCATGGGCCAAATGTAAACGATTCTATGCATTATAAAATTTTTCCATGTTTACTTGAGCCTGAAAATGAAAATTCTGCACATCTGGGCTAGAGGAACAATTTACAAGTTGGATTTTGTCATAGAAAGAATTATGACCGTAGAGCATGAATTGTTTTCTCTTTCTTATTTTTGTATTTCGCTTTGAGTTTTCTTGAATATGAAAATGCATCACACATTTTAACTTGTTTTCCTTTCAACTGATGCATATTATGCCTTTCATATGCTATTTTTAGTTAAATCTATGCAGCTGTTTGAGTATTCTCTTCCTTGGCCTGCCTATAACTGGCTCAGCTTATGTATGTTGTAGGATGACCGCTATTCTATATATGTTGGAAAGCAAGCAATTGTCCCCATGACATTCGGTCGTCATGTCCCAATAATCTCTGACCGGGTAAGTTGATGTCATAAGGAGCTTTCTGGTGTTTGAACTTTGACACTTTTGCCGAATAGAGAGGTTGTGAGGGTTGCTTTTCATTTGCACAGTTGGGAACCTCAGAATTTAAGTTCTGATGCTCAAGGTTAGGTGGGTTAGACAGCACAATTTTGGCCTTCAAGATAAAAATTTGCATTAATTATCAATCATATGGCTATCTGATGAACGAGACCACAAATTATATTATATATCCTTGAAAGGAACATATGCCTATTTCTGTAAAACTGACTCTAGTCACTCTACGATGATATTTGATGAAATTAATTAGTGTCTCTGTTTTTTCTTGTGTTAACCCCATAGATGCAGCGACCTTATCCTTTTTTGTCTCACTTGACTTGAACCTTCTTCTTAGATTTTGAGTCTAAAGCTTAAAATGTTTTCTAATCTTAAGATCTTTTTCTTAGTTAATAAAAAAAGCATTACATTTAAGTTTATCCTCTCTGCATCCTAGTTATGCCTATGCTGAATTCTAGAATGCAATTGTAAATTGTGATAAATTTGCTTGTGCCCATGTGATTCCTGCAGGACTCTTCATAAGAACTCAATGCTGACGTCAATCCTGTGCATGTCATTCTATTGCAATACCATACATGTCTGGTTGCATAGATTATCCACTCTGAACGTTATGAAGTTGCTGAGGTGTATGTAACTGAGTTGAGTTTCTTTGGAGTGATTAAAACTTTAAACCTGCTTCTGGCCTGCAATTAAAAGTTAAAACCTTGGTTTTGCATTCTTTTACTTTGATTTACTGCTCTACCTGAAGTGCGGTAAAATATCTTTGAGGGCTTTAAACTTGAACCAAACTAAATTTTATGAGCTTTTAGCATTGAATTTGAGTCTAAAGTAAATAGATGCCTTTATTGCTCTAATTGCATATCATATAGTTGCATGTTACATGTGCATCTGCATCCTACTTTTGTTGGATAGTTTGCCTTTGTTTAGTATGATTACATGAAAACTAATATGTTGAAGTCCTCTGAGGCAGTATGTTGACAAAGAATTTGGAACTGGAGTGCTAAAGATAAGCCCTGGGCATGATCATAATGATTATGTTCTTGCAAGAAAACTGGGCCTCCCAATACTTAATGTCATGAACAAGGATGGAACTTTAAATGAAGTTGCCTGGCTCTACTGGTAACAGCTTTGTTTCAGATGCTTTTCAAATGCAGGAGTAGTATCTTTTGATGTTGTGGATGCCTGAGTCTCCTATTTTGTTATTTCAGTGGACTTGATCGGTTTGAAGCTCGCAAAAAGTTGTGGGCGGATCTCGAAGAGGCTGGTCTTGCTGTGAAGAAGGAATCATATACATCAAGAGTGCCAAGATCACAGCGCGGTGGGGAGGTCAGGAATTTTCTATCTATATATATTATAACATACTTGGTTTTTGGGAAAACAGTCTAGTCGAATTAAATGGAGATACTTGTATAATAGGTGATTGAGCCACTCGTCAGTAAGCAGTGGTTTGTAGTCATGGAGCCCATGGCTGAGAAAGGCCTTACTGCACTGGAAAAAGGAGATATATCTATCATTCCTGAGAGGTTTGAAAAGGTACACGTGCTGTGTGAGGTTCTCTTGTTTTCCCAAAATAAAGTTCTATTCTGTAATATACTGCTGAAGGTCCTTCACATTTATCCTGTGTCTATTCCATTCTTTGCTTGGAGAACCATCTTTCTGTTCATCTGATTGATGATAAACTTAGGCTGCCACATTTATTTGCAGATGTTTTGTGTAGTTGTCAATTGTTTGTTTCTTATCATAGCAGTTATCTCTATTCCATGCTTGAAAATACTGGTGATTGTTTTAAGACAGACAGAACCAAAAGAAAGTACCTTTTTTCTACAGTTCTGTACTGCTTCTTATTGCCGTCCTTATGGCGATTAATTTTGATATCCATAGCTTCCTTTGTATAGGCAGATTACAACAGCTCTTCAGAGATTGCTTTTCTAGTTTTTAGTTGTATTCCTCCGCTGTAACAGTTGTTGCCTTTATAAATAGCTCTCTTATGATCAGCATTCATATTTATGGTCTTGTTCTGTATTTTAGATATACAAGCATTGGCTCTCAAATATTAAGGACTGGTGTATAAGCAGACAATTGTGGTGGGGACATCGGATCCCTGTTTGGTACATTGAAGGTAAAGACTGTGAAGAAGACTATATCGTTGCAAGGAATGCAGAGAAAGCACTTGAAAAGGCACGTGATAAATATGGACCAAATGTGGAAATATACCAAGATCCAGATGTTCTTGATACCTGGTTTTCAAGGTTAGTATATATGCACTTGGTTATTATTTTTGAAAACTTTGATGCTTCTTATTGGACTGCATTTTAATTCTTGGATAAGCAGCCTGATAAGAATGATATATATTTATTAGTTATCAAATGCATCAAATCTGCTAATATGCTTGTCCATGCTGCCATATTTGTGTGAACTGCCAAAAAGTGCTCCATCACCTGGCTGGAGATAGACGATGAGTCCTAGAATCTCAGGAAGACTGAAAGTTGCTTGGAGTGCATCTCTGGGTAAAAACACAAACTGATATTCCTAGAAAGGATGTTGATCTACTGTTGGTCACATAGGTAGCAATAATAAATGCCTGGCGAGAGAAGTACTTGCCGATTTCTTGTTTCAATGGATAAGCTTCAGTTTCTCTGGTAACATGGGCTTCTGGAGCCTCACACTTTATAGTGTTAATGTGGAAGAATCTGTCTGGAAGCTGCAGTTCTGGTCTTGTAAAAAAAATGCTTATAGTTGTCGCATGCAACTTTTTCTTTACTTGCTTGCAAATATTTCTTATGAATGATAAATAAGTGGTTAGCATACAGTAACTGCTTACACATAAGTGAAAGAGGATCATTGGTTTTCCAAGGTACCTTTAACTCCTTAAGATTTAGCACCACCTTGGTTCTCCAGATTACTCTTAATATGGAATACCTATTGATGTATATTTTTCATCATTGTAGTTCACTATGGCCCTTCAGCACCCTTGGGTGGCCAAATCTGTCAGCAGATGATTTTCAGCATTTTTATCCCACTACCGTCCTTGAGACTGGGTATGCTTTTGTTTAACTGTGGATGCATAATGCAGCTGCTTATGTGTGATTTTCTTTAAGGAAGCTTGTAATTTGCTTTGTTTATTGTTTATTTCCATTCAGGCATGACATTTTGTTCTTTTGGGTGGCTCGGATGGTCATGATGGGGATTGAGCTCACAGGGAAAGTACCGTTTTCTTATATATATCTTCATGGATTGATTCGTGACTCTGAGGTAAGCGTATGACAAATTGATATTCAGTCAACACTTCATGATCTTAATTAAGCTAATCATGTTTCTGTTGCGTATAAAATGTATCTCTCCATGTTCATGTGGATGCTTTAGTTAGCCACTATTTGAGAAAAATATGCTATTTCCACACATTTAAACTTGCATCAAGCGCCTTTATATGCACTTCAATGAACTTTTAACTTTCCAGTTTCGTGGAGATTCTTCTTAAAGCATAACTATGAACCACTTTTGGAATTTATATTCTTAGAGGCATATTATTTCTTACTTGTCGGATGTACTGCCGGTTACTACTTCTCTGAAATTTTTTTTTGTGCATTCTTTTCTATAATCATATAATATGAAGGTTTTCTTGTTTTTATGTACGTCTCAGGGGCGTAAAATGTCTAAAACTTTGGGAAATGTTATAGATCCAATTGACAGTATCAAGGAGTATGGTGCAGATGCTTTAAGATTCACTCTAGCATCTGGAACATCAGGTCAGGTGAGTTATAGTTTAGGAATCTAATAGCTGGAACTACAATGCTCTAGTCTTTTCATCTAAGAATTGTTCTTCAACATTTCAGGACCTTAACATGTCATTTGAAAGGTTGACTTCAAACAAGGCGTTCACAAACAAACTGTGGAATGCTGGAAAGTTTGTCCTTCAGAATTTGCCCTCAGAAAGTGATTACTCTGCTTGGCAAGCTTTGGGGGGCTTCAAGGTTTGTCTTTAAGTTTCGTTAGATAAGAAAATGGATTTTTTCTCTGAATTTTTTGAGAACATAGATCAATGATAGCAAGGTCATTAACCTTTGCCTAGACCAGTATACCTTGAAGTCCTGATGCCTTTGGTGAATGATGTAAAGACATCCTGGCATTTGTGGACATTTTTCCACCAATGATTATCTTGATTGGGCTCAGCTAAATAAGTTCTCCCGTAGAATTGAATTCCTTTATATTAAGCAGGAAGTTGTTTATACATTTTTCTTAATGTTGCGGAAATATTTGCTATAATAGTAAATCTTCAAGGGGCAAAAACATGTTCTCCACGGTCTACACTATGATGTCTACACTCATATTGTTTTTCCATTTTTCTTGATGTTTCTGATATAGTTTTCCTGCTTTTGCAACTCAAGTACTCAAGCCTTAGTTTGTTATATGCTCTTTCAGTTTAATGTGGAGGATACCTTCAACCAACTGCCTTTACCAGAACGTTGGGTGGTAAGTCTAATGTATGACGAAACACGTCAATTTACCATCTACTCTGTTCAGACTCCTAATTACAGGAATGTTTAATATCAACAGGTTTCAAAGCTTCATGAGCTCATTGACACGGTTACGTCAAGTTATGACCGATTTTTCTTTGGAGATGTTGGGAGATCAATATATGATTTCTTTTGGAGTGATTTTGCAGACTGGTATGCTAGCAGTGCTTTTTGTGTCTTGCAAACAAGTAATTAAATAATTGTTTCCCTTCAATGATTAACTTTAAAATGTCCGCATTGTTTGAGAATATTCTATGCATAAGAGAGATTGACTACTTTTCCATCCCAAAGGCAGTGTTCCTTTGTGGTTAAACGTTAAAATCTTGTAGCTATCTTCTATTTCTGTCATGAGTCAACAGCTATGTGATCTTGCATTTTACTCAAGACCATGCAGTTCGATCATCCTAAAATGTGAGTCCATTGGTCTTAGTTCATTTTTCTGGCAGGTATATTGAAGCTAGCAAGGCTCGTGTTTACAATGTTGAGGATCCCTCGGTTGCTGCTGTATCCAGAGCGGTTCTCCTATATAACTTTGAAACTGTACTGAAGCTGTTGCATCCTTTCATGCCATACGTCACTGAGCAACTCTGGCAGGTAAAACCTGATATTATCTGCATATATGTGGTTCTTTTAAAATATTTCATCACTAATTAATTTTATTTTCAGATAATCTCTTACTTTTACTAGCTATTCATTGGTTCTGTGATGAATTCTGAATGTAAATAAGTTCTAGTGAAAAGTATACACACCCAGTGCGAAACTTGGATGACCTGATTCCAATCCTAACTGAACTGGATAGGGTTTGTACGGTCACCTATTTGGGTCCAACTGGTTTTATGGGCTGGAGTAATAAAATCACATCCAGACCATCTTTTGTGTGAATTCTGAAAAAGTCTGAAATATTTGCTGCAGTAATATAAAATTACAGTTTCCGTGGCCTGGTTTTATTATCCATGTCTGAACATGGATTTGTTTTTGTTCATGTTAGTCCAGCCAGTAGCAGTAGTTCGTTTGCAATTGGGCTGGAGATAGTAAGGTGATTTTGCCATTTTTTAATGAAAAAACCACATAAATATAATTAATTGGCCTGAATCTACTAGTTTTCAACTTTACCTGGTCTCCATCTGGACCCACCAGTTTCTGTGAAAGTCCCAGTTTTCCAATCTTCAGAGCCATATATTTTTTTCAAGGTTCCAATGGTAGGTTGTGGTCCTTACACCTTATTTCATATTGGTGACCTTGCCTTATAGAAACTAATGCGACCCCTTTTAGATCTACATTAGCTTTTGAATAATGCCATAGGATGGTCACTGAATGCATTCATTACGACTGCCACATTCTCATTGGGAAGCTGTAAAATTTCTGTATTTTTTTTTGTAGGCTTTACCTCATCGGGAAACAGCACTTATTGTATCACCTTGGCCCAACACATCACTTCCAAGGGATGTCAAATCCATCAAAAGTTTTGAGACATTGCAATCTTTGGTGGGTTCTTAGCAGTCTTTGTTTTTCATTGCCTTTTCCTTAAAAAGTATATCGTTGCTGTGTTAATTGTGTGTCTGTACCCTACCTTTTGTTGGTTATGATGTTCGATAGACAAAGGCAATTAGGAATGTTCGAGCTGAGTATTCGGTTGAACCTGCAAAGCGGATCTCTGCAACTGTACTTGCTAGTCCTGAGGTCCTCCATAACATCTCTGTAAGCATCTTACCTAGGTTATCTTTTAGTGCCACTATCTTTCATACTCGGAAACTGTCTGCATTCTCAAAAAGTTGATTGCCTGTTTCCATTTTTCTCTCTGCAAAACTTGTGCTTTGAAGATCTTTCTGTATGTATTGTGCGAAAGAAAGAGATTTCATGCCAATATCTTTGGTTTCAGACGGAGAAGGAGGTCTTGGCACTTCTATGCAGGCTTGACATACAAAATGTCCAATTTACGAATGCCTTTCCTGGTACGTACATCCAGTTTAATCCAGTGCAAAGTCCTGAATCCTGACCTTGAAAATGACTCCACTAACTTGATTTGATTGTCACGCTAACCTGGAACTGAAGGAGATTTGCAAGTTCTAGTCCATTTTTTCATTGCCTAATTGACCTTTATATCCGTAGGTTATATAACAAATGGCTGAACTAGGTATTTGCTTCATTATGGGATGGGGTTCTTATTGTTCCATGGGTAGTGAAGAACCATCAATTCTTTTCACTTATGTTGGAACGAGTTTTAGCTTTAAATAAATTAAAGAACCATTGAAAATTAAGAATCTAATTATTGTGCTTCTACATTGGGCATGGTATCTTTGTCGTGGTTTAACTTTATTTGTTTGTTCAATTGGTCGCTCAGAATATGCAAATCAGTCAGTTCATATCGTTGCTGGAGAAGGCTTGGAAGCTTATCTTCCTCTTGCGGATATGGTTGATATTGCCACTGAAGTTCAACGTCTTTCAAAGCGCCTATCGAAGATGCAGTCCGAATACGATGCACTTGTTGCTCGCCTCAGTTCTCCTCAGGTACTTTGTCTGTTTTATGCTTGTGAAATGATATGTTAAACTTTGTGGCTTTTCCAAATCTGAACCAAGGATTTTGTTGTGGCCCATTTGCTAGGAATTGACATTTCAGCCTTTTCTTAGATTTTTTTTAATCAAATGTTTAGGAATTCCTATTTTTTTGATTTCCATACCCTGTAAAAACTTGCTTGTGTTGCAAGTGGACGATAAAGAGGTAGAATGCATTTCATACATCTATTTTTGGCATGGAGTATCTTCCAAAAATTTCGGAATGGGATATTGTCCAAAATGATTCCATGAGTACATACTATGTCCCATTCTGTGTAACTGTACACGTGCTGTAACTGCCTGTGATCTTTCAACCAAGATTCCTGGTTACTGATTGTTTCGAGAAAATCTTACACATGCTAAGCTTATGAACTCATGGTTGGATAGCTCAAATTTTACCTGCATGAGATGCTTGAGTACACCTTTATCAATGGAAATGCACAGTTACATGGAAACTTCCAAAACGAGCTTTTGTTATTTTGACAAAAGTCGTGGTTTTCATAAAATTTTCATCATTGATATCTATTCCATCTGACATGCATGTCTTTTGCAGTTTGTGGAGAAAGCCCCGGAGGATGTTGTTCGCGGGGTGAGGGAAAAAGCGGTTGAAGCAGAAGAGAAAATTACACTCACGAAGAACCGGTTGAGGTTTCTCCAGTCTACAGTTTTGGTTTCAGAATAAAATTTTGAAATTGAAATCCATTCTTTTCTGATGTACTTTATTTACCAAATTTTCAAAATGGGAAAAGAAAAGGTCTTGTTGTCAAGTTAGCAAAGTCGAAAGTTGCACTTCGAATCAACCATGTTTTGTCTCAACTTGAACAGTCGAGGAATCAGTGAAGATGCAAAGCAGTGCAGCTCCGCGTCAACTATAACCATTAAAAATTGGATACCACGAGTTTTATTTGGACTAGGAAGTTGGTGTCGACGTCTGCATGTTTGCTCGTGCATGTAAGTTCATGCATGTTGTCTCTGTCACTCTTGGTTTTGGGGTTTTGGAAGACAGGGTACTGGCTGCAACGCCTCTGATTACCCCAGCTATTTGAATTGGTGCCAAGTTTTTTCCCATTCTTTCTCTCTTTTATATATATATATATATATATATTATTAGGTAGGTGTTAAACTCTTGAAGAATCATTTTACTACTTGATCTTAACAATACTAGAAAAAATGGTACTTTAATTACCTATTATTAAATAATAGTTTTTTTTTTTTTTTGCAATGTAACTTTATAGATGTGATCTTGAGAGGAATTTGAAGAGAAACATATATTTAGTTAGTCATTTTTGTTGCTTTAATAATGTTTTTTTACTAATTCAAAAATGATGTCTCATATAGTATCAAAATTTTGATAGTATAAAAATCAATTTTTTTGTAAAAATAATTTGAACTAAAACATGATTTATATTAAGTTAGTCTTTATAAACATATTAAGAGTCTTTATAAACATATTAAGATGTTCACATTTTATTTAAAATAAAATTTTTTATTACAAATGTATAAGGTTTCGTTTTTGTCTCTTGAGTTATGTATTTGCCCTACACACACACACAAGAATGAGAGAGAGAAAGAGAGAGAGAGAGAGAAATTGGTGAATACCAACCACGTAGGAAAAGTGAGAAACAAAAACCAGGCCTCTTAAAATTAATTTTATAGTGTTTTTTTTTTCTGCTATCTAACAGTATAGATATGATCTTGAAGTGATTTGATGCATATACTAAATTAGTTATTATTTGACTTTAATAATGTATTTCTAATAAAACAAAAAATAAATAGCTCTGGTAACATGAAGTTTTGATTGTAGGAACATCTTTTTTTTAAACACAAAATAACTTGAATTAAGGCATAATTTGTACTAAATCAGTGTTTATGTTCACATTAGAATGTTTATATTTTGTTGAAAATATTTTCTAGCACAAATTTAAAGGGCGTGGTTTTTATCCCTTGTCTAAGTAGTCGATATTATGGAATTGCAAATTTTTTGTTGAGGGATACTAAGTCATATTAACTCAGTTTTAAACTCTTAAAAAGATTTTAAATTCTTCAAACAGATACAGAACATTGGGGGGCCCGTTATGTATGGGGAACCACATGCTGTATTGAGGGACACCACATGTGGCTTTGATATACATTGTTTGCTATTTTGGATTGGTGAGACTCATGGCTACTACCATTTATTCTTTAAAGAGTAGTACTAATATGACTTACTTTTATAAATGAAAATTGGAAAATAAAGTATTCGACATAATAGATGAACTAGGTGAGCATTATATTCGAGTTCATTCATAAAGTTGAGCCTAAAAAATTTGGTTAGAAGGTCGTGAACGGTTAAGTGTCAAATTAATGGTCTGGCTTAGTGGAATTATGCCCACTTTATGTTTTTTTGTTGTGCTTACTCTTTTGTTTAACTAAAAGAATGGTTGTGAGATCGTTATAGACTTCACATTTTGTCTAAAAAGGGATAGAGTTTTGTACGCCATTATGTATGTAACAAGTGTATGTTGGGTATGTTGGATGTAGACCATATTATTAATATGTGTATTTACTTTTATAACCAAACATTGCTGAAGCATGTGTTTGATATAACAAATATGTATGAAATAACAAACAAGTATGAGGTAATATTTATGAGATAATAAAAGATTTATAAGATAATGAGATAATAGATGGATGGATGTATGAAATAACATGAAAAATAAATATGAGATAATGTTTATGAGATAATGAGATAACGGACATGGTAAACATAAGTATGAGATAATGTCTATGAAATAATAAAATATTTATAAAATAATGAGATAATAGATAGATGTATGAGATAATGCTAAACATAAATATAAGAGAATGTTTTATGAAATAATAAAATATTTATGAGATAATAGATAGATGTAGGATATAATGCTAAACATAAATATAAGAGAATGTTTTATGAATTAATAAAATATTTATTGAATAAGGCGATAACATTATGAGCTAGACAAAAAGACAAAAATATTTGCTTACTGTTCAAAGGGGTAGATTGATCAAAGCATTTTTACTTTATGGAATCTTTAAATCTTCTTTTTGTCTTTTTTTATATTAACTATGATCAGTTTTGTCATTATTAAAATAACACATGAAATTTTATATACGAGAATAAAGTATAAAACCAGCTGCTATCTAAAAAAGAGTAGGCACGGCAAACACAATTTACTCTCTTAAGCATGGAAAACGTTCAAGCTATCAAACGTTTAATACAGTTCTTAGTGGGACATTGTCACTTAGATTGGAGTTCAATGTACTACTCTCTAATCTCTAAGTTTGTGAACATACCTTTAAGGATCACATGTTTTACGAGGATTTAGAAATTAAATGGAGTTTTTTTTTTAGCTTAATAAATTTGTGCAGTTTAAAATCGTGATTTTATTCCAAAGTTTCAACGTTGAGATTATAAGAACTAATGCTGCTCATACCATTCTTTTGGAAAACTTTTATTGTTCATTTAGGGAAATTGCCATTGGTGTAAAAACCACCAAGGCTATAACTTTATATCCTTTAACCCAATAAAATAATACATTGGAATGTGATGATAACACGAGATTCAAACCTTGGACCCATCGCTCGGTTGCACCATTTCCCTTTGGAGCAACTTTTCAAGAAAAAATTGCTAAAACTCAATGAACTGGAATCATGACATTTAAAAGTGAAGTAAACCATACCGGCTCCCTGGACCTTGGCCCCTTAAGCTCACCTCGAGCTTGTTTTTCCAACTAAAGGAACGTAAATCAATAAATCCGTTTTTTTTCATTAAATCTGGTTTTTTTCATTATTGTGGTTGTGTAGTAACTCGAATGCGTGCGAAACTAAGTCACTTGACTCTTTTATTTTACTGTCGCACCGGAGTTCGCATCGAGTTGGGTGCGCACCAGACATGGGTGCGGCTTCGACTCACCCGAGCCCAATTAAAATGTCATATTACTAAGTTACTTATATATTAGTTGTTTTGATATTTTCTTATGCAATACAATTATTCAAGTACGTTATATATATTAATAATTAAATTGTAATAATATGTTTATTTTGTTATATATATAATAAATTAAAAATAATAATAATAATAAAATATCTTCACCTCCCTACGGTGACATATGTGCGAAACGCATTAAAAAAACATACAACGCGCCAGGTAGGGGTCGAACCTACGACTTTCTGCTTAGGAAACAGACGCTCTATCCACTGAGCTACAGGCGCTTTTGATGCCGATTGGGGCCATTAAAATATCATGAAAGATGGAAATCTTTCTGCGTCCTCCTCTTCCCGCCCTTTTTCATGACATCCAACAAAATTTCAATCCTCTGCTGAGTAAGGAAGACCTTGAGAACCAAACCACAAAGTCTGAGAGGCGGAGAGAAAGAGAGATGGACGATCCGGCCATGGAATTCTGCAAATTTCTCCGATCTTATTGCGATCGATTGGAGAGGAACTGCACTTCCCTCCGAGAATCCGTTGATCGGAAGTCCATCCCCCTCGGTACCGCCCACCGCTGCTCTCTCACACACACACAATTTCTCTCTCTCTGATTATTCGTCTTGTCCTTGTTTCCAGAGTTTTCGACAAGTTTTCTGGATCGCCTTGACCGTCAGGTGTCGAGCCTTAGTGGCGATCTGGAGTCACTTGGTTCCATGGTCGTCGACACCGTCTCGTTCGAGGAGCTTCTGGGTCACTGCAACGAAATCTACAAGGACAACGCTAACCGGATGGCGCAACTTGAAGACAAGATGAAAGAGCTTGGCATCGATTTAGGTTCGTTCTCCTCGTGGTTCAGTTGTTTGAATGGAATTGACTGCTTGGAGAGTTGCTTTCTTTTCATTCACTTTAGCCTCCTCCTTTTGATGAAAGTACCTTCTGATTGAAGGTAGTGTAGGATTAGATGATGAGAATGTCGGCGAAGATCCGGACGGGGGATCTCCAATTTCTGGTGCATACATAGATTTGGACTCGTTATCCGACTCAGAACCCGAGAGAAAGATAATCCCAGATGATCCAATGTATCTGTCTTTGCTTCTTTTGGCTTTCTTCATGCATTTGTGCACTTTCTCTCTGCGTCTTTTCCCTTTTGTTCACAAGTCCTTTCTTGATTTCTTAAGATTATTTCGGTGTGTTGCGTAATCTTACCGGTTTCATTCTCGCAGAAGTTCCAGTAAGCAAACAGCTTGCTGTACATTGAGAATTTTCTTATTTCATGTGTTGCAAAATGTAGGACATCTACAGCGGTAATGGCTATTAGAAGCCATGGTTCGATTTTCCCCACTTCCTGCGCATGCCGAATCCGGGTGTAGAACCTGGGTTCGCGGAGGACCTTTAGGGTTTTATACCACTGTTGCTATGATGGTTGAGGATTGAATTTTCTGTCAACTATTTGAAAGGACAGAAGACCTTTGGTGAGCTATATGCAAAATACAGAACGCATAAAATGATGTAAATTCAAAAATAAAATTTCATTTGCCCGCCAGTTTGCTTTTCTATGTTCGTTCTTTTCACACAAAAGGTTGGCGCTATCAGTCACGGAAAATTTTTTTAGATGTTCTTGGTTGCTCATCCTTCTATAACCATTTCCTACTCGAAAATAGTTTTCCAATCAATGTCTTTGTGAAGGCAAGAATCTTATATGAGCAATGAATGCTTTGTCCCATCTATCCTGCTTGTTCTCAGTACAACTGCTTCGTGTTCTTCCTATATTGAAATAATTGAAGCCTGAGGTTCATTTGATAGCGAAGCTCTTCAGGAGTTTCGACTTTAGAGTCATTATAAAGACGTCTATTTATTATCTACATGCATGTCAAGACTCGTGCTTATCAGAGACAACACATTATTGCGTTTTGGTCCAACTGTAGTATACATTTTGTTCAGCTCTTGCCATTGTTCCTTAAGCTTTTAAGCTTTCTTTTCATATGCATAACTCTTGACTGCAAAAGCCATGAAAATATGTGCTAACTACTAACTTTTTCCGTGACAACAGAATATTGAATTATTTCAGTTACTTAACGATCGCAGTCAGTGCTTTTGTACTACATTTGTCAAGTATGCTAATGAATCCCTCATATGGGAGTCCGTGGACAATGTGCTCTCACTTCTCACTCATTCACTGTCATACATATGGTGTCATTTAACTGGACATAATGCAACTAAGGCTCTGCTTGGAAACAGGGTTTTATAGCCAATTGAAAGTGCATTCTAGTTTCCACAGTACCTAATGATGTCGGGAACTACCACTGTTGTCAAAACATTGGATTACAGAAGAGCTGATGATGGAACTTCATCCTCGAGGCCATATTTGCATTATCTTGAATAGGAAGGCCTATCTTGAATAGAAGGCCATATCCAACTGGGGATGCACATGAGCTGAATTCAACCTGAGTTTGGGCTGCTTGATTTTGGCTCAAGTCTTAGATTCTCTTTCCAAACTGAACCAAGTAGTGCATAAAAGATCTTGAAGATGAAACCCACTATCTGATGTCATAAAACACGTATTTTGATCTGCCGAGCGAACCCAAAGTTTGATTGGTAACATAAACATTGTATATTTAATTGCTTCATAGTAAAAAAAAAAAGACACACAATAAAGGAAAAGAGAAAAATGGAAAAAAGGAAAAATGCTCTTTATGAAAAACATGAAGTGCAAATGCTACTATAACATGCATATTTTTTTTACAAATGATTAAACTTGAAAACTGACCACCTAAATTACTCCTTGGTGTAACTGAAAATTTGAAACTTGACCACTTAAATGGGTATCAAACAAACGAATTTTCTTGTGTATGCTTTACTTCTAGGGGTCTTCAAACAATTTGGTGGTTGTAAAACTTGGAAATTTTTTGTTTTGGAGGATACATATAAACTCTTACATAAAAATCTATGAAAACTCTAATTTTCTTGCTTGAAACTAGCTATGTTTTGTTTACTTTATAAGAATCTGGCTTCATAACAAAATTAAAATTGAGATTCAAGAAAGTATAAGACTATAAATGTTTGTAATTTGAAGGTGTAACATAAGGTACATTTCTATCTTTCTGTAGAATAAGATATGAGCATGCATCACAAGTCATACCCTGCAAACTATAACTATACCTAGTTTCGGGGTTTAATGTGTCAGTTTTATTAAAAATTACATTACATATTGTACAAGATGCTATGTTACAACATTGCCTTATTACATCAAAAACACTTTTTGCATTAAAAAGTTGAAGCACATTAGACTTGCAGTTTTAATGAGCTTAGAAAAAGCTTCCAGAATTTATAAACCTATTATCAGCTTGACTCATTTAACAGAATCAATCAATGCTTTGGCTTGAACTTGATTTTTTTGTTCTTCAAGACTTCAAGTTACTCATTCTATCTGCAACCTTATAAGTCGCACTGAGAATTGAACCAAGTAGCTTGTTGGTTGAACTTGAACTTGAACCATTGAATTGGTTTACTGCACTTGTCCAACATTAATGTTTTTGACACATTGTTATAGGAATCACCTTCAATTGGTTGATTGGAACTGAGTTCATCAGTTCAATGGCAATGGCTTTGTGAGTGCTGTCATGCACTGTTCATGTTTAGTTTTTTTCAAAATATTTTTAAATACATGAATCCATATTTCCATTTGAATGTAAGGCTTACAAAGGGAGGCTAAAGTGGTCTTTTCTTCAAAGGCAAAGATGCTTTAAAAATCATATTGTTAAACAACAGAGAAAAATGTCTTCTTCCAAAAAGAAAAAGAGCTTCCCTCTTGCATATTCAAATGTCAAACACAAGGATCCTGCCATGGATATTTATTATTTATTTTTCACTCTTTGAACACTCATAAGTCATAATGCTTGTTTAAGTGGTAGAATTCTCGTCAGTAATTCATTTAGATTGACAATTCTTTTAATAGTTTGTTTGTGTATGGTTAGATTTTATCATTCATGTTTCTTTTCACAGAATAGATTGTTGATGTGTTTCAATTGGTTTTTGTTTGTTGCACTGAAGTTTCTCTTCATGGTCGTAGTTCCTTTTTTATTTTAATTACTTATGCAGTTATATTTGATGATATTAGACTGTTGATTTCTTTGACATTTAACAGACTGGATGACTCTCTATCATTTCGAGAGTTGGGATTCTCCGATGCTTTTCTTGCCACTTTGGCCTCTGAAGGTCTGTCCATTTTCTATTTTTTCTTTTCTATGGTTATAAGATGAGATTTTAGCTCAAGGAATACTGGAATGTGAGTCACAAGTCCCTCCAATCCGGTAGTTGGATACTCGTGTAATGAAAGTTTTTGGCATTGCTCGTCTTTTTGCCTCATTTATTGCAATGGGAATTCAAACTTATCAAACTTTTTAATTCTTTTTGTTTTCTGCTTCTGTCTAAGATCTCGATGTTTTTTTGTTTTTATTAGAAGTGTTCTGCAGTATGTTTTGGGTGGCTTAGAATGTTATTTTTTTTCAGTCCTCTTTTCTCAATATCAAGCTAAGAATTTGTAGATTTCAATTTTTATTAACTGAATAAGGCTCTTATTACAGATGACAGACTAGAAAGCCCCAGTTACTCTTCTTCGGAACCATCAAAGTAAGAGAATATGTGTATAAGAGATTCTTTCTGAATTTGCTTGTTTTATAAGGTTCCTTCTGCTTTAAATTTTTCTCTCCATTTGTTAACTTGCCAGGTATGAGAAAGATAATCACATTAATGTTGGTAATGGTTCGGACAAACATTCTTCGGATATTTCAGGTTAAATGCAGAATTGTTCTCCTAATAGTCCATCCTCTGAGATGTCTTTCTGCATTGTCTGAAAATTTTCTCCTGATGCTTCTTCTTTGACTCCGCATTGGCTTCAGATCACTTGCTGGATAATGGTGATACACTCAGTCAATCTGCTGGACATAGAATAGAAGTCGCAAAGAGCGACTATGATCAGCTTCCTTTCTATTTGAGAATTTTAGCTTCATGGGAGGTCTGACCTGCTATAAAATGAGATGCTTCTTATACTGCTTGATTAGTATTCTTTGGTTTATTGGAAAATTATTCAATGTTACAACTGCCTTTGTTTCTTATGCGGTGAGATAAGACTTGACCACTTGATATAGGAGCTGCATGAAGCTGTCTTGAAGATGAACGAGAGGCTGTGTGGACACGGCATTTATTCATTCGATCAAAG
Source organism: Nymphaea colorata (assembly GCF_008831285.2). Taxonomy (NCBI): domain Eukaryota; kingdom Viridiplantae; phylum Streptophyta; class Magnoliopsida; order Nymphaeales; family Nymphaeaceae; genus Nymphaea; species Nymphaea colorata. The sequence goes on along the minus strand of NC_045138.2, from coordinate 20,131,205 downwards.
TAGGCTCGAGTCATTGGGGCTAGGTATGTAAATCTTATTGTTTTTAACTGGCCATCTATTACCGGTTGACAGTGTCCTCTGTTTAAAATTTAAATTGAAAAAGGCAAGGCTTAAATTGCTGACATTTAAGAATTGCCTTCTTGATTCTTGATATTCGCTTCGATCTTTGGTTTCTTGCACTCAGGACTCAAAGCCAGGTCTTGCCTCCTAGTACTACTTCAGATGAAACGTTTGGTGCTCGAGAGTAGCGTAGATGGTGCTGTTGTTTATCGAGTGGCTGATTTGTGATATATATACATATTATATATATCTCTCTCCCCACTTATCCTGTTATCCATGCACTTGATCTATTCTTTTTTGCTAGGTGTGCAGGTAAATAATTCATCCTATTGACAGTTTTTATTTTCATGAGTTGTCTCTTAGTAGACCCGTCCCGTGTTTCTTGCAGTTTGCTCGTTGGCCTGCGTTATTCCAGGACCCGGTAAAGTGAATAAAACTAAGTTTCTAGAGTGCTTGTCTTTGCTACTAGTGCTTCCAATGGAGTACTGAATGGGTTTATGTGTGTCTTTTTATGTATGTCACAAGAGAGCTGGTCATCCGCTGGGGTTTTGCTAGCTAAGTTATGCGTGCATCAAGCATTGTGAAAACGTGATGACTTCTTTTCTCTTAAGAAATCTGTAGCCTAGGAAAATGAGTGTAGTCAAATCGGTTTAAACAGGAATTCATTCACTTGGCGTTAAGTGTGTTTCTGGAGAATTGAGACCTCTAGGCTGAAGGAGGTTAAAGATTCAACAACCCGGTTTCCCTCTTAATTATTCTTTAAAGAGCCTATCTAGCTCGAGCTTGCTTACTAAAGTATTCAGAAAAGCACCAAATTATTACATCGGACGTTATAATTGTGACAATGGAGCATATGCTCATTCAGATGTGACGCATCATTTTTGCTTTATGCATGCTGAGCCCGCATTTGAAGCCTTGGCTCAAATTAAGAACTCTGAGCTCAATATCTGTGCTGCTTCTTGAATCAAGCAATAAAAACTAGTGGGCCCGTCTGGTTCCCGGAAACAGGAACATCTTGCTCTGCTGTTCTTGGAAATATGTACGTGCATCTGTGCTTCGTGGGACATCCAATATTGTCTTTTATAAAATCGTACAATCAGGGATAGACCGAGCTGCGTCCCTCGTTTGATTCACTTGGCTGCAAAAGTGACTGCTGTCGAGAATGCATAGGCTTTGGTCATGTCTTCCTGTTGAAGGCTATGTTGGAATTGGATCTGGGCCATCAAAGAAGGTTCATAACATTGTTAAGAAAAAATACTGCATCAATAAAGGAAAATCTGTTAATAAAAATAGTAATTTGAGCGTTATAAATTTGTCAGATTATGTGTAAACCAAAAATTGTAATAGTTGGAGCATAGTAATCTTCCAAATTTAATATGTAAAGTTAAACTAAATGAGCATAATTGTCACTACTTATTAATATTTCCGTAAAATAATGTAAAACAAAAGTAGTTAATCATGCACCCAAATAATTATTCGTAATTTGTTTGCAGATGTACGTAGCTTGTTTATGCATATTGACGGCCTTTTTACATGTACAAGCTCATTTTGAAATAGCTAGTCTGCTCATGGTATATTCATACCTGTTTACAAGTACATCCCTCGAAGCATGTAAACAAATATATATGAATTTGGACGTGCAACCATAAACATACAATTTTTATCGAGACCCACGAGCCATGGCCATGTCCATATATGGTCTTGTTGACACAACACAAACTCAGAGAACCAATTTTGCTCAGCAAAATCAATCTTCGTTGAACCTGTTTCTACATCACAACAAATATAGAGTATTTTTTTCTCACATTAATTATCAAAAGAAAGCAATTCATCATACAACTAGGATCACCAAAGTATACATAAAAACAAGCGAACAATTTTATGAAGGTTAATCATTCATTTGAGCCAACAAAATAAGAAAGTTCACAAACAAAGTGATAATTGTTATCAACGAATCAAACAAGTTTCCTTCCTTATCACATACTTTGTCTTATGGAACAAGGTTTTTTTCAAGTACATATTAAGGAAGTCATTGCAAAGACGAGACTCATGGCGACGTACATACGAGACCTTTTTGAAGCTTCTCTCTTGTGACCCATGTGAATCAACCTTCTATTACATGCTCGTCCTCGTGGCCATGTACTCCTGTAACCAGTGATTCTTCTTCTTCACATTGTCGAATGATCTATACATGCTACCACCATACTTACAGACTTGAAGTTGACGCTGTTCCCACGAATCATAGATAGATGCCTTTATATTCAAGAACGACATGATATTTTCGATGATGAATCGTCTTTGGTTCCCTTCACAATAGTTGAAAATAAAACATCCACGAAATTTCCGACTCTACCATTGATCTCATCTCTATTTCCATTGCATGTATATAAAAGCGTAGGTTTCTTTTCATTTGTTATATTTTTTAATATATTCAGCCCACACAATACCGTTTTCTACTGTTACCAACTTCTTTGGGGGTCCCATCCAAAGCCACTCGCATATATCTTTTCATTCATAATAGATTAATTTGGTTTTCCATATTTGTTTGTGTTTGTTCCTAATTTTTCTTACAAGCATGCCTCCATAAGTTTCGATCACCTCCTTCCCCACCTCTTTCACGGCAAGAATCCTTCAACCTCCCCTGTGTTTTCATCACCAGAATGAAAGCTTGCCCTGCATACAATCGAACAAGTAGTACGTTTGGTCTTTATAGCATGTCAGTTTATCTTGTGCCCCAGAAACTTGCCTATACTCCATTACTACATGGAAACGCATTCAAGAAGTTCACATTATATGACACATATTCAAATAACTCTCCCATAGTATATATATGCACGAACATACCAATATAGGCATATAAATATATCACAACATTCCCAGTATTATGATACAGTATATATTTGATATATAATCAGTATATCAGTCTCCATGCATTTTAAGTACCCAACATCACTATGGATCTGTAATAACAAATAAATCCGCTGCCAGAAAAAGGGAACCACATTTGCCAACAACATATATAGAGATAGAAAGAGACAGGGAGAGGTGAGAGAGTAATCTTACCTTCGATCCAGACCCCTGCAGATTGCAGCACCTTCCAGGGGCAGAAGCCAGAAATTTCTGACTAGCACTAGTAATAAATTTTAAATTTTAAAAGAGTATCAACATGTAAATGAGAAAAAAATTGCCCTAAGATGTCAACTATAAATAAGTATGTTTTGAAGTTTCTGTCGGCAATTGCCCACATGTTGCCCACACCTGCCTCCACCCCCTGGTGCCTTGTTCTCGAGCATCCTGTGATCATACAATGAGTAACTCAAAAAGCGCAGACACCCAGTTCCAAATGTTCCAACGGTGTTTGTGCCTCCTCTACCGTCTTGGATTAGCCCCATTACTCTTCTTGGGATAGCTCTAACGCCCTCCAAGCTTATAGCCACACGTCCTGAGAATTAATGGCCACTGCAATGTCTATGCCTCGTTAGATAGGAATGCACCGTATACCAACTAAAACCATTCTACTTAGAAGCATGTACTGTATCTTGATAACTAATTTAAGTATCCACAACATTTCATTGCGGGCTCTCCATCTGCAAGTTTATCTGTAGTCTGTAAGTACCTTCAAGTGCCACAGAAGCACCAAAACTTATAACTGGAATATCGATACTATTCATGGAGGTGCTGAAACTTTACATTCCAAGAGATATCTTTTGCATCCGAAAGCATGACATTTTAGACAAGAAAAAAGAGATTTTGAAGTTCAACAGGAATCCGCTACGCTACCTTACAGTAGCAGCAGAAGCACATGTGAGCTGGTGTAGGCAATTGCACATATTGGTACCACATAAATTGTTTATTTGTATATTTACATATTTCTAGTTCCACTACTGCTTTCAACTGAGCAGGTTATATATTATGGGGACCATGAATTGTAGGCTTGTAGTGACCAAAATGTCACTACAGGTCAAATAGAAGACTCTCCTCCCATAAGAGCAAAAATGAAACTCAAAAAAAAAAATCCTAAAAAATTAGCAAAATGTATTTCTGGTAAAACGTGGGAATATGTCGTCCCATGTTAGCCACTCTGCTCCCACATGCATCTAAATCACATAGGCTGGTCCAGCCAAGTACATTCTACAGGTGTTCTTGTGTGATATTATATCCAGAGAGAACGGACGAATTAAGCCTGAAATTTTTATTAAAGGATACTAATAATAAGATTAAAATTTTTAAAGGGCATTAATATGTAAATAAAAATATGCCCCACATAGCAATATAGAAGGAAATAATTTTTGTGAACCTAAGTAAGCAATTGTCCATACCTGCCCTAGCCCTTGCCCCTGCCAAGGGAGGGCAAGCAGGGACCTTGCCCTCGACCCCCTCAAATGTTAAAAAATTCAAAAATTTATATGTAAATTTTAAAAAAATTAGTTTAACTTATATAAAAATTTATATATATATATATATATATATATATATATATATATATATATATATATATATATATATATTCTAATAAAATTTTGAAACTGTAGTTAGGTTCCTACAACCAAAAATTCCTGACTCCACTCTTAACCCCGAGGTTGGTCTTCTTTTAGAGCCAACATTCCTCAATGGCTAAGCTTCCCTTGATGGTCCGAAGAGATTGGTGTTTTTTTCAATGGGCGTGAATTGTGAACGTCGCTATGATGGAAGGACATCGTGAGTTCAAATCTCATCTGAATGATTTTTTATTGCAAGGCTTATGCACTTCGTACCTCATCTGTTCCTGAATGGGACCCCAAGAGTTTGGCGATGGTGATGAGTTTCCTTGGGATCTTGCTAAAAGGAGTTGAGCATCATGTGCGAGCACTGCCCTCAAAAAAATTTTCATATTCATACTTCAGAGTTTTGTTTTTTTAATTTACATATTGGTGTCCCTTAAAAATTTTAAATGTTATACATATTACATAGTGCCCCTTAACCAATTTTTTTTTGGCTCTGCCCTTCTTGTAAAGTATTCATGATGAAAATTTTCGTCATATTTTTTTTTCCTGACTCATTCCTAAAAAAAATAAAGTATTCCTTGCATGGACAGTAATGATTATAAAGTTGATATATGAATTTCATGTAGCTACAATAGCCAGGGACATCAATTGATCCGGAATTAGATTAGATATCATCTAACTGAATTGCTTCGAAAAAGTAGGATATGGAAATGGCTTACCTTTTCATTAACAAATTAATGGATCGGGTTCGGGTTTAAAACATGAGATGTACAAATAATTTTAATAAATATACAATGTCAGGAATCCAATAGTTTGAAATTTGGTTTTTTGAATATATAATATTGTGGTTAGGATTCGATTGTGCATTTGAAAGTCAGATTCTAATTCAGTTGTGAGTTTAAACAGATTCAAAACAGATTCCAACATGGTACAAATTTTTCTTTGTTTACATTCAAATCCGAATTTGAATTTGAATATATATTTATATACCTTTACCTAAATTTGACACCCCTACCAAATTCATGTAGTTTGAGACGGTTTGAAATGTATTAAATCGAAATTTTTCCATAAATTTAATAAGCAATATTGCCGACTTGCCCAAGTTGGTGTGAATAATCAATAATCGTTGAGTTTATCCCTTTATATTCAGAAAATGGCCGTCAAAGTAGGTTTTGGTAATTTTAGTCTTTTCTTTTTTCAGATTAAGCACCATAAAATTTAAGTATTATGAAAATATCAACATATATTTAAAAAAAAAAACAAGACTATATTGTGATATGACGCTTCTCAATCGGTAGAATTCAAAAAAGTGGTTTCTTACAAGAAGAATAAAATGCTTTTATAGTAAAACGGCGGAACACGGGTTCCCATGGTAGAGACCCAAATCGAGGCCTCTTTGTTCTAATTTTGTTAATTTTCAAAGTTTGGGTAGTTTGCAATTTGACAAATTCAACACGGCGTTGTGAAAACATGACCGTCTGCTGGAAACTATATGATCATTATTTTCTCTTTTTAAACTTTAAGTTGTGTTTGATGGTTTTAGATCTCGTATCTGAGGTCGGATTTGTTGAGTAAATCTGATGTTTATCAAACTGTAGATCCAAGAAGCACAGAGTTGAATTCGTGAGAATGCAGAAATCCATCAATCTCAAATCCAAAGGGGAGGAGGAGGTCTTAGTTCAAGTGGATTTCATATTTTCGCATGAAGGTAGAGAGGGAATGAAATAAAAGTCCGAGATAATGCATCAAAGAGGGGATTTTTTAACTAAGATTTTAACTTCTCGGATCTCCAATCCAAAGTTCTAAAATCTATCATGGATCTAAGATCTAAAGCAAGTGTCTCGCGTGCACTGATCTCCTTGAAAAAACTTCAGATCGTTGACATTGTTATGTCAAAACATACAGCTGGGTATACAAGGTCACCGTGGATAGATGCATGCAATTTGTTTGTTTCTTCTCTAGCTCTAAAGAGCATAGTGCAGCTGATCAAGCTGCAAGAGCCCGATCATCAGTTTGATTCTTGAGGGCATTACTCTTATAAATTATAAATAATAGATGAGCGACTTTCTAATTGACAGTTGCACCTCTCTCTACTCAAGTCCCAAATCCAAGGCAAGAACATAAATTTTTTTCTTAGAGGAGTTTCCAAAATTTGTATAAGATCAAACAATATTTTACAGAATTTCTATATGATCCAAGTTAACAACACACTGAAAATCAAAATGTATTTCTCTTTCATAACTTGAGAGAAGCACCGGTGGCAAAGAAAAGTGGAGAAGAACTTGGGCCTCTTCAAAATATTTCTCTGACAATGTCATCCATGAATACAACAAAGTAACGGTAAACAATAATAGAGGCTTCCTTATACCTTCTTACTCTGCACTGTCACATAAAACTGGGAAACTGGCAGCTTTATACAAAGGGTTTACTGACTCAAACGCTGCGTATAATTTCAAATAATCAAAGCAAGTAAACCATGTGCTTCTCAAAATCCATGCTCGAACGTGGAAGCCACCAACACCTCGTCGACGGTGCCATTCGAAATCTACCGACCCTTTCTTCGCTCTCGAGATAAAGATCTGACTTGACTTGTGGAAATGTGGAATAAGCAGACAATCTGTTTCGCTAAAAGCAGCAAAATGTTGCCTTACATAATCTGGGTTTTGCTTACAGATCAATCTCTTTGTTAAAATCAAGTATAAGCACACATTAATATATATATATATATATATATATAATTATATATACATTTGAGTGAATAAATAATGGCTCTGGTTAACTATAAATGGACTACTTTTCAACTACTATCTTGAAATTCTTGGTTGTGCCCGCCCGTCTTGAAATAGTACCTCGAGTTCAACCACTGCATACAAAAATAAATGGTTGAAAGAAAAACAAGAAAAAAAAAGTATAAATATTTTCTTTTTAACCATCAATCATGTTGAATCGAGCGGTACAAATTAAACGGAGTTACCATTAAATTTTTATATATGTATATATAATTGATGGTTAAACCATTAAAATCTGTCACTAAAAAGTCTTCAATCACCAAGGCATTATTGGCGGTTTTTACTGTATAGTGACATATAACTTTTAATACTAGTTAATAGTGCTTTTAGCGACAGATTTTAATTGTGTAGTCAACTTGGGTTTATCTCACCGATTAACCCTATCGCCCACTTTTCACATAATTGATGGTCAGAAAATAGCTGATAAACAGAGAGAAAATTGTAAAAAGAAAACAAAAACTGAACACAATGAGTCCAACATTTTGCCAATGAAAGTGGTAAATTCACGCATGCTTTCATTTACGAATGACCGTTAGATTCCCAAAAATTGTGTATAGCAAAAGGATAGTGTGGGTTGGATTTTTAGTAAGTTTGGGCACCGAGTTGGGTCACTGCCGGGTATCCAGTACTTGGCCCGACTCAAGGCTGGGCACGGGCCCGGAAAAAATGAACCCAGGCCAGATCGATAAGCCAGGGTGATCTCAATAATGAGTTTTTAAATTTTTTTATTAATTTATATATCTATTTCTAATATTTTATTATGATTAATTGTGATTTTTAAATTTAATTAGGCCGAGCTCAAGTTGTCCGAGTAGGGTCGGGCTCAAGCCCGGGTTGTGGATGTCGGGGCCGGTCTGATGCCCTGGCTTAATTTTTTGACCTTCAAATTAAATAAATCAAGAGTTTTAATGCCTAATAGTAATTTAATTAGAGGTCTCCAAATGGCGAGAAAGACAAACATGTGAAGCGGTCGATGCATCAACCAACGAAATTTGTTTTATTTTTACACATAAACTTCATTAATTTTCATTTTTACATATAACCAGTCTTAAAATTTAAAGTTTAGTGTAACACTACCTAAAATTTCTGGCTCCACTGCAACGGGCTAAACAATGCAGGACAATGCACCTAAATATGCTCCTTATTACATTGTTCTGACTACTTCATTTGAACATCATTTTGAAACTCTTCCAAATGTGGCTTTCTTATTGCAATTGCACATATCATACATCGTGAGTAATAGCTGCATCGGGCGGCGGATCATGGTGAAATGACAATAATGTTTTATTATTCAATTTCGGTTCTTGTTCAGATTTTGAAACTATAATTTGGTTCTTGCCATGAAAAATTCATAGTTCCGCCCTTGAGTCTGTTTGTCGCCCATGAAAACTTTGGAAGGCATAACATACAACCAGCTCCGCTTTCTAGATACAAGAGATATTGAAGCTTGGAATTCAAAGAACTTAGAAAATACGAGGAATCACAAGGCAAAATACCATGAGCTTAGTTAAACCCCCTGTGGGGTAGTATTAATCCTCCCATTATAGGGCGGGAGCACGACATGAAAGGTATATTATACTCATACCCACGCCACAATGCAGCCTTAAACCCTAAAGGCACTTGTCAAACATCATTTCTATTGAGGAAAAAAAAAAACAACTTGGAATTGAACAAATGGTAAACCAGTTTGATGTGGTGGCTGAGTTGAAATTGCCATGGGTTATTTTATAAATAATGTAATGAGTCTAGGCTTTTGTTTGGCAATTCTTATGAAAGTGCAGCTCTTATTGACAATAAAAAAAAGGTGTTTTTTTTCCTTTTTTTTTTAAAGCAAAGGCAAAAAGTAAGTCAGACATATGACCTTCTAAAGGCAGACGTGAAAGTGAAAAAATCTAAATTACTAAAATGACCCTTGGATAAAATGTGGCAACATGTTTTCCCATATTAGCGGCATAACATATAAATTTCTCTTGTCTGCCCATTGGTAGGGCTGCACAAGTAGTCGAGTCAACAACGAGTCGAGTCAACTTGGGCTCGACTCGAACTCGCTCGAAAAAGCTCGGCTTGACTCATTTATAAACGAGTCGAGTTCGAAAGTTAAACTCAAATCAATAAACGACTCGAGTTCGAACTCGACTCGTTATATTAGATAAACCCGTTCGCGAAACCTGTTCACCTGTTTATGGTAAAACTTTTTGTTGTTTGCATTCTGTCTTCACTCTTCCCCCACCTTTCCTATTGCGCTGCTGCTGCCTTCTCTTGTCGTTGCTGCCTCAGACTCATTTGTCGCCTTTCCTCTTTCTCTCGTTGCTCTCTTGCTCGAGCTCGAGCTCCAAGGATGGGCTTCAACCGAACTCTCTACAAAAATCACGACGAGCTTGAAGATTTCTGACTGTCGCAGACACAGAACTAGTTCCAACTCCGGTGATGAACAGAAAGTGCCTATTGGGGTTTTCAAGAGAGGTTGACACTCCAAAAATCATAGAAAATCACTCAGGTTTCTGTTTGCTCTGAAAATTGGTATGTAGGCAGAGGACACTCCAAGGAGTAGACGCCTCAAATTTCACATCAATCCAAGCCCCCCACAAGAAACGCGGCTCGAATTTGTGACTCAGTATGTCGCAGGTCTTCACATGCATGAACGGAGAACTTTCCGACGTGGGTTGAGATTCCTCCAACAGAAATTGGGGATTTCCCCCAAATCGATCACAATAATGCAAATCAAAGGATTAGAAATCTAATTAGCAACTAGAAGGGTCAGATTTGAGCACTAGATTGGATCAGAATCACGTCTGCTGCAAAAAATCCAAAATTCGCCTGATCAGTGGCATCTATTCTTCAACGCAGCCAAATTTCGCCTGATTTTTGTCAGAGAGCATGTCTCCCTCGATACTGCATGGATTGGGCTCAAACTTGGTCCGGATGTTCGTCAAGATGTTGGAAAGATGACCCAAGTGTCCGATTGCCAAAATGATATTTCGATTTCTACAGATTTGCGACTGATCATGGATATGTTGGCCGTAGAGCAAAGAACCAAGCAGAATGATGACCTTCATTCGGGATTGCTCTATCTTCCCTTTGAATCTCCTCAATTCTTCGTTACAGGCACTAATTAGGGAATGGATCAACAATTTGCAACAGGAACTCTTTGATCAAACTACTGATTGGAGCCCATCCTTGGAGCACCACTTCATAATCGAGTTAAGCGAGTCGAGCTCAAGCTCGACTTTGTATAATCGAGTCGAGCTCGAGCTGGGCAAGCTCGAGCTCGACTCAGCTCGTGTGTCTACATTTAACTGTACTTCTCAATAACTGCCAATGAACAACATTTATTGTCATATGTGATTAATGACAAACACCAAGTTGAGAAGATCATAAAGCATACAATTATGTTCTCTTGTCTTAAAGTCGAATTCCACAACAATTCTTGGTGAAGGATTGAAATGTGTTTAGATTTGGACCAACTAAATACATAACAAATCAGTGTTATTCCGATTAAATTAGATATCACACCAAAAGACGGGTCATTCTTTTATATACACACAGGAATGGAGCGAGGGTTTTTTTTAGGGGCGGGCCAAACTGTCCAACAAACTTATCCGGGTAGGCAAAGTTTCAACGAACTTATTCGAATAGGACCAAACTAAACTCGAATACAAAAAATGTATTATGCAATTAACAATTTTCAATTTTGTTAATATAATTTTTTTTTTCACTTAGCTGGGGGTGGGGCCACGGCCTAGGCGCGCCCCCCCTCCCTTCACCCCTGTACACACACATAAACATACATACACACACACACGTATGTAACTATGAAATAAAAAAAAAAATGCCATTTGGTGCTATCATATGCTTTCGGTAAAAACACAAGTTGGACCTATACTCGAACCGCTGACATGCTCAGCATGATAAATACTACAACCACGTTTTTGTGGGGCATGTAATTTATCTTTTGATGGCTTATGTTTGGGATTTTCACTTTATTTGTGCTAATGATAGTCTAAAGAATAAAGGTTGCAGTATGGGTTCTTCTCCTTTGCACATAAGCCTAGACATCGGGCCGGTCCGACATTTGAAATCGGACCATTCAAACCCGAGCTCGATTAAATTAAAAATATATGTTTAATATAAAATAATATATAAATATAATTAAATAAATAAATTAATAAATTTAAATTTAAAAAATATCAAGCCCAACCAAACTAACCCTATGTGCCCTTTTTTCTGAGCCAAGTACCCGTTGGCAGCCAGGTGCCCAGCCTTGCAAGGCCGATGTAAGCACCATTTATTTTCACTTTTTCTGCGTTGGTAAAGCCTTTGAGTTAGAGTTAGTACTTAGTAGAAGCTGACTTTATTACCATTAAGCTATAAATGAATTAAATAGTAAATAATAAATATTTACTGTGGCTACTATTCATTTTACTTGGCCCTTTTAATGGGATTTAACGCTTGTTTGCCTAATTCCTACGTGGGGCACGGTTTGCCCACTGGTTCGAAATTTGATGGTAATAAATCCGCTATATTTTTTTTTAGAAATTCTATTTCATTTGAGAAAACTGAAGATTCCTTCCAATCAGACCGTGTAGATGTATTTGTTTTGTTTGACTTAGTGAATTCTTTATTTTACAAATAATTACCTGCCTCGAATAAACATATATTCTATGACATGTCCTTTTCTTCTTCACCTTTTTCTTTTCTTTTTTTTCATTTTTAAATTACAACCTTGGATACAAAATAAATTATTCCAAAGAGGACCATGAGCGCATGAAGTGAGCTGACCCCATGACGTTGGGATGATGAAGTCACCCAGTACATACCGGGGGATTCGAACATCTGACCAGCAAAGACTGTACTCAAGCAAAACAACTTACCATCACTCCATCGCTTGGACAACTAACCTGGGTATATAATGATGCCATGATCAATCTTCAAACCCAAGTAAAGATTTGATGGATCCAAAGTTGTAAAAGTTGGCTGGACGACCATGAATCGGTCTATTCCAAATGAATAAGTGCAGATCTATCATGGATTCATGTATTATTTACTTTTTGCTATTATTTCAATGCTTCTAAAGTATTTTTTAATCACACTTATATGTTTTTATTTGTTTTTAGATAAATATAGTAATATTTGCTTGCCAATTCATGGGCGCCCCTGAATTATTGATGAATCCAAACCCAAATGAAGAAAAAAATCAAATCTAACCCCACCATCCTTGAAACCCCATCAAAACTACAAACTTTTAACGCCTTTTTTTAAGAAAAATTTAAAAGAAAATATAGCAATGAACAAACTGTTGGTTCGACAATCTAACGGTGACTGTGAAATATGCAAGATGACAAACTTTGTTATTATAAGGTTCTTATATTTCAACATCGCAGGTGGAATGCAGACAATTTTTTTTAGTGTGGTTGCTCCTCAAATGAAATATCATAAGTACAATGTTTTTTTTTGCACTTTATTTATGAATTTATATTTTATTTGTCTTTCAAATTTAGACTAATGTATAAGAAGTGACACGTTTCTTTTAGATAATTGCTGGATGCTCCACATCACATGACGTTTCACGTCTCCAACTTGTGTTTGGATTGAATTCAGGTTCCAACTGAATATCCGTTGGACTTTATTCATTAATTTGAAGCTGCGTCGACTCAGAAGCACGGCGACGTGGAGCAGACAGCCATGACAGTGGGAATCCCTTCAATCCCTAATTAGTGGAGGGCATCTTAGAGATTTTTCTCCCAACAGTGGTCCATGAATTTCTTCAGTTTCAGGACTCATGCAGAAATTCGAGAAAAATATGTGGGCAAGGTTGAAATTAAGTAAGCGAAAGAGGCCACGAAGGAGCCCGCTTCCCGGGCATGGTGCACGGGCCTTCTTTTCAATTCCCTAAATATCCTCCACTTTAACAAGAATTCTCGAAAAAAAGCGTTATACTTGGGGTTATTTTCGTCTTTTGCTTTCCTTCCTCTTCCTGCCGTGGCTCGTCATCGAAATGCCCTTTTCCTATGTTAAAGTGCCCTCTGTGTCAAACACTGATTGGATATCAGGGATAAACTTTTCTCATTATAAAAATCAAAGCAAATGTTTTCAATAGTACTTCGGCGTCCAAACTCTGAAGAAGACAAGACAGATACAGTTTGGCTCACGCTCGAGTTTGGCTCCGATACAAATTTTGATAATACTATTTGGTCTTCTAACAAAAAAAAGTTCTTGTTGTGTTCGATTCGATTCTGATTGGATATATTTGTAGTCATATACATTTTTTTGGATATTTGCATATTCAGATTCGAATTCGAATAAAAAAAGTCATATCCGAATATGAATTCCGATTCATTTCAAATCTGATCCAAAACCGGTTTTGATATCTATATCTGAATCCTATCCAATTATTGAACCGAATTTTATTAATTTTCAAATTTTAATAGCATTAGATACAAAATATTCGTCTAAAAATGAATCCGATCAAATATTTATGTATATTTAAATCTGATTCGATTTCATAATCGGATATTAAATTTTTTTCTATAACCCGATTCAAATCGGATATATTAACATCGTGGTTCCATATACCCCTGCTTTTGGTATTTTGTAACAAAAATGGATAACTCCCTCCTTTAAAAAAAAAAAGTAAAACCTTTTTTTCTAAAGTTTTACTCCCATCATAAATCTGTATGTTGTCAGAGCTGGAAGGCATTTTTATCATTTTTCCAGTATATACATTTCCTTTTTACAATATATATATATATATATATATATATATATTGTCGTGAACTATTTCCCGCAATGCATTGCATGAAAGTCTGCTATTGATATAACAAGTTCTAAAAGGACAATTAATGAGAAGAATGTTGTGTTCTTTAGACGGCAAGGTCGGTCTTATGAATATGTCCCAAATTGCAGCCGAAAGAAAGCAGCATTCCTATTGTTAAAAGCTTTTTGCTGACTCACAAGTTCATGACCCATCGTCACAAAAAAGTAGTGTTTTGAATAGAGGGGAAAAAAGGATAATGGTAAAACAGAAGCATGTGCAAATATAAGTACCCACTCAATTTTTTTAATGTCCAGGTTGATTTGAGCAAATTTAATTATGTACATGCACATAATAAAAGATTGTACGTGGAATCTGAAGATTTTCTATCCTTTAAAATAAGGCCGTATGAATATGGGAGATTTTTTCCCCCCTTGGTAGGCATCAACCTTTGAATCGCTCGTTTGCAACATGTAAGGAAAGTTGTCCCCAAACATAACGGCAAAAAATCATCAACTTGGTATGTTATATATATATATATATATAAGTTAATGTATAAACTTTTCTACGTTAATTTAGCTTTAATCAAATTTTCTTCACTGTGGAGCGGTGCTTGGGATAAACACTTTATTGTACTTCAGTGAGCCATGATTATTTTCATAATATGTTATAATGATTTTAAAACATATTATTAGTTTTTTATTATACACTAACATGAGTTCATCGGTTAGGCAAGTTCAATTGCTTCGGTAACTTGTTTGAGAAAAAAGACGACTCTGTTCCATATAAGATCTTGGGTTTAACTCATGCCGTGCACGAAATTTTCGATTTTCTTTTCGATTCTGAATGGTCCAACTAAAATTCCACCATTTTTGCTTCTATGCCATAGTCAGAAACGATCAAACTTTTTTTTAGTCATTAAAACTGGAATTTAAAGAAGTTTTGCAACTGGAATTCTAAGTATTACGTTAGATTTATAATCTTTACTTTGAATAATATTTGAGCAGTTTAGTTAACAAGTGCTCGGTGAATATTTTGAACTAGTTTATGACATTAATAAATCACATTATTACAAACTATGAATAAAGTCATTTCAAAACGTAAAGGTTGTTTTATGTAAAACTTCATAAAAACATACAGCATCGAAAATAAAGTAATTTTGCACAGTGGCACAAAATATAGTTCAAATAAGATTTTCTTAATAAACCAAAATTAGCTCAATTGCTATAAGCAATGCTTTACAGATTCAATTACAGGTAATGCTACAAGTCTCTAAACATGCAATTAATTTGGGATTAACAACTCAAGTTATTTTTAACCAAATTTAGCTAATGGTGTTGATAATATATTAACAGTTTATTTTATTTTCAGTGCTCAAAACATAAATTTCTTGCTAAAAAAAAAAATTGGATATTCTTTCGGCTATTAATTCTAAGTCATGAAAAAACCTCAATGAACATCAAACTTTACATACCCAAATTTGAATGGTTGCTAAACAAACATTGCAAATCACAATTTTAAAGTTGGATAGTTCAGGATGAGCAAAAGGCGAACCTACAGTACTGACGCGAGACTGATGCCCGTCCACCCTTCCCCCTAGCTTCAAGGTCTAGGGTTGCATGAGCAGGGGCGGAGCCAGGGGGCCCTGGCCCCACCTCAATATTTTTTAAAATTTATATGTAAATTTTGAAAAAAATTATTTGTTTATATAAAAATTTTGAAAAATGATATTTTAGCGTGTGTCAAAATTTAAAAAACTTTAATTTGACCCGTTCATAAAAAATTTTGAGTTTCGTCCCTCTGCATGGAGATTTAGTTTAGTCATCTGAGCTGGCGTTTGCCACCATTTACAATACACAAAAGCAGCACTCATGGGAATTGAAACTGAATTGACGCCTAATCAATTATGCTATACCCTTGTAACTATAAAGTTTAATGGTCATTCCATTAGATAGTTATAGGTTGGACATTCAATTAGAACAATGAAAATACAATAAAACATTATGTGCATTTGTTGTGGCAAATATATGTCTTTGAGGTGTGAGGACAAATATTTGCAGTCAATAGCATTCTACATTAAGAGTGAACTTCATTTAGCCTTCCAATATATTTTTTCATTAATGGGCAAAAAAGATTAGTATAACTCAACCACTTTATGCAAAAACACTCATTCTTTCATCGGGCATAATTAACTTTGAATCAATATTTTTCTATTACATAAGATTAGCATTTGTAAGATGTCTAGAACAGAAATGTGCATACCATGAAGAGCAAGAGTGAAAGTGGAAAAAAAAAATACCATATAAATTACCAAATTACCCATCCCATAATAGGTGGGAACATGCCACGGCATAACATGGAAAGTTCCTTCCCTCCTCCAAAGCAAAGCAAGGGTTTTACTTTAACTATGTAGAAAGTGTGAGGAGATTAGCTTAAAACAAGGGCACACCTGGAATACAAGACCAAGCAGAAGTGCAAATAAGGAAGGAATCAGGACTCCTCTGAGGGTTTCACTATATAATTTCTTAGTCGCCCCCTGAAATTTACCCAAAATTAAACCCTCCTCGCTTCTCCTCTTTTCCCCTTAATCAAGTTTCCGGGGTCCTCCCTCCCCGGTGGTCTGCGCCCAGCGGGAGAGAGAGAGGGAGAGAGAGAGAGAGGGCAGTCCACTCGTCGAGTTCCTCCTGAATTTGGATCACACAGGCTCCATGACAGTGATGACGCCTCCTACTTTGGACGTAAGTAATCTGTCTTCCTCATTTTTAGTGGCTCTCTGCTTCGCGATTCTTCCTGCTTTGGTTCATCATTCGAACAGTGGGATTCTAATGCGTTTGGGTTCAGATTTCATTGTCTTCGCTGTTTGATTGATTTATTCCGTCCGCTTGAGTATTTAGGTGTTGGCGATTATGATCGTAAGATCGTGTTCTTAAATGGCTTATAGGGTTTTGGTCCGGTTATTGGTTGGATCTAAGTTTCGGTTTCGTTATTTTTATGGTTTTTGTTGCAGCAGGAGGACGAGGAAATGCTCGTTCCTCATTCTGATTTCAACGACGGCCCGCAGTCGATGGACGGTACGTGCCGGAGCTTCATTTTTCCCGCGATTTCTTGGTCGTTTATTTCGTGCTTATCGCTTTTTCCGATTGTGTTTTGGGTTCAAGGTGAATTGGTTGCGGTCTGGTTGTGTTTCTGATTACTTCGTGTGTAATCCAGTAGTTGTGGCGCAAGGAGAGACCGTGAGCACCGCCGAGAACCAGACGGTCGAGGAGCCCCCTTCGACGCGGTTCACTTGGACGATCGAGAACTTCTCGAGGCTTAACTTGAAGAAGCACTACTCTGATATCTTCGTCGTTGGTGGTTATAAATGGTAGGCGGATCTAATTGTGGGGTCATTTTCTTAGCTTGCATTGGATTAATTGATCGTGTTCTGCTGGAACTTCATTTATGCGACGCATTTAGAACACTTTTTGATCGTTGCACATTTCAACTGATTTCAGGAGGATTTTGATCTTCCCAAAGGGGAATAACGTAGACCATTTGTCTTTGTATCTGGATGTGGCTGATTCGGCAACTTTGCCTTATGGTTGGAGTCGATATGCACAATTCAGCTTGGCTGTGATCAATCAAATCCATAACAAGTACAGCATAAGGAAAGGTATGCGTCTTGGACTATGGGTCTCTTCTTATCGGGTGCATCTGTGGTTCTATGTTCATTGCACTTAATATTACGCTATTGAGTTGGCACTGAGAGTCTATGTGCATGCTGCAGCTCTCTCTGTAATTGCTCTGATTTGCTTTTAGCAAACCTGCTCATTGTAGTTATGCTTGAGTTACTTGTCATGCATGGTTCCAATGAGACATTCTATAAAATTCGATTCATAACTTTTCGTGTTTTCCACCTCACTCTGTTGCTTTTATCAGATACCCAGCATCAGTTTAATGCACGGGAGAGTGATTGGGGTTTTACTTCCTTCATGCCTCTTGGTGACCTATACGACCCAGGAAAAGGGTTTCTTGTAAATGACACATGCATTGTTGAGGCTGAAGTTGCTGTCCGCAAGGTGGTTGATTATTGGACGTACGACTCAAAGAAGGAAACTGGATATGTGGGTCTTAAGAACCAAGGAGCAACATGTTACATGAACTCTCTTCTTCAAACATTATATCATATTCGCTATTTTAGAAAGGTTTGGATCACCTAGGGATGCTATTACTTCACAGTTCACATTGAGCGAGTGCTGGTGTTTTTAATGCTTTTATCAGATGAGGACCAATTTTAAGCTTCATTGTCAAGTCCTCTTTCCATAATCTACTTAGCCAATAGACAGGGTTTAACTTTTTTTTTTTTTTTATTGGTTCTTTGGAGATCACGTGAAGCAACTGTAACATACAAGCTTTTTCTTCTCCTGTCTAGGCTGTGTATCATATGCCCACAACTGAGAATGATATGCCCTCTGGTAGTATCCCTCTGGCTTTGCAGAGCTTGTTTTATAAGCTCCAGTACAGTGACAACAGTGTTGCCACAAAAGAGCTGACAAAGTCTTTTGGGTGGGACACATATGACTCCTTCATGCAGCATGATGTTCAAGAGCTTAATAGAGTTCTTTGTGAAAAGCTGGAAGACAAGATGAAGGTATGGCAACTGCTGCAATGGAAATTGATGAGGACCACTCTATTTCTCTCCATCTCATTACATTTACTCCATGAATTAGGGCACTGTGGTTGAGGGCACTATACAACAGTTATTTGAGGGCCACCATATGAACTATATTGAGTGCATCAATGTGGATTACAAGTCGACAAGGAAGGAGTCATTTTATGGTATTTAACAAATGACTTTCTGTCAACAGCTGAGTTCTGTTCATTTATGGTTATTCACTGTCTTCTATGAATTTCATGTGCTTTTCAGACCTTCAGCTTGATGTTAAAGGGTGTAGAGATGTTTATGCTTCCTTTGACAAATATGTGGAAGTGGAGCGCCTTGAAGGTGATAATAAATATCATGCTGAGCAACATGGGCTGCAGGTAGGTGATAGCATGACAAGCTGCCGTAATGGCATATTTCTATTATTTGGGGTTGGTCTTGCCTTCAAAAATGGCATGCAATATACATAGTATCATAACTAAAGTATTGGTTTAGATTTGTCTTATGTCACAAATAGATAATGCTGTAACTTGAATTACTATAGGATGCAAAGAAGGGCGTTCTTTTCATCGACTTCCCTCCAGTTTTGCAGCTTCAGTTGAAACGTTTTGAATACGATTTCATGAGAGATACAATGGTCAAGGTAAGTTGATGATATGCCTCTTCCTTTGGACGTTGTGTTCACTGACTTGATAATCTTGTCGTGGTTTCTCGTTTACGTCAAACTTGTTCTCTGCTGCAATCATTCTTATTATTGTATTTTGTAGGTAAAGCAAATGTCGGGCTATTTTGAAGTAAAAAAGTTTCTATTCTTATGGTGGTTTAGTTGCTTGATGAGAAAAATCTGATAGAGATGTTTAACTGGGGGCAAATTCTTGTTTACTGGAGAATTATGCTACTAAGTTGTGTAGTATATATTTATGTGCACTTCAAACCTAATATGTTTGTATCCCAATAACAGTCCACCTTGGAAACGAAAATGTTGGTGTCTTGTCTTCCGTTGAAAACGTCAAATGAGGGGAATGCTTGAATTGGGATAAGATTTTCAACATCTTATTATTTATCTCAGGATAATACCATAAGAAGAATTCATATCGTCATGTGTCACTTGTGTATTCTCTTTCCTAAGTTTTTGGATGCTGAAGCAATGTTCAGATATTGGTGCATTAACTGAAAGTTTACTTGATCCTGGTTGAAGGTTTGCCAGCTGTCAGCACCATTGAGAAGTTGGATTTACTGAAATGGGCATCAAACTTGATAAACTGTGTATGTTATATGGAGCTTCTCTCTGGCACAAGAATATGATACTTTTGTTTTAAGAGGTTAAATCATATGTAAGACAGTCCTATATCTTGTGCTAATGAGCCATACTTGCTGGTGATTTTTTCTGTTTGGGCTGTTGGATGGTCTCTTTGATGTTCATTGGATGTAGAAACATTTTTGGGTAAACCCTCTTTGTGGCAACAAGCTGTTACTTCTGTTAACTTGTTGTGCTTGTGTGCTATTTGATAATTGAGGCTCACCCACAAATTGGATTCTCAAGCATCTAGTTTGGATGAAGATCGCTTGTTGATTGGACAAAAGAACCTGCAGTCGCATATTTATTTTGTTTGCTTTTCAGTTCCAAGCACTACAGCATCTAGGCAGTTATTTTCCTGGAACTTGATTGATGTTCTTGGTTTCAAGCATTCTGGCTAGTTTCTTATTGGATTAAGGTAGGCAATCTTATGCTTTTGTCGGCAGAAATATTGTCCTTTGGTCACAGGTGTGGATCTGTTGTCTTCAGGAATGACAAGCTAAACAAATGATAAGTGCATCTTTTGGCCCCCGTCTAAAATTTCAGTCCCAGAGGAAATATTGCTGTGTTGGAGCTTGCAGTTGCTGCCATGGTGATGCATGTTAACTGCATCAAAGTATAGATTTAGCTGTAGTTGAATGTTGTCATTTGAAGTCGGATGGCTTTGGTGAATTTTTCTGTGGGCATCGACATTATTAGTGCAGTCGGTGTAGATGTTTCTGCACCTCCACAAGAGCAACCTCTTGGAGTTGAATATTTCAAAGAAAACCTTCAATCGTGCTGAAATGTCCTCTATTGACCTTTTTAAAGTCCCACATTCCTCTAAGATGTTGAAATGACAACAATATGAAGAAATTTGATCTTCATGCTGGTCAAATGTTTTGATGGTCTGAAGCTACAAAATCTAATCACAAACAACTTTTTAGTCTCTTGAAGCCCAAATGATCACCCAATTCCATTAGCTGGCAACAAGGTGAGAGATTAACAAGGGTCTTCTGAGGACCTGCTTTGTTCTTGTGTTGAACTGTTATGGAGTGAGCGATATTCCTCCTACGGTTTATGCCATGAATTGCATATCTTGAATTATCTTCAATTTATGAGTGCTCGTTTCTTGGATGTGTTTTTCTTGAGCAAAAGAATGCTGGCAATATGATCCTTATGTGTTCCTGATGGAAGGATTGCTTCAACTTGTTATAAGGTTTCATTTCAGTGGGTTTGGTATCTATTTTGGAATGCTAATGTGTCTGAGTTATGTGTTCATAATTATAGGTACTTCGAGGAGTTATTTTGTCTCTAATATTCTTTTTTAGATTTTTTCGTGAGCAAACTAATATGGTCCCTTTTGAAGTTTTTGTAACTTTTTCACCACTTCATTTATGTGCTGAAATAATGTGTAGTATTTATCATGGCTTGGGGAATCTCTGGTTTACAGTATTTAAAACCTTTCTTGAGGATATGTTTGAAAAAATGTTGGATTTTGGAACCATGGAATGTTAAAATTTATGGACCTTTCTTGCATTTGTACTGGAGTGTTCACAAGCTTATCACAACTTTAGATAAGTTAAGACTGACTGTGAATAATCAACTATACTTGCTTCGCATGGTAGAGATGTATTGATATCTTATTCCATGTCTCATTTGCAGATAAATGATCGATATGAGTTCCCGTTGCAACTGGACCTTGATAGAGAGAATGGCAAGTACCTTTCTCCAGATGCAGACAGGAGTGTTCGGAACCTATACACACTTCACAGGTAGATCTTATGGTGTGATTTTGTTGTACCCTTCCTGTTTGATTAAGATAGATCTATAGAACTCATTAGTGGCTAAATTGTTTACTTAAATGACAAATTGTTTCATTTTTCTTTGCCTCTCTTTGTGGTGGTCACTTTCTTGTGCTCCTGATCTTGCATAGTTTTCTTTTTCTGCTGAAAAGTGGAGTGGAGGAAATAGGTGTTCTTGGAAGTACTTTCTTAGTCACATTGTATCACGTACTTGTTCATGCATTCATGTGCCTGAATTATCTGACGCACACAGGTGTTATATCTAGCAGAGAGATTTTGAGCATCATATGCAGCACAGTTGGTGCATGTAAAAATTGAAAACCTAGAACTGTGTGTTGCATGAGCACCATTATCATCAATTATTATCTATTTTGGAACAGCTCTTGAAGAGGATTTCTTTAAGGGCACGTTTGGTTGCCCAGGCTTTTTTTAAGCTTTGGGTGAAATATTACGCATTTAGGGTGTATGTGTGAAACTTATTCACAGGATGAGCATGTCCGAGTCTTTCCTTGTGAATCGTCCCCCTGGCGAGCCTTCTCACTTGGCCTGGTGTGAGGCTCTTAAGCTGATGGTCCTTCAAAGAACTGGAGGATCCTCTTCATCTGCCTGTGATCTTCTGTTCTAGCATGTTCAGTCCATTCTTTAGTGATAATTTCAGCATTGCTCTGCACAAATGTTGGCTTCACTCAAAGCCAAATTCATCATGATTTTTTGGTGACAGAGTTTCCTACCAATCTCCACTTTCTGCAGCAGTGGGAAGGCTTCATGGTTGATTCTATCGCTCATGGATTGTCCACCACAATACGCAAAATACTGCTTCTGCTGTTTTTTTGTTATTGGTGGATGATCATCCATGCTGCTGGCAGTTGATGTTATGCTCAACAATGTTTTAAATGAAGAAGCAAGAGGGATTAGTTTTACTGGTATTCTTAGACGACAAACATTTGATATGTCCCGTTTGAAATGTGTCATCCAGGATGTGGATCTGTTTTCCACAGGTACTGGTTGAAGTTGTCATGAAGTTGTTACATTAAGGCTTGTCAACCTGGCCATACATATTTTCTCGTCAAGAATTATATGAGAGGTAGAAATCGGAGCCATGATGGTGGTACTATAAGGGGGTTGTTGCCCCTTATCATTCAAGTACTATCATTCAAGTACGAGAGAGTTCATAGCATGGAACAAAGTTATCTTTGAATAACCTGTAACCCAGAATTTAACATGTCCCCATAAACCTATATGCGGATAACTTCTCCAAGCATCCAAACATGCCCCAAGTCGTCTACCATGCAAACAGCTTGTGTAAAACCTACGCCTGACCCTCATTTGGTGGAGATTTGTCACATATAGGAAAGACAAGTGCATATTGTTGCCATTTTTTCCCTCTACTATGTTGCTTACGCAAAGTTGGTCAGTCTGCATGGATCCTAAACCATCTTAATGTTAATAATGGGCCAAGTCACATGGATGCAGGTCCAAAAAGGTATGACACAGAAATTTCTGGAGTTGTGTGACATAAGTTGTTGAAGCATTGCAATGATTGACCAACTTCAAGCAAAGTAATTACTAAGTTCATAGTTTATACATAATCCTTTGCAACTAAAGGAAAAAATCTGTTCATCATCCATGTTGTGTAGATCACTGTGATCCTAGCTGTAATCAAACAGAAATGTGACTGCAGGAAAAGGAGCTAGAGAGAACATTCACGTTCTGCAAACATGATTCTTTTAACCCATAGCAGAAACCTGAGCAATTAAAGGAGAAAAACATGCAATACATATAGCTTGCATTCTGCAGAATGGATAGCTTACAGAAAATAAAAATGGAGAGGAGAAAACTGTAAAACTCAATGAAAAGAATTATAAAATGTTCTTTGAAACAGAAGCAAAACTAACAACACAAGACCCTTTTTTGGTTAAGAAAAAAAAATTCAAACTACCATTGAAGTGAACATATAAATCTTAAAATGGTATCAGGCATCAGAGGCGGATCTGGCTATCGGACTTTTGGGTGGAGGGAGGGAAGGTTGGATGGATGGGTTAAAAAATAGAAGAAAATATAGAAAGTGCATAATCTACCTCACTAGAAGTTGCCGTTAGTTGACAGTGGATCTGCGCTGCAGCCTGTTGCTAAATTTAGTCACCAGTTGTCGAAGGCTGGTGCAGGTCGTTGGGTTTGGTGCAGGTGGAGGAGAAGGGAAGAAGAAGAACAATGCCTTTTTTTTTGAATATTTAGGATTTGGGAAAGATTTTTAAATGTATTTAAGAAATGGATCTGATCTGGGTTTGACCTGATCCAGATCCACGTGTACCCATAATGCAAAACAGACACGTGTCCTACCAACATGGACATGTGACCCAAAATCATGTACCCATATACATATAGGATAATATTAGGATTACCACTTGTATTGAATGATAATAGTTTAATGGAGGAATCAAGATTGGATTGAAGAATTTCTCATACCACCGAAAAAGGGTGGTTAATCAGAAAATGCAAGGAGTTGATAACTTATGTCTATTCGTCAGTTTCCATCTGTGCAACTTGGTTTGTTATTCTTTTCCAATTTGGTGTGACAAGTGCTGGAAATGCAATAAATTATATCAGGAGGTGATATGGTTATTCATATTTGAATTATTGTTGGTTTTTCTTTCCACAATAAAATATGGTTAAACAAAAGGTCTAAATAATGTCATATTAGTATGATTTTTTTCGTTCACAATTTCTCTAGATAATTGTCACAAATATCATTCTCTAGTTCTTATCAGCGAGGTCTTCTTGGGTATTAAATGGGGATTTTTGGGAAAATGTCTGGAATTAAAAAATAAAAATAGAAAAAATTATGAAAGAATTGACTTTTTGTTTAAAGTTTCTTCTCAAGATATTGATCAAATTCCTGAATAGTTCTTAAAATATTAAAAGAAACATCAAGAAAATTTAATATATTAAAAAAGCGAAAAATAGAATATTTGATTTTGGTGATTTTTTCAAAATGTTTTCTTTTTACTCATTTTATTTGTTTTTCTGTATGTTCTTTTGTTGTCCTGTGAGATGGCCCCGACATTTGTGACAATACTTTTGAATCTTAGATGACGAAAATGTTCTAGCCTTCGCCAGATATGTACATCACTCTGCTTTTCATTAACCTTTTAATGTTAATTTTGCTTGGAAATGATTTATGCACTGCCTTCACATCTCTTCTGTAAGTCCATCTAATTTTGTACGTGGCCATAAATACTGGTGCTTGATTTTGGAAACATTCACTAGTATATCCTCAGATATTTTGAGTTGTGGTATAACTAGCATATCAAGCATAGACTGCGTCACTGTATAGTTAACAGCTCCATATCCATGTCACATTGTCACGATCATTAAGTAACTGTTAAGGTAATTATGTAGGAGTTGAGTCTTGTAGTTTCACATTTCGTATGTCTTGGCCTTCTATGGTCCATGTCTATGCATTTTATACGTTCTATATTTTCAGAAATAACCAATAGCTGGACAGATGTATGTTAGGAAGATTGATGAAGCTTTCCTTCTATTTGAAGGTCCCTTGACCTCCATGGTTCTAATAATCTATTTTATTAGTTATGAGTGCAGTGAATGAGCTTTTTCTATTCCTAGTTGTGCCCTTTGTGATGTATGGCTCCTTAATGTGTTTTTTAGCGAAAAATGGTTCACATGCCATGTAGTCCTTCCAACAAAACTTAAGTTCCAGATTTTCTGTTTACAAAGCTTGGATAAATGCATCTGCGTGTACATGCCCTGATACTTTGTTTTGTTATGTGTAATGATCACTATTTATTTTCTGCAGCGTTCTCGTTCATAGTGGTGGGGTGCATGGAGGACATTATTATGCTTTTATTAGGCCAACGCTCTCAGACCAGTGGTATGCATAGTTGTCATGGCTAATATAGCACATTTTTTCTCAAAAATGTTGTGATATTGTTATAAGCTGGCATGATATGTATCATATTTTTCTATAAATTTGAATTCTGAAGCTAATCTGACAAATGAAATATCATTGGTCAGTAATTAAATCTCATGCTACCTCATTTAATTTCTTTCTTTTGTTTCTTGCTCACTTAGTATGTATTTATAGTACCTTTTCAATTCTTTTTAGTTACAAAATTTATTAGTTCCTTTACAGTTCATCTTGAAAGGTTTGGTATACATCGTTGCAATTATTAAGCCTTGCTGAACTTTGTGATACTTGATCTTTTAATTTATGAAGATTTTGGGTATCTTATTTTGGGATCCAATTTGTAATCAGAATAGACTATTACTTTTAGGTATAAATTTGATGATGAAAGGGTAACAAAAGAAGACACAAAGCGAGCATTGGAAGAGCAGTATGGTGGTGAAGAGGAGGTGATTATGCATCAAAATGATTGCACTCGTGTGATCTCTCTCTCTCTCCCTGTCACACACACACATGCACTTGCTAACACACGCAAGCAGCCACATATATGCACACTATACATGTAATCTCTTATATCTGTTATTTTTTTTTTTATTCTGGCACATCATTGCAGTTACCACAGACAAATCCTGGATTCAACAATACACCATTCAAATTTACCAAATATTCAAATGCGTACATGCTCGTGTATATTCGGGAAAGTGACAAGGAAAAGATAATTTGTAATGTCGATGAGAAGGACATCGCAGAGCATCTGCGGGTAAAACTGATTCACATCATTCATGTCTTCAAATTTATAGCAGTTTATGAGTGAACCTCAGGGTGAAACTTCAGAAAAATGCTATTCAATTCACAGATTAGGTTGAAGAAGGAGCAAGAAGAAAAGGAACACAAGAAGAAGGAGAAAGCCGAAGCACACCTGTATACAATTATTAAGGTTCTGACTTTTGCAGTTTCTTTTTCAGTTTTTTGATAGTACATGCTTTCTTTTATTGCAGTTTTTTTAAAAGTAAATATCCTGGTGATTTTGCTTAAGGTTGCTCGGGATGAGGATCTGTCAGAACAGATTGGCAAGGATATATATTTTGATCTGGTAGACCATGATAAAGTTCGAAGCTTTCGCATTCAGAAGCAACTGCCTTTTAGCCTCTTTAAGGTACTCTACTATGGGTTGCTGTTTTGGTCCTATTTTCACTTAATTTAAATTTTGTACACATTGCCAAAACCTTAGTAGGTAGTATATGAAATGTACTGTAGGATGTAACCATAAAATGTTAGGAGGAATTTTATGTTCTTCTGTGTTGTTACTTAAGATGAATTAGTTTAATGCTTAACCTTAATATTCATTGAAGTGCAAGCATGGTTCATATCCTTTTATTTGGTAGCTAACTCTGAGCCTCTTGGTGTGCCTGTATATGGAAACTTTCATAGATCCACAAGTAAATTGTTAGATGTGGAGTTTTTTTTTTTTCTTTCAAAATGTTTGTCCCTGTTATCCATTAATCCATGTGCCATTTGCTTTTGTGTGTGCATGGTATGTCTTCTTTTGGTAACACGTGATGTTACAGAACATTTAAAATTTTACATATTTTTTCAGCCTTATGGCTTCTGCAGGGTGATGCCTTGACTTTCCAATTCTTAAATGATAGGCAGCTACTTAATTCTTTTGAAAGGAAGTGTATGAGAATGTTGGTGTTATGAGGTGTATATTATTTCTTATGTTTGTCTGCCTAAGGGAGGAAAAGGATACAACTCATTTTGCCGGAACTATGGTACTTGTATTTCACGCACACACCATAATAGATCTATAGAGAGGATGTTTTTCTGCCCATGGAAGATCAAAAGTATGGTTACTTATCTATGCAAGTTCTTAGTAACACTGCAAATGCTTTCTTCAGAATTGGGTGGTTATCCTGTGTTACTATTTGTCTTTTCTTCTGTTACCTGTGAGTTTCAATTGTCTTTTCACCTTCCAACACTTTTATACTTTCAGTGTTGTTAGCTTACTATTGATTTTATTATGATAATTTAGAGCTGTTGCTTTCATGATATTTATTGCGCATCATAATTCTTGGTGTGGTTTTTTCTGACAGGAAGAAGTAGCCAAGGAGTTTGGGATACCAGTGCAATATCAACGTTTTTGGCTGTGGGCGAAGCGTCAAAATCATACATATCGTCCTAATAGGCCTCTAACCCAACAAGAGGAACTTCAGTCGGTACTTAGCTGCTCTAGTTGCTGATTTTTTCCTTTTCATTTGCATCCTTGGGCTAAGAGGAGCAACAAAGAATCTATGTCTATAACAGTTGTATTTATCCCCTTTCTATGTTCTTGCTTTTGGTTGCCTTCTGCCTTTGCGAGGCAAATAATGGGGGGTGCAGGTATGTGTGGCTTATCTTCTGATCCATTGATTAATGTGTTGTTTCTGTTTCATTAATTTCTCCTTATGAAAATGCATTGTTACTTCAAATGTTCTCAGTCACTAAGTTGTGTCAAGGAAGCTTCATTATTTCAAAGTTCAAATGGTCTTAGCGACTAAGTTATGTAGTTGCTATTTGCTGTAGATTTAGTACCTATTACAAATGGATTTGGTGACTTATTAATTGGTTCTTTTCTATGTGCGATACATCTTTGTACTACCCCGGGATGCATAGTGTACTTTGAGGCATGTGCGTCTTTCTTCTAAGATCACTCTTTTGAGCTATTCATTATAAGAAACACAACTTTTTTCCAATCATCAATATATTTTGTTCATTCACTGTAGATATCTACTTTTCTCCTATTTTTATTGCCTGAATAATTTGCTGCAATTTGTCATAGCTCTTGGGGAGCTTATTCCCAACAATAAAGTAATGCGTACTGCCCGTAAATGGGCAATAGTGCCTGGGCTCTTCCTGCTCAATGCATCTGCAACTAAGTTGGCTTTCCCGGGATGATAATCAATTTGTGCAAAATCATAGCCTTTTATCAATTCTAACCATCTTTGTTGGTGCAAATTTAATTCTTTTTGCCT
The DNA here is from genome assembly GCF_008831285.2 of Nymphaea colorata. Classification (NCBI taxonomy): domain Eukaryota; kingdom Viridiplantae; phylum Streptophyta; class Magnoliopsida; order Nymphaeales; family Nymphaeaceae; genus Nymphaea; species Nymphaea colorata. Next base: position 20,102,465 of record NC_045138.2, on the reverse strand, counting down.
GAGAAAATATTTCAAACTTGTATGATATGTAAATATGTGGCATGTTTCACCATATAAATACTGAGTCCATATTTTCCAAGCAAACACAATATCTGCCAGCTCCAAAATATGGGTAGGTTCTAGCTGGTCTTTCATGTTCTATCATTAGTAGCTTGTTTAAAGCTTTTATTCGCTTGAAGATAGCAGCATTTAAAAGAGGGGGATGGGGGAGAGGGATGGGGCAAAAGATTCTCTCCAATGTGTAAAGTTGTGGGGACATTTTCTGGATGATATTCTTATCATGTATTCTGTTCTTTTTCTCTTCTGTCTAGGCAGTTAAGAAATAAGAACATCATTGATTTTGGGGTGAGAAATTTAATTGATGGCATGCACAAGCTTGCAGTAAAAATAAAAATAAAACATATAGTTGCAACTTGCAAGTGGCTCACATTCAAATAGATGCAAAAACAGCATAATTTTGTGGAGGCACCAAAGGTAAATTAATAATTTTATATTACAATGTTAAAATGCTTAATGAAATACCACATGTTGAGTTTTAACATGGTTTTAAAGACGTTAGTGTTTTTTGTCAAAATACGTCATGAGGTTCACCTTCTGGAGATTTTTCCTGGAACGAATGAAGTTTGAAAGAGTAACATTTATTCTTTGTTTCCTTCAAATTGATAAATTGCAATCTTGTGATTTTAACTAAATTTTCTTTTTAAAGTCAACCAATATGGTGCATAAAAGTAAATATTACTTTTCATTATAATGACATTTTCTCAAATTGGTTGTCAATGATAAATGTTGTGCCTGATCCTTTTTGTTGTTATTAAAAGGGTTGAGTTTGTAAACAAAAGTCAGGAAAGCAGGCATTCAAGAAGCTTCAAGTCAGATCTATCTTAAAAATGGGCATGTGAATATTTAATACTGCCCTTCTTTTTGGCAAACAAACAAATTAGTTATATACTGTTATTACTTTTTTTCCATTGGATGGTCTGGGCTTGCTTTATATTTTGATGGGCAATTAATACAAGAGATAATGAGAAAAGGTTGAAATTGAGAGTGGGCGCGCCAGATCTGGTCAGCACACATAGTGGTTAAGATCCTATGGTTCAGAGTGCTCACATGCACTTTAAGTCTTTAACTTAATGTGGCTCCACTGCTGTTTCTTGCCTTATATTAGCATGTTCATTTGTGTGTTGCATTCTTGTTTTTTTTCTACATATATGATTTTTTTTTTCTGAATTTGTTAATGTTTTTATCTTCCATTTTTCTGTCTGGAAATTAGTTCTTTCCAATTAACTTTTAATCCAGTTTTTAAAATCTATATTAGCCAAGCAGAGGCCTGCAATACCTTGAACTCTTTCCTTTCTGTGCCCCCCGTTTTTTTTTGTAGACTTTGTTTGTCAGTGGTAGCAAGCTAGGTTGTTATTCTAGATTCAACCTTTTTTTTCTGTGTCATGCTAAAGAAGATGAATGATACTTGTTTTCCTTTTCTCCAAGTGGTGATTTGGAGCGTCAATCATATCTTGTTTGTGCCATTATTCCCCATGTACTGTACTTGTCTCTTGAGCTGATTTTCAGTTTTATTTTGTAGGTTGGGCAGTTGAGGGAGGTATCTAATAAATCTCATAATGCAGAGCTGAAGCTGCTCCTGGAGGTTGAATTTGGAATGGTATTTACATTATCAAGCATCTCTGTCGTTTTTTCCCCAAAATATGCTTTTAATATATCTTTTGGACAAAAAAGCTTCTTCTGTTTTCTTTGATGGAAAACATTATTTTGCTGTGTTGGGACCTAGGAGCTCATTTTTGTTTGTTTTACCAGGATTGTCAACCACTTCCTCCTCCTGATAAAACAAGAGAAGACATTTTACTTTTTTTCAAGCTTTATGACCCGGAGAAGGAAGAACTGCGGTATTTCACTCATGTCTTTCTTGGAGATATTGTTTTCACTCTAATCTCATAAGTATCTTTGTGATCTGTCTTAACTTTTGCTCTTTCAGGTATGTAGGAAGGCTGTTTGTGAAAGCTGGGGGTAAGCCTGTAGAGATTTTAGCAAGATTGAATGAAATGGCGGGCTTTCCATCAAATGAAGAAATTGAGTTATATGAGGTTAGGATTAGCTATGGCTGATGCAAACTCTCTAAGAGCTTTTTCCTTCAAATGCAATTACTGAACTTTCTGGATTTCTTTCATAACAATCATACTCTTTTCTTTGCTTTCAATGAAAACAGGAGATAAAGTTCGAGCCTACTGTTATGTGCGAACATATTGACACAAAAGTTACCTTTCGAGCTAGCCAGGTAGCCAACGCTGTATTCACACACACACACACACACATATGCATGCACTCAGTCAGACACTTCTTGAGGTAGATTAATTGATGACCAATCATAACGTTTGTTTTTGTAGCTCGAAGATGGGGACATTGTTTGTTATCAGAAAGCTCCTCAGGTTACCAATGAAAACTGCTGTCGTTATCCAGATGTACCTTCCTTTCTGGAATATGTTCATAATCGACAGGTACACAGTAAGCTCTTGCATTGATGGGCTTTATAGTGATTTAACAGGCACATAAGGAGCACTGGGGATGCTTCTTGGTTGAGCTCGTGGATGTTTAAGAAACATTAAGCGGCAGATGTTTGAATTGCTTCTTAAGCACAACATGGCTCAGTTCATATGTGTCATGATGGTAGTCTTGGTGGACTGATAGGCGTATATATTTTGTATAATATGCCAATGGCACTTTTTTTGCTTTTCCATCTTGAAGGTGTTCTTTATTTATAGCAGAGCGTTCATTTTAATGGTGCTAGTAGATTACCCATTTATTTTGATAGGCATATTTACTTTCTACCTAGCTAGGATTACATTTATGGCCCTTGGACATGCTTCTTGGTTGTAATCATGTGGTACTATCCTTTTGATTGGTGTACCTCTTGCCACCCATCTTCTTTCTTGTTGTATGCCAAAGTTTGATAGGTTACCGTGTTTTTTGGTTCTTGAATTGCTTCTTTATCAATCTTATGGAAAAAATGAGATCATACCAACATCTCACCTATGAGGTATCCATCTTTTGGGGTGGTCCTCACCCACAAACTAGTTATAGGAATGAAAGAACTTCCATCAATGCACCTTCATATACATCTCTGCCACATTGTTGTTCAAAATTTCATGTTGGCATGTGATGCGATTTTTATTCGAAGACTGTTAAAAATGATAGTAGTTCGTTGAAAACCAAGTAGAGATATGCACCACAGTACAAATCTCCGACTCTCTACCTAAGTAGTGAGTATGGGTTGATCCACATTGAATGGGATTAGAGATACAAAATAATTTCCACACTTTAAGTGAAACTTAACTTTTTAATCACATTGATGTATGTCAACAATAAGATTAATACTTCGTCACTCTATCAAATCAAAACGTCAAACATGAGTTCATATGCTAGCAAACAAGAAGAGAAGCAAAGAAAATCATCAGCTAATTCTTCTCGAGGACTCCACACCGATGCTCCATGTGCTTGTTGTGCACCATGGGTACTAGAGCATCGACTAAGGATTACGAACTTGGAGAATAAAGAAAATAATGTTAGAATTTATAATATGGGACAACCAATGGATGAAATAATAAGATATGGTAATTCTTTTTACGCTGTCACTACACCTCCCTAACCCCAAATATAAAGAAATACATACCAATTTACCACAGAAACACACTATCAAACGGCTAATCAAGGTACTTGTAAGCAAAGTTAGCATGCTGGATCAGATCTAGGACACTCTGATTAGAGGGTTAATTCTCTGATCTACACAATAGAAGTACTCATGAGCTAAGGAAGATGATGTAACTACTCTTTTATATGAAATCTGTAAGTTTTCATGACAGTCTGCTGGAATTTGCTTATGGCAAAGAGGTAGAAGTGTCAAAAATCAGAGAGAAGGATATTTTTGAGAGCTGATACTTCCAGCAATCAGGCCCATTCGACAGAATTTAGAAAACATCTGTATTTTCAAGGACATCACTATTTTACTACAGAAAACATGAAACTTGCAGTTCTGTAATATACTGAAGCCCAGTGGACAGCACAGTCATAAGGACCATACTAAATGAAATTCAATTTTGACAAAAATTGGTCTGCAAATTACAGACCTATTCATCTAATCACAGTTAAAGTTTCATGTTGAAATTCAATAGTCTGCCCTATAAAAATCAATTGCATAATAGTGCGAAATTCTGGTTGCACAGAAATTAAGCAAATCACATATAACATAAGGTTGCATAATAATAGGTCAAACAACTAAACTAACATGCACAACACCTACGATCATCCGAACTTGCTCTATCCTAAATATATGGATACAAAAATAAATCTATATCTACATGGTATGCAGAATTTAATCTATGCATGTTGTATGACAAGTGTGATGACATGTCATGTCATTTCTCACATGATAGGACTATGTTATGTGTATATGTTATATGTGATGTAGATGAACATGCTAGTATGAATATGTGAATGAGTAATATGCTATGGCATGGCATGCATGAAACACACGTGGATGACATGGAAGGAGGTATGGCATGCAGCATGACCTCTAAATGACTTGATGATGTATGCATGGGGCCCCACAGTCATTGTTTACATTTGTATAATATAGAAAAAATTACAATAAACCACTCAACTTTTGGGCCATTAACAAATAACCTATCAACTTTTCGGGGCTAACATATGAGCCCTCAACTTTTGCCCATAGCTCTCATATCACGGTTGCCATTACAAAACATGAAATTAAAGTGGTAGCTTACAAAATTAACCCTCTCAAAAGCAAAATATTGAAAATAACTAAAAAATTAGAAAAAATCTTTCGTTGTCTGGCGAGGTTCATTGGCAACCCTTCCTGGGCGGTGATCCTCCCTCCATTTCGTCCAACTATATCGATAATGAAATAATGCAGCATAAAAGCAAATCGACAATGAACAAGGGAAAAAGGGTAAGGTGTCTTTGCACTTCTCGGTTCTCCTACTTCTTTGTGGGTGATCGTTTGTTAGGTCTGTAGAAAAAAAAAGAGCAAGATTGATGCTATCTTCTACAATGATCATACTCAATCACCAAGGGGCAGGAATGCGATGGCTCTGAATCAAGGCATGCTGCCTTCATGAAGTTCCAAGGGGTCTCAAGGCTTCACAAATGAGGAGCGTGAATTTGTCGACCATTAATAGCCTTTCTCCATTAGTTCCTGTCATGCCTATCTTTTTTGCTGAATTTGGTGCTAGATTTTCCACTCAATCGGTCCATGTTGCACTTTCCATAGTGAGAGTATCATTCAAAATCTAAAATTCCTACTCGTTGAGGTGCTTGCTGATGCGAAAGTTGAGTGGCTTATTATAATTTTTTCTAAAATATAATTACTGAGAAGGGCTAAAATAGATAAAACAAACATAAAAAATAAAAATATATACCAGGAAAATTACAAATGTCAGTCTGTCGTGTCCAAGCAGTGTCTCATGCCGGCACTAGTGTTGTGGCTCATGGATACAAGTACTTCTACCTTTTAGAAGTGGCCATGTTACATTGGGTCAAATTATTATTCAATATTGGCTGGCTTATCATAGAGAGAGAAGGAAGAGAGGGAGATACCTATTATAATCAAAATAGGGAATTAGGGTATTACTGTGAATTAAGCTAAATCATTTGCTTTCCTTTCTTTTCTTTTACACAACTAACAAACATGTCTTTTGACATTTCCTTTCATTTCCCTCCCTCCCTTTTCAAACAAGATTTTTTAATAGTTTTTTTCCCCTTCCCTGCCTTTCCCTTTCCTTTCCCTCCATTTTTTAAAATCCTTTCCTTTCCACCCAGCCAAACATAGGGTAAGGCTTTTTTTGTTTTCTCTTCTCTACAAGTGATTTGACTTTCTAAATCTAAACTTTTGGCAAATCTTGACTTACCTAACTGATTAACCTAAATCAGGAAACAATCAAATGAGAATGTCATCTCTAGCTGGCATGGTCTAGAGGGGAATCTCTTAGAACATGCCATCTAGAGTATCTCTATCTAAATCCCACATGAAATAAAACCTAAATCTAATGCGAATGCAATGCTAAAAAATGACATCTAATGGAGACCAAGAATATAACATACCCAAGAAGTCAGTCTTTTGTAAAATTTCTCCTTCCAAAAATCTTGACCATTCATTGAATGACTTTCTAAAGCAGAAATTTATAAAATTTATTGACTTCCAAATCCTTAACTAATCATATTAGGAAATTCCTATTTAAGTTTTTAACCTATTCCTAGAATGCACCTATTCTTCACTTATTGCCACTCATGTCCTTACCATCCAACTACCGTCAGCCATGAATGAAGACCTCCATGGCCAGAACCCATGGTGGTTTTCTGGAAACCGGCAGAAATCCGGACCATATGCAGAATGCATTATGGAAGTAATGTTCTTCATTTAATGAATATGAATATGCAGCAGATGAAATGCTCTAAATCAGGTTCTAATGTAATATATATAGATATATGTACAGCAAAGATGCATGCAATGATTCATGCCACGGCAGTAAACTGAACATAAAAATTAAATTATATGCCGACATGCAAGACGCTTACTAGCAAACCCAACCCGATTTCACACTTGAACCTAAAATCTGTCTTGTAACACAAGGATTCCAGCAGCAATACTACTATTAACCAATCATTAGTTTCAAGCTTGCATGCTGGATGATAGGACTGATAATGAAGAACATAAATTCATGAATGGGAGCTGCCGAAACTCTAAGAAAATTCTGTACTACAGATGACACGTGCAGCCAGCAACTATACCAGGTGCTGGTGATGACTCAAAAGAACAAAATAAAGTAAAGCAAATCATAAGTAAATCCAATAAAACAGAACCTATTCAGATTGAAACTCAATGACAGTGGTACTGAGACCTAATCTAGACGCAACAGCACTGCGTCAAAAACCAGCTGCGAACAGAAAATTAACGTAATAAGAAGTTAGCAGATTAATATCTTGGGAGAAGAAGAGATAGCCAACAGTCACAAGGCTGCTGCCAGTTACTGCCCTTTTCTTCTAATTAGCTATCAATTAGTATATGTAATATATACCAAAATACAGATTATACACAATCTTATACATATATTACATAGGGATCTGATCATCCAATTTTGCGACACCATTCAACCTTTGTCACTAAAGCACATTGAAGAAGATCAGTACATTTTCAGCCGCCTATCAGTCTTCTCTTCATGGTCCGATCCAAGATAAGGTGACTTACCTTGACAATCTGACGAGAACATAATAAAATCCTACAAAACATGCTGGAATGAATATGCAATGCGGAAGTGTCAAGACACTAGGCCCGACTCCTAAAAGACCGTAGAAGTAAAGGTAGGAGAAGAGCACTAACCTTGGTCAATGCTTCGATGAAGAGGACGAGATAAGACGCGATTCTTACAATCTCCAACTGTGGAGTGTGATGTTATTTACAGATCCAACACCATAGATGATGTTTTTGCAGATTTCAACAAGTCTCATTGTTAGTGGGCGCCCAAGTCTCCTGCAATTAATCAGTAACCTCCTCCGCATACACACTCCCAACACAAGGTCAGGCCATGAAAGAGGTAAGTGTTCAGTAATTGGTCGCGTAACCCTAATTCATTAGGGAAACAATATATATACTATGAATATGGGTCTAACGACAAGGGGGACCCAACCCATGATTCCCATGGCTATTTATATAACCCCCCACCCCCTTAACAGGTGATATTTCCCTTTGCTAACAATTGCCCTCCCCTTTTGCAACACCTTGTCCTCAAGGTGTAAAATCTGGAAAAAGTTTGCAGTAAAGAAGATGGTTCCTCCCATATTGGGACTTATTCCTGTTCTCCCTGCCATTCAGTCAACTAACTTAACCTGGACTGCCCATGAATTCTCCTGGAGTACTTCTGAAGGATTCTAAAAGGCTGCGGAGATTGGGGTGTGCCCCCCCTTAGTGGCACAGTCATCGCTTGACCTGTGTCAGGTTGCTGTCTCGGTTTCAGGTGGGAGGCATAGAATACAGGGTGGATATTGAACCCTTTTGGGAGTTCTAGCTTGTAAGCAACACTCCCCACCCTCTCTAGCATTTGTGTATTTAGTTATGAACTTGTGAATGCTTGCAGCCCTGCGTGCCACCTTACCAACAGGAAATTTCTTCAATTAAACCCAGTTCCCCACCTTATACTCTATATACCTGCAGTGTATTGTATTGTTGCCTCATTTGATTTTGGGCAGCAGTTAAACAAGCCTTGGTCACGTCCAAAACTCTGTCCTTGCTGAGAAGATGCATTTCAACTTCACTTAACTGCTCTCCGTGAGGGTGAAACCTTCTCAGGTTGGGCAGTGGTCTGCTGTAGACTACCTCAAAGAGGGAGACCTCTATGGCTGACTGTATAGGTGTGATATAGGCTAACTCCGCCCAGGATAGAAATTCAGTCCAGTTATGAGGTTGTTGTTCTGCATAGCATTGCAGGTATGTTTCCAGAATGCGGTTCGTGACTTCGTCTTGCCCATCTGTTTGTGGATGGTAAGCTTTGCTCATGTTTAGTTTGGTCCCTTGCAGCGAGAAGTAATGTTTCCAAAACTGACTTAGGAAAAGGGGATTGTGGTCGCTCATCATAGACTTAGGCATTCTGGGCACCTTATCATCGAGCTACGTCCTTTGCTGTGTAGGGATGAGTCAGGGATGAAGTGTGCATACTTGGAGAGTCCATTGACCACTACAAGTATATCAGATTTTCCTTTCGACTTTGGTAGCCCTTCGATAAAATCTAGGGAAATATCTTCCCAGATGCCCTCAGGTATAGCCTTATAGGTAAGGGCTGTAACAGGCTTGCAGGGCGTAGAGTCTCGTATTTCTGCCTTTGGCAAATTCCATAGACTTGCACATACTCACAGATCTGCCTTTTCATGCTGGCCAAAAGAAGAGGTGTCAGATTCACCTTTAGGTTACTTCTATTCCTTGATGACCAGCCTCTCGAGCAACATGATGTAGTTCCAAGAGTTCCCTGGTTATGTTTGAGTTGGGATGAACAAAAGCCCTGCCCTGAAAATATAAGAAAGGTTCACCGTTCATGCCAAGCGTAGCCATATGTCTTAACAGAATTTTGCTCTAACCGCTACCTTAGCTCCTTAACTTCGGCTGAGTTTCGATGTAACTCTTCCAGTCTGCTCCAGATCTCTGCAACTGGTTGGATAAAAGCCTTAAGTTGGGCCGTCTGACTGTTATCAGCAAGCCCTTCATGCCTTGACAGACTGTCTGCTACTAAATTATTGGCTCCCTTCCTGTAGAATATATCAAAGTTGTATCCAACGAGTTTCATTATCCATTTCTGTTGCACTGCTGTGTGAATTTTCTGTTGCACACAGTACTTTAGACTATGATGGTCAGTAATTACCTGGAACTTCCTTCCAGCTAAGTACTGGTGCCATTTTTGAACTGCCATTATGATTGCGATTAGTTTCCTTTCATACGCAGACTTCTCTTTGAAGGTAATGCCCATAACTTTGCTGAAATAGGCAAATGGATGCCCTCTTTGACTTGGTTTCTGATGCGTCAGTTTCCCCCGAAAATGGTTCGGAGAAATCTGGTAAGACCAACACGGGAGTTGTGCTAACAGCTTCCTTTAATCTAAGTCACCTGGGCACTGCAATTTGACTGCTGCACCCGTGTCGACACGACTTGGGTGTGGGTGCGGCTCGGATTCGCACCCGACTTGGGTCAACAAGAATCGGGTGCGGCTGACCGCACCAGATCATTTTTGTCCATTTTGGACATGCACCCGACTCCCATTTGACTCGAGTCGGGTGCATCAAACCTCGTCAAGCCTGTTCTTGTCCTTTTTTGATATTTTTTTATTTTAAAACTTTTTAACGTTAAAAGGAGGTTTTATCATTTTTTTTTCCATTTTTGTGTTCTGTCATGGTTTTGTTGTTTACTTGTTTAATGTTTGTGCTTCGTAAGCACATTAATGCTTAATATGTTACATTCATATACACAATACATTATAACTTATAAGTATGTAATATATAATATATCCATAAAGTGTGTAGTGTTGAGTGTATAGACTGTAGTGTATATTCTAAATTTCTTAGTTCTTATATGTGTGTGGGTGTCTATATATATATATATATATATATATAATAAATTAATAATGACAAATAAATATTCTCGCCGCACCTAAATTTTTGGGGATGTGCCACACCGGCACCCCGCACCTAGGTGACATAGCCTTTAATCGTTGGAATGCATGATCTCCTTCCTGTCGCCATGTGAATGTCCCCATCTTTAGCATCGCTGTGAGTGGAGCTGCTATGGTTTCGAAACCTCTCTCAAATCTTCTGTAGTATCCTGGCAACCCTAAGGAAGCTCTCAACCCTTTTTCTGTACTTGGCAGTCCCCAACCTTCAATGGCTGACACCTTCTCGTTTTCCATTTGAACTCCTTAAATATGGCCGAAAGATCTCATTCATGATCGCTTGAATTGTTGCTGGTGCGTTGGTTAAGCCAAACGGCATAAGCACAAATCTTAGTGGCCCTCGTGTGTCTGGAAAGCAATCTTATGGATGTCAGCGGGCACCATTCTTATCTGGTGGTATATCCCGCATGCAAATCTAGCTTTGAAAATATTCTAGTCCTGTGGAGCTCATCCAATAGCTCCTGAATCACTGGAATAGGGTAACATTCTTGATGGTGCACACATTTAGAGCCCTACAGTCCACACAAAAACACCATGATCCATCTTTCTTTTTAGCTAAGAGTGCAGAAAAGGAGTATATGGACTGTGGCTAGACTGAATTATTCCCTCTTTGAGCATCTCCCTGATGAGCTGTTCTATTTCATTTTTCTGCGCATGGTTGTACTTGTAGAGCTGTAAGTTGACAGGTTTGGGGTTGAGCTCTAACTCTATTTGATGGTCAAAATCGCGTATAGGTGGGAGGCTAACAGGTTCACCGAAAACCTCATCGTGCTGTACCAGAACTGGCTGTAAGTATGCATGCTGTCTTGAAATGAAGTTAGCCTCCTGATTCTGGTCTGTACACTTAGATAGTATGAGCAAATGTGGGTTACCTTGTTTCGTTAGTTTCTTGTTCTCACCTCTGCTGGAGATCCCTGTATCAATGTCACTTAAGCCTGTTAAAATGTTGTGCTCCCCATCTCGCCTACAGAAGACCATCTTCATTTCATTGAAATCCCATTCCAGCTTTCCAAGCTGTCTCAACCATTGTATTCCAAGCACCAAGTCTGCTCCACCCATTGCTATGGGATACAACTCTAGCTTGAATTCTTGCCCCTGAATTTCGACCACCTCCTTCGGGCAGCGTCCAGTGCACCATAGTAAGTTTCCATCCCCCACGATTGTTTTGAAGTTTGAACTTTGGTTGGCTTTCAATGAAACAACCACATGCGTGGGCAGTCTTTTTGCAAATAAAATTGTGAGTAGACCCAGTGTCTACCAGCACGTTAACTTTGTCGTCTCTTAAGCCTCTCTTGCACATGCATAACCTGAGTCACATTGTCCCCTGCCAAGGCGTGCAAGAATTTCAAGTGCTGCACCTTCCCCTTCTTCCAGCGCCTCTTCTGCCAGAGGAAAGGTGGAAGGGGAGAGGTGGAGTGCTGACAGTGTGAACCTGACTTTTGCGGATATGAGGGACAATGCTAACACTACTTTTACCCAATGATCCGTTCACAACCTGCTGTATGCCTACATAAACCATCACCCAAGAAGAAGATAAGACATAAGAGAGATGGAAATTGAAAAGGGATAACATGAACGGCTCATTGGGTTGAAAACCCTAATTTTCTGGGTGAAAGAACAATTTGACAATGAGAACCCCTTTTAAGGGAGGAAGAAGAACACTTAAAACTCCACCTGCCAAAGGCAAAGTTTCCCTCTAGGGGATCTCCCTTTCATGAGGGATAATTCTAATCAGTTTCTTTCCCCTTTACCCAAAGTGCTGCACAAAAAATTTAAAATTTGCTTAAAGCTTCAAAATTTCAATATATATGCTTCTACTCTATATTGGGCCCTATTTTGAACTATTTTACAATCATAAGGTCTTCCCATGAATATGGTTTTGGTGCTTGGTTCAAGCATTGTAACTGGATCTAGACCTATTTTGGCTCCTTGGATCTGGATTTTGATCCGGATCTCTTGCAATGCTACTCCAGTGCACCAAATATGTAATGTGTCTCCCAATTTAGCTCTATTTCACATGAAATTCGAAGATAAGTTCTTATCAATGAAATCATTGCAAGCACGGGTTGTTAGCCATTAAAACATGGATGAATGCATGTTAAATGATATAAAATATGATGCATTTATGCATCATCAAAGTGAAAGTTGTCCTTGGATGTGGCAAAGATTTTGGTGTATCTTCGCTGTGCAAGTTAGAGAAAGGTTCTGCATTCTCCAGTATATTTTCTATTGTTACTGACCACTTTGCACCACCATCATGGAGCAATAATTGTTTGGGTAAACTCTGCAATATGATGTATGCAGAAGGAAGTTGTGTAACCTTTGTTTGATGGTATGCTAGCTATGGCATTTAGAACCATTGGATTGAGTTGTTTCTTTAGCTTTATATGTCTGTGGTCTGTAACAATATTTGCTACTTTTTTGCGTCTGCCTGGGTGATATTTTGATGCTCTTTGAGTAGATTTCTCCAATCCTTTTAAATCTCATGTCTTCTTCACATTCTTTGTTTTTTCAGCTTGTTCATTTCCGGTCTCTTGATAAACCAAAGGAGGATGACTTTTGTCTAGAACTGTAAGTACTACCATAAATGTTTTAATGGAAGGTATAGGTTGTGCATATGGTTTATATATGGTAAGCATACAAATCCCTTTTGTGCTTTATAGGTCAAAGTCGCACACATATGATGATGTTGTTGAGAGAGTTGCACGGCATATTGGTTTAGATGAACCATCAAAGATCCGGCTTACATCTCACAATTGTTACTCACAACAACCTAAACCACAACCTATCAAGTATAGAGGTGTGGAGCATCTATCGGACATGCTTGTTCATTACAACCAGGTTGTTGGGTCAAACCATTTCGCAAGTCTTCTGTTTCCTATTTTCTGATTGACTGAGCTTTTTTGTTTCATCTGATGTGTCAGACTTCTGATATATTATATTACGAAGTTTTGGACATTCCGCTTCCAGAATTACAAGGTTTAAAGACTCTGAAGGTTGCATTTCATCATTCCACAAAGGATGAGGTGAGGATGCTGGTTGTGTACTGCCTAAATTTACTTGAGATGATCTTGTTGAATCTTTGCCTTTCGTTTTTCAGGTAACCATTCATAGCATAAGATTGCCAAAAATGAGCACAGTGGGGGATGTTATTAATGAACTAAAATCAAAGGTGATTTCTGTTGTGCTTTCAAGTTTTTTTTATGTGACTGAACACAAGGATATGCCCGTGATTCTGCCATGTCTTCATCTTCATTAAGGAGATGGTCAGATGGAGTTTTTAGGCTAAAGTACTTTTATTATGTTACCCTATGACTGCTGTCAACAACTTTGTTTTCAAAATAATTTTGTGCTCACTATTATTGCATATTAAACAGGTTGAGTTGTCTAGTCCCATTGCCGAGCTTCGATTGCTTGAGGTTTTTTACCACAAGATTTACAAGGTTTGCCTTGTTATTGTATTCAGTTTGTGCAATTGCTTTCAATATTTTATTTCTTTCCCTCATGAACTGTATTTGTCTTGTTGATGCAGATCTTCCCTTTGAATGAGAAGATTGAGAATATTAATGATCAATACTGGACATTGCGAGCAGAGGAGGTATTATGTCTTGCTCTGTAAATCTCTGTGTTTATTCTAAATTAGTTAGGTTGCATTTGAAATTCTATCTGCTGTTTCTTCTTGTTTGTGATTGCCACTTTCAGTAACCAATGAAAACATTTCTTGCACATAAGACTGTTTTTAGTTTTATGATTGTAAACTTTATCAGATATGAGTAACTGTTTATATGTATTCATTATGTAGATTCCTGAAGAAGAGAAAAACCTTGGTCCTCACAATCGGCTGATACATGTGTACCATTTCACAAAAGATGCTTCACAAAATCAAATGGTATGGTTACATTGGATCATGTTATTTGTTTTATGACTGCCATATGTCTCTGACTTTGTTGGCTTAGCAGCAAGTACAGAATTTTGGAGAACCCTTTTTCCTGATCATACATGAAGGTGAGACATTGGCTGAAGTGAAATTACGAATTCAGAAGAAATTACAGGTTCCTGAGGAGGAGTTTGCGAAGGTTGGCCCTTAAACTCCTTATCAGTTGCATGTTCTGACTGGTTTTTTTCTGTTACTTGTATATCAAGTAGCTTAAATATTATAACTCGTTGAATCTAGCCTGTCATGTCAAATCAGTTGCACAACCAGAAGTTTTGGCTGAGGAGCATTAATTAAAAAAAATATTATACCCTTCAAATACATATTTAAATGATTAATGGCGCTATATTTAAATAAGTAAATGATTGAAGGGCACCAATTAAGAAAATAATTGGCCAACTAATGGCTATGAATTGCATGGGACTGTGTGGGCAACCACCCTCACAAGTCCAGTTGTGGCTTCACCCCTGTATCAATTTGATGTTGGTCCTACCATAGATTGCTTGATGAGTAGTATATGTAGACTAAAATTTCATGGCTTCGATGTGTTTGCGAGTGCTGATTTTATCTTCTTTTTTTGGGTAGTGGAAGTTTGCGTTCATGTCATTGGGCCGGCCTGAATACCTTCAAGACAGTGATGTAGTTTCAAGTCGTTTTCAGGTCTCTCTCTCTCTCTCTCTCTCACACACACACACACACGTGTGTGCCAGCATACACAAATACATGTTGGTTTGTGCTTTGATGAGTTTCTTCCGGTCATTGTTTTGTCTTGTAGAGAAGAGATGTTTATGGTGCTTGGGAACAGTACCTTGGTTTGGAGCACTCAGACACTGCCCCTAAAAGGGCCTATACTGCCAATCAGGTATCCAACGGGTGATCTCTTTTATCCTTTTCATATATGGGTCTAGCATTTACTGTTTTCCAATTTGAAAACTTGGGGAAATTTGCTGGAGGTTTGATAACTGTACTCACTCCAGAGGCAAGATAATATAGGCAAGAGAATTGTAGAGAAGGCATAATCTCGATCAGATTTTAGGGCTTCACTTGACTCTTCCTCATCGCCAGGTGTGAAATCAGAGAATAGGCTAAAGTGTGTTAGACATGAAATAACTATGGATAGTTGGCGTGTAAGGCATTTAATGACTTGAATGGTGTCGGATGTGGATGCTTCTATGTTGAAGGGATGAAATGTCATTTGAGTGTCAAGGAGAGTCTTGGTATCCAGATGTTGTGGACACCTGACCTGATGGCCCTCCAGGAGTGTCAAGGTACCATGTTGAATTTGGTTTGGTAAATCGAGCCTGCAAATGTCGCTTAATCCTTACTGTTAGAAAGTTGCTGACGAGGTGACTAAGCTGACAGAAATTGCCTTCAGTAGGTCTGTGTTCTCATTTCGGTTATACTATACTGAACAGTGCCAACGTTGCTAAAAATGTTTGTTTTGTTGGCTCACTAACAGGCAGGCCCTTAGGTCATGGTTAGTCAATTTAATTTGATTGATCTAAAATGATCTTTTATTGACACCATTAACTTATACAGGCACGACATACTTTTGAAAAGCCGGTGAAAATATACAATTAGAGAAAGGCTGTAATGAACCTTCACAGTGATCTTTTGGCCCAACTGGGGCAAATGGAATGCCAACATCTGGTGGTGGTGCAGAAGGATAGATCGAAGGCGAATGGAGCAGTACTGAGGAGTGACTTCAATGATTAACCAGTCCTTCAGCAGTTGCTGAAGTATATTCTTTCAAGTATTGGTGGGGAGAGAACCTCCGTGGGATGTAAGTGCGTGCATTCATCTCTGCAGTTCCATGTACATCTATGCATCTGTCTAATATATTGTTTGTTCTCATCATTGTCCTCGAGTTTTTTCTGTTATTGAGTCTCAACTTTTTGCGTTTTCTCCCCCCTTTTTGTCGTCAGTTTTTAGTTGGGTAGTGGTCATCCTTCCCACTGTAATTTAGTTGGCACATAGAGAAGATTTTGGACTAGGGTAGTGTATACAGGTGTAGCTGAACAATTTTTTTTTCCCCCTTTTTTATTTGTCTCCGTCCTTTTACGTGATGATGGGGCTTGTATAAGGCTGTTGGGTTGGCTTTTGGTTATGTAAAAGAAACATGTATCTATTTCTGACGATCTCAGTTTGGCTTTGTTGCCACACCTATCACATTTTTTCCTTCTTCACCTTTAATTTGCTGATTAAGTATAATTTCTTTCAACCAAATGTTTTGCTCGCTGACATGACCGTTGCTTTGTTTCATAGCTCAGAGATGGTCTCAGTTGCTATGTCGTTCACGTGTTTGGATTCTCACCATTTTTATTTCTTAAGTTCTTCACGCTGTGACCAAGTTGCGGTGAGTTGTG